>NC_092747.1:84642983-85892983 GCF_047496795.1 Chiloscyllium punctatum
CACTCATGGGATGTGGACATCGCTGGCTGGGCCAACATTTACTGCCCCTTGCAAAGGTCTTTTTAAATTCATAGTTGTCCTTGAGAAGGTGAATGTGTGCTGCCTTCTTGAACCATTGTAATTCATGTGCTGTAGTTAATATCACAATGCCATTAGAAAGGGGGCTTCAGGATTTTAACTAAGCAATGCTGAATGAACAGTGGAACATTTCCAAGGCAAGATTGTGAGAGGTTCTTAAAAGGAATTTTAGGTCATGGTTTTCCCATGTATCTGTCTCCATGTTCTTCTATGGTAACAGTCGTGGGTTCACAGAAGGCTCATTGAATTTCTGCTGTGCATTTCAGCACAATAGTTATGAATTTGTTATACACAGTTACTGCTGAGCATTGTTGGTGAAGTGAATTGATGTTTATGAATGTGGTGCCAATCAAATAGGCAACTTTGTTTTGGATTGTGTCATGCTTTTTGACTGTTGTTCGAGTTACACGTATCCAGGCAAGTGGGCAATATTCTATCAACTCCTGATTTGTGTCTTGTAGATAGCACATTGGCTGTAGGGAGTCAGGAGGAGAGTCACTCACTGTATAAATTTCGAGCCTCTGACGTGCTCTTGTAACCACAATTCATATGGCTAGTCTCATTGACCTTCTGGTGAAAGGTAATCCCCAGGACATTGATAGTGTGGATTCAGCAATGGTAATGTCATTAAATGTTAAGGAGCAATGGTTAGATTCTGTCTTGTTGGAAGTGGTCATTGCCTGACATTTCTGAGGTGAGAATGTTACTTGCTACTTCTCAATCCAAGAGTGGGTATTTTACAACTCTTAATCTATTTGGGTATGGACTGCTACAAGTATCTGAGGAATTGTGAATGGTGAGGAACACTGAGTAGTCATCAACAAGCTTCCCACTTCTGACCTTCTGATGGAGGGAAGGTCTTTGATAAAGCAGATGAAGATGGTTGGGCCAAGGATATTACCCTGAGAAACTTCTGCAGAGATGGTCTGAAGCGAAGATGATTCTTCTCCAAAAAAATGACAACCAGCTTTCCATATGCCAGATATGACTCCAAACAGTTGAATTAGAATCACAGAGTTATAGAGGTCTATAGCACAGAAAAAATAACCTTCAGTCTATTGAGTCTGTGCCAGTCAAAAGCAGCCACCAAACTAATCTAATCCCATTTTCCAGCACTTAGCTCATTGCCTTACACTTGGTATACCAAGTGTACATCTCTATACTTTTTACAGCTAAATGATCTTAAATGAGGGTTTTTTGCCTCTACCACTCCTATAGGCAGTTCCAGATTCCCATCATCTTCTGGGCAAAAAAAGATGTCCTTATGTCCCTTCCAAATCTTTGTCCCTTACTTTAAATCTATGGTCACTGGTAATTCATCTCTCTTAAAAATAGAAATGTTTCTTCCTGTCTATCTTATCTATGCCCTTCCTACTTTTGTATATCTCAATCATGCTGTCCCTCAGACTCTTCTGCTCCAAGGAAAACAACCTGAATATTCTAACCTTTCTTTATAACGAAAACTGCCAGTCCAGGCAACAGCCTGGCATATCTCTGCACCCTCTCCTGTGCAATTAAATACCTCTAATAATGTAAATTCCAGAACTGCACACAAAGTTCCAGTTGTGACATAACCCATTCCTTTTTATTATTTCAGCATCAGCTCCCTGCTCTTAAACTCTATGCCTTGAGTGATAAAGGTAAGTATTCCATGTGCATTCTGAACCAATTTGTCTAAACGCCCCTTTACCTTAAAGGACCAGTCTACATACATACTAAGCTCCCTCTTATTCTCAGTACTTCCTAGCATTTTACATGTATTCTATTGCCTTACTTGTCCCCCAAGTGTGTCGCCTCACACTTACCTGGATTGTGCATAAGCTAAGGCTGTCCTCCTCACTATTTACCACCCCAATAATTTTCTTATCATTGTAAACTTACTGATCAATCTCAAGTTGTATTAATTTATATATGCCATAAACAGCAAGAGCCCCAACTCTGATCCTTGTGGAACCTCACTGCATACAAGTTTCCAGTCACAAAGCACCCCTTAACCTGCCACTCTAACAATTCTGTATCCATTTTGCCCAGTTTCCTTGGATCACATGGGCTCTTAGCTTCACTATCAGTTTCCCATGACAGACCTTATCAAAAACAATGTTGAAGTCAAAGTAGACTACACTGAATGCATTGGACTTACCTACACACCAGGTTACTTCTTCAAAACGTTTGATTGAGTTGGTCAGACTTGACTGCCCCTTAACGAAGCCATGCTGACTATTCTTGATCAAGCCCTGCCTCTCAAAATGCACAATAATTTTCTCAGATTTGCTTCAAATAGATTTCCTACTAATGAAGTTGGACTGATTGGCTTGTAGTTTCCTACGTAATCTCTTGCTCCCTTCTTGAATATTGATTACACTTCAGCTGATCTTCAGTCCAATGGGACCTCTGCTGATGTCAGGGAAGAATTGAAAATTATTGCCAACACCCCTGCTATTCTCTCCCTTGCGTCACTCAATAGCCTGATATACATTTCATTTGGCCCAGGAGGTCTATCTACTTTATACATGCCAGACAACTCAGAGCCTCCTCTCTGGCTACGCAAGCTTCTTAAAGTACATCACAGTCCTCCCTCTCATTTCAATACCCATATTGTCCCTGTCATTTGTGAACATCCAGTATTCTTTTAGAATTCTTCCGACACCCTTTGGCTCCAAGTACATATTACCACGTGGTCCTTAATGTACATTTCTCTTTCCCCAGTTATCTTTTTATCCTTAATTTACTTGTAAAATAAAAAGCAAATCAAATCATATCAATCAGGCATTGAACACCTATCTTGGATCAATCACTCCCCCACCCTGACATCTCCATGGGTCTTTTTAGATGCTAACAAAAGCTGTGCGACTCTGATTTAATCCTTGAATCAGCAGGCAATTACAATGGGCTGATTGGTAATTGATGCAAATTTGCTCATAAATGAATAATTCTTATGCCATTCCCAGCACCATAAAAATCCCATGTCAGCCCCTTTCTCCCTCCCAGCTAATCAGGGGCAGGTTTGCTGCTGCCTGTAGAGCATCACAATGCCTCTCCCACAATGCACTGAGATCAATTGACATTTTTCACACCACAACGCTGAATTAAGTACAGGCAATATCTCTACACAGTTCTGTGTCTCACTTCGTTTTTTTTAGGCTATTAGGTGCTTAGCAACATTTCATAACAATCAAGAACTGCATAACTGCAAGTTCTTGTGATTCCAACATTAAACAGCTTCTGACCTATTTACAGTGGGAATCTGGAGTGTGTTAAGATCAATCCATTCTCAGTGTGGGCACTGAGAGAAGGTTATAAATCAGCCCATCAATCAGTGAGATCTTTGAAATTCTATCTAAGCCTGAGATGGATATAAGTGATCCTGAGGGTGTATTTGAGGCAGAACAGGGGAGATGATGTTGGGCATATTGACCCCAGTCTAACTTTAATAAACACCAGCACAAACAGACTAACTGGCCTCTCATCTTGATACTGTATTGAAAACTTGCTAGAGGGAGTCACCGTCTCTGCTTGCTGAAAAGAAATGAGTAAAAATACAAAGCAAGTAATCAATTGCAAAGTCCATCAGCATGCCCCAAAGTCCAAAAAAGCGATCTGTAAAAAACAAGTTTCTTCTTTTGAAAAATAGGTTAGAATTTCCTCTCCAAACAATATAATTGGAGGAGTGAAAGGGATTTCTATTGTTTCATAAGTTATGGATCCAATTTCACAGTAAAATCACAATCTAGAAGAGAATGTTATTTTTAAAACATACAGATTATTAGAAATTTTCCTTGTAATATGTGTTATATGGAACATTGATCATAATTGCTCCTTCTTTGTGATATGATATCATACCTAACTTGCCTGCCCTATCATATAAAAATGAGCAATTACTCATCAGCAGCTGGTACATGTGCAATGTTAATTCAACAACTATAGAAGGCTTTTTTTATGTCAAAAGAAGAAAAATATAACCAACAGTGCCCTGTTCCACATGTCAAGGCTCAATACCTGCATAAACCTTGAGGCTTAGATTGTAATAAGAGTGCTCTGATAGTGTGAGTATTTTGTAGAGTGTATCTAGTGCATCTGATATCACTGTAATCAATAAATGTCAGAATATGCTGCCTCAGCAAGATCTGGGAATTTTTCATCCTTTGAAAGTGATGACATCTGTACGCAGGTTAATAGAATGGCTTGTATATCAAAGACGTTGTCGTGAATACATTTCTCATCTCAGTTTCACTGCATTTTAATACAGTTCTATTTGATCACTCGAAGAAATATTCTCTGTGTCAATCCCCTCCTTGCTTTACAACTTCAGTCTGATCATAGAGTCATAGAGTTATACATCAGGGAAACAGACCCTTCAGTCCAACTCGTCTATGCCGACCAGATATCTGAAACTGATCTAGTCCCATTTTCCAGCATTTGGCTCATATCCCTTTAAGCCCTTCCTATTCTTGTACCTACCCCAGATGTCTTTGTTCACTCTATCTATGCCTCTCATGATTTTATAAACCTTCATAAGGTCACTCCTTATCATCCTGCACTCAGCCTTTCTTTCTAGCTCAAACCCGACAATCCTGGAAACATTCTTTCAAGTTTTCAGTAGCTTGGTATGACCTGCCAAGTTGAAAAATATTCCTTGTCACAATCCTGACTTGTCTCCATATTCTATCCTCTTGAAACCTGAGGTGATCCAAAAGGCTGTGTCTGCTGATATCAAGACATATGTGTCTCATGCTCTTTTAAATTCATGCAGATACAGTTGACAGTAAGAGAGGGGTAGGCTGTGGAGAGGGCAGTCAGGGCAGTGAGGGATGAAGGGAGGGGAGAGAGACAGGGAAAAGGGCACAGAAAGCCTGGAATGGAGTGGTGGTGGGGGGGGGGAAGCCAAGGAGGTCCCCTCCTTGGGCTTTCATTTCTCTGGATATAATGAGGACTGCAGATGCTGGAAAATCAGAGTTGATAAAATGTGGAGCAGGGTAAAGCACAACCGGTCAAGCAACACCAGAAGACCGGAGATGGGGTCCTGCCCAAAACGTTAGCTCCCCTGCTCCTCTGATGTTGCTTGACCTGCTGTGCTTTTCATTCTCCTGTGTATCCCAGACCTCTTCCCCCTATAATGCAAAGTTCCTGGTCTTCCCTTTTAACCCACCATAAACAGTATCCACGATGAGAATTTAAGTTTCTGTTCTAGAAATCATCAAGACTGGCTTGACAAGAACACCCAGAAGATCTAGAAACTACTAAATCAAAAGCATAAGGAAACAGCATCCCTATATTTTGGAGAAAGAAAACGGATCCACAGGCAAATTAAGGCTAACGTCCAACAAAAACCCCATGTCCTAAAGTGTAGATTATGGGCAAGAGCACTGGAAATCTAGAAAATCACCGACAGTGTGGGTTCTTCACCACATTCAAGATCATCTAAGGCCTAAGCACCTAAGGAGCTACCTAGGTGAGAGCTAAGAATAGAGTGGTGTTCAACAATGACAGTGATATAGCTGCCATTTATTGGAAGGAACACTTTGAGGACTCAGTCCTCACATAAGTACCCTATACTATATCTTAAAGCATGCCACCAATCATCATCATAATACATGCCCAACTCAAAATGAGATTAAAAAGGCCATCTAAAGGCTGAGAGTCAACAAGGCTGAGATGCAAATGACATTCCTGCTGAAATGTTAAAATACAGCAGAAAATACATGAATACAAGACTTCATTTCCCTTATCTGAATGGAGGAAAGATCCAGGGGATCACTGAGTTGCTGTAACTTCAAGAAAGAAGATATAATCGATTATGACAACCACATAGAGGCCTCTCTCTGTTGCCACAAATAGGTAAAGTGAGTGAAAATCATCCTAACCCCAAAACCCTCTCACTCACTTCCTCTCAATAATTTGAGAGCTCCTATTGGATTCACAGGGCAGATCCTGTTTATCAAGAGCAGCAATGGAGCTGATCTTCACAGCAAGACAAATCCAAAAAAAGAGCAAATATCAGCAACATCTTCTTAACAATGGCCTTTTTTTGATCTCACAAAGACCCTTCTCAAGGCAGGGACTATGGAGTGTTCTCCTGAAATTTGGTTGCCCACAGAAATTCATCATCACCTGTGCCTGCTGTACAGCAGCATAAAAGACAAGCTCCTCAACAATGGATCTACCACAGACAGATGTGTGCGTAAACTGGGATTAAGCAAAATTGTGTCAACCTATCAGTGCTCTTCTCCAGCTGCCTTGCCATAAAATTCCACCCTGGCCTGATAAAACTTCCTGTTGGAGTGGAGCTAATCTACAGAAAAGCAGAGAACTGTTCAAACTGCTTCTACTCTAAACTAGAGCCAAGATCAACCCAACCTCTCTCATCAAGCTGTATATGTACAGTCAGAGGCCAAGTTTCAAACTATCATTGATGTATTGATGGAGAATTATGAGAGAACAAGACTTGGGCTGAATATCCAGAAGACAAAATTTCCCTCTTAGTTTGCTCCTACCATGCAACACTGTTTCACAGCTATCAAGATCCATGGACTCTACTAGTCAATGTGGATAAATTCTCAGGGAACTCTTAGCTTAGGAGCCTCCTCTCAGTGAGAGCAGATGGAGGCAATGAAATTCAACAATGCACACAGTGCAACAGCACAGCCTTTGTCTATTTGAGGAACAGAGTGTTTGAGGATAAAGACCTCAAACACAACATGAAGCTCATTGTTTCCAGGGGTAGCAGTACTAAGAGTTCCCCTATATGCATCAGAGAAATGGACAATATACAACAGATACTTCAAACCCTTTGAGAAATAACTCCACAAAAGCTGGGCAATGAAATGGGCAGAATAGGTACTTCAATATCAGGGCCTCTTTCAGGTCAGCACCCTAAGTGTTGAAACATTGGTTACAGTCAGTGGGCTGTGCTAGTTGGG
Organism: Chiloscyllium punctatum; assembly: GCF_047496795.1. Taxonomy (NCBI): domain Eukaryota; kingdom Metazoa; phylum Chordata; class Chondrichthyes; order Orectolobiformes; family Hemiscylliidae; genus Chiloscyllium; species Chiloscyllium punctatum. The sequence goes on from NC_092747.1 coordinate 84,649,979, forward strand.
CCATTTCATCCTCATCCCTGACACAAGACTCCAGAAGCAAGCACTTGTTACTTCACCTGCAGTTGGGTATGTGAGTCCAGCATGGGACTTTTCAGTCGCCTCAACAACACTGAAACGGAAGAGAGTGGAACAAAAACAGAAATCGCTGGAGAAACTCAGCAAGACTGGTAACATTTATGGGAAGAAAGCAGACTTAACATTTCAAAACTAGTGACTCTTCATCAGAACACTGATCCTAAGGGACTGGCTAAGCGAGAAGCATCTTGCCTTTTTATCCTGAAACTCTGTGTCCTGGCTCTTGATCCCACAGCCAGGAGCAATATTCTTTCTACATCTTCTCGATCTATCCCATTGAGGTTTTTGTAAATTTCTATGAGATTGCCTCTCATTTCTCTAAACTTCAGAGAATACAGACCCAGTCACCTTAATACCTTCTCAAAGAAAAGAACCACCATCCCACAAATCAATTCAGTGAATCTCTATGACATCCCTTTTGCTATGACATGTATATCATTCCTTTAGAAAGGGGAAGAGAACTGCACTCAATATTCCAGATACTTTCTCAGTGTGGCTCCATTCAATTGAAACAAAACGTCTTTGGATTTGTGCTCAAATTTTCTTGTGATAAAGGTTTGCATACAATTTACTTTCTGAATGGCTTGCTGCACCTATATGCTAGCTTTCAGTGACATGTGAGCAAACTCACTGTAGAGAGAGCTCTCCCTTTGACTCTCTGCTTTCTGCCCACTATCTAGCCCTTAAAATCAGGCGACCATTACCGCTGATGGGACAGCACCCCCAGGATTGTGGAACCTTCAGGAAAAAGTTAAATGGTGTCAGGGTTAGGAATTAAGTGTTCTTAAACTGTGGATCAGAGGGAGATCAGAGGTAGAAGGTCAGAAGTTGGTCAAGAGTCATGGTTCACAGTGGTCAAACCCTTCCTAATGTCCAGTCATTCAGTCAAGCATTGAATGCCTTTGACAAAGGGCCCTACTTCATATGGTGATAAACTGCCTTACCTATCACATGGCAATAAACCCTCTGGATAATCCCAAGAGTTGCACATGGGGGGGTCTTAAATTGTGCTACAGTGGCATTGGGGTGGGAAGGTTTATCTTGGCGCTGCTGACTCAGAACATAAATATGTTGGAGGTAGGGAATGTACAGAGTTTAGGATCTGAATGAAGTGGCCTTCCCAACTTCAAACTCAACAGCTTTAGGAGTAGCATAAAGCATTTTTACATACCAATTACTGAGATTGAGTTCTATCAATGCGGTTTTTACCAGTTCTATCAATGCAACTAGATCAGAAGTGGCTAAGGAAATGTGTATGGAGGGATTTTTAATCTAAGTGAGCTAAAACAACTACAACAGCTTGCATTCATATAACACCTTTGTCAAAATAAAATACCCTGAGGTACTTCACAACTATAATACATACATAACAATGAGTCATGTCAGGAAATATTAGGGCAGATATCCCAAAGTTTAGGGTTCAAGCTTTGGTGGGCTGTCTTAAGTGGGGACAACATAATAGAGTGATTTAGTGAGGTGTCTGGGCTGACACAAGTGAAGGGAATGATTAGCCAATAAAATTGGAGATATTGAAGATGATGAAATTAGAAGAAGACAAATACCTTTGAGCATTGTAGAATTGAAGGAGAATACAGTGATGGCCAGGTCATGATGGCATTTGAAAGCAGGAATGGAAACTACAAAAGGAGGACAATATTAAGTGGAAGTCAATGAAGGCCAGCTAACATAAGGATGATGAGTAAATGTCATTTACATTGAGTATAGGAGTTGTGAGGTCATGTTGCGGCTGTACAGGATATTGGTGAGGCCACTTTGGGAATATTGTGTGCAATTCTGTTCTCTTTCCTATCAGAAGGATGTTGTGAAACTTGAAAGGGCTCAGAAAAGATTTACAAGGATGTTGCCAGGGTTGGAGGATTGAGATATAGGGATCAGTGAATAGGCTGAGGCTGTTTTCCCTGGAGCTTCGGAGGCTGAGGGGTGACCTTATAGAGGTTTACAAAATTTTGAGGGTCATGGATAGGATGGGAGGGGAGTCCAGAACTACAGGGCATAGATTTAGGGTGAGAGGGGAAAGATATAAAAGGGACCTAAGGGGCAACTTTTTCATGCAGATTATGGGGCATATATGGAATGAGCTGCTAGAGGAAGTAGTGGAGGCTGGTACAATTGCAGCATTTAAAAGGCTTCTGTATGAGTATATGAATTGGAAGGATTTTGAGGGATTATAGGCCTAGTACTGGCAAATGGGACTAGATTAGGTTAGGGTATCTGGACCAGTTGAACCGAAGGGTCTGTTTCCCTGCTATACATCTCTATGACTCTATGAACTGTGTTAAGAAACAGACAGTGGAGTTTGAATGCTCTGAAATTGATCTAGTGCAGAAACTGGGAGATCAGACATGAGTTCATTTGAATAGTGCAGACTGGATTTAACAAAGGGCATGAATAAGGAGGGTAAACACTCAAGAAGGGCAGCACTGGACAATCTTACAAACTTAGCATTAGAAACCTTAAAATGGCATTAAGTCACAAAGGAGATTATGTGACTAAAGGTTTGGTCGAAATGATGAGATTTAAGAGGTGCCTTAAAAAGAGAGAAAATTGTAGAGGTGAAATTAGTGAAAGCAACTTACTACGTTAGATCCTAGAGCTGAAGGTACAGCTCCCAAAGATTCACCACAACATTTGTGTCCATTGAACATGAATATTAAGTTCTAACGCACTCAATCGTCCTCTTCACAATGATAATCTTCCAGGAACATAAAAGGAGAACTGCTTTGAACAAATTATGCATTTTCTTTAAACACTCAAAGAAAGACATGAATGGTCCCCTTTTTAGATAAGGCAGTGACTAGGAAATGTTTGATTCAGATAGCCTTAGATAGTTCAAAGGCATCCAGATCTTGACAGTCCTGTTCAGAGAACACTATGGTGTGAAATGCAATTATCCAACTTTTCCTCTTCTCATTATGGGGTTCCAGTAGAAAAAAGCCAAAATGTTTGGATGTCAACCGAATAGGGAAAATGCACACACGAGTGAGACTTCTATTTGTAGTTCACGTGCTGTGTTGCAGCTTCCCCTTTCATAGACAGAATCATTTACTCCCCCATTCTATGTGTGGCTGCAGCCATTTTCTTTTAGTTGTGTACTTTTCATTGAGCATAATGGAAGGCACCAGTGAGTTATCATGTGCCACTGGCCTCCAGAGTCTGTCTTACTGTGTTAGTGAGCCCAAATATCCACACCACTTCCTAATAGACTATCCTGCTAACACCACAGGATTCAAACTTCCCCAAGTCCACTGTCTGTCTACATGAGCTGACACCAATCATTTCTGATGGATGGCTCCAGCGTGAAACGTCTATTTTCCTGCTCATTAGATGCTGCCTGACCTGCTCTGCTTTTCCAGCACCACTCCAGTCTTGACACCAATCTATTGTTACTGTCCAGATGCTGATATACAAACGCACCCTGACTCTGTGGTCATATATTACCCTGAACCTGAAGCCTGCATGCTCCTGAACAAAGCAGACACTCCTACTCTCTTCCCACATTTACACTGTTTCGAACCATATCTAATATGTCCTTGCTTGCAAATCTTTCTGTCATCTATTTACAATTGCACTCTGCCCTTGCCTAGAACCTGTAGCCACTAGTCATGATTACTGAACTTCTGAGGCTCAATGTAATGGCTACAGCCACATCAACCTGTCCCTACAATGCATAGCTTACCCTTAGTTTGCATGGTTGGACTTCACAGACTGCTTATGTCTCACCCTCTCAACCAACATGACTGAATAGCCATGCCCAAGATATACCAACACCCCTGACAATAAGCGTCCGTGACTGCATTGACAATACACCATGGACTTCTGCTATGGAGCCAATGGACTGACTGGTGGCTCACTCCCTGGACTACAAGGGCACAGACCACCTGACTGAAAGATCCCTGAGTAGATGTCTGCCTGTTGCCAACCCTTTGGATTGGTATCAGAGGCTGTCCTTGACTTACTGTGCTGAGACCCCTGACTGACAAATATTTCAATGGACTCCAGTGAGGACTACTCTTTGAACACTTTGAGACATGGCTGCCTGCTTTTTGCACATGCAGATTTTGCTGCATAAGATGCTAGTACAAGGTACAGGTGTGAGATTGATGTAGCACATTCCATACAGCAGCATATACATCCCTTTGAATGAGAACTGTTTAGCAGCAATGCAAGTGTGATTGTGTGATTGAGCTAATTAGCATGACAAGGCAATGCACAGAGAAGATGCTATAAATGAGTGTGTAGGTGGGATCTAAGTGAGTAAGTGCTGGAAGAGCAAGTGAACATGCCTGAGATGCAGCCTGGTCCAGTCTGTGAACTGACTACCTGCCCTTTCATGCAAAATGTGCCTGTTGTATGCCTTTCAAGGACAGTTGGTGGTATATCCTGTAATGCATGTCTGCACTTACAAAGAATGCTGCTAGTGCATAGTGGAAATATCAGGATGTTTGAGATTGTTTAGCTAGTTCCAGATGCCAGGGTCCATAGAGGATGAGTACATTTGACTGGTGCCCATGGATTGTGCCCTCAGATGTTGTTGCTTGTTGTCAAACATGGAGACTGTGCGGAACAGGCATTGAGCAGAAACCACCAAGTACACACTCTGGTTTTCTTGTTAAGGTTTCCCACCAATGAACTTATTTCCTTCTGATTGCTGGTGAATAATGACACCACACAGGAGAATTTGTTTAGAAATCTGGGCAAAGCAGTGATGGGTTATGCCTTTTAAAAAATCATTAAGACTCAAATGCAATTTCTACTATATAGTCTGAATGGAAATTGAAGAGTTCTTGTCCAGCTCACTCAATGAGGAATTAAATATAGCTAAAATTATCAAATTAAAATCAACATACTATAGATTCTGGAAATCTGAGAGAAAAGCCATAAAATGCTGGTGAAACTTTCATGTCTGAGTGCACCTGGGGAGAAAGAGATAGAGTTAACATTTTGAGTCTGATATGACTCTTGTTTGGAACTCCAGAAGCTGCCAAACCTGCTGAGTTTCTCCACTATTTCCAGTTTAAATAACCACCACGTATCTAAATTTACATTGTTAAAAATTAATACAATATACCTATACACGCTATGCATATTTTAGTCTCATAAAAAAACTCATAGCTCATGCTGCATGGTGATGAAACACCTTTGAAAGGAAATATGTCATTATTAGCCATGTACATGACTGAAGGCTATAACGTTTCTCATTGTTGCTTATGTGATGCTCTGAAATCAATGAAGGGCCTATGATAAGTGCTAACCTGTGCTTATGGCATAAGCTTAAGCTGTGAGTAATTTGCTGTTCGGAGCACTGCTTCTCAATTTCAATAGGCTACTGACACAAGGGAATTTTGCTCAGAGTATGAAATGTAGCTTAGTCAGCAGAATTGCAAGATTGTAACCATGAATACAACAGTTTGCCCTGTTTCCTAAGGCCCATTATTCAAATGCTACTTCTTCTGTAAATGAAATGGCTGTTGAAATGGTCATCCTGTTAATGGCCAAGACATACAAAATTATGTCTTTTGAATCTGGTATCATTGCAGGTTTCACTTACAATGTCTTGCACTCTCGTGCAGTCTATTGGGCAATGCACTTGCTTCAAGCAGATCTCCATTGCACAGAAGTTTCAATGGCCTTGTTCAAGGTTATATCATATCTCAAAGCAATCTCAAATCTTGGTCATTTGTCAATCAGCTTGCAAAATAGCTCACCATTGTGTCTGCAGTGAAGCTGGAATCTAAGACTTGCCCCCTCAGAGATGATTGTGACGAAGAGTTAAGGTCTGTAAACATTAAGTCAAATTACTACTGCATATCAGAAATCAGGTAATTGAATAGATCTTGACTTTGTGTGAAAGAATAAAATGAGTAGCTTTGAGGCCATGCCTTTTTTGCAACATTAGAATAGATTTGGATATGAACATAGGAGGTATAGTTAGTAAGTTTGCAGATGTCACCAAAATTGGAGGTGTAGTGGATAGCGAAGAAGGTAACCTCAGATTACAACAGGACATTGATCAGTTGGGCCAATGGAGTGGCAGATGGAGTTTAGTATAGATAAATGCGAGGTGCTGCATTTTGGGAAAGCAAATCTTAGCAGAACTTATACACTTAATGGTAAGGTCCTAGGGAGTGTCACTGAACAAAGAGACCTTGGAATGCAGGTTCACAGCTCCTTGAAAGTAGAGTTGCAGGTAGATAGGATAGTGAAGAAGGTGTTTGGTAAGCTCTCTTTTATTGGTCAGAGTATTGAGTACAGGAGTTGGGAGGTCATATTGCGACTGCACAGAGCGTTGGTTAGGCCACTTTTGGAATATTACATACAATTCTGGTCTCCTTCCTATCAGAAGAATGTATTGAAACTTGAAAGGGTTCAGAAAAGATTTACAAGGATGTTGTTAGGGTTGGAGGATTTGAGATATAGGGAGAGGCTGAACAGGCTGGAGCTGTTTTTCCTGAAGCGTCAGAGGCTGAGGGGTGACCTTATAGAGTTTTATCAAATCATAAGGGGCATGGATAGGATAAATCGACAAAGTCTTTTCCCTGAGGTGAGGGAGTCCTGAACTAGAGGACATAGGTTTAGGGTGAGAGGGAAAAGATATAAAAGAGACTTAAGGGGCAACTTTTTCACACAGAGGGTGGAATGGGCTGCCAGAGGAAGTGGTGGAAGTGGTACAATTACAACATTTAAAAAGCATCAAGATGGGTATATGAATAGAAAGGGTTTGGAGGAATATAGGCTGGGTGCTGGAGATGGGATATCTGGTCAGCATGGATGAGTTGGACTAAAGGGTCCATTTCTGTGCTGTACATCTCTATGACTTTATGACTCTATAAGACAATAACATTGAGGAAAATTATGTGATAAAACTGACAACTTGATACCATTTGATTTTGGTGTTACTCTGTTATGCTTTGTCATTCTTTATTTTGTACTTTGTTTGGTTGGTGCTGTGCTTCATCTTTATTACTGGCCCCAGGGCTTGAAAATGTACCATCTAGGTTGCATTGACTAGTTGAGCATAATTACAAAGACTGCCAGGTATGTTACATCTGACTCCATTGTGATCATATGGAACATACATAACATGGAGACAGAATTGGTCTTTGGTTTGAGGATGATTAACCTTGATTCTGGTCTTGACCTTGATCAGTCTGTGAATCACCACTCCACTGAAAGGTCTTTTATCTCTAGGATGTCCTTGAATTTTGTTCCTGTTATCCCCTGTAGTTTGGTTCAATAAATTAGCTGGAAGATTCTTAATCTCCTGATTTTTTTTTCTAAAAGGAACAATTTCCTGCTGTCTCAAACAGTTATCCTGTAATATCAACAGGTGATCATTTAATCTCAAGAATGTCCATCATGCAAGATAACTGTGCTATTGAAACAAGTACTTTCTTCTTTGCACTGTCCTCGATTTCTGAACAAGGTGATTGCAATATCTTTGATCAGGTATTTTCTTTTTATTTGATTTTCCATCCAAAATTTGTGTGATATTGTCAGATTGGGTGGAGCTTAGTACAACTTCAGTATTAAATCTCTCAGCATTGTTATATTGTATGCCACTTCCCCAAGCTTTTTTGCTGCCATTTTTATCATTCACGCAGTCGTAGTTACTTTTACATTTACCACTACCCCATCTCCCACGAATTCTCTGAATTTACAATACAAAAATTCATGAAGTGTCGAGATTGCACTTTCTTCCAGAACAAATTCCCTTCTAACATGGAGAGAGGGTTAGTCTTTGTTTTGTGGACAATTAACCTTGATCCTGATCTTGACCTTGATCAGTCTATGAACCACTTCTACACTGAAAGGTCTTTCATCTCTTGGATGTCCTTAGATGTTGTTCTTGTTAAACCCAGCAGTTGGTACAATAAATTATCTGGACGACTCTTGATCTCCTGATTTTTTTTGAGAGAGGAACAATTTCCTGCTGTCTCAGATAGTTATCCCATAATGTCAACCAATATTCCTTTAATCGCAAGAATGTCCATCATGCAAGATAACTGAGCTGTTGAACTAAATACTTCCTTCATTGCACTATCCTGGATTTCTGCACGGAGTGATAGCAATATCTTTGATCAGATATGTTTCATTTCTTTTATTTTTCTTTTTGACATGTGGGATATTTGGACTAGGCAATTTTCACTTTTTGATTGCGTCCTGAATCTTTGGACCTTGGCCTGGATTTCATGGTGCGATTTGTAGCTCATTTCCATTTTGTTCCAGCAATTATTCACAATCTGGAGATACATCTGAATTGAAAGAAATAAGTTCTCCACTGAATAAATTAGATGTTTTAAATTTGTCCTTTAAATGATGAAGAAAATATTGTCACGTCCACAGTGGTGTTACTGAAGGATTGCTGCTCAATCAACACCATTGCTGTCAATGGGCCTGACGATTCTGTTTTGAGAGACAATAGATCAAAATGTTTTGAAGGATTACCATAATTTTTTTAAGGTTGAGCTCATTCTGTTCAGTTCGACTCAATTTAGTTTAGTGTGACCACATTTTTTAATACATTAACCTACTCATGCTGTAATCAGGAGATGGTAGAATGGGTGTGACACTGCTGGCCTCTGTGAACCGCATGTTTTTAAATTAAAACAGCTTACATCAACACACGCCAGTTGGTTCATAATTCCAATGCATCATTCTTTATAATGTTACTCTTCATGTTTCAGCTCCCAACTGAACAGAGGTAAGTCAGATCATCCCACTTGTATCTTGAATGGGTAGGATTGCCCATTATTTGAGTTTCCAATGTAACATCTCTAATGATGTGTTCCCAATGCAGAATTGTTAGTACATATTACTTTCACACATTCTGACCCATTTGAACTATTGCTATTCTTAGCATTAATCTCATTCTGATATTCTTCAGTCAATATATGTTTGATTTTGCCATTGTGTAAACAATATACTGTCATTGTGGAGTTGATACAGCTTTCCTGTGGTTTGTCGCACACACTCCTCTGAGTATGTAAATTAGCTCGCTGAGCTAGGAGGTTTGTTTTCAGGCATTTTGTCACCATGGCTAGGTAACATTATCAGTGAGAGTCTCTGGTGAAGCACTGATGGTATGTCCCGCCTCTCTATTCGGGACATACCACCATATCTTCAACGGAGACTCTCACTGATGATGTTACCTAGTCATGGTGATGAAACATTTGAAAACAAACCTTCCAGCTCAGTGAGCTAACTTACATACTTATCATCAACTTGAGTTACAAATCTTCCCAAAAATTGCTAATACTCCTCTGAGGCATGACCACAAATAAAAGAAAAAGAAGAAATAGTGGTTAGCACTGTTGCCTCACAGCACCAGAGATCTGGGTTCAATTCCCACCTCAGGCAACTGACTGTGTGGAGTTTGTACATTCTCCCCGTGTCTGCGTGGGATTCCTCCGGGTGCTTCGGTTTCCTCCCACAGTCACAAAGATGTACAGGTCAGGTGAATTGGCCATGCTAAATTGCCTGTAGTGTTAGGTAAGGGATAGATGTAGGGGTATGGGTGGGTTGCGCTTCGGCGGGGCGGTGTGGACTTGTTGGGCCGAAGGGCCTGTTTCCACACTGTAAGTAATCTAATCTAATCTAATCTAAAAAAAATTAAAATGTCTTGGAGAACTTACCAAGTCTAGTGACATCTGCAGAGAGAAAAGAGAGTTAATGTTTTGATTCCAGAATGCAGAATCTGCAGTATTTTGCTTTTACTTATGAGAAAAAAAGTTCAAGATCATGCAAATTGTATTCAGTCTCACTGAAATTTGAACAGATCATGATAAGAATATTCATTTTGTGTTTGCAGAAGCAAAGAGCCTTAAGCATAGGATCAAGGATCCAGAGAAAAAGACTAGGAACATGATAAGCAGGAGACTCTTACAATACCCAAGGGCCACTTTAGCAGTTTGAAAAACTTACTACCCTCTCTATCTGTAGAATCCATTCATCAGCAAGAGGAAGTAAATGTAAGCAAGCTCTCCAAACTAATTGAAAATCATGAACTATGTTTCTTTTGGTGAACAGGATTTCCATTTATTACTGTTTTGTTATTCCTACGATTCAAATTCAACATAACACCATATCTTAGAAGAGAAGCTAGTAACAGAAATTCCCTCTCCAAAATAAAAGAAAGCTCTTCTTTCAGGAACTTTGAAGAATAAAGATGTAAGTTTCTGTTCCTCCTCTCCTGCTTGCATTTATGTTCTGTCTAATTAATTCAGCCTCAAAAATGATGAATAAGGGTGAGACAAGGAAAATCTGCCTTGTAAGTTTAGGAACTGATGAACAAAAGTTGTTTCCCTTAATAATCATTATGAATTATAACCTATGAATTACTTTGGCTCAAAGACTGTTTAGAATCCATGCATACTGGAAAAGCACAGCAGGTCAGGCAGCATCCGAGGAGCAGGAAAATCGATGTTTTGGGCAAAAGCCCTTCATTAGGAATTTTGCCCGAAATGTCGATTTTCCTGCTCCTCAGATGCTGCCTGACCAGCTGTGCTTTTCCAGCACTACTCTGATCTAAACTCTGGTTTTCAGCATCTGCAGTCCTCACTTTTGCCTAGAATCCAGCATGATTTGCCAAACTCCTGAACTCTGTGCAAAGACAGCTGACACTGCCCTACCAACTATCAGTCAGTGCCAGAAAACTATCTCTACCTCTGACATTGCTGTAACAGTTCAACATCACTTCCCGTATATCACTCTATTTCCTCTCCCAACCACAACTGATTTTTTTTTGGTGTGGATTCAGTGATTGACTGCTTGAAAAAGGTAAGTTGACAGACAATCCCTATATTCAATATGCTATGAGTTATTTGCAGTGGTAAAGAATGCAGGCAGAGCCTGATCTTAGAACAACAAGTTCTGTTTCTCTGTCAAATAATGGAATTAGTAATATTTTTCAGGGTTTAACCTTCGTATGGGAAATGCGACAGGGAGTACTGTACGACTCATTAGGAAAGGTGAACAGAATCCAACTTGATAGGGGCAGTGAGACAGGCTTTTCTGCACATCTCATTAGACTTGATGGATTTTATCTCTGGCAATGCAGACAAAATATGGTCGGAACTACTGTGAGATTAGTCATTTGAAGCAAGATCTATTTATCTAGAGAAGATAATGGATTAAGTTCAAATATATTGTTCATTCTCTGAAAAAATGGAAATAAAAAACTGATGCCTACAATGCAACATTGATAGTTAAAGTACAGTGCCTGGCTGAAAACACTAAGAGGACTAGCCATACAATTACAAGGACGTTGCCAGGGTTGGAGGATCTGAGCTACAGGGAGAGGCTGAACAGGCTGGGGCTGTTTTCCCTGGAGCATTGGAGACTGAGGGGTGACCTTATAGAGGTTTACAAAATTATGAGGGGCATGGGTAGGATAAATAGACAAAATCTTTTCCCTGGGATTGGGGAGTCCAGAAGTAGAGGGCATAGGTTTAGGATGAGAGGGGAAAAATATAAAAGAGACCTAAGGGGCAACTTTTTCATGCAGAGGGTGGTACGTGTATGGAATGAGCTGCCAGACGAAGTGGTGGAGGCTGGTACAATTGCAACATTTAAGAGGCATTTGGATGGGTATATGACTAGGAAGGGTTTGGAGGGATATGGGTCGGGTGCTGGCAGGTGGGACTAGATTGGGTCAGGATATCTGGTCTGAAGGGCCTGTTTCCATGCTGTACATCTCTATAACTCTATGACTCTAAATGTGAGCCACTAGGTTTATTAGATGCCCAACTTCCATTGACATTACTTCACTACATTCCATTACCAGCTTCTCAGCTGCATACTATTTTCTGGAATTACAAGAGGTGACCTTTACATGTAAAACAAAAGTCAAACATGCCAGCCTTCCATCCATGATATTTTAGCATATTTCCAGGAGTTTTGTTTTATAATTAAACACTTGGAAGTGCTGAAACAAAAGATATTTAAAAGAAATATAGTGTCCTGTGATTTTTCTCCCAGTTTCTTCAAAGCGATTATCATGAGCTTCCTGGAGACTGCAAAATAACCTTCTGGAGCTGACAACTCTGCCGTACTGCTAGGAAATGATGCTGTCTAGGAGTTTCATTATTGGGTAGCACTTCTATTCTAGATCTTTTAATTGGACTGTTAAGATATGTTATGACACAGTATGAAGGAGGTGGGTCTTGAACCTAGTCCTTCTGGCTCAGAGTTAGGGACATGACCACTGCATTCCAAGAGCCATCCCCATTATATTCTAAACTTATATAAATTAGAAAGGCTGTTGATTGCAGCTGCTTCTGTTTTGTTACTGAGGGTGCTGGATGAGCAAGATTTTGGGTTACTGTGCTGATTGTTGACATTTTATCTTGGGGATTGCATTCAGGTGATTCAACCTTTTTTGGTGAAATTAAGTAGTCTAAACTTTGGACTGAATTTTCTTAAAGAAAAAAAACTTTTGATAGTTGAGTCAGTGTCAACTGCTTTGAACCACAGGAAAATTACAAATTTCATTTGCATTTCTGAGATTGCATTCCACAAGACTGTTCTCTTTTCTTTGACAATGTTTTGTAAGTCAATGCACCAATGTAATTAATAGAGCAGAATGGTTTGAAACAATCAGAAGAATTTAAGAGTAAAAGTAGAACATTAAGCATGCAATGTTATGAATCGTCCTGATGAGTACAAGGTGAAAACCTTTGACTTTTTCAATAATACTCATATTCTGTACCACCAAGTCATTTAAAAAATGTCCATCTTGGTGCACTGGTACGGTATCCAGTTCTTTCTCTCCAAGGTGGAGAAAGTGAGGACTGCAGATGCTGGAGATCAGAGTCGAAAATTGTTGTGCTGGAAATGTACATCCGGTCAGGCAGCATCCGAGGAGCAGGAGAATCGACATTTCAAGCATAAGACCTTCATCAGGATGCTGCCTGACCGGTATGCTTTACCAGCACCACACTTTTTGACTCTTTCTCGTCAAGGCACCCAGAACCTCCAAATGATAGTTGTACAAAGCTTACTCTTTTGAGCAGGCTAACATGATGCCTCCTGGAAGGAAGTGGGGTTTTGGTTTAAATATACAAGTTGAGGCTGATGATATAGTCAAGGACTGACCTTTGATTTTAGTTGAAAGTTGGCGTGGAGGATCTGTTGTCCGTTGTATTTCTCAGGTTTGAATTAAGCGCAATGTTCAGACACAAAATGTTGGAGCTTGCTTTGAACCACTACTTTCACAGAGATGTCCAGAGATGTGGAGGTGAGCTGGACTGGGAAATGCAGGGCTACAGGGATTTGGTAAGGGGGTGGGTCTGGGTGGGATGGTCTTCAGCAGTTCAGTGTGGACTCAATAGACCAAATAGCCTGCTTCGATACTGTAAGGATTCTATGATCTTATCAGACTATTCACAAATTGTGGCTGATGGAGCATCTTTAAGTGTTCCGCTTTACTGCTCTGATTTCTTTTGATGGTTGTATGTTCACTAAATGATAGATCATTATGTCTAGATCTTTTATCTCACATGTCTCCTGCAGTGATAGCCAAGAAAGCACATTGGTTTGCACCATTTATCTTCCTGCTTTCAACTTAAGTGTGGAATCATAACTCTGAAGCCTGTAGAGTAACCTCTGCTGGCTTCCTGGAGCTCACTGTTGATTCTTTTTGCAATCTGTTCTAATTGACGAATGCAAATGTTCCAGCTTTCCATCTTGTAACAATGCCACTCCCATTGCCTTAGTGAAAGCAGCCATTGGCAGAGTGCCAAGTTTATTGTTGAAAAAAGAGACTCGAGTCTGGATTTTATGTGAAGATGTGCACCATGCACTCCCTACTGTCAATGTGACACATTATAAGTCACTGTTCTGCCCAAGGAGCAGCTAGTGTATGACTAGATTAACATAAGATACTCAGTGGAATTTATTCAGTCATTCAAGTCGGGTCCATTGCTCATTGCTCATTTAGATAATAGCAGATCTATATGTTATCTCCTCTATCCAACTTGGTTTTGGAACTTAAATACACTTGCCTAGCAAAATCTGTCAAGGTTTAAATTTTCCCCTGACTATCACTCAACAGCTTTTCTTAAGAGAGTGTTGGAAATTCCATTAATCTTTGTATGATCAAATGCTTTCTGTTGTAACCACAGAAGGACCTCCCTCTAATTTTAATGACATCGCTAATCAGGAGAGAGATTATATTTCTCTATCCATTCTTCAAACTCTCTTGATCTTCTCAAACATTTCATTCAGATCATTCCTTATTATTAAATATTCAAGGAAATATAATAACTCATGCTTATATGCATCCTTTGTGTAAGAAAACAGCCCCAAGACATTTCAAAGGATCATTCATAAAGCTAACTTAGATACTAAAGCCACATTTGGCAACATAAATCTATAAACATGGTTAAATGCACAGATTTTTATCAGAGTCTTAAAATAGTAACAGCAAGGGAAAGAGAATAAGACGTTTCAAGAGGGAATGCCATTGTGTAAGCTGAAAGAATAGCCATAAATAGTCATGTAATAAAAACTGCAGAGGTTCAAGAGGCTCGAATCAGATGGGCACAAATACCTCGGAATGAAGGCAGGGCTGGAGCAGATTACAAAAGTGGAGAGGGATTAATGTAAATCAACAAACACAGGATGATAGAAAAATGAGACTTTGCAAGAATAAAATAAAACTTGAGCAGCAGTCATTAGCAGATCTCAAAGTTAATGAGAAAATTTCTGCACTAAATGTCAGGCAAGAAGTTAGAGTCATAGAGTTAAAGAGCCAAAGTGTCATACAAAGCAGAAAAGGCCCTTTAACCCATTGAGTTTGCATTAACATAACTACCACGAATGGTGTGCTAATCCTAATTTCCAGCACTTGCTCCATATCCTTGAATGTTATGATATTTCAAGTGCTCATTTAAATACTTTTTAAAAGTTGTAAGGTTCTGGCCTCTTCCCAGGCAATGCATACCAGATTCCCAACAACCTCTGAATGCAAAGACACTTTTCTCAAATCCTCTCTGAATCTCCTGCCCCTTACCTTAATATTATGCCTCTTCATGGTTGACCTCGCAAATAAGTTGCTCTCTATTCATCTTGTCCATATCCCCCATCTTATGCACCTCAATCATGTCTCCCCTCAGTCTTCTCTGCTCCAAAGAAAACAGTCCAAACCTATCTAGTCTCTCTTCATAGCTCAATTTCACCATCCAACAACATCGTGGTGAACTCCACCTGTGCGCCCTCCAGTGCCATTATATCCTTCCTGTAGTGAGGTGACCAGACCTGCACACCATACTGCAGCTGTGGTCAAACCAATGCTCTGTACAAGTCTAACATTATCTCCTTCTTCTTATACTCTATGCCATGACTGATGAAAGCAAGTGTCCCTTATGTTTACGTGCTCTGCTGACTTCAGGCATCTGTGAATAATCACCCAAGTTACCTATGTTCTTCTAAGCTACCCGGTGTTCTGCCAATCATTAAAAAACTCTCTCATCGTGTTTCTTCTCATAAAGTGCATCACTTCCCACTTATCAGGGTTAAATCCCATCTACCATTGCTCTGCACATTTGACCATCCTGTCTATATTTTCCTGCAAACTTCTTCATACTTAACTGCCCTTGGTGTAATCTGCAAATTTGCTTAACATTCCCCCTATACTTTCATGTTTATCATTTATGTATGTAACAAACAATAAGGGTTCCAATACCGATCCTTGTGGTACAGCACTGAACACCGGCCTTCAGTCACTCGAACAACATTCTATCACTACACTTTGTGTCCTATTGCTAAACCAGTTTCTGATCCATCCCACCAAGTTTCCCTGAATACCATGTGTTTTAACCTTCTCAATCAATCTTCCGATCAGGATCTTGTCAAATTCTTTGTTAAATTTCATATAAATTATATCAATTGAACTTCGCTCATCCATACAGTTGATGGCATTTTTGAAAATTTCTAACAAATTTGTTAGGCATGACCTCCCTCTGACAAATCATGGATAACTTCGCAATAGTAGAGGAATTGTGAGACATGATGGTAAGTTGGGGGTAGGTGGTTGCAGCATACATGTGAAATCTTTGTTTTCTGATTCTACTGGAACCTTACACAGATGAAAATGGGATGCGGCAATGATCGAAAAATGGGGAGTATCAGAGGTAGCATTGAGCAAATTGGAAAACACACCATTGCAAGCAATTGTACTGTTATTGTTCAATAAATAATATGACACCATATGTTTGCATTCTTAACCTCTAGGATGATAGAGAAATATCTTAGAGGTGGTCAGTATTGAAATGTGTGAAAGGCTAGAGGTAACTCAAAGGTTCTAAGGCAAAATAGTTTACTCTTGTACAAGAAGAGAATGTTGATTAATTAGCAGATGAACTCTGATTGGTAGAGGCTTATGTATAAAGAATGTGCCAGTTAGGTGGTGACTGACAGTTTAAGTTTTAAATCAGGTAAGTTGACTCTAATTGTTCAATGCTGTGCTTGATAAATGAATAAAATATTGTCACCTATTTTGTTGTATTGAAAGTCATGCAGTGCACCTGTTCTTTCTATCTCCAAATAATACCTTCCTGAGCATTAATATATTTTGCTTTTAGTATGCACACTCATGTTCCATATTGCAAGCATGACTAACAATCTTAAATTGATTTTATGACATGTAGGGTTATTTAGCAAATAGTGTCCAATTCCAGAACCACATCTAATGTTAAACACTTTGTTTTTACTTTTGCAAGTATGGATTTGTTGGGCAAGGCCATTACGTTTGCCTACTGTGAATAACTGATGTAATATGTTGTTTGATTCTTTTAGTGACAAACACCGCTCATGTTGTCACTCCAAAGCAGCAGCATGAGCCATCTAACTTAACATGTCACTCAAATGTTTACTATAACTTTCCTATTCAGGGAAATCCAAGGTAGACTGAGCACTTTTCAGCACCAAACATAATGGGCTTAGACTGATTCATGGTTTTCAATGATATGTCATGACAAATTATCTAATCAGTCTGGGAGGAAAGCCTTGATGCATTCTATTTCATCGTCAACCATGTAATATATCAGTAATAGCCAATTGCTAATTATCCATGGCAAACCTCCCCAAATCTTAGTCAATTTGCTAACCAGTCAGCATTTTTTTCATGAAGTATAAAATCTCCTTTTTCTTCATATTAGTATTTCTTACACGTTGTTCTGATGCTTCAACAAAATGTGTGAATTTCAGCAATAATAAAATATTCTCATACACAATTTCTTGTGGACTACTAGAATGATAACTGATTGTTAATCTAGCCTAGCCATCATAAATGATAGTTACAGAGTTTAGATCAGTCTGCAACAGTGTTCAGGTTGGTGGAATTGATAACGAGGAAATGTAACTCACAGTTGGGTAACAACATTTATCCTTGCAAAATCTTATTGAAAGAAATGAGGTATCATCCAAGAATAGAAGCTGTCCAAACAATCTGAAAACACAGAGGCACTGGAGAATTCCAGAAAGGCGATTAGGAGATGTACATGGGGAACCTGACAAGACGTGATTGGATAACGTTGCTGAGGAACAGCATGAAGATTGTAAATACCTCTCACAGAAAATGCATTGCAGTGTTCTCACAACATACAAAACATGTGGGCGGCACGGTGGCACAATGGTTAGCACTGCTGCCTCACAACGCCAGAGACCCGGGCTCAATTCCTGCCTCAGGTGACTGACTGTGGAGTTTGCATATTCTCCCCGTTTCTGTGTGCGTTTCTTCTGGGTGGTCCGGTTTCCTCTCACAGTCCAAAGATGTGCAGGTTAGGTGAGTTGGCCACACTAAATTGCCCATAGTGTTAGGTGAAGGGATCAATGTAGGGGAATGGGTCTGGCTGGGTTGTGCTTTGGCGGGTCGGTGTGGACTTGCTGGGCTGAAGGGCCTGTTTCCACACTGTAAGTAATCTAATCTAATCTAATCCTGGAGACTGCGACAGTTCAGAACCATGCATGTGCCTCAGCATGAGAAACAGCTTATAAAAACATTGAGATCTTTGGGAGTGAAAGCTATAATGGTTTTAGCAGATGCCTTGAAGATCAGCTTGCATGCTGCATTTGCAGAGAACTTCCATAACCTTGTGGTGGTCAGTTATGGACCAGACCAAACCCCCTCAAAATATTAAGAAGATGGTCTAGATACTCACATTTTCTTATTTTAAAGGTAAATGTAAGGTTTTGTACTCCACTTACAAATTGATTGGTCAATCTACTGGATTTAAAGCAAAACACACTTTATTCATCCACTGAAATTAAAATACAACAAAAGAAAGACCGAATTGGAATAACTTAAATCTACTGGAACATTTAATAGAATAATAGATACAGTAATGACTAATTAACTGTTCTAATATAGTAATATTGAATAAGCATACCCTTTGTAAAAGGCAGATTTAGAAAATAGATTGTCTCACATGAAACTCCAGTAGCAGGAAGAGAGTCCCCAGCTTTTGGCTGTAAACGAACAAGGGAAAAATACCTTCTACATCTTCAAGAGCCCAACAGCAAGTACTGAAAGCTAAAACTAAAAATCTAAGGTTCTGAAGGAGTTTGACAACACCCATTCAGGCTGCTTCTATTGTTCTAACTTTTTAAAAAAGCAAGGCCTCACATGGTCTTGGTAACTCTATTGGCTCTGTTAGATTGCTTGGTACTTCTGCCTTAAAACCTTTCTTTACAAAAAAGGACAAAATACAGTTCTTAAAGCCACAGTATTATCACAGCCATTTAGTCTGTGCTGAAAGTGTATGTGCGTGGGAGATGATGTGGAAGTCGGAGGAAGGGCAGTCATCCCAGCCATGCCTGTCACATGGAGCCATTTCATTCTCATAATGGAAAAGCATAATAAAAAGAAACGTTAGCAGCCACAACAATGTGAAGAAATAGTTTTGGATAAAGTGATTGCATCTTTTCTTTGTACCTTTTAGAGATCAGCTATATTTAGAGGTTTAGGACAATGTGCGAAGTAAAAATAATTTCTCACAGAGCTCTGAGTTCACTGCTACGAACATTTTCCACTTTTGCTGGTTGTACTGATTGGCAGGTGAAGTCTGGAACTTTCTGTGAGTCGTGATCTGTGCGGGAGAGCATGGGCACCTGTGAACTGACTTTAATTGGAAGTGTGGTGTATCATTTCGTCTTTCTCTCTCCAGCTGAGGGCTGTGGCTTCTCCTACACTTAATTCACTCCTGTCCATCCTCTTCATAATGTGGGCATCATCACCTCCAGTCTCAGGACGTTTTCTCCCTTGTCCTATTATTTAGAATGCTATTAGGTGTAATGATGCTTGGTTGTCCTCTTCAGCTTCATCACTAAGCGCCTAAAACCATACTAGGGATTTCCTCGAGTTTGCCCATTTCTGTTAATAAGTATCATTGCATCTGTTGTCACTCCTCTCTCAGAAAGCTTTCCCTGAATCATCAGGCATGACTGACATTGAGCATCTGGAGGACAATTTAACCAGAAAGACACATGACTATGAGTCATGAGAGCGATCACTGTCGAGCAGCAACTCCTTGAAAGCACCATGGCAGCTTCTAGTATACCTGATAGTGAGACGGTTAAAATCCTTACAGAAACAGAATGCATTCTCATATAAAGAAAAAGACTTTTGGATAGATGACATTCAAAAGGATTGTTGTACTGTTTGAGCATGGCTATTCTGCAAAACTTGAAGACATTCTGCCTTTTTATGTTTCATTTTAATAGTAGAGTATGAATAATGTAGTCCTCTTGAATAGAGAATCAATGAACATAATATAATGAGTAGCTGCATGACAGAAATAGGAAGATCACTTTCTGCTGCCTGGGGACACACAGGCACAAAGAAATTCATGGCTGTGATAGCCTTGACTGTGGGAAGTAAGGTACCAGTGTTCAGTTAGCAGGTGATGTCACTACCTAATACCTTTGCAAGGAACCACAGCTTTCCAAGCTATTGACAGTGGAACTTATTTTTAAAAATTTATAAAGCAACTTCCTTAGTTCTAAACACTTGAGTGAATGTAAGGCATTTTCTTTGATATTTTGTGCATTCCTGTCATGCTTTCTTTTATTTTCATAAATATGTCAGATTTTTATACTTGTGTTCAAATAAACTGGTTTTGACCTGGATCAACATCCTGTATTTGAAACTGAGTGATAGGAAGATGGAGTTACAAAGAGATTATGAGTTTGACTGAAAACATTATTAATGGAGCTCATATTGGACTTAATCTCACACACACACACACACACACACGTGGTCATGCACTGAAGCAGGGACTAAGCCACAGATACCCTATTTACAGCAACTGACCAAGACAATGGCATCTCTGAAATGTGCAAACGGCTTTTTTTTTCCTTGCTCTCTTGAGGTACAGAAATCACATTGTTGGGCTGAACATGGAGACAGCTCCTGCTGGGATCCTTGTATATCCAGGGTGGGATTGATAACCTAATGGGATAACTTAATTTAAAGCATTACCTTGTATTGCAGGGACTAGGGTCAGAAAGGATTATGAAGCCACAACCCTCAAGGTCATCACTGCTGGAGCCAGGAAACAGGGTGAGGCCAGTCTCAGAAAATTCTGTCCAGCTTGTAGATATGTGATGGCTTACTCGATTAAATCCCGTTATTGTAACAGAGCAGAAGCCTGCACCTCAGTAGCTTCAGGAAATGTTTGAGCTGGTGGGTCCATGGGCCATCGATTCAGTCAGGAGCATTTGTCATTCTCCAACTGGACATTCTACTTATGGAAGGTAGATTCATCGTCCTTGAGGTTAACATGGTTTTGATAAAGTGACCACTCACTAATGAGCTCTTTAGGTGGGTTTTCAATGAGCAACTGGTGTGACTTGGTACCTCAGGTTAGGTGGATTGGCCATGGTAAATGCAGAGCTATAGAGACAGGGTGAGAGTCTGGGTGGAACACACTTTGGAGGGTTGACAAGGCTAGATGGGCTAAATGGCTCTTTCCACACAGTAGAGATTCTAGATGCTCTGAGGATTTGCTGGTGCTTGTCATTTGTTTGGCTAAGGTCAGACCTGCAATAGTGCAGCAGTTTGTTCATACCATGGGTGCTGGAACATACCCAACAACAGGAACAGGATTTGTCTGCTTGAGCAAAAATCCCCATTATCTAAAATACTGGACCTAACCCTGGGCTTTTAAAATGTCTAAAATACTGGACAAAATCCTGAGCTCAGGCTGCAACAAATACACACAGAACCAGAATAATTCCAGTCTGGGACTATTGTTCAGCCTGGTAGTCCAATTCAGACCTACAGTCTAAGAGAATAATCAACGAAACCTAACACATTGGGCCAAAACTAACTTTTAATACCTAACACAGATACCAAACATTCAACTTCAGTCAAAATACATTCACACATATTCTTAACTAACAGGTAGCCAGTTGCCCTCAGAGGGAATACCAGAAACACTATGGCAACAGAGATTTGAGAGGAGAAAATAGAGCACAGGCCCAATCTCACCAGGGAGAACCTTTTCCAAAAACAAGGCTTCAGCAGAAATAGATTCCCCACAGGCTTCAAACAACTTTGGAACCAAACATGCAGAGGCTGAACAGAGAAGCTAAACCAATTGCAACAAAGGACATCCAAGAGTGGGGAAGCCAACCAAGCACTATGTGAACAAGAACTTTGAGAAACAGGCCTGATCTGAACCAGGAGAACCGACAGTACGAACCTCAGCAAACAGACGTTCTTTGAAACTGTGTTTTCCTCAGTGCTGAACTGAAACTCCCGAGACCCCAAAGTTCCAATCCAGCTAGCAGGAAGGGGAAGGTGGATGGTGAATAGTACATAGGACCGCAAGGGTTGGAAGCCTGCTTAAAGTTTCTGTGATTAAAACCCTTGTTTAGGTTCTAGCAGTGTTTAATCTAGCTAATAGTATATTCAATAGTATTACTATACTCTGTATAATTGATTGTGTTAATTTCACAGTTAATTGCATTTACCTTTATTTCTTGTATTATATTTACCTTTTGCATTTTAAATAAACACAGAGATTCTTTTGCCCTGAAACACCTGTCTACCATCTTCTTCATTGCATGATTTGGAGGTACTGGTATTGGACTGGGTGTGCAAAGTTAAAAATCACACAACAGATGGTGCTTCCAAATAAACCTGTTGGACTATAAGCTAGTGTTGTTTGATTATTAACTTTCTTCATTTCATATTCCCTAAATTAGTCCACCTAAAATCAGCAAATTACTGATTGCAAACCAAGACCCTACAGCTTAGACTTTGAACTATTGGTTACTAAACTTGAAATCTAAAATCTAAACATGGGTTTTAAAACCAAGAATCTCAACATGCATAACAAGATTGTACATATGTGATGGCCTACTCGATTAAATCCTGTTTTTGTAAGAGATCAGGATCCTGCACCTCAGTAGCTTCAGGAAATGTTTGAGCTGCTGGGTCCATGGGCCATCGATTCAGTCAGGAGCATTTGTCATTCTCCAGTTGGACATTCTACTGATGGAAGGTAGATTCATCATCCTTGAGGTTAACACGGTTGTGGGTGGGCACCTCCTAATAGCAGTTATTATAGACAAAAACAATGTCCTAAAACGTATCAATATGTATGACCCCACCCCCCCCCCCCCCCACCTCATCTACAAGTGAGAGGGGAGAGGAAGGAATTTAGGAATTGGTGAAAAATTCCACTTATGAATGGAGATGGCAAAATTCTGTCCAAGGTCATCACCAAACAGGTCAGGTCTGCTCTGGATTTGGCAATTCACCTAACCAGACATGTACTGTACTGGGTGGGAAAATCTCAGGGAGCCTTGCTCTGCTCAGGCACTTGATCCTATGATCATGCAGGAGAGTGGGGATTGGACAACTCTCACAGTTACCAGGACTAGGAGAAAGCCTTTGACAGAATAGTGTGCACCTACATCAGGAATGTGTTCTCCAAAATGGATTTTGGGAAAGGAATATGCAATTGGATTTGATTGCTCTACATAAACATCAAGGGTATTTTCTCAATCAATGGGTGCAGTTCAGAAAGGTTCCTGATCAAATCTGGAGTCAACCAGAGCTGCTTTCTCGCTGCTGCCCTGTTTGTATGTTACATACAGCCTTTTACTGATTCCATCAGGAAAGATGTGATCCTGAGATGGATGATGACATTGCCACATTCTACTTAGGTTCTCTGTCAACAAACAGACTCATGAACATCTGTTAGTAGTTTCAAATAGCCTCAGGCAAATTAAGGTAAGAGCAAGACTGTATTCTTTGGGAACTGGGCTGATAGGCCCTTTACACCCCTTACTATCAGGTCCGATTACGTGAAGCTGCTGGATATATGGCTCAGGGTTGATGAGACATGAGCTTAAACATGGAAGGAGCATATCGCCAAAGTGAGGCAGAAACTGGGCTTGTGGGCACACAGCTCCCTCTCCATTGCAGATGCAAACCTGGTCATTAGGTGTGAGGTTGGTGCTGCTGCGTGTGGTGCTGGTACAATCCATTCCTTGAGGCTATGACACATCTGGTACCTAAGCACGTTGCACTTTACCTGGATGCGAAAGTTGGGACATCATGTACAAATCTCTGGATAGAGAGGAGAAGAATGCGTTCAAATGTCACCCTTATTGTCATGGTCAACATTGTGTGCAACTGCATCAATCTGTGCATAGACCCTCAGTATACAACCTCGGGGACAGGTAAAACCTCAGCACATAGTAGTACATGGTGTTTATGAAGCATGTCTCTGGCCACATTACCACAGAATATTCCTGGAAGATGGATATTATCATACTAAACCTCATGGAGGGTTTTGTTCAGGAAAACCACTTTGACCACAAACCTAAAAGGCTAAAAACCTAAAAGACCACAAACCTAAAAGCAGCATCTAATGTCCTGCTAAAGGGATTTTGCCTGAAGTGTCGACTCTCCTGCTCCTCGGATGCTGTCTGACCTGCTGTGCTTTTCCAGCACCACACTCTTGACTCTAAACTCCAGAAATTGCAGTCCTCACTTTCACCTAGCAAATAATGTCCTCCAGATCCTGTGAGGAAAAGAGAAGCTCGATTTTGTTTGGACTTTTCTTGAGCAGAGTGTTTATATTATTTGGAAAATTTCCTCATTGCCAGAACTTTTCAATAAGCATCAAAATAGCATTTGGCTGGTGATGGGAAGGACACTATCCATCAGATCCATGCCCTCCAAGACTGCTGTGGTGGTGAAGAGATTGTCGTGGATCTCCTTCTGAAATGTTCCTTTGCAAAGATCTGGAGAAAAACAGTGGTTTTAATCTAGATTTGTCCCAAGCAGCTCTGTAACAGAGGACTTTGTAAACAATGGGCTGTTCCCTGGAAGACATACCAAGTCAAAAAAATCAACTATCTGAAGGACCATCAACGTGGTGAAAGATTTGTTTGCCCAAAGCCTGTTGATCTTCCAGAGCAAAGAGTTGCCTTTGATTGAGCACTTCAGGGAACATCTCCGGGACACCTACACCAATCAACGCCACAACCCCGTGGCCAAACATTTCTACTCTCCCTCCCATATCTCCTCCATTGCCACACCCTCACCACCCGACACCTGGAGAAAGAACACCTTATTTTCCGCCGCGGAATCCTTCAACCCCAGGACATCAATGTGGACTTCACCAGTTTCCACATTTCCCCTCCCCCCACCTTACTCCAGTTCCAAACTTCCAGCTCAGCACCATCCCCATGACATTTCCCACCTGTCAATCTTCCTTCCCACCTATCTACTCCACCCTCCTCTCCGACTTATCACTTTTACCCCTTCTTCCATCCACCTATTGCACTCCCAGCTACCTTCTCCCCAGCCCCACCCTCTTCCATTTATCTCTCCACCCTCAAGGCTTCCAGCCTAACTCCTGATGAAGGGCTCCTGCTTGAAATGTCGATTTTCCTGCTTCTCAGATGATGCCTGACAGGCTGTGCATTTCCAGCACCACTCTAATCTTGACTTTGAATGAATGTTGCAGACTTGCACGTTCTACAGTCCAGGGTTACCTGCCAAGAGGTGCAGTAAAGATTGGAGCAGCTGCCACCCAAGTGGAACACAGTCAGGAAAGGTCACCATTTAAACTTTGTAGTAAGGGACTGATAAATTATTGATTTATCCACAGCTTCTATTGGAATCTCATTAGTTCTTGTCACATTTAATTAACATTCCAAATTTGCATTTGGATTCTAGCACTGAAGTGCAAAGGGCTTACTGAGAAATGTGATATTTTATCATATTCTCTTAATTTCAGATTTGGATTTTTTGTGCCATACTCAGAGATATTTTGGTAATAAAGTATATTGCTACAGCCAAAATGCATTAGGAAGTAATTAAAGATTCTTCATATAAAATGGACATTTTATAGTCAGTGTTATTTTCTGTCATTGATGCCAAAATACAGGTTGGGATCTTTGAGG
The DNA here is from genome assembly GCF_047496795.1 of Chiloscyllium punctatum. NCBI lineage: Eukaryota > Metazoa > Chordata > Chondrichthyes > Orectolobiformes > Hemiscylliidae > Chiloscyllium > Chiloscyllium punctatum. Next base: position 84,675,500 of record NC_092747.1, read on the forward strand.
GAGTGAGATCTCTGTTCAAGTGTCTATTATGAGTCATAGAACATTGAACATAGAAAAATACAGCGCAGTACAGGCCCTTCGGCCCTCGATGTTGCGCCGACTGAAGCCTACCTAACCTACACTAGCCCAATAACCTCCATATGCTTATCCAATGCCCGCTTGAATGACCATAAAGAGTGAGAGTCCACCACTGATACTGGCAGGGCATTCCATGAACTCACAACCCGCTGAGTAAAGAATCTACCCCTAACATCTGTCCTATACCAACCTCCCCTTAATTTAAAGCTGTGTCCCCTAGTAACAGCTGACTCCATACGCAGAAAAAGGTTCTCACTGTCAACCCTATCTAAATCCCTAATCATCTTGTACACCTCTATCAAATCGCCCCTAAACCTTCTTTTCTCCAATGAGAACAGCCCCAAGTGCCTCAGCCTCTCCTCATACAATCTTCCTACCATGCCAGGCAACATCCTGGTAAACCTCCTCTGCACCTGTTCCAGTGCTTCCACATCCTTCCTATAGTATGGCGACCAAAACTGTACACAATACTCCAGATAAGGCCGCACCAGAGTCTTACACAACTGCAACATGACCTAAGGACTCTGGAACTCAATTCCTCTACCAATAAAGCCCAGTACGCCATATGCCTTCTTCACAGCACTATTTACCTGGGTGGCAACTTTCAGAGATCTGTGTACATGGACACTAAGATCCCTCTGCTCATCCACACTACCAAGTAGCCTACCATTAGCCCAGTAATCCATCTTCTTGTTACTCCTACCAAAGTGAATGACTTCACACTTAGCTACATTGAACTCCATTTGCCACCTTTCTGCCCAGCTCTGCAACTTATCTATATCCCGCTGTAACCTGCCACATCCTTCTTCGCTGTCCACCACTCCCTGACTTTCGTATCATCCGCAAACTTGCTCACCCAGCCTTCAAACCCCTCTCCAGGTCATTTATAAAAATGACAAACAGCAATGGTCCCAAAACAGATCCTTGTGGAACACCGCTAGTAACTGCACTCCAAGATGAACCTTTACCATCAACTACTACCCTCTGTCTCCTTCCAGCCAGCCAATTCCTAATCCAAATCTCTAATGCACCCTCAATGCCATACCTCCGTAATTTTTGCAGTAGCCTACCATGGGGTACCTTATCGAACGCCTTGCTAAGATCCATATACACCACATCTACTGCTTTACCCTTATCCACCTCCTTAGTCACCTTCTCAAAGAACTCAATAAGGTTCGTGAGGCACGACCTGCCCTTCACAAAACCATGCTGACTATCCTTGATCACATTATTCCTATCCAGATGTTCATAAATCCTATCCCTTACAATTCTCTCTAAGACTTTGCCCACAACAGAAGTGAGACTCACTGGCCTATAGTTACTAGGGCTGTCCCTACTCCTCTTCTTGAACAAGGGGACCACATTCGCTATCCTCCAGTCCTCTGGCACTATTCCTGTAGACAACGACGACATAAAAATCAAGGCCAATGGCTCCGCTATCTCCTCCCTAGCTTCCCAGAGGATCCTAGGATAAATGCCATCAGGCCCAGGGGACTTATCTATTTTCACCCTTTCCAGTATTCCCCGGACCTCTTCCCTACATACCTCAAAGCCATCCATCCTAATCACTTGTGACTCAATATTCACATCAGCAACAACGTCCTGTTCCTGAGTGAATACTGACAAAATGTATTGATTTTGTGTCTCTCCAATTTCCTCTGCCTCCAAGCACAACTTCCCACTACTATCCTTGACTGGACCGATATCTACCCTAGTCATCCTTTTATTCCTAACATACCTATAGAAAGCCTTAGGGTTTTCCCTAATCCTACCAATGAAGGACTTTTCATGTCCCCTTCTTGCTGCTCTTAGCTCTCTCTTCAGATCCTTCTTGGCTACCTTATAACTCTCAATCGCCCCAACTGAACCTTCATGCCTCATCTTTACATAGGCCGCCCTCTTCCCTTTCACAAGGGATTCCAATTCCTTATTAAACCACGGTTCCCTCACAAGACCCTTTCCTCCCTGCCTGACTGGTACATACTTATCAAGGACACCCAATAGCTGCTCCTTGAACAAGCTCCACATATCATTTGTGTCCTTCCCTTGAAGCCTATTTTTCCAATCCACACATCCTAAGTCATGCCTCACCGCATCATAATTTCCCTGCCCCCAGCTATAACTCCTGCCCTGCAGTGCACACTTATCCCTCTCCATCACTAGAGTAAAAGTCACCGAGTTGTGGTCACTGTCCCCGAAGTGCTCACTTACCTCCAAGTCTAACACCTGGCCTGGTTCATTACCTAGAACCAAATCCAGTATGGCCTCACCTCTTGTTGGCCTGTCTACATATTGTGTCAGGAAACCCTCCTGCACACATTGGACAAACACCGACCCATCTAACGAACTTTCCCAGTCAACATCTGGGAAGTTAAAGTCCCCCATAACAATCACCCTATTACTTTCACTCTTCTCCTGAATCATCCTTGCAATACTTTCCTCTACGTCTCTCGGACTATTAGGAGGCCTGTAGAAAACTCCTAACAGGGTGACCTCACCTTTCCTATTTCTAACCTCAGCCCAAACTACCTCAGATGGCAAGTCTTCCTCCATCGTCCTTTCCACCGCTGTAATACTATCCTTGACAAGCAATGCCACACCTCCCCCTCTTTTACCCCCACCTCTGACCCTACTAAAACATTTAAACCCTGGAACCTGCAATAGCCACGTCTCTGTAATGGCCACAACATCGAAGTCCCAGGTACCAACCCACGCTGCAAGTTCACCTACCTTATTTCTTATACTTCTGGCATTGAAGTATACACATTTCAAGCCACCTTCCTGTTTACCGGCACCCTCCTTCGAGATCAATGCCTTGTTCCTAACCTCCCTACACTCAAGGTCCTGTACCCTAAAGCTACAGTCCAGGTTCCCATGCCCCTGCAGAGCTAGTTTAAACCCTCCCAAAGAGCACTAGCAAACCTCCCCCTCAAGGATGCTGGTGCCCCTCAGGTTCAGGTGGAGACCATAACTCAGGTGGAGTTGTCAAGAAATATTTGTTAAACCTGACTCCAGTCTAGGTCCTTCCATCTCCATCTCCTGTAGTTCATAGTCTAAGAAGAGGCGTTCCCATTAGTAAATCTATATCTCCAATTTAAAACTTTACTTGGAGCAGAGGTTGGTGAAATTAACAGTAGGAATTCTGATTGATCGAACAAAGAAAAGAGGAAATAAGTATCCACACACAACCTTCACACAGCACACAAATTATCTTCCTCAGTATAATATTCATATTTGTAACATGGTGCTAAAGTTGAATTTTATAAGATTCTGATTGCGTGGTGAGTAGAGGAGATTAGTTATCTGCTGTTCTTTCATATGTGTTTTTGTTGTAAGCTTTCAACTTTCAATTCCAAACACATACATCAACTCATCTCTAATATAGATGTTTGGACTCACCTAAGTTAGCTCTTATTTAAGAAACATCATTATTTCAACATTTTTATCTTTCTTTTCCAATTCTCCCCATTGCCTCCTCTCTCCCTACCTCCATAATCTCCTTCAGCCCCACAACCTTCCAATATACTTGCACCCCTCAAATGTTCACAGCTTATGCATTCCCACTTATAATTGTGCACACATTGCTGGCCTGGCTTTAGTTATCTAGATTTCATGCTCTGGAATTCTCTCCCTACACAAATTCTCACTCTTTGATCAAGATTTTGACCATCTCACCATCTAATCTTCTCTTTGCATGGTTCAGTATCATATTTTGTTTTATAATGCTTCTCTGAAGCATCTTGTGATATTTCAATACAAGAAAAACATCAAAACTTTTTAATGTTATCATTACAAGATCTGTTCTGTAATGCAGAGAGTTTATGAGCGGTGCTTCTCTTAATTAAAAAAACAAGACTGCTGCTTGAATTTACTTCACTCAAGATTATGCAGATGATATCAAAAATGTATGCAGTGTATACAGAGAAAAAAGCAGTTACAAAAGTAATATAAATGAAGGAATGCTGAGCTTAGACCCTTTAAATTTATTTTTGATTATGTTGGAATTGTCCTTTCTGCAATTTCTAATGCGAATTTTGACAATAAGAGATCTTGCTATGGAATGTCCGTTTGATTATGCAAGCTGTTTCTGGACAATTCACCCGATAATGACATAAGGAGCATAATAGAGACTGAAGAATTTTAAATGTTGTGATCAGCACATTTGAAGTTTGCACAATTTCTTATACGAGTTTGGAGGCATTGTGTTTGAGACACATCCTGCCCACAAAACATAATTGCACTCCAGGATGAAGTAAGCAGCATTGAGAGTTTCAGTTAATTGTATTCAGCTGTGCACCTGCTAAGAATTATGCTGTGTCTATTGCAAGTGACCAAGTATGTACATTTTGAAATAGTTGTCTTTTGTTTTCAGTTGAATTACTAAGGATCTGAGTAGTGTACCCAACTATAGCCAGAATAGTTTTGCATCAGTTTAAAAGTCATTTTCAGCTAAGTTCAGGCCAAGACCTAGGGCTTTATTTGAGAGTCAGAGAGGCCCAGCTGTTCAGTACCAGCCTCCACTCAATTCAAAAGGAGAATGAAAATAGCAACGGTGACAGCATAGAAAGGTCATTGTTCAGTAAGAAACTAAAACTTAGGACAGTCTTTAAGATGCTATAAATTAGAAAATTGTATTCTTCTTCAAAGAAAGAGCTATATTCAGATTCAATTGAGAAGCAATCTAAATCTAAATTAACATAACTCCCTTGGGTCCCTCATTCACAAGTTGGCTTTCTGTTTAGGAAGCTGGAGGACATTGGCTCTTCAAAAGCATGCAGTTAGAGCCCAGGCATCATGAATAGCTCAGTTGTAAAGGAGGGCAGGATGAAGAAAGAATGCATATTTTGATCAAAGACTTGGAGATAGACAAGTGTTTATGTGGCAATAGATGTGACTCCAGGGTGAATGGGGGCTGACAGGCATTCTTCTGGGGGAGGAACAGCCAGAGGGTTTGGTCCACATTGATATCAAAGGTTTAGACGGGAATGAAGATATGGTCTTGCGATCAGAATTTTGGGAGCTTGGATGAATTTTAGCAAGCAGGCTTTCAGATGTAGTAATCCACAAATATTCGCAGCTTCCTGTGGAAATGAAGATAGAAATAGAATAATGGAGAAAGAGCTTTGGATTCCTGGGACCGGTTCTAGGAAAGATGGCATCTGGACAAGCCAGACAGAGGCACCTGAAATGAACTGGGACTGACTTCCTTGCAGACTGTTTAGCTAGTGCCATTTGGAGGACTTTAAGCTAATTCATAGGTGCATGCGAGCCAATAAAGAACGCTGGAGAGGGATATGTGCAAAGACAAATAGCACTATTATCAAGGACAGAAAGTTAACAGGTGCTGTTAGAGTAACAGAAAAATTATGAAGGTGGGCGGCACGGTGGTACAGTGGTTAGCACTGCTGCCTCACAGTGCCACAGACCAGGGTTCAATTCCTGCCTCAGGTGACTGACTATGGAGTTTGCACATTCTCCCCGTGTTTGCATGGGTTTCCTCCGGGTGCTCCGGTTTCCTCCCACAGTCCAAAAATGTGCAGGTTAGGTGAATTGGCCATGCTAAATTGCCCATAGTGTTAGGTGAACGGATAAATGTAGGGGAATGAGTCTGGGTAGGTTGCGCTTCGGTGGTCGGTGTGGACTTGTTGGACCGAAGGGCCTGTTTCCACACTGTAAGTAATCTAATCTATCTAATCTAATCTAAATCAGGATTACAATACATGTATTTGAATGCACAGACTTACAGGTGCAGATTGACATGTGGAAATAAGGTACTTGTTTCTATGACCAGAACTTACCTCCCCTGAGACAAGCTACCCACCACTATTGAACTTGACACCCCTACACCTCTCCTTCATATGATTTTTGCAGGCAAGGTGGAGTTGGAAGACCAAATAACTCTGGAGTGTCCCAAGAGGAAGTTTCTGGGGGACCTCCTCTGGCTGGGTACCCAATTCCCTGACTCTTTTTCAGGAACAGGTACCTGGAGGAAGGCCAAGATCACTAAATGTCCTGTCACCATGCCACTGATGCTCAGCACCAACGTACAGGATACACACATCTTCAACAACCATTGAACATTCAGCAGGACCTGGCTCTCCATAGCCAAACTGCCTGCAGAGAATAGTCAGATATATGCATGCCAAAGCAAGCACAATATATGGTAGTATTGATGAACTCTTGCAACCACTGATCCATTTTCTCCAAGGTCTCTACCTGCTGCTCCAAGGTCCTTTTGTTGATTTGCATGAAGGTTTTAATGGTCGTCATGATAGGGTCCTCTACTGCCTGGGTCTTAGCAGTGTGTCAGCAATCTCTGAATGTCCGTGACCTCAAGCATTTTTTTCCTTGGCCAGCTGTGGAGGCATGGCAGTGATCTGCTCATCAGATTGTGCTACTGACTATTCTAGCTAAAATTAGACATTGTTCTTAAGACTAAATGAATCAAAGAATATGGGGAGAAAGCAGAAACAGGCTGCTGAGTTGGATGATAAACCATGATCATATTGAATGGTACAACAGGCTTTAAGAGTCAAATGGCTGAACTCCTATTTTCTATGGTTCTATGCTTCTAAAATACCCAGCCTCTGAGTGGGTGAGGGGCTTTTAGGAGGCAGCCTTGTCACTGTATCCTCTGAGGGATCTGTGGCTTCTTCCTCAGAGGTGAAGGAGCAGGTGTTCACCAGAGATGCTGGTCACTTCTGAGAAGATGTTTCTTCGATGCCCCTTTTGTCCGTAGAAGACAAAATAGGGAATGAATAGCTAAGTGGATGGAGAAGCTTGCACATGTTATAAAGATATTCACAATGGTAGTAATAGGACAATAACACAGTACATCACAATGTAGCTTACCTGGTTGAACTGGAGGTTTCAGATCATCTTATCATCAATCCTCTCCCTCTTATTCAGGGAGAGCCTCTTTATGGAGAATGAACAGATGAATGTCAGCCACCCTAACACACACTGTGGCTTTCTCAGTCTTATTGTCAGCTGTTCTGTCCTGCAGTGAGACAAAAGGAAGATTGAGTAAGGTAAAAGTGGCCGGTAATGCTGTTTCTAGTGGAGGGAAAGATTGTGAGATGTCATGAATAAGTGAGTAGACAGAGTAAAAGACAGGAAGGCTTAGTAGTTTCAAGAGATGGAATGGGAGAGAGCCCCTGAGGGAAGATTCTACAATACATTATAATCGTGGTACATCATAAATTTGAAGGGAGTTTGGTGCAGTGGCAGAGTTAGAGTGTGAGGTAGCAGAAAGAAGGTTTACCCTCTGGTCATTTCCCCATATCCCTATCCACCATTTGGAAACAAGGAAAAAGAAATAACATCTAGAAATTGCTTGATTGCATGTTAATGTCAATCAGAAAGCACATGGGAGATAGAAAACTGAACAACTTGCTACATATTAAGGCATAGAAAACAGAGACTTTGATAAGCTTAAGTCAAATATGGGAGTCAATCCAGGAGTTTGCTGAGTGTTGAGATAGCAAAGGTACAAACAAGGATTCAGCATCAGCTGAGCTTAGATATGGTTAATTTGAGCAATATTAGACGAGTGGAAATAAGCTGTAGTGGTCTGGCATAAATCTGAGTTCAGGAGTTCACGTCGGGATCAAATGTAACACTGTCGTTACGAACAAACTTGCTCAATTTCAGGTGTTGTTAAAGAGATGAATGGAGTCAGTAACTAGGGAATGGGCTTTGGTGCAGGGAACAAAAGCACAAGGCACAGGAGTAGTTCATTTTAGATTAGGTTCCCTACAGTGTGGAAACAGGCCCTTTGGCCCAACTAGTACACACCAACCCTCCGAAGAGTAACCTACCCAGACCCATTCCCCCTAACTAATGCACCTAACTCTATGGGCAATTTAGCATGACCAATTCACTTAACCTGCACATCATTGGACTGTGGGAGGAAACCAGAGCACCCGGAGGAAACCCACGCACACACGGGGAGAATGTGCAAACTCTACACGGACAGTCACCCAAGGCTGGAATCAAACCCGGGTCCCTGGCGCTGTGAGGCAGCAGTGCTAACCACTGAGCCACCGTGCTGCCCTACAAGCCTGCTCTACCATTTAATATGATCAATGTTGATCTGGATGTGGTCTCTGTTCCACTTTCCTGTTGGATCCAAAAGCTCTTGACTCCCTTAAATTCTATCCAATTCAACCTTGAACAAATGTAAACACCCAGCTTCACAACTGTCTGGAGAATAGAATTCCACATCCTGAGTAAAAACTTCTCATTTTTGTTTGAAAATGGATATTTTTCTGATTCTTAAACCATAATTTCAGTCATTTCAATACTTAATTGAAGCAAATTTCTACTCATCCAATTGTTTTTAGGAATGATTGTCCACTTAGGGAGCTCTATATTACTGATCATGCGTTCTGTAGGTCCTTGTGTGGCTGATGAGCAGGATGCAAGAGCTGCATCTCTGTCCACACATGATTAGATGTCTCCTGGGGTTGGAAATGGTCCTTGCTCTTGACGTCACTGGCATGCTGTCCTATGGTTCCTTTCCTATACTTTCTCTTGCTGAGGGGTGTTCTCAAACCATTGTGTTGTCCCTTCATACAGGAAATTCCTCCAATGCTCATCCAATACTGGATGCTAGATGAGTTGGTTTGAGCTTAGTAACAGATGAGATGTCAAAAATGGATTTAGGATAAATCTTTGTGGAACATCAGCGATGGTGGTGAGGGAGCAGGATGATAAGCTATTGCAGGTGGTTTTCTGACTATGATTAGGTTGATAGGTATGGAACCAGTTTAGAGCAGTCCCAGTCAGCAATGGTGGAGAAATGTTGAACAAGGATACAATGGCTAATGGTGCCCAGGGCTGCAGACAGGCTGACAAAAGAGATGGGAAACCTACATTTGTCACACCAGCAAAGGATTTCATTTGTAACTGTTTTAAGACCTTTGACCCTATGACAGTGGTGCACAAACTCAATTGCAGGCATTCAAAATGTGTTGGGAAGTACCAGAATGAGTGTGGGAAGCAAAGTCTCATTCAAAGACTTGAGACAAAAGGGAGGTTGCGGATTAGGTGGCAGGTTGTATAGATGGTGGAGTTAAGGTTTGTTTTGTTGAGTTGAGTGGTGATCATAGCAGATTTAAAGAAGAGAGGATTACCAATTACAGGGAGACAAAGGTTTACATTATCAGCTAACATTATGGGCAGAATGAGAAATTGAGTGATTAACAGTTTTAGGCAAAGTGGATTTAGCATCCAGGGTCCAGACTCTATGTGTCAATTTCTCTGTGGTGTTGTTCTGAATTATTATGGACGACTAGATATTTCTCATGAGTCTGTAAATCACCTTTCAGGATTAGATATGAAAATGGCCACAATCTGCAGCAAAATGCTGAAGCATTTGGCGAATGGAAAATGAGAGCCATTTAACAACCTGTTGGCAAATGTTGCTTTGCAATCTCACATCAATGACTTGGAATCTACATTGAGTGAACTATAAACACATGTGGCATTGTGTTACTTAGGATTATGTTCCTTTTATTGGTTAGAATGGGCATTAGTTTGTGGAGATTAAATTATCTTTACTAATTACAGCTCCTCACTGCAACAGGATCATATCTACTCAGAATAAAATCCAGACTAATATAATTATCAGCCTGGCCAGAAGCAGAAGAGAACATGCTTAGAATAAGCAGTATGGAGAGCCAGAACAAGATTAGTTCCTTGTTAAAGGCATTGAATGTAGCAGTAGCAACAAGCTGACAATATTTCGAACAAATACTGACATAACAACATGGAAATGAATATTTTCTGTTTTCCCATATAACCCACATTGATGAAGCTCCAATTTAACATTTATTGAAGTTATTCCATTTTCAACATTGAAGGCTTCATGTTCCTTGTCCTGTAGGAGCCAACTGGCTAAACATGCCAAGTGCCTGGGTAACATTCAACTTCAATGTGGCAGCAGAAGAATGTTAGCCTTGATGATGTCAGCATTTCCTCAGAAATCAGTTTTCTTCCCTCTGGCTTCATTTTGACTCATCAGTTGCATGAAAGAGCTGACTGTTACTTAACATGTTCAAATTTAATTGAGTGTGCTTATTGCTGACACAAGGCAATGTTTTAGTCCTGGGGTATTACGATTAATTGTCTTGACATTCCCCAGGGATATTAACATTGGCCTCAGTGGCTCAAATTAGACCCTCTGTTGTCAAATTTAATTGAGTCATTTTCCCCTTGGTTGGAGACTAAATACGTCAGTTGGGACAGAGCATGTTATTGATAATAAACCCCTGAGATAATTGTGTCTTATATGAAACTCCAATGAATAGTTAGTTAATTAAAATAAGGATTTTCTGCTCTTATTTTTGCTTCACAGCTGAGTATGGTTTTATTAATTAGGCTATCCCTGGAGTGCACTTGTGTTTCCACCAATCAATGAGGAGTAGATGGCATGATGGCTCCTTGGTTAGCATTGCTGTCTTACAGCATCAGGGACCTGGGTTTGATCCCACCCTTGTGTGATTGGCTGTGTGGTGTTTGCATGTTTTTCCTGTGTCTGTGTGGGTTTCCTTAGTCTCAGGTAAGATAACAGGTCAGTAAATATTCAACTATCGCTGAACATTGCCAGATTAGATAAAATATTGATACAATGATTAAAATAAAATATAGATAAAACATGATTGCAAAATTTAAATTAAAATCCGTTTTGTTTGTACCAATTTATTACCTGCTTTAAGATTCTGTTTTGAAATGAAGTAACGTACCCTTAAAGATTGAATTCAGCAGATGGTTTCTGTTTTTGAGCAGTTGGAGGTTTCTCCTAAATATAGAACAGGCTCTGGGAGGGAGTGTAGTATTTTTTTATTTCACTTTTATAGTAGTAGAGGTTGTGGCCTTTGGTAGTCTGGTTCAGTACAGCAGAATTTTAGCTGTTTTTGTTTCCCACCTCACTATTCTGAACCCTGTCCTGCTAATGTTCTCTAACCAGAGTTCTTCTACATGTTGTTTTCAGAGTGTTATTTCATAGCTTTTCTTAAAATGCTCAAAACTTACAATAATCGCTGTGTCAACTTTAATGACTTGTGCTTCCATATCAGGTGTTTAGTGACGTAAGAAAAAAAACAACTTTCACTCCCAGGGAAGTCAATATCAATTACTTTCTATTTGCATCTTGAACTGCAAAAGGCTTAGCTTTTCTAGGAATATCTGTTTATAATTTGGCTGGAACTCCTAGAAACTTGACATCATTCCACTTTTCAGATCGTTGGATGAATTCTATATGCCACTGTTCGAAGCTTCTTCTGTCCTTCTCAGAAGATGTTATATTTTTACAGAACCCATGATATCAAATTATCCCATTCATGACGATCATTAATGATTTCTTCTTTTGACCTTCAGGTGGGGGCAAGTGTTGCCATTCTTCAGGTTTCTGACTTGGCACAACACCTTATACCAAGGCCAATGCTAATCTGGAAGCAGGATATGAGAGAGATTCTTGCTGGTATTCAGATTCTTTTTGTCTCTAACATAAAAACATGATTTAAAATTAATGGCAATATATTGTGCTTACCTTGTGCCTACCTTGCACTTTGCAACTTAAGACACACATTAAGAGTCATGGTACTTCTGTCTTGCCTTGCCATTTAGTTCAGACACAAAGCCAGGTAATTTTTTATGCTTGTCAGCCATGGTCTGTCAAAGAGATGATTGTATTACTGCACCAGGGCTTACAGTTGTACCTTGTGCCAGTCATGTATGAGACAAACACACTTCATGTACTCCAAGCAGATGCCCATGTCTCAAAGTCAATCTCTTCAGTTCAGTCAAGAGAGACAGTCTTCAGTCAGCAGGTCCTGGCATAGTGCTCTAGTGTTGGAGTGGTCATGGTCAGGATCCACTCCTCACAATAGGCAAAGAGTTATATATTGGACATCCCTGTGACGATATTATGACTTTAGACATGTATTTTGGCCTGGTTTATTTTTTGAAGAGGGGATTTGAGACTGAGATACTGAGCTGTCTCTTTCAAGCTAATAAAGTAAGCCGCTTATGAAGAGCTGATGAAGGGCTTATGTCCGAAATGTTGATTCTCCTGCTCCTCTGATGGTGCCTGCCCCATTTTCGACTCTGGACAACAATAAGCCCACCACCTGTATTACCCAAAAGGTGTTCATGTTTATCCTACCCTTGTGACTGGAGATATATACTACCATTCCACCAATCCATTGCTTTTCTATCCACCTTTTTCAAAACGATGGAAGTTTTCTGGCCTCTGATGATTTTGTGGTGTGTTGCAAATTTCTGGGATTTCACCCTTGTTTATTATGTGTGCCACTTTTTAGTCTGAGACCATACACTCAAAAACCAAGTTGTGCATATACTGTTTTCAGCTGATCTATATTCTGATGCCTCTCATCGCCTCTCAACCTGCAGTGTATGCTTCATGACTTAGGATCACTGCCTTCTGGCTTTTTTCAGGACTCTGTTCTCCATTGAATTCTTTTTGGTCTTCAAATTGATGATGTCAGTTCACAATTCATTGTTTTCTTTTTCTCTAAGTTCATCTTCTTTCTTCAGACCCCTCAAACATCACAGTACTGACATGGAAGCTTTACACCTTGAATCTTCCTTCGATGTTTTGACAACAAAAATAAAACCTTAACAATTTTCATCATTTAAAAGAGTGGAACTTCTGCAGAGGTTCTCCGATCTTCTAATGTAGCTTTGGCAAACAGCCTGGATAAATTGCAAACAAACAGTTATCTATTTCTCCGTCATTCCTGTTTCTTTCCTCCCAATTGAAAATTGTCTGCTGTCTTTACAAGTGCATTTTTTAAAGTTTCTCTTCAGTATTCATTGTTGCCTTACCATGACAGCTACAAAAGTGATTTTCCTAATCTTTTGACATTTTTGACCTCTTTATTACATTCAAGTTCATCCAAGACTTAAAGATGGCGCTTATCATTTCTGATCAAGCTTTTCTAATTCCTTATCTCAATGAATGCTTTAATCTCTCAATTTTCTTTTGTATATCTCTTTGTTATAAATATATTTGCATTTCACTGTTTTTATTTTCTGAATTTACTTCTGAAGTGTAGATAAATCACCCTCCAAAATTCTAAGTTTTCTACTTTTAGTGAGTTGAAGATTTGTCTCTTAAAACTCGTCTGTCACATGACTGTGGTCCTGATATTAATTCCAAGGTATAATGAGTATTTTGAGGAATGGGTGGGGGTAGGACTGAAAATTGTGAGGAGCAGGAGTTGGGATGGCATCAATCTAAAGATGGAATTTAGAAAAGATTTGGAATGGAGACATCAGTTATGAAGGGATAGTCAAACTTCATCTAATCTTAACTGTGCTTCCCTTGATGTGCTGCTAGGGAATGCTGAATTATATTGTAACAGATTCTATCAACACTTAATTTCAAAACTTGACAGTAAAGAATTAATTTCAAGAGAACTCTTATTGTTGATAGTATCATATTGTTTTCCATACACAACACTTTACGGAAGCCAGTGTCTGATGCAGTAGTATTAGAACACTATGAGAAAGTGAGGACTGCAGATGCTGGAGATCAGAGCTGAAAAATGTGTTGCTGGAAAAGCGCAGCAGGTCAGGCAGCATCCAAGGACCAGGAGAATCGACGTTTCGGGCATAAGCCCTTCTTCTTTCCTGAAGAAGGGCTTATGCCCGAAACGTCGATTCTCCTGCTCCTTGGATGCTGCCTGACCTGCTGCACTTTTCCAGCAACACATTTTTCAGTATTAGAACAGTAGTGTTAGAACATAGAACATAGAACAGTACAGCACAGAACAGGCCCTTCAGCCCACGATGTTGTGCAGACCATTGATCCTCATGTATGTACCCTCAAATTTCTGTGACCATATGCATGTCCAGTAGTCTCTTAAATGTCCCCAATGACCTTACTTCCACAACTGCTGCTGACAACGCATTCCATGCTCTCACAACTCTGTGTAAAGAACCCGCCTCTGACATCCCCTCTATACTTTCCTCCAACCAGCTTAAAACTATGACCCCTCATGTTAGCCATTTCTGCCCTGGGAAATAGTCTCTGGCTATTGACTTTATCTATGCCTCTCATTATCTTGTATACTTCAATTAGGTCCCCTCTCCTCCTCCTTTTCTCCAATGAAAAAAGTCCGAGCTCAGTCACCCTCTCTTCATAGGATAAGCCCTCCAGGCCAGGCAGCATCCTGGTATACCTCCTCTGAACCCTCTCCAAAGCATCCACATCTTTCCTATAATAGGGCGACCAGAACTGGACGCAGTATTCCAATGCGGTCTAACTAAAGTTTTATAGAGCTGCAACAAGATCTCATGACTCTTAAACTCAATCCCCCTGTTAATGAAAGCCAAAACACCATATGCTTTCTTAACAACCCTGTCCACTTGGGTGGCCATTTTAAGGGATCTATGTACCTGCACACCAAGATCCCTCTTTCCTTCCACACTGCCAAGAATCCTATCCTTAATCCTGTACTCAGCTTTCAAATTCGACCTTCCAAAATGCACCACCTCGCATTTATCCAGGTTGAACTCCATCTGCCACCTCTCAGCCCATCTCTGCATCCTGTCAATGTCCTGCTGCAGCCTACAACAGCCCTCTATACTGTCAACAACGCCTCCAACCTTTGCTGACCCATCCTTCAATCCCCTCATCCAAGTCATTAATAAAAATTACAAACAGTAGAGGCCCAAGGACAGAGCCCTGTGGAACACCACTCACCACAGACTTCCAGGCAGAATATTTTCCTTCTACAACCACTCACTGTCTTCTGTTGGCCAGCCAATTCTGTATCCAGACAGCTAGGTTCCCCTGAATCCCATTCCACCTGACCTTCTGAATGAGCCTACCATGGGGAACCTTATCAAATGCCTTGCTGAAGTCCATATTCACCACATCCACAGCTCGACCCTCATCAATCTTCCTAGTCACATCCTCAAAGAACTCGATAAGGTTTGTGAGGCATGACCTGCCCCTCACAAACCCGTGTCGACTGCATTTAATCAAGCCATGCTCTTCCAGATGGTCATAAATCCTATCCCTCAGAATCCTTTCTAACACCTTGCAGACAACAGGCGTGAGACTTACTGGTCTGTAATTGCTGGGGATTTCCCTATTTCCTTTCTTGAAGAGAGGAATTACATTTGCCTCTCTCCAGTCCTCAGGTATGACTCCAGTGGAGAGCGAGGATGCAAAAATCTTCGCAAGTGGAGAAGTAATTGCATTTCTTGTTTCCCAAAGCAGCCGAGGACAAATCTGGTCCAGGCCTGATGACTTGTCAATCTTAATGTTTGACAAAATTTTCAGCATATCAGCTTCCTCGATCTCTATCCATTCCAGCATGCACACCTGCTCTTCAAAGGTTTCATTCACTACAAAGTTTATTTCTTTCGTAAAGACTGAAGCAAAAACTAATTTAGGGCTTCCCCTACCTCCTCAGACTCCACACATAAATTCCCTATGCTATCCCTGATCGGCCCTACTCTTTCTTTGACCATTCTCTTATTCCTCGCATAAGTGTGTTCTCCCTAATCCGTTTTGCCAAGCTTTTCTTGTATCTCCTCAGACTATTTTTGAGCTCCTTCCTCGCCTGCCTGTAATCCTCTAGAGCTGAGCTTGACCCTAGGTGCCTCCACCTTCTGTAAGCTACCTTTTTCCTTTTGACGAGAAGCTCCACCGCTCTCGTCATCCAATGTTCCTTTATCTTACCACTTCTTGCATGTCTCAGAGGGACATATTTATTTATCACTTGCAACAATTGTTCCTTAAACAGTTTTCACATGTCTATAGTGCCTTTACCATGGAACAATTGCTCCCAATCCATGCTTCCTAATTCATGTCTAATCGGATCAAAGTTTCCTCTTCCCCAATTAAATATCCTCCCGTTTTGCCTAATCCTCTCCTTCTCCTTACTAGTGAACTCTGGATAGAAGTGAAATCTCCTGGAACTCTTCTTTGGTCTTGTGTTAAGTTTGTTGCATCAGTCAATGTGATACACCTTAACATTTCCTTTGCTTGAAACATCCCTTTTGCTTTGTAAAGAAGACCAATTATTTTTCATTCATTCATGGGACAAGGGCTTGCTGGCTGGCCAGCATTAATTGCCCATCCCTAGTTGCCCTTGAGAAGGTGATGGTGAACTGCCTTCTTGAACTGCTGCAGTCCAAGTGCTGCAGGTTAATCCACAATGCCCTTAGGAAGGAAGTCCAGGATTATGATTCATCAACAGTGAAGGAACAGTGATATATTTCCAAGTCAGGATGATAAGTAGCTTGGAGGGATATTTGCAGGTGTTGGTGTTTCCATGTGTCTGCTACCTTTGTCCTTTGAGGTGGCAGGGGTTGTGGGTTTGCAAGATGCTGTTTAATGACCTTCTGTGATTTTGTGCAGTGCATCTTTAATGCAACATCGAATCAGTGCTTCATAATTAAGTGGCCCATTTGTAAAATATGTCATATATCCAAAAATCTGTACAAGGCAGGTCATTGCTTCACAATTCCTGACATTTTCCATTTACTGCCTTCTGTCTGTCACTGATCAGCACATTAGCATGTTAATGCTGAAGCCATGATAAAGCGAAAAAGCATGACAGCCTCAGTATGCAATTATTTTGTCTTGGCTCCACTCACATCTAGGCAACTGAGATTCAGCTTGAGGTGTTTATCACTTCGTTCTCCCATTTAAACCTGTTTGTGCAAGCCATTAGATTTCTATGATTTGGTTCCAAATAGTTGGAGCCAAAAGCTTTTTAAAACATAAACCACAATTCCCTATCAAGTTAATCTCTACTAATCTTACCCAGAGTGTACTACAAGCAAGAATAAATGGAGCAAAAAGTCCACTCAAGCTCAGTTCAACAATAAACTTAAGAACTAATACCAGCTTGCTGAGAAAGCCAGCAGGTCCATGAGCACCTGCATGGACAAAACAGACTTGATATTTTGAATCCAGTGACTCTTCAAAAGAATTGGATACTGCCAGATCTGAGTTTCTCAGCAAGTTCTCTTTTTGTTTCAGATCTCCAGTATCCATAATTCTTTGTTTTTAAACATTAAGTACGTTTGTACTAAGCCCACAGACCTCAACTTTCATTTCTGAATTGGGGATGCAAAGACTGGAGAAATCTTAATTCCATATTATCTGGAAGTGATCTCCCACTCTCCCCATTTTCAGGCTTGGAGTGCAAGATGAATCAGGTAATCAGAGAGGTACTTAGGAGACTGCCAGCTTCTCAGGCAGGCAGGATGGAAAGCCTATCTCAGGGGTCCAGCACTGTGTCCAATAATTACAACAAAAGAAAAAAATCTAAAACATTCTAAAGTCCCCAACTATCACTCCCCATTAATTTCCCTCAACGCTATAGCATTCACATGCTTCATCCGTATCAATCCATCTCACTGAATACCCTGTACCCATCACCATGGACCCCATACACCCCATGTAACTCTGTCTTTAGTGTCAAATTCTACCTACCACCCTTTCCTCCCCCAGTTACTATGTAACTCACCTTGTGTCCACATGTACCCATGAAAAAGGAGGGTTTACTAACAGGTTTATGTGCTATTTATGCACAATTGTCTCGACAGTTAAAAGTTACACCCAGCCAGAAAAGGTGCCTTAAAATAGTGTTGTGGGACCACATCCACAGGGCTATCCTAGTTTTCCAAAAGGATTTCCTATCTATCCAAATGATATGGACTGAGAACAGATCTGCTCTTAAATGCTGGTTAACTGTGAGATCAGAATGACACTGCCTAGAGTTAAGTCAGGCTCTGCATAAGATTGTGAGGTGAAGGTGTGGTTCTTATAAGGATGAGGGATTGTTTTGATAAATTACTTATTATTGAGATAAGAAATATGTTTAGCTGCATTATATTGAACTGTAAAATTTGGATCTGTGTACTGATGAAGTAATATCTTCTCCCATGATTTGTGCATAATAAAATCCCTGGTGCACTTTTCAGTTCTATTGTGACAATCTTAAAATTTATGCACAGAACTGTACATGGAACTGGTGAAAAAGATTATGTAATTGACATAATATGACAAACCTAATATTCATGGCTTCAGCATATGCTAAATTAGCATTATATAACAATAAGGTCCAATGTTTAGCGTTACAGTACATTGATAACAAATTTCAGAGTGGTTAAATGGAAGTGTTTATCCAGCAAACAACTGTTACTGTTTCCTGAATTAAGTCTGTTCACTTTGATTATCCTAAATAAAATCAATTCATCCTCTTTTTCTGCAAATTAAATCTTAAGCCCACCTATGCTTTGGGGATTGTAATTACACAAACTGATGCACAGCTTTATTTAACTGCTGACAGAAACCACATTAGACAGGTTGTCATAACTGGAGCAGCTTTTTAGTATTTGCCTTTTTGACCAATGCATAGCTCCCATCTCACTATTGTTTATTCTAAACTAATCTACACGTCCAATCCAACCAGGTTAATAGATATTGTGGTTGAAATTGAATTGAATTAGCTTTATTGTCATATGTACTGAAATGCAAATAGTGAAAAGTTGATAAGTTACCACTTACAGTGCCATCTTAGATACAAAGGTACCTAGATACAATCCTCTTTTACAGAATAGAGAAATGAAGTAAATAAGTTACAGTACGGCTAAACACAGTATTACCATAGGTTGAGGTCAGAAAAAGCAAGAAGTTAAAAAGACAACAATCACAGTCTCTCTCCAAAATTCTCTCCGCAGCAGACCAGTGGAGCTGGCCTCCATGTGGTCTGACTGCTGGCTACCATGACTCACCGCCCTGGGCTGCTGGCATCCCCACTACAGGCTGCCAACTGCTGTCCATACGTCAGAGATCGGGAACGGGCCAAGAGAAGGGACAAAAGTCGAAAAGAAATGGGTAGAGCTTCAGCTGAAATGTCCTGCTTCACAGTTTGCTGATAAAGTACTAGCAAGTGAACAAAACACATCATTATTAATGTACATATTGTTCAGGATTAGCAACAAAAGGACAGTTGCTAAACAACTTGTACCATTCTGTGGTTAGCTATATGAAAACAATACCTCACCCATAACCTCCTGTTAGTTTTATGAGGTTTTTGAATTTGAAGATTATTTGTCCGTAAAACTTGTAACAGAGTGAACAAATTAGAAATACTAGAAATGTTATATTGATGATGCGATAATTGTTAATAACTGCCAATCAACCTTTCTGGTCCAGAAAATGAACAATTAACTATATGAAGGTTCATTCAATCAGGCAGCAGATTGTTGCTGCAGATTTAAACTGACGTATTTCTTAATTCTGTTTTGGTTCTATTTTCTCTTTCAATCCAATTTTTCTTTTCCTTGCTTCACTTCTCTTCTGCACTTGATTTGATTCTAATTCACCCTCCTTTTCTCTATTTATTTTTCAATCCTTAAATCTAATTGATTAAAGAGACCTTGTTGTTCTATCATTTATGGAAAACCCAGCTGTCTTGTTGCCCTCATCATCTCATCACCAGCTCAAATTT
Organism: Chiloscyllium punctatum; assembly: GCF_047496795.1. Lineage (NCBI taxonomy): Eukaryota > Metazoa > Chordata > Chondrichthyes > Orectolobiformes > Hemiscylliidae > Chiloscyllium > Chiloscyllium punctatum. The sequence goes on from NC_092747.1 coordinate 84,695,086, forward strand.
TCTCACAACTTACAGAGCAAATAATTTCTGCACTGTGGGGTGTTTGGAAATTTGAACTAACCAGGTATGGAATAGAATGCCTTGTCCACAAAACTCAGGCCCATTATCTAATTCTGATACGTTTGCATTTATGTCTGAATTACTGCATATATGTCATATATGTTTTATTACTTTCTATCTCTTGCTATAATAACCCAGAGCGCTCCTGTTTTCATATTGCCAACACTGATTCCCCCTCTTTGGCATTGAGGGACAGTTAGTGGTGTTAAGTATGGCAATCTCCTCTGTTTACTGAAACCAATAATCTGTGATAGAAAGAGGCATCGGAGACAATGTGTCAAGATTACCAAGTATACCAAAAGGTGTGATCAGTAAACAATAATTGGGCAGATATCACATGATAATAACGATTAAAGCTCACTTTGCACTGTCTAATTAAATATTCCCAAATGAAGCATAATATTGGTTATACATACTTTCTTTACACTGTCCCATCAAATACAACCAGATCAGGTACTGTGTAAATTAGGAGCAGAGCAAAACAATGTCAATAGAGATAGACCATAATGGGAAAAACCTGAACAATTCCAAATAAAAGTTAGAAAACAATACTGCTTATTAAAGACATTTATACAAATTTGAAATAAGAATCTATAATGTATGTAGTTTCATCGAGGTTATATGCAGGAAAAGGTTAGAAGCTGTGAATGAAAATATAGTCTATCGAGACAGTGTTCTCTTCTAATCTTATGGCATGAAGAGAAATCCAAGAAAACTATTTTCTCTTCTATATTTTTGGGTTTAAAATCTATTAGTTTAAAAATGGACAATTTCTTGTTGGACTCAAAATAGCTGAAGCTGATCACATGTTCATATTTCCACAAGCTTCTGAGCTTCTTGCATTGTATAGACAGTCCAAGTAGAGATGGCACAAAGGACTTGAGCATGAGCTAGGCAAAATTGAGGACTGCAGATGCTGGACATCAGAGTCTAGGTTAGAGTGGTGCTGGAAAAGCACAGCAGGTCATGCAGTATACAAGGAGCAGGAAAATCGACATTTTGGGCAAAAGCTCTTCATCAAGACTGAAGGCCTTTTGAGAGGTCCCAGTTCAAATCCTAGATGAGCCCTCACTTGGAAAAGCATTGATCATGAGCTGTCTGCCTCCAGCCAATTCTTGACAAAGAAAAACTTCAAGACACATTATGTTAAAATGAGTGCTAACGATTTTACAGTTACCTTGGAATTGTCCAATTGAAATCCTGATAGAGACAGGAAAGTTACTGTTAACATAATGACCTTTCAAATAACCAATTGAGAGGAGTCATCAGCACCAGAAATGTCTGTTTCTGTCACTGAAAACCTGAATTGGTTGAATTGCATAACTATACATAACTACAATTGTAAGTCATTTGTTGTTGGGCCTCCACAGGGAAGTCTTAGCTGAGCTGGCAGCCTGGTTCAGACACTCCAGCTCTGTCGATAAATTTCTGGCTGAGCAGAAGCTTACAAGAAGGAAATCTATTGCGATACGGATAACTATGGAAACTGAGAAAGTTGTAACTGATGTGAACTATCTTTTTTTCATACTCTGGACTTAACAAAGTCATAATGTATAACCCATTTCTTTTCTGTCTTTCTTCATTTTTTTTGTGGATAGAATAGTGGAGCAATTCTCCAGCAGTTTGAATATCTTATTTAATAAACTCGATTTTGCTTTCACCTTAAAATTTGTTGCTGTGAATTTTATTCAAAATTCAGAAGATAAAAAACAAAGATTGGGCAACACACTTTGTCTTCCCTCAGGAAGTGAAGGGAGTAGAAAGAGAAGTGGAGGCTGGGTGGAGTGGAAGGGAGGAGGAGGGTTGGGAAGGGAGTCAGGGGATGAGAAGGGAGGTTATTGAAATTGGAGAACTCAATGTTGAGTCCTCTGGGCTGTAGGCTGCCCACGTGGAAGAAGAGGTGTTGTTCCTCCAATTTGTGATTTAGTTTGTTGTGGCAAAGGACGAGGCCAAAGGTGGTCATGTTGAAAGGGGAATTAAAATGGGCCGTGACTGGGAGGTCCAGTCAGCTCCTGTTGGGCCGGCTGAGATGCTCAGTGAACCGTTCCCTAAGTTTAAATTCAGTCCCCCGAATGTAGGGAAGACCACACTGGGAGCACCTGACGTAGTAAACCCGGTTGGAAGAGAGGCAGGTGAACCTTTGCCTCACCTGGAAGGACTGTTTGAGGCCTTGGATGGAGACAAGGTGGGTGGTATACTGGTAGGTTTTGCAACTTTTCGGGTTGCAGGGGAAGGTGCCTGAGGGCTCGGGGGGTTGGTGGGGAGACTGATGTAAATCAAGGATTGTCAAAGGGACCTGTACTTGTGGACTGTCAAGACGATTGGGTAGGGGAAGATGTTCCTGATGGTGGGGTCTAGTTGGAGTTGGTGGAATTGTTTAAGGATAATGTGTTGGATGCAGAGACTGATGAGATAGTAGGTGAGGATGAGGGGGACTCTGACTTTAGTCACAGAGTTATAGAGTCATAGAGATGTACAGCATGGAAACAGACCCTTCGGTCCAAACCGTCCATGCAGACCAGATGTCCCAACCCAATCTAGTCCCACCTGCCAGCACCCAGCCCATATCCCTCCAAACCCTTCCTATTCATATACCGACCCAAATGCCTTTTAAATGTTGCAATTGTACCAGCCTCCACCACTTCCTCTGGCAGCTCATTCCATACACATACCACCCTCTGCTTGAAAAAATTGTCCCTTAGGTCTCTTTTATATCTTTCCCCTCTCACCCTAAAACTATGCCTTCTAGTTCTGGACTCCCCCACACCAGGGAAGAGACTTCATCTATTTATCCTGTCCATGCCCCTCATAATTTTGTAAACCTCTATAAGGTCACCCCTCAGCCTCCATCGCTCCAAAGAAAACAGTCCCAGCCTGTTCAGCCTCTCCCTACAGGTCAAATCCTCCAACCCTGGCAACATCCTTGTCAATCTTTTCTGAACCCTTTCAAATTTCACAAGATCTTTCCAATAGGAAGGAGACCAGAATTGCATGCAATATTCCAACAGTGGTCTAACCAATGTCCTGTACAGCTGCAACATGGCCTCTCAACTCCTCTACTCAATACTCTGACCAATAAAAAAAAACATACAAAACACCTTCTTCACTATTCTAACTACCTGTGACTCCACTTTCAAGGAGCTATGAACCTGCACTCCAAGGTCTCTTTGTTCATCAACACTCCCTAGGACCTTAAAATTAAGTGTATAAGTCCTGTTAAGATTTGCTTTCCCAAAATGCAGCACCTCACATTTATCTAAATTAAACTCCATCTGCCACTTCTCAGCCCATTGGCCCATCTGATCAAGGTCCTATTGTAATCTGAGGAAACCTTCTTCGTTGTTCACTACCCCTCCAATTTTGGTGTCATCCGGAAACTTACTAACTGTACTTCTTATGTTCACATCCAAATCATTTATATAAATGATGAAAAGTAGTGGGCCCAGCACCGATCCTTGTGGCACTCCACTGGTCACAGGCCTACAGTCTGAAAAAAAACTCTCCAGCACCACCCTCTGTCTTCTACCTTTGAGCCAGTTCTGTATCCAAATGGCTAGTTCTCCCTGTATTCCGCGAGATCTAACTTTGCCACGTCTCCCATAGGAAAACTTCTCGAATGGCTTACTGAAGTCCGTATCGATCACATCTACTGCTCTGCCCTCATTTGTTACTTCTTCAAAAAACTCAATCAAGATTGTGAGACATGATTTCCCACACACAAAGCCATGTTGACTATTCCTAATCAGTCGTTGCCTTTCCAAATACATGTACATCCTGTCACTTAGGGTCCCCTTCAACAACTTGCCCACCACTGACATCAGGCTCACTGGTCTATAGTTCCCTGGCTTGTCCTTATCAGCTTTCTTAAACAGTGGCACCACATTAGCCAACCTCCAGTCTTCTGGCACCTTACCTGTGACTATCGATGATACAAATATCTCAGCAAGATGCCCAGCAATCACTTTCCTAGCTTCCCACAGAGTTCTAGGGTACACCTGATCAGGTCCTGGGGATTTATCCACCTTTATATGTTTCAGGACATCCAGCAATTCCTCCTCTGTAACATGGACATTTTTCAAGATGTCAACATCTATTTCCCTACATTCTATATCATCCATGTTCTTTTCCACAGTAAATACTGATGCAAAATACTCGTTTAGTATCTCCCCCATTTTCTGCGGCTCCACACAAAGGCTGCCTTTCTGATCTTTGAGGGACCCTATTCTCTCCCTAGTTACCCTTTTGTCCTTAATGTTTTTGCAAAAACCCATTGGATTCTCCTTAACTGCATTTGCCAAAGCTATCTCATGTCCCCTTTTTGCCCTCCTGATTTCCCTCTTAAGTATATTCCTACTGCCTTTACAATCTTCTAAGGATTCACTCGATCTATCCTGTCTTTACCTGACATATGCTTCCTTCTTTTTCATAACGAAACCCTCAATTTATTTCATCATCCAGCATTCCCTAAACCTACTAGCTTTTCTTTTCACCCGAACAGGAATATACTTTCTGTGTTTGGGGGGTGGTTTAGAGCAGTGGAACGGGCAATACTGGTGATGCGGTGGAAGGCTATCTGGATGACAGAGGAAGGAAAACACATTTTTTGAAATCAGTGGACATCTGGGATGCTTGGGAGTGGAATGTCTCCTTGTGTGAGCAAATGCGGCAGAGGCAGAGGAATTGAGAGAGCAGCATACTGGGTGGGAGGAGTTGTAGTCCTTGTAGTTGTGAGAGTCTGTGGGTTTGTAGTAAACATCAGTCAGGAGATTCTTGCCGGAGATGGAAATGAAGAGGTCGAGAAAGGGGAAGGTGGTGTCCAAGATGGACCAAGTTAATTTCAGTTTGGGTTGGAAGTTGTGGGCAAAGTCGATGAATTTCATCAGTTCAGCCTTGGTGCAGGACGCAGTACTGATGCAGTCATTGATGTGAAGATGGAAGGGTTGGGGCACACTTCCTGTGTAGGTACTGAAGAGGGACCGTTCGACGTGGGGAACAAAGAGTCAGGTGTAGCTGGGGCCGATCTGAGTATCCATGGCCACCCCCTGGATTTGGAGGAAATGGGAAGAGTTAAAGGAAAAGTTATTAAGGGTGACAACCAGTTCGGCGAGGTAGAGGGGGATATTGGTGGAGGGGGACTGGATGGGTCAGTTGGACAGGAAGAAATGGAGGACCTGGAGGCCATCCTTGTGGGATATGGACATGTATAAGGACTGCACGCCCACAGCGAAGATAAAGCGCTGGGCACCGGGGAACTGGACGTTACTGAAGAGATGGAGGTTGTGGTTGGTGTCAGGGATGTAGGTGGGAAATGCCTGAACCAAGGAGGAGAGGATGAAGTTGAAGTCAGATGAGATGATTTTGGTGGGCAGGAGCATGCTGAGATGATGGGTTGGCCAGGGTAGTTGGGCTTGTGGATCTTGGGCAGCAGGTAGAACCGGGCAGTACAGGGCAGGGGACCTATGAGTTTGGAGGCAGTGGAGGGGAGATCACTCAAGGCAATGAGGGCATGCACAGTGTGAGTGTTTTTGGTCTGATGGGTCGTGCTAGGGTTGTGGGCAAGGGGGAGTTAGGTATTGGTGAGTTGGCATTTGGCCTCTGCAACATAAAAGTCCGTTCTCCAGACTACCACCACCCTGTCTTTGTCAGGGAGTTTGATGGTGAACCGGGGGGTTGGTGCGGAGACAGTGGAGTGCTGCATGTTCAGAGGAGGTGAGGTTGGAGTGGGTGAGGAAGGTGGAGACGTTGAGGCAGCTGATGTCCCATTGGCAGTCTGCAGTGAAGAGGCTATTGTGGGAGAAGGCTGGTGGGGACGTGATTAAGTGCAGGAGGAAGGTTGGGGATGGGAGAAGGGGTCCTCGCAGGGAGGTTGGGAGCTTTTGTCAAAGAAGAAGGTACAGAGGCAGAGGTCGTGGAAGATGAGTTCCTCATCGGAGCAGGTCTGGAATTAATTGAGGTGGAGGAATATGAATGTGAGCCCTTTCCTGAGGACTGTATGGTGAGACTGACTTCTCTTACATCAAATCATCATTTGACCAAGTGTGGCATCAAGATGCCTGAGCAAAACTGGAGTCAATGGGAATCAAGGGAAAACTCTCTGCTGGTTAGTGATATCCAGTACAAAGGAAAATGCTAGTAATTGTTGGAGGTCAGTCATCTCAATTCAACATCTCTGCAGGAATTCCTTAAGGTGATGTCCAATACCCAACTAAGGCTGTTCATCAAGTACCTTCCCTCAGTTATAAGATCAGGAGTGAGAATGTTCATTGATGACTGCACAATTTGAGACTTGTCAGATACTGAGGCAGTGTATGTCCAAATGCAGGAATATCTGGACAATTTGGGCTGACAAGTAGCATGTAATGTTTGTACTACACAATGTCTTCTAAATTCACAACCATTACCATCTAGAAGGACAAGGGCAGCAGATACATGGGAACACTAATGCCTGCAATTTTTTTTTTCCACACACTCATCAATGTGATTTTGAAATATATCATCTTTCCTTCATTGTGACTGTGTCAAAATCCTGAAACTCCCTTCCTAAGGGCATATAGGTGTACCTACACCCCAAAGAATGTAGTGGTTCAAGAAGGCACTTGCAAGGAAAATTAGAATGGTCAATAATTATTGTTCCATCTAGCAAATCCAAATTGAATACTGTATATGAATATCTCCTACAAATGGGTGAATATGTTCTTTAACAACATCATGTATCATGATTTCAATCTCCTTGCCTCTCATATTTGGGAAGTCTGTGTCAGCTCGCAATGTATATTGAGAAAAATTGAGGGAAACTTATTTGGGAATTCATTAATACCAATTAGCATTGTACACAAATTTTAAAATAATTAAAAATGGATATTTTTTAGAGTATATTTCACTGGAAACTTTCAGAGGTTGAATAGAAAGATGAAATAGAATAGGCTGGGACTTTCTTTTCTCGGGAGCATTGGAGAGTGAGAGGTGACCTTATCAAGGTTTAGAAAATACTGATGAGTATACATAAAGTGAATGGCAGGTGTCTTTTCCCTAGGCTGGGAAATTTCAAGACGAGGGTGCAGATTTTTAAGGTGAAAAGAAAGATCTGAAAAAAGACATGAGGGGCATTTTTTTTTTACAAAGAACATAGTTTGTGTGTGTAATGATGAAGCAACATCAATAATGAGGAACTGGAAATATCTTTGAGGGGAAGTTCAATGGGACAATCTGGTGAGCAGGAAATCAAGACAAAGAAAGAATTTAATTGTTGAGAGAACACCTACTAAACATCGGAGCTAGCCAAGTTTAGGGGTCAGTTTGCTCAGTTGGCTGGATAGCTGTTTTAGTGATGCTAATAGCATGGGTTCAATTCTCACACAGACTGAGGTCACTGTGGAGGTCCAAACTTCTCTACTTTAGTTTGCCCGTGGGGTTGAAATTGTCACCAACTTACCTCTCTTTCTGTCTAATGCGAGCATGAGGCAATCGTTAACTTTACATTTTTAGTGAATCTGGATTTGTATGAAGTAATGAAATGACTGCACCTTTCCAAGATAACTTAGCTCCCTGTACCTAGGTCCAATTTTAATACATTCACTTAAAGAGACGCAGGAACCTCAGTCCTGAAACTATCTTAATTTATAGATTGAAACCCTAAAATTCAACAATATTTTGTCCCTTTATTGGTCTTCACACTTCAGAATGCAACTTCTGGAACAGACCTGTGAGATCTTTCATAATGATAACAGCCACTAACTTTGTAACTTTCTACCTGAAGTCTGAAAAAAAGTGAAAGAGTTGCATTTATATGGTGAATTTATATTTCGAAACAAATGGTATGGCTATTATGACTTAACAGCCAATGGAGAGGTGAAACTGCTGTTCTAATATAGAAAATGTAGCAGCCAAGTAAGTTTCAGGAGCAGCTGTTTAATAATAAGCTGATAATCCTTTTCTTGTGATGTTAATCACACAGTAAGTATTGCCCAGGACAGCAGGGATAATATTGTTCTTTAAAATCATGTTATGCGGCTTGTCACGTCCAGTTGAGAGAGCAGGCCAGACCTCAGTTTAATATCTTACCTGTAAGACAGCATCTCCAACAGGGTCAGCACTCCTTCAGCACAGGAGCATTGGCCTAAATTTTTGTATGCAAGTTCAGAGGTGAGACTTGAATCCACAATATTTCTTACACAGTTCTCTCCCAGTTTCTCCATCTCCATCACATCCATTCTGATGATTCCGCCTTCCACACATGGGCTACAGAAATGCCCATCGTTTTCTTCAACTGAGGATTTCCTGCTGCTATGGTTGATAGGACACTTAGACATATTTGATCCACACCCCACACTTCTACCCACTTTCCTTCTCTTCCCTCCCATAACACCAGTAGGGTCCCCTGGTCCTCACTTTACACCCCACTGGCAGCCATATCCAAAGGATCACAAGCTGCCATTTATCCACTCCAGTGGAGTGCCACCACTAGGCATATATGCCCCTCCATTCCCTTGTCATCCTTCCACAGGGGCTGTTTCCTCTGGGATACCTTGATCTACTTCACCTACATACCTCCCCACAATCCCATGGCTTCTTCCCATCCGATCACAGAAGATGCAACACCTGCCTGTTTACTTCCTCCTAACTATCCAAGTTCCCAGACAAACCTTTCAGGTGAAGCAATAATTCTCTTGCGTTTCACTCAATCTAGCCTACTGTATTTAAAGCTCATAATATGATGTCATAATGGAGTGACAAAATGGAGTCCAGGCAACTGTCTTGTGAAACACTTTTATTCTGTCTGCAAAAACGATCCTGAGCTTCCAGTTACCTGTCATTTCAACACACCACCCATGTTCCCAACATTTCTGTCACAAACCTGCTGCAGTGCTTTAGTGAAGGCTAGTGCAAGCTTGGAGATTCTGCAGCTTTCAGGACTCAATATCGAGTTCAATAATTTTAGCACCTGAGCACGAACTCCCATACCCCTTATTCACCCTACACTGCAGGCCCTGTCATTATATGAAATGCCTTTGGCACAGCCAACTCTTTCACCTAGTTATACTCTCTATTGTTTTCTCTCTGGGCTTCATCTCTGGCTACCACTCACTCCTTTCTATTTCTATCCCCTGTTTTTGGTGTATATGCCACCTTTCTCTGGCTACAATCAGTTCCAAAGAAGGGTCACTGGACTTGAAATGTTAACTCAGCATGTCTGGCACCATCTTTGGGGAAAAACGAGAGTTTCTCCAGCAATTTCTGTTTTGTAATGGGAAGATACGTTTGATTCTATTTTTGTGTAGGTTCTTCAGGTCTTAATGCAAGCTCAAGCCAACCTTCTTGGTAATGATTAAGCTATGTTCATTGTTGGAGAAAGTGAGGGCTGCAGATGCTGGAGATCAGAGTTGAGAGTGTGGTGCTAGAAAAGCATAGCAGGTCAGGTAGCATCCAACGAGCAGAAGAATCAACATTTCGGGCATTAGCTCTTCATCAGGAATGAGGCTTACGTGCTGTGCGTCTGAATAATAACTGAGAGGGGAGTGGGACTGGAGGTTCGGGGGGGGGGGGTAGGGGGAGCTGGAAAGTAGCTGAGAATGCAATAGGTAGATGAAGGTATGGAGTAGGTGATAGTTCGGAGAGGAGAGAGGAGCTGATAAATGGAAAAGACGATGGACAGGTCAAGAGGGCGGTACCAAGTTGGAGGTTTGGGACAGGGATAACGTAGTGGAGTGGGGAAATGAGGAAACAGGTGAAATCCATTTTAACCCCATGTGGTCGCAGGGTCCCAAGGCGGAAGGTGAGGCGATGGAGGAGGGTCAGGACCTGCATGTCCTTGGTGGAGTGGGAGGGGGAGTTGAAGTGCTCAACCACAGGGCAGTGGGGTTGTTTGGTGTGGGTGTCCCAGAGATGTTCTCTGAAATGATCCACAAGTTGGTGTCCTGTCTCTGCGATGTAGAGGAAACCACACTGGGTGCAATGGATACAGAAGCTGACCTTTGTGGAAGTACAGGTAAATTTCTGTTGGATGTGGAAGGGTCCTTAGGAGCCTTGGACGGAGGTGAAGGGGTGGGAGGTGTGAGCGCACGTTTTGCACTTCATGCAGTGGCAGGGAATGTGCCGGGAGTCAGGTGTGGGCTGGTGGGGAACGTGGACCTGACGAGGGAGTCACAAAGGGAATAGTCTCTCTGAAACACTGATAGGTGGGGTCTGTTTGGAGGTGGCAGAAGTGGCGGAGGATGATGTGATGTGTACAGAGGTTGGTGGGTTGGAAGGTGAGGACCAGGGGAGGTCTGTCCTTGTTGCATTGGGAGGAGTTGCATTCAAGGGTGGAAGTGTGGGAAGTGGAGGAGAAGCACTGGAGTGTATCATCAACTAAATGGGAGGGGAAATTGTGGTCTTTGAAGGAGGAAGCCATCTGAGATTTTTTATGGTGGAATTGCTCATCTTTGGAACATATGCAGCAGAGGCAGAGGAATTGGGAATAAGTGATAGCATTTTTACAGGAGGCTGGGTGGGAGACGGTGTAATCCAGGCAGCTGTGAGAGTTGATGGGTTTGTAATAGATTTGCTTGGTTAGTCAGTTGCTGGAGATAGAGATGGAGAGATCCAGGAAGGAGAAGGTGGTGTCCAAGATGGTCCAGGTGAATTTGAGTCGGGGTGGAAGGTGTTAGTGAAGTGGATGAACTGGTCAACCTCCTTTTGGGAGCAAGTGGTGGCGCTGATACAGCTTTCGATGTAGTGGAGCAAAAGGTGAGGGATGATGCCAGTGTAGCTGCAGAAGGTGGACTGTTCCACGTATCTGATAAAGAGGCAGGCATAGCTGGGGCCAATGTGGGTGCCCATGGCTGCCACTTTGATTAGGAGTCAGTTGGAGGATTGGAAGGAGATGTTGTTAAGGGTGAGAACAAGTTCAGCCAGGTGGATGAAAGTGGCAGTGGAAGGGTGCTGGTTGGGACAGTGTGAGAGGAAGAAATGGAGGGCTTGGAGGCCTTCATCATGGCAGATCGATGTGTACAGGGACTGGATGTCCATGGTGAAGATGAGGCATTGGGGGCCAGGGAAACAAAAGTCTTGGAGGAGGTGAAGGGCATAGGTGCTGTCCCAAACGTAGATAGGAACTTTGTGGACTCAGGGGGACAGGATGGTGTCAAGGTATGCAGAGATGAGTTCAGTGCAATAGAAGCAGGCAAAGACAATGGGTCAACCTGGACAGTCAGGTTTGTGAATCTTCGGTAGGAGGTAGAATCAGGTGGTGCACTATTTGGAGTTTGGAGGCTGTGGATGGGAGATCCCCAGAGGTGATGAGGTTGTGGATGGTCTGGGAGATGATGGTTTGGTGATGGGAGGTGAGGTCATGGCTACGGGGCAGTATGAGGAGGTGTCTGCGAGTTGGCATCTGGCTTCAGCGGTGTAGAGGTCGATGCGCCAAACTAGCACAGTGCTTCCCTTTTATGCTGGTTTGATGGTGTGGTTGGGGTTGGAGCTGAGGGAGTGGAGAGCTGCACATTGCAAAGGTGGGAGGTAGGAGTGGGTGAGGAGAGTGGACAGGTTGAGGTGGTCTATGTCATGACACCAATTAGAAATGAAGAGGTCGAGGGCAGGTAACAGGCCAGCATGGGGTGTCCAGGTGGATGGGGGAATCGGAAATGGGAGAAGGAGTCCTCGGTGGGTGGGCCAGAGTCTTGATTGAAAAAGTGGGCCCAGAGATGGAGGAAGAAATGTTCAATGTTGCAACCTGTGTCAAACTCATTAATCCGGGACCATAGAGGGATGAAGGTGAGGACTTTGCTGAGGATTAAACGCTTATCCTCAGTAAGGGGAAAGCCTAGGGGAATAGTAAAAACATGGCAAGTCTGGGAGCTAGGACCTGGGGTGGGGCTGGAGCTGGGAGTGGGGGTGGAGACTGCCACCAGAGTGGACGTGGTGATGGTGTCAGAAGGGATGCTCACCATGGGGGAAGATATATTTCCCTCCCCACCCCTATCAATGTTTTGGAGAGACCATTCCCTCCGCAACTCTATTGTCAGATCCATGCACACCCCATCAGCCCTGACCCTACATCCGGCACATTCCCTGTCATCGCAAGAAGTGCGAAACGTGCGCCATACCTCCCGCCCCTCACCTCTGTCCAAAGCCCCAAAAGATCCAACAGAAATTCACCTGTACTTCCACGAAGGTCAGCTTCTGTATCTGTTGCACCCGATGTGGTCTCCTCTAAATCGTGGAGACAGGAGACAAACTTGCGATTAGTTTCAGAGAACATCTCTGGGACACCCATGCCAAACAACCCCACCGCACTGTGGCTGAACACTTTAACTCCCCCTCCCAGTCCATCAAGGACATGCAGGTTCAGGGCCTCCTCCACTGCCAAACCCTTACCACCCAATGCCTGGAGGTAGAGCACCTCATCTTTTGCCTTGGGACCTTGCACCACACATGATTAATGTGGATTTCACCAGTTTCCTAATTTCCCCTCCCCTAACTTATCCTAGTTCCAAGCCTTCAACTCGGCACTGCCCTCCTGACCTGTCCATCGCCATTCCCATCTATCCGCTCCACCCTCATCTCCGACCTATCACTTTCTCTCCCATCTTTACCTACCTATCGAACTCTCAGCTACCTTCCCCCCCCCCAGCCCCATGCCCCTCCCATTTATCTCTCAGCCTCACGGCCCACAAAGCCTCATTCCTGATGAAGAGCTATTGTCTGAAACATCGATTCTCCTGCTCCTCGGATGCTGCCTGACTTGCTGTGCTTTTCCAGCACCCACACTCTCAACTATGTTTATTGTTAATGATCACAAAGCCCTGGATGAAGTGGCTGTGATTTCTACAGGGTCCAATGTCTTCATGAAAAATAAACACGTGTCACAGTGACACCACAGCTCCCTTATGCCATTTACATTTTTATTAAATCCTATATCTACTATTAATTTCAATCTGTCAATATGGTAAGTGCCTACAGCAGTCCATGAAGATAAAAGCTTGGATAGTCCATGCTGTAATGGATAATTCTATTATCATAAGTACATATGTTTTGAACATGAACAGCCCAAAGATATGAAGCAGATATTCTTCATTCCACTCATCTCAAGTCATTATAAACATGATGGGAGATTAATGTTAACAAGGAAGACACAATATATACTTCAAATTAGGTCTGATATGTGCACCTGACACAGGAAGTCCTTTGTCAGGGTGATCCCTCTCTCCATCAGGCTTCCTTTCACAATAGACCCTTTCCTCTCGAGAGAATCCATTCAGATGTTCCAGCTGCCCTGTTTGGTGCCCTCCTTCACTATTGTAACCAGATGCTGGTGGTCGCCACACAACTACACCAGCTGCCCTGCTTGGTGCCCTCCATCCACGTACTTCCCCACCCCCAATTATTGCCATTTGCTTCTGAAGATCCTATTAAATTGACTTAAGAGGTGTTTTGGAGAAATAGACTGACACAGCAATACTGATTGTGACCTGTTAAGAACAACTGCTGTATTGTGAATTAGCATTGTGACCTTGTAGAGGTTTATAAAATCATGAGGGGCATGGATAGAGTTAATAGGTCTTTTCTTGGGGTTTGTTGGGGCGGATGTCTCTGAGATGTGCACTGAAACAATCTGCAAGTTGGCATCCTGTCTCCCCAAGGTGGAGGAGACTGCATCGGGTGCAATGCATACAGTAGATGATCCTTGTAGAAGTACAGGTAAGCTTCTGTCGGATGTGCAAAGATCCTTTGGGGCTTTGGATGGAGGTGAATGGGGCAGTCCAGAACTGGAGGGCATAAGTTTAAAGTGAGAGGGGCAAGAATTAAAAGGGACCTAAGGGAAATGTTTCACGCCGAGAGAGGTACGTATATGAAATGACCTGCCAGATGAAGTGGTGGTGGCTGGTACAATTATATTTAAAAGACATTTGGATGGGTCCATGAACTGGAAGGATTTTGAGGGATGTGGACCAAATGCTGGCAAATGGGATGAGATTTATTTAGCATATCTGGTCGACATGGACGAATTGGACAGAAGAGTCTAGTTCCATGCTGTTTACCTCTATGACTCGATGACAACATGGAAAGATGTTACTCAAACTTGATGTTAATACCCCAGTATTACCTCTTCAACATGAGTGTTATAATTTTCTAGATCTTTCCTTGTATCTTTTTACATTCTCCTTTTGTGTACTTACCAAGTAAATGATGTTATGTTTTCTGCCTCAGTAGCTAGTGCACCTTTTCTAATAGTCATTTGAATTCAAAAAAAGCTCTGAACTACCTGTCATTATTCTACTGATAATTGTATGCATATGGTCATTTTAGTAATCTCCATTCAATTTGGTGACCAATCTGTCCATATACTCTTGCAATCCCACAGCAATTGCACAGATTGAGCCAAAAAAGAATTTCTCTTAAAGAGGATGAACATCTGGAGGCTAAATTGAAAAGCAGAACCTCAAAAGAGAATTATTCTGGATTACCTGAACCACGAGCAAATTGGTTTAGAGTAAATAAGACTAAGGTGATTAAACATAGAAACAAAGAAAATCGGAATGAAGTAGGCCAATCTTTCTTCATGCCTGCTCTTCATTCAATATGAGCATAGCTAATCATCCAAGTCAGCACTTTGTACCTGCTTTCTCCCCATACCTTTTGAATTCTTTTGCCCTAAGAACTATATCTTTTTACTTCTTGAAACTTGGCCTCAACCACTTTCTGTGGTAGAGAATTCCATAGACTCACCCCTCTCTGGGTGAAGGAATCTCTCCTAAATTCAGTTCAAAATGGTTTACCCTGTATCCTTAGATTGTGACTCCTGGTTCTGGATTCCACTGTCATCAGGGATATCTTTCCTACATCTGCCCTGTCTAGTCCTGTCAAGGTTTATAGGTTTCTACAAAATCCCCTCTCATTCTTTTAAACTCCAATGAATATAGTCCTCACTGACTCAACATTTCCTCATGTGACGTTTTGCCATCCCAGGAATCAGTCTGGTAAACCTTAATTGCACTCCCTCAGAAAAAGAGATCAAGACAGTGGGATACAATAGACAATAGACAATAGACAATAGATAATAGGTGCAGGAGTAGGCCATTCTGCCCTTCGAGCCTGCAATATGATCATGGCTGATCATCCTTAATCAGTATCCTGTTCCTGCCTTATCTCCATAACCCTTGATTCCACTATCCTTGAGAGCTCTATCCAACTCTTTCTTAAACGAATTCAGAGACTGGGCCTCCACTGCCCTCTGGGGCAGAGCATTCCACACAGCCACCACTCTCTGGGTGAAGAAATTTCTTCTCATCTCTGTCCGAAATGGTCTACCCCGTATTTTTAAGTTGTGTCCTCTGATTCGGCACTCATCCATCAGCGAAAACATGTTTCCTGCCTCCAGAGTGTCCAATCCTTTAATAATCTTACATGTCTCAATCAGATCCCCTCTCAGTCTTCTAAACTCAAGGGTATATAAGCCCAGTCGCTCGAGTCTTTCAGCGTAAGGTAGTCCCGCCATTCCAGGAATTGACCTCGTGAACCTATGCTGCACTCCCTCAATAGCCAGAATGTCTTTCCTCAAATTTGGAGACCAGAACTGCACAGAATACTCCAGGTGTGGTCTCACAAGGGCCCTGTATAGCTGCAGAAGAAATTGGACTGAGAGTGACTTCCAGAGGTGAAGGCTCAAGCAACTGAAGGCATGACCACCAGTGGGAGCGTGAATAAAATTGGGGATATTCAAGGGGCTTACATTAGAGAATTAAGGGTATGTCACAGGGTTGTGGGGAAGGACAAGACTTTGAAGATAGGAAAGGGTGGGACTTCAGAGGGATTCACAAACGGGGGCGAGAATTTGAAATCAATGTGTTGTTTAATTGGGAGCCAACATGGATCATCAATCATACAGTAATGAATGAACATGATTTGGGGTGAATTAGACCACGAGCTGCAGAATTTTGGATCACCATCAGTTTACCAAATGAGCATATCTTGAATAAGATGATGTTTGTTTCATTGATTGTTGACAAAGTTATTCTTTTTGATCCTGCAAACTATCTCCAGACCTTGGGTTACAGCTATATCAATCCCCTTGTTGTCCCTTCAGGTGTGTGATTCTGGTGGACTTATGTTTAGCATTTGATTAGTCATCCACACAGTCTTCTTTCACCGAATTGTCTGATTGTAAGCTCCTTACACTTTGTTCCACCTTGTAAACATGAGCTGAGATGCTCCTATACCTGAAGTATAATATGTGAATACAAATTGATGCACTCCAGCATTGCAATGATGAATCTAAATTTATAACCTCTCTAGTTTGTTCATGTAGGTTTCTTTACTTGATATTTCAATAAACCTTGCTAATGACATAGTTTACTCTCCCAATTTTGTTTTGATGCTTTCTGTGTAGCAGGTCAATAATTAACTGTGATTGAATATGAAAATTGAACACATTTTTCTCAAAATGGCTTCATATTTTCCTAATGCTATTCCAAACAGATTACAATATTTTGCATGTTTATATACAGTGAGACTAGATTTTCAGCAATGGTGACATTATGCCATTATAAAAGGAGATATCTTCCTGTAAACTTTCTGGCACCTGTACCTTCAGGCTTCTAACATTTAGATCTAAGCACAGGTTATATTTTCTCTTCAGCATTTGGCAACTTATTATATTTTGATAAATTCTTTGTAATGTTGACTGATCTCGATGAAATGTTTTCAATCATAGTTATGATTGACAATGATAATGCAAAATCTAAGGACCTGTCAGAAGCCACTTAAGAATAGGGCTACATGCAAGAAGACACTGTGGAAAAGGTTGTGTGTTTGATTAAACAATTGATGAGCTACGAAACTCAAATTCATACTCAGCAGGTTGTGGAAGTGATTCAAGCCAAAGGTGGTAGTATTCCTAGTGACTTCAAACACACTGAATAATAAAGAAATGTTGTGTTTTGGCAATTATTTGTCACTTGCACACCTTCAGCTGCAACTATACTACAAAATCACTTGATTATAGTTAGCTGTGTAGGAAAAAGTAGAACTGGAAAGATAGGGAGTAGAACGTTGGCTCCAACTCAGTGGAACCAACTGAATTTAGCATCCCACCTCAAATCCTAATACGCAGCATCACCCAACCCCCCCAACCCTGCCACCCCCCAACTGATCACCCCCTCCCTGACCTTTTTCTGAGCTATGATCAGAAAGTGGAACACTAGATGCCAAGGCTGTAGTGCTGTACCTGCAGCCCACCAGCCCAGGAATTAAAAGCCACTTAAAGACCTTCACCCACTATCAATTGTATTCTATCCACAATGGGAGCGGTTGACATCAAGAATGTGAGTAGATGTACGGGGGTGGGGAGAGGTGGCTGCTTTCTCTCAGGTTCCTGTCACTCTTAGAGTCTTAGACCAACTTTTTTCTATCTCACATTTTCTCTTCCTCCCTCACCTGTCACTCATAGCCTAAAACCACACCCTATTTGCCCTAAACCCTCAGCAGGCTGACATAGTCCAGAAACACTCTGGATTAATCTTCATCTGGATCCTCAGTTCCTCTTTTCCAGAAATCAGCCTGCATGCGTCAAAGTGGCCATTGTTCCTGGTGGCATTGCTGGGACAAGAAAGCTGCCCATCATTGGATTGGTTAGCAGCTCTCCAATGGGGACACTATCCCCTGTGTTAAGCTGACCAGACACTTGATGGCCATTAAATGGATATGGGATAAACTCTACATGTTATTATGTATGCAACTTTATGGAGTACAAGGAAAGTTACAATATCCTATTAGCCATGAGTTATTTATGATATATGTTTATATGTGATCAGGAAATTGAATAGATTGAATTAGCACTTTTTAAAAACTAAGGTAAATGAACAGGAGATCTCATGCTAAACCTCATCACAGTAGAAATTCACTTCTTAGATAGCCTATTAATTTTGCAACTTTGTACACCTAAAACTACTTTAGCTCACATGATCAAAACAGAAGAATTTAAAAATGTGATTTTGAAAGAAAAGGAATGACAATGCTTATGGTTACTCT
The DNA here is from genome assembly GCF_047496795.1 of Chiloscyllium punctatum. Classification (NCBI taxonomy): domain Eukaryota; kingdom Metazoa; phylum Chordata; class Chondrichthyes; order Orectolobiformes; family Hemiscylliidae; genus Chiloscyllium; species Chiloscyllium punctatum. Next base: position 84,713,152 of record NC_092747.1, read on the forward strand.
TGCTCACAAACAAATCAACAGTCACAGTGCACAATCTTAAAGTGTTCTGCAAAAGAAGCAAATGTGAGGTGTGAAAAAAATGCTGTTTCATGCAGCAAATGGGTTGGGTTTGGAATGCATGCCTGGACATGTGGAACTGGCTTGCTCAAGATGGTATCAGGGGATTACTTAAATAGAGACAATGTGCAGGATTGTGGGGGTAAGGAAAGACATTGGAACTGAACCAAAATGCTTAGAGAGCTGATGCAGACATGATGGGCTTAATGGCCTCCTTCATCACTCTAACAATACTGTGATTTACACATACAAATAGCAATTACTATACAGGAATATGACGAGTATTTTTAGTTTTGTCTATAAAACCAATGATTCCAATTTCCACAGTAAATAGTTAATAGCAAGGTACTGGAGAAATCTGAACAGAAAGCTTTTCTTTAAGTAGATCTACAACTTGCTGCTCAGGCATGAAGCTGACACTGAGGATCTCCCAATAGGCTTGGCCTAATTTTCACTTCCATTTATTTCACGGCTGGGCAGCGAGTTAAAAGTCTGCCGCTTCATTTTGATTTTTACTAATCCTCATGGTGTGGATGTCACAGGCTAGGCCAGCATTTATTGCTCATTGTCAATGGCCCTGAGGAAGTCAAGGTAATTCTTCTTCCTGAATGGTGGCATTGAAAATCAAGTCATAAGGTTACTATTCCAAGCTGCTAGTGAATTACTACGACAGGAGGACGATCATCCCACTCACTGAGCTGTAGATCTGATGGGCCCAGAACAATATTTAATGAAAGCATGTGGGAAGTATGTTGATCGACAGAAAATTTAAGAAAATCTCAAACTGTGATTGTAGAAGTCGTATACTCTAAATATACCCAGAGCAAATTGAGTAATACGAATGTCATATCCTTCATCACAACTGGCAGATTGCTGAGCCACATAGCAGGTAGCATGAGTGTTCAATGACTTAAAGCCATGTTCCAAATACCAAGCGCTGTATTACAGATCAATGGCAATTGGCAACAATGTAAATAATTTAGTTGTCACTAGCTGTAAAACCATTTTCACATTTAAAGTTGGAGTAATTCTTATAACTAGCCGCAAAATCAAAGCTGAAAGCTTAGAGCTGCATTCTGCCCCCAAAGTGTAAAGCGCCTCAATTTCCATGTGTTTTGACCTTTCCTTCTGTTATGCCATCTGAATCTCTATCAAACTCACATGATTAATACAGAAGCATTAAAAAATGTGATCTTGAAAGGAACAACAATAATAACATAATAAGCACATACTAAAAGATGGGGCTGTCACTCAGAATTTTTTTACAATGGGTTGGGCTGAGGCTAAAATGAGAACCAAAGTGTGCAGCCAGTGATAGACCAGCCTCCACATTCAAAGGATCATTCTCTGCCATTTCAGACATTTCCAGCTGTACACCACGGCCAAATACATCTTTCCCTCATTCTCTCTGTCTACATTTTGCAGGGATTGTTCTCTCCAGGACACCATAATCCATTACTCGACCACCAAGACTACCCCCTTACCACGTCACCTTACCATGTAACTGCAGAAGGTGCAACACCTGCCCCTTCACCCTCCTCCTGCTCACCATCCAAGGGCCTAAACAGTCTTTAATTGGGAAACAACATTTCACCTGTATCTCCTCCAATCTTGTGTACTGTATTCACTGCATCCAGTGTGGCCTACTCTACACTGCAGAAACCAAACGCAGACTGGGTGACCACTTTGCAGAATACCTCTGGTCTGGGTGCAAGCGTAATCCTAACCTTACAGTAGCCAGCCATTTTAAAAGTGTCTTGCTTGCACACTCATATCTGTCCTCGCCATGCTGCAATACTCCGGTGAACCACAGTGAAAACCGGAGGAGTAATATCTCATCTTCAAACTCGGCAGTTTACAACCTTCTGGGCTCCGTATTAAGTTCAACGTCTTCAAATTGTGAATGCATTTCTTCCCTTCCTTTTTAGCTTTGCTTGTAACACTCTCTTGTCTTCCCCCACCCCAGTGTGACTGTTCATTCTTTCTAGTCTGGCAGTTAGACACACCTTTATTCTGCTATTCTCACATTCTGATCACTTAATCTGAATTATCAACATCCTTTCTCCCCCGGCAGTCCAACACCCTCCCTTCCAGTATTTGCATAAATTCTGCCCCCTCCACATTCCACTTCAGCTCCAATGAACAGTCATCTAGACTTGAAACATTAGCTAGTTTTCGCTCCACAGATACTGCTTGACCCTTTTGTTCTTTGGTGAGAAGTCCGGTGAGGTACTTTAAAAAAAGGTCACGGAACCCAAAACATTAATTCTGATTTCTTTCCTCAGATGCTGTGAGACCAACTGAGATTTTCCAGCAAATTCTGTTTTTGTTATAGATTGTTGATAGTAGGGAGTCATTGAGCTTGAAGTAATCTGAAATCATTCAGTAATAAGTACTGCAACCTGGAATGACAATTCAGTGATTTTTCTTTTCTCTTCTGCTTTAAGCTGAGAAAGTACTGGATTACTGGTGACTGCCAGCAGGAGTATGAAAACACAGAAGTGTTTTGAAACTCCTGGCCATTCCCTTTCACAGCAGCAGGCATAACATTTATTCTGAGCATTTCTGAATAACCCATTGTTGTGGCTGAGAAAATGTTAAAGTAGGAGGTAGAGGAAAATAGACTGAAATATTGTTTAAGGAAGATAAATGCACAAGAAACTACTTCCAGTTCAAAGAATGTATACAGGCAATATAGAATAAATAAGCAAAAAAGAAGATATTCAGCCCATTAAGCCTGCAGTGGCTGAAATAAAGTCTTACTGTAACATTTTTTTTCATTTGAGAGGGAGAACTGATGTTGGGTTTGTCCTAAGGGTCACCACAGCAGATGAAGTTGAGAAGTCAAGACCTATATGGCAACCTTTTCTCGTGCAGGAATGGAACTGGAACTGTTAGCATCAGTCAACCGTCCAGCCCACTGATCTAACTGACCCCCACCTTGCTGAAAGGCTTTGCAATTAGTTATACCATTATATCTTCAAATCCCTGAAAATGTTTCTTTTCCAAGCATTTTTTAAGTTTCCTTTTTAAAATTATTATTGAAACTGCTTAATCATCCTTTCAGTCAGTCTAGCCCAAATCGTAAAAACACACAGAATTCTCATTTCCCCCAGAGCCATGTTTATCAGTCTGGAGAGATCTGTCTGCAATTGAGTAAGCTGAAACTGTACTTCAGTTTGATATGACTGGATTATTTCATGCAACTATGGAGAAGCCATGTAATGTTAACCTAATATATGGCATTGCCATGTGTTTGGCAGGTCACTAATGCTACTTTAAAAAAAATGGAATTCCTGTAGTTTGAAACCGGAGGAAGGCAGTGACAAAACTTAAAATGACGAGAACCCCCAAGATACAGGCTACAAGAGATGGTATTTATGTCACTTCGTAAATTTGTTTCTTCAACTCCCTCAACATTGCTGACAATTGTTACCTGATAAATGTTCACATTGGATGGGATGCTACACCAGGAGTCTTCCTTAGAAGAACAACATGAAGAATGACCTTCACTTCAATGACTCCTCAGGAATGCAGCAACAGGCATAGGAGCAGCATCGATCTTTAGAGTATTTTCATCAACTAAACAGAAATCCAATTGTTATCACAGTTATAACTCCTCTCATCATTAAATAAGGACCAAAATTTTACATTGGATCTAATTGTCCAGATATCCATCAATTGGTTGAATAAGACACTCTAAGTAAGTGCAAACTTACTTTCATTACTACTTATCTTGGAAGAAGGTTAGAAGCCAAAATCATGAGAGTTTGTTGCTGATGATATTTCTCTTAAATCTGCTTAACCAAAGAAGTAGTAGCTTGAGGGTTGTAGTTTGTGCCTATGCAGAATGTGCCATCTCCTACATGACGCTGATATGTGGCATTTTGGAATGGTCAGGCCAGATGCCTGATCTTCATCATCATCATTTCAATGTTAACTGAACTTGTCTGTCTACAGATGAATGCGATTATTGACCTGATACAAGCTAGCAGGCTCTCAAGATCTTGACAGATGGGTTGCATTGCAGTTCCCGTGAGTTAAAGTGAATCCACAGGATGTTTTTGAGCCTCTTTCCTCGTGCTGCAATCTATGCTTTTGTTGATGTGAAGGGGCTGACTCATCTGAGTTTGGAGGCTCCCAGCAGGTTCTAATAAAGTTAATCTCTGTAGGGCATAGGCTTTGAGAGACATTTGCAATCTACAATACAGATCTCAAAAATATCTTATAAGATATTGCGAAGTTGCATTATGTTGAATTGATGGGGAGATCTGAGGCTGGTTAGTGAGTTGTTAGCATTCACAGATACAGAGAGTAGATATCCATGGAAGCAACTCTGGATAGAAATTATTCATTAGTGGTATCTCAAAAGCAGTTAATATTAAGATCAATGCTGTACATCATCTTTATTAATGATTTTATCGTGAGATCAACTTATCAACTTGCAGGAGGTGTTTTGCTATGTGTATGGAGTCTGCTCACATTTAGTGCATTGGCAGAAGTTTAATGTGGAAGTTTGTTAATGTACTAAGTGGAGAATAAGGCAATGATAGCTGACAAGGAAAGTGAGGGACAGCACAGAAGCAAAAGAAAGAGCATACAATGTGATGTAGATTACTAGGAATCCAGAGGATTTGCAAAATTTCAAAAACAAGCAGAGGATAGGGACAAAGTCTTTTCCCCAGGGTGGGAAGTCCTGAACTAGAGAGCATAGGTTTAGGGTGAGAAAGGAAAGATTTCAAAGGGACTAAGGGATATTTTTTTAATACAGAGGCTGGTGTGTGTATGGAATGACCTGCCAGAGGAACTGGTGGAGGCTGGTACAATTATAATATTTAAAAGGCATCTGGATGGATATTTGAATATGATGGGTGGAGAGGGATATGGGCAAAATCTGGCAAATGGGACGAGATTTATTTTGGATATCTAGTCAGCATGGATGAACTGGACTGAAGGGTCTGTTTCCTTGTTGTACATCTGTATGACTTTATGACAACGAAAAAAAAAATTGTAATTGGGGAGACATTGAAATATGAGGGTAAGACATATAGTATTAGGGCTTCCCATGGCCAAGCAGCATAAAATGGCCTACAGCTGCCCCTGACAAGCTTTGCAGAATATATAGTTAGAGAGTGTGGGAAAACCCTGCCGAATGCAGTTACAGCAAGTAAAACAATAGCCAATTGACTTAAATAGGAGAGAATGTCCAGCTGCAAAACAACAGATAAGAACATTTCACAATAATTAGTTATTTTTCTTGAATAATTTACAATATTAAGAGTAGGTTCCAGTTAAAGATTCTTCAAATAATCACCGAGAAAGATTCCAAAGTAGTTACAGATATACAAAATCACAAAATATTAGAGGAAAAGATTCAAATGAAATGATGAGAGAAAACCAGTCTCAAAGAGTAAGAGAAGCACCCATATAATTAAAGGAACAAATGAATCATAGGTACAGAGACTAGCAGATGTTGGACTGAAGGTTGAATGAGCACATTATAAGACACCCAAGGAAGGTAGCAAAGAGTACAATGGGTGAATGGGCACTGTCCCCAAGACTTGTCCTACTTGCTTATCTTCCTTTCCACCTATCCACTCCACCCTCCTCCCTGACCTATCACCTTCATTCCCTCCCCCACTTACCTATTATACTCTATGCTACTTTCTCCCCACCCCCACCCTCCTCTCATTTATCTCTCCACCCTGCAGGCCCTCTGCCTCTATTCCTGATGAAGGGCTTTTGCCCGAAACATCAATTTTCCTGCTCCTCAGATGCTGCCTGAATTGCTGTGCTTTTCCAGCACCACTCTAATCTAAAGGTAGCGGTGCCAAGTAATTACAGTAAGAAATAACCTGTCCACAACTCATTAGCTAAAGAATGTTAACAGTAGGTGTAAACATAAAACTTTACATATAAGTAACTTCATAGGAGAAGTAATATTATGAATTTTATAGCAGTTAATAAGAACTAGCTGTTTTTGTATCTACTGTGATTAGGGTAGTGGGAAATATAAAATGAATAATAGAATTCGAGTAGTCCTTAGAGATAACCAAGTCTGGGACATGTCTGAAGGAACATAACCATTAACTCTGGAATAGGAATTAATGGGATGCATTATAAGATCCCAAGGCATGATGATTACAATGCCTGGTTAACATCATGAGATCATGGGGAGCCTCGGGATGTCCTTTGTAGTATCCATCATTGATTATGTATTTCACAGGATTGAATATATAGATTAAGGGGAAGGCACAGTGACAATGTTGCACGTAATTATTGTAACTTGAAACATATAACAATTCAGTATCCCTCTGGCAAAATCAGTGCATCATTGTCTTCTCTTCTGATCTGAGCTAAAAAATTAACAGGACAACTGGGCCCCACATCGAGGTCAGGGTAGTCTCTGGCCTCTACTACCTGACAGTGGTGTATGCTTGACCTCTGCTGCCTCCTGAACTTTGTCTTGGTCGGGTTGCTCCTACAGATAGTAATATAAAAGAAGATTGCAAGAGTCTTTTTTAGATATATAAAAGGTGAAGGGGAAGTAAGAATGGACATTGGATCACTGGAAAGTGAGTCTGGAGAAGTAGTAATGGAGACCGAAGAAATGGCAGAGGAACTAATAAGTAATTTGCATTAATGGAAGACATCAGAAACATACCAGAACTTCAAGACAGTCAGAGGACAGAGGTGAGTGTATGGCCGTCACCAAGGAAAAGGTGCTGAGGAAACTGAAAGATCAGCTGATGGAAAAATCACCCAGACTAGAAATTCTAAAGGTGATTGTAGAGGCATTGTTGGTAATCATTCAAGAATACTGCAGTCAGGGAGAATCCCAGAGGTCTGGAAGATGGCTAACAGATCACCCTTGTTTAAGAAGCATTCTTATAGGATAGTTAACTTGACATTGGTCATTGGTAAAATTTTAGAGTCCATTATTAAGGTTGAGATTGGTGAGTACTTGAAAGTGCATCGTAAAATGAGGTTGAGTCAGCATGGCTTCATCAATGAAAGGTCACGGTTGACAAATCTGTTAGAACTGTTTGAGAAGTTAATGAGCAAATTAGAAAAAGGAGAGCCTGTGATGTGATCTATGTGGATTTCAAGAAGGTCTTTGGCAAGGCACCACACAAGAAGCTGCTAAACAAATTAAGAGCATCTGGTGTTAGGGGGAAGATACTGGCTTATTTAGAGGATTAGCTGACTGGCAGAAAACAGAGAATGGGGTTAAAAAGATCTTTGTTAGGATAGCAGCCAGTGACTAATAGAGTTCCACAGGGATCAGTGTTGGAACTGCAACTATTCATGTCATACACTAACTAATTAGATGAAGGAACTGAGGGAATTATTGCTAAGTTTGCAGACAACACAAAGCTAGATGGAGGGCAAGATAATGTTGAGAAGGAGAAGAGGCTGCGCAAGAACTTGGACAGGTTAGCAGAGTGTGCAAGGAAGTGGCAGATGGAATACTCTGTGTGAAAGTGTAAAGTTATGCACTTTGCCAGGAGGAATAGAGATATAGATGTATATTCTGAATGGGGAAAATCTTCAGAAATCTAAAGCAAAAAAGAGTCAAAGTTAAGGTTCTTTTAATGTCAACATGCACGTTCAATTGGCAGTTCGAAAGGCAAATGCAATGTTACTAGTCATTTCAAGATGACTAGAATACAAGAGCAAGAGTGTACTGTTGAGGTTGTAAAAGCCTGCGGTCAGACTGAATTTAGAATATTGTGATCAGTTTGAGCCCCATTTTGAAGGTAGAATTTGTTGGCATTGGAATGGTTTCAGAGGAGTTTTCTAAGAATGATTTTGTCTAAGAATGAAGGGTTTGTCATGTGTGGAGCAATTGAGGACCCTGGGCCTAACTCGATGGTGTTTTAAAGGATGAGAAGGGATCTCAGTGAAACTTACTTAATACTGAGAGGCCTGGATAAAGTAGATTTGGACGAGATGTTTCACTTAGTACGAGAGACTAGGTGGTTGGATCTCCACTGCTTGCTCAAGTCAAGTCTTTGCTGGCAGGTGGCATCCAGGTGCGTATTCTTACTCCCTCTCATACTGGACCTTAAATATTCTATGGCCTTCAACCAATGAAATCATGAGGTGCATTCAAATCATTTTACGGGGTCATGCTAACATCCTTCACTGTTGCCATGCCAGGGAAATGTAAAGTGCATATAATCAGGCCGTCAAGATGCCAGAACGTTTGATTGACACTTCTCCAGTACACAACACTGGGCTGGTTGTAACTGTTTCACCTTGAACATTTGTAATCTCTTTGATCTTTTTTTCCACTGTTCTCTGTTACTGATAGCTGCTGGCTGCTGTTCAATTTAGTTTGGTCATATTTCTATCAGGCCTGATTTCACCAGCTGTGTGTAAATTTAGAATGTCCAATTTTGAGCCCATAATTGCTTGACCACAGAACAGCTAAGCAGAATGTATATAAGCTTTTTGGCAGTTTGAATGTAATGGACTGCTGGCTCTTGTACTAAATTTGTAGAACACCAGAGCTGAGCTGAGCTGAGTTGAGTTGAGCTGAGCTGGAGCAAATGGAGAGCAGTCTGGGAAGGTAAGAGATTATAAAAATTTTCCATGCAGATTTGGGACTGGAGCTGAATGGGAATGAATGGATAGCAGTCTGGGAAGGTAAGGGATTCTGATTCTGAGGGGGAAACTGAAAAGTGATGTCACAGGAAGGCTGTGATTTGATTGGTTAATATGTGGGCTGATAAATTTGATTGTGTTAAATTGAATCTTGTTAATTTATTGGTTAGAACTTATTTATTGATTATAACTTCCATTAGCAGAGTGTAAAAACAGTTAATTTTTTTTAAAAAAAGCAAATTCAAAGCTAATTAATTAAAATAAGGATGGAAGGTCAGGTCATGTGTTGTTTCTGCATGATCTTAGAGCTGGTGGACCCCATTGTGGTACCCAGTGACCATGCCTGTAGTAAACATTGATTGCTGAAAAAACTCTGGCTTAATCGATGAGCTGGGGTCTGAGCTTCAAACATTGCAACACATCAAGGAGGGAGACAGTTACCTGGATGTTGGGTTTCAGGAGACAGTCACACCCCTTAGACTAACTAACTCATATTCAGCCAGTGGTCAGGGACAGGAGGGTATGCTGTGAGTGAGACAGTAGAGGGAACCAGGAGGTAGAATTGCAGGACCCTCAGCTCCTATCCTATTTCAACCTGTTCAAGAGTTTTGCTCTTGACAGGAATGGGACTGCAGGAAAGATGAGCCGACTGACTGCAGCACTGTTGTGCAGGGAGCCACTCAAGTTGGGGGAGAGGAGAGAAATGTCATTGTAATTGGGGATAGTATATTTAGAAGCACAGAGAATGTGACCAGGACTGAGAGTCCCTGAAGTTGTGTTGTCTGCCTGGTGCTCAGTTCTATGATATCTCATCTGGACTGCAGAGAAACTTGGACTGGGAGGGTAATGATCCAGTGGTTGGGGTGCCCATAGGTACAATGCAACAAAAACATTTTTTTTGAAAGTGAAAGTCACTTCATATAGAAACATGGGAAATAAGAAATGTTATCAGGGAATTAACATATCTTAAGATTGTACCATAATTTTTCTCATTGCTTTTGACCCTGTGGATTCATACCAACAGACTTCTCATCCTTAAAATCTCCATCTCAATTCATCATGCTCTCTCTCATTTGAGTTTATTCTGCTTTCATGCTTCAGTGGAAACTCTCCAGTTCACAAGCATAGCCATCCTCCTGACCTTGCTTTCTCCCATGGCCTTGTTATTCACTTCACTACATCACTTGCTATCTTCCTTCTGTCTGCCTGAATTCACTTTCAAAATCCTAAATGTCTCATCTTTGACACTTCATTCACTTCAACACTTATGTAGTTATTTATTGTTGATCTGTATCCTCATACCCATTTTGATAACGTAGTCTACAATAATGCCATTGCTCTCTCTCATCTAGTCATGTCCAAGTCTTCTAAAATCCTCTGTGCCTTCTCCACTCTTAATCTCCAACAATATCTTTAAGGAATGGGTTCATTTGCCACGAACATTCAGACCATTGCACCTCATGCCTCTGCTCCCAACTTTCTGTTATATATGAACTTGAAAGGATTAATATTTGGAAGTTAGTGATCAGCATCTTTCGCTGTAAAACACAGAGTCTATCTTTTGTTTATTCACTTTGTAGGATGCGGGTGTCACTGGTTGGCCAGCATTTATTAGTCATTCCTAGTTGCCCTTGATAGGTGGTTGTGAGCTGCCACCTTGAACTGTTGCAGTCCATCTGCTGTAGATTGGTTCACAATGACCTTTAATGGGAGGAATTCCAGTATTTTGACTGAGTGAAACTGAAGGAATGTCAGGATGGCAAATGGCTTAAAGGGAAACTTGCAGGTTTGTTCTGATGTATCTGCTGCCTTGGCCCTTTCAGATGGAAGTGGTTGTGGGTTAGGAAAGTGCTGTTGAAGGATCTTTGGTAAATTTCTGCAGTGCATCTTGTAGATAGTACACACTCTTGCTACTGAGCATCAGTGGTGGAGGGTGTGGATGCTTGTGGATGCAGTGCCAATCAAGTGGTCTACATTGTCCTGGATGGCATCAAGCATCTTGAATGTTGTTGGAGCTGCATTCATTCAGGCAAATAGGCAGTATTTCATCACACTTGTGCCTGGTAGATGATGCACAGAATTTGGACAGTCAGGAGTTGGTTTACTTGCTGCAGGAGCCCTATCCACTGACTTGCTCTTGTTGCCATTGTATTTATATGGGGATTCCATTTGGGGTTTCTGTCAATGGTAACTCCCAGGATATTATACTGAGTATTCAATGATGATTGAAACAATGAATGTCAAGGTGTAGTGATTAGCTTGGGTCATTCCTGGCATTTGTGCTGCATGAATTGTACTTGCTGCTTGTCAGCCCAAGCCTGGGTATTGTCCAGGTCTTGTTGCATTTGAACGTGGATTGCTTCAGTATCTGAAGAGTTGCCGATGGTACTGCATTCTCCGGCAAATATCTTCACTTCTGATCTTAAGATAGAGGGAAGGCCATTGATGAAGCAGCTGAAAACTGTTGGGCCTGGGACACGACCCTGAAGAACTCCTGCAGAGATGTCCTAGAGCTGAAATGACTGACCTCCAATAACAGCAGCTATCTTCCTTCATACTGAGTATGACTCCAAACAGTGGAGAGCTTGCACCCATTAGCCAATGATTCCAATTTGATAATGGGTTGAGATATACACCATCTTATCTAACCTGTATATTGTTTGCAGCCAACGCAAAAACTGTCTCATTGTTTATTGCACCCAATTGTGGAGATCTCTATTTGTTAGATCAAAGAGGTGGATGTCGTCATCCATGACAAGCCATAACATGATTGCAGCAATTAGACAGTTGCCTCTAAATACTGTGTCAAACGACACCTAAAGATTTTACTGTGCCTCAAACTGAGTTCTCTGCTTTCTCTCATTTCTCTGCTATTTCCTCTCATACCAGCATAAAGTTCATCTTGCCCATGTGATTTATCTCCATCTCTATTGTTCCTGAAGTAGTAATGATGTATCTTATCTTGCTAATTCCTATTTAACTGACATGGTTCACTGTTCTCGCTCTGTAGTTGCTTCCTTCTTGCTTCAAAACTGTCATCATTACCATCTCCACAAAGAAAAATCCTGAAATTGCTCCAATACGTTTTCCACACTCTGCCTCAGGACTTAAAAACTACTTATCAAAATCATTGAGATGCCATCCTAAGTGAATGTGACCATGATAATCACTCGAGACGTGTCTTGAGCTTTTGACAAGTTTGAGTACTAAGATGCTCCTTATATTGCCTCTCCCTCACATCTCGCAGAGTGTGAGTGCATTCATTAAGCAGGCATGCCTATCTTCTCGGTTGGTTGTATTATTTAACATTAACATAGGGTGAAATTGAAAATATGTAAGAACAATAAAGAAAACATTAATGGAAATGAAATAAATTGACTCAAAATCAAATTCACAGATAAAAAACTTAAAAGGTTCCTTTGAGCTAAGGTTAATAAATGCTGAAAGATGGTTTGGATCTTTCTAGCACCAATCTGTGTTGGAATGATCTTCAGAATGTAAGTACAATCAGCTTTGGAGTACAGTCATCCATTTTTATTTGTAACAGTGAACCACGGCAATACATCTCTGAAAGTATTGTTTCTTCAAGGTATCTGATGAGTAGAATTACAAGAAAGTCATTTTACCTATAGTCAGAATACAGTAAAACATAGCACAAATTATTTGGGTTATATTTCATATTAAATCATTTATACTGAAAAAAGTATATTTTCTACCATTTGCAGAGTTGAAACAAATAAACTGCAAAGAAATTTGTAATAATATTTTACAAGCTTTTGCTTTACATGAATTAGAGAATAGGTGACAATAAGTTTAAAAACTGTAATTGCAAATTTTCCACAGTGGTACCAACACTTTCTGTGTGGCTGTATTAGTAGCGATCTTGAAGAATTATACCTGGGTTTTCCAGCTATCTGAATGGCCAGATAGTCATTCCTGCAGCAAATGGGGATGTGCACCAGGACCTTAAAGAGCCCTGATGTAGCAGACTCTGAGGTAATTGCCTAGAAAATTGAAGATCCTGCTTCCACTTCCATGATACCTCAGGCCCTCCAAAAGTCTCCACTTAAATTGGGAAATTCAGAAGATTCCACTGTCGTTAAGTAAGTAGTCAGGAAAAGTTCCTAAGAAACTACTCAACCCCAACTTACCATCCATAACTGCTCTTCCTCCAGACTTCTTACATCCCAAAAACCACGACCCAATACACCCCTATCCCTGGAATCTGATACCCACTCTCTCACTGTCGGACCTGACCCTCCAACTGCTGCTGCAACACCTGACCCCCAACTCCACATCCCCTGCCACACCCATGTTGCTCTCTCGACTAATAACCCTCAACAGGACCCGATATCACAACCTGCCCTCTCAGGATGTGAAGTTTTTCCACCCCCATTAGACCGGTAGGTCTCCAGCCTTTAGAGTATTGAGTTATTGAATAGTTACATCTGATTTCCCCAATCCACTCTATCACCTGTATGGTCCCTTTGCAATCTTATGCGTCTAGCACTGTACCCACTGGCACGCTACTTACCTAGCACCCTATACAGTTGTTACCCTAGTCTCTACGTACCTGGCATCTTATCCACCTCCACCTTACTTATTTGTCATCCTCACCTAATTATCAGAGTCCTTACTTATGCTTCACTCACCTGACATCCTATTTACCTGATGAAGGGCTTATACCTGAAATGTCGACTTGCCTGCTCCTCGTATGCTGCCTGACCTTCTGTGCTTTTCCAGCACCATGCTTGTTGACTCTGGTCTCCTGCATCTGCAGTCCTCACTTTCTCCTATTTAGCTGGCACCCTACCCCCATCTACCTGGCACTACACGCACCTGGCAGACTGACCTATGTATTTACTTTTTTACAGGAACTGTCAAAGTGCTGCCTATGACATGGACAGAATACTGCAATTGACTATGATGAACAAGGGGCAGTGTTTGCCTTCCCCTCACTGTACTGTACTGAGGGACATGTCAGAACACAAATACAGCTCCTTTTTTCTCAAGGAGCCCTGAATGGATTCTCCCGTCAGAAATGTGGAGCTGTTTTGTTATGTAAAGATGAAGGAGCGGAATGGCAATTCTGAGGATTGTCTCTGCTCGGAAAAGCCACCACTTCCTGTGCATAGGTTTAGAGGTGAAACTCTGGATTGATCTGGTTTCTGTGAGAAAGAGACCATAAAACATACAATAGAAATTGGTCTGGTCTAACACGGACGTATCAATGATTTTTTCCAGGCATACTATGACTGCCAAATCTCTCCATAACTTGGGTTCTCCTCATGTTTTGTTTGGATCACTTATACATTAATAGAGAAAAAAATGTTTTGAAGAATTGTGGAAGTTAAATCTGAGTTAAGAATGAGCATATAGTACCAAATACAGTTATAATTATATTAACTTATATTTTGACAGTGCCTTCATTTCAAAATGTTGTATGTCAGGGGACGAGTAAAGAACTGTAGTGGGGCAAAGCAACAGAGAAGTGGAAAATAATTTTCCAGTTGAAACAACTGAAAATGAATGAATTAATTGAAAATTCAATGTACAATTGAAGACAATTCTCATCAAGGTACTGTTGGACAGCGCACTCTTAAACTGAGGTAATCAAACACAAGGGTCAAGGCTAAAGTGTGCAATGAGAATACATATGACAGTGAAAATGGTGATGTACGGTATAATGTAGTAGTCACATCAGCAACCATGTGCTGTATTCATAAGAGATATTCCTAGAGCACGTTCTGGGATACAATATTGTAAATATAAGAGTTTACATCTACCAGAGTCATACAGTAGGCAAAGGTAAGGGAAACTCACTACAGCCCGCAGACCACCAAGGATAAGACTAGCCATCTCTCCCACATGGAGAATTAAACCCAGAGCCACAAACCTCATGGCAACACAAACCAAATGAGACTAGGTATGAATAAAAACATTGGTAGCAGTCACTTTTAGTTTAGAGAATATAGAATGTGGAGTCAAGAGTGATCCTGAATAGTCAGGTCCATAGGTAAAACAGGCATGGGCAAGAGGTTCAGAAACAAATGAACTGCAGCAGGAACAAGGACATTATTATTATTTGAATAATTACAGTATGCTGCTGTGCAGAGGGACCTGGGTGTTTTGTACATGAATCACAGACGTTTCACAACCCTTTAAGTGAAGAATTTCCTTCTCAGTTTTGTCCTAAATTTGTATTCCCTAATTTTGAGGCTCTGCCCTCTTGTCCTAGTTTCACCCAACAGTGGAAACATCCTCTCTACCTCTATATTATCTACTTATAATTTTATAATTATAATACTCATAATTTTATACGTTTCTATAAGGTCCCTTCTAAATTCCAATAAATATAATCCCGGACTACTCAGTCTCTTTCTTAAGGCGGAATCAATCTAGTGAACCTCCTCTGCACTCCCTCTCGTGACAGTACATCCTTTTTCAAGTAAGGAAATTAAAACTACATGCACTAAGTGTGGCCTCACCAGCGCCCTACACAGCTGCAACATAACCTCCCTATGTTTAACTCAATCCTTTTAGCAATGAAGGACAAAATTCCATTTGTCTTTCTAATTACCTATTGCACATGCAGACCAAACTTCTGTGAAACATGGACAAGGACACCCTGGTCCTTTTCAATGCAAATAATAGACTTTTTTTTTACTGTTAATCCTACCAAAATGAATGACTTCACATTTATTAACATGGTACTCCCTCTGTCAGACCTTTGCCCACTCATTGAAGTATCTATGTCCCTCTGCAAAGTTTCACAGTCCTCGCACACTTTGCCCTACCATTCATCTTAGTGTCATCGCAAAATTTAACACACTACACATGGTCCCCAACTCCAGATCATCTGTGTAATTTGTGAATAATTGCAATAACAATACTGATCCCTGAGACATACCACTAGCCACCCTTCACCAACCAGAAAAGCAATCATTTATTCTCATTCATTGCTTCCTGCTAGTTAACCAATTTATTCCCACTCTTTTATTCTGACTCTTTGCTTCCTGTTAGTTAATGCCTTACATCTTTATCTTATGTAGCAGCCTTTTGTGCGACACTTTGTGGAATGCCTTTTGGAAATCTCGTATATTAATTAAGCATGACTTGCTTTTCATGAACCCATGCTGCTTCTGCTCAATGGGACAATTTCTATTTCGATGGCTTGCTATTTCTTCCTTGATGGTAGATTCAAGCATTTTCTTAACTACAGAAGTTAAGCTCACTGGCCTATAATTCCCCATCTTTTGTCTACTTTTGTTTAAACAGTGATGTCACATTTACTGTTTTCGAATTTGCTGGAACTGCCCCAGAGTCCAGCAAGTTTTGGAAAATCTCCACAAGTGCATTTGTTATTTCCCCTACCATCTCGTTTAGTACACTGGAATGCATTCCATCAGGACCAGGAGGCTTGTCTATCTTTAGGTCCACTAGCTTGCCCAACACAACCTTTTTCATGATAATGATTGTTTCTAGGTCCTCACCTATCTTTGTCTCTTTGGCAATCACTGGCATGTTATTCGTGTCCTCCACTGTGAAGACTGATGCAAAATACCTATTCAATGCCTAGGCCATTTCATCATCTCCCATAACTAAATCCATCTTCTCATTCTCTAAAGGACCAATGTTTACCTTATCCACTCTTTGTCATTTTATATATTTATTGAAACCTTTGCTATCTGTCTTGATATTCTGAGTTAGTTTACTCTCATAATCCAACTTACTTTTCTTTATAGTTTTTTTGTGGCTTTATGTTGACCTCTAAAGCTTTCCAATTCTTCTAGTTTCCCACTGGTCTTTGCCATTCTGTATGCCTCCTCATTTAATTTGATAGCCTCTCTTATTTCCTTAGACATCCGTGGCAGATTACGCCATTTCCTATAGCCCTTCCTTTTCACTGCTGAACACTTCAAAAAAATTGCTTTGGAAATCCTCCACTGTTTGTCAACTGTCCTGCCATAAAGTTTTTGCTTCCAGTCTACTTTAGCCAACTCCTCCCATATCCTATTGTAATCTCCTTTTTTTAAGCACAAGGTATTGGATTTTATCTTTGCACTTTCCATCTGTATTATAAATTATACTATACTGTGATCGCTCCATCCAAGAGGTTCCTACCTATGAGGTCATTAATTATTCATGTCTCATTACACAGGACCAGATCTAGGATAGCTTGCTCCCTCGTTGGTTTCTTTACATACTATTCAAGAAAACTATCGTGGATGCATTCAATGAATTCCTCCTCAAGGCTACCCTGACCATCCAGATTTGACCAATCAACATGGAGAAAGTGAGGACTGCAGATGCTGGAGACCAGAGTTGAAAAATGTGGTGCTGGAAAAACACAGCAGGCCAGGCAGCACCCGAGGAGCAGGAGAATCGATGTTTCGGGCATAAGTCCTTCTTTAGGAATCAACATGTAGATTAAAATCTCCCATTTTTATAGGCATTAGTGATTTCTTTGTTTATTGCTTACTCCAATGTGATACTATTATTTGGTGGCCTATAGACTACACCTATCAGTGAATAGTCCAAGTGACCACCCTATTTATTGTTTTCACTAGAACATTGGTTCCAGATCGATTCAGGTGGAGGCCATCCCTTCAGTACAGATTCCTTCTGTTCCAAAGATCATTCCAATGCCCTGTGAAATGAAACCCTTCTTTCTCACACCATTCCTTTAGCCACATGTTTACTTCCTTAATTTTTCTCATCCCTAAGCCAATTTGCATGTGGCTTGGGTAGTAATCTGGAGATTATCACCCTTGAGGACCTGTTCTTTAATTTGCTTCCTAGTGCTTGATAATAACCTGAGCAGGTCCTCTTTCCTAGCCTTGCCTACGTTGTTTGTCATGACGTTGACCTCAACAACTGGATCCTCCCCCTCCCACTCCACTATACTTTCAAGCTGGTCAGAGGTGTCCTCCACCCTGGCATCGAGCAGGCAACACACCAAGTGAGACTCTCAATCTTGCTTACAAAGGATACTATCTATCCCCATAATTATAGAATCTCCTTCAACTACCAATTGTCTTTTCGCTCGTCCCTCTTGAATGGCCTTTTATACCATGGTGCCATGGTTAGCTGGCTCATCCTCCCTTCCACCCTTTTCCCCATCCACACAGGGAGCAAGTACCTCATACCTGTTGGACAAGGTCAAGAGCTGAGGCTCCTTTGCCTGGATCCCTCTCCCTGCCTAATTTGCAGTCATACCTTGCTGTCCCTAGCCACTGACCAAATGTTTAGAATTCCCTGCCCAGTGAACTAGTGAAGGCTTCCTCAGTAAATGTTTTAAAGCTAAGATAGATAACTTTTTGAACAGTAAGGGAATTAAGGATTATGGAGAGAGAGCAGTAAAGTGGAGCTGAGGCCATGAAAAGATTAGCCATGACCATATTGAATGATAGAGCACCTCCAGGGGCCAGATGGCCTACTCCTGCTCCTTGTTCTTATGTTCTTATATTGTAATATTTTGGATGTGGAAATAGCAGTCTTGGTGATGGTGCAAATATGTGGTCAGGTGCTCATATTGCTGTTAGTTTTTATTTATTTATAGAATCTATGCATCGAGTCACAATGCTTTTGGCTGGAGTCACAAGTGGCCTTAACCAGGTAAGTATAGCAGATCTCCTTCCATGAAGGACTGGAGTGAACCAAAACAGACATTTTCCAGTGATAAACAAAATTGCATGGCTTGCATTATTGTTATTCTTGACATTCACTTAATTTAAATTTGATCATGTAACATAGTGAGATTCAAACCCCTGTCTCCAGAACATAAGCTTGGCGTTTACAGAATTATTAAATTGTTATTGGGTGAAAGGAGGCCATTTTGCCCATTATGCCTGCATTGTCTCACTGAGCATTTTGAGTTACAACCTGTCGCCTGGCTTTTCCCTTGTACATTGTTTCGATTTGAACCATTATCCAATACCTTCATGAATGCCTCAATTGAATCTGCTTCCACCATATATTTAGCAAATGCATTTCATATCCTAAATATTCACTGCGGGAAAAAAAATTAACTCACTTTTGCTTCTTCTACAAAATACTTTAGATTACTGCCGACTGGTTCTCGCCTTATTTATGAATCTGATCAGTTTCTCCCTATCCACTCTGCCTAACCCCTCATGATTTTGGAAACTTCCATCTGACCTCTTCCTCCTTTCCAAGAAAAACAATCCCTTCATAAGTTCAAAGAAAAATACATGAACTATTATATTTTGCTTCCTTTCCTTAAATCAATTTTTTAGCCAAATTGCTACTGACCATTACATTCTATGAATCATGAACTTCCTCAACTGTCTTTTGTGTAGTACTGAAACAAATACTTTTCAGAAGTTCATGTACATGCAGTAACTGCCTTGGTCTCATTAGCCCTGTCTGTTACCTTTTCCAAAAACTGCAAAAGGTTACTTAGACATGCTGTCTCTTCTGAGGTAATCCACATTTTTTTAATGGTAATTAATTCTGTCCTGAATAATTGATTGTAAAAGATTCCCAATACTGAAGCTGGACTGTAACAGCTTGGCCAATCTATACAACATTTTGTTTTGAAGAAGAAGAAAATTACATTTGAATTTCTAAAACCTCTGACACTCCAGTCTCAGCAAGATTATGGACAATACAATTTCAGGTCCCACTTCCTTCACTATCCTTTGATGCATCTCACCAGGTCCTGACGCTTTATTAGCTTTAACAATTGACAGTTTATCCCATTCTTCCTCCTTAACAATAGTAAATCCTTCCACTGACTGAGTTTCCTCTTCTGTCACCATGGTCTGCATAGCGTCTGCTTTTTATGTAAATACAGATGCAAAAGGCTGAATCTCATTTGTTTTGGTAAAGATTGAATTGCGTTGAGTTTCTTAGAGGGTTTGTGGCCGCAAGTTCGAACGGGTTCTTTTGCTATATCTTACCAAACTATGAGCAAGTAATCACTGTGCCAAAATTGGACCTTCTAAATTTACTCATAGGAGGAATTGGGCCTGACAGAAAATTGGCCAAACTAAATTAAACAGCAGCCACCAGCTATCGATTATAGAAAGCAGTGGAAGTCAAGGTCAAAGACGTCACAAGGTTCAGGGGATGCCAGTTACAAACCAGAGAATTGTGTATTGTTTAAGTATTAATCAGACTTTCTGACACCTTGACTTCCAGCCAGTGCTTAAGGATATACACTTCATACCTCCCTAGTACCAGTGAAAGGTGTTGGTGCAACCATGTTGGATGATTTGAACACAGTTCATGACTGTATTAGCCAAGGGCCACAAAACATTCCAGAAGGTCGAGGGCACACACTTGGAAGCCACCTACTTGGTGAAGAACTCATAGCTAGACTTGTGGCAGAGGCAGTGCAGCAGTACTAGAAGACCCAGGAGAAGATATGTCTTGATCTGTGAGACCTATCTTCATGAAAGCCTTAAATCCAAGAAGATTCCAACAGCCCAGTTGTAGGTAATATCCCTTCTCTTATAGAGCTAGAAAGAGTAGATATTCTAGCAATGTGGGAAACGCTCAAATGGTCTTTTTCAAATGAAATATTTTGTTCCTAAAATTGATCTGAACTGCCAGCAAAATTCTGTGTCCCTTTGTCTGCCTCACCAACAGCAGCACTTGGGTGAAGGGTTTTTAATATATAAACTGGCCAATGTTTGCAAAGCATGGAGAATAAAATCCACAGCATTAAATATCTTCCCCACCCCTATAGCATTTCTCATTTCTAATTTCAGCCGCATCTCACAACTTGCCATTCCCACAACAACTTGCTGTTCAGTAGATTTTGTCAAATTCACTGGCATCCCTTGCATTTGCATTATTTTTAAAAGCCCATTTACACCTAGGCAAACCCTTTCAGTCGAGAGCTGCCTGTATGGTTCCTAACATTTGCCCGGGACTTAGCAGACAGGGGATGTTTGGTACTCCGCTTTGTGGGCAGGGACCTGTTGGATGTGGTGGTGCTGATATGGAACTTCCTCTTTCTCCAGGACTAGCGTGGTCCAGGTTACCTTGTAATTTAAAACAATCACAGCCATCTGGAGGAATGGTCATAATTATAGTAGATAAATCAATGGCCTTCGTCAATGTCCTCCACTTAAGTGCCACCATCTTCTCTCTGAATTATCACACTCACTTTATCTTTGCTACAGTAACTACTTTCCATCAGGGCTCATGCTCTATCACTCTCACTATTGTTTGCAACATTTTTCCTACTTACTGTGACCATCTCAACCCTTGAGGCACCATTGGCACCATTTACCCTACATATCGTCTGCACTGCTGACTTATTTGTGACAACTCCCCAACTGCATGAACAGTAACAGCTATGACATCCAATTTATCTTCCTCACTCTCTAATCCCAGGAGGAATATAGCCTACAAATGGTAGGAAAAATCAAGATGGGTGGCAGGTTGCTTTACATTCAGCTCCTCACTACTTATGTGTACATCATCCTGATTCTGACCATCCTGAGCAGCTGACCAAATGTGTTAAAGACCCTGGGTTGGTGTCAGAGGCTGCCCTTGACTTACAGTGCTGAGACTTCTTGAGTGAAAGCTATACTACCTTGACTTGATTGAAGACTGCTAACAACTATGACAAGTGTCCTGGCTTTGCGCTTGTGCTAAATGGCATGGCAAGACAATATAAGCCTGGTACCTGTCTCTGAGGGACCAAGGCAAGGATATTGTAACTGTCTAGGTAGACTCTGACTGAATGAATTCTATAACAGCGAGTGAAGAGTTCACCTGAGCAGCCTGGTCCAGTCCATTAGTTGGGTGAATATCCCTGAGCACACAGTGTCCTTGCTGCAACATTGCAATGATACCTGTCATTGCTGATACAGCCCCAGGTACAGCATTGATACACAGGAGCTTCCTGTGGATCGGAGCTTTAACATACAGGTTTATTTTAAAGCTGGTACATAATTTCATGCCAATGACGATGCGCATGGCTTGCCTCTGGTGTGTTCCGACAAGAGTGTGTTGGTCCCCAGTTTCCAGCATGGAGTCTCTTGGAGCAAGCAGAGAATTGAATCCACCAGGTGCTTGCTCCTCTTTCCTTGTCAAGTTTTCCCAGTGTTGAACATGTTTGGCAAGTCAGTAAAATGGGAGTTTGAATATTACTGAGGTGAGCAGGGCAGTCTGTCCGTTATGGTAAAGGCCTCCAAGCCCCCTGTTTCTTTCTCTCTAATACCCTTCCACTGACACACTCACTCAATTGGCTGAACTGGTCCTCACCCTCAATCAGTTCTCCTTCAAATCCTCCCACATTTTCCAGATCAAAGACATAGCCATGGGCACCCTTTTGGGCCCCAGCTATGCCTGCCTCTTCATTGGGTTCGTAGAACAGT
Source organism: Chiloscyllium punctatum (assembly GCF_047496795.1). NCBI lineage: Eukaryota > Metazoa > Chordata > Chondrichthyes > Orectolobiformes > Hemiscylliidae > Chiloscyllium > Chiloscyllium punctatum. The sequence continues at coordinate 84,735,177 of NC_092747.1, forward strand.
CCACCTTCTGCAGCTACACCGGCACCATTTCTCACCTGTTCTTTTGTTACATTGATGACTGTATCAATGCCACCTCATGCTCCCACAAGGAGGTTGAACAGTTCGTCAACTTCACCAACACCTTGACCTCAAGTTCACCTGGACGATCTTGGATACCTCCCTCCTCATCCCGGACCTCTGCATTTCCATTTCTGGCGCCTGACTCAGCACGGACATCTACTTCAAACCCACTAACTTCCACAGCTATCTGGACTATATCTCATCCCACAACCCCTCCTGTAAAAATGCCTGCAGCTGCCTCAGCAGGAAGGGACATGGGGCAGGTGACATCTTCCTGGGGATGTGAGAAGTCTACTTTAAGATTTGAACCTCTGATGGTAGAGAGTCACAGGGCAAATTATGGTATGCAGACTGTTATAGTAAATGGTAAGAAAGCTAGTATTAAATTGGATATAGGTCAGGTTGATCTCTTGAGACAGTGACTACCATCAAATGCCTGGTGTACACATGCTTGTGAGTTACACACTGGAACATGAGTTTAACCATTAATAGATGTTGCTGATACCTTGTAACTTCCCAGTGGTTCCTTTAGAAGTGTAGATACCTCAAGCATTGGTCATCAGCTAAAGTTAGGTATGACAAATGATTCCTAAATACCCTATTTGAATGTGATCTGCTGAGAGGTTTTTGCTGCCTGGTCATCTGTCCTCTTCAAACAACGATTTCTGCTTTTGGTATTTCCTCATTCTCCATGCATACCAGTGTTTAAGAATGATCATTCTTTTTAAGATTACAAAAAAAAGTGATTCACCACTTACCACCCAAAATGAGTCAGTCTATTGAAAATGTAACTACAACAGAATGTCCCAATCCTAACCAGCAACTAACCTATAACTCCTTAATAATCACCTTACACAGCACTGCTGAAGGATTGAGTGTTTCATTGGTTATAACATGCTTTGGAACATCCACTAATTGTGACAAGTGTTACATCAATGGCAATCATTATTTCTCTTTATTTCCAGTCAAGTTATTTGCAGAAGATCAAGAGATTGGAGTAGATGAAGGGCTCCAAAATGAAAGCACCATATTTTGTTCTGTACTGAGTCTTAACACTTATGCTGTAAATGCTCAAACTCCATCATCCTTATTGATTTTCTTTTAGCTTTACAGCTGAAGAACTTCATTTTGATGCTGACTGACAGTTGGAATCAGGACTTTATCGTGAATAGCATGCCATCAATAACTAGGGCAATTCCATCAGCTTTCTCTGCATTATTTAATCTGCTCCATTTATTGACCAGTTTCCACCGCTTATCCAGATTTATGGTCAGACAGAACAACTGACTCTTCTTCAGAAGGTAATCTCTCATGCCATCTTTTTCAAAGTAACCTGCGTGATGTTTTTTAAAGCTTGATTTGTGACAGCATTCTACCAACAGTGCTTGAAATCACCGTTGTAAGGTTTTGATTGACCTGCTCGTGCATGTGTGCAAACGGTTTTACAAAGATCTGTGTGCACATGGAGGGCACAATTTTCCACACCTAAGGTTCTTCCTAGCACCATTAAAAGGAGCCACAGATTACAATTGGAAGCCGTGAAGAAATATCTTACCAAGAAATGAGTGGATAAAATTAGTTTTTTTTAATGAAAAATGATCTATGTTTTCAGAAAACAATTATCATGAATGGAATTTTTTTCCTAATACAGCCTTCTCCTCTCCTGAGGGAACCAGTTCCTGCAGGGTTATGTTTCCACAGGTATGAAGAGCTTCTGTTGCCCCTGTAAAGCAGTCTACACACTACTGAATGATTACATAAGCTAGGCTTTGAATAAAGGAGTGAATTCAAACTAAGTATTGAATTACTTAACACGAGAAGACCCCATGATACTTGAGGCTGAATATTAATGTGGATAGACGATTTACTAACTAATATAAGACAGCGTTGAGATAAGATGGGTATTTTCAAGATAGCAACCTGTAACTAGTGGCGTGCCGCAGATTTCAGTCCTGGAGCCACAGTTACTCACAATAGTTACAAATGATGTAAATGAGGAAAGTGAATGAACTATAATCAAGTTAGAGGATAACACAAAAATAGGTGGGAAGGTAAGTGATGAGGATGTGATGACAGGAGAAAGATATAGACAGGTAAAGTGAGGGGCAAAACTTGGTAGATGAAATATAATGTGGAAAATGTAAGGTTATGCAGTTTGGCAGGAATAATAGAAGAGCTAAATATTATTTAAATGGAAAAAGACTGCAGAAAGCTACAGAACAGAGGGATTTTGAGGATCCTCATCCATGAATCACAAAAGGGTAGCATCTAAGCTCAGTAGGTAAATGGGAAAGTAAATTGAATTTTGTCCTTTATTTCAAAGAGCCTGGGTGGAAAAACAGGGTGGTTTCACTAAAGGTATACAAGGCATGAGTTAGACCACAGCTGGATTACTGACAACAATTTTGGGCCTCTTATCTAAGAAAAGAGATACTGGCATTGAAGGTAGTCTAGAGAAGATTTACTAGACTGAGAGCAGCTATAACTGTACTATGTGAAGGAGTTGAGTAGGGTGGGTCTGTACTTGCCAGAATTTAGAAAGATACGAGGCAACTTTATAGAAACTGATAAGATTGAAAGTGGGCCTGACAGGATAGATGTAGAAAGGTTGTTTTTCTTATGGTGGAGTCTTGAAATAGATGGCATAACCTAAGAATTTAGGAACATGAGTAGGCCATTCAGCTCCCCAAGCCTATTCCACGATTCAGTGATCTAATAATCAGTCTGTGGCCTAACTCCATATGGCAACTCCTAACCTTTGGCACATAAACCTTAAAACCTTCGTTAAATAAAGGATTATCTATCACAGTTTTACAATTGGGCCCTTGAAGACAGAAACAGGGGAATATATTACGGGGAACAAAGAAATGGCAGAAGAATTGAATTGGTACTTCAGATCTGTGTTCACTGGGGAAGACACAAGCAATCTCCCTGAGGTAACAGTAGCTGAAGGCCCTGAACTTAAGCGAATTTATATTTGCCAGGAATTTGTATTAGAGAGACTGTTAGGTCTGAAGGTTGATAAGTCCCCAGGGCCTGATGGTACTGAAGGAGGTGGCTCGAGAAATCGTGGATGCGTTGGAGATTATTTTCCAGAGTTCAATAGATTCGGGATCAGTTCCTGCGGATTGGAGGCTGGCTAATGTTGTACCACTTTTTAAGAAAGGTGGTAGAGAGAAAACAGGAAATTATAGACCAATTAGTCTGACCTCAGTGGTGGGAAAGATGCTGGAGTCTATTATAAAGGATGAAATTACGAAACATCTGGATAGTAGTAACAGGATAGGTCAGAGTCAGCATGGATTTATGAAGGGGAAATCATGTTTGACTCATCTTCTGGAATTTTTTGAGGATGTAACTCTGAAGATGGATGAGGGAGATCCAGTAGATGTGGTGTACCTGGACTTTCAGAAAACTTTTGATAAAGTCCCACATAGGAGGTTAGTGAGCAAAATTAGTGCGCATGGTATTGGGGGCAAAGTACTAACTTGGATTGAAAGTTGGTTGGCTGATAGGAAACAAAGAGTAATGATAAACGGCTCCATTTCGGAATGGCAGGCAGTGACCAGTGGCATACCGCAGGGATCAGTGCTGGGACCGCAGCTTTTTACAATATATGTTAATGATATAGAAGATGGTATGTGCAACAACATTAGCAAATTTGCTGATAATACTAAGCTGGGTGGCAGGGTGATGTGATGAGGATGTTAGGAGATTACAGGGTGACCTGGACAAGTTAGGTGAGTGGTCAGATGCATGGCAGATGCAGTTTAATGTGGATAAATGTATGGTTATCCACTTTGGTGGCAAGAACAGGAAGGCAGATTACTACCTAAATGGAATCAATTTAAGTTAAGGGGCAGTACAAAGAGATCTGGGTGTTCTTGTACACCAGTCAATGAAGGTGAGCATGCAGGTACAGCGGATAGTGAAGAAGGCTAATAGCATGCTGGCCTTCATAACAAGAGGGATTGAGTATAGAAGCAAAGAGGTTCTTCTGCAGCTGTACAGGGCCCTGGTGAGACCACACCTGGAGTATTGTGTGCAGTTCTGGTCTCCAAATTTGAGGAAAGACATTCTGGCTATTGAGGGACTGTAGCGTAGGTTCACGAGGTCAATTCCTGGAATGGCGGGACTACCTTACGCTGAAAGACTGGAGCGACTGGGCTTGTATACCCTTGAGTTTAGAAGACTGAGAGGGGATCTGATTGAGACATGTAAGATTATTAAAGGATTGGACACTCTGGAGGCAAGAAACATGTTTTCGTTGATGGGTGAGTGCCGAACCAGAGGACACACTTAAAAATACGGGGTAGACCATTTAGGACAGAGGTGAGGAGAAACTTCTTCACTAGAGAGTGGTGGCTGTGTGGAATGCTCTGCCCTAGAGGACAGTGGAGGCCCAGTCTCTGAATTCATTTAAGAAAGAGTTGGATAGAGCTCTCAAGGATTGTGGAATCAAGGGTTATGGAGATAAGGCAGGAACAGGATACTGATTAAGGATGATCAGCCATGATCATATTGAATGGTGGTGCAGGCTCGAAGGGCAGAATAGCCTACTCCTGCACCTATTGTCTAATGTCTAATTAGCAACTGATCTCGTATCCACATGTGTTTTTGGAAGAGAGTTCCAAACATATACCACTGTTTGTGTGTAGAAGTGCTTCCTAACATTTTTCCTGAATGTCTAGTCCTAAATCTTGGACTATGCTCCCAAGCTCTAGAATCCCCAACTAGTATAGATAGTGTATCTTTTGTTTACTCTGTCTTTTCCTGTTAATATTTTGAAGACTTCAATCAGATCACTCCTTAACCTTCAAAATTTTGAGAAAACTGATTTAATTTATATAGTCTCTCTTTGTTACCTCTAAAATCTAGATATTCTAGTAAACCATGTTTTATTCCTTCCAAGGCCAATATTCATCCTAAAGTTTGGTATCCAGATCTGTTCACAGTACTCCAAGTGGTTTTGTGAAACTGCAGCATAATGTCTGCATCCTTGTATTCCAGTCCTCCTGATATAAAGGCCAGCATTCCATTAGCTTTCTTAGTTTTTATTTGGCCTGTTCATGACATTTTAAAAACCTATGCACCTAAACCTCCAAGTATCCATAAGACCATAAGACCATAAGACATAGGAGTGGAAGTAAGGCCATTCGGCCCATCGAGTCCACTCCGCCATTCAATCATGGCTGATGGCCATTTCAACTCCACTTACCCACATTCTTTCCGTAGCCCTTAATTCCTTGTGACATCAAGAATTTATCAATCTCTGCCTTAAAGACATTTAGCGTCCCGGCCTCCACTGCACTCCGCGGCAATGAATTCCACAGGCCCACCACTCTCTGGCTGAAGAAATGTCTCTGCATTTCTGTTCTGAATTTATCCCCTCTAATTCTAGGGCTATGTCCACGGGTCCTAGTCTCCTCGCCTAACGAAAACAATTTCCTAGCGTCCACCCTTTCCAAGCCATGTATTATCTTGTAAGTTTCTATTAGATCTCCCCTTAATCTTCTAAACTCTAATGAATACAATCCCAGGATCCTCAGCTGTTCCTCGTCTTTGAGTATTCATTGCATTTAACTTCATGCCATCTAGAAAGTACCCTAATGTATTTTTGTATTTGGTCCAAAATGGATTCCTTTCTTACACTGAACTCCATCTGCCACAGTTTTGTCCATTCAATTATTCTAACAATATCCCTTTGTAATTTTATGCTATTATCTATACTGTCTATAATGCCACTACATTTATTCATCTGCAAATTTGGATATCTCACTTTCTACAAGTCAGATTATTCAAGTTGTTAACAAATAATAGGAGTAATTGAAACCCCATCACAGATCCATGTAAGATAACATTGGTCACATCCTGCCAAATTCCGTATCTAGTCATCATTCCCACTTCCTGTTGCTTGCCACCCATCCAATTTGCCAGCTATTTCAGAAAATTTCCCTCATTTCCATGGGCTTCTTCCTTAGTGAACAATCTCTTATGTGGCAGTTTTATCAAATGCTTTCTGAAAGTCCACATAAACATGCATAGATATCCCCTGTTTTCCACTTTCGCTCTTCTGAGAAAGCAATATGATATGTATAATTTTCCAAACCAGAAAGATAACTCCTGTATGTAGGAAACTCTAAAAAGTTATAGTTAGGTCATCTGCAATGTTTTTTTAGATTACATTACATTACAGTGCGGAAACAGGTCCTTTGGACCAACAAGTTCACACCGACCTGCCGAAGCGCAACACACCCATACCTCTACATCTACCCCTTACCTAACACTACAGGCAATTTAGCATGGCCAATTCACCTGACCTGCACATCTTTGGACTGTGGGAGGAAACCCACGCAGACATGGGGAGAATGTGCAAACTCCACACAGTCAGTCGCCTGAGGCGGGAATTGAACCCGGGTCTCAGGCGCTGTGAGGCAGCAGTGCTAACCACTGTGCTAACGTGCCACCCATAATGTTATCCTCTACTTCATTTTACACCTTCAGATGGAAACTGTCAGGTCCTGTGGATATGTCACTCTATAATTCCATTAATTTCCTCATTGTCAATGATTTACTTAACTTTAATTTTATTCAGTCCCTTTTCCCGATCCACAATAATTTCCTCATATTCCTGCAAGCTTTTTTTTACTATAAATAGAGGCAAAGTACTTACTGAACATGTCTAGCATTTCCTCAATTATTGACAATATGCCCATTTTCAGTCTTTAAAGGGCCAACATTGCACCTGACCACTTAGTTTCCTTTCATAGAATCGTAGAATCTTATATTGTGGAAAGAAGTTATTCAGTCCATCGAGTCTGCACTAATCCTCCAAAAAGCATCCTACCAAATCCTAGCTCCCCACTCTAGCCCCATAAACCCGCATTTATCATGGCTAATCCACCTAACCTGCATATTCTTGGACATAACAGGGCACTTTAGCATGGCCAATTCAACTATTCTGCAAATATTTGGACTGTGAGAATAAATTGAAGCAGCTGGTAGAAACCCACACAGACACAGGAAGAATGTGTGAACTCCACACAAGCAGTCACTGAGGCTGGAATCGGACTCAGGTTGCTGGCACTGAAGCAACAGTGTTAACCTCTGAGCCACTGTGAAGCCCAATAGTTATAGCTATGTAACTATAAAATCTCTTCTTATTGACTTTGATGTTCCTGGGAAGTTCCATTTCATAATCCCTCTTAGTAGTTCTTATAAACTGCTTTATCACACTTTTCTGTTTTTTTTAATCTTTGACATTTTGCAGGATCTATGCTATTTTTTGTAATTTTATAAGCCCTCCCTATGGTTTTATGTTTTCCCTTATCTCCTTAGTTATCCCTGGTTGTTTTTTGCCATGAAGTTGAGTTTTTTCGTCAGGATATAAACTGGTTTTGTATTGTGTTAATTGTTTCCTTACACATATGGCTTCACTGTTCTTCAGTTGTTTTAACCATTAGCAGATTTTCCCAAATTACTGTGGAACAATCTCTGTTTTATCCCACAAAAGTAGGCCTTAGTTAAATCTACAGTTCTAATAGCCGATTCATGCTTTTTGCTTTTAAATATTACATTCAGTTCAATCATGTTATGATTGCTATTTGTTAAAGTACACACACAATTAGGTTATTAATTAAATTGGGGCCATTGTTCATTAATTAATTCAATACAGCTTGTCCACTCAGAGCATCCTAAGGCACTTTGCTATAGGAAACTATTCCGGATTCACTCCATAAAGTTATGACTTTTCTGCCATGTGTTAAATTTTAAAGTTAAATTTTCCATTAATACTTCTCTGGCTTTGCTACACACTTGCCTAATTCTTGCAATGTCGCATTAGAGTACTGCTACCAGGAGGACTGTACACAACCATAATTACAGTTTAGATCCTTTACTGTTCCTCATTTAAGAGTGAGGTGAGGAGGAATTTATTGTCTCAGAAGGAAATATTTTCTGCAGAGGAGTCATTAACCCTATCCAAGTCAGAGATAAACATTTATTTAAACATTACTGGATTCAAAAGTTATAGGAAAAATATGGGAAAATAGAGTTGAAGATTAACAGATCCACCATGATTACATTGAATGGTGGAGCAGACACAATGGATTGAATGACTGTTCCTGCTCCTACTACTTATGGTCTTGTGTTTTCACCTTTGCATATGATGTGAATTGAGTTCACTGAACAGCAGTCAGGATAGGATAACTTGACTGATTCATCACTGCACCTCCCCCTCAACCTCTCAAATAGCACAATGGCCAGATGGCTTTTCATTATCACTGTTAGCCATTTAATCTAAAAAGATGATGGGAGTATTTTATGCTCCTCATGATCCTCCTCCCAGCTCCCAGTTTACCACATCTCACTCTAACAGCATCTCTTTTATTCTTCCCTTCCTTATGTAGAAGACAATTCAAACATTTTCAACACAAGGTTGATAAGAAGAATGATGCTCTATAGCCCATCACCCAACAAAAATCATTTTACTCAAACTTAAAATTATTTGTTGAGTTATCATCAACTGTACTTTGAGCACTGTAGTTTCACTTGTTGCAGGAGAAAATTGTTTCCGAACTTCTCTCCTGAATGATCAACCCCAAATATTTTGTAAGTGTCCCCAAGTCTTTGACTCCTCATCATCTCAAAAACCCATCTCTAAATGAGCCCATCAATTACCTTCAAATCTCTAAAACTTTCAGTCAAATCTCCCCATAACAGTTTATATTTCATAAAGTGCAAGCCCTGTTTGTGTAACCTCTCCTCCTAATTTAATTGGGCAAGCTCTGGGGATATACTAATGAAACTGCATTGCATCACTATGCTTTTGAAGGTACCTCATCAAGAATTGCCCACAAAATTCGAAATATACCCAAAACTATGGCTTTATGTATCTGTAGCAACATTTTGACCCCTTTGTATTTTAACCTTCTTTATGTAAAGGTATACAATCCATTAACACTTTGATTTATTTTGATCCTTGACTACGACTTGTCAAGAGCAATTGGCTCCCTAAACCTTTTTGGACATTCACTGTTTTTAGCTTCTCATAATTTAAAAACCTCTGGATTTATTTTTCCCAATTGGATGATCTCAAAGTTAATTGCATAACAATCCAATTGTCACTGTTTTGATCACTCAATTTGTGTCATAATGTCCCTCAACTTTATTGTCACATCAGTAATATTTATTTACTATCAAACTTTATGTCAATGACAAACTAACATATATGAATTGCTATGGTAGCATCAAAGTCAATTATAAATACACTTGCAAATTGGGATATGGGCACAGGTCCTGGTAAAATGCCACTTGTCACTTCCATCCAAATCAAAAACCTATTTAGCTTTCCCTGAAATGTATCTACACTATCTGACTGAAGCAGTCCATTCAGGTATTGTATTCACACCATTCTCTGAAAAACATCAATTTCCATGAATTCTTCATTGGCATTGACTGACTCATATCTGACTTATTGAAAAACATTGACATACTTTTGACATCCCATTTAAGTCAGGAATCCCCTGGATGAATACATGAAATAAAAGATAAAGTAGGCCGTTCAGCCCTTGAGCTTGCTACACCAATCAACAAAATCATAGCTGGTTAGCTTCTGTTCCAAATTTCACTTCCCATCTGAAATGATTCCAGAGCAGCTTGTATTGCATCACAAAGTCACCCTTTATTTACACATGCTCAGTACTTGACACTGGTTGGTTTCCTCAGAGCCAGCTGTCAGAATGAACCGAACCTCTGACACTTAGCCACGGCTCCCTGATTGGACAAGGGTAACAGTCCCAATCAGTAAACTCATTTTATGAGGCACACCCGGCTGATATCTTATATTCGCTATTTTCCCCTGCCATCAATCCCTCCACTCCCACCACACCACCAAATCTGGGGACATAGGCTTGTATCTTTCTCTGTGGCCTCTCCTGGGGTGTTTTTGCACCAGGTCTACTTCCTCCAACTCAGTCTTGGATGTGGGTGTCAAGTAGTCTTTCCCCTCTCACTCTAAACCTATGCTGTCTTGTTTTGGACTCCTCCACTGCATGTAAAAGTCTTTGTCTATTTACCCTATCCATGACTCTCATGATTTTATGAACCTTTATAATGTCACTCTTCTGCCTCTAACACTCCAAGGAAAACAGCCCCAGCTTATTCAGCCTCTCCTTATAGCTCAAACTCTCCAACCCTGACAAAATCCTTGTAGATCTTTTCTGAACCCTTTCAAGTTTCACAACATCCTTCTGATAGGAGGGAGACCAGAATTGTACACATTATTCCAAAAGTGGCCTAACCAATTTCCTGTACAACTGGAACATGAACTCCACTCCTGTACTCAATATTCTGACTAATAAAGGAAAGCATACCAAACATCTTCACTCTATCCTATCTACCCGTGACTCCATTTTCAGCAACGCTCCCCCAAGACTTTACTATTAAGTGTATAAATCCTGCCCTGATTTGCCTTTCCAAAATGCAGCACTTCACATTTACCTAAATTAAACTCCATCTACCACTCCTCGGGCCCATTGGCCTATCTGATCAACCTCCCATTGTACTCTGAGGTAAACTTCTTTGCTCTCCACTACATCTCCAATTTTGGTGTCAGCTGCAAACTTACTGATTATACCTCCTATGTTCACATCCAAATCAGTTATATAAATGCCAAAAAGCAATGGACCTAACATCGATCCTTGTGGAACACCACTGGTCACAGGCCTCCTGTCTGAAAAGCGACACCCCCACCACCACCCTCTGTCTTCTACCTTCAAGCCAGTCCTGTATCCAAATGGCTAGTTTCTCCTGTATTCCATGGGGTCGAACCTTGCTACCTAGGCTACCACAAGTAACCTTGTCGAATGCCATACTGAAGTCCATGTAGATCACGTCCACTGTTCTGCCCTCATCAATCCTCCTCGTTACTTCTTCAAAAAAATTCAATCAAGTTAGCAAGACATGATCTTCCATGCACAAATCCATGTTGACTTTTGCTAATCAGTCCTTGCTGAACAAAGAGACCTTGGAGTGCAGGTTCATAGCTCCTTGAAAGTGGACTCGCAGGCAGATAGGATAGTGAAGAAGGCATTTGGTATGCTTTCCTTTATTCGTCAGGGTATTGAGTACAGGAGTTGGGAGGTCATGTTGCGGCTGTACAGGACATTGGTTAGGCCACTGTTGGAATATTGCGTGCAATTCTGATCTCCTTCCTATCGGAAAGATGTTGTGAAACTTGAAAGGGTTGAGAAAAGATTTACAATGATGTTGCCAGCATTGGAGGATCTGAGCTACAGGGAGAGACTGAACAGGCTGGGGCTGTTTTCCCTGGAGCATCGGAGGTTGAGGGGTGACCTTATAGAGGTTTACAAAATTATGAGGGGCATGGATAGGATAAATAGACAAAGTCTTTTCCCTGGGCTCGGGGAGTCCAGAACTAGAGGGCATAGGTTTAGGGTGAGAGGGGAAAGATATAAAAGAGACCTAAGGAGCAACGTTTTCACGCAGAGGGTGGTACGTGTGTGGAATGAACTGCCAGAGGATGTGGTGGAGGCTGGTACAATTGCAGCATTTAGATGGCATTTGGATGGGTATATGAATAGGAATGGTTTGGAGGGATATGGGCCGGGTGCTGGCAGGTGGGACTAGATTGTGTTGGGATATCTGGTCGGCACGGACGGGTTGGACCGAAGGATCTGTTTCCATGCTGTATATCTCTATGACTCTATGACTCTAAATATATTTAAATTTTGTCCCTCAGGATTCCCAACACCAGGTTGCCCACCACCAATGTCAGGCTCACTGGTCTATAGTTCCCTGGCTTTTCTTTACCACATTTCTTAAATAGAGTCACCACATTAGCCAACTTCCAGTCTTCTGACACCTCACTTATGACTATCGATGATACAAATATCTCGGTAAGGGGCCCAACAATCACTTTCCTAGATATGGACCTCATATTGAGCTTATCTCTGACCCATGAGAGGCATTTCCATGGTTTTGGCAAAAACTTAATCCCCAAAGTCAACTGTATATCTCGCTTAAAGGAGTCTTGTGTCTGGCATTGATGTTCAAGTTGTTTTACAGTTCCCACCCCCCCACCCACCTCCAGATTCTGGAAGATCAGATTTAACTTTGTGCATAGTCTTACTGGAGCTATATCAGTTTCATGAGGGGTGATCTGATAATCAAATAGGAAATGGAACAGTTTGAGTGAAGCTGTGGGCTGTTCCTTTAAGCTTGCCTTCAAAGTTTGGACTGTTCTTTCTGCCAAACTACTGGGCAATGGATAGTATGGTGCTGTCCTTGTCAAATGTCACTTGACTTTAGGAAATATGCAAAGTCCCTGCTGGTCAATGATGGCCTGTTATCTGTGACCAACACATTTGGGAGACCTTGCATTGCAAAAGATGGTTACAGATTTTCTGTCATTGTCCCATGTTTGACAAATGAACTCTACATCTGTCCAACCACTTTAAGTGGGTGTCTATATGGCTAAGTACATAGTTGATGTGTAACTGAGTCCAAGTTTTACCTGGCCATTTCCATGAATATGGAGGAGCTGCTGGTGATAATTTAGTATCCTTGTTGGTACTCAGGGCGCTGCCCAACCAATGCAACTATGTCTGCATTCAATCTTGGCCACCAGAAATAGCCTCTGGCCAACATCTTCATTTTGGAAACCGATGGATGACACTACTAGAGTTCAACCAATATCTGGTGGCAAACTTTGCTCAGAGCAATTATTCTTGCTTCCCATAATAAAATATCATCCTCTGTGGTGATGTGGTCTCACTGGATCCAGAATGGTTTCAGTTCTGGTTTGCCTGCATCCCCACCCCATCATGACCAGCTGTTTTAATATTGCCAGGAAGAGATAATTTTGTGTCCACAGTCTGATATTGTCAGTAGTGATCGGAAGGATTCCAGAAAGCTTAAAACCAGAACAGACTCTTCCAATGGCAGCACCACTGGTTATGTATCTGCCAGTGGGAGGCAGCTCAAGATATCCGTATTTGTTACTTGGCCTTCTGGATGGTGTTCCAAATTGTAATTGTATGCACCTAGAATGAGCCCAGTGCTGAATTTGACCCCAAGCTATGGGCACAGCCTTGTCCTCCTTGAGTATCCCGAGCAAGGGTTTATGGTCTGTTACTATTACAAATTTATATCTGTAAAGGTATTGGTAGAAGTTTCTCACAACAAAGGTGACCACCAAACCTTTCTTCTCTATCTGGGTGTATTTGCACTCTCCATCAGCCAAAGTCTGGGAAGCATACGCTATTGGGTGTTTCCCTCCACTGGGCCAGCTGTGAGGCAACATTACGCTGATACCATTAGGGGAGGATTTACATGGTTAGCGCTATATCTCATTTGGGATCACAGTGTGCCAACACCTTAGAAGATGATGGCTGCAAACCCTTTATCAATAGCATGTTTAAGGTGTGCCAGAATAGAGGTCAGGTTATGTAAGAACTTTTCATAATCATTCACCAATCCAAGAAAAGATCTAAATTCTGATAAAGACTTGGGAGCCAGGCACCTTTGATTACGCTAATTTTATCTTCCAATGAGTGTAAACTGGAAATTTTGAATCTATAGCCGAAATAGATCACTTGGGGTGCCTGGAACACACATTTTTCCCTTCTAAGATGTACATCCAAATGGAGAAAAGTCCAGGATTTATGTCCGAGTTCTCTAAGTGCTCTTTATTAGTCTTCCCTGTTATTAGCACAACATCCTGACACAGATAAATGGTGACATGGGGTAGACTTTATAAAATGTTCTCTATCAAAAGCTGAAAAATGACATAAATGACACAACCTGATGATACCCCAAATGGCAGTTTCATATATTGGTGCAAACACTTATGGGTACTAATTGTAGCATACTTTTGGAAATCCACATCTAACCGTAATTACATGTATGCATTGCTCATGTGTAGCCCCCATCCATCTCACTTTGCATTTAAGTCCTCTGTGCGAGTGATTGGTTATTTATCCATCTGCAAGAAGCGGTTTACCATTTGTTAAAAATCTTCATAAAGGCAACTGACCCATCCGACTTCACAATCAGCATGACCAGTATTGCCCTGGCTTGATGATTCCCTCTCTTTCCAGCCTCCTAACAAAATAATCTGTCTAACGCTGCCTTGAAAATATTTAATAATCTTGCCTCCACCACCTTGAGAAGCAGAGTTCCTGTGAGAGAGAAACAAAATTCTTCACCTCTGTCCGAAAAGGGTGACCACAAATTTTCTAACAGCTCCCCCTCATTCTCAATTGAGCCACAAGTGGAAACATTCCACATCTACCTTGTCAAGACAATTATATGCATCAATCAAATCACTCCTCAATGTTCAAAATTCCAATGGAAGTAAGCCCAGTCTGTTCAACCTAATCTCATAAAATAACCAGCTATTTCCGATAATCCAGATAGCAATCTAATAGAACGTTTATGAACCACATTCAATGCATTTACATCCTTCCTTTAATAAGGTGAACAGAACTCCACACATTATTTGAGATGAATCAATCCAGCATTTCAGAAATCTGCAAGCATCAGCAATTCCTCAAGTGGAGAATTATTTTCGGTTTGAATCAAATTGAGAGCTGTTCTGGCAAAATGTGCTGAGCAAGGACTTACACGTGTTAACTTCACTTTTATCTCTTCCTGGTTGAAAGTGTTTAGGTCCATAAGGATAACTTAAAATGGTGTTCATGCAGCCATTTGTGCAATTACAATTTAAATAGCTTTTGCTCACAATCCTTTCACTGAAAATTAAAAAAAATGATTGAAGCAAAGTAACGGATAGAGGAAGATGTCTTCAATGTGGTGAAAGTTAAATATGTTTCTATATGCATATTTAAAGTTTTGCAATATGCCTCTCCCAAATGAAATCTACTCCCATGACTCTTAAAGCCATGTTACAAATTCATTGGGATGGAAAGCTTTCTCTGTTTAGAATAGGTAGTCCATATGTGAATGACATTTTTCTCTCAACTTGTCCCTGGCTGAAAGGAAATAAATAGTTTATCAGAATTGTTACTTCAGAAGGTAATTTCCTGCCCCTTTTATCACAAAAGTGGCTCCAGGTTTTTCATTAAATAGTTTAGCAAGGAGCATCAACATACATAACTCATCCTTGCTTGCTCTGAGCTCTGACAGATAGTTGTATTTATAAATAGATTCAGTTGTTCTGTACAAGCAGAACACTTTTATGACACTTCTTTTTTTAATCATTTTGTTAGAAGATCATTCCAACTACAAAATGAGAGATTGTGTTTGATTTTCACCAAGACCTTTTTTGCTAAAATGACAATTGGAAGAATTTCTTTCCCATCGAGAACCACAATGCATATCTGTAAGTCAAATAAGTAAAATCAGACATAAATCAAAAATAACTGAATTTTCTCTATTACATTTTTAAAGTTGTATTCCATCTCCATTTCCCACTTTTAGTGTCTCATAGTGTTGCAAGGAGAGTTTGACAATGGAGGCACAGGGTTGGGGGTAGTTATGGTTACTCCTAATTCAGAACATATTTTGTCATGTTCTTTCTTGGGGTAAAAGTGCCACTGACAAGGCCAGTTTTTGTTGCCCATCATGGTTTCTCTTGAGAAAATTGTTTTTGAGCAAATGCTGTCTCCTTCATGTTGGTAGATTCAATGCGATATTGAAGAAATGCCAGAAATTTTACACCAATGGTGATGGCAAGACGTATATTTCTAAATGAGGATAATGATACTTGGGGATGTTGGAATTTACAATATTTGCTGTGCTCCTTTTTCTTGGAATACAGTGATATGTTTGGAAGGTGCTGTTGAAGGAATTGATGCATCTTGTTACGGTGCAACATGTAGATGGTATAAACTGTTGCAGTGTTAGAATCTCAGATGAGACCTTAAAAGTTTTGGCATGTTTTATCAAAAATTAGTAATAGTTTAATTTGCGGTCAAAAAACGTTAAGATTCCATTGCTTAGTAAGAAAATGAAACCATGAGCAATTTTGAAAGAAACAAATTACCTATACCATACATAGAAAAATGATAGAAGCTACTATAAACATAATTTATGCTTTATCATTCAGTAATAAAAGGAACTCAATAACTGTCATGTGGTCAAATGCCCCATAGACTACACTTTAAATTGTCTATGATGTCAAGACAATTCTCATTCAGATGTGAGAAACAAAGTGGGTAACCAAATCTCATTAAAACACTAAGTAAAAATTGAAATGGATGTTGTAAATCAGAAACCAAAAGAGAAATTGCTGGGAAAGCTCAGCAGGTTTGGCATATCACCAGGAAAGATCACCTGACCCAAAACTTTAGCTCTGATTTCTCTCCATAGATGCTGCCAGACCTGCTGAGCTTTTCCAGAAATTTATATTTCTGTTTCTCATTAAAACACTGTTTACTTTACAAGGGATGCCAATTATTTACTGCTCAAAGCTTTTCCAACTCTGATTGCCTTAATGACTGCGCATGTCTTGGCAGTTCAATCTCTTTTACCAAGATTGAGATCCCCAGGCTGCCTGACTCTGTTCCCAGCTATCTAATACCAACACGTCTGCTTTTATTAAATATCTAGCTTTACTGATCTGCCATTGCATTTCTGTAAGGTTGAATCTTTCATAGCTGCATCAATAAAATACTGTTTGCATGCTTTATTCACATTTATCTCAGTTGCACTGAATTATCATTGACTCTGTGGGCTTCTCCCAATCTAACTGCCTGAAGTTTATAACTACAGCTCTTCTGCTTTAGTGTTCTTCTAACTCAGGCTCCAACTAACATTGCTCCAAACGTACACAGAAATAAATTGAAACCAGAGAAATTTATTAAGCTTTAGCCATCTTCATGACTATAGGGAGGTCAAGATGTATTAATAATGTCACTGGACTAGTAACTTAGAACACCAAGTTAATGGTCTGGGGACCATCCTTGATTTACAGTTTTTGTTTGATCTGATGAAGTAAATGTAATTTACAGTCTTTCCAAGGTCACTGAATATTTTTAACTAATTTTACTTTTAACTGCCAAACAAAGAAGTCTCCCTGAACTGTCATAGAGTCATACAGCATGGAAACAGAACCATCAGTCCATCTTGTCCATGCCAACCAATTTTTCCAAACTATATTAGTACCATAAACCACCTGATGAAGGAGCGCCGCTCCGAAAGCTAGTGTGCTTCCAATTAAACCTGTTGGAATATAACCTGGTGTTGTGTGATTTTTAACTTTGTACACCCCAGTCCAACAACAGCATCTCCAAATTAGGGAAAAGACCTTTGCTAGTCACTTCATCCATGCCCCTCATGATTTTATAAACCTCTAAGTTCACCTCTCAACTTCCTACGCTCCATTGAAAAAAAGTCTCACCCTCCTTTTATAATTCAAACCCTCCAGTCCTGGCAACATTCAGGTAAATCCTTTCTGAACTCTCTCCAATTTAATGATATTCTTCCTATAGCAGAGTGACCAGAAATGAAAACAATACACCAAAAGCAGTCTCACCAATGTCAACCTCAACATGATGTCCCAACTCCTATACTCAATGGTCTGAGCAATGAAGGCAAGCATGCTAAATGCATTTTAAACATCCTGTCCCCTTGAGATGCAATTTTGAAACAACAATGTAGCTAGAACCTCTGGGTCTCTCTATTCAATGACATCACTCAGGGCCATACCATTAACTCCTGCCCTTATTCATTTTACCAATATGCAGTACTTCACATTTATTCAAATTAAACTCTATCTGCCATTCCTCTACTCATTGGCCCAATTGATCAAGATCCCTTTGAAATCTTCATTTCTGTAATAAACATCGACACAGCTTCCGCAACTCTGTGGGTGGCATGGTGGCACAGTGGTTAGCACTGCTGCCTCACAGTGCCAGAACCTGGGTTCAATTCCCGCCTCAGGCGACTGACTGTGTGGCGTGTGCACATTCTCCCCGTGTCTGCGTGGGTTTCCTCCGGGTGCTATGGTTTCCTCCCACAGTCTAAAGATGTGCAGGTTAGGTGAATTGGCCATGCTAAATTGCCTGTAGTGTTAGGTGTAGGGGTCTAGGTGGGTTGTGCAGGTCGGTGTGGACTTGTTGGGCTGAAAGGCCTGTTTCCAAACTGTAAGTAATCTTATCTCAACTGTATTCTTGATCCTACCTATGCATGTGCTATCCTCTGAAAGCAACATGATACAGCCCTTTTAGGTATAACAGACGTCCTGTGTTGCAATTGGATTTTATATTGTTAAAGCATATTTCCTAAAATTAAAAATTATTCATTAATATGCATGACCCATAAACAAGATGTTCACTACAATACAGTGCACTGGTGGTAAAAGGAGTGAATGTTTAAAGTGGTGGATGAGGTGGCAATCAAGTGGTTGATTTATCCTGAATAGATGAAGATTCTACTATGCTTATGGAATCACTGCACTTCAGTCAGATGGTGGATGTTCTATCACACTTTTCACTTTTGGCTTGCATATGGTGAATATGATTTGGGGAGTCAGGAGATAAGTTTCATACCATAGAATACTTAGCCTCCAAATTCACGTAATCCCACAGTATTACCATAGCTGATCCATTTCCATGCTAGTTAATGCTGATCCTGAAGAAAGTGGCCAATGGTAATAACATTGAATATTGGGGTAGATGATTAGATTGTTCCTTCTTAGAGTTGAATGTCAGCTAACATTTCGGTGACACAAATGTCCTTTACCATTTGCTACCTTAAGTTTGAATGATACCTAGACTTTGCTGCCTCTTGAATTGCTTCAATCCTTGAGTATTTGCAAATAGAACTGAATAATATTCTGTGAGCAAACTAATGTCTGATCTATTGAAGAGTTGAATATAGTTGAACCTAGCACACTGTCTGATGAACTCTCGCAATGATGTCCTGAATTAGCCTCTAGCAACCACTACCACTCTCTTTTGTGATAGTTATGACTTCAGCTCAACTATTTAACAGCCCATTAATTGGCTTGAAGTTGGCCTTCCATCCCCACTGGAGAGAAAGTTCCACCCATACTGGCTGTATAAATATCACAACTTCTTGAGACTTTTAACAAATGAGAGCTGAAAACCATTCTGATGCAACTGTGTGGACATTTATCAACAATTCATATGATTTACAAAGACATCATTCAATAGAATCTTTTTCCTTCAGGTCCCAATTTCATATGATTTGACATCATCTGTGATGACTGATTATGTCCTCTCCTCAAGTTTTTCATTTCATTCAATGCCTATTTACATTTTCATCATGTTCCCACCTAAAGTCTCTACATTCAAAGGTAGCAATCTCCAATAGGGTTCTCAGCTCCTATGAGCAAGCGAAGGACATAAGTTGTGCCTTGCCTTCTCGTTGGAAGATCAACGCATTGGTAGAGCCAGATTCCAGTTTCCCATACAGATGGTGCTTAGACAAATATTACAACTTGAAGACAAAGCATTGAGACTGATCAAAGAAGAACAAATTCTGAAGACAAATTTTCAGGAGCTAAACCATCAAAAACAAAGAGGAAAATCATGAATGGAAAATCTCATTTTCTGCTTTTCTTTTGTTTGCTGGGGAAAGATTGAAGCACTCTCTTGAAAAGCAGAAGCTCCAAAGTTATTTGCAACCATATCTGTCTTCTGCTGAAACTTCTATTTCAAGTTGGAATAAGCACTTTCAAGCTCATTCAGAGCATTGGCACTTTGTAATTCTGCACTCCACAGACAAATGACAAATTTCTACATGAGATAATGTAATTTACTTCTTCCTTACTTCAATAGCTCCTATTCCATGCCTGTTACTTCTTTTGCAGCATTTTTTCAGTGAAAATTAGGGAATCTTGTATGGCTATAATGTTTTTTTATGTAGACCTCTTCCTCAAATTATTGCAACCAAGCATGCCTCTGTGAATTTCTGTTTTTAGAATATTAATTTCCTTAAATACTCTTCCTGCAGCATTTAAGTATTTTTTCAATAACATGCTAATTCTCCTCATCAGATTCATCAGGGCAATCGTGGACATTATCTATGCTACCTTCAAAGACTGAAACAAGTTTCAGGATCACCTACTCTCATAAATCATCAATGTCTGTGGCACCTTTATTATTCTCCACTCTTTTCCAGAAGGAGTAAATTAGGATTTAGCATGGCATCTTCTGGTTGGTCCTCTCCATCCTTGGTATTGCTCTCTTTCACTCCATCTTCTTTCTCCTGAAAGAGATGTGAACGATCTGTGCTTCCTATGGTGGTTCTCGGGGTGGAGTCATTTCATTAAAGATTAGTATTGCATCAATTTGAATTTCAGACAATTGCCTGATGAAGGAGCAGTGCTCCAAAAGCTAGTGCTTTCAAATAAATCTGTTGGGCTATAACCTGGTGTTGTGTGATTTTTAATTTTGTACACCCCACTCCAAGACTGGCACCTCCAAATCATGAACTTCAGTTATATATGATCAACAAAAATAGTTTAAAACTATTCAAGTTTCTCTGCTTCGTAAAAAATAAACTTCAAAGTTTGTGAGAAGATTTGTAGCTCGGGTGCTCGTTGTTGTAGTTCTGTTCGCCGAGCTGGGAATTTGTGTTGCAGACATTTCGTCCCCTGTCTAGGTGACATCCTCAGTGCTTGGGAGCCTCTTGTGAAGCGCTTCTGTGATGTTTCCTCCGGCATTTATAGTGGTTTGTCTCTGCCGCTTCCGGTTGTCAGTTCTGGTTGGCAGCATGAGCAAAACCAATGTAGTGTACAAAATCCCATGCAAGGACTGCACAAAACACTACATAGGATAAACAGGAAGACAGCTAACGATCCACATCCATGAACACCAACTAGCCATGAACCGACACGACCAGCTATCCTTAGTAGCCACACACACAGATGACAAGCAACATGAATTCAACTGGGACTACACTACTATTATAGGATAAGCCAAACAGAGAACAGCCAGGGAATTCCTAGAGGCATGGCATTCATCCACAGATTAACTCAATAAGTACATCGACCTGGACCCAATATACCGACCACTGCAAAGGACAGCTGGAACTGACAACTGGAAGCGGCAGAGACAAACCACTATAAATGCTGGAGGAAACATCACCGAAGCACTTCACAGGAGGCTCCCAGGCACTGAGGATGTCACCTAGACAGGGGACGAAACGTCTGCAACACAAATTCCCAGCTCGGCGAACAGAACCACTACAAAAAATAAACTTATTTAGAATGGGGTACAATATTCTGTGATTGCTCTCATGTTATATTGTCACATGGTGTGCACCTACCCTCAAACTCTAAGTGGAACACTCACTGGGCCATAATGTTCAATGGATGACAATTGGAGAAATTTAGACTTCAGCAACAGTTTTGTCTCAGAAAAAATGAACATTCCTGCAACAATATCCATTTTAAAACTTATATTCCTGCTGTTAACCATGTTATCTACATACCAGAAAGCATCTTGTTGAATTAATATTTGTCCAAAGAACAATACATTTTCTTTCTCAAAATCATCCTCCTCTTGATCATGCCATGTTGTTATGGTCTGTTTTTAAACATTTGATTAGATTAGATTCCCTACAGTGTGGAAACAGGCCCTTTGGCCCAACTCCGAAGAGTGGGCAGCACAGTGGCACAGTGGTTAACACTGCTGCCTCACAGCGCCAGAGACCTGGGTTCAATTCCCACCTCAGGCGATTCTCTGTGCAGAGTTTGCACGTTCTCCCCGTGTCTGCGTGGATTTCCTCCGGGTGCTCCGGTTTCCTCCCAGTCTAAAAATGTGCAGGTTAAGTGAATTGGCCAAGTTAAATTGCCCGTAGTGTTAGGTGAAGGGGTAAATGTAGGGCAATGGGTCTGGGTGGATTGCACTTCGGCGGGTCGGTGTGGACTTGTTGGGCCGAAGGGCCTGTTTCCACACTGCAAGTAATCTAATCTAAAAAAGTAACCCACCCAGACCCATTTCCCCTCGGACTAATGTACAAACTCTATTGGCAATTTAACATGGTAAAAACAATGACTGCAGATGCTGAAAATCAAATACTGGATGAGTGGTGCTGGAAGAGCACAGCAGTTCAGGCAGCATCCAACGAGCAGCGAAATCAACGTTTCGGGCAAAAGCCCTTCATCAGGAATAAAGGCCCTGATGAAGGACTTTTGCCCGAAACGTTGATTTCGCTGCTCGTTGGATGCTGCCTGAACTGCTGTGCTCTTCCAGCACCACTAATCCAGTATATGGCAATTTAACATGTCCAATTCACCTGGCCTGCACATCTTTGAACTGTTGGAGGAAACCAGAGCACCCAGAGGAAACCCTCATAGACACAGGGAGAACATGTAAACTCCACACAGACAGTCGCCCGAGGCTGGAATTGAACCTGGGATCCTGGTTCTGTGAGGCAGCAGTGCTAACCACTGAGCCACCATGCCACCCCCAACAGATTTGAATCTTCTACTTTTGTGACAAGCTATCATGAATTGACCACTCTCATGACATGCACTTGACATTAGTGGGCTGAACGTTTTCCATTGCAAATTGAAGCCATGACACAATGGCAGTGAATGTGCCTTTTTTTAGATTAGATTACTTACAGTGTGGAAACAGGCCCTTCGGCCCAACAAGTCCACACTGACCCGCCGAAGCGCAACCCACCCATACCCCTACATCTACCCCTTAACTAACACTACGGGCAATTTAGCATGGCCAATTCACCTAACCTGCACATCTTTGGAGTGTGGGAGGAAACCGGAGCACCTGGAGGGAACCCACGCAGACACAGGGAGACTGTGCAAACTCCACACAGAGAGTCGCCTGAGGTGGGAATTGAACCCGGGTCTCTGGCGCTGTGAGGCAGCAGTGCTAACCACTGTGCCACTGTGCTGCCCATAACATTATCCTTGTAACTTACTCATTTGCAGCTCTGATTGATGAACTGAAAGAAATCAGAATCAGAGCTCTGCCCCAAGAAGCTTTCCCATCACCTTGGATAAGCAGGTATTTTACTTGCAAAGTTCAGTCTATCTGGTGAACTGCGATGATTTGGCTCATGCACTCTCATCTTTGCTCTTCAAGATTTCAGCTCAAACTTCAATTAGCATTCTCATTGTGCTGCAATCCAATACGCGTTCAACTTTTAACCTGTCATATTGACAGTATTAGTAGGAAATACAGTTGGCTTATAAAGGAATCATAGCAACCTAGAAGCAGGAACAGGCCTTTCAGTCCTTCAAGCTTGCTCAGTCATTCTAGACCTTGTTTGATTGTACAACTCCATGCTGTATTCCCACACTATTCCCGTATTCTTGAGTCAATAGTCCTCCCAGCTCCTGACTCTACTCATTGAACTTTATTTAATCTATAATTAGTTTCCTCTGCAAACTGAAATATAAATCAAAGTCCTCAATGACCTCTTCATATTTAGCTGTTTCTTCTTTGATCAACTAACCCCACTAAAGCCATGATTGTTCTCTCAAGCTGATTATGATGATACAGTGCGTTCCAAATTTGTATTATCCCAGGATTCAGGTAAGTATTCTTGAATTGCTGATGGAGCTATATTACCCGTCAATGTCTATGTCAGGATGTTTGAGGCAGTCATACTGTCATGATTGTTGAAAGTTCTGATTTGTTTTCTTTTAAAACTGTTACACTTCTTTGCTGATTCTCCATTGGAACATATGGATTTCTGATGTAATTAATTTTCACAACCTTGCTGAGTCCAAATAAATGAACTGTGTGACACTCTCTGAGTCCCTTGCCTATCTAGGTTCATCACACTTCTGTTGACTACACACTGAAGGTTCATGGCATAGTAAGCTGTTACTTGATCATTTTCGAGGAAGAAAATATCTAGGGCATGCTACATAATTAAAATGGTTTGCATTTTGGTCCCTGAAATTAAATAAAGTATGCTGCTGCTTGAAATTTTTATTTGAAAGAGACAGTTATATTTTGGAATAATATTTGCATCCACAAGGATTCTTTGTGCTGTGCTTCAGGCTCCTTTGTGAATTCTGCAAGTATGGTAGCTTATTTTAATACAGAGTAGTTGCTAAGGTGACCTTAATGAAACTTATCAGCAAACCAGAACTGCAGTAGCTTGCGGCTCAAAGCGGACTCCAGCTAGTTCAGCTCCCACAGGTAGCCAGAAATGGTTGGCAAAAGCTTCAATCATAAAAGGACTCTATAAATATGTAATGTGTGTAGATGGCTCATGCTGTCTGTGTGCATGATAAAGTCATAATGACAAAATTTTTAATGCATTTTGATGAAGTGCAAATAGGTTTAAATTTTAACTTCAACTGAGCTCAAAGTTCAAATGGTATTTGGCCATGTCATGTATTGTCATTAGTCCAGAATAGACTTAAACATCAATATCAGCTTCATCAAACTTTGTTTATCTATTATGCTCTTATCTTATAACATTCCAGGGAGATACTTCTCAGTATGGGGATGAACTCCAAAATTTCCTTTGTTCTTTTATGACTGGAATGCACATGTTGAAATGTGCATATCTATAATAAAGGTAAAACTTTAGGACCAAAGCCATAAAACTCAGTAAAACCCAAACCACCATCAAAGCTACATGCTGTGCTCTTGATGAAATGATTATTTTACATCCAGAAATCTATTGATCTCCATCTTGAATACTATAAACCCCAGTGTTAACTTGACCGATTCAGTGTTTTTCTGCTTTAATGTCTTGGATGTAAGTGGGTCAGTATTGTACTTAGCAACAGGAGTTGTGCCTTCACATTGCTTAGCAGTGGGCCTACATTGCACTGTCAGATCCAATAAGAAGGATTGCAAGAAAAGGTATTAGATTACACTTGAAGGAATAGCAGCTTTTCTTTTCCAAACTCTGAGGTATAGTTTTGTGTGAAGAATATCTATACCGTCTACTTGCTGTTTCTACCATTCATTAACAATCTCATTTGCTGATCTTCATTTTCATTGTCTATCCCGCTTACTACTTTCATCCCTGATGCTCCCCTTCGCAGGATGAAAACCTCAGCTGTTCATTTGAGAAGGTAAAATGGTTGGGCCATCAAACTTAATTGGTTGAGAGGCCAAAACTCACAACTCCACCATCAGGACTAACTTGGATTCACAGAATGAATGCCCACAGTAATACAGTCAGGTTTTACCTTTCACCAGTCATAGAGTCATAGAGATGTACAGCATGGAAACAGGCCCTTCGGTCCAACCCGTCCATGCCAACCAGATATTCCAGCCCAATCTAGTCCCACCTGCCAGCACCTGGCCCATATCCCTCCAAACCCTTCCTATTCAAGTCAACCTGCCTAAAATAGCCAACTTCCATGTCCTGTGCTCGTTATACTTCTTTCCCAATCTCATTGTACTTTTATCCAGATAAGGACTTCCCAAACAGGACAAAATAGCAGCAACCCTCTCCAAAGACCAGAAGGAACTCTAACAGGTTCATGCTGCTTGGGTAGAATCAGGTATTTCAATGTTTGTATTGCCCAGTTGGACAGAGGTTAATTTGTGACAAGAAGTTAATTCTATTCTGGTGAACATGGCCTTTTAATGCACATTCATGGGCTGAAATGCATGCAAAAAGGAAGGCTGACTTTTTTTTTAGATTAGATTAGATTAGATTACTTACAGTGTGGAAACAGGCCCTTCAGCCCAACAAGTCCACACCGCCCCGCCGAAGCGCAACCCACCCATACCCCTACATTGACCACTTACCTAACACTACGGGCAATTTAGCATGGCCAATTCACCTGACCTGCACATCTTTGGACTGTGGGAGGAAACCGGAGCACCCGGAGGAAACCCACGCAGACACAGTGAGAACGTGCAAACTCCACACAGTTAGTCGCCTGAGGCGGGAATTGAACTCGGATCTCTGGCGCTGTGAGGCAACAGTGCTAACCACTGTGCCACCGTGCCGCCCATTATTATTAAAGTTCAGAGAACTTAATTGCAAAAGTTCTTACAGTGTTCACATAGTGCACAGTCAACATTATTTTGGGTCTTCCATAGTCATTTCTAATTCAATTGTGAAGTTAATTGGCTTTAAGATTTGCAGTCAGCCAGTGGGTTTATAAAGACTGTGAGTCATGTCAGGTCACTGAGTTCATGGTCTGTCAAAAACATATGTTCTGGTACCAGGAATACTTTGACTGTTAATTTAGTATAAGATATCAATAAGATTCTGTCAATAAAGGTAAGTGGCCACTAAATATTGTTAAACGGCTCAGATATATTAGAATACTTTATTCAGTGAATAATGTGTTTTTCTACATTAAATACTATTGTGATGCAAATTGATGTGTCAATTACAACCTGCTTCTCTTTATCTTTGTGTTGGTTTATAGTTCAGCCATCACTTAAGCCTTTGAACTGTTGACTACCTTCTTTTATTGACAGCTGATTCAGGCAAATTAAAGGGCTTTACTAAACCTTGGAGGTTTGGATTATGTCATTCTGCAACAAAATTCCATCATACATGCTTAACTGAGTTTCAAAACCATTGATGGATTTAGCTTTCCTGGGATTGTGAACACATCTCTCAAGGGGACAGTGACAATGGATAATCTCATACCTATCACATTATATTTCATTTGCCTTGCTTATTCCCACTCACTAAGTCTATATAAATCCCCTTGAAGCTTATTTGCATAATTATCACAACTCACAATTCTAAATTTTGTAGGAGCTGCAGATTTGGAAATAGTATGATTGCTACACCTACTCCCAACCCAAAATACACACACACACTGAATCATTAAAACTGATTGTGAAAAGATGGGATCCAAGCACTGAGCCTTGTGGCCTGCAACTGGTCATGGCCTGCCATCTTGTGAATGACCCATTTAGTTCTATTCTTTGCTTCCTGATTTAATCAGTCCTTAATACACACTGGTATATTAGCATAATTCTATGCAACATTAAGTGTGTTTATTCATAAACTGAAAAAAACTGAATCTTATTACTTGTGTCTCCTTTCCTTTTATTGTGTGATAAATTGTTTGCTGCTTGTAAATTTGATAGTGAAGTATGGCTTCCATTACAATGAGCTGAGGTGAATGATATTAAATGTTTGCAATAGCACCTCTGGTGATGAACTGTTACAAACTAAGGGATATAAGCAAATCTTCTTTCTGTTAGCATATTGGCATAATTGACCTGGCAAAGTAAAGTAAGCTATGATAGGAGGCAACTAAACAGAATTTTAAATAAGTGAACTAGGTGCACAATGTTATTGGGACCTGAATGAACTGGGTAGGATGGTGAGAAATATTGGAGTATTGTGCAAGATATCAAGCAATATCTACTTTGACATTTGGAATAACTTACTGCATCTTTTAACTGCATTTTCACTGCATATTGAGCTGAAATTCGCACTAAGCTGCAGTGGATTGCCAAATGAGGGGGATTTTTACTTGTTAACAACCTTATTAACTGTATATCTCATTTCATTAATATGCAGCTTCTTATCTACCCACATACTACGAGTAAACTAGATGTCAAGAATTCTTACTATGAAAGTCAGAACAGGTAGCAAATGACTTCAGTTCACTGCTACATGCTGGTCACCATGAGCCAGCATTTCAAGGCACAAGCCACAAGTATCAACCACATACAATTGTCATCCCTGACATTAACATCCAATAATTGCCAAATCTTGAGGGTCCTTATGGAACCTCTCTGATTCACCTCCAAGAGGTTTAAGAAGTGTAGACTTGCTTTACAGGGCACATCAGTGACAGGCATTGAAAGGCTGCTGCATGGACACTTTATGCATAGGAACAGGAATCCAATTCACAGAGTGGCCAGGGCTGCATCTCAAGGCTACTTATTTGCTGTCTTGGACTCATTCACTTCCTCCCTGTATACTCGCAGCATGCCAACCTTGCCATGTCCTGCCAATTAACTATGTTCCACAAGTAAGCAGCTTGCCTTGCTGGTCCGTAGCCCTCAGTCTAGAAGATATAGATCTAGCCATATGGCAGTGGACTATGCCAACCTTACACCTGCACCATGCACCAGTAACTTATGCAGCGAGCACTCTCCATGTGCAGTAAAAGGTGGCTATCTCACAAAACCCTAGGGAATAGTCCTTACTGGAATCCATGGACACTTCTGTCAATTGGGGGTCCTGGTACAGTGAGTCAAGGGCAGTCTCCTATTCCAGTCCAGGGATTGCTCACAGTCAGGCATCTGGTCAATATTTTATCGGTTCATGCTTCAGTAATCCAGGGAGTGGGTCATGATGAGTCCTGTGGCTCCATAGCAATCAGTCTGGAGGTTAGAGCTAATATGGCTATTTGAGATTTACAGATGTCAGTCAGGGGCTGGTCAAGGGCCGACCAGTTACTTGATCAAGGTACTGGACCATGGTCAGGCAATCAGATCCATGCAGACAAACTCTGACAAGTTGGTGTGTGAGAGCTAGGAGTGGCCTTAGGAACTTATTCTCTGGGAGGTTGTATGCTGGGAAAGAGAGAAGACAATAGTAAAGGAGGGGCAACTGTGTTTCTAAGTGTGGGATACAGTAAAGCAATTTGGGAAGTAGGGTAATGTGGAGGGGTGTTCATCAGGGTTAAAAACATCCTGGCTTCAAGGGTGCATTGTGTATGACTTGATCACCCTTATGCCAGAGACTTGGTTGAAAGATGGGCAAGTGCAGATTCATGTGGTTGTGTTGATTGGGGAGGCCAATGGGGAGGTCACAAGAGGGCTATCAGGAAAGGGATCGGATGTTTGGAGATTCACTGATAAGTAGTGATGAAGATTGGACACCATTGCCCCAAGTGAGCTTGCTGTTGCTTTCCAAGGAAATTGAAAGTATGCAATGGAAAAGAAAATGGCTGTTACCACACCCAGACTAGGCAGAGTCAATGCCTCAAACTGTGCGGAGATGCTGCATAACACACCAATGTGAGACTCTTTGGATGGGAATAACATTATGTACAGATCCATGTGCTGTACAGATCACAAATCTACAGGATTCTGAATCTCTGGTCATCCAAATCAACAGGCCCCACCATGTGCTTTGTGCCTCTCTCCCTCAGATATTACTGACCACTTTATTCACATCAAAACTTTGGCACAAAGAGGCCAAGGAATGAATAAGGATGCTTGACCAAGAGTGGCAATGGTGCCAGCAGAACCTGTCGCCCAATATACACCTTGTTCACCTTGTTTGAACTTGCTGCAGCAATTCTCAATGCAGACATTGATTCATGGTACATTTTGAGTGGACATGACAATAGATATCATGCTGGCACAATTACATTCAAGAGTCCATGGAGATTCAAACAAAAATATGTACAGCAAATCTACTGGCATTCATGAAAATATGATACTTTATATAGAGTGACCTGTCAACTGTGCCACCAAAGTTCCTTCAAAAAGGTTTTTTTTCCCCTCTTTACCTCAATATTATTCAGCGTAATCCCATATTCCACAGCTGGAGTAGGAGTCTGTTCAACATTGGAGCATGGTGACATTAGAGGTTTGCTCAGGCAACTATTTGTATCTGGTCATCCCTCCCTAAATGAAGAATGGAGACATGGAGTGAATACAAGGTTTCCTGACTCCCTCTTGCCATGCCTCCTGAGGACCAATGGCTGGGGTGATGGAGTGTAGGGTCTGAGTGCATATCCAGCAGACTCTGAGAGTGTTGGCTTTCCATTGCAGCAGTAAACTTTCCTACTGATGTACGCAATCACATGCTTGAGGCAGCCACCTATAGGCTATGAGGTCATTCCCTCCCACATACCTGACTGCTGTTTCTGTTCATCCCTGTGCATTTGAAGCAAGTCCCTGGGGTCAAAAGGTCATCTCCTCTCTGGGATTGGGTAGCTGATTGATCTCTGGCATCGGTTTGAGTGTCAGTAGCCTGGAACCTTTCTTCTTTGTCTAGCCGAGGAGTTGTTAAAATGAGGTGTTCACCAAATGGTGCTCTCAAACATTCTAATCCTGACATTCCCACCGAAGTGGCATTGTCTGAACTGGTAGGCATACAGTACAGGGTCAGGTGTTTCCTCTGAGCCCTCTGAACTCTTTTCCTCAAAGATTAAAGAGGTGGCTTTGCAGTGTAACTTTCTTCTCCAGACAAACCAGGGAGACCCTACTGGTGCCTGCAGTACAAGGGAGCACAAGGAAGAAAAAATGCCAAAGCCAGTTGTTGGAAAAGGTGTGTAATGCATGATACTGAAGTGGGGTTACTGTGGTAGTGGCATTGAAATGAAAAGTGGTATTTCTTAATTGGCATAACATGGATATCTCTGAATCCCCAAGGGTAGGATTCTTTCCTCATAGGGGTTAGGATCCTGGTATAGGGCACCAAAGCACCCACCCAGGTGCTTTCCAACCTGCTATGTTCTGTTTTCTCCTGCAATGGGACTAAGGGAGAGATTGAGTGAGATGAAAGTGAGTGGCATAGCTGTTTGTGTCTGTGCAGGTGGTTGAAATGTGGTGAGGTGTCCTGGGGGACTCAATAGACAGTGCAGAGTCCAAACAGTGTTAATGGGGTGATGGACTGATGTGGAACATGATACATAAAAACATAGAAAATAGGTGCAGGAGTAGGCCATTCGACCCTTCAAGCCTGCACCACCATTCAATGTGTTAATGGCTGATCGTGCAATTTCAACACCACATTCCCGCTTTGTCTCCATGCCCCTTGATCTTTTCGCTGCAAAGGCCATGTTCAACTCCCACTTGATTATATCTAATGAACTGGCCCCAGTACTTTCACATAGAAGAGAAGTTCACAGGTTCGCAACTCTCTGAGTAAAGACATCTGTCCTCATGTCAGTTCAGAGTGTCTTACCCATTACTCTCCGACTGTGATCCCTAGTTTTCGACTTACTCAAAATTGGGAGCATTCTTTCCACGTCTTAGCCTATTCAGTCCCAAACGGATTTTATATGTTTCAATCAGATTCCGCCACTCATTCTTCTAAATTCCAGCAAATGCAAGCCCAGACAACCCAATCTTTCCTCATATGTCAGTCCTGCTGTCCTGGAATTCACACTAGGATGCTAAAATTACACACAATACTCAAGGTGTGGCCTTTCCAGAGCCCTGTATAACTGCAGGAAGACATCCTAACTCCAATACTCAAATCCTTTTGCTATGAAGGCCAGCATGCCATTAACATTCTTCGCCACCTGCTGCATCTGCATGCCAATGTTCTGTCACTGTTTGAGGAGAAAGCGAGGACTGCAGATGCTGGAGATCAGAGCTGAAAATGTGTTGCTGGAAAAGCGTAGCAGGTCAGGCAGCATCCAAGGAGAAGGAGAATCAACGTTTCGGGCATGAGCCTGAGCATGAGGGCATGAGACATGAGGAGATGTGATTCCTGAAGAAGGGCTCATGCCCAAAACGTCGATTCTCCTGCTCCTTGGATGCTGCCTGACCTGCTGCGCTTTTCCAGCAACACATTTTCAGTTCTGTCACTGTTCCACCATAACACTCAGGTCTCGATGCATCTAAACTACCATAATTCAGATAATAATCTGCCTTCCTGTTTTTGCAACCAAAGTGGATAACCTCACATTTGTCCTCATTATATTGCACTTGCCAAGTATTTGCCCACTCAGCCAGTCTATCCAAGTCACCCTACAGCTTCTTAACATCCTCCTCATAGCACACAATACCACCCAGCTTAGTGTCATCTGCAAATTTGGAGATATTGTATTCAATTCATTAGTCTAAGTCATTAATGTATATTGTGAACAGCTGTGACACCACACTTGTCATTGGTACTACTCTGAAAAGGACCCATTTATTCCAACTCTCTGCTTCTTGTCTGCCAAACAGTTCCCTATCCACGTCAATACATTATCTCTGAAACCATGAACTTTAAACTTCCTTTCTAATCTCTTGTGTGGAACCTTATCAAAAGCCTTTTGTAAGTCTAGATGCATAACATCTACTGATTCACGGCTGTCCACTGTACAGGTCACAGCCTCAAACAATTCGAGAAGATTTGTCAAGTGTAATTTCCCTGTAGTGAACACATGCTAACTAGGACTCATTCTGTCACCAGTTTCCAAGTGCTCAGTTATTACAGCCTTAATAGTTGACGCCAGCATTTTCTCCACTACCAATGTGAAGCTAACCAGCCTATAATTCCCTATTTTCTCTCTCCCTACTTTTTTAAAGAGTGGAGGAACAGGACTGAGTGAGAGATGATGCTGCATGTGAAAGTGGCAGAGTATGAGCCTTGGTAGGAACTGAGAGCAATAGCAGTGATAAAGGGAGTGTGAGTTAGCAGAGACTTGAATAGAGCACTCTTCCTTCCAGAATGGAGATCATTGATCATTGTTCTTTTTGTGGCAGTGCTGGCCATTCTTCCAAACTGCAGATGCAGCACTGACCTTAGACCAGACTGTCAAGTATTGGTGTTGTGGTCTCTTCCACCAGTCTTCTGAGAACAGGATGCCCTTCCTCTGGACCACTGCATTTTCAAATCATCCAAGTCCCTATTGGGGAATCGCACCGCCATTTTTACCTTCTTAGACATCTTAAAAGACATCTTCAATGAACAGGGCAGCTTTGGAATGCTTGTATTCACCTGAATACATCATGATATTTTAATGTTGGCATGGACAATAGAAATGCCACTCTTTCAACAGATAACCTCTGAGTGGTAAGGTAAGAACAGATATTAAAAAGAGGCTACAATTAGGCAAGAGAGGCACCATTGTGGCAGGGCTGGTAGTTAACGAGGTGTGTTCAGTAGGATACAGTGAGAGATCTCGTTGGGCCTCACAGAGACAAGACCTCAGTGAAACTCAACAAGATTGACACATGGCCCAAAATATTGTAATTGGATCTATTGCATCTAATCCTGCTGGAGCAGGACATCCTGTGATGTAGATTGTTAAACTTTACATGTGTCGATTAGTTCAAAGCCTTTTTCAGTATAAGTCACTATAAATGTGAGTTGATAAAGGACCACAAAGGCTTTGAAGCATCTAGAACCTTAATACATGGGGGAGCCAAAAACGCTTTTTGTTTACGAACAGCATTTAAAGATTGAGAAATAAACCACTGGATACCGTAGAGAGAGGATGAATTAAAATGGAGAAATTTGATATAAAGTTAGATACAGAAAGGGAAATAAGGATTGGGAATGAAGATTGAATTAACGAGATATAAAAAGAATCAATTTGACACCATTTCTAAAAACTAGAAGTGACATTTTTTCCTCTAACAATTACCCACAAGATGATGATTTAACAGTTTCAATTATTCACTTTGTGAACCGCAGTCTAATTGGCATTACATAATAATAATAATTTTGAAGTATATTTTGGCTGTTAATTTCCAGATGTAACTTCCAATGACTAGTATATTGGGCATTTAAGGTGAAATCCAGTAAGTTTGTAAAAATAACGGACAAGTTAAGGATGAGCTGTACCTCATGTGAAGCAACCGCAAAATGGTGTAAATTCTGAAGCTTCGCAAATCACTGTGTTGCTCTTAGTTCCTTGCACACACATCCTCTATAGCATATAATGACTTGTAAAACTTAATGCTGAACAAAGAGACCTTGGAGTGCAGGAAGAGGCTGAATAGACTGGGTCTATTAGACTGGAGAATTAGAGACAGAGGATTGACCATATAGAGGTATATAAAATCATGAAGTGCTGGATAGGGTAAATAGACAAGGGCTTTTCCCTGCTTTGAGGATGTCCAGAACTAGAAGACATTGGTCTAGGGTGAGCGGGGGAAGATTTAAAAGGGATCCAATGGGCAATTTTTTCACACAAAGGATGTTGCAAGTCTGGAATGAGTTCCCAGAGGAAGTAGTGGAGGCTTGTAAAATTATGACGTTTAAAAGGCATGTAGATGTTTACATGGATAGGAAGGGTTTAGAGGGATATGGGTCAAATGCTGGCAAATGGGACAAGATTAATTTAGGATATCTGGTTGGTATGAATGAGTTGAACTGAAGGGTCTGTTTTTGTGTTGAACATCTCTATGACCATGACTCTATAACAAATTACTGTTAAGTGACATTTGTGCTTTGAGCTATATTCGTTAACCTCTAACTTGATCAAAAATTCCCATTATGTGAAGATAAACATCGGATGGTTCAACACTTTGCAAAAGTTTTGGTAACAAGTAGAATATGCAACACGCCATGTGACAATAAGGGGTGTTTCCTTGAATGATTTCTAGCCTCTGCACATAACATCAAGTTGGAATAATATAACTTGTGCTGCAAGTTATGATCAATCAATCAATCATGAAGTTTAGATGATGGGTGAACACGTGCTTTCCAGAATGGCTGAATTTTAGTTGGAGTAAGATTCAACGGAAATGAACAAAAATAAATCTTTCCTTATGAATCTTGTTCCCATATCGCCATCCATCCATTTAGTTTTATTTTGGTTCTGTAACACAAGGGACATTGAACTAAAGTGTTTTGCATGATATGTACACCATTATTACAGTTTATTACCTAACACAAAGCCATGATACATTAATTAGGTATGCCAGTTAAAGTCCAGATTTGCCTAAAACAGTTCATGTAACTTTCAAGATTGTGAAAACTAGGAGTTATCCTCACTAATGACATTTAATTTAATTTGATATAGTTCATTAAATCATCCATCATACCCACATAGTATCACTAATTAGGTGTGAGGATTAATGGACAATGTTCTGCTCTCCAAAAAATTCAATTAACTTCCAGTTATTCAGCAAGAATTTGAATATTTTAAAATATTTATATTTTAGTCTGGTACATATTTTAAATATTAGCTTTAAATGCATCAGTAATGGCATTAGCAGAAAAATAATTAAAATATTCTTCCAGGGCATTAAGAAAACAAATATAAATGACACTAATTTGCATTCTAATTATAATAATATTAATAATTTTAACAGTGAAATATACCTTTGATTGGATCAGTAATTTTATTTAATATTACAAGCCCTTCCAATGAGTAGATTCCAGTATGCTGGTTATCAGAACACACTACTTGATAAACCCAACCGTTTAATTAAGATCTGAACAAAAACTATATCTCATGCTGCACAAGTAATTTTGCCGAAAGCAATATCTAATGCCATGCATGCTGATATTGTCTCATAATTCAGGAATTTGTTAAACTGTACTTAACTATAGTTATTCAAGAATTTACACTAAAGTTATGAATATATTGGAGAAATTGAAATTTCATAGTTAAAAGGTCTCTTAAGTGCAGTTGTCTGATTTTAGAGACAAGAGAACTAATGGTTCTCAATTAACTTTTTACAAGTTTGCTTTGTGACAAAAATGTTTAATAAATTGCTGTTAATAAATCATTTATTGATAAGTCAACTCCACTTTTTCTATAAATGGTCATTATAAGACAACGGGAAGCAGTAAGATATGACCTCTAAATATTTTAAAACATAAAAAACATTGTGTCGTCATAAATCTACAAAATTGTTTTGTTGCTCAGATTCAATTATTTTGCTAATGACAACAGTGTAAATATCTATTCTGAAATAACTCCACAAAGGCCAGTTTCCTGTCATTAAGTCACTCTTTATTTAGACATGGCACCATCTCGTGCTCCCACAAGGAGGTTGAACAGTTCATCAACTTCGCAAATACCTTCCACACTGACCTGAATTTCACCTGGACCATCCTGGACACCTTCCTCCCCATCCTGGACCTCTCTGTCTCCATTTCCAGCAATGGTCTCATCATAGATATCTACTACAAACTCACCAATTCCCACAGTTACCTGGACTACACCTCCGCCCACCCCATCTCCTGCAAAAATGCGATCGTTTGCTCCCAATTCCTCCACCTCCGCCATATCTGCTCCCAGGAGGAGGAATTCCACTTCATGACATCCCAGATAGACTCCTACTTCAAGGACCACAATTTCTCCTCCCACCCGATCAATAATGCCCTCCAGTGCATGTCCTCCACTTCCTGCAACTCCACCCTTGAACCCCACCCCTTCAACCTCAACAAAGATTGAACCCCACTGATTCTTACCTGCCATCTCACTATCTCTGGATACAACACATTATCCTCCGCTATTTCTGCCATGTACAATCACACCCCACCACCAGAAATATATTTTTCTCCCCACCCCTATCTGTGTTCTGCAAAGACCATTCTCTCCGCGACTCCCTTGTTAGGTCCACACCTCCCATCAACCCACCCTCCATTCCTGGAACATTCCCTTGCCACTGCAGCCATATATTTGTTGTTTTCAGTCATATATTATTCTGATTTGTGTTGAGCTAGGAAATGGAATGGGTTTAGATTTCGAGTAACTTTTGTTAGTGCAGACTCAATGAGCCAATGGGCCTCTTCGGCATTGTATGATTCTATGATACAATGACATTTACCTTTAAGGGTCGTGTGATAATCTACTGTCAATTAATACTTACCTCAACAGGATACAGTGTATCCGTTGGTGAATTGTCAGGCAGGGATAAGATTAAACTACTATAATTTATCTTAGTGAACATCCACTTTAAATAGTCTTACCTTCAAATAAGGAACCCATATTAATGTTTCACTGATCCTTGAGTATGATTCATATAAAAGAGGACAGCAGGAATGATTTATGTACACATCTGTAACATGGTGGCAGGATAATTTGAAGAATTGACTGAGCTGAATTGACGTATCAGGACCTTCATATTCAACAAAAGAAAAGAAGCTGGTGAGAAAGTAAAGCAAACATCAAGATTTATCATTCCTAATTAACTGTACAGTTCAATAAGGATTCTGCAAATGCAAGCCATTCTTGGATAACACTCCTTTCCACCCAGAAAGTTCTGAATCCCCAGTAATTATATAGAAAATTGGGATGGCTTAAAATGTAAAGCTGTACCTGCTGCAAAGTTTGAGAAGTGGAAGAGATTATATAGCAAAATGTTGAGTCTGAAGTGGTCTCAGCTCAAATAAAGTTCACAGACAATAAGACTCATTACTGTTGAAGCTAGATACCGACACTGGGCTGCTAAGAATAATCTAGGCCACAGAAGGCTATAGATAAAAAGACTTTTGGCTGCTTCATTTATCTTATGGAGAAGATAACTCCAATTTGCAGTTTTATGGGCAGAGACAACCCAACAAGGTAGATCCCTCAACAGCATGAATACTGCAGTCAATCAATAGCTTATATAAGCTCAGGTAATGACTATGCAATTTAGTCCAACTTAGAATTAAGTTAACTTTGGAAAATGTTAGGAATTTGAATAGTTGTCAAAATGTCCAGGTAGGAGAATCCTCTTAACAGCTGCAAAATGACCAAATACTCAACTGAGAAGTAACTATCTGACCTTCCTTATTTCTGAACTATCAAGATGTATTTTCTGGACTTCAATATTTCTGATGCAAGTAGACAAATCACTAAGGTTAGAATTGCCTTGTGCATTGACAACTACCATGGACTGAATAAATCATGTTTCTCCAATAACCATCATTGAAAGCTAATGTCAGTAACAAACAATCACAGTTACTATAAAAAAGAATGCATAGCTTCATTAATATCCTTTAGGGTTGAAAGACTGACATCAGTATCTGGTTTGACCTGGTCTGATATGACTCTGGATTGATTGCAATGTGGTTGACTCTTAAATGCTTTTGGAAATGGCATAACTTGTTCATTGATTCAAAGGCAAACAGGGATCAGCAACAAACGTTGACCTTCCCAATGATACCCACACCCTTTGAAAGAAACAGGAAATAAAAACATGGTTTAGAAAATTGTACAGTTATTGATGGGACAAATGTCTACTACCACATATTACTGCAAGGACCAAACAAAACTAACAATCGGGCTAACATACTTTATCAACTCAGTCTGTGACGGTTTGGACTTCTCAACTCATGCATCATGAGAGAGATTTGCAAAAACAAATGTTCAATCATCTATTGCTTTATCTTCATCACAGCCTTCAGGCTTCAGAATGATATTATTTTCATTTGTCTGGTCTATTTCACTCATGAAATAGAACAATAACCTTGAACTAATACTGTTTTATCCCTTAAAATGGCAGGCATGTGGATTTTAAAAGGAGCCAAATGTCTTCCAGTTGAATCATTTGATTTTCAGCTGGTATCAGATAAATAAGTGCAAGATATATATAAACTGATGAGTTTTCCAACATTTCCATACTACTTACTGACTTTGCAGGATACGTTGACTGAAGGCAACTATATCAAATATATCTGACGCAAAATGTTAGTAGGTGTACTAAAATTATTTGATGTATAAACATCACAGAATTATTATGGTGCGGAAGGAGGTCATTTAACCCATTGTGTCTGCACTGGCTCTCTAAGTGAGCATCACAATCTCGTGAAATTTTCTCACCCTTTCCCAATAGCCATTAGAATTAAATAATCATTCATTGTCCTCTTGAATACCTTGATCAAACCTGCCTCCATTACATTTTCAAGCAGGGCATTCTAGAATTGAACCTCTTGCTGTATGGAAAAGTTTTCCCTCAAGGTGTATTTACTTCTTTTGCAAATCACTTTACATTTGTGCCCTCTCGTTCTTGATCCTTTGACAGGAAACAGTTTCCCCCTATCCATTCTAGCCATCCCTCTTATGATTTTGAAACCTTCAAACTAAATCTCTTCTTCGCCTTCTCCTGTGCAATAAAAGCAAAACAACTACTCCAATCTATCTTCAAAAATTAAGTTTCTCATCCCTGGTGCCAGTTTCATTCCTGATGAAGGGCTTTTGCCTGAAACGTCAATTTTCCTGCTCCTCAGATGCTGACTGACCTACTGTGCTTTTCCAGCACTATTCTAATCTTGACACCAGTTTCATAATGTTAAATAATGTTTCTTTTGTTCTTCTTTGTTGTCTTAATAGAATTGGAAACAAATGATGTGAAAATGCACACAGTCACTGATACCAATCTACAGAAATCCTAAATTTAAATAATGGCAGTCAGAATGTTTCCAACAAGATTCTGTGGGAATGGTGAGTGTACACAGGGGGTACATGGGGTAAGAAGATTGGCAAGTCAATCAGCCTGTAACACTTAATAGATGTCTTTTTGAACCAGGCAAGGTTTATTTTACCCGCTTGTCATTAGTTGCAGTGGAAAACAAAAAAATCAATGAAAGCATAAGAAATTCCCTCACAAGTGTCAGTTAAAAAAAAACTATCTGTCTTTCACATAAGACATCTGGCTGCCTTTCAAAACACAAGGCAGGCAGAAGTTCTTTGTTGCATTTTTGGAGACATTTTGGATTTTTCTGGAGTTGCTCATTTCTGTTAAAGAGAGCAAAGCAAATTGTTGCCCTGTCAGGAAGAAGCCTGTTTCAGTTTTAGGGGACTTGTTAGCAGCTCCTCAAGCTGCAGTATAATATGGAAGTAAAGCTCAGGTAGCAGAGAGGGGAAGCACTATGCGATTGGCTGTGAGTTCCAAACAGTAGGTCCTACCTGTCTCGGGTTTTTACATGCACATCCCTTAACTCTGATTGAGCCAGTCACAAGACTGGAGGTGCCTGTGTTACGCCAAGTAGATGGTAATGAAGTGTGCCACCCCTGCTAACATGTCTGCAACTGCACAGAAGACTGAGGATCAAGATCATGCCACCATAAATATTTCTGACAGTAGATTCTTCCGTAGGAAGTAGCAGAGTTCATTTTCCTACATTGTGTTTAGAGTGGGTGAACAGGGGCTGTTGGTGGTGGTGGTGGAGATACGGGCATATCAGACTGTGATGAGAAACCATGTCTAGAGAGAGAGAGGATTATATCACTGACCAAAGCAAAGCAGGAGCTGGGAGAATATAGCTTGACCAGGTATGAACTCCAATGATTGGTGGTACTCTTGTGTAAAAATGTGTGGCTGTGATTTTCCAACATTTTATCAAGGAGATGGACCATTAATTCAAGGACTACCACTCCTTAAATTTTTTGTCACTGTGTATTTGATAATGACCAGAAGATCATCTCACTCATCCCTGCTATCCTCACAAGAGCTAAGATGCCTTCATACTGGGAGGTTTACCATAATTGTATAACTGCAACATACCAAGGCTGACTGCTGAGTAGTAAGGGATATCATTTTATATCAGGCAAACGATTTTCATCTGCCATTCACCACATGAGGATGAAGGCCTGATCATGAGGGCCAAGTAACAATGAGGAGTCTGGGGGAGCAAACTGTTATCATTTATAAGCCAAAGGTTGGCTGCCCAGTGACTCAGCGGTTAGCCTGGGGCAGTATGGTAGATTATTGGCTAGCACGGCTGCCTCACAGCACCAGGAACCTGGGTTCTATTCCATTCCTGGGTGACCATCTATATGAAGTTTGCATATTCTCACCTGTCTGCATGTGTTTCCTCTGGATGCTCTGGTTTCCTCCCATAGTCCAAAGGTGTGCAGATTAGGTGGATTTGCTTTGCTAAATTGCCCCATAGTATCCAAAGATGTACAGGTTAGGTGGATTAGCCTTGGAAAAAGCAAGGTTACAGGGATAGGGTAGGGGGTGAGTCTAGGTGGAATGTTCTTTGGAGGAACAATGGAGACTTGATGGGCTGAATGTCCTGTTTCCACACTGTAGGGATTCTATGATTCTATGATCACTTGAAGATGAAATGTTATTCACATGAAAATGTGTCCAAGATGGGCATGACCTGCTCCAGCCTCCTTAGTCCAGGTTCAACCTGTTGCAGCCCTTGCCATGAGGAATTCAGTGATTACCTCAGGAGGAGGAGGAGGAAGAAGAAGAGGGAGAGAAAGAAAAGGGAAGGGAGGCATCACTAAACCACCAATTTTACCCTTTACCACATTTAAACTAGGATCAGGATTCAGCCCTTTTAGCCTGTTCTGCCATTCAATATAATGACTGATCCTCTATCTCAATGCCTTTTCACATATCTCCCTTTCTCCCATACCTTTTCACGCATTAAAAATATATTTTTAAAAACTTATCTCTGTTATGATTATAATCAGTGGCTTGACTTCCATAGCTTTCTGTGGTAGAGAATTGCACAGCTTTTATACCCTTTGAGTGAAGAAATTTTCCTCATGAGAGAGAAAAAAACCTGCATAGTTACCGCCTTTGCTGTTTGAATTTGTGTATCGCTGGACACCGGAATGTATCTGGGAAAGTTAACAAACAGTGAAATTCATAACTAATCTTGGAGGAACTGTTGGGCAAAGTTCACAGCACAGAATCAGATAAGTTAATTGTTGTTTTAAGTCTGTCCAAGAGAAAGGCTGCAGTAGTGAGTATAATGGATTCTTTCTTGATTGTATGTTTTGGAGATAAGTCTCTTGATTAAACTTAAAATATAAGCCATAGCTATTAATTTAACCTGGGGCAGTGTTTGTAGAGGAATAAGACGGTGTTATTTTTGTAGATTGTGAAGGAGCAAAAATGGCCTTTGCAGTGATATGTACTTCTTGTCAGATGTGGGAGTTTAAAGAGAGTTTAAGAGTTACTGCAGATTATATCTGCCGTAAATGCTATTGTATGCGAATCTTATCAGATCGAGTGGATCAGTTGGAGAGACAGATAGAAGCAATGAGGAATTTGCAACAGCAACAGTATGTGATGGATGGCAGTTATAGAAAGGGGGGAATGTCTCAGATACAGTCACATAGATGGGTTAACTCCAGGAAGGGTAAGAGAGGTAGGCAGCTAGTGCAAGAGTCTTTTGTGGATATACCCATTTCAAACAGGTATGCTGATTTGGAAAATGTAAGGGGTGATGGATTCTCAGGGGAACGTAGCATGAACAGCCAAGTTTCTGGTATTGAGGCTGGCTCTAATGCAACGAGGGGTACGTCGGCTTCCAAGAGATCAATTGTGTTAGGGGATTCTGTAGTCAGAGGTACAGACAGACGTTTCTGTGGCCAGCAGAGAAAAAGCAGAATGGTGTGTTGTTTCCCTAATGCCAGGATCAAGGATGTCTCAGAGAGGGTGCAGAATGTTCTCACGGGGGAGAGGGGCCAGCAGGAGGTCATTGTCCACATTGGAACCAACAACATTGGAAGGGAACAGGTTGAGACTCTGAAGGGAGATTACAGAGAGCTAGGTAGAAATTTAAAAAGGAGGTCCTCAAGGGTAGTAGTATCTGGATTACTCCCAGTGCTACGAGCTAGTGAGGGCAGGAATAGGAGGAGAGAGCAGATGAATGCATGGCTGAGGAGCTGGTCTATGGGAGAAGGATTCACACTTTTGGATCATTGGAATCTCATTTGGGGTAGAAGTGACCTGTGCAAGAAGGACGGATTGCACCTAAATTGGAAGGGGACTAATATACTGGCAGGGAAATTTGCTAGAACTGCTTAGGAGGATTTAAACTAGTAAGGTGGGGGGGTGGGGGGTGGGACCCAGGGAGATAGTGAGGAAAGAGATCGATCTGAGACGGGTACAGTTGAGAACAGAAGTGAGTCAAACAGTCAGGGCAGGCAGGGACAAGGTAGGACTAATAAATTAAACTGCATTTATTTCAATGCAAGGGGCCTAACAGGGAAGGCAGATGAACTCAGGGCATGTTTAGGAACATGGAACTGGGATATCATAGCAATTACGGAAACATGGTTCAGGGATGGGCAGGACTGGCAGCTGAATGTTCCAGGATACAAATGCTACAGGAAGGATAGAAAGGGAGGCAAGAGAGGAGGGGGAGTGGCATTTTTGATAAGGGATAGCATTACAGCTGTGCTAAGGGAGGATATTCCCGGAAATAGATCCAGGGAAGTTATTTGGGTGGAACTGAGAAATAAGAAAGGGATGATCACCTTATTGGGATTGTATTATAGACCCCCCCAATAGTCAAAGGGAAATTGAGAAACAAACTTGAAAGGAAATCTCAGCTATCTGTAAGAATAATAGGGTAGTTATGGTAGGGGATTTCAACTTTCCAAACATCAATTGGGACTGCCATAGTGTTAAAGGTTTAGATGGAGAGGAATTTGTTAAGTGTGTACAAGACAATTTTCTGATTCAGTATGTGAATGTACCTACTAGAGAAGGTGCAAAACTTGACCTACTCTTGGGAAATAAGGCAGGGCAGGTGACTGAGGTGTCAGTGGGGGAGCACTTTGGGGCCAGCGACCATCATTCTATTCATTTAAAATAGTGGTGGAAAAGGATAGACTAGATCTAAAAGTTGAAGTTCTAAATTGGAGAAAGGCCAATTTTGATGGTACTGGGCAAGGACTTTCAAAAGCTGATTGGAGGCAGATATTCACAGGTAAAGGGACGGCTGGAAAATGGGAAGCCTTCAGAAATGAGATAACAAGAATCCAGAGAAAGTATATTCCTGTCAGGGTGAAAGGAAAGGCTGGTAGGTATATAGAATGGTGGATTACTAAAGAAATTGAGGGTTTGGTTAAGAAAAAGAAGGAAGCATATGTCAAGTACAGACAGGATAGATCGAGTGAATCCTTAGAACAGTATAAAGAAAGTAGGAGTATACTTAAGAGGAAAATCAGGACAGCAAAATGGGGACATGAGATAGCTTTGGCAAATAGAATTAAGGAGAATCCAAAGGGCTTTTACAAATATATTACGGACAAAAAGGTAACTAGGGAGAGAATAGTGCCCCTCAAAGATCAACAAGGCGGCCTTTGTGTGGAGCCACAGAAAATGGGGGAGATACTAAATGAATATTTAGCATCAGTATTTACTGTGGAAAAGGATATGGAAGATATAGACTGAAGGGAAATGATGTTGACATCTTGAAAAATGTCCATATTATAGAGGACGA
Organism: Chiloscyllium punctatum; assembly: GCF_047496795.1. Taxonomy (NCBI): domain Eukaryota; kingdom Metazoa; phylum Chordata; class Chondrichthyes; order Orectolobiformes; family Hemiscylliidae; genus Chiloscyllium; species Chiloscyllium punctatum. The sequence goes on from NC_092747.1 coordinate 84,778,935, forward strand.
AGTGCTGGATGTCTTGAAATGGTTAAAGATGGATAAATCCCCAGGTCCTAATCAGGTGTACCTGAAAACTCTGTGGGAAGCAAGAGAAGTGATTGCTGGGCCTCTTGCTGAGATATTTGCATCATCGATAGTCACAGGTAAGGTGCCGGAAGACTGGAGGTTGGCAAACATGGTGCCACTATGTAAGAAGGGTGGTTAGGACAAGCCAGGGAACTATAGACCAGTGAGCCTGACCTCGGTGGTGGGCAGGTTGTTGGAGGGAATCCTGAGGGACAGGATGTACATGTATTTGGAAGGGCAAGGACTGATTCAGGACTAGATTGTATTGAGATATCTGGTTGGCATGGATGGGTTGGACTGAAGGGTCTGTTTCCATGCTGTACATCTCTATGGGCGGCACGGTGGCACAGTGGTTAGCACTGCTGCCTCACAGCGCCAGAGACCCGGGTTCAATTCCCGCCTCAGGCGACTGACTGTGTGGAGTTTGCACGTTCTCCCCGTGTCTGCGTGGGTTTCCTCCGGGTGCTCCGGTTTCCTCCCACAGTCCAAAAGATGTGCAGGTCAGGTGAATTGGCCATTGCTAAAATTGCCCGTAGTGTTAGGTAAGGGGTAGATGTAGATGTAGATGTAGGGGTAGGGGTAGGGGTAGGGGTATGGGTGGGTTACGCTTCGGCGGGGCGGTGTGGACTTGTTGGGCCGAAGGGCCTGTTTCCACACTGTAAATAATCTAATCTAATCTAATCTAATCAGACTCTATGACTCAGTCCTAAATCTTGGTGTATTGGCGATACCTATTTAATGGACTATGGTTAGAAGAAGATGGTATAGGAACTTTGTGGTGATGGTAATTTGGTATATAGGCCTACAGAAACAAGCAATGAGCTGCTTTTGATAGGCAACCATTCTGACTTACATGTCAGGAATTGGAGATACTTGGTTCCTAGGAAGTAGAATAGAATAGCACAGAATTGGTGTGGATTTAGCTAACAATGAGATTCAAGTGTGCAGAAAAAATGTGTGGAACCTCACTGCTCATTATTGAAGTTCAGAACTCATTGTTAAACCTCGAGAGGAAGATTGGAACTTCTTTTTTTAACAGTGAAAATCTGAATGTTTCATTCCCGTTGTATTTTTCAATTTTCTTCACATTGTTAAGAATGTTCAAAGGTTAGAAAATTTCAGCCGATATGTATTCAGTGAGAAAATAAGTTGAAAAGGAACCTTATTTCGGAGGGGTCAGCTGAGGAACACATGCATCATGTTAACCAGGTTATCAGACTCTTTTCAAAAGTTACAGTAAAATTAAAAATAATCGGTACTGAAGTGAAATGAATCATGCTGAATTGACATGAAATCTAAGACTGTTCTTTGATTCCAAAATGCCCAACCAGAGAAGAGATCTTCTTTGCATCTCGTCTATCAAACAGTTAGAATTTTGTAAATTTCAATCAGATCTTCTCTTATTCTTCTAAACTCAAGTGAATATAAGCTCAATTGAACCAATGTCTCCTCAAAGGACAGTCCTACAATCCTCATTATTAATCCAGAGAACATGTATTGCCCTCCATCTAATGCAAGTATACTCTTTCTTCGGTAGGGAGATCAAAACTACACACAGCACTTACCAAGGCTCTGTATAACTGTAGTAAGACATACCTACTTTTGAACTTCAATCCTCTTGCAATGAAGGCCAATATACTATTTGTCTTCCCAATTTTCTGCAGCACACTGGTTGCTTTCAGACCAACTCACACAACTCACATCAGCCATTCAGGACTTCACTTTGGCGCTCAGAAATATTATGGTTTGTCTCATGTATCTACACAGATTATATCTTATGTCTCTTAGCTGAGCTTTTTAGTGTTCATTCACTTTGTGTCAACTTAAAATCTACCTCCCTTTGTGGCTTGCATTACTTTTCAGAGCATAGGTTTTTCAGTGCTAACTGCAAGTTGTCAGTCTCTCTGGCTTGTATTTGAGCCTCTCACAGCGTGGAGCACTGAAAAATAAAGAAGGTAGACATGTTGCTGTACAACAGTGGGCTACATCAACATCAGACCTGCAACATGAGCCAGTAGTTTATGCAGCAAGCACACTGCATGTGCTTCAGCCAAATAGACACGTCTCAAAAACTCAATGGACCCACTCTTAGTGCAGTCAAGATGGTCTATGAGCAGTCAGAGTACTGTCACAATTTGTCAAAGGCCTTGTCCAATTCCAGTACAGAGGGTAACTGATGGTGAGTCAGGTACTTGGTCCCACCAAAGTGCAGGCATCTGGACTTTGGAGTCCAGGAATTAGGCTGTCATTCATGATCAGTGTCATCACAAAAATAAACAAGGCCTGGATATACTTGGAATCCTTTCCTTCTAAACAATTACAGATGTCTACTCTTGTTCTTGGATCATATTTGTAAGTGATGTACTAAAATCTCTTTTTTCAATGTAACAATCTGACCACTTGCTGTGAAATACTGAATATTGTACAGACAGGAAAACATCAGCATGGATTCTAGAATCTAATTGTGCACATACATCTGCAAGCAGAAGGAATATTATGCTCATGATACTGCCCCACAACAGTGTTCAAAGTTAGAGGATTCTTTTCATTTTGCATCTAGAGAAACAACTATCGTGGAGTGAATTGCATCAATACCTGCTGTCAAATAATACATTAATTCATTAATTTTTCACATCAAAGCAGACTTGATGGAAAGTAGAAGAGAATCATAATGAATGAGTTGAACCCCTTTAGGTGAATGCACAATCTATTTTATCGTGTCTGAGTTGGAATTATGATTAAGAAATATGTCGTCCCCATAAACAACTGCTGAAATAAAGGCCTTTGGCAAGGTGCCACACAGGAGGCTGTTGGATAAGATAAGAGCTCATGATGTTAGAGCAAAGTACTAGCATGGATAGAGAATTGGCTGATTGGTAGAAGGCAAAAAGTGGGGATAAATGGTTTCTTTTCAACATGGCAGCTGGTGATTAGTGGAGCTACATGAGGGTCAGTGCATCTATCTGGACAAAATAACTGAAGGAATTATTGTTGAGTTTGCAGATGACAGAAATATAGGTGGAGAGGTATGTAATGCTGAAGACTCAGAAAGGCTGCAAGAGGATTTGGACAGGCTTCAGAAATCTGAAGCACAAAGGAATTGAAGAGTCCTAGTTCAGGATCTCTAAAGGTAAACATGTAGATTCATTTAGCAGTTGGGAAGGCAAATACAATATTAGCATTCATTTTGAGAGGGCTAGAATACAAGAGGAACAATATACACCTGAGATTGTAAAAGGCTCTGGCAGACTGTGTTTGGAATATTGTGAGCAGTTTAGAGCTCTGTATCTAAGGAAAGATTGGCTGGCAGTGGAAGGTTTAGAAGAATGATCCTGGGAATGAAAGACTTCCATCTGAGAAGTGGTTGAGGACTCTGAGTGTGCACTTGATGGACTTTAGAAGGATGAGGGGAATTACTTTGAAACTTAAGAATACTGAGAGGCCTGGATAAAATGGATGTGGAGGAAATGTTTCCTCTAGTAGGTGAGACTTGTATCCAAGAGAACAGTCTCAGAGTGAAGGGGCAACATTTTAGAACTGAAATAAGGAGGAATTTCTTCATTGAGAGCATGGTTAATCTGTGGAACTCATTGCCAGAAGCAGCTGTGGAAAGCCATGCAATTTATTGCATTTAAAACAACAGCAATATGGTCTTGATTAGTAATGGGATTAAGAGTTATAGGGAGAGGGCAGAAAATTATGTTGAGAAACATATTAGCCATGATCGAATGACAAAGCAAACTTAATGGGCTGAATGACCCAATTCTCCACCCAAATCCTATGGTCTTATGCTCTTTATTTATGCAGCAATTAAGACATTACCAGTGATTGGCCTCTGAGAATCTGTGTGATCAGTGATAAGCATACCCATTTCTCATAGAGAACCTATTTCAAGCACCACTTTTCTTATGTCTCTATCACTTATCTGTCTATGACCAATCAGGTATCCTACCACCAGGAATGCACACTTCTGAGCTGAGGGTAAAGATTACAAAAGCTTATTTGTTTCTACAAAACAAATTTACCAACTCCCAGTTTATGAATTTAATTTATTACCCTGTTGTATAAGAAACCTGTGTTAAGAATGTCTCTTTTTTTTGCATCATTTACAGTGAAGAAGAATCTTAACAAGTGGACTTCCTGATCTGCTGTCTCTGTCAAACATAGACAGTTTTGTAGACAATGACAAAACACTGTGGGCACTATAAATCTAAAACAAGCACACAGAATACTGTAGAAACTCAGCAGATTGTGGCAGCATCTATGCTGACAGAAACAAAGTTAATGTTTCATTAAAGGGTCCAGTCTACTCTTTTTCAGAATTGAATGGTGTTGGAATTTTTTTTTACGCTTTTAACAGAAGCAGAGACCCAGTGGAAAAGGCAAAGAGATGAATAACAACAAAAAAAGATAGATATATAAAATGGATGTAAGTTAAGTTATGACACAAAAGGACCATGTCCTTTTTACAAGACACAAAGTGGACCCTACTTGGGTGGGAGAGACAGAATGTAAGTAAAAGGACATCATATGGTCAGTTTCTGAAGCTTGGAATTCAATGTTGAAACCCTGAGACCATAAAGATTTTAAGTGGAAAATGTAATGTTGTTCCTCAAACTTGTCTTCTCCTTTGTTGGAACAGTACAGCAGGCACAGGACAGAAATGTTAGCATAGTTTTAGACAAGTTTGGGGTACTTCAGCTTTAAGTATTTGCGTTTTAATAAAATTAAAGCCAGATGGGAAGTAATTGTCCTCTCGTACTGTCACAGATCTAGCTGAACATGTCCTGGTGGCCAGCCAACACTATGAATTGGAATGGCAAATATTTCTGCCTGCAACACCTGTCATCTGTTTTCATGCTATTTTCTATTAACCTTTTCTCCATGCTGTATTAGTGCTTATATATGAGTCAGCTGGCTGCACTGCTGTCTCTTGCTTTTGTCTATTATTTACCCAGGAACACCAATAAGCCATTGAAAAATAAAATGCACTCCTTGTAAAATTGTTAACTTTGTCCTTGGATCTAGTGAATGTGTGGCAGAATGCTGGGTAACTGTTACGAACCTTTTGTATTCAACACAAGTCCTAATTTATATTAATGAAAATCAGTACCAGAACATGAGTCTTATGAAATGAATTATCAATCGATGTTTCAAAACATTAAGTTTAAATTTGGTTATATTAGCACCAGTGCAACCATTTCAACTGCTGGAAACAAGTTATGGTGGAGTTTTAGAAATATAATGTGAATCTCCAGCTTTATATTGTCATGCTCTTGTACTTCATTGCAAAGCTAGCATCTAAGCATCTTAACAGATGCTTTGCTGTAAATAAGCAATAGGCAATAGTTGACAAAAGAGAATATTTTTGGAGTAAAGGCTTATTGTACAGACTTCATCAAGCAGAATCTCCTAAAATGAACCTGTGGATCACATATATTGGATGCAGTTGAAGTCAGATGTGTAAGTGGGAGTTACTTTCATTAAGGGTTGGTTTGTGTTTTGTCCCTGGATCATGTGGTTCTTGACTCTTTGCACATTGATGGTTTTCTATTGATGGCCCATTAATTGCCTCTCATCCTCAGCAATATGTGTGTACTCATGTTGTTCTCATTACCTCAGGAATAATGGAGCTCTCATGAGTTGATTGTAACCAAGACTCCTGAGGCTTATTGTCAGGTGTGGTAAAAATGAGAAAGTTAGGCCTGCATTTGCCACACTGGAACAGTTTAAAGACTATCAATACAGACATATATAAGTCTGACATTGCTCTACAAGATTAAGAAAGGAACGATCTACCCCTCCCTTGGAGGTCTCCAGGTGAAAGACTCTCAGAAGAGCAAGTAACTAATATCGACTGACATCTTAAGGATTTAATTCTCTCAGGAAAATTGTCTCAATAAAATATTGGAAGCTGCTCAAGTAATGCATCATTTGCTATATGAATGAGAAAAATATCGAGTGATGCAGGGTAAAGGAATATGGCCATTATCCATGATGTAGGAGAATTACTGAGTGTGCTCCAAGTTCTATTTCACTTCTCTTACCTCACCTTCTGATCTCCATGTGTCTCTGTGTCTTCCTTGCAGTCTATGCAGTTAGAGTAGGGCGATATGAGAGCAATGAAAAATGTGACTTTCAAGGTTACACCCATTTGACCTTCCTTGATCATAATCATGCTTACCTCCAGAAACCCAAGATAATGGGAGTTTACAGTGTTGTGTTACAGAGGGATCACAGGACTTTGTTCAGGAGGATGGTTAATAGCTAGAGGTCATGGTCCACCTTTCAACAATTGTTTTAAAGATCAATAACATCCTGAAAGCAAATATAAGGAAGCTAGAAGTAGGGCCTCTAAAGCAGTTATCTCAAGATAATGCCTAGTGCCATGTGTGAGAGAACATAGGCCTTGGAAGATTAAGTGGCTGGACAAATGGCTGATGAATTAGTGCAAGTGAGCAGATATAAGGTTTTCAAAACAATGAGACAAAAGCGAGGACTGCAGATGCTGGAAACCAGAGTTCAGATAGAGTGGTGCTGGAAAAGCACAGCAGGTCAGGCAGCATCCAAGGAGCAGGAAAATCGATGTTTCATGCAAAAGCTCTTCATCAGGAATGAGTCTGAGTCTGGTTTGGGACAGGTGGAATCTGTACAAAATAATAAACTTTTCACATTAGAAGGAATGGGGACGAACATCCTCACAAGTAGATTTGCTAGTGCTGTTATGGAGGGTACAAACTAGATTAGAAAGTGCAGTAAATGGAAATCTTAGAGGGAGCTCACATTTTAGGAAAGCAGAATTGATAACAGGAAGTAGAAAAGACATTAACAAATTTAGCAGAATATAAAACAAAGGCAAAGATCGATCAGGATCAGAATGCAAAAAAAGGTTATAAGTGCAAATTTAGGACTGAAGAACCCCCACAGTGCAGATAAAGACCATTCAGCCCTTTGAATCTGTACTGACCCTCCAAAGAGCAACCTACCCAAACTATAGTAGCAACATGGGGCATCATATGAATTGGCATAAGCGCAACATATAGTATCAGTAATAGAGCAATTACGCATGATTTCAGCTTACATACAGACTGACAAATTTAATTAGTGCTTATACTATGGAAGATGAATTCCTGGAATGTGTGCAAGATGTGTTTCTGGAGCAGCACTTTAAGGAACCAACTAGAGATCAAGCTACCTTAGTTGTAGTATAATGTAAAGTGGAGGGCTAAATCTTATTTTAAAAAATTAGGAAATAGTGACCATAATATTAGAATTTTATATTAAATATGAAAGTGACATAGTTCATTTTGAAACTAGAGTTTTAATCTGATTAAAGGAATTATGAGGATATGTGGATAAGTTAAATTTGGCGACTGAAAAAGTGTACTAAAAGAATTGATAGTAGACAGACTATTCAAAGAGGTAATATATTGTCCACACCAAATATGTATCTGGACATATAGATCATGAAAACACAACAGGAAGAGGAAATCAACTATGCCTAACAAAATAGGCTTTAAAATTACAGTAGATCAGAAGGGTGGTTTATAAGGACACCAGAAAAAGTTCTGAACCTGATAGTTGAGAGAAATTTAGAATCTAACAGAGAATAAGAAGTGAGCTCATTGAATCTTGCAAAATTCTTACAATAACTGTGATAAAATGGTTCCCCTAACCAGAGGGTCTAGAAAAAAAGAACATAATCTCAGAATAAAAGACAGACAAATTCAGGCAAAAGAGGAGACATTCTTCCGACAGAAGGAATTTCTTCACAGAAAGATCTTCAGACAGCACTTTCTAAACCCATGACCACTTCCATCTACAAGGGCAAGGGTAGCAGATCTGAGGGAGCATCACCAAATTAAAATTCCCCTCCAAGCCACTCATCATCCTGACTTGGAAATATATCCCCGTTCCTTCACTGTCACTGGATCAAAATCCTGGAATTCCCTTTCAAGTGGCATTGTGGGTAAACCCACTGCAGATAGACTGCAGCTGTTCCAAAGGCAGCTCACCACTATTTTCTCAAAGGCCGCTACGGACAGGCAATAGATGCTGGCCAGCCAGCAAAGTCAACATCCACAAAAATAATTAAATTAAAAAAAAACTACAGGTTCAGGATAGTGGGTACTGATCCACATGATTTTCTGCATGTAGTCTCCTAATGAATCCGGCATTGAGATAGCAAAATATTAAGACCATAAGACCATAAGACATAGGAGTGGAAGTAAGGCCATTCGGCCCATCGAGTCCACTCCGCCATTCAATCATGGCTGATGCGCATTTCAGCTCCACTTGCCAGCGTTCTCCCCGTAACCCTTAATTCCTCTAGACAACAAGAACCTATCAATCTCGGCCTTGAAGACATTTAGCGTCCCGGCTTCCACTGCACTCCGTGGCAATGAATTCCACAGGCCCACCACTCTCTGGCTGAAGAAATGTCTCCGCATTTCCGTTCTGAAATGACCCCCTCTAATTCTAAGGCTGTGTCCACGGGTCCTAGTCTCCTCGCCTAACAGAAACAATTTTCTAGCATCCACCTTTTCAAAGCCATGTATTATTTTGTACGTCTCTATTAGATCTCCCCTTAATCTTCTAAACTCCAACGAATACAATCCCAGTATCCTCAGCCGTTCCTCATATGCTAGACCTGTCATTCCAGGGATCATCCGTGTGAATCTCCGCTGGACACGTTCCAGTGCCAGTATGTCCTTCCTGAGGTGTGGGGACCAAAACTGGACACAGTACTCCAAATGGGGCCTAACCAGAGCTTTATAAAGTCTTAGTAGTACATCTCTGCTTTTATATTCCAACCCTCTTGAGATAAGAGACAACATTGCATTCGCTTTCTTAATCACAGACTCAACCTGCATGTTTACCTTTAGAGAATCCTCGACTAGCACTCCCAGATCCCTTTGTGCTTTGGCTTTATTAAGTTTCTCACCATTTAGAAAGTAGTCCATTCCTATATTCTTTTTGCCAAAGTGCAAGACCTCGCACTTGCTCACGTTAAATTCCATCAGCCATTTCCTGGACCACTCTCCCAACCTGTCTAGATCCTTCTGTAGCCTCCCCACTTCCTCAGTACTACCTGCCTGTCTACCTAACTTTGTATCATCGGCAAACTTCGCTAGAATGCCCCCGGTTCCCTCATCCAAATCATTAATATATAATGCGAACAGCTGTGGCCCCAGCACCGAACCCTGCGGGACACCGCTCGTCACCGGCTGCCATTCTGAAAAAGAACCTTTTATCCCAACTCTCTGCCTTCTGTTAGATAGCCAATCCTCAATCCATCCCAGCAGCTCACCTCGAACACCATGGGCCCTCACCTTGCTCAGCAGTCTCCCGTGTGGCACCTTATCAAAGGCCTTTTGAAAGTCCAGATAGACCACATCCACTGGGTTCCCCTGGTCTAACCTACTTGTTACCTCTTCAAAAAATTCCAACAGGTTTGTCAGGCATGACCTCCCTTTACTAAATCCATGTTGACTTGTTCTAATCAGACTCTGCTCTTCCAAGAATTTAGAAACCTCATCCTTAATGATGGATTCTAGAATTTTACCAACAACCGAGGTTAAGCTGATTGGCCTATAATTTTCCATCTTTTGCCTTGATCCTTTCTTGAACAAGGGGGTTACTACAGCCATCTTCCAATCATCCGGGACCTTTCCTGACTCCAGTGACTCTTGAAAGATCTCAACCAATGCCTCTGCTATTTCCTCAGCAACCTCTCTCAGAACTCTAGGGTGTATCCCATCGGGGCCAGGAGATTTATCAATTTTAAGACTTTTTAACTTTTCTAGCACTATCTCTTTCGTAATGGCAACCATACTCAACTCAGCCCCGTGACACCCTTTAATTTTTGGGATATTACTCATGTCTTCCACTGTGAAAACTGACGCAAAGTACTTGTTAAGTTCTCCTGCTATTTCCTTATCTCCCATCACTAGGCTCCCTGCATCAGTTTGAAGTGGCCCAATGTCTACTTTTGCCTGTCGTTTGTTTCTTATGTACTGAAAGAAACTTTTACTATTATTTCTAATATTACTGGCTAGCCTACCTTCATATTTGATCCTCTCATTTCTTATTACACTCTTTGTTATCCTCTGTTTGCTTTTGTATCCTTCCCAATCTTCTGATTTCCCACTGTTCTTAGCCACTTTATAGGATCTCTCTTTTTCTTTAATTATTACAAAGGGTGGGGGTAAATTTAGACGTGGGGAAGGAAACTGTGACAAAAGGAGCATCTGATTGCCTTAAGAGCGAAAGCAGATGGCATTGTCTTCCATTCACTGGCCACTAAACCCATAATTTTAAACCAGTTGTATTACAAATTGGATGCTGGCCTCTCCGATCACCTCTGAGCAATGTCAGAATGAAGCCCTTGCATGGAGAGTAAGTGCCCTCTAAAAGGCTTCACCTGGGCCACAACTGACAGATTGTGCTAAACCATATTCCATGTTGTCAAGAAATGGTTGTGTGAGTGGGTATTCAGCATACACACTACTGATGCCCAATTCTAAAGGATCCATCAAGGCTCCATCTATCTATTTTCCAGGCAGCTGGTGGACAGTAAAATGTATTTTTCTGTAAAGCAGTCAAGTTACAAAAGAATGCAAAAATATATCCAGAAAATATTGCCTGAAAAGTTTTACATTGTCTCTATGTATTTCCCACATCTGAAACACAAACCAGCAGCTATTGAAATGTATTTACCAAAAGTAATATTTTATTGTAAATTAACTTTACAGAACAGCTGAACTAACTTTGAGCAGAATATAATGATTAGTTTGGGCACACATTATAAAAATGTCCTATTACTCATAAAGAATGTAGTTTGTCTTGATATCTAAAAACCTTTGGTTTTAAATGGATTACTAGAATGCAACACATCATATATTCTGAGATATTCCTCTTGAGGAATAAAATTGCAACACAAAATTAAGAAATTCTCTCACCCCTTTCTGCCCTTGTTGTATGAAAACCAGTGTAAATTATTTCATTCAATCTTTATGATTCTCAAGGATATCTTATAAACCCCAGCAAGAGATGATTGGAGGGAAAAGTGGTTCTGAGGAGTATGTGACTGAAATAGATTTATGCATACAACTTTATACATATACATACATTATATGCTACATTGTAATCCAAAGCTAAAAATGTACATTTTCTTCAGAATATGAGTGCAATACGTTACGTACATTTTATCTAGACACATATAATACTTGCGATCACTAAAGATCATGCTTGTCTATTAATAATACTAATTAAAATGCACCAGGTCATCATGTCAAAATACAGAAGAAGATGTATTGTAAATTAACTTGGAAATGCTGATCCTCCTCAAGCAAACAAACATGGAAAAAGGTAGACTTCTGGGAATTTGTCGCAATGAACATGGAAAGCATGACTTCTGTGCACCACTAAAAGGGTCTGAGGCAGTTTTCTCACCCAGGAGAGCAAACCACTGAGACAAGAACTTCAATGATTTCACAATGATGAGCAAGGTGACAGCAGGCAATCTAATTTGTCTCAATGGATATCACATCTGCTAAACCATCTCAAAGAAACAGCAGCAACAGCTTGCACCTTTACAGCAGCTTTATTGCAGTAAATGTTAAAAGGCATGACAAAGGAGCAAAACATTTGGATATACAGTCAGATAAAGAGATATTGTGGTGGGTTTTCTCAGCCCTGCAGAGTTGGGCTGGGAGGTAGAGAGCTGGCAACATGTTTTGGTAATGACTTCAGAAGGGGAATCTGACATTGTCCTGCCTGCAGGGAATTCTGCCACCATTTAGAACATCAGTAGCCCATCTGAATTCAGATAATCAGTTGCTGAATTGAGTGCAAGCAACCATCCCCTCCACTATTATTGGCATCAGAAAGCTTGCAGCTACAAGACACCCTCCAATAATCACAGGTTGCCTTTCAGTAGGTTCCCAGATTATCCAGGACCTGCCTGACAGGTTGCAATTGCCATCAGAAATCTTACCAATCTTTGCGGTTGACTTGGTATTAGGACGGCGTAAAAACAATGACTGCAGATGCTGGAAACCAGATTCTGGATTAGTGGTGCTGGAAGAGCATAGCAGCACCCTCTTGCGATGCTGCCTTAGCACTGTCCATTGCAAGTAGCATCACTTTTGAGGCTATTGACTTTCTAATTGGACTGGCAGGAAAAAGGCGGTATGCTGCCATCCTTCAATGGATGGCCTATTACTTGGTCACCACTTGGTTCCTGTTGCCGGACTATATGTAGTCTGCTTCTGTTTTCAGACTTGGCGGCAGGATCTGATCATCTCTAGCAAAATTCAATCCATCATGTTGTGTAACAAATGGCCTTTTAAAGGCATAAAGGAGAAGACAGAGAGAGGTAGAAAAGTGGAAAGAAGAATCTCAAAGTTAGGGCCTGAAATGCTTGACATTCACAATTGAGGTGACATAAACTTGGGATTCCCGAGAGGTCATAATTGGAAGAACATAGCATGCTTGGAGGAGATTAGGACTGACAAATGTTGTGTCAATGGTGGTTTATTAGGCTTTGGAGGAAGTTCTTTATGAATGTTAGCATAACAGCAGCAAAGTTTTGGATGGGCTTAAGTTCTCACAAGTTTGGAGATGAGAGATTGGCTAGGACTGTATTGGTGCTTTTGTGTTGCCTGTCACTGTGAGATCAAAGGAGATACATAGACAAAGATACAGCAGAAACACTTAGAGCTCTGTAAAACTCAATTAATTTATTAAGTACTTAAACAAATAATACACATTTTAACTAATAGAGCTACTAGAGATAATCCAATCACTGTCTTTCAGTACCCTGGGTTCTATAACTAACTTCAAACATTATTACCCAGAAGAGTTGACAGCTGGTCAACCTTGAGCTTTTCTTGCTGTCTTCACCACACCCCCTGATGTAGGATTTATCTTGCAGTGATCTTCTCTGGAGTTCTGCTGAAAAATTAGGGATCATCTGGGTTGCTACACACAGGTCTCTTTGACAAGTGTACACCTAATTTGGAATTATCTATGCATGTGATGAATTCTGAACACTTTGTCCTTATTTGATAAAGACAGCAGTTATTGTTTCCTGCAATCCAAGCTCTCAACACACCTGAATGTCATAATTCCACTCACATAACAGCCCATAGCAAAGCCTCTTATCAGTTCTTATATCTTCAGCCTCAGCCAAGGCAAGTCTGGTACAAACAAGAATACATGGATGAGGGTTTCAGTATATGAAGAGAAATGGGCACCTTTCTAAAACAATACTCATTCACAGGATGTGACATTCTCTGGTGAGGCCAGTGTTTCTTATCCTTAGATAATGTGCTTTGAGTAAGTGTTGGTATGGTATCTCCTTCTGCAACTAGTCTTTATATGGTACTTTCAAGATTTCCAGATGATTCAAAGATAGAGTAAATGCTAGGAAAAATTACACTTAGCAAATGGGTCAAGAGGTAGAGAATATAGTTTCAAATGATCAGTAAAAGATCTAGTGGGGATATTAGGAGAATTTCTTTTCCCATAGAGGAATATGAGGATCAAGAATGTTTTATTTCTGTAATGGAAGCCGATTCCATAAATGATTTTACAAAAAATTAAAATAGATGCCCCTGAGTATGAGGAAACTTTAGGGTTACAAATGACAAGAGCTAACAGAGGCATTAATGGGCGATTGATGGATATGTGATGACTCAGTGGTTAGCACTGCTGCCTCACAGCACCAGGCACCTGGGTTCAATCCCTGCCTCGGGTGACTGTCTGTGTGGAGTTTGCACATTCTCCCTGTGTCTGTGTGGATTTTCTCCCACAGTCCAAAGATGTGCAGGTCAGGTGAATTGGCTATGCTGAATTGCCAATAGTGTCAAGTCCATTAGTCAAGGATAAATGTAGGGGAATGGGTCTAGGTGGGTTATACTTCAGAGGGTTGGTGTGGGCTTGTTGGGCGGAAGAGCCTGTTTCTATACTGTAGGGGTTCAAACGTATTTCTTTGGTATTATCAGTTTTTATAATTTCCACCCACCTTCTGATCTTTCTCTGCTGTATCTCCCTTTTTGTTTTATTGTATTTCAGTTCCTGTATCACTATTTATGTGGCTATTTCTTTTTTCATTTTATTGATGAATGACTTTTTTCCAACCCTTTTATCCTTAGTACTAGTCTTACCTTGAGATAAGAAACAGCTGATGAAATCAAGAGACTCTCCTATCACCAAGAACAAGTGGTGGCAGAGGGGAATTCACCCTGCAGCCAGGATAATACATCTTAAAGTAAGGCTATATACTCCGCTTTCACATTTCACAGTCGTACGTTTAGAAAGAGAACCTGTTTCAGAAATGGGCTACTCCTTGGTTTGTAGATGGCTTCCTTGTTTTTCCTGGTTGAGAAGGTAAGTTGTATATGATAATGGTTCTGAAAGTGTTAATGTGCGAGCTGTGCTGAGCCATACCCAGTCTGATCATTCCAAATGGACTGTAGTTGGGGAATTAGTTGGAGTCTTGCAAGTTTTCCTAATGGAGATACCTGTGTCTTCGCTACTGTTCTTAGTGATGGTATATTCCTCAGAGATAATGTAACTTGTATGTTACTGAGATGAAATAAAAACAAGAACATCCTCTGTTGAGACTTATACATTGTCCATTTTCCATCATAGACTACTGAACAACTCCTTTGTTCAATACCGAAAACAAGTCTGGTGACAGCACTATACTCTGATTCCAAGCTACCAGGGATTGGTGCCCAGACATCATACTGGAATGCCTCCACAGTATCAAGCATCTGCATCATTTCACAATATAATAGAGATCATGACAGACGTAGAAATACTGCTTCTATGAGATGCTTCTCTAGGGCATTTATCCAGTAGAGCTCGAGATCTGTTTTTCACAGGATCACCTGACAACTTCATGGCCCCATAGAAGAACAAAGGCGAAGACTGATCTTCACCCTCCATCTTTCTCAACAATTCCAACATTTCTTTCATTCATTCCTTTGTCACAATTAAACAACTGACACACCATTACAACAATTAACTTTGATTCACAAGGACATTCTGCAAACCCTCTTGTTCCCATTACAAATGCATACATTTTCACAATTATCAAAAAATACAATTTCCAAATTAAGTTTTGTCTAATTTTTTGACCTCATTTGGAGTATTCAGAGACATGTTTGGGACTGAGCGTTTGCCAGTCTATAGAACTTTCCAGACCACAGGAGGACAAGTGGCAGGGTTACCATAGAAGTTTTATATACTTGCTTAAAAGTTCTGTGCAACATAAAATGGGATGACAAACAGCTAATTAAGAGATGTAAATGATATATTGCCTGTCAATACAATCCCAGCCTCTTTGTCAGTTTTGCTGGGAATGATTGTTCTGCTTTAAAAGCGTGCAGATTGATTGCAAGTCCTGGAAGTATCACAACTGCTGTTGGTGGGCTAGTCAGAGGTGGTTGGAACAGAGGCTGTCAGATTAGAGTGAAACAAACTATATTAAACTTTAAATATATGGGAAAACACACCACTCTAATGCCCATTGTGGGGACATAAAGTGGATTCCACCAGCACCCGTACCTATGCTGTGGCAGACCTGTGCTGTTTCCAGTCATCATCTTCTCCAGCCTTGAATAGATCTTTTTCTGGTCAGGCACTGTAATGTTGTTGGAGGATAACCCTTGCACCCTCACAGTTACTCTGTCACAGTGTTGGAAAGACTCAATACTGGGAAGATGGCTGAATGTCACAAATTGACAGCTACCAGACTACATTGTACAGAATTGCATGATCTTGTCAGAGTCTAGTGACAAAAGTAATCCTATACATTCATAAGAGCTGCTATCTGGTGCTCTGATGACCTGAGGGTTACACGTATTCCATAACAAGTTGTGTACATAAAAGAATCCAGCTACTCGTGCAGTGTCTTGAGTTTTCTGATTAACTATTGGGGTCAATGGGAAAGGTGATGTACCAGTCAGGTTTGACTTAGAAACAGGCTGAAGAGCAGGGTGAGCATCTGAAAAGAATTAATATCAATTTACAATAGAAAAACTGAGGTCTCTTGAGGCACAGTTGTAGAGTTCCTTCTTTTGGGCAAGGAGACCTGGATTCATGTCCCTCCTGCTCGAGAGGTTTATCATAAATTGTCTGAACAGGTTGATCAAAAATAAGTACAATAGAAAACTCAGATTAAAAATAAAAACAAAATGGAAAATGCAGAGAATAAATAGGTAATTAAAGTAAATGTACAATTTTGGAGATGATATTGAAGATGGCATAAACTGTTCCGATTCAGTTCAAAGGCTTTGCAGCAGTTAGATAGAGAAGAAGAGATTATCATTTGATATTAACTTTGCTTACTCAGGTAAATTTAACTGGAAAGTGTAAAAATGAACTGGGAAATTAAGCGAGAAGATAGGTCAGCAGAGATGCAGCAGCAGGCGTTTATGGGGATATTGATGATATGAGCATGGTGGATCAGTGGCTAACAGTGCTGACTCACAGTGCCAGCAACCTGGGGATCAATTTTGTCCATGTGGAGTTTGCACAATCTCCCTGTGTCTGTGTGGATTTCCTTTGGTTGCTCTGGTTTCCTCCCACAGTTCAAAATGTGCAGATTAGATGGGTTAGCAATGTTAAATTGCCCATAGTGTACAGGTGGGTTAGCCTTGCAAAATGCTGGATTATGGGGATAGGGCAGGAAAGTGGGTCTGGGTGGGATGCTCTGCGGATGGTCAGTGGGGACTTGATGGCTGAATGGCCTGCCTTCACAGTATAGGCATTCAATAATTTCTATGATTTCATAACATTCAGAAAAATATATTCCAGTGAGAACGAAAGACTCTTGGGGAAGGACTCATATTCCATGGTTTGCTAAGGAAGTTAAAGATAATACCAAACTGAAAGAAAAAATGTACAATTCTGCCAAGATTTGTGACAGTTCAGAAGATTGAACGGCATATGAAAAATAACAGTTAAGAATAACTAAAAAAAGGTGAAATAAATTATAATCCAAGCAAAGTTAATTAGAAATATATAAACAGAAATTAAGATACCTTCAAGTATTTTAAAAATGGATAACTAATGTGCGTTGGTCCTCTAGATAGTACATCTGTGCAATTAATGATGGAAGCTAAGGAAAAGATGGATGAATTGAACAAGTCTTTTATACTTACATGCACTATAGAGAAAACAAATAGCATCCCAGAAACAATTGTACATCAAGTGGAGAAAGGGATGGAGGAATCTAAAACAATTACAATAACAAAGGAAAAAATACTAAGAAAATTATTAGAACTAAAAGCTGAGGGGTCCACAGGTCCTGATGAACTTCATTCCAGGATTTTAAGTGAAGTAGTTGCTGTGTCATTAGATGCATTAATTTTAATTTTCCAAAATTCCCTGTATTGTTCAATGATCCCCACTGGATTGGAATGTAATGAATTTAACCTCTCCACTCATGAAAGGAGGGAGAGAGAAGGCGGGTGACAAAAAGTCAGTCAGCTTGACATCTGCTACAGGAAAATGATATCATTTATTATTAATGATGTCAATGCAAGATACTCTTAAAAAATCTCCACACAATCAAGTGGAGTCAACATGGTTCTGTGAAAGGGAAACTATGCTTGAGTAATTCATTGAGGAATTAACCAGATCCTGTTCCATTTGCCCTTGAGATGGTGGCAGTGAATTCTTGAACTGTTGCATCCACCTGTTGTGGGTTGAATCACAATGCCACCTTGGACAGAATTTCAGGATTTGATCCAGCAAGACTGAAGGAATGACAATACATTTCCACATCAGGATGGTGACTGGCTTAGATCGTAAATTGAAGGTGGTGGTGTTCCCATGTGTTTGCTGCCCTTGTCCTTCAAATGGATGTGGTCATGGGTTTGCAAAGTGCAGTCTGAGGATCTTTGGTGAATTTCTGCAGTTCATCGTGTAAGTAGTATACACTGTTGCAACTGTGGGGTGTAGGTTTGCTCACTGAGCTGTAGGTTTGATATCCAGATGTTTCATAGCCGACAAACACTGACCAAATACTTAACTACACCAGCAACCATCCCAACACACACAAACAAAGCTGTATCAGAACACTATTCCAACGAGACACCTCACACAGCAGCACAGATGAACTTCGGAAAACAGAGGAGAACCACCTATACAACGTATTCAAGAAGAACGGATACTCAAAAAATACGGTCCGCAGATTCCTCAAGAACAAACCATGACAAGCAGACCTAACACAGCCAGAAACCCTAACCACCTTACCATACATCAAAGAAGTTTCCGAAATGACAGCCAGACTACTAAGACCCCTCAGAATTCTAGTAGCATGCAAACCCACCAACACTCTCAAACAAAAACTAACAAACTTATAAGACCCAGTACAACCCATGGACAAAACCAACATCGTCTACAAAATTCCATGCAAGGACTGCCACAAACACTACATAGGACAAACAGGAAGAAAGTTAGCCACCAGGATACACGAACACCAGTTAGCCACAAAAAGACATGACTGTCTCTCCCTCGTAGCCCTACACATGGAGGAAAAAAGCTACCATTTCAACTGGGACAACGTATCTATCCTGGGACAGGCTAAGCAAAGACATGCCAGAGAATTCCTAGAGGCCTGGCACTTCAACCACAACACCATAAACAAACACATAGATCTAGATACCATCTATCAACCCCTCAGAAAATAAACAGGAAATGGCATCACCACAAACCCCAGGAACCCCATCCAGGACAAACATATAAATAGAAAGCAGGAGACAACAGCTTCACTTCACTTGGAGGTCGCCACTGATGATGTTACCTAGCCAGGTAATGAAATGTCTGGATATCAAACCTACTGCAGAGCGAGCAAACCTACACCCTAAACCTCAACCTGAGCTACAAACCTTCACAAATGTTGCAACTATGCAATACTCGTCAAGGGAGTGAATGATGGTTGTTATAGTGCCAATCAAGTGGGCTATTTTGTCAGAACTGCACAGATCCAGGTGTGGGAGGAGTATTTCATCATTCTCCTGGCCTGTGCCTTGTAGAGGATGGATAGGCTTTGGGGAGACATGAGGTTGTTACTCGTCACAGTATTCCGAGCCTCAGACCTGCTTTTGAAACCATTGTCTTTATTTGGCCAATCTTGCTGAGTTTCTGGTCAATGGTAACCATCAAGATTTTGACAGTGAGGATTTCAGTGGTAGTGATGCCATTGCATGTCAAAGGGCAGTGCTTAGATTGTCTCTTATTGCTGATGGTCATAGCCTGGCATTTGTGTGGCACAAATGTTACTTGCCAGTTGTCAGCTCAAGTTTGGATATTGTCCAAATCCTGTTGCATTTGAACATGAACTATTCCAGCATCTGAGGAATCGTGAATGATCCTGAACATTGTGCAATTATCAGTGAACATCCCTACTTCTGACCTCCACTTCTTGCACCTCTGCCCTTGAACCCGACACCTCCCAACATAACAAGGACAGAACCCCCCGGTCCTTACCTTCCACCCACCAACTTCTGGATGCAACATATCATCCTCCGCCATTTCAGCCACTTACAAAAAGACTCCACCACCAGGGATATATTTCCCTTCCCACTCCTACCTGTGTTCTGCAGATACCATTCCCTCTGCAACTCCCTTGTTAGGTCCACACCCCACCATGTCATCCTCCACTCCCACCATTTTCCCTTGCCACTGCGAGAAGTGCAAAACCTGTGCCCAAACCTCCCCCCCACCTCTGTTCAAGGCCCCAAAGGATTCATCCACAACCAACAGAGATTTGTCTGTACTTGCACACATGTCATCTACTGGATCCGTTGCTCTAGATGTGGTCTCCTCTGCATTGAGGAGACAGGACACCAACTGACGGAAAATTTCAGAGAACATCTCTGGAATGCACGCACTAAACAACCCCACTGCCCTGTGGCTGAACACTTTAACTCCCCCTCCCACTCTGCCAAAGACATGCACGTCCTGGGCCTCCTCCACTGCCAAATTCTAACCACCTGACACCTGGAGGTAGAATGCATCATCTTCCGCCTTGAGACCCTCCAACCACACAGGATCAATGTAGATTTCACCAGTTTCTTCATTTCCCCTTCCCCCCACCTTATTCCAAATCCAACCTTCCCTTTTGAATTACTACCTGTACATCTTCCTGCCCACCTATCCAATCCACCCTCCACTCCCACCTATCGTCATCACCCTCCACCTCCATCTATCTTCCCCCAGCCCCACACCCCTCCCATTTGTCTCTCAGCCTCCTTGGGCCACCCCCACATTCCTGATGAAGATCATTTGCTCAAAACGTCAACTCTCCTGCTCGTCAGATGCTGCCTGACCAGCTGTGGTTTTCCAGCACCATACTTTTTGACCCATCTTCTTATGTGTAAATTATGACTTCAACCTGCAAGAGTTTTCCCCCTGATATCCATTATTTCCAACTTTGCTAAGGCTCCTGATGCCACATTCAGTCAAGTGCAGATTTGATGTCAAGGGCTATTACTTTCATCTCACCCTGGAATTCAGATCTTTTGTACATGTCTGAGTGAGGTTAGGCTCTGAGTGGCCCTGGTGAACTCAAACAGGGCATCACTGAGCAAGTTATTGCTGAGCACATGCTACCTGATAGCACTATTGATGACACTTTCCATGACTTCATTGATGTTCGAGGATAAACTGTTGGGGAAGTAATTGACTAGGTTGAATTTCTCATGCATTTTATGTATAGGATATATCTGAGCACTTTTCCACTTTGTCCAGGAGCTGCCAGTGTAGTAACAGTACTGAGTAGGGGAGCTGCAAACTTTGGAACACAAGTCTTCAGGACTATTGCCAGAATGCTGTCAGGGCCTTTGCAGTATCCAGTGTTTCTAACTGTTTCTTGATTTCATGTGGAGTGAATTGTGGTTGAAAACTGGTATCTGTATTGCTGTGGACCACTGGAAAAGGCTGTGATGCATCATCCACTCGGTACTTCTGGCTGAAGATTGCTGCAAATGTTTCAGCCTTATCTTTTGCAGGAATATTTTGGGTTCTTCCATCATTAAGGATGAGGATATTTGTGAATGTCTCCACCTCCAGTGAGTTGGTTAATTGTCCAACATTACTCACAACTAGATGTTTCAGAACTAAAAGCCTGGATGAGATCTGATGGTGTGGATACATTTAACTCTGCCTATCACTTGCTGCTTATGCTGTTTGACATGCAAATAGTCCAGTTTGGTAGCCTCACCAGATTGACCTTTCATATTTAGATATGCCTGTTGGTGGTCCTAGCATGTTCTCTTGCACTCTCCATTGAACCCCTCACTCAAAGTGCAGGCTTTGTGAGGTTGCAGATTGTGCTGGAGTACAATTCTGCTGGTGCTGATGGCCCATATTAGTCTAATGGATGATCACTCTTGACTTGAGGATAGTAACAGCTTTTTTAGGTATGTGAAAGGCAAAATAAATGGTTAAGACTAAAATTGGGCCCTTGAAGACAGAAACAGGGGAATATATTACAGGGAACAAAGAAATGGCAGAAGAATTGAATTGGTACTTCAGATCTGTGTTCACTGGGGAAGACGCAAGCAATTGCCCTGAGGTAACAGTGGCTGAAGGACCTGAACTTAAGCGAATTTATATTTGCCAGGAATTGGTCTGAAGGTGGCAACATCAGCTCTTTTCTCTCCTTACAGATGCTGCCAGACCTAGTGAGATTTTTCAGCATTTTCTCTTTTGGTTTTATCTAATTTATCTTGATTTGTAGTTGCCCCTGGTGCTTTCACAAGTGCTTTGCTGCACATTGTCACAGTCAGTATGTTAAGTCTCTTGGACTTTCTCTTTTTACTACGTTTCCTTTCTTTTCTGAATTTGTCTTTTGGGTATGAGCCTTAACAGTTAGAATGTCGGTTTTTCTACCTATAAAGATTAGATTCCCTACAGTATGGAAACAGGCCCTTCAGCCCAACAAGTCCACACCAACCCTCTGAAGAGTAACCCACCCAGACGCATTCCTCTAACCTATATTTACCCCTAACTAATGCACCTAAATGTATGGCTAATTTAGCATGGCCAATTCATCTGACCTACACATCTTTGGATTGTGGGAGGAAACCCACACAGACACAAGGAGAATGTGCAAACTCACACAAACAGTTGCCCAAGGTGGGAATCGAACCCGGGTCCCTGGTGCTGTGAGGCAGCAGTGTTAACCACAGAGCCACCATGCTGCCTCATAGGTCAGATGTTCTGCATCCACTGTTTTTAGTCAGAATGGTCCCATTTTATGGTGTCTGATCTGAAGATTGATGATGACTTCGAGGAGGCGTTTCAGTCTTCCCCTCACCGAAAACCAAACTCAAGCCCCAGCTGGGACTTGAACCCACAATGCCTGGCTCTGGAGGCCAATACCTTACCCATTCAGCACTGGGGTTAGAACATGACCAACTTTGACACTGCAAGCATTGCTCACTTGCAAACCTCAGCACAATACTTGGTCAGTGTGGGGATTGAACCCACAACCTTGGCATCATTAGCACCACACTCTAACCATCTGAGCTAGTCAACCTAAACATGACTGATTTTCAAGGGCATTGTAGCTTTTTTTTCCCCTCGGGCCATGCATTTCAGCACTGTATTTATCAAATCAATCAATGTTCAAACCCAATGTTTTGGGGACAGAAGTCTGGTACAGCTTATTCATTTGAGCTCACCATTTGAAAATTGAGTTGGATGTGTGAAGATTCTCCAGACTGTTTTTCAACTACATTTGTGATTTCTCTCATTGATTGGGCTGCTTTAGGGATTAAACATGAATCTTCTTCCTTCTGGACTTTTGGTTCTTGTAATGTCTTGGATCCGAGCAGATATTTACCACTAGTTGAAATAATATATGTTCCGTTCAGTGGAGTTCGGTCCCTATGTGGACTGAATGATGCAGACATCAGTTAGATCATTGGCCAAAGAGTGACATAATCCAGGAGTCCTGTTGCTTTGATTGAAATGCATCCATGTTGCTTCGTATTGCCCTTCGAAACAAAGAGTATTTTTTTCTGTAGCAAACCCACACTTAGCAGACTTTCTCAGCAAAGTACACCATTTGTTTTGGCTCTTCCCACCTCAATTTTCCTAATGGTTGTTCGTCAGACATTGGAGTCAGAACTAACACTAGGATTACAGTTCTCAAGGAGATGATTTCTTTTTCTCACTTCATGACTTTATCATGGTCAGAAAAGAACTTTTTTTTGGTGCCTTCATTGGAGTTAAGGTTTATAGCAATAACACTGATGACTGTGACCTTATGGATATAGCTGTTGTAGGCACACTGTCATGACCCTTTCAGTTATACAACTTTAGAAGGTTGGAGGGTATATCCAAGATCCTATTCCAATTGGTAAAACCAACTCTGTGGTTACGAACATAACTCTGATAATCTGGTAAGCTGACTTGTGTAGTCACAGGGAATTCACAACATGAGTTTGATAGATATGGTGCCTCCCATCCTAGTCACTCTGTTGTGATCATTTACTGTCAATATAAACTATTGCTACTACCACTGTTCCAAAAGCAATACTGCCATCAGGCTCATTCAAGATCAATAGTTGAACTCTTGATAATTTCCTGGGTGTCTGGGGGAATGAAAGGTGTAGTTTATGTTATGACATTTTTTTGAAATTTTGATTGAAAAACAAATAAAATGAAATGGATTTTGGTCAGTTTCATGAGTTTTTGTTTATTAAAGTGCAGAAAGTTAATTAAGAAATGTGGTTTAAACAGATCAGTTTTAAGTAAGCATGTGATTTCAGTCAAATGCCTAATAGGCTCTTGTTATTTTGAAAAAAAAATCTTTATACTGCATGTTTGTAACAGGCAGAGAAAATGCATTAAAGTTATTAGTTTAATTTTGATTTCACAATATAAGGTTCACAGTTAATTCAGAAGACTGTTGTTCAGTTCATAAAGTGGAATAGTTTCTCCTAAGCAGGGCAACCAAGTTATTTTTCAGTTCAGTTCAAGAAACTAGTCACTTCAGCAGAAGTAGTTTCTGGTCTGTGCTGGTCTGTCTGGTCTGGTCTAAGCTAGTAGGGTATGGATAGGAATCTGAAAGTTATTAGAACATAGTTTACTGGCATTGTAAAAAGCTCGTCCTCCTGGATTCATAACACTGTCTCCACAGTTCAAGAAAAAGTAACTGTAAGGATTCAGTTAGCCTAAATGGTGGCTCAGTCATTTGCACTGCTGTCTCCTGAGACACGGACCCAAGTTCAATTCCAGCTTTGGGTGACTATCTGTGTGGAGCTTGCATGTTCTCTCTATGTCTGCATGGGTTTCCTCCCACAGTCCAAAAACGTATAGGTTAAGTAGCTTGGCCAGGCTAACTTTCCCTGTAATCTACAGGGTTACAAGGATGGAGTTGGGTCTGTGTGAGATGCTCTTCACAGGGGCAGTGTGGGCTAGGTGGCTTGCTTCCACACTATAGGGATTCCACATCCTAGTTGTCCATTATGAGTAGTTTGTTTCTGTGAATTTCTTTATGAAAGCATATAGGCTTCATTCTGCTAGTATAAAGGATCAAAGCACTGGAGCTTCTATGCATTTGATGTGCTTTAATATTACATTACATCATGAAAGCTCTTAACATCATGTTGATTGCTTTTAAGAATTGGAGATACATCATGAGGGAGAACAAAAGTGCAAAAGTATAGATCTACTTGAAGGTTGATGATGTTTTCACCTGCAACATGAAATTGGAGATAACATCCCCAAGACTCTTGTGTATTCTAGTTGAAATAAAATTATTGTTAGAAGTTTAGACCTTTCCAGTAGTTGAATTACTGTGATTGTGGGTAAAGGAACTGGACTGTGAGAACTTTCTTCTGAATCAGTTAACTGATGGTCAAAATTATTTTACTTTTAAGGTATCTGAACACTATATGTACTCAGGTGTTGTATACTTGAATTGAATTGAATTTATTGTCATGTGTACCGAGGCACAGTGAAAAGTTTTGTCTTGGGAGCAATGCAGGCAGATCACATAGTTAAATCGCAAATATAAGTAAATAATAGGTAAAGAGTGGCAAAAACCAAAACACAGATACAAGTGAATGCTTAGAGTTTGTGAGTCCATTCAGTATTCTAACAACAGTAGGGTAGAAAACTGTTTTGAAACCAGCTGGTGTGTGTGTTCAAGCTTCTGTACCTTCTCCCCGATGGTAGAGGTTATAGAAAAACATTACCAGGGTGGGATGGATCTTTGAGAATGCTGGCGGCCTTTCCTTGACAGCGGGCCTGGTAGATGGATTCTATAGATGGGAGGTTGGCCTCTATGATTGTCAGGGTGGAGTTCACCACTCTCTGTAACCATCTCCGATCTTGAACGGTACAGTTGCCACACCAGGTAGTGATATATCCAGATAAGAATGCTTTTGATGCTGCACCTATAAAAGTTGGCAAGGATATTGGCCTTCATGTCAAATTTTCTCAGCTGCCTGAAGAAGAGACGTTGTTGGGCTTTTGTAACCAGTATAACCTTGGGAACGGATAGTGTGGAAGTTGGGAACTTAATTACGCAATCAAGTATTATAAGAATAAAAATTAATCATAACACATTTGCAGATAGTGCAAGAATAATTTACTTGAAAAGTTTTGATTTGACATCAGAAATGAAATTCCCAGCGGGAATACTATTGTTGAAACCTCTTTTGCAAAATTGCCCTCTATAGAAGAGATTTCAAAATTCCCCAGCAGGACTGCCATTGAAGAAACCTGTTTGCAAAAATGCTCATTATTGAAAAGATGTCAAAAAATGGTTTTATACAGTCTTAATCCAATCCCTGTGGAGAGAATTTCACTGCTGAAATTGGCTGTGTATTTGGCACTGTTTCAGCAATTGCATTTCAAGACTATGACAGCAGAACAATGCTTCAATATAAAATAATGTTACCAAGTCAATGTCTGTCAAAGATTCAAGTGCGCACATGGGGAAAGTATTTTTCTTTACATGTGATCCATCCTTTCTTAATATTTGATACTGACAGCATATTTTGAGGCTCCAGTCAGCTCCATAACTATCCCCATCCTTAATTGATATAGTTATAAAGCTAAAATAATCAGATGAAAGATAAAGCTGAAGCATTTACCACCATCTTTTGCCATAAGTGCTGAGTTAATATTCAATTGTGGTCTCATTGATGTCTCCAGAATCTTAGATGCTAGTGTTTCACCAATTCAATTTATTCATTTGATATTAAGAGACAGCTGTATAGATGCAGCAAAGGATGTGGCCCCTGACAACATTTTGTCATGTGTACGGAAGATTCATTTCAAGAAGTCAGATAGCTCCAGTACAGCTACAAAGCTGGTAACCAATCTGATAAATAGAAAATTGCCAAGTATATGTCCTACCTACAAAAACCAGAATGAATTCAACCTGGCTAACTACCATCCCATTTGTTGACAATCGATCATAAGTAAGGGCTTCTGCTTGAAATGTCAACTCTCCTGCTCATCTGATGCCACCTGACCTGCTGTGTATTTCCAGCGCCACACTTTTTGACTCATATTCTATGAAGTCCACCCAGCTAACCTTGTTACAATCACTACAGTTTCCCCTGTTAATAAACTGGCTTGCTGCTGGTGCAATAGTCACCTCAAAACTGCATGGCCATTCAGTCCTTTGGAGGGTCCGCAATGCCAATCAGTGTGCTGGTGCTATTCCCAAAGTTAACACCCAGATGTCAATGCCATGCATGGATCGTGGAGGCCCGCGCAGAAGGGAAATAAAATTAGAAGGAATGTAGATTAGCATAATGCTTTCCAGTGCTGTTCACAATGACATGTTAATGATTATGGTCTAATAATCAATCAGCCATCAGTTGTTGATTAACTCCATGATTTAATTATATTAGAACAGTGAAACTTATAAAGCAGACATGACAGTCACAAACTGTTTTCCATGTGGCCAGCTTGCTGAATCTCAACATTGCCAGGTAGCATTTAAAGATTATACACCTACAACACCTGGAGTCCTTAAAGGTGAAACCTCTTCAAGGTAACATACACATGCAACAGTGTTACATGTAAATGTGACATGGGACATTTGGTGAGACCATGTGATAGAAGCAGTTTTTTTTACATATTTAGTGTAGTAACACAACTTAGATAAAGCCATAGGCATTACAGGGGAGGATAACATTTCTGATATTCCAAGAGCTTAAAGGAATCTCAGATCATGGTCAGATGTCAAGGATATCCCACCAGACATCCTTATCAACAATGGTATAGAACAGAGCTATATAAATATCATGCTGAGATCCAGATCTCGAGTTTAAAGACAAATTGTTCCAAACAAATATTTTACATTGCACTCATGCTTTGGCAAAGTGAATCAAGGTAATCAGCTATTTGTTGTTCTCTAACTTACAAGAATATTTATTATGTTCTATGAACAGATTGAGAATGTTATGATCCCACCTGATGTTACATCTGGACAAGTGAGATCCCAGAATTAAAATAAGCTTGAAAGATCATATGATGCTTCTATTTTAATTGAATATGAAAGTCTTTTTACTGAACATATGCACATAAGACTGCTGATTTGGTTTTAACAATATAACAGAAGTTTACTGGACAAAGAAATAAATATAAAATTAACTATATCAACTTCCTAGCAATAAAACAGGTTGAAAGATTTCAAAACACATGGGAAAATAAAATCTCATCTGCTTTGTAATATCAACACTTTACTGTTAAAATGCAAAAGTTCCTTCACTGTTGAATTCTGTAGATTTTGTTTAATTGCTTCTTCTCATTTCATGCTCTGTGACCTGGAAAGCCATTTTTACTTGAAAACTCGTACCATTCAGAAATTAAGCTTTCTCAGCTTTGAGCAACAAATGCTTGTTTTTAACTTCCTGCTCTGGAGGTTTCACAAACCACACAAGCTCCCTCAGGTAACTATTGCCCTAACTGCTCTACATAATCTCCTTTTTCTAGAAGAAGTTAAAAATCACATGATACCAGGTTATAGTCCAACAGGTTCGTTTGGAAGTTAGCGTTTGGCGCACTGCTCCTTCATCATGTCGTTAGTAGTCAGGATCATAAGACAGAGTTTATAGCACAAGATCATGGTTTCATACAACTGATATGATATATTGGACAAACCTAGATTGCTTTTAAGTTTTTTAGAGTGGGTTACAGGTTTCAATTCATTAATATGTAAATCCCAGACCTTCGATTAAGTCATATTCCCAAGATAACAAAAAAAAGATAACATAAAAAAACATCTCAGCTCAGACAATGCATTAAATGTGTGAGGTTAGAGTCTCAATCAAGATTCAGACTGTTTCTATTTCCAAAGTAAGAATTTATAAAATGTCACACGGTTTAACTGCCTGCATTAACTGCCTGCAGATTGTGTGCTTTTTGAACAAAATAAAGTGTACCTGCAAATACAATTCTGCAAATACATATTTACCCCATAGACTTATATGTATTTGTGCTTGCACGTGAGGGCAAGGGAGATAGAGAGTGTGAGTGTGTGTGTGCGCATGTGAGTGAGTGTGTGTGTGTGTGTGTGTGTGTGTGTGTGGAGTAGGCTGTGAGTGTGATGGAGTATAATCCTGAGAGAGGATGCGTGTGTGGGTGTGAGTGTGGGATGTGTATGTGTGTGTACCTGAGAGAAAGTGTGTGTAGGAGAGAGGGTCTGCGTGAGTGTGTGTATATGTAAGAGTGTGTGTGTATGTGTGCTTGTGTGTGAGTGTGTGTAGTGTAGTGGGGTCATCTGTAGTGTGACGTGGACCTTAGGTGCCAAACTCATGGGTATTGAACTTGGCTATCAGCCTCTGCTCAGCCACTCTGCATTGTTGCATATCCTGAAGTCCACCTTGGAGTACCGTCAGCTGAAGGTCCAAGGCCGAATGTCCCTGACCACTGAAATGTTCCCCAACTGGGAGGGAACACCCCTGTCTGGTGATTGTTGCACAATGTCCATTCATCTGTTGTCGTACTGTCTACTTGGTTTTTCAAATGTACCATGATTAGATTAGATTACTTACAGTATTGAAACAGGCCCTTCGGCCCAACAAGTCCACACCGACCCGCCGAAGCGCAACCCACCCAGACCCCTACATTTTACCCCTTATCTAACACTACGGGCAATTTAGCATGGCCAATTCACCTGACCTGCACATCTTTGGACTGTGGGAGGAAACCGGAGCGCCCGGAGGAAACCCACGCAGACAGGGGGAGAATGTGCAAACTCCACACAGTCAGTCGCCTGAGGCGGGAATTGAACCCAGGTCTCTGGCGCTGTGAGGCAGCAGTGCTAACCACTGTGCCACCGTGCCACCTCTGGGCATCCTTGCCTGCAGCATATGAAATAGACAACGTTGGCTGAGTCACTTGAGTACCTGCCACATACATGGCGGGTGGTGTCCCCACTTGTAATGGTGGGATTCAAGTTGACGTTTTGACATGTCTTGCAGCGGTTGCCATGACAGTGTTGTATGGTGTTGTTGTTGATGTTGTCCTGAATACTGGGCAGTTTTCTGTGAAAAATGGTCTGTTTAAGGTTTAGCGGTTGTTTAAAGGCAAGAAGTGGAGGTGTAGGGAAGGTCTTGGCGAAGTGTTCAACCTCATCAATAATGTGCTGCAGGCTACAAAGAACATGGTGTAGTTTCTCCGTTTCTGGGAAGTACTGGACAGTGAAGGGTATCCTATCAGTTGCATCCCATGTCTGTCTCCTGATGAGGTCATTACAGTTCTCACTGAAGCACATCAGAACTGGCAATTGATGAATTGAGCATCTTATCCTGTTCTTTCGAGGGCATCCTTCAGCACCTTCAGGTGTCAGTCAGGTTCCTCCTCATCTGAACAGATCCTGTGTATACGTAGGGCTTGTGTGTAATGGATAGCTGTTTTAATATGTGTAGGGTGGAAGCTAGAGAAGTGCAGCATCATGAGATTATCCATGCATTGGCAATGGTGTAGGGTACTGAAGTGCCCATCCTTGATGGAGGTGCGTGTCTCCAAGAATGAGACAGATACTAAAGACTAGTCCATGGTAAGTCTGATGATGGGATGAAACTTACTGAAATCATTGCCTAGTTGTTTCAATCACTCCTCACCATGGGTCTAGAGGAAGAAAATGTCGCCAATACATGTGATGTACAGTGTCAGTTGGAGATCCTGTGCAGCAAAGAAGTCTTGTTTGAACTTGTGCATGAAAATGTTGGTATACTGGGGTGCAAACCTGGTCCCCATTGCTGTTCTGTATGTCTGGATGAGGAACTGGTTATCAAAGGTGAAGACATTGTGGTTGAGGATGGTGCTCAGAGCGGATGAGTAGTAGGATGGTGCTCAGAGATTGGCAGTTGTTCATATTGAGTACAGAGGCTATTACAGCAATGCCGTCATTGTGGGGCATGCTGGGGTAGAGTGCTGAAACATCTACTTTCTTGAAGAGACTTTATTTGCTTCTGACCAGTCTTCTGCAAATTGAACTCAAAATGATTTGAACTAAATTTTTAAAACACTTGCTCAACCTAGGTTCTGCAAAACTTAATAGTATAACATTTTTCCTTCTAGTTGTAACTGTCACAATATAAGCAAATTTCCATTAACACTCTAGGGCTCTTGCAGTCATTTGTTCTGTTTAATGGATGTTTTTTTTAATGTCATGGTTCTAGAAAGACTGACCTAATTATTTTTTTAAGCCAGTTCACAAATACTCATTTGAAACTAGTTTGAAATCCAAACTTTAAAATAAATGATATTAAAATGTATATGCAGATGATCAGAAGAAAGTAAAAGTAGATCCAAGCACTCTTTTTCTGATTCTCAATGAACAACTCCTTCTGTAAGGAGGTATGCTAAAATTATTAACCTACAACAAACATAGAACTTCATGAATTCAATGCAATAAAATAATAAATTATACTGATGAAATTTAAACCTAGCTGACCACATCGGTTAGGTTACTAACAAGAGGCCCATTTTATCATAGTGTGCGCTGCTAGGAACATGAGTTAAGTCAGATGATGTAATTGAGATCTGCATACAATTCTTCAGACAATGTTGGAGGTCACATGACACCAGATTATAGTCCAACAGGTTAATATGAAATTACAATCTTTTTGAGCATTGCTCCTTCGTCAGGTGAAGTGACTTTACTTGACAAAGGAGTGATGCTCCAAAAGCTTGTGATTTCAAATAAATCACTGTCCACCCTATCTAACCCTCTGATTATCTTACATGTCTCGATTAAGTCACCTCTCAACCTTCTTCCCTTCAACGAAAACAGGCTCAGTTCCTTTTGCCTTTCCTTGTAAGACCTTCCTTCCATACCAGGCAACATCCTACTAAATCTCCTCTGAACCCTTTCCAAAGCTTCCACATCCTTCTTATAATGTGGTGACCAGAACTGCACACAATACTCCAGGTGCAGCCTTACCACTAGGAGAAAGTGAGGACTGCAGATGCTGGAGATCAGAGCTGAAAATGTGTTGCTGGAAAAGCGCAGCAGGTCTGGCAGCATCCAAGGAGCAGGAGAATCGACGTTTCGGGAATGAGCCCTTCTTCAGGAAGAAGTAGGGCTCATGCCCGAAATGCGATTCTCCTGCTCCTTGGATGCTGCCTGACCTGCTGCGCTTTTCCAGCAACACATTTTCAGCAGCCTTACCGCTATCTTGTACAGTTGAAGCATGACCTCATGGCTCTGAAACTCAATCCCCCTACCAATAAACACCAACACACCGTATGCCTTCTTAATAACCCTGTCAACTTGGGTGGCAACTTTCAGGGATTTATGCACCTGGGCACTGAGATCTCTGTTAAATTACACTGCCAAGAATTTTACGATTAGCCCAGTAATCTGCATTTCTGTTAGTTCTTCTGAATTGAACTATCTTACACGTTTCCACATTAAACTCCATTTGCCACTTCCCAGTCCAGCTCTGCGTCTTATCTATGTGCCTCTGTAACCCACAACACCCTTCGGCACAATTCATCATTTTGCCTAACTTAGAATCATCCGCAAATTCACTAACCCATTCTTCTACGCCCAATCCAGATCATTTATGAAAATGACAAAACAGATCCTTGCAACATACCACTGCTAACTGAGCTCCAGGATGAACATTTCCCATAAGCCAACACCCTCTGTTTTCTTTCAGCTAGCCAATTTCTGGTCCCAAACACTAAATCATCTTCAATCCTGAAACTCCATATTTTTGTGGAACTTTATCAAACGTCTTACTGAAGTCCGTATATACCACATCAACCACTTTAACTTCATCCGCCTGTCTTGTCACCTTCTTGAAGAAATCAATAAGGTTAGTGAGGCATGAACCACCCCTAAGAAAACTGTGTTGACCATCCCTAATAAAATTATTCCTTTCCAGGTGATTATAAATCCTATCTCATATGATTTTTTCCAACACTTTACCCACAACCGAAGTAGGGCTCACAAGTCTTTGCTATCCTTTCCTCTACATTCCTGGAACAATTCGGAGGCCAATTGAAAACCCTCAACAGGGTTACCTCTCCTTCCCCGTTTCTAGCCTCAGCTCAAACTACCTCAGTGGATGAGTCCTCAAATGTTCCCTCAGGTGCTGTAATACTACCCTTGATTAATAATGTCACAAATACTCCTTAACCAGCACCCCCCCACTCCACCTGTCACAACCATGAAATCCCAGGTACCAACACATGCTGCAAGTTAACCCACCATTTTCCGGGTGCCCCTGGCATTAATGTGCACACATTCAAACCAGCATCCTGGTTGCTGGTGCCCTCTCGCGACCTTGTAAACCTATCCCTGACCTCACTACCCTCAATCTCCTGTACATTGGAACTACAATTCAGGTTCCCATCCCCATTAGTTTAAAAAAAATTATAGAAATTACATGGACCAAATGCGTCTCCTTGCAGATTGAAACTTGAAGATGTGTGAAGCTCTAATTTTCTGAAAATGTTTTATAAGTGCAAAATGGATAGTTACACATTTCCACTTCCACAAATATACAGGAGAATGAACACAAACATATATCCAAATTTCAGAAACAAAAGAAAACCAGAAGAACCTTTCCATTGTTGCATCACATGATTTGCTTGGCTCTCTGTAGAAAACAGTCCAAAAGGTAAATAATTCCTGAAGCCCAAACTTAATACATTAAGATAAAACAAAAGTTGTTCATTTTCTGAGATCCTTTCAAATTGACAGATCCAGATGAGACTCCAGAGACTGTGATGATTACTATGATGCAGTCACAAAATGGTGAGAACAAGAAAAGCATTCTTATTTTGAAAATGTTCATTGCAATTGATTTTGTGACTGAACTTGAATTCCATTTGAACCGTGCCTTGAAAGATAATCGTCTGTATGTACAGCAACATAGACAGAACCTGCAAAAATTGAATAAGACAACCATACAATTGGAATCATGATTTAATTTTCCAACTCTGACAGCAAAACTTCCTTCTGCATATGATGGTCTTTACAAACACAACCAATTTACACAACATTTGCACATGTTTGACCTTGACAAATGGTCCAACTATTATACTGGTGCTAATGTTATGTGGCCAAAATGACATAGACTAGGGCAAGATTTGTGGCTAAATTGTATGAGAAATCCAGCAAGACCTATCATGATAGTGAGAGCATATTGCTGTACTTTTTATACAAATTACAAGGTAGTGAGGTGAGATTCTCATTAGGCTTCAGTGAATTCCCATTGCGGGTGATTAGTACTTGTTACCTCCATTAACTGCACATCTCAATTCATCAATATATAACTTCCTGTTATAGTAAACACAGCAAACAAGTTAGATTCTGAGAATTTGCAACACAGTGCAGGAACCTGGTGAATTCAGCTCATTGTTTGTTACAAAGGAAATCAATGTTGGAGATGACACCCCAACAACTCCGGGCACAATCCATGGGAACTAGTCACAGGCACCCCAAAATCATGGACATTGGTGTCTGAAACCTATCAGCCTTTAAGAACTCTCATGGCTCATCTCTGCTCCAGTTAAACTAACCTTCTGTGCTTCAATGCTGTACCTTGGGGCACAACAGAAGCTATCAGTGTAATAGCTCCTCAGAGTTACAAATTCAGATCATGGACTAGACCAGGCTGTATCTTTGACCTGTTTGCTTTCTGTCATAATGTGAATTCACGCTGAGCTAACCTGGATAGTCACAGCAGCCTGCTTTGCATTGACTTTCTTTTCTGTACTTTGCACAGTCGACTAGAGATATCAGGCCCACAGTACTGCTGTCATGCCAAGCTGTTCAGCACAGGCATAAAACCAGAAAAGTTGTTATGGTTATCAGCAGTTCTCAGTTGAGGAAGACAGCACTCAGTCAGGATTCCTTGCACAGTAAGTCAAGGCAGCATCTGTGACAGGGGATTGGACACAGTCATTCAGCCACTCAGGGTTATCAGAAATAGAATTATCTACTTGTAAGGGATGAAGAGCCAAATGTTGGACTTCTTACCACCTTTTTTGAGTCTTTTGAGCCAATATGGTCTGTTTATCTAAGGTATCAGAGTCTAAGGTATCAAAAAGAAGATAGTGACAATTTAATTGGTGGAAGGGAGAATGTCATTGACTATCTACTTCCATGCTGTGTGATACTTCAGATGGCTGAGACTGAACTGACCTGAGTGACAACTTCAGAACAAGCTGCCAATATCTGGAGCCGTGATCTCCAAACTCAGGCCTGGGAGAAGACAAAGTCCTGCCTATGCACCATCCTGGCCTGCAAGGCCTTTTTTTCCCTGCCCACAAAGCGGGGAACAAATTTCCCACTATGTGCGATGTCGAGGGCAAATTTCAGGAACTGTTCAGGGCACCTTCATACTGGCAGTGCTTGTGCATGTGTATAATGGCCATTCAAACATCACCCAGCGCCAGGTTATGAGTCAATTCTGGGGTTATCCCAGCAATAGCGAGTAGTTCCCAAAATGACACATGGCAAGGTAGAGCTGGAATTGGACAAGGGAGGAGTGCCATAGGGATAATATAAGATACTGTCAAGAATCATGTGAGGTCTCAGAGTGAGAAATCCTCCAGAAAATTCAAAGATACTGACACTTAGCCAAAAGAAACATAAATTGCAACCCAATTTTCATTTCAATATCGAGACTCCAACCAAACACAGGACCGATTGCAAAAATTCAAAAGAGAGCAGATTCTGGATGAAACATTCATCCTTTTTCCCATGGATGCTGCCAATGCTCTGACTATTACCAACAATTCATTTGTTTTTCTTTATTTCAGTGGGTATTATTTCATAACAGGATTTGAGGAGACAATACCTGAACCAAAAGAATTTTGAAAGGTTACACATGAAGCATCTAAAATTTTGGTTATAAGACCCAGCTGTGGAAACTAATTGGGCTTGAGGATATTTATTTTGTATCTCATTAATTTTTTCATTTCCTTTTTAAAAAATGATGAGTCAGAAACTCCTGGCAAATTATTTTTAATTTTGCTTATATTTCCAGTAATATCCTCGACTATGAAGATTAATAGAAACAACAGCTTGATTTCAATTTGTCTTCAAGAAACTCCCAATGTTCTTAGCTCCTTTTATTCTCTCAACATATCTAAAATAAGCTGTAGTATTTTTCCTTGATATCTCATTCAGGTTTGCTGTTTACTTCATCACTCCCACTGTGATTCCCTACGAGTCTATGCATTCATACAGTTCTTCCTAATAAGTTCATGTGGTCTCTCATTTTTTTCATCAAGATTATCTAATTACAGGGCTCTTACTCAACTGGAATATGTACAAATCTTGTAGTCTGCATTACTCCTATTCTTGTGTCCCTTCTTTCAACAAATCCCACGGTTTATCTGTAATTTTGCCCAATGATAGTTTGCTAAATCCAAATGTATCCCGAATCTTGATATTATTTCAAACAGCTTTGAAAAACTCCGTGTACTTTCAAAGGAGACCAATTGTTAAGAGATAAGAACTGAGTTAGAGATATAACAGTTGGATGTCGAGCCATAAAAAAGAGAGAGAAGGAGAGAGAGAGTCTTGGCATTAAAGGGTCAGAGCGAAACAATAACAGCTATTTAAAACTGAAAAAACTGCAGAAGCTGTGAATCGGAAACAAATGTAGCTAGATGTTCTGCCCAGCAATAAACCAAAAACAAATTACATTATAAAACAGGTTCTCAGTCACTTTTAAATCAGAAAATCATTCCAAGAATCTGTTAATGAAAAAATGAAATGCCCAAACAATCTAAATAGAGCAAATGTTGTATTTGGATCAAACTTTCAAGAAATTAAGAGAATTATGGAGGCTTTTAAGAGTTTGGGATGAACCCAACACACAGAATGAGTGCTGTGAATTTATGGTGAAGGTATAAGTAGTATAAAAGAACTAATGATGTCCATTTAATTGTTACGATCTGAAAGCATTGAAATCCTTTCCCTTTAAAAACAAAAATGTTATTGCTGCCAATTACAACACAAAAAAACTGTTTGAATGTATTGGTTGACAAGCCCATACACTTTCTTAGTTTTGTCACGCTTAGCACAGTAATTCAATTGGAGTTTTGACACAATGATGCTTTCCTCTGTAGGTTATTGATTCTTACATTTGATTAGCTTGAATTTTGCCTTGGTTGTAGTGATTGCAAAGTTATTTTATAGTCAATGTTAGTGCATTAATCCATTTGTTTTCAACTGAATTTACACTCAGCTGATTGCTTGCACTTTATTTTATGTATTTCATCTTTTCAAATGAGTGTTGTGATTTTACTTTCTAGTTGTTATGCTTTACATTACCTGCCTATGAGAAGGGACACAAAGTCATTAATCAATAAGACTGTAAAATGTTTGACTACTTGGCAAACAATCAAATGGAAGAGAACACCTATTTATTAAAAATAATAAAAATAATAGCATGGTTGAATTTGATATTATGCTTGTGAAAGAGAAGGATGAGTAAAGTAATAATTAATAGAAAAACATACCATTTGAGCCAGTAATTTTAATTGTCTTCATTGTTGACGTTTTTCAAAAGATGTTATTACTGAGGAGTGTTTCAAATGTCCAAAAACAAGGAGTGGGATAAAGTTAAAAATTTATTGATAATTTTATGGGGCTATTAAAGGATTAGTAATCTTTGATGTAGTTACAGCATAGAATTTTATTTGTTTTTATAACAAATGAAAGGCTTGAGGGTTTTTAATTGCGTCTAGTTTTCACCTGGCAGTATGAGTTAAAATCAGATACATTATTTGTATGAAATCTTGAACTTTATGATTTGAGAGTTCATTCACACTCAAAAAACCTAATTCCAATGTTTTCCATTTTAATCTTTAAAATATATCTGCTTTTTAGGTATTTCAACTCTCAGAGAATAAAAACGTTTAAAACACATTTTTTCTGCCACAGCTGTGGAACAGAAACACCTGATACATTATATACTGTCTTGATAACAATTGGGGAACAATATTTTCTGGGGGTGGTTAATTTGGGCTATTAAGTTTTAATATGCATCATCTAATTTTAATACTTCAAACTTTTTATGGAGTGAACTAACATTAAGAAATGGAAAACTACTGACTTAAGATGCCTCCAGCGATCACTTGACTTGGTTAAGTCAAGCTCATTATGCTATCAATAAACAAGAATTAGTCTGAACTGATTTTAGCATGTCATTAAAATGACTGAAACCAGTCACTCAGATCTGTCTCACCTTTTAGATTTATATCTTTCTGCGAGTTTCATTTATTGGGCTGAAAGTCAACAGCAGATTATCCAAGTTTTTTTTTGCAGGAAAAAATGAACCCTGAAATGGAAATATTTAAGGAATTGCATTTCAGGCACCAGCTTTTGTGGCAGAGCAGAGAAAAAACTAATGAATTAAAACAGCAGACTGGAAGATTTGCTCTTTGCCTCCTTATATTCTCAACCTCTCAAAAAAAGCTGTGATCAGTGATAAAATCATTTGGATAAAGATCCATTTGTTAAGAAGTCAAGGATATCCAAACATTTTGCTCAGAATACAAAACATCAATCAAACAATTATTGTCCCATGTTAATGATTGATAGCTCTAGGACTCTAAGAACCTTTTAAACAACCAATCTAGATAATCATTTGTGTTCAAGACAAACCAACTTTTTAAAAAATTGCATCTCTGCTTGTGCATGTGTTCAGTATTACACTAGTGGGATGGCACAGCGGCTCAGTGGTTAGCACAGCTATCTCACAGTGCCAGGGACCTGGGTTTGTTTCTTGCTTTGGGGGACTGTCCATGTGGAGTTTCCACATTCTCTCTGTCTCTGCGTGGGTTTCCTCTGCATGCTGCAGTTCAAAGATGTGCAGGGTTAGATGGACTGACAGTGCTAAATTGGCATTGTGTCTAGGTTTGGGTGGATTGACAGGGTTATTGGGTGGAATGCTTTTTTTGGGGGGGAGGGTTGATGGGAGGAGTTGGAGGTTTGGACTCAATGAGCCGCATGACTTGTTTCCCTACTGTAGCGATTCTATGGTTCAATTATTTTCTTGGGATTAATAAGTAATAAAGTTGCACTTTTCACTCCAGATAATCCTGTAAATGGCTCCTTAATTTTAAGTGGTAATATGCTTTAATAAAGTGCAATATATATAAATGTATGCTAAATAATATTATAAATCTTTACTGCAACCAATTGATGGTTTTAAAAAGGGAGGAACTGAATCGTTTCTCCTACTCTAGTCATATCTGCTAACGACTGCTACATTGACCCACCCACATGCTGGTTATTTTTCAACACTGTGCTAAAATAAAGAACTCAATTATTTCCGGCTTACAGGTGGTGAATTAAAATTCAAACAACTTAATTCTACTGCTTTACTACTCATCCGGGTGAAATCAAATGGCAAAGTTGACGATAGAGATAATAAAAGCAAGAAATACAGACTTTGTTTCTTTATCAATTATACCCTTTCATTTTACTTTAGAGTTTACTTTAGAATCATTTATCTACACTGCAATATATACTTTTTCCATTGGCTAAATAAATTAGAACAGACCATGATTAAATCTCAATATTATTCTACTTTTTCTTAAGTTTAGCCACAGAAAACACTGAATTTATTCAATGATTTTCCTCATATTGGTTAGTATCCATAATGCACTTCATCGATAAACTCTATTTACCAGGAAAATCATTACCATTGGATCATGATAATCCCAAGCAGTGGCATTTCCAAATATTTGAAAATAGCTAGCACTGGATTTGGGCTACTTAGATGGAATCTTTGAATCTGAAATTCTCCAATTAACTGGAAGCACCTCAGTAGAAATACACTAAAACATGTGATTTTCACTCTTGGAATGGGATGATTTTTTTTCTTGGCCAGTGGTGAAGAGCAGTGCTGGATGTTGCTGTAAGATAGAATTGGGTCAATTGTCCCTGGATGCAGAGTTCAGGTAGTTATGTAACAATGGGAGATAAGATTGGCTGATTTGAAGTTCCACCAGAGTTCTCTGGGATATATTCCCAGTTTGCTTAGAAGACTCTCCAGCCTTTAATGTTTGCAAAATTACCTATCCCTGAAGTGCACCTTGTCTCTAACACAGTATTTTTTATCATGATGTGGCCAGCTTGTTACCTTTCATAAAGTAAGTAACTGAGAAGTGAATAACATCATATTTAGATATCCAACAGATGCGTATTACAGCTCACAAATATTTCATTAAGAAAGTCTGAGCTAATGCTATACCATTCAGTGAGAAACAGCATGTCATGTTTCAAGTGGTCCTAGTTAAGATAGAGATGTGAAATCTTTATACTCTGAGGCCATGTGCCATTATAAGGTGGTGATATCAAGAGCATGTCTCTTAAATGTATACACATACTATGAGATATATAGCAACATCCTCCTTTTTCCAAAGATTAAAAATGATCCCAAATAGATGTACGTGATTGCACATAGACATTTGTTTTCAATTTGATAACTTTACAAGCAGGCAAAAATTGAGTTTACAAGATTAACAATTCAAGTTGCATTGTAATGATTTGGAAACTTGACAACTTATTCTGATCAAATGATCACATAATCACGCAGAAAGATATGCATTACTCATTTTGCAATTCTGTGAAAACTTTGTTTTCTTGCAGCTAGTTGCTGTCACTCAACAGCATGGCACAATCAGTGTTCTTCTTCACTGTCTATTCACATAATTAGCATGCCAGATTTTTGCCATTGTTGTCTTCTGTTTCTTCATGATGTAACTGATAATAAACACTGATGATTTCATATGATCTTGGCTTGTTGAATATTCCAGAATGTTCTGCTGGTGTTCAAATATTTGTACTTGAATTTTAAACTCAATTTTAGACTCATTTTTCAGTGTTTTGATTTAAAGGTTCTTTATGTTCTCACTCATCATGTATCTTGTTAATTCTCATCTCTCTTTGAAAAAGAGCGTCGTGTGTCTTAGAATGGTTATAGAATTCATTGCTGGGTAAAGTTATTCATACTTTCATTCCAAGTATAAAATTAGTTGGACATGTTAATCCTTTTTCCAGTCTTGGACAAAAAAGTAGAAACATAGTCTAAAAATCTTGTTTGTTCCTTAACTCTTGATGATCATCAGTCTAATGATATGCAACAATAACCTGCTAGACTGCTGAGTGTGTAGAAGTGAGTGAAAATATGTGCATCCCTTCTCCCCATTTACTACACGTCTTGAAACGGGTTTCCAGTGAGCTGTAGTCTATTATCACATACAATCCATTCTAGGATACTGAATAAACTGAAAGTAACACTTATTGTATCAGGGATGGTTGTGCTCAGGTTGGTGAGTCATTGAAATATGGGCATTTGGGTGGCACGGTGGCTCAGTGGTTAGCACTGCTGCCTCACAGCACCAGAGTGGCAGGTTCGATTCCAGCCTTGGGGGACTGTCTGTGTGAAGTCTGCACATTCTCCCTGTGTCTGCATGGGTTTCCTCCAGGTGCTCCGGGTAATCTTATTTCCTCCCACAGTCCAAAGATGTGCAGGTTAGGTGAATTGGCCATGCTAAATTGCCCATAATGTTAGCTGCATTAGTTAGAGGGGAAATGGGTCTGGGTGGGTTACTCTTCAGAGGGTTGGTGTGGACTTGTTGGGCTGAAGGGCCTGTTTGCACACTGTAGGGAATCTAATCTAAAACCATCACAAGGATGTAATATTCCCTGTGCACCGTGAATTGCACAGTTGCTACTTTCAAGCAATAAGTGAATGGAATGGCATTCCTTCTGGATCCCTCTGTTGCTGAGTTTGGTACATCTGGCATGCTGCACAAATGTTCTCAAATTGTTGAATATCCCTGACCACAGATGCATGTAATCTTGTGTGTTTGTTATATGTGCATCACTGGTGAAATATAGATATGACATCTTGGCATAATGTTTTAGTCTGAAAACTTGTAATCTTTTGAAAATGATTTGTGAAGTATCAAGGTCATCTCTGTCCAACCAAATTGAACATATCTGCCAGGCCATCCCTGAAATATTATTGTAGTTTCTCCTCTTTAGCAGTTTTTTGTTGCAACTCTTCACAATAGCTCTGGTCAAAGTATAACAGATCTACTTTAAGTATATCTTTGAATTCAACTGATTCAATTTTCTCTTACGTGCTTTGCTCCACCGTTTTGAATGTGGTTTGAATCTAATGAACTGTGGCTCTACCAAAATCTATGCATGCTGTGGATACCAATAGTCCTACCACTGCTGAACCATTGATGTTTATCAGATAGAAAATTTCAGAAATCCAAGATGAGCTTGATTGTACCAAGATTCTGAATTGTGATTCATTATACGCAATGAAATTATCTCACATTTAACGTACCATGGGGTAGCAGTACCTCTTCAGTCATCCAAGTCCACAAACAGAAATGCTGAATACAAAATGTGATCTTTACTAGATCATAACTAGAATACGGTGATAGTTTTGGGCCTCTTATCTAAGGGAAGATATAATAGCATTGGATGCAGCCTAGAGAAGATACACTAGGTTGAAGAAGAAGGGTCACTGGGCCTGAAATGTTGACTCTGTTTTCTTTCCACTGATGCTACAACAATTGCTAGGTTCTTGTTTTACTCTAACTTGATCCGAGGGTATGGCGGGAATGCCTTATAAGGAGAGTTTAAGTAGGTTGAGCCCTGTTGGAGTTCAGAAGAATGAGAGCTGGCTTTATTGAAACATACAAGATTTTTTGGCACTTGATAGGGTGGATGCAAAAAGGTTGTTTCCCCTTGTGAGAGAATCTCGGACCAGAGTGCATCTCAGAATAAGGAGACATCCCATTAAGTTAAAACTTCAGAAGAATTTCTTCTCTCAAAACATAATGAATCTTTGGAGTTCTTTATCGATGAGGATTATTTTGACTGAGTTGTAAAGTAAATTCAAGGCTAAGACAGATGGATTTTTAATAAATAAGTTAATCAAAGGTTATGAGTAAAAGGGTGTGCACTTAAGGATTATCAGATCAGCCTTGATTGATGGAGAATACTCAATAGGCCATATGGCTTTTTCTGCTCTTATGTATTATGGTCTTATGTTTAACTGTGCATAAGTGTTAGGGATAGCTTTTCTTTCTTTGTGAAATAGGGCATGTTGAATTATGTCTCACAGTTCATATGCCTTTAAGAATCAGGCCTATGACATAACTACTGTACTATAGCATATGAACAGTAGGTACAAAAGTCTCAGGTTCCATCTCATCTAGGGCCACTTGAAGCATGACACTATGGTGAAAGCATGCTACTGTTTGTAACTGGATAGCTGAACAGGAGCTGAAACAAGAAATGCTTATGACTGTAATATATGTGTCATGAGTTATTGAATATTTCAATACACATTGCTACATCCATCTAGTTCTTACATTTTGCAAGGTAACATAAGCAATGCTGCATCAGGTAAAATGTCCTGCTGTAGGTGAAAGCCACACCACAGTGTGGATTCAAATATTAGTAAAGGATAGTATTAGTTGATAGTATTAGTGAACATTTCTCTTGTGCAATTTGAGACCCGAAGTAAAGTC
Source organism: Chiloscyllium punctatum (assembly GCF_047496795.1). Taxonomy (NCBI): domain Eukaryota; kingdom Metazoa; phylum Chordata; class Chondrichthyes; order Orectolobiformes; family Hemiscylliidae; genus Chiloscyllium; species Chiloscyllium punctatum. The sequence continues at coordinate 84,822,036 of NC_092747.1, forward strand.
AGCCCTACTGCAAACGTTTCAGAGACTGGAGAGATAAATTAATTCTGAGTGAGAAAAAATAATCAGGCTTTGGAGTGGGATTACTTTAGGTAGAATAGTGAAGTAAGAAAGTCAGGAGAGCTGAATTCCATCCACGCAAGCATTCATTATAATTTGAAGGATTACACTGATTTGCCAAGACAGGATAAAATGAATTTGCTGGATCAAATTTACTGAGCCATAACTAAATAAATTAATGTGTTAATTCTTTTGAATTTGTGTTTAACACAATTGATTTAATTCACTGGGTTCCATTCAGCCAGGCATATGTGACACAATTTTTTTTTGATTGCACTATTTTAACGACATATTATTGAACAAATTCACTGGATTCCATTTGTCTCACAGATATAAAGCAAACAATAAGGAGCATAATAGTAGGCTTCATAAAGACAGAGACAGGTTGATGCAATGACATGTGTATCACAGATGAAATATCATACAGGGAAGTGTAAAATATACATTTTGCTAGTTGGAATTTTGCGAGGAAATATAGGCTAAGTTTTAAATGAGGTGCCTAGATAGTCTGACCTTAGTCTTGATCGACACTGGTGACAGGCCATATTGTGAAACTTGTTTAAAAATAAAATATTAATCTCTTTATTAATGAGAAAAGTGAGGATGATGACATTAGCAGTGGAGCTGCGGTCAGAGGCTGATCCTCCTGAGACACAGGTTGCTGATACATATCAGAATAGCAACTTCATGGACTTTAGATCCATTGTTGGGAGTCTGGCCTCTTTCCACTTGCATCCTGGTACCCATGTATTCTTCCTAGGGATGAGCCATGTGTTGCATAGCAGACAACCAATGTTGTTGCTGCTGCTGTCACCAGTGCCGATGCAAGTTTACAGTGGAAAGCCCCATGCCCTGGACTGTCCATGGATATCCACTTTGCAGGCTGCCAGCAGTGAAGACCTTCATGAGGTGGAACAAGTGATTGTTTGGTTGAATGCCTTATAGATAGTAGCCATCCACCTGCCCAAAACCCATCACACTGCTTGGTAGAAAGAATACTTGATAAGGAAGCTTGGTTATCTGGTATTTCTGCAACATTTCAGTGCAACTGATCAAAGCCTGTTGTCAATTTCACTGGGACAAAGCCTCCCACTCACCTTCTCTTCACTGCCAGAATAGGATACAGTGTAAGTTCTACTGGTGAGCAAAAGATATGCATTTGGAAAATTCCTGTGCCTCACCCCCAGACTGGGTGAATGGATATCATCGATCACAGTCCACAACCTACCCCTAGGAAAATGGAGTGAAGCCAGAACCTATCTGGATATCTTTCTGGCTCCAACTTATTTTGATTTTTTTCATTGACCTCGCACTTATAATCCACATTCACCAGCTGAGTATCGAGGTCTTATGGAGCAGTATTGCTATCTCTGATAAAGCAACTCTGTATTCAATTCCCTCCTCAGGACTTGACTGCCATAGAAGGTATGTCATAGCATCACTAAACAAGTGGATTATCTGTCATTAAATCCTTAGGATATGGACACATCAAGTATTAAGAACTAGCATCATCTTGACTCAGAGAGACTACAACAGATGCAATGCCTTGGGATAAACTTGTGTTTATTTGACTTCATCACGGTTTACTTTCACAAGCATCTTTGGTTTAACAGCAAACTTGAATATCTGACTGCCAATCCCTTCAACAAAGTAAGTAGGACGTATTGTAAAGAGCTGAGGCTCATGCACTGATATCTGTGACAACTCACTAGTAATAGCTTGCCCACATTGTGTATGTTACAACAAGGACCTCTGAAAGTGAACAAAGGTGTTGGTCTATACTGATGGTCTTGGTTCATGTATTAACCTTCTACAGCAAAATCTAGACTCTCTATTGTTGTCACATTAAGATACTTTAGAGGTTCCAACAGCAGTGCCTACATTGAATCCTGGGGATCAAGTTGAAGGACCACTAGTCTGCCATGGAGCTATGCCTATCAGTATTAAAACGCTGCTCCTAAAGAAACAGCTCCACTGGATTGCATTGGCTGAAACTTCCCCTTCGCAGCCAATGCTTTGAGTGACCAAAAGGAAAGGGATAAGGGTACAGCTTAGATCACTAAAGTATGGAGACATGGGCACAACTGACTAAGGAGAGAGAGCTACTGGCTGCATCGCATGGTGTCCTGATCTATTTTGGCACAACCTACTTAGGAGGTTTAGTGACTCAATCACCTGGGGCAATAATAGTAGCAGAAGACTTCCAACCAGGGGTGGCCAATTTATTTCCCCATACAGCACTATGCCCTAACTTCAGAAAAATCTGTTGATCCAAGACTGAGCTCCTTAGTCATCTGAAGATGCATCCAGCCTGACAGGTGCCATTCTCGACTCTGAAAAATCACTGTTGACACTGAATAGTTTGCTCACTTAAAAGTGACTCTTTATCTCGCGACTTTTTTCTGTCATTTGATTGATATTCCACCTCTGTTAATATTTTCTGCCAAACTCATGTGTTCTTTCATCTCACAATTTGTTGAATGTCATTTGAAAATCCAGGACTATCAATTCACTGGTTCACCTTTATCTACCCTATTAATCCTTTTTTTTCAAAAAGCACTAATAAATTTCTCAAATCCAATTTCCCCTTCTCTACTCTAAATTTTATGCAATGTTGAAAAATCATGATTATTTCACTATATCTGGGGTTTGCTCTTTTGGAATTTTCAATGTCGGCCATCAGATCTAAAGGATTTGTTGCTCCTTAATCTGTATAATGCTTTACTGATATGAATTTCTCTAAGTTCTTCACTTTTATTAGATCATTGGATCTTCGTTATTTCTGTTTTCTACTGTGAAAGCAGTCAAAAATCTTTAAGTACACGGACTGCTATCAGTTCGGAGGGAGATAGGTTGGATTGGGTGAGGGGCCAGAGAAACTGAGGTGTCAATGTCATGTCGATAGTTCTCAATGAACAGATAAAGTGCAGCTAAAAGGCCAGAGAGAAGGGTCCATGTGGAGATGGAGTTTTGGAACTGGATGAAATGGTTTGTGGGACTCTTGTCCTAATCTGAGGAAAGGTGACTAGACCTGAAACATTGACTGATTTCTCTGCATAGTTGCTGCAAAATCTGCTGAGTTTTTCCAGTAACTTCTGTTTTTGTTTCTGATTTACAGCATTCATAAATAAATATTTTGACTAAAAACAAATAATTAAAATATCTGCCATTTCCATTTTCCTCTTTGAAGTTTCTACTATTTTAGCCAATGAAAGGACAACTTATGCTTTCGCTGTTTTCATGTCTGTACCTTGTAGAAGTATAACCTCTGTGGATATTTCTTACAAGTTTAACCTCACATTCTATTTTCTTCAATTTTTTTGTCAGCTTTTGCTGATTTTGAAAACTGTTTAAATCATTACGCTTACAATCTTTTTGACAGTATTATAAACTTATTTTTTGTCTAATATTATCCTTAATTGTAAATTCACTGAGAATGAATCAGTTTTCTTATATTATGTTTATTTGTCAATGGAATATATATTCGTTAAAAATCATTCAATATTTCTTCACATTGTTTCAGTTTTTCAGCCATATATTTTAATCTAGTTTTAGTCAACCTTCTCCAAATTGCTTCTTAAATCTGTTTGATAGGTTTTTATACAATTTGACAAATTGATAGGACACTTAGATTCAGAATGAATAGTTTCTGCTTATGCTATCTTAGACATATTCTTATGTCTCTTGGCAGAGTATGGTCACCACCTCAGAGGTCCTGAGTGCATTAATTTTATCAACATACACTCATTAATAAAGGTCACAAACATTGAGCTAGAATACTCAGGTTCAAGTCCCACTTGTTCCAGAGGTGTGTCCCTGAACAGATTGACAAAAAATATCTACACTCATTGCTAAGCTAACAAAGGCTGTGCTAGCTCAAACACAATCATCAGACACCAAAAACACTTTCAGTACATCTGTCAAATGACTACTGGTTCACAACCTCTTTGACATCCATTCTTCTACTGCAATCACAACTTGCAAGCAAGGCAGTGGACATTGAAAACTGACAGACAGTTGCTGATGACCATGACACCTGGAGTTTGACTGTTGAGAAGGACAATGTAAGAGGTAAGCAGAAACAGAAAGCTTAGCTGTCTGAGATGTGGATCAAGAGAAAGTGCAGATGCCAGTGAGTTGTGCTCCTTCTCAGCTCACTTTCTTCCTCTGCAATAAATGTAGCACTGACTGCCATGCCAGAATACTGCTCCTGAGCCATACTCAGGGAATATTTAATGTAGAATTAGCAATGTATCGCGAACTGTGAATTCACAAGATGGAAGGTCACCAAGACATTGAAGTTCACTTCTCTAGTTTCAGATTTATGTAAATCACAGTCAAACTTGAAATGAAATATTATCACTTTACGATTACTGTTCCCTAGGGGACCCCCTATTATGTGCTAAATGATTAACCTTTGCATCATTACAACAGACTAAATTCATTTGTTCTCGTTGTGGAGGAAGAGCGCCTCATTTTCCGCCTAGGAACCCTCCAACCACAAGGGATGAATGCAGATTTCTCCAGCTTCCTCATTTCCCCTCCCCCCACCTTTTCTCAGTCCCAACCCTCAGACTCAGCACCGCCTTCTTGACCTGCAATCTTCTTCCCGACCTCTCCGCCCCCACCCCCTCTCCGGTCTATCACCCTCACCTTAACTTCCTTCCACCTATCGCATTCCCAACGCCCCTCCCCCAAGTCTCTCCTCCCTACCTTTTATCTTAACCTGCTTGGCACACCCTCCTTATTCGTGAAGAAGGGCTTATGCCCAAAACGTCGATTCTCCTTCTCCCTTGATGCTGCCTGACCTGCTGCGCTTTTCCAGCAACACATTTTTAAGTGAGACTACCCTTTATACTCTCTATTAATCCAATAATGTTGCTAATACCTCATGGCCAAAACCCCTGTTGCCCATACTACCTTTTGAGCCTTGCATCTTATGCTCTCTAATGTTTGAACTGGTGGCAATGACTATCTTTGAGGTTTTGTTGACCAATTTTAATCTTATCTTCTCTAATGTCTTTAGCAGTACCTGATTTCTTATTCAATCAGTTTAGCTGGTTCTTAGATGGACCTCGACGACTCAATCCTTTCCTTCCCATTTTAAGAAGATCTCCAGAAATGAGGTGATGAGCTTGAACTGACACAGAGCAGACTGCAGAGAGCAGTATCGACCTCAATCATTACCACTTTGCTCTGCACTCCCACTACTTGAATGCTTGCATGACCTTGTTGTGGTCAATTCACAGAATCATCTTGCAGACATTGTCCTCATTCATTCAAGTAGAAAGAACATCCATGTCCTGTTGAATGGGGGCAAGATTGAGGTTAGTCAAACACTTGAAAACAAACTTAAAAATCACACAACGCCAGGTTATAGTCCAACAGATTTAATTGAAAGCACTAACTTTTGGAGCACCACTCCTTCATCAGGTGGTTGTGGAGTACACAATTGTAAGACACAGAATTTACAGCAAACGTTTACAGTGTGAGGTAACTGAAATTATACATTGAAAAATGCCTTGATTGTTTGTTGAGTCTTTCATCTGTTCGAATACCATGAGTTTCACTTCTTTCATGTGTAAATCACAAAACGTTTTTTAAAAGTTACATTCTCGGGTTAACTGTAACAATTGGTGTCAAACTGTAACAATTGGTGTCAGCCAGATAATGTGTTGAAGGTGTTAGCCCGCTGTGTTCTCTGTCTGTGCCATAATGTTTAGACTGATTCTAATCTAAAAATAGCAAGTTACAAGAGTCTTACATAAATTCATGCAGTTTTTGAGCAAAGGACAATGTAACTTTGCAGAGTTACATTATGGCACAAACATTATGGCACAGACAGAGAACAGAGGGGGCTAACACCTTCAACATGTTATCTGACTGACACCAGTTGTTACAGTTAACAGAGAATGTAACTTCTTAAAAAGAGTTTTGTGATTTACATATGAAAGAAGTAAAATTATCATGATATTCGAACAGATGAAAGACTCAACAATCAAGGTATTTTTCAATGTATAATTTCAGTTACATCACACTAAACTTTTGCTGTAAATTCTGTGTCCTACAATTTTGTCCTCCACAACCACCTGATGAAGGAGTGGTGCTCCAAAGGTTAGTGCTTCCAATTAAATCTGTTGGACTATAACCTGGTATTGTGTGATTTTTAACTTTGTACCCCCCAGTCCAACACCGGCATCTCCAAATTATAACTTGAAAACAAGTAAGCAATCATACCAGTTTCCTCAAAGACTTTCATATTTATCCATTTTATTGACTTCTTACGATGTTATTTTCAAATAATCTTTTGTCCACAGATTGATACAGCTTCAAAAGTTTTTTTAAAAGAATACTGAATATATGTTAAGTACTGTTGAAAATGTCACACTTGGCTGAAGCCTTTTGTCTTGCCATCATCAGAACAATTTGCAAAACATACCAAAGGAAAGGGAATTTTTATATTATTTGAGAAAAGCATGCAGATTTTTGGTAAGTGGAAACTGAAAGAACTGTGGATGCTGTTAATCAGAAACAAAAACAGAAATTGCTGGAAAAGCTCAGCAGGTCCAGCAGCATCTGTGGGTAGAAATCAGAGTTAACATTTCGGATCAAGTGACCTTTCCTCAGAACTATTAATAAGTGGACTCTGATTAGCCCGTTCTGATAATAACCATTCATCATGTTTTTCTTGCAAATTATTCTCAAAAGTGCAAGGTGGAAAGCTTCAACAAAATATGCTTTTTGTTCAGCAATAGTCGAGTTCTACACTATTAAACTATCATACATGCAAGGCTTTAGAAAGCTAATTAACTGTAACACAATTATGACAATACCATATTATTTTAAGACTATGTTTAGTCACATCAGTACACTTCTCCCATGATATAAGAAGTCATAGCTTGGTGAAAGATTTCCTATTGTTACCAAAGCATGCTGCAGATGTTTGGGACACAATACAGTTTTAATGATAATTCTTCTCTTTCAAGGTAGTGGATTTAAAATCTTACACCATTAAATTGGGCTCACACAGAAGGTTACTATTCAATGGTTAGCTGACACGACTGACTCACTATGGCAATGCATCAATTCTGATGTATGGTCAAATAAAACCAATTGCTAGTTGATTAAGTGGACAGTCCTATTTTGTCAAACTGAACTAAAACCTTCAGGGCACAAAGGTCCACAAAGTAATGAATATTTTAGTCTGCTGAGGATCCAAGATCAGTTAAGTTAGTTACGACCAGCTTATTGTACTTCAAACACAAATATTTATGTGACAGAAGATTAATCATTAAGTTTCAAAACTGGGAAATTTTTAATACAATATGTATTCCAGAGAAGAAAAATAATTGAAAATGCTGAAAAGACTCACCAAGTTTGGCAGAAAAAGAAACAGAGTTAATGTTTTAGGGTGAACATCTTTTGTTGTGACTGGCACAAATTAAAGTAGTAGCAGGTTTTAGATAAATGCAATCAGGTAAAGAGGGAAGAAGAGAAACCAGGAAATACAATAAGGTAGACAGAAAGAGAAACTAAATGACAAAATGGATGATGGCACAAAGCAAAAAAAATGGATGATAATAGAATAAATAAAGGAACAAAGGTTGGTGAAATATCTCCACAGCACGATATCCCATTGCCAAATCACTCTTCATTTACACGTGGAAATTTCTTGGCTCTGGCATAGCCTCATTAGAGTCAGCATCCAGAATCTCTGACACTTCTCTTTCTTTTTTTAATTTTTTTTTTCCAAAACAGTGAAGGGTCTCCCCTTTTTCTTTTTTTCTTCTTTTTTTTTAACCCCCACACTACCGCCTGACTGTGGTAGTGTTTATTTTTCCCCAGCACCCATGGTGTTTGTGTGCAGTGTGAGACACAGTGAAAGGCACAAAGTGCACGAATCTTTATTCAATTTCCACCACCAGGAAGATAGAAAAACACCCGAGTGGTCAGTGACAAGCACTGCCCTTCAAACGACAGGGCAATGCTGTGTGATCAAAACAGTGACGGGGAGGGTAGCGACTAAATCAAAATAGAGTTGGAGGGGGAAATAATGCACTCCACTCCCTGCGGGGCCCACCACTCCCTGAACAACTCTAGGGTGTTGGTGGACACCGCGTGCTCCTTCTCCAAGGACACCCAGGCTCTAACGTAACCGCGGAAGAGGGGCAGGCAGTCGGCCCTAACAACCCCCTCCACGGCCCGCTGCCTGGACCTGTTGATGGCCAGTTTGGCCAGGCCCAGGAGCAGACCCACAAGGTGGTCTTCAGACCTGCCCTCCCTCCTCCGTACCGGGTGCCCGAAGATCAGGAGCATGGGACTAAAGTGCAACCAAAAGCAGAGGAGAAGGTTTTTGAGAAAATCAAAAAGGGAGTGAAAATGCCCACACCCAATATATACATGGTCCATGGACTCCACAGCGCCACAGAACAAGCAGTTGGGCTGGGAGTCCGTGAACCACTGCAACCGCAGGACTGCTGCGTGCAGCACCCTCCACCCCAGATCCCCGAGAGAAAGGGGGAGGACTCCTGCATAGAGAGACCTCCACTGGGGATCTCCACCGCCCGGTGGCAAATGGGCACGACACTTCTCTTTCTTTTTTTTTCTTAATGAAAATCCCCTGTTAATTTTTTTTTGTTAATTTTTTAAAATTTATTTTATATTTTATTTTTTTTATATAACCCCCACACTACCACCTAACTGCGGTAGTGCTTATTTTTTCCCCAGCACCCATGGTGTGTGTGTGTGCAGGTGTGAGACACAGTGAAAAGACACAAAGTGCACGAATCTTTATTCAATTGCCACCACCAGGAAGATAGGAAAAACACCCGAGTGGCCAGTGACAAGCACTGCCCTTCAAACCACAGGGCAATGCTGTGTGGACACTTCTCTTTCTTTTTTTCTTTTCTTTTTTTTTTCAAAGTGCACGAATCTTTATTCAATTTCCACCACCAGGAAGATGGGAAAAACACCCGAGTGGCCAGTGACAAGCACTGCCCTTCACATCAAAGGGCAATGCTGTGTGGACACTTCTCTTTCTTTTTTTTTCTACTTCACAAGTGATAAAGAAGCATATGCTGTTTTAAGTTGTGTTTCTCACTGGAATGAACTCTAATTTCATTTTATTAACTGTTTGCAATGTATGTGCACAATATTGTGTTTTAATGTGAATCCCCTGTTTATATATTTTTTTCTTTTTTTTTCTTTTGGAAGGAAACACTCGAGTGGCCAGTCACAACTCCAGGGTGTTGGTGGACACCGCGTGCTCATTCTCCAGTTTATTTTTTATTTTATTTTTTTTTAAACTCCCACACTACCGCCTAACTGCGGTAGAGCTTATTTTTTCCCCAGCACCCATGGTGTGTGTGTGTAGGTGTGAGACACAGTGAAAGACACAAAGTGTACGAATCTTTATTCAATTTCCACCACCAGGAAGATAGGAAAAACACCCGAGTGGCCAGTGACAAGCACTGCCCTTCACATCAAAGGGCAATGCTGTGTGGACACTTCTCTTTCTATCTGTAAATTAGGACTCCCTGATTGGACCAGATTAACAGCCTCAATCTGAGAACTCCCATTCTATGATGACCAGCTGGCTGACCTTGTAACAATCACTACATCCCTTCCCCTCTGAATCTGAGGACTTTGGCCGTTTTTTTTCTTGGAGAGGATCCTGGGGCATTTTAACACTGGATCAGACTCCTCTGACTCAGTTTCTGATACGGACAGTGTCTAATGCATGGGAGCTTGCCTGTTGTGACAGGATTCCATCATTAGAAATTCACTCTTTAGGTCTGCTGGCAAAGGCTACATCCACTACATTTTTCTCAGATTCTGAAGTCTCGTCAACACTTAATGGAGAGAGTGAACCAATGCGTTTCTTCAGCATTTCCAACTGTTCCATGTTAGCTCTGCTACAGAGGAAGGGAGAAATAGGCATAGAAATGTTATGATTGTGGGGGATTCAATTGTAAGGGGAATAGATAGGCGTTTCTGTGGCTGCAAACCAGAGTCCAGGATGGAGTGTTGCCTCCCTGGTGCTAGGGTCTTGGATGTTTCATAGCAGTTGCAGGACATTCTGGAAGAAGAGGGTGAAAAGCCAGTGGTTGTGGTACATGTTGATAGGTTAAAAAAAAGGCATGAGGTCCTAAAATCAGAATATAGAGAAATGGAAGAAAGTTGAAATATAGGATCTCAATGGTAGTTATTTCAGGATTACTACCAGTGCAATGAGCTAGTCAGAGTACAAACAGAAAATATTTCAGATGAACACATCTGTGAGGAAGGATGCTTCAGATTTGTGGGGCATCAGAACTGGTTCTGGGTGAGGTGGGATCTGTATACTTTGGATGTGTTACACCTGAACAGGACCAGGACTGAGGTCCTTGGGGGATTACTTTGTAGAGTGGCTGGGGAGGATTTAAACTAGTGTGGCAGGGGGGTGGGAACCAAAGAAATAAGGCAGTAAATGCAGAAGTTGAGGGAGAGGGAGAAACCAAAGCAAACAGGTCTAAGAACAAGAACAGGCAGGGAAATGTTTTTGACAAAGCAGGGGAGATGATCTGAAATGCAAAGTTTTAATGCAAGAAGTATAATAGGAGGGATAGATGAACTTAGAGCTTTGGTTAGTACTTGGAACAATGACATTATGATGATTACCGTGACTTGGCTAAAAGAGGGACAGGATTGGCAGCTATAGATCCCAGGATTCAGATGTGATAGAAAGCCATGTAAAAGGGATGGGGGAGTTGCATTACTGGTGAAGGAGTACCTCACAGCTGTATTGAGGGAGGATACATCAGAGGACTCGCACAGTGAGGCAATATGGGTAGAACTCAGGAATAGGAAAGGTGAAATCACAATGCTGGGGTATACTACAGCACTCCCAACAGCCAGTGGGAGATAGAGGAGAGTATTTGTAGATGGATTTTAGAAAGATGTATAAACAACAGGGTCTTTGTAATGGTGATTTTAACTTCCCCTATATTGACTGGGAATCGTTTTATGCTGGGGGCTTAGATGGCACAGAATTTGTCAGGACCATTTAGTAGGGTTTCTTGACACAGTATGTAAACAGTCCAATCAGGGAAGGGGTTTACTGGACCTGGTTTTGGGAAATGATCCTGGTCAGGTAAGTAAAGTTTTAGTGGGGGAGCATTTAGGGAGTAGTGATCACAATACCATGACAGCAGCAGTCCGCAGATGAAGTTGTTAAATTGGATAAAGGGAACTACAACAATATTCGGCAAGAGCTGGAGGATTTTGATTGGAGGCAGCTGTTTAAGGAAAATCCATATCAGAAATGTGGAAGTATTTCGAACGGTAGTTGATAAGAGTTCAGAAGTAGCATGTTCTGCGAGAATGAAGGATAGGTACGGCAAGTTACATGAACCTTGGATGATCAAGGATGTTATGACCTTGGTCAAATAGAAAGAAAGCATATGTAAGGTCCAGCAGAATGGGAACTGACAAAGCCTTGAAGTACATATGGAAAGTCGGAAAGAACTTAAAGCAGACATTGAAAGAATGTTAGATTTAGGGTTAGGATTAGAGTTAGGGTTAGGATTATAGTTAGGGACAATCTGAAATGAGAGGGCATAATTTTAGGATCAGAGGTAGCAGACCTAAGGAGAAATTACTTCTCTCAAAGGGTTATGAATCTGTGGAATTCAATACTCAAGACTGTGGTGAAAGTTGGGACATTGAGTAAATTTAAGAATGAGGTAGATTTTTTTTCATTAGTAATGAGATGAAGGGATATGGAGAGCAGGAAGGAAAGTGAAGTTGAGGCCAAGATGAGATTAATTAATTTCATATCAAATGGTGGAGCAGGCTGGAGCTGAATTGCCTTCTCCTGCTCCTTATTTTCTTGTGTTCTTAACAGTAACCAATCTTTAAATAACGTGGCTTTTTAAAAAATAATTTGCTAAAAGGGTTGGTTGGCAGAGTTTTAGGCTCAGATTTGCATCTTGGATGTAGATATTGTAAGTTGTGCCTCTTACCAATTTTGTGAGCCCATCTCCTGAGTTGTCATGCCTGCCCACTAGATTTTAACACAGCAAAGTTGGGAGAAGGCTGGAGTCACAGATACCACCTTCTTGAGCATGGTACAGGCAGCAATGGATAGCAGGTCAGAAAGCTCATCTCCATTCATTGGGATATTGGCTCAGTCAACTGGATAAAAGTGAGACCCACTCAGTTCGTATTCCATAATCGCAAATCCATTCCTCCATACCCATTATAGACATAAGTCAGAACATCTTATTGAGCTTGAAGTTGCCTGTCTTTCTGCAGTTATGATTTACTCTTCATTGTAAAGTGTACAAGGGATTCATGAAGAAATATAAAGGTAAGCGTGAGGATCTACTGGGATGATTGTTTCAACTATTTGTTTATTTCTCATAATTTAATCAAGGGCAAGATAGCATCCCAATAGGAAACTGTCTTTTTCTTGAGCATCCCATAAAATGATGAAGTGGTGCACAGTGTGACCAACATCTTCCTGCTGCCTTATTGCCTTGTCAGTGTTGAGGTCATTGACAAACAGATTTCTTGCCCATAGTCTGTCAGAGTGATAGAGCCTCTTTCTACCCACTGATTGTCTATCACATAGGGAGCCCAGCAGCCCCACCTGATGGGACCTTAAGTAAGCTGTGGGGAGTGGCGGTAGTTTGGGGTATGCCTTTTATTTGGGAACTCTTTGCCACACAAAGGAAATCTCCAATGGCAATCGCTGCCACCTATCCAATCTAGCTCCTCCCCTGCCTCAACATCCTCACACACATTCAAAGTTTCAGTGCCTATCCTGAAGGAAAAATCAGTAAAATTTGTGAATGAGACACACTGTTTGGTTTGTCCTGTAAACTTCAGTTGGACTCCAGTATTCTGGAATGTTCAATTCCAAGGATACAGTTCTTTTTTGTACCAGTTTTTAACTCTGGATGAGAGGCTGTCTTTCTGGGGTGCACATTTTCATGCCTCACAGACTTGCCTACAAGAGTTCATGGCTGATACTGTGCCGTCCTTCTCCAGGTTCAGACCCAGCAATGCCTCCAGTCTTGTTGATGCTGTTGAGGCTGCTGGTTCCCTGATGGCCCAGAACCTTTAGGGGCAAACTGCCACTCTTAATAGAGAAGGGCATCCAGCCCAGAAATAGCCACAAACAGCATATAACCTCAGATTCCACTTAACAGTCAAGGTGGATCTTCAACACATTCTCAAATGTTTTTTCTTTTGCTAGTGAATTATGTTTTATTGTATACTATTGGTAACCAATCTGTTCATAGCAAGGAATCAATACAACAGCTAGTAACTAGCTAGCTAATTTGTTGATAGTGTTAGCTCAGGCAGGATAATGTAAACTTGCAATGTTATCAAAAAATGCTCAACAGTTAAAGAAAATTATTCAGCATGTCACAGTTGGAGTTGAACCAAAATATTTCTAGTCATGGACGTGAAATCCATTAACTGAGTGAAGTTGACAACCACATAGATAGGTACAGTTCATGATGCACTTACCTAAGGGAACCTTGCATTCATTAATTTTACTCATGCAATGTGGAGATTTAGATCAGAAAACTTTCCCAGTCTACTATAATTAGGTATTCAAAAACCAGGTGTCAATTTCAGAGTCTTGTAGATGGTTTCTCTCTGTGAGCCTTAGTCAATTATCTCATGCAATTTTCTTCAGCTCACTTCATTATCTATGCACTACGCCTCTATGGTGTCTTTCTCCCTCCCCTAATGCAATGGCAGTAAGTAGTGAAAAATGCAAAAAGTATTGTTGGCCTTCATAGAAAGGGAATACAAGTACAGGAGTGAGGATGTCTTGCTGCTATTGTGTCATGCTGCTATTGTACAAGGGCTAGTGCGACCACATTTAGAGCTCTGTGTGTGACTTTAGTCTCCTTATTTGAGGAAGGATATTTTGGCTGTGGAGGGAGTGTAATGAAGATTTAACAAACTGGAATGACAGGATTGATATGCGAAGAAAAATTGGAATGGTAAGTACTATATTCATCAGAGTTTAGAACAATGAAAGGGAATCTAATAAACACCTAGAAGATTCAAACAGGACTATTCAGGAAGGATGTTCTCAATGACTGCAGAGTCCAGAACTAAGAGCCACAATATAAGGATATGGGATAGGCCAATCATTTAGATCTGAGATGAGGAAAACTTTCTTCACCCAGAGAGTGGTGAACCTGTGGAATTTTCTGCTACAATAAGTAGTTGAGGCTAAGACACTGAATGCTTTCAAGAAGGTGTAACAGCCTCCTGGCTGCTAACACACAGATAGATTGTTAACTTGGCCAAACAGCAAGGGATGCAGGGTACATTGGCCAAGTGAAACTCTGAAATCATAAGACCGACAAACTGGGCATTGTGCAAATACAGCAGCCAGGTGTTCATGACATTAGCATAACATAAAAGGCAACAATTAGTCTGCAAGGACACCCTAACAACTTATCCACTAAACAAACGACAGCCCAGACAGAAATGCACCAGGTCTTGCTACACAAAGAAACTTTAACAGCAGCATGCCATCTAAATGATTGACTCTTGTTTCAAACTATTAAAGTATAGCTCCCTGAATGGGCAGAAGTACAGAATGTTTCTGAAAACCATCTAAATGGGATAAAAACAGAGTTCACCTGCAGACCTTACCGTTGGAACTGCTCTCAGAATCTCTGGAATTGCCTGAGGCCCTCCAAGGAGACCAGCATGACAAAAGGCAGAGACCAGCTGATCATCCAGAGAGAGAGAGAGAGAGAGAGCGAGCAAGGGAGAAAGCAGCTTTGCAGACTCAGAGGCAGAGCCACAGAGAGAGCAACTATGTAAATCGACAGGACACTCGGGAAGTATTATAATCTTAAGGGACCATAGTATTAAGGATTAGTTTAGTATTAAAGACAATTGTAGCTTTGTTCCTAATAAAGTTTGGACTGTTTTGTATTGGTACCAACTTATATTCATATTAATTTGACCACTTTGATGTTGTAGGACGCCTGGGAAAATTCATTCATAACATTCTGGTTGGAGTTGTCTGTAACTTGCTCAAAGACAAACCAGACAACAACAGAATTAAATGACATTCTAAGGATGAAAGGTACCAAAGGGCGGCACAGTGGCTCAACAGTTAGCACTGCAGCCTCACAGCACTAGGGAACCAGATTCGATTCCAGACTCAGGCAACTGACTGTGCGGAGTTTGCACATTCTCCCTGTGTCTGTGTGAGTTTCCTCCGGGTGCTCCGGTTTCCTCCCACAGTCCAAAGATGTGCAGGTCAGGTAGATTGGCCATGCTAAATTGCCCACAATGTTAGGTGCATTAGTCAGAGGGAAATGGGTCTGGGTAGGTTACTCTTAAGAGGATCGGTGCAGACTTGTTGGGCCGAAGGGCCTGTTTCCACACTGTGGGGGATCTAATCTAACTTGATCTAGGTGATAGAGTATGGGAGAAAACAAGAAGCCTACTGTGTTGAATGTTCAGCCATTATATGATTAACACAGCAGGCTTGAAGTGCTGAATGGCCTACTCCTGCTTCTATTTTCTATATTTCTATGATTCAAGCATCATGAAGTCTATTGTCTGCTCTACCATGGTGCTGGTTATCCACCATAATCACCCTATAAGCAACTTTGTAAGGCATCTGTTCCTTAGCATGAAGCAGGGACAAATTAGAGAACAGTGTGCAACTTTGGAAACAATATTATGGGGAGGATGTGATTGCAACTGGAAAGAGTTGCCTGGGCTGGAGTTCTAATTATGAAGAGAGAGATTAGAGAAACAGGGGCTGTTTGCCTTGGAGCAGCAGAGACTGAGGAAGGGGCATGATTGAGATGTAAGAGGGTATAGAGAGAGTTATAGAGTCATACAGCACAGAAACAGATACTTTAAGTGCGACACGTTGGCTCAGCAGATAGCACTGCTGCCTTACAGCAGCAGCGACCTGGATTCATTTCAGTCCTCAGGTGACTATCTATATGGAGTTTGTACATTCTCCCTGTGTCTGTGTGGGTTTCGTCTCAAAATCCAAAATGTGCAGGTTAGCTGGTTTGGCCATGGGAAAAGCAGGGTTGCAGGGATAGAGCAGGGGACTTGGTCTGAGTGGGATACTCTTTGGAGGGTCTGTGTGGACTGAATGGACCGAATGGCCTGTTTCCACACTGTAGGATGCCTTTTAAATCTTTCCCCTCTCACCGTGAAAAATACCTTCTAGTTTTAGACTTCTCTACCTGGGAAAATGCCTATGCTATTCACTTTACCTATGCCCCTCATGATTTCATACACCTCTGTAATGTCACCCTCAGCCTCCTATGCTCCAGGGAAAAAATGTCCCAGCCTATCCAGTCTTTCCTTACAACTCAAACCTTCCAGTCTCGGTCACATCCTTGTAAATCGTTTTTGCATCCTTTGCTGTTTGATAACATCTTTCTTATAGCAGGGCAACCAGAATTGTACACAATACATCAAATGTGGTGTTACTAATGTACAGCCATGATATGATATCCCAACTCATGTACTTAATGCTCTGACCAGTGAAGGTAAGCATGCCAAATGTCTTCTTCACCAGCCTGTCTACCTTTGATACCACTTTCAAGTAACAATGAAACTGCACTCTTTGGTCTCTGTTCAACAATACTCTCCAGGGCCCTACTGTGTACGACCTACTCTGGTTTGTTTGACCAAAATGCAAAACCTCACATTTATCTAAGTTAAATTCCATATGTCATTCCTTGGCCCACTGGTCCACTTGATCAAGATCCTTTTGTACTCTTAGATAACCTTCTTCGCTATCCACTATATCATCACTTTTGGTGTCATCTGCAAACTTCCTAATCGTGCTCCTATGTTCTCATCCACGCCGTTCATAGAAATGACAAACGACAGTGGACCCAGCATTGCGGCACACCACTGGTCAGAGGCCTCCAGTATGAACAACAATTGTCTACCACCACCCTCTGTCTCCCACTGTCAAACCAAATCTGTACTCATTTGGTTGACTCTCCCTGGATCCCATGTGACCTAACCTTACTAACTAATCTATCATGAGAAACCTTGTTGAAGACCTTGTTGAAGATCATGTAGTTGCCTACCATTCTGCCTTTATTTTTTTCTTGGTCACCTCTTCAAAACACTCAATAAAATTTAGAAGTCACATGAAAGTCAGATTATAGTCCAACAGGTTTATTGGAAATCACAAGCTCTTGGAGTACTTCTCCTTTGCCAGGTGAAGTCTCGAAGGTGAAGGTATTGTGTTCAAGGATGAAATAGATGTGTTATAGCATGGTGTTTGGGAATTGGCAGCTGTCAATGTTGAGTATTGAGGCTGTTACAATGATGCCACCATCGTAGGGAATGCTGGTGTGGAGTGCCAAATATTCATTGTGGAAAAGAATGTTCCTAGTTCAACTGGTCTGTGGATGCTGAGTTTCTGTAAAAAGTCTACAGTGTCACAACATTTGACCTGATGAAGGAGCAATACTCCAAAAGCTTGTGATTTCAAATAAACCCATTGGACTATAACTTGGTGTTCCATGACTTAGATTAGATTACTTACAGTGTGGAAACAGGCCCTTCGACCCACCAAGTCCACACCGACCCTCCAAAGAGTAACCCACCCGACCCATTTCCCTCTAACTAATGCACCTAATACTACGGGTAATTCATCTGACCTGCACATCTTTGGACTGTGGGAGGAAACCAGAGCATCCAGAGGAAACCCACACAGACACAGGGAGAATGTGCAAACTCCACACAGACAGTTGCCTGAGGTGGGAATTGAACCCGGGTCTCTGGCACTGTGAGGTAGCAATGCTGACCACTGTGCCACCGTGCCACCATGACTTATCCACCCCAGTCCAACACTAGCACCTCTATATCATGGTTCAATCAAATTTGTGACACATGATGTCCCATTCACAAAGCCATGCTGACTATCCCTGATCAGTCCTTGCCTTTTCAAACGCATGTAGATGTTGTCTCTCAGAATCCTCACCAACAACATACCTACTGACGACTTTAGTCTCAGTAGTGAGTAGTTTGTGGCTTTCCTTGCAGCCTTTCTTAAATGATGCCACAACATTAACCACCCTCCAGTCTTACGGCCTCTCACTGTTGATGTTATAAATATCTGTGCTATTGGCCCCGCAATTTCTTCCCTCGCTTCTCACAACATCCTGGGATACACTTGGTCAGGTCTGGGGATTTATCTATCTTTGTGCATTTAAAGACTTCCACCATCTCCTCTTCTGTAATGCAGACTCTTTCAAAGACATCACTATTTATTTTCCAAAGTTTCCCAGCTTCCATGTCTTTCTCCACTGACAAGAAATATTCATTTAGGACCTCACCCATCTCCTGTGACTCCATACATACACCACCTTGTTGATCTTTAAGGGATCTTATTCCTTTCCAATTACTCTTTTGCCCTTAATATACTGAAAGAATGTCTTTGGATTCTCCTTTACCTTATCTGCCAAAGCTATTGCATGTCCATTTCTAATCCTTCTGATTTCCCTCTTAAGTGTACTCCGATACCTTCTATACTCCTCAAGGGATTCACTTGATCTCAGCTGCCTTTACCTGACTTATGCCTTCTTTTTCTTGATTAGAACTCAGTATCTCTAGTCATCCAGTGTTCCTTACTTCTACCAGCCTTACTGTTCTCACTAGCAGGGACATATTGTCCATGAACTCTCATTATACACGGGCAGGATGGTGGCTCACGTTACCAGGGATCTGGATTCAACTCCAACTTTGGGCTACTGTCTGTGTGGAGTTTGTACCTTCTCCCTGTGTCTGCATGAGTTTCCTCTGGATGCTCTGGTTTCCTCCCATAATCTAAGTGCATTGGTTAGAGTAGGGGAATGGGTCTGAATGGCTTACTATTTGAAGGGTCAGTGTGCACTTGTTGGGTCAAATGGCCTGTTTCCACATTATAGGGATTCTGCAATCTTAATTTTGAAAATCTCCCATTTGCCAAACATACCTCTACCTGCAGATGGCCTCATCGATTCAACTTTTGAAAGTTCCTAACCCCATTAAAATTGGCCTTGCCCCAATTTAGAACTTTAATTTGTGGACCAGACCAATTCATTTCTGTAGGCAAAAGTGAGGACTGCAGATGTTGGAAACCAGAGTTTAGATAGTGGTGCTGGAAAAACACAGCAGGTCAGGCAGCATCTGAGGAGCAGGAAAATCGACGTTTCGGGCAAAAGCCTTTTATCAGGAATAGAGGCAGGAAGCCTCCAGGGTGGAGAGATAAAAGAGGGGGGGAGGGGGGGTAGTGTGGAGTGGGGCTGGGGAGAAGGTAGCAAAGAGTAAAATAGGTGAATGGGGGTGGGGATGGAGGTGATAGGTCAGAGGGGAGGATGGGGGAAGGTAGCAAAGAGTGCAATAGGTGAATGAAGGTGAGTGTGATAGGTCAGAGGGGAGGGTGGAGCGGATATGTGGGAAGGGAGATTGGCCGGTAGGACAGGTCATGAGGATGGTGCTGAGCTGGAAGGTTGAAACTGGGGTAAGGTTGGGGGGAGGGGAAATGAGGAAACTGGTGAAGTCCACATTGATGTCCTGGGTTGAAATGTTCCGAGGCAGAAGATGAGATGTTCGTCCTCCAGGCATTGGGTGGTGAGGGAGCGGCAGTGGAGGAGGCCCAGGACTGACATGTCCTCGGCTGAGTGGGAGGGGGAGTTGATATGTTGGGCCACTGGGCGGTGGGGTTGATTGGTGCAGGTGTCCCAAAGATGTTCCCTGAAGTGCTCAGCGAGGAGGCATCCAGTCTCCCCAAAGTAGAGGAGACCGCATCGGGTGAAACGGATACAATAAATGATATTGGTGAATGTGCAGGTGAAACATTTATGTATGTGGAAGGCTCCTTTGGGTCCTTGGATGGTGGTGTGGGAGGGAGGGAGGAGGTGTGGGCGCAGGTTTTGCAATTCCTGCAGTGACAGGGGAGGGTGCCAGGACGGGAGGGTGGTTTGTTGGGGGGCGTGGACCTGACCAGGTAGTCATGGAGGGAATGGTCTTTGCGGAAAGCAGAAAGTGGTGGGGTCTGTTTGGAGGTGACGGAAATGTCGAAGGATGAGGTGGTTAATGCGAAGGTTGGTAGGGTGGAAAGTGAGGACCGGGGGGGTTCTGTCCTTGTTACGGTTGGAGGGGTGGGGTTTGAAGGCGGAAGTGCAGGATGTGGATGAGATGTGTTGGAGGCCAACTTCAACCACGTGAGAAGGGAAATTGCGATCTCTAAAGAAGGAGGCCATCTGGTGTGCTCTGTGGTGGAACTGGTCCTTCTGGGATCAGATATGGCGGAGGCAGAGGAATTGGGAATACGATATGTCATTTTTGCAGGAGGTAAGGTAGGAAGAGGTGTAATCCAGGTAGCTGTGGGAGTTGGTGGGTTTGTAAAAAATGTCAGTGTCAAGTTGGTCATCATTAATGGAGATGGCGAGGTCCAGGAAGGGGAGGGAGGTGTCAGAGATGGTCCAGGTGAATTTAAGGTTGGAATGTATTTGTGAAGTTGATGAACTGCTCAACCTCCCCGCGGGAGCAAGAGGTGGCACCAATGCAGTCATCAATGTAGCAGAGGAAGAGGTGGGGAGTGGTGCCAGTGTAACTACAGAAAATGGACTGTACATAGCCGACAAACAAACAGGTATAGCTGGGGACCATACAGGTGCCCATGGCTACCCCTTTTGTCTGGAGAAAATGGGAGGATTTGAAGGAGAAATTGTTAAGAGTGAGGACCAGTTCAGCCAAATGAATGAGAGTGCTGTGCTTTTCCAGCGCCGCTCTGATCTAAACCCTATTCATTTCTGTAACTATTTTGCAACTAATACAATTATGTCCCAAAGTGTTTCCCCACTAACAGCTCAGTCACTTGCCATGCCTTATTTATCTAGAGGAGGTCACATTTTGCCCCTTCTCTAGTGGAGCCATCTACATAGTTTTCCTGAACACACTTAATGAATTCCTCCCCATCCAAATCCTTAACTTTAAAGCAGTCCCAGTTTATGTTTGGCAAGTTAAAATCCTCTACTATTACAACTGTCTTATTTTTACAGCTATCTGCAATCTCTCTACATATTTGGCCTTCAATTTCCTGCTGACTATTGGGGGCCTATGGTACAATCCCATCAAAGTGATCATCCCCTTCTTATTTCTCAGTTCCACCCATATAGTTTCACTGAATGATCCCTCAGGAATGTCCTCTCTTAATACTGCAGTGATGTTTTCACTGATCAAAAACACCACATCCCCTCTTCACTTGCCTCCCCTTCTATCCTTATAACATCCAGGTTGTCAGGAAGGAACGTCTCCCTTTTGTTGAGGGATCAATTACCAAGAGGCATTGATTTAAGGTAAGGAGCAGGAGGTTTAGAAAGGATTTGAGGAAAAAAATGTTTATACTCAGAGCTTGGTGGAGATTTGGATCTCACTGCTGGTAAGAGTGGTAGAGGCAGGAACTCTCATAACATTTAAGAAACATTTAGATGTGCAATTGTGAAGTAAAGGTGTACAAGACTGAAGGCCAAGTGCTGAAAAGTAGAATTAGAATGCTTAGGTGGATTTTGACTTCTGCATACTCGTTGAGCTACAGAACTGGTTTTTTTGTCCTGTAGACTTCTATGACTTTGACTGGACCTCTCAAGTTTCAAATTTAATGTTGACCTTCCCCTTTGTGCATCTTCGCTGCAGCTTTAACATTGTATTTGTCGCTTTGCTCTATTACCCCAATGCACTTTGCGTGGTATTATCAGCCTGTCCTGCACACAAAACAAAACTTTTCACAGTACCTAGGTATGTGTGACAATAATAAATCAAATCAAATCACTCTACGACTAATATCAGAGTTCACAAAGATATTGGCATCATGGCAAATTCCAAGGTACCTGGTACAGGCTAAGATATCATGGCAATGATCACAGATGACTTAGAATCATAGAGTCATGGAGTCCTATAGCATTGAGACAGACCCTTTGCCACAAACTAGTCCATGCTGATGACAATGTCCATCCACACTAACCCCATTTCCCTGCACTTGGCCCATATCCTTCTAATCCTTTCCTAAACATGTATTTGTCCAAATGCCTTTTAAATGTTGATAATGTACCCTCCAAGACCACTTCCACTGGCAGCTCATTCCAAATGTATAACACCCTCTGTGTAAAACAGTTGCCCCTCAGTTTCATTTATATTTTTTCCTCTCTCAGCTTAAACTGATGCCCTCTTGTCCTTGATTCCCCAACCCTGGGAAAAAGACTAAGTGCTTTCACCCTATCTATGCCTGACATGATCCTATACACCCTAAAAGGTCCCCCTCAGTCTCCTATCCCCCCCAAAAAAGTCTCAGCTTGTCCAACCTCTCCCTATAACTCAGACCACTGAGTCTAGGCAACATCCTTGTAAATTTCTTTTGCACTCTTTCCAGTTTAACAACATCTTTTCTATAACAAGGTGAGAAAAACTGAATACAATACTCCTCACAAATGTTCTAGACAACTGCAACATAACTTCCCAACTTCTGGACTCAATGCCTTGATTTGTGAAGGCCAGTGTGCCAAAAGCCTTCTTCACTCCCCTGTATACCTGTGACTCTATTTTCAGATAACTCTGTTCCACTACAGAGTTATCTGAAAACTCTGATAACTCCTTAAGGCCCAACTATTCACCATGAAACACCGACCTTGATTTGACTTTCCAAAATGCAAGACCTCACACTTATCTATATTAAAATCTTTTGTCATTTCTCAGCACACTTCCCCAGCTGATCAAAGTCCTGCTGCCATTTCTGATAAGCTTCCTCACTGACCACGATACTGTCATCAGCAAACTTACTAATCATACCCTGTACATTCTCATCCAAATCATTGATGTAGACAATAACAGCAATGGGCCCAGCACCGAACCCTAAGGCACTCCACTTGTCCCAGACCTCCAGTCTGGCAAGCATCCTTCTACCGTTGCCCTCTGCTTCCTACCATCAAGCCAATTTTATATCCAATTTGCAAGCTTGCACTGGATTCCATGTGAAGAACTTTCAGAGCAGCCTGCCATGTGGAACCTTATCAAAGACATTATTGGGATAGACAATGTCTACCATTCAGCTCTCATCAACCTTCCTGGTTACTTCATCAAAGAACTCTAACATATTTGTGACGCATGATCTCCCACTCAGAAAGCCATGCTGATTATTCTTAATCAAACCCTATCCTTCTAAATGCACATATATCTTATCCCTCAGAATTTTCTCAAGTAACTTACCTACCGCAGATGTTAAGCTTACTGTTCTATAGATCCCAGGTTTTTCTTTGCAGCCCTTCTTGAATAGTGGCACAACATTCACTACCCTCCAGTCATCCAGGACCTCACCTGTGGCTAATGATGATGCAAAAATACCAAAGGCCCCATAATTTCTTCGCTAGCCTCTTGCAGCATTCTTGGATATATCTGGTCAGGACCAGGAGATTTATCCAAATTCATACATTCTAATATCCAACATCTCCTCTACTGTGATATGGACTGTCCCTAAGATATCACCACCAATTTCCCCAAGTTCCCAAGTCTTCATAACTTTCTCCATGGTTATCACAGAGGAGAAATATTCATTGAGAACCTTGCCCATCTCCTGCAGTTCTACACATACATGTCCACTTTGGTCCTTGAGGGGCCCTAATCTCTCTCTAGTTATTCTTTTTTCTTTAACATACTTAAAGTAGTTCTTTGGATTCACCCTAATCTTCTCATCCAAGGTTATCTCATGCCCACTTTTAACCCTCCTCATTTCCTTCTTCAGTAAACTTGTGCATTGTTGGAATGGATGCCTTTTCTTTTGATGAAATCAGTGATGTTACAATATGGAAGTATCAATATGATATGCATGCCATTTCATCCTACACCTGGAGAAAGCCAATGTATTGACAAAACCTGCTGCGCAGACTGCAGACCAACTTTGGCACAGGGAATGAGATAAAATGATATGACCTGGCTCAAACTGTTTCGGTATGCCTTGATGCATCTGAGAGTGAACGATTGAAAGATCCCAGACAGATCCCTCATGGATCTTTAGAAACAGTCAGTCACATAAATATTTAGTGCAGCTGTCATCTTAACACTCACTGGGATAGGATGAATATCAAACCCTTCAGATGGCAAGATGCAATTGGTATGGTTCAATGTCAGTCTCTTGGCATCTTTAGTCTGGGAACACAATGCACCTTGCTCATCTGTAAGAAATGGCATCAATGCAATAGACTCTGGGCCTTCTGTGCTTCTCACACATTCTAAAGAGACATTCTGCTGCGACTTCTTCCTGTAGTAGCTGTTCATTATTAACCTGCAGGTGACTGCTGGTCCTGGACTTTTTGATGCGTCTGCTTCATAGCACTATGGCCACACAGATGTTGATCTCTGCTGTGACTGAATCTATTGGTCATGATTCCAATGGCTCTGTGTGAGAAATATCAGAAACAGATCAGGTCCTTAGTAATGTGAGCAGTCAACATTCACGTTGCACACAAATAATGGTTTATCAAAGTCCTCCTTTCAATGATTTATGGAAGAGTCCAACAAGGAGGGCCACGGAATGCCTGTGCATGAACCCATCACAGCAGCTTCCTTATTGCAGTTAATGCAGTACAAACTATTTCACTAAACTGTAGTAGGAGATTGTAAGTGCTGCTTGATCTTTGCTACCTATGGTCTCAATCTCACCCTCACTGCCACATCACCAAAGGAAGATGACAGGAAATCAGCTCGGTGTCCTTGTGCTGATCCTGGATTGTCTTTGCAAATTGCAGCCCTCTCATGAGAATATTAAAGAATATTAAGATCACCTGTATAATTTCTGCTTCACAGAGATAACTATGATCGATCCATAACTGACCAATGACATGGTCAAGAGTGTTTGCAACCAATGTTTGTATCCCACACAAAAGAACACTTCATGCATTTTGCATGCAAGATACTATGATTGCAGATGTCTTCTATCTGTATTGTTAAAGTACCTAATTAATGCAATGCACCTTGAAGAGCCTTACATTGCTCACAGGCAGAGCCTGTCAGCTCAGATAGGAATAAAACACTGACTCTGCTCACAACCATGTATGATTATTCAGTTTCCATTTCTATTGTGCATTTACGGTTCAGGTGAGAATGGAAGGAAATGCAGGTCTAACTTGGTGGAGTGTGTTGCAGATTCAGCTTGATGATCAAAGGACTCGTTGAGTTTCCACAAATTCCCACCCAGTACTTTCATTTACATTACCTCTATGTAATCGATATGCCATAATTGAAATTAGGATTTAAGTGATAAATTTTCAGCTCTATATCATGACTAGGATTTTATATCTATTAGGCTATTAAAATTTTACAGAAGGGAATGACATGTGAAGTCTAATTTCTCACTGCTGAATTTGTGGCTTGGTCTTTGTGAGAACACAAAGGTTAAGGCAGTGTAAAAGATAGTGAATGCCAATTCCTTCATGTCAGCAAGCACTTAAAAAGAGTTGAGTATCAAATATTTTGTGTGCTGCATTGTTGAACTGTTATACAGTTTAAGTGACCTGTAATTAAAAAAGGTCAGGCAGCATTTTGATACCAATACTGTTGACTGTGAAGACACTCAGCGAAAGAAACACTCTGAGGGAACCTTGAAACTTATTCTTATTTCATTGTGATCAGCAGAAAGAGGACCTTGAAACAGTATGATGGATCTATCTGATGATGATGACGCACAGCGACACGTGAAACTTTTTGGGGGAATCCAGTAATAGTCAACAGGGTATTTGGAGACAGTTCACGGAAAGACTGTCTATAAGAGGTGACATGAACTTTAAATACGTAAAAATCTGATCATCTAGGGAGTATAAGTGCTTGGCACAGGTACATGGAGGTATATAAAAGATAGTTTCCTCCTTTCTCGATTGCTGTACAATTGAATATAGCTCAACATGTCAGAAGTTAAGGTTTTCTAATCCTGCATATCTGATCAACATTCCTGATGTGATCAGGAACTCCAAGGAACCTGCTGGGCTGGGTGACGATATCATCCAGGGAATGAATGACCATTGTAATCTCCCCGATGCCGTTAAGGGAGAGAGCTGGAGGGTATGTACTAGTATTTCTATGAGTTAAAGTAAAACGATTGGAGGACAATGTGCAGTATGAATTGTGCACAATTCAGATTTGTTGATCATCCAGGCAACTGAACATGTAAGACTTCGGTCTCATGGTTTAAAGGAAGACTGAGAGCTGGCTGAAAAAGACCAGTTGTCCTGTCATTTTAAAAATCCATGAACTGGGTTGGGAGCATTCAGGATCTATGGGATATTTATTGCGAAAGGAATAAAGTATAAATGAAGGGAAGTGTTGCTGTAACTGTTTAAGGCATTAGTGAGACTGCAGCTGTAATATTGCATACAATTTTCATTCCTTTGTTTGAGGAAGGATGTAGTTGCATTGGAGGGAGTTTAGAACAGATTCCATAGTTTGAATCCAGAGATGTGGGGTTTGTCTAAAGAACTTGCACAGTTACTGCCTTTGCTGTTTGAATTCACGTATCGCTGAGCATCGGAGTATGTCTGGGAAAATTAACAAACTGTGAAATTCAAAACTGATCTTGGAGGAACTGTTTGGGTGAAGTCACAGCACAGAATCAGATAAGTGAATAGTTTTAAGTGTGGCCTACAGAAAGTGTGCAGTAGTGAGTAGAGTGGGGTTTTTTTTCTTGATTATATGTTTTTTGAGATATATCTCTTGATTAATCTTAAAATATAAGACATCATTATTAATTTAACCTGGGGCAATGTTTTGTAGAGGAATAAGAAGGTGTTATTTTCTAGGTCTGTAGATTATGAAGGAGCAAAAATGGCCTTTAGTAGAGTGATATGCGCTTCTTGTCAGATGTGGAGGTTTAAGCGGAGTTTACGGGTTACTGTGGATTATATCTGTAATAAACGCTGTTTGTTGCAATTCCTATCAGATCGAGTGGATCAGTTGGAGAGACAGTTAGAGGCAATGCTGTAGCAACGTTATGTGATGGATGTCAGTTATAGGACATTGGGAAAGTCTCAGATACAGTCACATAGATGGGTTAGCTCCAGGAAAGGTAAGAGAGGTAGGCAGGTAGTGCAGGAGTCTTCTGTGGCTATCCCCATTTCAAACAGGTATGCTGTTTTGGAAGATGTAGGGGATAATCGATTCACAGGGGAATGTAGCACGAACAGCCAAGTTTCTGGTCTTGAGACTGGCTCTAATCCAACGAGGGGTATGTTGGGTTCCAAGAAATCAATTGTGTTCGGGGACTCTCTAGTCAGAGGTACAGACAGACGTTTCTGTGGCCAGCAGTGAAAAATCAGAATGGTGTGTTGCTTCCCTGATGCCAGGATCAAGGATGTCTCAGAGAGGGTGCAGAATGTTCTCACGGCGGAGAGGGCCCAGTAAGAGGTGATTGTCCACATTGGAACCAATGACATAAGAAAGGAAGAGTTTGGGATTCTGAAGGGAGATTACAGAGAGTTTGGCAGGAATTTAAAAAGGAAGTCCTTGAGAGTAGTAATATCTGGATTACTCCTGATGCTACAAGCTAGTGAGGGCAGGAATAGGAGGATAGAGCAGATGAATGCATGGCTGAGGAGCTGGTGTATGGGAGAAGGATTCACATTTTTGGATCATTGGAACCTCTTTTGGGTTGGACGTGACCAGTACAAGAAGTACGGATTGCACCTAAATTGGAAGGGTCTAATATACTGGGGGGGGGGGGGGGGGGGGGGGTTGCACCCAGGGAGATGGTGAGGAAAGAGATCAATCTGACACTAGTACAATTGAGAACAGAAGCAAATCAAATGGTCTGGGCAGGCAGGGACAAGGTAGGATTAATAAATTAAACTGCATTTATTTCAATGCAAGGGGCCTAACAGGGAAGGCAGATGAATTCAGTGTATGTTTAGGAACGTGGGATTGGGATATCATAGGAATTACAGATACATGGCTCAGGGATGGACAGGACTGGCAGCTTAATGTTCCAGGATACAAATGCCACAGGAAGGATATAAAAGGAGGCAAGACAGAAGAGGGGAGTGCCATTTTTGATAAGGGATAGCATAACATCTGCACTGAGGGAGGATATTCCAGGAAATACATCCAGGGACGTTATTTAGGTGGAACTGAGGAATAAGAAAGGGATGATCACCTTCTTGGGATTGTATTATAGACTGTTTAATAGTCAGAGGAAAATTGACAAACAATTTTGTATGGAGCTATCTGTCAGAATACTGGGGTGGTTATGATAGGGAATTTTAACTTTCAAAACATGATCTAGGATTGCGATAGTGTTAAGGGTTTGGATGAAGAGGAATGTGTCAAGAGTGTACAAGAAAATTTTCTGATTCTATATGGGGATGTACCGACTAGAGAAGGTGCAAACCTTGACCAACTCTTGGGAAATAAGGCAGGGCAGGTAATTGAGGTGTCAGTGGGGGAGCACTTTGGGGCCAGTGACCATAATTCTATTCGTTTTAAAATAGTGATGGAAAAGGATAGACCAGATCTAAAAATTGAAGTTCTAAATTGGAGAAAGGCCAATTTTGACGGTATCAGGCAAGAACTTTCAAAAGCTGATTGGGGGCTGATGTTCGCAGGTAAAGGGATGGCTGGAAAATGGGAAGCCTTCAGAAATGAGATCATGAGAATCCAGAGAAAGTATATTTCTGTTAGGGTGAAAGGAAAGGCTGGTAGGTATAGGAATGCTGGATGCTTAAAAAAATTGAGGGTTTGGTTAAGAAAAAGAAATAGAGCGAGTGAATACTTAGAAGAATATAAAGGCAGTAGGAGTACACTTAAGAGAGAAATCAGAATGGCAAATAGGGGACATGAGATAGTTTTGGCAAATAGAATGAAGGAGAATCCAAAGGGTTTTTACAAATATATTAAGGACAAAAGGGTAACTAGGGAGAGAATAGGGCCCCTCAAAGATCAGCAAGGCAGCCTTTGTGTGGAGTCGCAGAAAATGAGGGAGATACTAAATAAATATTTTGCATCAGTATTTACTGTAGAAAAGGACATGGAAGATATAGAATGTAGCGAAATAGATGGTGACGTCTTGAAAAATGCTCATATTACAGAGGAGGAAGTACTGGATGTCTTGAAATGCATAAAAGTGGATAAATCCCCAGGACCTGATCAGGTGTACTGGATTAGTGATGCTGGAAGAGCACAGCAGTTCAGGCAGCATCCAACGAGCAGCGAAATCGACATTTCAGGTAAAAGCCCTTCATCAGGTGTACCCGAGAACACTGTGGGAAGCTAGAAAAGTTATTGCTGGGCCTCTTGCTGAGATATTTGTATCATCAATAGTCACAGGTGAGGTGCTGGAAGACTGGAGGTTGGCTAATGTGGTGCCACTGTTTAAGAAGAGTGATGAGGACAAGCCAGGGAACTATAGACCAGCGAGCCTGACGTCAGTGATGGGCAAGTTGATGGAGGGAATCCTGAGAGACAGGATGTACATGTATTTGGAAAGACAAAGACTGATTAGGGATAGTCAATATGGCTTTGTGCGTGGGAAATCATTTCTCACAAACTTGATTGAGGTTTTTGAAGAAGTAACAAAGAGCATTGACGAAGGCAGAACAGTAGATATGATCTAAATGGACTTAAGTAAGGTGTTCGACAAGGTTCCCCATGGGAGATTGATTAGCAAGGTTAGATCACATGGAATACAGGGAGAACGAGCCATTTGGATACAGAACTGACTCAAAGGTTGTTTCTCAGGCTGGCGGCCTGTGACCAGTAGAGTGCCACAAGGATCGGTACTGGGGGTCCTCTATTTTTGTAATTTATTTAAATGATTTGGATACAAGCATAAGAGATATAGTTAGTAAATTTGCAGATTACACCAAAATTGGAGGTGTAGTGGACAGCAAACCAGGTTACCTCAGTTTACAATGGGATCTTGATCAGATGGGCCAATGGGCTGAGAATTGACAGATGGAGTTCAATTTAGATAAATGCGAGGCACTGCATTTTGGGAAAGTAAATTTTAGCAGGACTTATACACTTAATGGTAAGGTCATAGGGACTGTTGCTGAACAAAGAGACCTTAGAGTGCAGTATCATAGTTCCTTGAAAGTGGAGTCGCAGGTAGATAACATAGTGAAGAAGCATTTGGTATGCTTTCCTTTATTGGTCAGATATTTAGTAAAGGAGTTGGGAGGTTATGTTGCAGCTATACAGGACATTGGTTAGGCCACTGTTGGAATATTTGTGCAATTCTGGTCTCCTTCCTATCAGAAAGATGTTGTGAAACTTGAAAAGATTTACAAGGATGTTGCCAGGGTTGGAGGACTTGAACTATAGGGAGAGGCTGAACAGGCCGAGGCTGTTTTCCCTGGAGTGTTGGAGCCTGAGGGGCGACCTTATAGAGGTTTACAAAATTATGAGGGGCATGGATAGGATAAATAGACAAAATGTTTTCCCTGGGGTGGGGGAGTCCAGAACTGGAGGGCATAGGTTTAGGGTGAGAGGGGAAGATACAAAGGACACCTAAGGGGCCAACTTTTTCACACAGAGGGCGGTACGTGTATGGAATGAGCTGCCAGAGGAAGTGGTGGAGGCTGGTAAAATTGCAACATTTAAAAGGGATTTGGATGGGTTTATGAATAGGAAGGGTTTGGAGGGATATGGGCGGGGTGCTGGCAATTGGGACTAGATTGGGTGAGATATCTGGTCGGCATGGACAGGTTCGACCGAAGGGTCTGTTTCTGTGCTGTACATCTCTATGACTCTATGACTCCAAGTGGCATTGAGCTGTTTAGGCTTCTCCTCTCAAATGTTTAGAAGAATGAGAGGAGATCTAATTGAGTTTAAAATGATGTTAAAGGAGACTAACAAAATAGATATAGAAACGATGTTTCCTCACACGAGGCAATCTAGAACAAGAGGTCATAGTTGTATGATGGGATGTAGCAGATTTAAAACAAGCATGAGGAGAAATTACTACTCTCAAATCTATGGAATCCCAACTCTAGATTGTGGTGGATACTGGGATATTGAGTAATTTTAAGGAAGAGATAGACAGATCATTAATTATTAATGGATTGAAGGGTGATGTAAAGTGGAAAGGAAAGTAAAATTGGAGCCAAGATGAAATCAGTCATGACCGTATTAAATGGTGGAGCAGGCTTGAGGGGCTGAATTGCTTATTCTTGCTCCTAGTTCTTCGGAGTTTGTAAAATAAAATCGCAATTGAATTGTAAGAAATCAGTTTGTCAGTTTTGTTTTCTCATTTGTGTATCCTACATGATCTTATTTGCCTGTCTATTAGCTATGGGTGTGTTAGTGATATTCTTGTGATTCTGGAATAAAGTTTTTGAAACTTAGTTTTCAAGAGTGTTGCAGTTCTGTTTGTTTGTCAGTGTCACGTTTTGGTCTATTCACAACTGTATCCTTGTAACAGTTCAAATATCACAGGACTCAGTGGGGATCCTTTTTATAACATGTTTAATAATTTTGCTTGGTGCAGCATTTAAAGTTCCTATGTGCAATTAGAACATAAAATTCCTACAGTGTGGAAATACACCATTTGGCCCAGCAAGTACACACTGACCCTCTGATGAGTAGCCCACCCAGACCCATTCCCCGACCCTATTAGTTCCCATTTATCCTTGACTAATGCACTTAACCTACATATCCCTGAGCACTATGGGTAATTTTCCATGCTCAATTGACCTAACCTGCACATCTTTGGATTTGGGAGGAAACTGGGGCACCTGAGGAAACTCACGCAGATACAGCGAGAATGTACAAACTCCACACAGATGGTTGCCAAGGCTGGAATTAAACCTGGGTCCCTGGTGCTGCAAGGCAGCAGTGCTAACCACTAAGCCACTAATATTGAGCAAGCAACTAATTTGCAGGTGCTGCTGTTTAGGCTTTCTGCAGAATGTTCCAGAAAAATTCAACATTATTCTGTGTTAAACATTATTTGATCACTCTCATTTGCGATGAGCTGAGTTCAAGAATGTTCAATGTGCATTCCATAGTGTTAGTTCAGTCATCATCACTCGAAAAATCGGAGTGAATTACTGAAACCAAAGATGACAAAACAAGTTCCCAGCATTCCAAGCATATCAATTGCAAACATTTAAATTACTTTAAACCACTCAGCAGTTCTTAATAAAATCATTGAAAATAAACTTAGTTGAAAGTAAACTGAAACAAAAGCTTGTTCAGTCAAAAAACGATCAAAGAGGAAAAGTCAGAAATGAGAATGTTTCAAAGTTCTCATTGCAATTATTATTGTTTCACAGAGACCAGTCACTACAGTGATCATCATAGTCTTATTAGTATTAATTATTTTGTTTTTTGTAAATACTGTATTTAGTTATTATAGCATTTATCTATTATAATTTTCATAATCTGGTCCTCTCTTAGTTCTCCCATCTGCACTGTTTCCCCACTTCATTTCTCCTCCCTGTTTCCCCTTCATCACTCAACCCATTCCACACTGCCTCGTCACACCCCACTCTTTCCCCTTTACCACTTCTACTCTCATCTTTCTCCCACCTTGTATCCTCCAGTTCCCTGCTCTCCTCTATCACTAGCCTCTCTACTCCACTCTTACCTGACCTCCCTCTCTCCTGCATGGTTCTGTCTCAACCCTCTCTGCCCTATGTTCCAATGCCCTCCTGTCCTCCCCTTCTATCCTTTCCCTTATCCTTTCTCCCAACATCTCACTACATTCTTCCTTTTTCCCATTCCTCCCAGAGCGGGTGCGTAAGGCCCAAGTCTGGGAAATGGAAGGGTGACCCACAATCCTGGAAAAGAAGATGAATTTAAGCCCTGATTCTAGGGGACAGGGGTGATCACACCTCTCCGTATCCCCTTTCTGATCCTTGGGAGGGGAAAGGGAATTAGAGGCCCAAGCCTGGAGGAAGAGGAGAGGGGAAATGAGACCATGACCCTGGGGAAGGGAAAAGACACAAGCCTAGGGAGGGAATTATAGCCCCAAGTCTTGAGGGAGGGTGTGAGTTGTGGGTTCAGCCATTCTGATAGAATCCATTATGTTTTTGAAAAGGGTTAGTCTGAATTTTGGATGAATTTGACTCTCAGCTCACTCTCAGGGGGTGGGGGAGATTTTCTTGGGTAATTGGAAGAATGGGAGAGCCATCACAATGTTGTGGCTCTGAGACATTATTTGGATCTGTGCATGTACACACCCAGCTCCCTATGCTCCTGCACCCCTTGATAATTGAATATCCTATGTTACATCATCTTTCAATGCTCTTCCTAACAAAGGGAACTGGCTCACATTTCTTTGCAGCGAACCTCTGTAACCACATATCCACTCATTCCACCAACTTGTCATTATGTTTTGTTAAGTTCCACACTGTCTTCCTCACAGTTCACATTTATTTAGTGTCATATGCAATTGCCCTGTACATCAAGATCCAGATCATTAATATATATCCTTAAAAGTAAGGATCCTCATACCACTCCTGGAGAACCTCACCACAAACCTTCCTCCAGCCTAAAACATATCCATTGACTGTACTTTCAGTTTCCTATCACTTGATTAATTTTGTATCCACGTTGCCACTATCCCTTATATACCATGACCTTCAACTTTCCTCTCAAGTGAGTTATGAGACACTGTATCAAATATTTTCTGTAAATCCATGCATACCACATTATACACATCACCCTCATCAACTCTATCCAGTTCCTTTTTGAAGAAACTCCAAATTGCTGTACAATCAGTAGGAAGTTGCACTAGGTGTCCTCTACATTGAGTTTGGATCTCATGCAGTCTTGTGAAATCAGATCAAACACGAACAAGGAGATCTTTTGCTGTTTACCTCATACCACAACCACCACCACCAACCCCCTCCCCACAACTGCCCACCCTTGCTGATGTACCTGTACTGTACCATGTTGAAATCTACTTTGAGGAAGTGCTGATGGTAGCAGGGTTCAGAATGTTCTCTGGGAAGGGGTACTCAACAACAATCATCAAGAGTTGTTCAATATCATTTCTACTAACTGAGCTAGTTAGTTTTAGTGGATGTGTTCCATCAGCATAGCTGCAATACTGGGTCTTCTTTATTAGTCTGGGTTTTCTGTAATATAGAGGAATCTGCTCATGATTTTTTTCATGAATTGCAAAAAAAAGCATGCAGACATAGCAAGCAATTCAAAAGAAAAATAAAATATTGGCTTTTATGGCTTCAAAGAATATAACAGATTCTTTCTTTTTCTCCTTAGTTGATGATGTTTGAAACATCACTTGAATTACTTTGTATGGCTTTATATTCTATGTTCAGGGAAGGCTAGACATGTTAATTAAATTGCTCAGATTATGACATACCTCTAAAGCAGATGCATTTGAGCTCAAGTCTTCTAAATGAAAGGTAGGGACACTCCTAATGCACCACATGACCACCTTAGAGCAGAGGCTAATTTCAATTTAGCGACATATAGACCCAGTATACTGCAGCTGCACCACTCTGTACCTAGTTCAGAGAAACTGCCTGGAAGGAATGTGGTTGCTTTATAAGGAAAGGTTGTGAGTTTGAGCCCGTATTCATTGGAGATTCACGCAATGAGAAGTGATCTTACTGAGCCATAAACATTCTGAGGGAGATGACAGGATAAATGCTTAGATAATGATGTCCCTCAGGGTGAGAATCTCAAATTATGAGGCATAGTTTTAAAATTGGTGTCTCTAATTTATATTAGTCTTTCTTCTAAAGAGGATTCTTTTAAAAAAACATTTTTAAAGAAAAGCATTTTTTAACAGGATGTGACTAGTGGTGGAATTCCCCTCTACACAGCAGTAGAGATTGGGCCATTACTATATTCAGTGTTGAGTTAGACTTTTGATCAATGAGTGAGTCAAGGGTTATAATATACAGTTTTTGATTTTTGTGAATAGTAGAGCAGGTTTGATGGACCGAGTGGCCTACTCTGCTCTTGTTTTCCATGATCTGATATTTAGCTACAAAGACAATATATTACTTCACCAGAAATGTTATAGTTTGTTGAAAGTAACAAGGTAGGCACTTGATGGAATTTAGAACAAATATATTTGTTTATGGTTGCCCTTTCAAGCTGTTGACATCTCAGCAATGTTTCCAGCTGCCATTGTTGTATCCTGAATGTTGATTACTTTTTAACTTTTGCAGAGTCAATTATGTGATTGAGCTCTGAAAATTCCTGATTAAGACCATCGATATATGAACTAATCACATGCATGAAAGTCACTGCTGCATAAACAATTAAATATAATATTTTTAATTATGTATTGGATTGTATTGGATTCTACCAAGTCCCATTCAATCATTACTCTGTCCATGCTGACCTATGTTATTCCCTAGCCCGCAGTACCTCCAATTTAAAATTCTCATTTGTGCGGTTAAATCCCCTGACTGTTTCACCATTCTTTTAGTTTCACACTTGCCTTCACAACAACTTTAAGTCCAACAGCCAAGTTCTCCCTTCCTTCAGTTGCTATTTGTTGGCTATTTGGAATTTACTGCATATGAAAGTTCCAGCCTCTTATATGGTCATAGAGTCATAGAATCACACAGCACAGAAACAGTCCCTTCGGTTCAACCAGATCATGCCGAACATAATCCAAAACTAAACGAATCCCACCTGCCTACTTCGAGCCCATAAGCCTCCAAACCTTTCCTATACATATACTTATCCAACTGTCTTTTAAATGTTGTAATTGTACCCATATGCAGCATTTCTTCAGGAAGTTCATTCCACACGCGAACCATTTCTGTGTAAAGACTTTGCTTCTTGTATCTTTTGTAAATCTCTCTCCTCTCACCTTAAAAATGTGTCCCCTAGTCTTGAAATCCTTCATCCTTGGGAAAAGACAACTATCATTAACTGCATCTATACCCCTCATTATTTTATAAACTTCAACTCAGCTTTTGACCATTCAGTTCCTTTTTTTGCTTCAATGTATATCAAGATGTTTTTTCTGTTTCAATGGTGGTATATAAATACAAATCATTGTTGATTTTGAATCAATAACTTTAATTACTTAGACTAATTTGATAACCAAGTATATGAGTGATTGTGAGGGCTCCTATTTTTGATAATGCAGGCCTGGCTACCTGCTCCAGAGATCTGTCATAACATACTTCGACAGGTTAATTAAAACAAAATTTATAATGAATCAGTTTAATCAGAACAACCTTTGATATTTGTCCAGTAACCTTTAACAGTGTCAAACCCCGTAGGGTTCACAAATGTCACTGATAATTGTCATTTAACTTACTTCTCAAAATCACTAAAATGACAATATATTTACTCAAAATGATGACAGTCTGTTTTTGTTCATACATTTGCTTCACCGCAATAAATCTACATCTTGTGAACGAGGCAGGTGTGAATCAGATTGTTTCTACAGCATAACTGCCTCCTTAAAGCATTCATACATTTCCAGAGTCTCTGCAACTAATGTATGAAATCATTAATTGCCAAGAGTGGCATGTTAGTAAGATGTCACACAGCAGCAGAAAATGTCAGGTCAAAAACACTCTTGATACAATGTCATCTGTTGGTTCAGTCCATCATTAAAATGATAGTTTGTAGTTTGAATCCCATGTTGTATTAACAGATTTGTATCTTTTAATCTGATATCAGTTGATAACTTCTACGTCCATCTCCCACTGCTATAGAAAACACTCCATTTGCTTCTTACAGCAGTTGAAGCTATTATGTAGTCACAAATAGCTGCAAAACTGCACCTGCTTTAGCACTTTCTAGAGTAGCTGGAGAATGTCCATACAAGATGCTGGCTTCTATGAGACCAACAGGAACATCAGAACCATACAGGGTAATACAGCAGTTTAAAATCAAAATGTGAGCATGCAAAGTAGATCTCACTAACATTACAAGATCAGAGGGTCAATGCACTGTGCAATTCTGCCCATCACAAAACCTCACCAGTCTGGTATGTGCATGGGGAACTGATGGTGAACCACAAGCACAAATAACCATATAAAAAGCTTACCATTCATGCTATGAAACACATAATTGTTCCTTTATTATCAATGGACCAAATCCTGGAACTCCCTCCTGATGGCACAGTGGGTTTAAGTAGTTCAATTGGCGGCACGGTCGCTCAGTAGTTAGCACTGCTGCATCACAGCATCAGTGACATGGATTGGATTCCAACTTTGAGTGACTGTGTGGTGTTTGCACATGGTTCCCATTTCTGCATGAGTTTCTGCAGGGTGCTCCGGTTTCCTCCCTCAGTTCAAAGATATGCAGCTTGGTGGATCAACATGGTTGATGGTAAAAACAAGCACTGCAGATGATGGAAACCAGAGTCCAGATCAGAGTGGTGCTGGAAAAGCACAGCAGGTCAGGCAGCATCCGAGGAGCAGGAAAATCGATGTTTCGGGCAAAAGCCCTTCATCAGGAATAGATGGTAAATGTATGGTTACAGGGATAGGATAGGAGGCTGAGCCTGGATGGAGAAAATCAGTGCAGACTCATTGGGCTGAATGGTCTCTTTCTGCACCATAAGGATTTCATGAATGGACAGCAGTGATTCAAAAGGCAGCTCATCATCTTCATTGGGCCAAGTCAGGATGGACAATGAAGCTCATATCCCTTAGATGAACCAGAAACACATAAAATGCAGAGGAAATAATCAGAACATGGCTGATGAATAATGAAAGCTGAACATCAAATTTTCAGTGATACATACGTTCAGAAAAGAAGCAAAAGTATATTATGTACAGACTGGCATACATAGGGAATAGGAGCAGTAATAGACAACTCATCCCCTCAAGCCTGCACTGCAATTCTTAAGATTGTGTTTCAAATTCCACATTCCCATATTCACTGATAATCCTGGATTCCCTTACCTTACAAGAATCTGTCCAACTATTGCTTTAAATATTCAATGACTCTACAGCCTTCCATGGCACAGATTTTGAAAGTCACACAACACTCTATAAAGGAAGACATTCTCCTCATCTTCATCTTAAAAGGGTAAGCACTAACAACAGCAACACCCAGTAGGTGTCAATTCTAATCAGAGGAATCATTGTAGTGCTGTCAGGAGAGGATGTCCATGAGGAGGCAAATGCCCACTCCATTTTGTTTGAGTTTAGAAGTAAAAAGGAGGATGAACACACCAACTCTGTTGTTCTCCAAATATTGAGATTGCTCATGGACCAATTTATTTGCAGGAAAATATTTGAGATGTACTAGAACTACAGAGTGATGATAATGGGCTTTTGTTAATGAAATGTTCATTCATAAAACATTTCAATCAAAATTAAAGAGGGAGTGTAATTTCTGAAATATGTTGAAGAGAATATCTTTAATCAGTACATTTTCAGCTCATATGGAAAGGAGGAATCATTGGATCTGGTGTTGTGAGATGAGGTGGATGAAGGTGGCAAAATCTTCCTGTTGTTCACATTTTTTGGAAATTTCCTGCCAATTTTTGCTCTTCCATTTCCCTCTGTTTAGATGTCTGCTGTATACTTCCAAGAGTGTGAAGCCCTTTTTGTGTCCTCTCTGTTGATTACTGCATTTGAAGATCCTTTAAGCAGATCATCTCTCCTCATAGCTGTTATTTTTTCTATCTCTAATACTGTGATTGTTGTATATTGTACCTATTGAACATTGGAGAGATTACACTAGTTTATATTTTTGAGACAAAGGTTTTATTCACAGTGGTCTTAAATTGTGTGCAATAAGTTACAGCTCTGGTTTTCAGCTCTGAGTCTACAGCTGGGCTTAATCAATCAAACACAGTGAGCATTAATTGTAAACAAACTGCAAGGTGTGGTGGCATCTCGGTAATGTGACTTTACTGATGATCTACAGCCCCTGATATAGAAGGTCTACTTATAGCCATTGCTTTCCCCAGTGAAAGAAGGTTTTGCTTTGCAGGTAATTTGGACAGCAGCATAAGGCATTCTGACCACCATATCAGGACAGAGTATGGCACCACAACCCCTTTCTCATCTACATTCCATGGAAATTGAATGACTGCAATTCTCATGAGTGCTCTGAAAGCTGGCAGCTTCACAATAGGATGTGGCTCCACAAAAAGGCATAGATTCAGAGAGATGTATAGCATGGAAACAGGCCATTCAGTCCAACTTGTCCATGCCAACCAGAAATAAATTAATTGAGTCCCATTTGCCAGCATTTAGTCTATATCCTTCTAAATCCTTCCTATTCATATACCCATTGGGATGCCTTGTAAATGTTCTAATTGTACTAGCCTCCATCACTTCTGCTGGCAGCTCAATCCATACACAGACCACCATCTGCTGGATGTTGGCACTGGTCCTGGGATTACAGGCGTATGTTTCTTTTATCTGGTTATTCTGAGTCCAGTGGTCACAGAGATGGAAGCATTTTCTATATCGAGGTCAACTGGTGCTGACTCCAATGATCTTATCTAGGTAATATCAGAAAAAAATGTCAGCTCCTCAATGGTGTGAATATTCAGCAGTGGCATCCACATAAATAATATTGGAAAAACATCTTCCAAACATTGAAACTAGTGGGATGACTCTACATGGACTCTACATTGTTGTCCTGATCCAAGCATCTGTTCTTCAAGCCTTTTGGTGGACAGACAGTAGGGAATTGTGCATGTGGCAGCAACAATGAGGATCTCTACTCCCATCCCTAATCGCCAAACCAAATCCCCGACAGTACTCAAGAAAGCTAACATTACATATGGGATAAGATTTAGATATTTTAAGAATCTCATTTGTCCACTCTTGCCATATGTTCCCAACTGACTCACTATTGCCCATGTTGTTCAGGGGCTGGGAAAGCTTAGCTTATCATGTTGCCATTCTTGTCCTTCTGTAGATCCTGTTCCAATAATAACTTTAATTTCATACTTGCAAATGTCCACCTGTGTCTATCAGCTCATTTGTCTTCTTCATTCGACTCCATTGCATTGAAAAATATATCACTAATCACTTGTTGACATCCTCACTGCCTATTTTCTTTTCATGATCAATTCTCTGCCTTTCATTTACAGCTTTGCCTCCCTGCAGCTTGAAGCTAAGCTCAGGCTGCCAATCCTCTGCTCAGCTAGTTTCACACCATCATCACCCTTAGCAAATTTATATGTTACTTCCCCACTGACCAGCTAAAATGCCAATCCACTTACAGATGCCTCTGACCAGCACAGGTCTCAATTCTGCCAAAACATATCAAAATACCTCAAGAATCTAAATATTTTTACAAGTTTCTGCCTTTTGATGATGTTCATATCAAACAATAAGCAATGATAACACCATACATGCAGTATTATTTTAAAACAATTTCTGGAAAAGAAAATACAAATCGACAGACATCTAGACAGAGGCAAGTTCTATCTAGTATAGAAAACATTTTTCCTGTGCTCATTTTCTATACTTTGTTACAGGATCATTTTCTGAGATTGAAACTCTCCTTCAGCATGTTTTAACTTAAAAAAAAAGATGTCTTTGCTCTCTTGTAAACTGTCTGTTTTAAAAGAGAGTGTGAGGTTGAAGATTCATTATGCTTCGACATAGATTTGCAGTCTTTACTTTTGTATGTTTGATTTTTCCCTTGTTTGTAGTTGTAATATCAGCTCTGAACTCAGACAGTTTATTGAATGACTGTTAGGAAAAAGACTTCAAAATTGCCATGCTGTTGCAAATATTTATTGTTTCAGCCTTCAGAGTTTACTTTCACCAAATAACTGCCATGATTAGCTTTTAATTTCTACGTATTGCCACCATAATGAAGTTTGTATTACTCCGCATCACATATATCACAGGGAGTCATATTTTTGCTTAGACAGACTTTCTGAATTTTATTTATAATGCTAACCATTTACAAGGCTACAATATCACAGATTTACATGCATTGTCTGTGTTCTATACTTAGTGATGTCACTGCACATTACAGACAAGCAACTGAAGATGAGGCAAATATATAGTACATACATCAGAGCATCATGCAATGTGATATCATTTAACTGTCTTAAAGGTCTGGTCTGTATTCAGAATCGAAGAGTGTGGTGCTGGAAAAGCACAGCCAGTCAGACAGCATTCAAGGAGCAGGAGAGTTGATGTTTCGAGCATAAACTCTTCATCAAGAATGAGGGGGTGGTCTAAGGGGGCTGAGAGATAAATGGGAAGGGGGGGAGGTGGGACTGGGAAGAAGGTAGTTGGGAATGCAATAGGTAGATGAAGAAGAGGGTGAATCTGATAGGTCAGAGAGGAGGGTGGAGCAGAAAGGTGGGAAGGAAAATGGACAGGTATGATAGTTCAAGAGGGCAGTGCCAAGTTGGAAAGTTGGGTCTGGTATAAGTTTGGGGGAGGGGAGATAAGGAAACTGGTGAAAGCCATATTGATCCCATGTGGTTGAAAGATCCCAAGGCAAAATCCGTGTGATTGGAGGGCCCCACCTTCACATTCTTTGATTCTGATCTCCAGCATCTGCAGTCCTCACTTTCTCCTAGTCTGGAGTCAGTCTAGAATGCAGATCAAGGGTATTCTTTGGATGAAGTGGACAGTCTGACCAGCTGAATATAAGATTTTAATCTCATGGGAGCAGATAAACTTGCCAACCCAAGGGCAAGAATTCCTGTTACCAACTCCTAAGTATTGCCATTTGTGAAGTTTTTTTAATCCAATGTTGTTCCCAAATTGATTGAGCTATCAGCATTGCTGAGGCTGGGAAATCTGGCCAGTTAAGTTATAATATTTAGATGTTATGGTTTTCTCCTGGATTTGGAGTGTGACATCCCATCAGGTCCCAACCCACCCATTTTTGTGGAATTTAGAATTCAAACCTGTTACTAATATTGACCTTCAAAATCTGGAGAATCCAGGAGTATAGGAAGAAGAAGATTAAGCTTCAGATTCTTT
This sequence comes from Chiloscyllium punctatum, assembly GCF_047496795.1. Taxonomy (NCBI): domain Eukaryota; kingdom Metazoa; phylum Chordata; class Chondrichthyes; order Orectolobiformes; family Hemiscylliidae; genus Chiloscyllium; species Chiloscyllium punctatum. Next base: position 84,864,002 of record NC_092747.1, read on the forward strand.
TGTACATTTGTCTCCCAATTGCCTTTGTAGTTGTGCTGCTCAATTTGTCGTTCTTCTACTTTTCCTCAGCTGCAGCCATGGCAACAGATGAATGAGCTCTAACCAGCTAAGAAATGAATGTAAGCTGCCTGACAATAATTTTATGTCCAATTTTCTCTTCAGTGCAGTGAAGCAGTTGCTTGCAGCTTTCTCAAAACAACACAGATGGGGTCAAGAGCTTAGCAATGTGGAAAATCAACCGAGGGCAACGTTACGATGTCATTTCTTGTTAGTGCTCCGTAACGGTGTACTCTGTCATCCAAAATAATTATGACAAATACACACAGGTGATAATATATTAAAGGTGGCAATATCCAAGCATTCTGTCTGTACTCCCTGCTTGTGAAGAATCACCTACATAAGTGCCATTTTATTTATCACTTATTCCTTTCACCAACTGCGAACAGAGTTTTAACATTAAATCAATCGACTAAACATTCAAGAATTAAAATATATTGGAAATTACTAACTTGATTGTTAACCCATTTTTTTAACTAAAACCAGCTGAGGCCGACTGTCTCATTCCAGTTCAGATCAAATCTAGACTGCAATTAATAGAGCTCAGAAGGAGAGGGCAATGGTATAACTGTGCAAGCTCAGAAAAGTGGAACATTGGCGAATTTTAGTGATTATGCCTATGAATTCACAGTTTAACTTGGCCAGATTATGGATGATTGATGACTAGTGGGAATGAATCCCAGATTGCCAGATGGAAGAGTTGGGGACAATGTTCTAACCATAATTCTAGATGGTACTAACCACAGTTAGGGGCTGGTGGGGTTTCTGGTTATATGGGGAGGTGGTTGATTGTAGAAGATGGAGCCCATGGGCAAGGGAGACCCCCGTTTCCAGGTACAGTACTACATGTGTTCCCCTTGGTTTCCCATAAAAAGTGAAACCAACTTTCTAGTTCACAGACTGCTTCCAACAAGTGCTGAATGATGGAAAGTTGGCACTGCAGCCATTTCAGACTGACAGTTTATACAGCTGTTGAGCTTTGAAGGTGTCCTTATAATCAAATCCACTTGCCCCACTTTATTCCTGCAGGTCCCAACAACATGATTAGATCAAAGGGGTTAAAACTCAGCTAATTTGTGTTTTTAATTGACTTTTGGAAAGTTTAGAAATGTTCTATCTGCCTTTTGCAACTAATAAAGAAGTGCTCTGGCAATTTCTCCAGCATAAAGCTGAAGCCATGTTTCTTATTAAAGTGGGATACTTCAATTTAACTATTCACAAGAGAGGGACCAAGAAAAACATGGGCCTCTTGGTGAAGTATAACATTGCTTGAAGTTCAAGTTATGTATAAGTGTAGCATTTAAAACAGTAAATGGACTCAAATGGATTTGTTTTACTGATGGTGATGACAAATATCAGAGATAAACTTCTTGTAGAATTGATGCATGAAAGTAGCCTAGAAATATCTGAAATCAAAAAGGCTCAAGTCAATAAAAACAAATACAATATGGAAATTCTTTGAAAATGTGAAATACCCTTAAATCTGAATTACACCAAACACTTAAAAATCAGGAAGCACATTGAAATTGCATTTATTTCCATTTTAATAATGCAATATCAATTATTTCTGAAAGGCACAAATGGCAAATCAAATGTCAAGTACCTTTACTGTCCTTTCATTGTGCAAAGAAGTATAGCTGATCATAGTTTTTACTTTGATTTAATTCAAGATGCTTTGGACGGTCTCACATTGAGCATTTTGCACTGGCATCCACATGTCAGAGAAGTTATTTTCAGAAACCTTGGTGATGTGTCACCTCATTCTGCTTTCCTTTATTATATTTATTCACTGCTTTAGTTGGCACAGGAAAGAATCCATTATCTTTTTAAAGAGATACTGGAAATTGGAAGGTTTCTGCCTCAGTTAACTCTGCAATTGGTCAGTAGATAGTTTTCTTTTTAAATCTGTCAGTTGCAAGAATGTGATTATGAATTGCAAAATGGGGTAATGGCAAATTGACTAACTCAAATAGTGCCATCTCACATACTGGGATTGTTCTACTCCTTTCTTATCACATTAACCTGACACTCGCTTGCTGCACTTTCCCAGTCAATGCAGCAACACTAAAAACAAATATTTGATGTAACTTGACCAGTTCTTCAATTTCCCTAAGATTGGCAAATACTACTCTGGCCATAGCAATTCTTAAAGCCAGCAAACCAGTCATTACTAGCACTAAAGGTAGGCACATCAGCAGGAGTTTCAGCTTTTCTCTTTAGATCTTCATAAATTGGTAAGACTTTCTCTTTCATGGTGAGAAAGCTAGTCCTAGAACACTTTTTTGTTTGATCTTCTATCCACATATGTAGAAGCCGTTCCATCTCCTCAAGTTCCTTGGGCCACACAGATTTACTAGCACTCAGGCTTGTTCCAGCAGAAAAGCTCGCTTTAATTTTTTCTGCATTACCTCTAATGGTGCACAGCCTAGACTCCTTTATTCTCGCTGCATGAACAATATCACATGTCCTTTCATTACATTCAAAACGTTTTATAAATTACTTCTCTTCAAATGTTATAATCTTCCTTTTATGCTTGCCACCCACAATTTTGTGACTAGGATGTTTCTTGCAAACATTCTTCTAATTTGTCTTCCCATACTTATAAGTAAACTGCAACATTTACAAAAACAAAGAAAAATTACAGGGTGCTCTCAAAAAGCACTTCACAAAAAAGCATGCTAGTCAACTGCACATATGATGTCGACGTGGAAACTCTTTTGGTATAAATATTATATTCCTCTGCACACCGTGACGCTTAAAGTGTTGGGGATGGAATCACGTAATAGCCAACATATACATGTGGAAGTTCTTGTTTACAAACAGTGTTCACCCATTCATCAATCACATTACAGCAATTCGCATTAACGAAACATGCATAATGATTAGATTAGATTAGATTCCCTACAGTCTGGAAACAGGCCCTTTGGCCCAACAAGTCCACTCCAACCCTCTGAAGAGCACCCCACCCCCTCCTCTGACTAATGCACCTAACACTATGGGCAATTTAACATGGCCAATTCATCTGACCTGCACATCTTTAGATTGTGGGAGGAAACCGGAGCACTCAGAGGAAATCCACGCAGACATGGGAGAATGTGCAAACTCCACACAAACAGTTGCCCAAGGCTGGATTCGAGCCTTGGTCCCTGGTGCTGTGAAGAATAATAGCAGAAAGAACTATACAAACTCACATGTGAACATTTTGTCTGTGTGGCATTTCTACAGCAATTATACTTAAACATGATTGTGTGCTACTTTTATTCTGCAATATTCCACTGTATACAAATTATGTTGCAGATAACTACACAGCTACATTGAATATTGCTTACAAGCCTTTCTCAGTACTTGATGTTTGAACAATATGACTAATTATTGTGTTATTCTCCAGATGAAGCAAAATACATTATCTGAAATGAAAACAGAAGGTACTGGAAAATTTACTCAGCCAGTCTAGCAGAATGTAAGGAGACAGAAACAGTGTTAATGGGGCAGGTTTTCAGCTAATAAGGTAGAATGCGCGAGTCAGGTGATTTCTTTAGTGCTTCATTTAGTAATGAAGTGTTGTGATCTTTACTTCCATTGATCTTCTGTGTTAGGCCTCCACTGAAAAGATTGGTTCAGAGATAGACAATGGAAACTTTTAAGACCATTAAGTGTTGTTTAAGAAATATCATACATTTTTGACTTGCATCTTAGCTTAAGCATCCAGTTATTTGGATGACCTGTTTTTGGGTCTGTAAGTTGTAAATTATTTCTTCCAAAGGAAAAAAGCACATTGGATATGTTGCGTACATTTGGACTGTTTACTGATAATACCCAGCTAAATTTGAATACACATAGCTGTGGAATTAGTTAAAGGGATAAATCTAGAAAAATTGATAGTACATCAGGACAACAGCTCTAACCTGCTGAAATCCAGGTTTTGTTGAGTGTATTGCACTGCATACCACTCCTTTGGAAAGGTAAGTTGACAATTAACATATGCTATTTACTTAAACAGATGATATTAACACTCATCAATGCATTTCCATGGCATCCTGAAACTTGTTATTTGTATGGGTTCCTTCAAGTCCAAGATGATCTAGTATCAATTAGAATATCTATGTTTCTGATCTAACTAGAAGAATTTTGCTGAGCAAATAATTTGAAGTTTACTACATTACAGCACCTATTTATGATTACATGATTATGACCTGTATTATCACAGAGTGTGTTAGCAGCAGATTAGGTGCAACTACATGACCAACAAATTACTTCTTTCCTCTAACCAAGTCCTCACAACATTATCACAGTGAGTATACAGCACTCAATCAAGTATTAATCCTTTCAGAGGAGAAAGTGAGGACTGCAGATGCTGGAGATCAGAGCTGAAAATGTGTTGCTGGAAAAGCGCAGCAGGTCAGGCAGCATCCAAGGAGCAGGAGAATAGATGTTTCGGGCATGAGCCCTTCTTTAGGATTCCTGAAGAAGGGCTCATGCCCGAAACGTCTATTCACCTGCTCCTTGGATGCTGCCTGACCTGCTGCACTTTTGCAGCAACACATTTTCAGCTCTTAACTCTTTCAGACCTATGTGCAACATTTTCACTCAAGTTTTTTTCCCCTCAAGCACTATACTGTTAGACGCTTAATTATATATTTACATTTGCCTATACCCATCTTCCACATCAATTCAGATGATATAGATATTTCACTATTCTCTTGAATGTGCTGTCGTTAGACTTAGAAGAATGATAGTTTATTTGCCTGAAGGTGTCTGATTCCTGATAATCTGAGGTTTTTGGTTCTGTATTGAATTAGAGGTTTTTTACCTCTTGTATTTCTTTTGAGGAGGACTTTGGTGATGTCTCTCTATTCTTTATAAATGTCAATAGACAATAGACAATAGACAATAGATGCAGGAGTAGGCCATTCAGCCCTTTGAGCCTGCACCACCATTCAATATGATCATGGCTGATCATTCCCAATCAGTATCCTGTTCCAGCCTTATCTCCATAACCCTTGACTCCACTATCTTTAAGAGCTCTATCCAATTCTTTCTTAAATGAATCCAGAGACTGGGCCTCCACTGCCCTCTGGGGCAGAGCATTCCACACAGTATGATCCCTGTTCTAGTCAGCATTATTTTTCTTTCTGAAGTATATTCAATCTTTGCACGTTGTTTGTCTCTTCTTATTGATGTCCTTTGTGGAGTCAGATGCATTACATCTTCAGTTTGTATCAGTGGAATTTGCTTCTCACCTTCCATCTTTTCAATGTGATTGCAATAAGTTCAGACCTTTGTACTCAAGAGGGAAAATTTTCTATTGTGAAGTACATATAGGTTTTCTAGTAATTTGGTGTTACATATGTTGAATATTCAATTGCAGCCTACCTTTAACATTAAGCATTTCGACTATGTAATTAAACTTCTTTCCGATGTATAAAATGTTTAGTCAACCAAGGTTCACTGTTTGACAACGTTGTGTCACTTGCCCCCCTGTCCAACTTGAAATTCATGAGATGTCCATTGACATAATAGCAGATAGTCAAAATTGTCTCGTCTAGGTCATTGAATTCCCTTAGAAAAGCTTTGGATTTATTATCTGCTGTAAGAGTTCCTTTCTTCGATGTGTTCTTGTTTTGGTATATTTTCTGAAAGTGACCTACCTTTTCTACAATGAAACTATACGGTCACACGTTTCATGCCTATGAGGTTCCTTTGGTTCACAGTGTCAAATAGGACTTCTGGTTTGGTGCCGGTCTGGCCCAATGCATTTCATGATTATTTTGTGTTTTATATCTTAAAGAATGAATAAGTTCTGCAATGTATTCTGTCAAGTTTGACCTTCTCCCCTTTGGACTGAGCTGTGTTACACCTAAACCTTTTCATCCCTCACCATCTGAATACTCTAGAATTAGAAGCTTTCTTTAGAGTTAGGACTGGATATACATCTGACAAAGAGGCCTCAGAAATGCTTTCGCTATCTGGTCTGTTTTGAAATCTGACCTAAAGTTACCATTGTTGGATCTCTCTCCTATCCCTTAAAAATCATTAATGGATGATTGCTATCCCTATGTTTCAAAAATTATTATAGACAAAAAAAACCTGCAAATGCTGGAATCGAAAGTAGAAGCAGGAGGCTGGAAGAACACAGCAACCAGGCAGTATCAGGAGGTAGAGAAGTCAATGTTTTGGGTGTAACCCTTCTTCAGGTCAGGAGGTAGGCTTAGGAGGAGCTGCAGATAAAGGGGGATAGCAGGGGCAGGGTGGTGAAGTGGGGGTAGGTGAAGACAGGTAAAGGGTATGACCTGGTTGGTCAATGGGAGGAATGAATCCTGTTGGTGGCAGGGAGCATTAGGCTCTCCCGGTGTGGTCTTCTCCATATCGGGGACACCAACTGTAAACTTAGGGAACAGTTTGCTGAGCATATCAGCCAGGGCACAGGTGCCGACTATACCACCAATTCACCTGACCTGCGCATCTTTGGACTGTGGGAGGAAACTGGAACACCCAAAGGAAACCCACACAGAGACAGGGAGAATATGCAAACTCCACATAGATAGGCAGGAATTGAACCCAGGACCCTGGTGCTGTGAGGCAGCAGTGCTAACCACTGAGCCACTGTGCCAGCCCATCCTGAAGAATGGTGGAGCAGGCTTGAATGGCCGAATGGCCTCCTACTCCTATCTTCTTTGTTTCTATGTTTAAAGTGGCCACAGCAGAAGATAGGATGGTAAAGAAGGTATGTAGAATGTTTGCTTTTATTGGTCAGACCATTGAGTAAAGAGTCAGGAAGTGATGTTGCAACTCGATCAAAGCTTGGTTAGGCAGCACTTGGAGCATTACGTTCAATTCTGGTTGATACACTACGGGAAAGATGTGGAGGCTTTAGAGAAGGTACAGAAGAACTTAGGTAAAAACAATGACTGCAGATGCTGGAAACCAGATTCTGGATTAGTGGTGCTGGAAGAACACCACAGTTCAGGCAGCATCCGAGGAGCAGTACCAGATTCTGCCTGGAGTAAAGTGCATGAGCTATAAGGAGAGGCTGGACACACGAGGATTGTTTTCTATGGAGTGGCGGACGCTGAGGGGAGACCTGATAGCAGTTTATAAAATTAGGAGAAACACAGACAGTGTTGACAGTCACAATCTTTTTACCAGTGTTAAAATGTCTATTCCTGGAGGGCATGCCTTTAAGGTAAGAGGGGGAATGTTCAAAGGAGATGGAGCAAGTTTTTTATACAGAGAATGGTAGGAGGCTGGAACATATTGTCAGGGTTGTGATGGACATAGATATGACAGGGGTGTTTAAGCGGCTTTTAGGTCAGCACATGAATAAGCAGGAAATGGGGGGATGTGGACCATGGGCAGGCAGAAGGGATTAGTTTAATTTAGCGTCATGTTCCATATAACATTATGGGCTGAAGGGCCTGTTCCTGTGCTGTACTGGTCTAAGCTCTATGCCAATATGACGTATACCACATGTAACTACTCCTATCTCCTCAATAAAAGCAGACAAGCTGGGGATTCACAGCAGCAAGCTTTGTACTTCAAACAATATTTGTTTTGAAAATTGTTGTCTAGACATTCACCTAAAATAAGTTTTGAATTGCCTCAAGATTGAAATTATCAAAACCATCTCAAAATCAGTGCATAGCCCTTAAGCTTTTTAACTATATGTTGCTTGACTGATATTGTAGGATTTTTTTTCATGAATGACTGGGATTATTTTCTTTATGAATTAATGGGGTGTCTACAACTTAACATTGAAAGTATGATGCTCAGTGTTCCAGCTGTTTACAGGACTCACACAGTTTTATCCCTGCTTCCTTTTGTTTGGTTTTGTACTTCTTAAAGCTCATATTTCTAGCATCTCACACCTGGAAAGGACATTGTATTTCCTGCAATTTAGAAGGTTAAAGCTAAAATTGAGGTTGACAAAGTTTGTTCACAAAAGTGTTAAGTTACGAGAGGTAGTTCTGAAGAAGTCAAACTAGCTTTCAAAGCGCCGCTCCTTCATCAGGTGGTTGTCACAACCACCTGATGAAGGAGCAGCATTCTAAAAACTAGTGCTTCCAAATATGCCTGTTGGACTATAACTTGGTGTTGTGTGACTTTTAACATTGTCCACCCCAGTGCAACACTGGTACCTCCAAATCATACTGTATTCAAAATGCTAACTCTATTTTTCTCTCCAGAGATGCTGCCAGACTTGATAAGTTTCGTCAGCATTCTGTGTGCAGGTATTTGTTTCAGATCTCCAGCATTGGTAGTATTTTGCTTTTATTAGGAAATGTTGAGTGCGTGGAATTAAATCCTAGGTCAGATGTGATCTCATTGGATTGTGGAAAAGGCTCAAGGGGATAATGCCTACTCCGGCTCCTATTTTTTTCAGAAGTTTTGAACTTGAAACCCAACCATAATATTCTATTACCCACATTTGGCGTAAACTCAAGTGGGTTGTGGGGGCAAACGATCCACTTAATCCCAAGAGGCAGGCCAGTTATTTGAATACCTTAATAAGGTTCATATCTTAATCAAAGTTTATAGTTTAGGATGGATAGCCAGGTTTTTCAGCTATCAGGATACCCAGCACTGCTTGTGGGTAAGGAAAAGTGGCAATGTTATTGTATGCTGTTTGGGAGATCAGGACTCATCACTACAGTACAGACTGATGACAGGTTCCTCAGATTTCATATTATCTGATGCTGCAAACACATTTTCAGAGCTTGGTCGCGGCAGCGTTGTGTGGGTCCAGCAGCACAGACTCATGGTGGTGGCAGCAGCGAAGGCAAGTTTGAGTTCCCAGTGGCATCTGCATCACTGAGGCGGTCCTAATGCCAAATAATGGCAGCTGTTGCAGAGGCAAGTTTGGATTCCCATCAGTGTCTGCTTTCACTGCAGATTCATGGAGGCAGAAGCGATTTTGGGCAGCATCAGCAGGAGCTGCATCAGTGAGATAGGCCCAATGTAACCTCATGGCTACGGCAGAGTCGAGATGGGCCGCTTTAGTATCTTGCAGCTTCTGTGGCTTCTGCATTGGTGAGGTCCAGTGAAGAATCGAAACGGTGAAGGCATCAGTGAAGGCAAAATGGCAAAATAGAGGGGTGGCACAGTGGCTCAGTGGCTGTCACTGCTGCCTCACAGTGCCAGGGATCCAGGATGGACTCCACCTTCAGGTGAATGTCTGTTGTGGAGCTTGTACATTCTCCCCATGTCTGCATTGGTTGCCTCCAGGTGCTCTGGTTTCCTCCCTCAGTCCAAAGATGTGCAGATTAGGAGGTTTGGTCATGCTAAATTGCCCACAGTGTCCATGGATGTGTAGGCTAAGTGGGTTAGCCATGTGAAATGCAGGGTTCCAGGGAGAAGGTAGAAGATTGGATCTAGGTCGGATGGTCTTCAGAAGGTTCATGTGGACTCAATGTGCCGAATGGCCTGCTTCCACACTGTCGGGATCCTTTGAAGAGTGGCACATTTTGTTCCAGTGGTGGTGGTGCAGAGAATTTCACAGGAAGGATTGTAAAATTAGACAATCTCATTATTTCTGCATTTGTTTGCCTTTATAATCCCATGTTTTGATTTATTTTTCTGCGTTTTAAGACGGTGCCAAGAGTGGCGACACTATACAACAGTTTTTGCTGTATTTTTTTATGAGATACATGTGACAATAAATAAATCAAATAAATCTATGGTATCTACTTAAACTAGCTGGGTAATTGAAGGTTTCCTATGCAGTGTGGAGCATGATAGACCCTTTCATTCCCAATGTGTTTTTTAAGTAAAGGCTATGTCCAAAAATCTCCTGCGGCTATCAGGATATGGTGTCTATGTGACTATTTTCTTTTGCCCAGCTATACAGAAGATCCTGATGTTTGATGATTTTGCACCTTCCTATTTGTCTCCAACCTTTCTTTCTTTGTTCTTTAAGCTCCACCTAAGTCTCTATTTGCTTTGTCCTGTTAAACGTTTCAAATAGGATCTGAGTGACTGGACTCAGCTCAAGTTGAAAATAATATTACACTTAAATCTTCAAATATGAACTTTTCATCAGATTTTTATAACTGTCATGTAATACATAGTTTGAGGTAATGCTTTGCTTCAACATTTACATGTAGATTTTCCAATTAGTTATACCAGATTTTTTATGTGAAATTGGCATGTTCAGTTCTGAAATTTCACACCAGTAAGTAAGATGAAGGGCTGAGAATTGTCTTGTGGATAGTGTAAAGTGAACATGAGGGAATTGCTAATCCAACTGAAAAGGAACATGGATGGATTGAGAGACAGGTTGCAAATATATACATTATAAAGTGGCAAAATGAAATTTCACCTCTTGTATAATTTTGTCTCCGCATGATTTGGCTCTCAAATGTTGCAATGATTTGAAAAGAATTGGTACATACATAATAGCATCATGATGACCTTTACTCAATTTGTAGTATAAGATAATCAGAGGGTTAGATAGGGTGGACAGTGAGACCATTTTCCACAGATGGTGAAGGCTAACATGAGGTGACGTACTTTAAATTGAGGGGTGATAGTTTTAGGACAGATATCGGGGTAGTTTATTTACTCAGAGAGTAGAAGGGCATAGAACAGCCTGCCTGCAGCAGTAGTAGAGTTCCGCAAGTAGGCGGCCTGTCTCCCCAATATAGAGGAGGCCACATCGGGTGCAGCTGACGCAGTAAATGATGTGTGTGGAGGTGCAGGTGAATTTGTGGTGGATATGGAAGGATCCCTTGAGGCCTTGGAGGGAAGTAAGGGGGGAGGTGTGGGCACAAGTTTTGCATTTCTTGCGGTTACAGGGGAAGGTGCCGGGAGTGGAGGTTGGGTTGGTGGGGGGTGTGGACCTGACGAGGGAGTCACAGAGGGAGTGGTCTTTTCAGAACGCTGATAGGGGAGGGGAGGGAAATATATCCCTGGTGGTAGGGTCCTTTTGGAGGTGGCGGAAATGATGACGGATGATACGATGTATATGGAGGTTGGGGGGATGGTAGGTGAGGACCAGTGGGGTTCTGTCCTGGTGGCGATTGGAGGGGGGGGACTCAAGACAACACCTCTAGGACACCCGGACCAACCAACCCAACCACCCCGAGGCTCAACACTTCAACTCCCCCTCCCACTCCACCAAGGACATGCAGGTCCTTGGACTCCTCCATCGCCAGACCATAGCAACACGAGGGCTGGAGGAAGAGCACCTCATCTTTCGCTTAGGAACCCTCCAACCACAAGGGATGAACTCAGATTTCTCCAGTTTCCTCATTTCCCCTCCCCCCTTGTCTCAGTCCCAACCCTCGAACTCAGCACCACCTTCCTAACCTGCAAACTTCTTCCTGACCTCTCCACCCCCATCCCCACTCCGGCCTATCACTCTCACCTTATCACCCTCACCTTAACCTCCTTCCACCTATCGCATTTCCAACGCCCCTCCCCCAAGTCCCTCCTCCCTACCTTTTATCTTAGCCTGCTTGGCACACTTTCCTCATTCCTGAAGAAGGGCTCATGCCTGATACATCGATTCTCCTGCTCCTTGGATGCTTCCTGACCTGCTGCGCTTTTCCAGCAACACATTTTCAGCAGGATAATTGATACCTTGGAATTTTATCTGAGTGGGCACAGCTTTGATTTAATGTATCGTTTGACAGCAGCGTCTCTGGCAGTACAGCACTTCCTCAAAACTGCATCATTATCAGTTTTCATTTTATACTCAGGACTCTAAAATAAGTTGGACCAGAATTTACAACCTACTGAAGCGGTAGGAAGAATGATACCATTGATCCATACCAGCCTTTGGGAAGCTGTATTCTCTAACTTGGCTACTGCGTTTCCTTTCAACAACAGTTACCACAGTAACCAACCTTCAAGAGGGGCTCAATGTCCATAGAGCGATTTGCCTGGCTCAGTGGTTGTTATACGTGTCACCTAAATGCAGGTCATTTTCATTCTTAATGGTTGAACAGGCATTTTATGGTGAACACACAAGATCAGGAGCAGAAGGTGTACGTTCTATAAACTATTCCAACCTCATTAAATAAAGAATGGTTGTGCAGATATGAAGATTTTCCACAACATTTTCAATCTGTATTCTTCACTTAACAATGGATAGACTTAACTGAGGATTAACACAATTCTTAATTGTTGGCTTGAAGTGCAAAAACTACCAAATCAGATCAAGACTTGTCTGAAACAGACTTCTTCCCAGGCAAAACCAAACCAGAAATTGCTGGAAAAACTGAACAGGTATGGGAACATCTATGGAGAGAAATCAGAGTTAGCATTGACCCTTCATCAATACTAGCAGTAGCATGGAAAAGGTGGCATACATGCTGAAGACAGGAGTAGGAGTAGAAAATGAGATACTGCTCTTCTAGCTTGTGCTGAACAGAACTGGAAGACTACAGCAGACCTGAAACAGAGATGTTGCCCATGGAACAAATTGATACAGGCAACTAGAATCTTGGGTCCTTTTTGAAGACAAGATGTAGGTGTGCCACGAAGTAGTCACCCAGCCTATGTTTCACCTCCCCAAAGGTAAGGAGACCGCATTATGAAAAGTGAATTCAGTAGTCTAGGTTGTGCAAAGTGAGATAAAACACTGCTTCAAATGGAAGGTGTGTCTGGTGAGATTTGCATGGGAAGGTGCTGTGGGGATGTGGGAATGAGGAGAGGTTTTGGGACTAGAGGAAGAGTGGTCCAGGGTGTCTTAGTCTGAACAGTTCATGCAGATGATTGACAAGGGGTGGGAGGGAAATATGTGAGTGGTGGTCGTATTCTGCTGAAGGCAGCAGAAATGGGAGCTAATGATTCTCTGGATGTGGATGCTGGTGAGTGGAAACTGAGGATCAGAGTCCCTATCATTTTTGAAGGTGGGAAGAGAAGGGGTTTAGGCAGAAATGTGGATAATGAGATGTACATAGCTAAAGGCCCTGACTACTATGGTGTGGTGAGGTCTTCTTGGTGGATATTTCTGAGTACTGTTTCCTTCCACTCCACACTACGGAATGTAACATTTTTACAATAGACGTAGTGGACTTCAGTAAGGCATTTGACATGGTTCTTCATGGTAGGTCGGTTGACAAGGTTAGATCACATGGAAACCAAGGATAGCTAGCCAATTGGAAAAACCTTAGGATGAATGTAGGAGACAGAAGGTGGTAGTACAGGGTTGTTTTTTGGACTGGAGACCTGTGACCACCAGTGTGCTACAAGGATCTGAGCTGGGCCCACTGCTTTTTATCATTACATAAATGATTTGGATGTGCATATAGGAGGAATAGTGAGAAAGTTTGCAGATAATATTAAACTTGGTGGTGTAATGGACAGTGAAGGAGGATACCTGATAATATAATGGGACTTGATCAGATGGGCCAAGGGACAGAGGAGAGGCAGATGAAGTTTAGTTTTCATAAATGTGAGATGTTGCATATGCAAGACTTATACATTTAATGATAGGGACCGGGGGCGTATTGCCAAACAAAGAAACTTGAGATGCAGGTGCATAGTTCCTTGAAACTGAAGTCGTAGGTCGACAGGATGGTGAAGAAGGCTTGTGGCATGCCTGCCTTCATTGGTCAGTGAGATAAGTATATGAGTTGGGATGTTGTGCTGTGGCTGTTCAGGACATTATTGCAGTGAGTTTTAGAATACTGTACTCAATTCTCATCTCCCTGCTTTAGGAAAGATGTTGTTAAACTTTAAAGGGTTCAGAAAAGATTTACAAGGATTTTTAAAAAATGTATTCACTTTGTGGGATGTGGGTATCACTGGCATGTTGCCAGGAATGGAGGGTTTGAGCTGTAGGGGGAGGCTGAAAAGGCTGGGGTTATTTTGCCTGGAGCAAGAGCGGCTGAGGGGTTACGTTATAGAAGGTTATAAAATCATGAAGGGCATGGTGAGACTGAATAGCCAAGGTCTTTCCCCAGGGTAGAGGTGTCCATAACTAGAGGACATTGGTTTAAAATGAGAGAGGAAAGGTTTAAAAGGGACCTAAGGGGCAAACTTTTCAAACAAATGGTAGTGTATGTCTGGAACAAGCTGCCAGGAAATGTGATATAGACAGGTATAGTTACAACATCTAAATGATATTTGAATGGGTATATAGAACATAGAACAATACAGTGCAGAACAGGCCCTTTGGCCCTTGATGTTGCGCTGACCTGTGAACTATTCTCAGCTCGTCCCCCTACACTCTCCCAAAATCATCCATGTGCTTATCTAAGTATTGTTTAAATTTCCGTAATGTGGCTGAGTTGACTATATTAGCAGGTAGGGAATTCCATGCCCTTACCACTCTGCATAAAGAACTTTCCTCTGACATCTGTCTTAAATCTATCACCCCTCAATTTGTAGTTATGCCCTCTTGTACAAGCTGACGTCATCATCCTAGGAAAATGTCTTTCACTGTCTACCCTATCTAATCCTCTGATCATCTTGTATGTCTCTATCAAATCCCGCCTTAGCCTTCTTTTTCCCAATGAGAACTGACCCAAGTCTCTCAGCCTTTCCTCATAAGACCTTCCCTCCAGTCCAGGCAACATCCTGCACCTCCTCTGCACCTTTTCAATTGCTTCCACATCTTTCCTGCAATGGGGCGACCAGAACTGTACACGATATTCCAAGTGTGGCAGCACCAGCGTTTTATATAGTTGCAGCATGATATTGTGGTTCCAGAACTCAATCCCTCTACCAATGAAACCTAACACACAGTATGCCTTCTTCACAGCACTATCCACCTGGGTGGCAACTTTCAGGGATCTATGCACATAGACTCCAAGGTCCCTCTGCACATCCACACTGGGGTTATTTTGCCTGGAGCAAGAGCGGCTGAGGGGTTACGTTATAGAAGGTTATAAAATCATGAAGGGCATGGTGAGACTGAATAGCCAAGGTCTTTTCCCAGGGTAGAGGTGTCCATAACTAGAGGACATTGGTTTAAGATGAGAGAGGACCCAGTACTCTGCCTTCCAGTTATTCTTCCCAAAGTGCATCACCTCACATTTAGCTGCATTGAACTCCATTTGCCACCTCTCAGCCCAATTCTGAGTTTATCCAAGTCCCCCTGCAACCTGTAACATTCTTCCAAACTGTCCACTACTCCACCGACTTTAATGTCATCTGCAAATTTACTAATCCATCCACCTATACTTGCGTCTAAGTCATTTATAAAAATGACAAACAGCAGTGGTCCCAAATAGATCAAAGGCTTTACTGAAGTCCATGTATACCATGTCAACTGCCCTACCCTCATCTACATGCTTGGACACCTTCTCCAAAAACTTAATGAGGCTTGTAAGACACAACATGCCTTGACGAAACCATGTTGACTAACTGAAATCAAATTGTTGCTTGCCAGATGATTATAAATCTTATCTCTTATAATCATTTCCAAAACCTTTCCTACAACAGAAGTACGGCTCACTGGTCCATAATTACCTGAGTCATCTCGATTGCCCTTCTTGATCAATGGCACAACAATTGCAATCCTCCAGTCCTCAGGTACTAAACCTGTAGATAATGATGGCTCAAATATCAAAGCCATCATTATCCACGAATAAATCCTATCCGGCCCAGGGGACTTGTCTACTTTCACTCCTTCTAGAATTGATAACACCTGTGCGTAACTAACCTCGATTCTTTCTAGTCTAATACCTCGTGCCTCTTTCTTCTCCTCAACAATATTCTCTTTTTCCTGAATGAACACCGATGAGAAATGTTCATATAGCATCTCTCCGATCTCCACAAGGTCCACACTTAACTGACCACTTCTGTCTTTGACTGTCTCTATTCCTACCCTAATCATCCTTTTATTCTTCACATACCTATTTGCTAAGACTGCTAGTGTCCTCTCTTTGCTCTTCTTAACTCTCTCTTCAAATCCTTCCTAGCTGAACTTTAACTCTCCATCGCATCATCTGAACCATCTTGCCTCATCAACACATAAGCCTCCTTCTTCTTCTTAACAAGAGATGCAATTTCTGTCGTAAACCACGGTTCCCTTACCTTATCACTTCCTCCCTGCCTGACAGGGACATACCTATCAAGGACACACAATATCTGTTCCTTAAACCAGCTCCACATTTCAATTGTCTGCATCGCCTGCATTTTGCGACCCTATTCTATGCATCCGACTTCTTGCCTAATCGCATTATAATTGCCCTTGCCCCATCAATAACTCTTGATCTGTGGCATGTACCTATTCCTTTCCATCGCTAAATGAAACGTAACTAAATTATGGTCACTCTCTCCAACATGCTCACCTACAACTAAATCAAACACCTGGCCTGGTTCATTACCAAACACCAGATCCAGTGTGGCCTCCCCTCTTGTCAGCCCTTTGACATACTGTGTCAGGAAACCCTCCTGTACACATTGGACAAAAACTGATCCATCTGACATACTAGAGCTATAACATTTCCAGTCAATGTTGGGGAAGTTAAAGTCCCTCATTATGATCACCCTGTTCCTTTCACTCCTACTCAGAATAATTTTACTAATCCTCTCTTCCCTGGAACTGTGTGGAGGCCTATAAAAATCTCTAAGCAGTGTGACCTCTCCTCTCCTGTTTCTAACCTCAGCCCACACTACTTCAGTAGACGAGTCCTCATCAAAGATTCTCTCAGCCACTGTTATACTATCTTTGACTAATGAAAAATCAAAACCCTGGAACCTGCAACATCCATTCCTCACCCTGCTCTATCCATGTCTCCGAAATGGCCACAACATCGAAGTCCCAGGTACCTATCTATGCCGCAAGCTCACCTCCCTTATTTTGGATACTTCTGGCGTTGAAGCAGACACACTTCAAACCAGTTTGCTGTCTGCCAGCACACTCCTGTGACCCTGAAATTTTGTCCCTGTCCTTCCTACTCTCATCCTCCTGTGCACTGCAACTCCGGTTCCATCCCCCTGCTGCGCTAGTTTAAACCCACCCAAATAGCACCAGCAAATTTCCCACCCAGGATATTAGTACCCCTCTGGTTCAAGTGAAGACCATCCTGTTTGTACAAGTCCCACCTTCCCCAGAATGAGCCCCAATTATCCAAAAACCTGAAACCCTCCCTCCTGCACCATCCTTGCAGCTACGTGTTCAGCTGATATCTCTCCCTATTCCTTGCCTCACTATCACAGAGCACGGGTAACAATCCAGAGATAACAACTCTGTTTGTTCTAGATTGCAGCTTCCACCCTAGCTCCCTAAAATCCTGCCTTACATCCCTATCCCTCTTTCTACCTATGTTGTTGGCACCACATGGACAATGACTTGAGGCTGGTCACCCTCTCCCTTCAGGACCCCAAAGATACGATCCGAGACATCATGGACCCTGCCATTTAGGAGGCAGCACATCAAAGCGAGTCTCGTTTGTTCCCAACAAACCTTCTATCTGAGCCTCTAACTATTGGGTCCCCAAAGACTAACACTTTCCTCCTTTCCCTCCTTCCCTTCTGTGCAACAGGGACAGGCTCTGTACCAGAGACCTCGGTGCCACTGCTTGCCCCTGGTAAGAGGTCCCCCCTCAACAGTATCCAAAACGGTATACTTGTTTTTCAGGAGAACGACCACAGGGGATCCTTCCACTGACTGTTTTTCCCCTTTTGAACAGTCACCCAGCTTTCTTCTTGCTTAGGAGTAACTATTTCCCTGTAATTCCCATCTATCACAACCTCTGCCTCCCGAACGATCCGAAGTTCATCCAGCTCCCTAACACGTTCTTGAAGGAGTGAGAATTGGGCGCCCTTCCTGCAGGTGTACTTGGATGGGACACTAATGACGTCCCTGAGCTCAAACATCATGCAGTAGGAACATTGCTCTCCCTGCACTGCTATCCCTGCTAGTCCCCTAGTTACAAAGTAAAAATGAGACACTTACCTGATATGCCCCTAGTCTTCAAGTTTAGAGGAGGTGGTTGGGTGGAAGGCCCTACAAAGATAAGGTCTCGGGTTCAGCAAACACTGACTTATATAGGTTGACAGAAATAAAAATAAGAAGTCCCTCCTTTCCCAGAAATCTCTGCTCTGTGAGTTCAAATTTCAAAGCACAAATCAGTGACTCACCGCTCCTGGTAGGCCCCTGGTGCAAGGTCCCACCCTTCGAGTTGCTGCTGCTGCTGAAAAACAGAAATGAATAGGAATGATTTAGAAGGATATGGGCCAAATGCTGGCAAGTGGAACTAGATCATATTAGGATATCTGGTTGGGAGGAGTGTTGGACTGAAGGATCTGTTTCTTTGCTGTATAATTCTATGGCTCTAAGAAGAAGCAGCTGCTACTCACAAACTGTAAGTACCTCGAGTGCATAGACTACAATGGTTCAAAAAGCAGCTGACCAGTACTTTCACAAAGGCAACCAGGACTGGCAATAATGGGCTCAGTCAGCAATGGCTAGGTTCCACAGATGAACATAGAACATAGAACATAGAACAGTACAGCACAGAACAGGCCCTTCAGCCCACGATGTTTTGCCGACTATTGATCCTCATGTAAGGTAAACCTAATGTACAAACCCTCAAATTTCTGTGACCATATGCATGTCCATCAGTCTCTTAAATATCCCCAATGACCTCGCTTCCACAACTGCTACTGGCAACGCATTCCATGCTCCCACAACTCTCTGCGTAAAGAACCCGCCTCTGACATCCCCTCTATACTTTCCACCAAACAGCCTAAAACTATGACCCCTCGTTTTAAAACTTTTTGCCCTGGGAAAAAGTCTCTGGCTATCAACTCTATCTATGCCTCTTATTTTCTTGTACACCTCAATTAGGTCCCCTCTCTTCCTTCTTTTTTCCAATGAAAAAGGTCTGAGCTCAGTCAAGAGCTTCATAAGATAAGCCCTCCAGTCCAGGCAGCATCCTGGTAAACCTCCTCTGAACCCTCTCCAAAGCATCCACATCTTTCCTATAATAGGGCAACCAGAACTGGACACAGTATTCCAAATGAGGTCTAACCAAAGTTTTATGGAGCTGCAACAAGATCTCATGGCTCTTAAACTCAATCCCCCTGTTAATGAAAGCCAAAACACCATATGCTTTCTTAACAACCCTGTCCACCTGGGTGACCATTTTAAGGGATCTATGTACCTGCACACCAAGATCCCGCTGTTCCTCCACACTGCCAAGAATCCTGTCTTTAATCCTGTACTCAACTTTCAAGTTTGACCTTCCAAAATGCATCACTTTGCATTTATCCAGGTTGAACTCCATCTGCCACCTCTCAGCCCATCTCTGCATCCTGTCAATGTCATGCTGCAGCCTACAACAGTCGTCTACACTGTCAATGACACCTTAAACCTTTGTATCATCTGCAAACTTGCTAACCCATCCTTCAATCTCCTCATCCAAGTCATTAATAAAAATTACAATGAGTAGAGGCCCAGGAACAGACCCCTGTGGAATACCACTCACCACTGACTTCTAGGCAGAATACTTTCCTTCCACTATCACTTGCTGTCTTCTGTCGACCATCCAATTCTTATCCAGACAGCTAAATTTCCCTGTATCCCATTCCTCCTGACCTTCTGAATGAGCCTACCATGGGGAGCCTTATCCAATGCCTTGCTAAAGTCCATGTACACCACATCCACCGCTCGACCCTCATCAGCTTGTCTAGTAACATCCTCAAAAGACTCAATAAGATTTGTGAGGCATGACCTGCCCCTCACAAAGCCATGCTGACTGCCTTTAATCAAGCCATGCTCTTCCAGATGGTCATAAATCCTATCCCTCAGAATTCTTTCTAACACCTTATAGACGACAGACGTGAGACTGACTGGTCTGTAATTGCTGGGGATTTCCCTATTTCCTTTCTTGAAGAGAGGAATTATAGTTGCATCCCTCCAGTCCTCAGGTACGACTCCAGTAGAGAGCGAGGATGCAAAGATCTTCACAAGCGGCGAAGCAATCATATTTCTTGCTTCCCAAAGCAGCCAACGACACATCTGTTCTGGCCTTGACGGCTTATCTCTCCATGCTTCAGGCTCACTGCCTTTATTCCTGATGAAGGGCTTTTGCCCGAAACATTGATTTCGCTGCTCGTTGGATGCTGCCTGAACTGCTGTGCTCTTCCAGCACCACTAATCCAGGACTTGTCTATCTTAACATTTGTCAAAATTTTCAGTACATCAGCTTCCTCAATCTCTATCTGTTCCAGCATGCTTACCTGTTCCTCAATGGTGAATTTAAAAAAGGGCATTGGCCCCTTTGCATATGCAAATAATATCCTAACATCTGTCTCAGATGCATACTACAGGATTGGTTTATCCTGAGGCAAACAAAGTTTCTACCCCTTCATTGTTAATTATTGCCAGACATGAAATCTCACAGTTTGCTATCAGTAATTCTAAAAGAATATAATTCACCTTTAATACTACTGAAAACTTATAACGCCAACAGTAGCAGCCTTTTTTATCTTGATTTTTCTGATTTGAAATATTTGGAAATAATCTTTAATGTATTAAATTATTTTTTTCTACATGTAGAAGACTGAGTATTTTTCAAAGGAGAAGGGGATTGCTTGTAATCGATTGACAACAATTGGCACAAGGTGTTTTAGTTTGTAAGTGGTTGTAAGTTTTATCATGTAGTAAGTTATTGAACAATAACATTTTCCAAAGATGAAGCAGTTTGTTAACTCTGCCACTGGAGATAGCACTATTGCCCTTGTCAATTTTTGTCTCGAAACAGTATATCTTATAAACTAACAGATGGATATAAAAGAAATTGGCATTTGATAAAGGAGCTGATTTGGTGAAGTTGCAGATTCTGATTGTGGATTCTTTTAGAAGGTATTCATTAAAATTTGATGAGTGGATGATAAACCTTTTTTAGAATGTTCTTGAATGTTCTTGTTTTTGAATGCAATTGATTGTCTCAAAATCAGTCACAACTATCCGTGCAGAGCTTTCAGAGCAGGTTGTTGAAAATGGATTGCCTAAAACCTCCTCTTGAAAAAAGATGTTTGTTAATATATTCAAGCATGGCTCTCTGATATAATGTGAATAATACAGGTGAAGTTGCAAATATTTCCAAATATATCCATATTAATTAGGGCATCAAGCTTGTACCTGTGAATAAAGTTTTCAACCTAATTATTTTCATCAATTATTTCATGTCATGTCTGCATCATTGGCAAGATCAGCATTCATCTCCATGCTTAATTGGTTCAACTGTTTATAAGGCTTACAAAAGGGCATTCCAAAGATGTTACGAAGATGTAGCTATGCCTTGAAGAGAGTTAAAAGCAGCAGAACTATCGGAAGTAGCATCAAGTGTTCTCAAAAATGTAAAACCTAGCATGTAAACAGACTGCCTGAAAAATAGCTCTTTTAAAAAGGTACCTTTTTGATCAATAACCTGTGATGAAGAAATTCCTAAGAAAAAGAAAAGAAGACACAGGAATATCAGAATAGAAAAACGAAAGTTGCCTGGTTTTGAGATAAGAAGTGTTGTTTTGTAAGTCTTAATTGGGAGTTTTATCGGACTAGTATTATAGAAGGTAAGGTAAAAGATAGGTGAGAGAAAGAAATTGTAATGGTGGTTAGTTAATTATTCTATACTTTAAGAAATAAAGTTATTCACTTTTACTTTAAATAGTCCTTAGTCTCTTGAATTTTTACAGTTTACTGCATGGAATAATTTTTTTTCTGTGTTGCTGGTTTTAAGTTAAGCAGGAGAGTTTACCCTATGTCGTAACAAAGGGCAGTTAAGAACAAAGCCCATTGCTAATTGATCTGGATTCACATGCAGGCCAGACTTTAAAGGAGTGCAGATTTTTTTCCCTCAAGGACATTAGTGAACTAGATTGATTTTTAAGCATTTAATGATGGTTGTCATGTCACAATTAGTAAAGCTAGTTCATGAAAATTCCAGATATTTGTTTTACAAATTAAATATAAATTAAATCAGCTGCTGTGATGGAATTTGAACCCATATCTTCAGAACATTGGCCAGACCTTTGGACTTACTCAGCCAGAGGTGTTCACTCACATTACTGTCTCACTGTAAAATTGAACTGAAACTGAAATTCATAATCTCAATTAAAAAGTACCCATGCTGAACATTTAACAGTTTGGAATACATTTGCCATTTTTTGACCAAATGGAGTTTTTTTTTTAATCATGCAGTGGGTGTTATGAAACAGAGACAGATAACTGAACCAAATTAGTCTTTCTATCTGTGAGTAAAGTTTTCAACCTAATTATTTCTATTGATTATTTTGTGGGATGTCTGCATCATTGGCAAGACCAGAGTTCATCTCCATGCTTAATTGGTTCAACTGTTTATAAGGCTGACAAGGGCATTACAAAGGGCAGTTAAGAACAAACCACATTGGGTGGCACAATGTTAGAAATGAATTATACACATACTACAGATTGTATTACTATCTCAATGTCATATAATAAAGCTTGTTTATTCAAAACTGTGGCATATTGTGGCTATACTCTCTTAATAAATCCCCAGATCGCATGTTTTTTCAATTTTAAAAATAAAGTTATCAGTCTCTAGTCATGTTGCATTATAAATTTGGTGGTCTGAAACAGGATTGTAACATAATCCTGGGCAGCATGGTGGCCCAGTAGTTAGCAATGTTGCCTCACACGCCAGACCTGGGTTCCATTCCACCCTTGGATGATTGCCTGTATGGAGTTCACACATTCTCCCCATGTCTGCATGGGTTTCCTCCCACAATCCAAAGCTGTGCAGGTTAGGTGAATTGCCCATGCTAAATTGTCCATGGTGTTAGGTGCATTAGTCAGGGTTAAATATAGGGGAGGGGAATGGGTCTGGGTGAGTTACTCTTTGGAGGGCTGTGGTGGACTTGTTGGGCTGAAGAGCCTGTTTGCACATTGTAGGGATTCTAATTTTATCTCTGCATTTGCATCACAGGAAAATTCAAACCTTTAAAGACCCTCAAAATTGAACCACAATGCCAATACCCTGGCATTTATGAATCACCAATGCCAGACTCTG
This sequence comes from Chiloscyllium punctatum, assembly GCF_047496795.1. Lineage (NCBI taxonomy): Eukaryota > Metazoa > Chordata > Chondrichthyes > Orectolobiformes > Hemiscylliidae > Chiloscyllium > Chiloscyllium punctatum. Next base: position 84,887,008 of record NC_092747.1, read on the forward strand.
CAAATTATAAATCCTTGACACCATCTGTAGCTTAAAAAATAGTATTTTAGTAATAGTACAGAGCAATATAAGAGCAAGATTAAACAAAAAAATAATCTGGTTGATGTTTATGTTTCAATCCAGTGTCATTTATTTTCAGCCCCAGTCACAGAAAAGACAGACAAACAAACAAACTGAAAATAAAGTCTAAAACGGAATTCAAAATTCAGGCCTGATTATCTCCCCAGAAGGTTCCAGACTTGCTGAAACAAATTCTAAGGTATTGGCCTCATTTATGGCCAAATATCTGCTATATGTTTAGGCATTTTGCTCTCCCCCAGAGTCAAAGTGCCTGTAGGACATTTTAATCAAGAACCAATGTGCAATTAACTTCAAGGCCTAACCTCACAAAAAAAAACAGCTTGCCAGAACTGAGGAAGGGTCACTGGACCTGAAACATTGATTCTGATTTCTATCTGTAGATGCTGACAGAGCTGCTGAACTTTTCCAGCAATTTCTGCTTTTGTTTCTGATTTACAGCATCAACAGTTCTTTTGGTTTCTAACAGCTTGCTTGCTCTCTTTTCTTTTTGTTTTAACACAAGTAGCTGCCCACAGACCAAAGACCATTTTCAGCTCACAGTTCTCAGTTGCAGCTCCAAACCAAAATTGATAAAAGAACAAAATAAGAATGATGAAAATTCAGTGAAGATTCTACCCAAGGCACTATGTCTAATTTTGCCTGCACACCTGAAAAAGAAAGCATAATTTGATAAATAAAGCATCCTGAATTAGAAACATTTCACAATTTTGATTTGGTGTTGTGGCCATATTTGCCTTGATTATACCAACATACAACATTGTGGGTAGGATTAGCATGAAGTAGCTTTGCTATCAGTCAGTTGTAATCTTTCCGAATTTGTTGCACGAGCTCAACTGATCCTCTCCAAATTATGCTAATAAAGGGAAATAAATAGAAACTCTGCCCTCTTTTCTATTTAAATGCTATAGTTTCATTAGATTTTTCCATGCACTTTTATCAAATTCAGGTAAATCTTACATCTTAAAAATATTGATAAGAATATTGAAAGTGACAACACATTACTTTTACTTAGCATCCTGAACATGATTAAATATTCCATGAGGCTTTATGGGTGTGCTATCAAATATAATTTGATATTGAATCCCATAGGAGGACATTAGGACAGAGTTTGGTCAAATAGCAAATAATAAGGATAGATCTTTGGGGACCGCACAGCTATTACTAGAACATTAAGAACAATCCTAGACAGCTGGATGACCATGGAAAGGCTTTACAGAAAGATGGTACTGTCAGCTGCATCAAAAGAGCAGCATGGTAGCTCAGTGGTTAGCACTGCTGCCTCACAGCACCAGGATCACAGGTTTGATTCCATCTTTGGGTGACTGCCTGTGTGGGTTTCCTCTGGGTGCTCCGGTTTCCTCCCACAGTCCAAAGATGTGCAGGTTAAGTGAATTGGCCATGCTAAATTACCCATAGTGTTAGGTGCATTAGTTAGAGGGAAATGGGTCTGGGTGGGTTACTCTTCAGAGGGTCAGTGTGGACTTGTTGGGCTGAAGGGCCTGTTTCCACACTGTAGGGAATCTAATCTAAAAGCTGTGAGGAGGTTGAGAAAGATAAGCCTTCATTAAGGTCATATAGGAAGTCATCCACGTGTTTTATGTGACCTTGATGATCATATATCTTATATAGTTGAAAATCACCCATGATTATTTCAGCACCCTTCTGATAAGTACCTATTATTTCTGAGTATATACTGTACGCTGTATCCCATAGTGTGGCTACTGTTTTGTGACTCTAGTAACTACTGAACAACTGAGTTACTAACTGAGCTATTTCTCAACTTTTCCTAAATTTCCTCTACACCTTGATTTTCTGGACTAAGTTCATGTCTTGTCTTTTGTTGGACATCATCCTTAATTAACAGAGCTACTTTCATCAAAGTGATGAAGAATAGCACTTGTGAATCAGAAAAAAAAAATGTTTTTCAGGACTGTGTGAGGGATAGAAACTGATTAATGTAATTCAAACATGGAGTTTTATGCAATGTTTGACACAGATTTGGTCAGCGAAAGCATGCTTAATGATTGTGGAAGGAAAAGGGAAGTTACAGGTGAAACTGAAACACAAGTACTGGAGATCACAGCAGGTCAGGCAGCATCCATGGAGAGAAGGCAAGCTAATGTTTCAAGATGAGATGACTCTTCATCAGCGAGTCATCTAGATTTGAAATGTTAGCTTGCTTTATGGATGCTGTCTGAACCACTGCGATCTCCAGCATTTGTGGTTTTCTGAACAGATTCCAGCATCTGCAGTAACTTGTTCCTATACTGTAGGTGAAGCAGTAGCTTGAAAGGACATTGGGATTGAGGATGAGTTTTAAATTTCTCCAAAATTTTAAACACTTCATTAGTGACGGTTCTGATTAAAAAAAAGGTTAGTTCTCCTTTTATACTCCATTTTATACAGAGAAGGATATATATTTCCATCTTTACTATTCCCAGTGCAAAAATTCAAACTAAGAGTACCAAAGGTAAAAACATATTACTCCCTTCCGTGTCAACTTAATGATTTTTATAACCAGTGTCATTTTAATCAAATATCAGTTTAGCACTTTTTCATTTTATTCATTGAGAAAAATGAATATTCCTCACTTAGAGATAAACTGCTGCTTCATTGCAAAATGCTAAGAATTCAGGTTCTAATCAAAATATTATTTGTGGTGGATCCTGCTAAGAATTCATTGTTCAAGGAACTTCTCATTTGATTCTTCAATCAATGGCATTATAAATGCTGCATTGATTAAAGTCACATTTTATTGTAATGTTAATGTAAATAGGAAGCTCCAATTAACAAATAATTTTTCATCCCTTGAGAAATGCATGCATATTATTGATGAGGTATTTCTATTCAGTTTTTTTTAGATTACTTACAATGTGGAAACAGGCCCTTCGGCCCAACACCGACCCGCCACCCACCCAGACCCATTCCCCTACATTTACTCCTTCACCTTACGCTACGGGCAATTTAACATGGCCAATTCACCTAACCTGCACATTTTTGTGATTGTGGGAGGAAACAGGAGCACCCGGAGGAAACCCACACAGACACGGGGAGAATGTACAAACTCCACACAGAGAGTCTCCTGAGGCAGGAATTGAACCCGAGTCTCTGGTGCTGTGAGGCAGCAGTGCTAACCACTGTGCCACTGTGCCACCCAATTGATGCATTAAATATGAATCAGATCACTTGTATACATAAATTATTAAATTAATATGCCACAATATGTTACAAAAGCTCAAGAGAAAGACACCACTTATCAATAGATGCCCAGAAAACTATATACTTCTTGACAGCCTTACATAACTTAAAGGCATTCCAAAAACAATAGGCAACTGCAAATGACAAACTACAAATAATTTATTTCCTTGCTGAATTTAACACTCTTAAGCAGAGGTCTGGTTTCACAGATTAACATTGCATTTGTCTATAATATTCAAAGTACTATACTTGAGTCAGATGACCACCCGAGGCTGCTAACTGCTCCAGGAATTTGCATGTGCAGGTCAACTGCCTTTTTGCACTTCCTCCATGCAGTTAAAAATCACAAAACACTAGATTATAGTCAACAGGTTTAATTGGAAGCACTAGCTTTCGGAGCGCTGCTCCCTCATCAGGTGGTTGTGGAGGACACAATTGCAAGGCACAGAATTTATAGCAAAAGTTTACAGTGTGATGTAACTGAAATTACACATTGAAAAATACCTTGATTGTTTGTTAAGTCTCTCATCGTTAGAATGACCATGTTAGTTTCATTTCTTTCATATGTAAATCACAAAACTTTTAAGAAAATGTGGTACATTCTCACACTGTTAACTTTAACAATTGGTGTCAGCTCAGATAATATGTTGAAGGTGTTCACCCCCTGTGTGCTGTTGTCTGTGCCATAATGTTTAGACTGATTCTAATCTAAAAAAATGAGTTAACAGAGCCTTACATGGATTCATGCAGTTTTTGAGCAAAATACAACGTAACTCTGCAAGTACAAATTCACCCCATAAACGTATATGTTTATGTGTTAATGTGGGTTTGTGTGTGTGTGTGTGTATATATGTCTGCCTGCGATGGGAGGTTGTGAATGCCTGTGAAAGAGAGTGTATATGTGTGTTTGCATGTGAGTGTAAAGAGGTCTAAGTCTGTGAGAGGGTGCATGTGTGGGTGTGGGAGTGTATGTGTCTGTAAGAGTGTGTGTGAGTGACTGTCGACGGCCAGTTCTGACGTGCCACAGCAAGGAACCACAATGACCTCCTCAGGAGACAAACACGTGCTGCAACCAACAGGGTACCCTTCGTTGTCCAGTGCTTCCCAGGAGCCGGAAAGCTACATCATGTTCTTTGCAACCTCCAACACATTATCAATGAGGATGAGCACCTCGCCAAGACCTTCGCCACACCTCCATTGCTCGCCTTTAAACAACGGCCAAACCTCAAACCTCATAGCAAACTGCCCGGCAATCAGGATAACTCCATACAATCTTGTCACTGTAGGCGCTGCAAGACATGTCAGTGTGTGGTCATGGATACCACCATTACAAATGGGGACACCTCCCACCATTGACAGGTACTCATATGACTCAGCCAATGTTGTCTATCTCATACACAGCAGGCAAGGATGTCCTGAGGCATGGTACATTGGTGAAACTGAGCAGAGGCTATGGCAACAGATAAATGGGCACCGCACAACAATCAACAGTCAAGAATGTTCCCTCCCAGTTAGAGAACACTTCAGCGGTCCAGGACATTCGACCTCGCACCTTCAGGTGACCATCCTCCTAGGCGGACTTTGGGACAAGGAGCAGCAAAAAGTGGCCAAGCAGAGACTGATAGCTCAGTTCAGTACCCATAGGGAGGGTGTCAACAGGGACCTTGGGTTCATGTCACACTACAGGTGACCACCATTGCACTACACACACCCACACACCCACACACACACATACACACACACACACTCCTATACACACACACAGACACTCCTATACACAGACACTTACACATCCCTGCAGACACACACATTCCCACACTCACACATGCACCCTCTCACAGACTTAGACGCTTTTACACTCACACACACATATACACTCTCTCTCACAGACACTAACAACCCCCCACCCCAGACACACACACACACACACATACGCTTATGGGGTGAATTTGTACTTCAAAGTTACAGCATGAATCCATGTAATACTCTGTTAACTTATTTTTTAGATTAGAATCAGTCTAAACATTATGGCACAGACAACAGCGCACAGGGGTGAACACCTTCAACACATTATCTGGGCTGACACCAATTGTTAAAGTTAACAATGTGAGAATGTAACTTTTAAAAAAAGTTTTGCGATTTAGATATGAAAGAAGTGAAACTAACATGGCCATTCTAACAGATGAGAGACTTAACAAACAATCAAGGTCTGCCCAAAACTTGCTCCTCCAGAGCAAAGAGTTGATCCTGGCTGAGTGTTGCAGACGTACACATTCCAAGGTCCAGGACCACACGCTGAGGGATGAACTAAAGCTTGGGGCAGCTGCCTAAAAGGCACAGTAGGGAAAGGCCATTGTCTGAGGTCTTCGAGTTGAAGGTAAGTTGGGGTCCGTTCAGTTATTGGACACTCTGAATGCTTCAAATATATTAATATATAATATTATATATTATATATTATAATATTATATATTATATATTTATAAATATATAAATATTAGTATTGCATTTGCAAGCAATGTCTTCGGTTTTTTTGGGATAGAGTCAAAGTCCAATGTTTTGTTTATTTACTTGATATGCAACTGTACAGAACTGAACTACTTTTGTTACAATGTATAAATGCAAAGAGAATATTTATGAATAAAGTACATTTTTGAAACAAAAGAATTTCTGGGGGCAGATTTCACAGTCAGCACCAATGTGAAGGGCACCATACAAGAAGCTGGTGTTCAGGAATGGTCAGCCCCAAACATTACATTACTGTACGGTTTCCATCTCTCCTTCCTCCTCTAGCCAAAAAAAAGGAAATGACAAGGTTCAGAGGAGAGGAGACAGAACATCATGAGAGGACGCTTGGCAGCAAGAGTTCCAATGGGCAAAGGAGCACAAGCCTAAACACCTTCTGGAAACTGTTGTTGGTACGTAGCAGGTAAATTTTGAGAATTGTTATTGGAGCAGAGAGCTTCTGCAGCTTCAATTTAGTACTAAAAGTATGTGAAATTGTAAGGATTAATTAGGTTAAAGAGGTAAGACATGGCAGGAGAGCTCCAAATTGTAGTCTGTTCCTCTTGCTCAGTGTGGGAAGCTGGGCCCATTTCCACTGCACAGGGCCTGCATGTGTGCAAGAACTGTCTCCAGCTGCAGCTCCTACAAGCCTGAGTTTCAGAGTTGGAGCTGTGTCTGGGGACTCTGTGGAGCATTCGTGAGGTGGAGAGTGTCATGGATAGCACATATAGAGAGATGGTCACACTGCAGATTCAGACTCCACAAGCAGGAAGAGAATGGGTGGCTATCAGACAGTGCAAGAGGGCTACGCAGGCAGTGGAAAAACTTCCTGTGGTTACTCCCTTGCAAAACAGATATAACGTTTGGGATACTGCTATGGGGAAATGGCCTCTCATGGATAATGTCAGCATCCAAATTAATGGCAACATGGGTGGCTGTGCTACAGAAGGAGGGAGAAATAGGCATAGAAATGCTATAGTTGTAAGGGAATCAACTGTAAGGGGAATAGATAGGCGTTTCTGCGGCCGCAAACAAAACCGCAGGATAATGTGTTACCTCCCTGGTGCTTGGGTCCTTGATGTCTCAGAGCATTTGCAGGATATTCCAGAGGAGACTGTCAAACCACCAGTGCTTGTGGTATATTTTGGTACTAACAACATACAGATTGTTCTGCTATAACACGTGTTTTGTTAATGCTAATTCGCTATAATGCATTTGATGAATTGGGGACACTTTCTAAAGCATGAACATTTAGTGCGTGAGTTGGCTGTAATGTGACTACATCACCAAGGCTTTAAAAGCTGTTTCTAAAGCACGTTTTTATATATTGCAGGGTTCCATGAGAACGCAACCATCATGATAGAGAAGAACTACCTGAAAATAAAAAAGGGATGAGGTCTTAAAAGAGGAATATCGAGAACTAGAAAGAAAGTTGAAATGTCGGACCTCGAAGGTAGTTATCTCAGGATTACTAACAGTGCAATGTGTTGGTGAGAGTATGAACAGCAGGATATGTAGGATGAACATATGGCTGAAAAAAATGGTGTGAGGGGAGGGTTTCAGATTAGTGGGCATTGGGACTGGTTCTGGGAGTGGTGGGACCTAAACAAACTGGATGGGTTACTTCTGGATAGGATGGAGACTGATGTCCTTGGTGGGGTGGGAGTGGTGTGGGTCCTTGGTAGAATGGTTGGGGAGGGTTTAAACTAGAAGAAAGTGAGGACTGAAGATGCTGGAGATCAGAGCTGAAAATGTGTCGCTGAAAAAGCGCAGCAGGTCAGGCAGCATCCAAAGAGCAGGAGAATCAATGTTTCGGGCATGAGCCCTTCTTCAGGGCAACACATTTTCAGCGAGGGTTTAAACTAGTGTAGCAGGGAATCAGAAGAGTAAAGCAGAAATTGAGGCAGAGGTAAAAACCAAGGCAAACATGACCAAGAACAAGTACAGGCAGGGAAAAGCTGGTGAAAAGAGCAGAGGAGATGACCTAAAATGCATGTGTTTCAATGTGACATGTATAATAGGTAAGGTAGATGAACTTAGAGCTTTGATTAGTACTTGAAACTATGAATGATTGCAATTATAGACACTTGGCTAAAAGAGGGACAGGACTGGCAGCTGGCAGCTGGCAGCATTTAAATGTTTCAGGTGTGTCAGAAGGAATGTAAAAGGGGTGAGAGAGTTGCATTACTGGAGAAGGAGTACCTTACAGCTGTATTGAGGAAGGATACATCAGAGGACTCGCACAGTCAGGCAATATGGGTAGAACTCAGGAATAGGAAAGGTGAAATCACAATGCTGGGGTATACTACAGACCCCCAACAGTCAGTGGGGGATAGAGGATCAAATATGTAGCCCTCAGACCCCACCCCTCCAACTGTAACAAGGACAGAATGCCCCTGGTGCTCACCTTCCACCCTACCAACCTTCGCATAAACCAAATCATCCTCCGACATTTTCGCCACCTCCAAAAAGACTCCACTGCCAGGGATATATTTCCCTCCCCACCCCCTTCCACCTTCCGCAAAGACCGTTTCCTCCGTGACTACCTGGTCAGGTCCACAACCCACCCTCCCATCCTGACACCTTCCCCTGCCACCGCAGAAACTGCAAAACCTGCGCCTACACGTTCTTCCTCACCTCCATCCAAGGCCCTAAAGGAGCCTTCCACATCCATCAAAGTTTTACCTGCACATCCACTAATATCATTTATTGCATCCGTTGCTCCCGTTGCGGTCTCCTCTACATTGGGGAGACTGGACGCCTCCGAGCAGAGCGCTTTAGGGAACATCTCCGGGACAGCCGCACCAATCAACCACACCGCTCCGTGGCCCAACATTTCATTCCCCCTCCCACTCTGCCGAGGACATGGAGGCCCTGGGCCTCTTTCACCGCCGCTCCCTCACCACCAGATGCCTGGAGGAAGAAAGCCTCATCTTCCGCCTTGGAACACTTCAACCCCAGGGCATCAATGTGGACTTCAACAGTTTCCTCACTTCCCCTTCCCCCACCTCACCCTAGTTCCAAACTTCCAGCTCAGCACTGTCCCCATGACTTGTCCTAACTGCCTATCTTCATTTCCACCTATCCACTCCACCCTCCTCCCTGACCTATCACCTTCATCCCCTCCCCCACTCACTTAATGTACTCCATGCTACTTTCTCCCCACCCCCACCCTCTTCTAGCTTATCTCTCCACGCTTCAGGCTCTCTGCCTTTATTCCTGATGAAGGGCTTTTGCCTGAAACATCGATTTTGCTGCTCCTCAGATGCTGCCTGAACTGCTGTGCTCTTCCAGCATCACTAATCCAAGATCAAATATGTAAGCAGAGTGTGGAAGCATGTAAAAACAATAGGGTTGTTGTGGGGGATGATTTTAACTTCCCCTATATTGACTGGGATTTAATTCGTACTAGTGGCCTGGATGGCACAGAATCTTTTAAGGACCAGTCAGCAGGATTTCTTGACACAGCATATAAACATTCCAACTAGGGAAGGGGTTATACTGGACCTGGTTTTAGGAAATGAGTCTGGCCAGGTGAGTGAAGTTTCAGTGAGGGAGCATTTCACAATAGTAACCATAATGCTGTGAGTTTTAATATACTCACAGGGACAGCAGAAGTCCTCAGGTGAAGGAGTTAAATTGGGGGAAGGTGAACTACAACAACATTCAGCAGGAGCTGGAGAATTTTCATTGGAGGCAGCTGTTTGAAGGGAAATTCACATCAGGCATCTGCAAATATTTCAAATGATAATTGATAAGAATTCAGGAGCGGCATGTTCCTGCAAAACTGAAGGAATGGGTATGGCAAATTGTGTGAACCTTGGATGAGCAGGGATGTTATGACTTTGGTCAAAAAGAAAAAGGAAGCATACGCAAGGTTAAGGAGGTTGGGAACTGACAAAATCCTCGAAGTACATAAGGAAAGTAGGAAAGAACATAAACAAGGAATTAAAAGGGCTAAAAGGGGTCATGAAAAGTTGTTAGCAAACAAAACTAAAAATAATCCCAAAGCTTTTTAGAGTGAATTGGTTAGGTTATTGGCAGTCATAGTGAAAATGTGAGAGTGGTTATTAAGAACTAACAGCACTTCGATAATCATAGAATGACTGGTCAAAGTCAATCTGAGTTGACATCAGGGGATGTATGTTTGATAACTCTTTTTTTGAGGATTTACCTGGTATTTGAATATAAGAGAAACAGTGGATTTCATTAACTATATATTTTTTAAAGAAGCAATTTGGTAAGTATTCACATAAAAAATCATTGCACATAATTAAGCTCAGGGCATTTGGGACAATATATAAGAATGGAATGAGATTTGGTTAATAGACAGAACAGAGAAAATATTTCTAGAATATATTTGATGAAGTCCTAGTGAAGGGTTAATGCAAAACTAAGAACTTATGATGTCAGTGATAGCATTCCAGCATGGCTAGATAACAGGAAACAGAGAGTAAGCATTAATTGGCCTTTTTCAGGTTGGCAGGATGTAAAGAGGGATTAGTGTTGAGGCCTCAACATTTCAAAAATTCTCAAAATAACCTGGATGAAGAAATAAAAGGCATGATTACCACATTGGCTGATGACACAAAGATGGGTACAAATTGTGAAGAGATCAAAGGAAGCTATAAAAGGATTTTTGGAAATCCCCCACTGAAACCTTACTCACCTGACTGGACTCATTTCCCAAAACCAGGTCCATTATAACCCCTTCCCTGGTTGAAATGGTTATATACTGTGTCAAGAAATCCTGCTGATTGGTCCTTACAAATTCTGTGCCATCCAAGCCCTCAGTATGAAGTGAATCCCAGTCAACATCGGGGAAGTTAAAAATCACCCACCACAACCCTGTTGTTTCTGCATCTTTCCAAAATTATGTTTTACAGAGTGGCATGAGCTGGGTGGAAGTGAGGTCATGTCTGTAAGTGAGGCAGGTAGGGGGATTCTGAGTTGAGTAGTACAGGAGCCTCAGCCCTTGACCTTGTCCAACAGTGCTGAGATTTTTATTCCCTGTATGGATTAGGAAAACGGCTGTAGACAGGATGAGCCAGCTCACCATGGCACCATGGTGCAGGAGGCCGTTCAAGAGAGGGGAGCAAAAAGACAAGGAGTTGTTATAGGGGATTCAATAATTAGAGGGACAGATAGTATCCTGTGGAAGCCGGATCAGCAGTCACACATGATGTATTGCCTACCCGGTGCAAGGCTGCAGGACATCTCTGACCAATTTGAAATGATATTAGAGCGGGAGGGGGAGGATCCAGTTGTTCTGGTCCACATTGGGAGTAACAACATAGGCAAAGCTAGGGTGAAGGACCTGTTTGGGGATTGTCAAGCACGAGGAAGGAAAATGAAGTACAGGTCCTCAAGGGTCATCATCTCTAGATTACTGCCCGAGCCACGTGCTAATTGGCATACGGATCAGAAAGTTAGGGAAGTAAACACATGGTCCAGGAATTGGTGTGGGAAAGAGGGATTCTACTTCACGGAGCATTGACATCAGTTTTGGAACGGGGGGGGATCTGTACTGTGGGGACAGTCTCCACCTGAACTGATCTGGAACCAGTGTTCTAGTGAAAAGGAGAAATAGAATGGTCAGTAGGACTTTAAACTTCTGAATCAGGGAGGGGGGGGTGTGAAGGGAAAGCAAAAGTGTCAGGGTGTATGAATAAAATGGAAAGATAAGCAGCCAGATCGCACGTGTGCAGGTGGGTTTAAGCTCGAGGCAGACGAGGAAATCAGCAAAAAGGAAGGATAACTTAGGACATCTTATCATTTCCAATCTCTCTAACAAGATAAGAAAGTTAGCATTAAGGCACTTTACCTGAACATTCATAGTGTTCATAACAAAGTAGATGAATTAATGGCACAAATCATTGTGAACAATTATGATGTGGTAGGTGTCACAGAGACGTGGTTGCAGGGGGTTCAGGACTGGCAGTTAGATATCCAAGGATTTACAACTTATCGAAAAGACAGGGAGGTGGGCAGAGAGGGTGGGGTTGCCTTGTTAGTTAAGAACAAACTTAAATCTATGGCACGGTGACATAGGGATCAGAAAGTTGGGGAAGTAAACACATGGTTCAGGAATTGGTGTGGGAAAGAGAGATTCCACTTTACGGGGCATTGACATCAGTCTGTGTGGGTGGAGTTGAGGAACCACAAAGGCAAAAAAAACCATAATGGGAGTTATGTACAGACCTCCTAATAGTGGTCAGGACCAGGGGTGCAAGATGTACCGTGAAATAGAGAGAGCATGTCAGAAAGGCAAGGCCTGCAATGGGATCTGCAATATGCAGGTGGACTGGGTGAATAATGTTGCTGGTGGATCCAAAGAAAGGGAATTAATGGAATGCTTATAGGATGGCTTTTTGGAACGCCTTGTGATGGAGCCCTTAAGAGAGCAGGCTATTCTGGACTTGGATTGATGTGTTGATCCAGACTTTATAATAGATCTTAAAGTAAAGGAACACTAAGGAGGCAGCGATCATAATATGGTCGAGTTCAGTCTGCAGTTTGAAAGAGAGAATGCAAATTGGATGTAATGGTGTTACAGTTAAATAAAGGTAATTACCGGGGCATGAGACAGGAATTGATGAAAATCGACTGGAAGCAGAGCCTATTGGGGAAGACAGTAAAGCAACAATGGCAGGAGTTTTTGGATGTAATTGAGGACACAGTACAAAGGTTCATCCCAAAGAAAAGAAAGATTATCCAGGGGGGCACGGGATTAGACAGCCATGGCTGACAAAGAAAGTCAGGAAATGTATCAAAGAAAAAGAGAGAGCCTATAAAGTGGCCAAGAGTACTGGGAAGTCAGAAGATTGGAAAGACTGCAAAAACAAATGGAGGATAACCAAAAGAGAAATAAGGAAGGAGAAGATCAAATATGAAGGTAAGCTAGCCAGTAATATTATAAATGATAGTAAAAGTTTATTTCATTACAAAAGAAACAAACGAGAAGCAAAATTGGACATTGGGCCACTCCAAATTGATGCTGGAAGTCTGGTGATGGGAGATAAGGAAATAGCTGAAGAACTTAATAAGTACTTTTCGCCATTTTGTACAGTGGAAAACATGAATAATATCCTAACAATTAAGGAGAGTCAGGGGGCAGAGTTGAGTAAAATAGCCATTACAAATGAGAAAGTACTAGAAAAGCTAAACGGTCTAAAAATTGAGAAATCTCCTGGCCCCGATGGGCTACGTCCTTGAGTTCTGAAGGAGGTGGCTGAGGAAATAGTGGAAGCATTGGTTGTGATCTTTTAAAAGACACAGGAGTCAGGGAAAGTCCCAGATGATTGGAATATTGCTGTTGTAACCCCATTGTTCAAGAAAGGATCAAGACAAAAGATGGAAAATTATAGGCCAATTAGCCTAACCTCGGTTTTGGTAAAATTAAAGAATCCATTCTTAAGGATGTGATTTCTAAATTCTAGGAAGTGCAGGGTCGGATTAGAACAAGTCAGCATGGATTTAATAAGGGGAGGTTGTACTTGACAAACCTGTTAAATTCTTTGATGAGGTACCAAATAGGTTAGACCAGGAAAACCCAGTGGATGTTATCTGTCTAGAATTCCAAAAGGCTTTTAATACAGTATCACAGAGGAGGCTATGGAGTAAGGTGAGGGCCCATGGTGTTCAAAGTGAGCTACTAGCATGGATTGAGGATTGGCTATCTGACAGAAGGCAGAGAGTTGGGATAAAAGGTTCTTTTTTGGAATGGCAGCCAGTGACAAGTGGTGTCCTGCAGGATTCAGTGTTGGGGCTGCAGCTGTTCACTTTATATATTAATTATCTAGATGAAAGAACTGAGGGCATTCTGGTGAAGTTTGCCAATGATACGAAGTTAGGTGGACAGGCAAGTAGTACTGATGAGGTAGGGAGGCTGCAGAAAGATTTAGACAGTTCAGCATAGTGGCCCAGGAAATGGCTCTTGAAATTCAATGTGAACAAATGCAAGGTCTTGTAATTTGGAAAAAAGAATATTCCGGGTAATCCAAGATGGAGGACAGAAAAATTTCTGGCTGTAACAGCTGCTCCTTTTTTGAGGTATTTTAGGTGTTGGAGGGGATTTCCTCGAATTCCAGGAGCAGCAATTACTGTTTCATATGCTGTTGCATTGTTTTGGAACTTTGGAAAAAAAAAGTCAAAACAACAGCAGTTTTAAAAGGGAGAAGTACAGCCAAAGGAAGCACATGGTGAGGACAGTGCAGGAGAGAGAAAGAGAGAGAGAAACTGACAGGACAGTGTACCTACACAGTTACTGCCTTTGTGTTTGAATTCATGTATCGCTGGACAACAGAGTGCGTCTGGGAAAATTAATAAACAGAGAAATTTGCAACAATCTTGGAGGAACTGTTGGACGAAGTTCACAGCACAGTATCAGATAAGTGAATTGTTTTAAGTGTGGCCTACAGAATGTCTGAAGTAGTGAGTAGAGTGGGTTCTTTCTTGATTATATATTTTTTGATATATGTCTCTTGATTAAACTTAAAATATAAGTCATAACTATTAATTTAACCTGGGGCACTGTTTTGTAGACGAATAAGACAGTGTTATTTTCTGGGTCTGTAGATTGTGAAGGAGCAAAAATGACCTTTGCAGTGATATGTGCTTCTTGTCAGATATGGGAGTTTAAAGAGAGTTTATGGGTTACTGCGGATTATACCTGCAATAAATGCTGTTGGTTGCGAATCCTATCAGATCGAATGGATCGGTTGGAGAGACAGTTAGAAGCAATGAGGAATTTGCAACCGCAACAGTTTGTGATGGATGGCAGTTATAAGAAGGGGCAATTCTCAGATACAGTAACATAGATGGGTTAACTCCAAGAAAGGTAAGAGAGGTAGGCAGCTAATGTAGTAATCTTTTGTGGCTATCCCCATTTCACAGAAGTATGCTGTTTTGGAAAGTGTAAGGGGTGATGAATTCTCAGGGGAACGTAGCACGAACAGCCAAGTTTCTGGCATTGAGACTGGCTCTAATGCAAAGAGTGGTTCGTCGGGTTCCAAGAGATCAATTGTGTTAGGGGATTCTCTAGTTCGAGGTACAAATGGATGTTACTGTGGCCAGCAGCGAAAAATCAGAATGGTGTGTTGTTTACCTGGTGCCAGGATCAAGGATGTCTCAGAAAGGGTGCAGAATGTTCTCAAGGGGGAGAGGGGCCAGCAAGAGGTCATTCTCCACATTGGAACCAATGACATGGGAAGGAAAAAGGTTGATGTTCTGAAGGGAGATTCCAGAGAATTAGGCAGGAATTTAAAAAGGAGGTCCTCGAGAGTAGTAATATCTGGATTACTCCAGGTGCTATGAGCTAGTGAGGTCAGGAATAGGAGGATAGAGCAGATGAATGCATGACTAAGGAGCTGGTGTATGGGAGAAGGATTCACATTTTTGGATCATTGAAATCTCTTTTGGGGTAGAAGTGACCTGTACAAGAAGGACGGATTGCACCTAAATTGGAAGGGGGCTAATATACTAGCAGGGAGATTTGCTCGAGCTGCTCAGGGTGATTTAAACTAATAAGGTGGAGGGTGGTGAGACCCAGGGAGATAGTGAGGAAAGAGATCAATCTGCGAATGGTACAGTTGAGAACAGAAGTGACTCAAACAATCAGGGCAGGCAGGAACATGGTAAGACTAATGAATTAAACTGCATTTATTTCAATGCAAGGGGCTTAACAGGGAAGGCAGATGAACTCAGGGCACGGTTAGAGACATGGGATTGGGATATCATAGCAATTACAGAAAAATGGCTCAGGGATGGGCAAGACTGGCAGCTGAATGTTCCAGGATACAAATGCTACAGGAAGGATAGAAAGGGAGGAAAGAGAGGAGGGGGAGTGGCATTTTTGATAAGGGACAGCATTATAGCTGTACTGAGGGAGGATATTCCCAGAAATACATCCAGGAAAGTTATTTGGGTGGAACTGAGGAATAAGAAAGGGATGATCACCTTATCGGGATTGTATCATAGACCCCCTAATGGTCAGAGGTAAATTTAGAAACAAACTTGTAAGGAGATCTCAGCTATCTGTAAGAATAATAGGGTGGTTATGGTAGCGGATTATAACGTTCCAAACATAGGCTGGGACTGCCATAGTGTTAAGGGTTTAGATGGACAGGAATTTGTTAAGTGTGTACAAGAGCATTTTCTGATTCAGTATGTGGATGTACCTATTAGAGAAGGTGCAAAACTTGACCTACTTTCGGGAAATAAGGCAGGGCAGGTGACTGTGGTGTCAGTGGAGGAGCACTTTGATGCCAGCGACCATAATTCTGTTAGGGTTAAAATAGTGATGGAAAAGGACAGACTAGATCTAAAAGTTGAAGTTCTAAACTGGAGAAAGGCCAATTTTGACAGTATTAGGCAAGAACTTTCAAAAGTTGACTGGGAGCAGATGTTCACAGGTAAAGGGACGGCTGGAAAATAGGAAGCCTTCAGGAATGAGATAATGAGAATCCAGAGAAAATATATTCCTGTAAGGGTGAAAGGAAAGGCTGGTAGGTATAGGGAATGCTGAATGACTAAAGAAATTGGGGGTTTAGTTAAGAAAAAGAAGGAAGCATATATCAGGTATAGACAGGATAGATTGAGTGAATCTTTCAAAAAGTATAAAGGCAGTAAGAGTATACTTAAGAGGGAAATCAGGAGGGCAAAAAGGGGACATGAGATAGCTTTGGCAAATAGAATTAAGGAGAATCCAAAGGGTTTTTACAAATACATTTAGGACAAAAGGATAACGAGGGAGAGAATATGGCCCCTCAAAAATCAACTAGGTAAAAACAATGACTGCAGATGCTGGAAACCAGATTCTGGATTAGTGGTGCTGGAAGAGCACAGCAGTACAGGCAGCATCTGAGGAGCAGTAAAATCGACGTTTCGGGCAAAAGCCCTTCATCAGGAATAAAAGCCTTTTATTCCTGATGAAGGGCTTTTGCCCGAAACGTCGATTTTACTGCTCCTCGGATGCTGCCTGAACTGCTGTGCTCTTCCAGCACCACTAATCCCCTCAAAGATCAGCAAGGCGGCCTTTGTGTGGAGCCTCAGAAAATGGGGGAGATATTAAATGAATATTTTGCATCAGTATTTACTGTGGAAGAGGACATGGAAGATATAGAATGTAGGGAAATAGATAGTGCCCCCTTGCAAAATGTACATAATACAGAGGAGGCAGTGCTGGATGTCTTGAAACACCTAATGGTACATAATTCCCAAGACCTGATCAGATGTACCCTAGAATTCTGCGGGAAGCTAGAGAAGTGATTGCTGGGTCTCTTGCTGAGATATTTGTATCATTGATAGTCACAGGTGAGGAGCCGGAGGATTGAAGGTTGGCTAACGTGATGCCACTATTTAAGAAGGATGATAAGGACAAGCCAGGGAATTATAGACCAGTGAGCCTGACGTCGGTGGTGGGCAAGTTGTTGGAGGGAATCCTGAGGGATAAGATGTACATGTATTTGGAAAGGCAAGGACTGATTCGGGATAGTCAGCATGGCTTTGTGCGTGGGAAATCATGTCTCTCAAACTTGATTGAGTTTTTTGAAGAAGTAACAAAGAGGATTAATGAGGGCAGAGCGGTAGATTTGATTTATATGGACTTCATTAAGGTGTTCGACAAGGTTCCCCATGGGACACTGCTTAGCAAGGTTAGATCTCATGGAATACAGAGAGAACTAGCCATTGGATACAGAACTGGCTTAAAGGTAGAAGACAGAGGGTGGTGGTGGAGGGTTGTTTTTCAGACTGGAGGCCTGTGACCAGTGGGATGCCACAAGATCGGTGTTGGGTTCTCTACTTTTTGTCATTTACATAAATGATTTGGATGCGAGCATAAGAGGTACAGTTAGTAAGTTTGCAGATGACACGAACATTAGAGGTTTAGTGGACAGCAAAGAAGGTTACCTCAGATTACAACAGGATGTTGACCAGATGGGCCAATGTGCTGAGAAGTGGCAGATGGAGTTTAATTCAGATAAATGCGAGGTGTTGCATTTTTGGAAAGCAAATCTTAGCAGGACTTATATACTTAATGGTAAGGACCTCAGGACAGTTACTGAACAAAGAGATCTTAGAGTGCAGGTTCATAGCTCCTTGAAAGAGAAGTCTCAGGAAGATAGGATAGTGAAGAGGGCATTTGGTATGCTTTCTTTTATTGCTCAGAGTATTGAGTACAGGAGTTGGGAGGTCATGTTGCGGCTGTACAGGACATTGGTTAGGCCTCTGTTGGAATATTGCATGCAGTTCTGGCCTCCTTCCTATTGGAAAGTTGTTGTGAAACTTGAAAGGGTTCAGAAAAGATTTACAAGGACGTTGCCAGGGTTGGAGGATTTCAGCTATAGGGAGAGGCTGAACAGGCTGGGGCTATTTTCTCTGGAGCGTCGGAGGCTGAGGGGTGACCTTATAGAGGTTTACAAAATTATGAGGGGCATGGATAGGATAAATAGACAAAGTATTTTCCTTGGTGTCAGGGAGTCCAGGACTAGAGGGTTAGGGTTTAGGGTGAGAGGGGAAAGATATAAAAGAGACTTAAGGGGCAACCTTTTCACACAGATGGTGGTACATGTATGGAATGAGTTGCCAGAGGAAGTGGTGGAGGCTGGTACAATTGCAACATTTAAGAGGCATTTGGATGGGTATATGAATAGGAAGGGTTTGGAGGAATATGGGCTGGGTGCTGGCAGGTGGTACTAGATTGTGTTGGGATATCTGGTCAGCATGGATGGGTTGGACCGAAGGGTCTGTTTCCATGCTGTACATCTCTAAGACTCTATGACTATTTTCTAAACAGTGAGAAAAGCACAAAGGGATCTGGCAGTGCTAATCCAGGATTCTCTAAAGTTTAACTTGCAGGTTGTGTCCATGATTAAGAAAGCAAATGTAATGTTGTCATTTCTCTCAAGAGTATTGGAATATAAAAGCAGCGACATGCTTGTGAGACTTTATAAAGCCCTAGTTAGGCCCCATTTAGAATACTGTGTCTAATGTTGGACCCCATACCTCAGGAAGGCACTTGAGCATGTCCAGTGGAGATTTACACGGATGATCTCTGGAATGGTAGGCCTAACGTACGATGAATGACCAAGGATCCTGGGATTGTATTCATTTGAGTTTAGAAGGTTGATTGGGGAATCTAATATAAACTTACAAGATAATACATGGCTTAGAAAAGGCGGCGCTGGGAAGTTGTTTCTGTTGTGGGGGGAGACTCGGACCTGTGGGCACAGCCTTAGAGTTAAAGGGGGTCAGTTTAGAGCAGAAATGAAGAGACATTTCTTTGGCCAGAGAGTGATGGGCCTGTGGAATTCTTTGCCACGGAGTGCAGTGTAGGCCAGGACGTTAAATGTCTTCAAGACAGAGATTGATAAATTCTTGTTCTCGCAAGGAATTAAGGACTGCGGGGAGAGTGAGGATAAGTGGAGTTGGAATGCCCATCAGCCATGATTAAATGGCATAGTGGACTCCATGGGCCGTATGGCCTTACTTCCACTCCTATGTATTATGGTCTCATGGATATAAAGACAGAAAGTGCTGAAGAAACTTAGTAGATCTAGTAGCATCTGTGAGAATGTAACAGAGTCAACATTTTGAGTCTGGTGTGACTCTTCAGAAGAGGAATTCTGAGGGGTCTTGACGGGGTAAGTGTGGAGAGGATGTTCCCTCTTATGGGAGAATTTAGAACTGGGTCAGCTGTTTAAAAGTTAGGGACTGTCTGTTTCAAACAGAGATGAGGCAAAAATAAATTTCACAGAGTGACATAAGTCTTTGGAACTGTCTTTCTGTAAAGGCATTGGAAGTAGAATCTTTGGATATTTTTATGATTAAAAGTATGTTTTATTTTTAAGTGGTGAATGGGTTCTTGTAAACAAGGGGGTGAAAGATTATCACAGGTCGGCAACAATGTGGATTTTATGTTACAATAAGATCAACCATGATGTCATTCAGTGATGGAGCAGGCTCAAGGTGCTAAATAACCTACTCCTGCCCCCTGTTCATATGTTTGTATGTCTATTCATAATCAGAATAAATGGATCATCTTGATCTAACATGCTGTAACTATTGGCTTTAAATAAGGAACAGCATGCATGTATTTTCTCACATTGACTACCATGAAGGGCTATCCTTCTCAACCTCTCCCCTCATCTGAGGCATAATATCCTTAGGTTAAACTACCAACAGTCATCTCTCTCTAATGAGAGAGCAGTCCTATGGTCTGTTGGCAATGCACTGACTCTGTCCCTAGCAGTTGAGAGCCTGTTACCTTCTTTAGACTTTCCCAACATTTTTACCACTGCAGTTTGAAGAAAGATGTGAAACTGATCTCTGATTGCATCTCTTACAAACGCAAATGCGACAATTCACCTAATTCATACTGTGCTTTATGACAGTTGATTATCATTTTTCTGTCCAATATAAATAGAAAAAGCAGCAAAATGTCCTTTGGAGCAGAATAAACCTTTTATTTAATTGACCTATCAGTTGTTTAACAAACAGACCAAGAACAATTTGTTCTATCTGTTGCAATTGTTGGAATGTCACCATTATACACAATTCTTAAAATTCATTAAACATTAAAGTCTTTGTAATGTTGAGGCTGCTCCCAAGCAGTTCAATCAACAAAGGCTTGGCATTCAAAGCCGCTCATTCTCCTTGGGACAGTGCAGTATTCAATGTCTTCAGAAAAGGTGGTGCTCAATAATTCGGCAATATTAAAAGTACTCCCTGTGAGTTTTCAGTCTGGGGTCTAGCATTATGGTTATGAGAAAGAAAAAAGTTATCAATAACCTTCTTAGTAAAAGTGTTTGGATAACCAGAAATGGCAAAAGGTGTTGTAGTGAATAGTTCCAGCAATTATATACTGTACAGAACAGAAATATTTAGAGAGAGGGGTATTATCCCAGCCAACGCCAGTTTGAATAAAAAACCCTGCCTATGTTTTCTGATTGGCCCTGAGCCCCCTCATCCATTGATCTCCAAGATTTCCATTTCCCCACATCTGCTGTCTCTACCCAGCAACAGGGAGGGGTGATGGGGTCACTGATTTGAGGAGTATTTGAATGAAGGTGTACCTCCATTTCACCTCCATGTACCCTGGCTAAAACTACCTTCATGCAAGGAACATTTTGAAGATGAGGATATGACTACAAAATAAAGGCCACTAATAGCAGTCTATTAAGTGATGGTAATTTATAGATTTTGGTCTCTCAACAGTTTGCTAAATTTGCTGTAGTTTAATTAATTGTTATTCTTCTTGCAAACCCTTCCCAATCCTTCAGAGGTTGACTCTTGAGAGATTTCTGTACCCAATCCCTTTGGCAAATTATTTCTATTTGGGTTCATGACTAAGCCCTTCAGATCTACATCTTCGAACCAAGTTGTTTTGAATGAAAACCTATACTAGCATGTTTTGTGCTGCTTAATTGCATCCATGGACAATGTTACTTACATAGAATGAAGTTTCTATTAGTGTCTCTTGATGGATTCAGCTTACCATGGATTCTCTGAGTTTACACTGTAGTCCTGTGCCTGCTTTATGTAGCTTGAATGCACTTACTCTAAATCTGCTACATCTCCATCTTTACCTTATCTTAAAAGCTACTCTCCATTATGTTCACTAAGGTTTATAAAGTCTTTATACACACTTAACATACAGAATACTGATTTCTCATACAATGCTTCCATTCCTCTGTCTCCCAGTGCTTCTCACAGAAGAGCATTGTTATGTCCATCGTCACCATTATCCATTCATTTCTCACCATATCAAAGAAGGGGGACAATTGCCAAATATTTTTGTAAATGACAATAACTTTTCAAAACCAGGTTATGGGCATTAATCATAAGAACATAACTAGTTGATGAAAAAACTTACATCACATGCTGACTTTCACTTTTAAAAAGGTCGCAACGTCAGTGTGGTCCATTCAGTGTACGATAAATTTATTTAGCGATAGAGCTATATATATATGATTGATCAAGAGCAACAAAATGGCAATTTGGACTATCAAAACTCATTTTTTTCGGTATTACAATTGTTCCTATTAGGTCTTCAGATATATTTTCAATGGTTTCAAACACTTTCATTGTGCAACCCTCTCTAAAATCATTCTGAAACTTTACTGACAATTTTAACAGTTCTTAAATTTTCTTCTCACAAATTTACATTGGATCTTTTGATCTTATAAACACAAGCTACTATGAAATAATGCTTTGCATTCACTTTTCTATGCTGTTTAATATTTCATGTAAACCAACAAGATTCCCTTAACCTTTATCACCATGGAGTTGAAATATATTGTCGGTGCTCATCTTGTTTAATCTTTTTGCTCTGCTCCATTGCATGCCCTGTTTAAAGTGTATAAACTGAAATGGATCATATTGGTGAGTTTTTTTAAATCAGGGTCTATCACGTCTGCTGGTGTATATTTGCACTGGAAATGAGTTTAAAGTTCATGACATTTGATTAACATCCACTTGTTAAAGATATTTTTCTACCTTCAGAGAATGCCAGCATTGGGTATGCCTGACTCAAGCAGTCAGGAGTTGTACTTAAATATTATTTCGGAGACCAGTGATTTTTCTTTTCCCTTGCATTATAGTCATTAACAGGTATACAATCCCTTGGGTGGCTTGTAATGTTGGAATCTGAACTGAATTCCTGCTGTCTCTAGGTTTGGACAAATTCAAATGCAGTTTGTATTTAATGATCAATTTGTATTGAAGCTTTGGTGCCAGCTCCACACCTTGCTTGCCATAATTGAGCCTTGATTTAAAATTATGCCTTTTGGTTCTCAGAGGACTTTGTGATAATTGCGGGCTAAATGTTCCGAGGAATGGAATTTTTAAGCAGATTGCAATTCTGGCCCTATGTATTTGATGAAATGAGGAAGATCTGTGTTTCCCAGAAATGAGGAAATGTGCTTCCATTATGACGGTTCTGTAGTCAAATACTTTACAACTGGGCTATTCCCCCTGAATATTTATTTTGAAGCACTGACATTCAACAGCGTTACCATCTCTGAATCCCCCATTATCAACATCTTGGGGTTATCATTGATCAGAACACTCAAGAAGCTTGACACCATCCAGGACAAAGCAGCCGACTTGATTGGCATTACATCCACAAGCATCCACTTCCTCCACCTCCGATGCTCAGTAGCAGCAGTGTGTACTATCTACAGGATACACTGCAGAAATTCACCAAAGATCCTCAGACAGCACCTTCTAAACCTGCAATCACTTCCATCTAGAGGACAAGTGCAGCAGATATATGAGAACACCACAAACTTCAATTGCCCCTCAAAGTCACTCACCACCCTCACTTGGAAATATATCGCCATTCCTTAATGTTGCTGGGTCCAAATGCTGGAAATTACATTTTGAAAGATTTTGTTGGTCATCTCTCAGCAGGTGGACTGCAGTTTGCCACCAACTTCTCAAGGGCAACTTGGGGTGGGCAATAAATGCTGACCAGCCAGCGGTGCCCACATTCCACAAAATGAATAAATTTTTTTAAAATGTTAAGTGCTTGTCAATAGATCCCTGAGGTGCCTGGACATGGTAATTGGGTTGTTAAGAAGGCAGATGAAATGCTTACCTTTATCAATCATAGCATAGATTATAACAGCAGAAAGTCATGTTGGAGCTGTACCCAACTTTGTTAATGCTACAGTTGGAGTATTATGCACTGTCTGGTTGAAGAATATGATTGCGCAGGAAAGGGTCTAAAAGGATATTCACCAGAATAAGACCGTAAGACCATAAGACATAGGAGTGGAAGTAAGGCCATTCGGCCCATCGAGTCCACTCCGCCATTCAATCATGGCTGATGGGCACTTCAACTCCACTTACCCGCATTCTTCCCGTAGCCCTTAATTCCCCGAGACAACAAGAATCTATCAATCTCTGCCTTGAAGACATTTAGCGTCCCGGCCTCCACTGCACTCTGCGGCAATGAATTCCACAGGCCCACCACTCTCTGGCTGAAGAAATGTCTCCGCATTTCTGTTCTGAATTTACCCCCTCTAATTCTAAGGCTGTGTCCACGGGTCCTAGTCTCCTCACCTAACGGAAACAATTTCCTAGCATCCACCCTTTCCAAGCCATGTATTATCTTGTACATCTCTATTAAGTCTCCCCTTAATCTTCTAAACTCCAATGAATACAATCCCAAGATCCTCAGCCGTTCCTCAAATGTTAGGCCTACCATTCCAGGGATCATCTGTGTGAATCTCCGCTGGACACGTTCCAGTGCCAGTATGTCCTTCCTGAGGTGTGGGGACCAAAACTGAACACAGTACTCCAAATGGGGCCTAACCAGAGCTTTATAAAGTCTCAGTAGCACAATGGTGTTTTTATATTCCAATCCTCTTGAGGTAAGTGACAACATCGCATTCGCTTTCTTAATCACAGACTCAACCTGCATGTTGACCTTTAGAGAATCCTCGACTGGCACTCCCAGATCCCTTTGTACTTTGGCTTTACGAATTTTCTCACCGTTTAGAAAGTAGACTACTTTCTTCTTTTACTCTTTTTGCCAAAGTGCAAGACCTCGCATTTGTTCACGTTGAATTCCATCAGCCATTTCCTGGACAACTCTCCCAAACTGTCTAGATCCTTCTGCAGCCTCCCCACTTCCTCAGTACTACCTGCCTGTCCACCTATCTTCGTATCATCAGCAAACTTCGCTAGAATGCCCCCAGTCCCTTCATCCAGATCATTAATATATAATGCGAACAGCTGTGGCCCCAATACTGAACCCCTCGGGACACCGCTCGTCACCGGCTGCCATTCTGAAAAAGAACCTTTTATCCCAACTCTCTGCCTTCTGTCAGACAGCCAATCCTCAATCCATCCCAGTAGCTCACCTCGAACACCATGGGCCCTCACCTTGCTCTGCAGCCTCCCGTGTGGCACCTTATCAAAGGCCTTTTGGAAGTCTAGATAGACCACATCCACTGGGTTTCCCTGGTCTAACCTACTTGTCACCTCTTCAAAGAATACCAACAGGTTTGTCAGGCATGACCTCCCCTTACTAAATCCATGTTGACTTGTTCTAATCAGACTCTGCTCTTCTAAGAATTTAGAAACCTCATCATTAATGATGGATTCTAGAATTTTACCAACAACCGAGGTTAGGCTAATTGGCCTATAATTTTCCATCTTTTGTCTTGATCCTTTCTTGAACAATGGGGTTACAACTGCGATCTTCCAATCATCCGGGACTTTCCGTGACTCCAGTGACTCTTGAAAGATCTCAACCAATGCCTCCGCTATTTCCTCAGCCACGTCTCTCAGAACTCTAGGATGTATCCCATCGGGGCCAGGAGATTTATCAATTTTAAGACTTTTTAGCTTTTCTAGCACTATCTCTTTTGGAATGGCAACCATACTCAACTCAGCCTCCTGACTCCCTTTAATTGTTGGGATATTACTCCTGTCTTCCACTGTGAAAACTGACGCAAAGTACTTGTTAAGTTCTCCTGCTATTTCCTTATCTCCCATCACTAGGCTTCCAGCATCAGTTTGAAGTGGCCCAATGTCTACTTTTGTCTGTCGTTTGTTTCTTATGTATTGAAAGAAACTTTTACTATCGTTTCTAATATTACTGGCTAGCCTACCTTCATATTTGATCCTCTCCTTTCTTATTACTCTCTTTGTTATCCTCTGTTTGTTTTTGTAGCCTTCCCAATTTTCTGATTTCCCACTGCTCTTGGCCATTTTATAGGATCTCTCTTTTTCTTTAATACATTTCCTGACTTCCTTTGTCAGCCATGGCTGTCTAATCCCTCCCCGGTTAATCTTTCTTTTCTTGGGGATGAACCTCTGCACAGTGTCCTTAATTATACCCACAAACTCCTGCCATTTTTGCTCTACTGTCTTCCCCGCAAGCCTCTGCTTCCAGTCTATTTTTGTCAGTTCCGCTCTCATGCCCTCATAATTACCTTTATTTAACTGTAACACCATTACATCTGATTTTGCCTTCTCTCTTTCAAACTGCAGACTGAACTCTACCATATTATGATCGCTGCTTCCTAAGGGTTCCCTTACTTTAAGATCTTTTATAAAGTCTGGTTCATTGCAAAGCACTAGGTCCAGAATAGCCTGCTCCCTTGTGGGCTCCATGACAAGCTGTTCCAAAAAGCCATCCTGTAAGCATTCCATGAATTCCCTCTCTTTGGATCAACTGGCAACATTATTTACCCAGTCCACCTGCATATTGAAGTCTCCCATGATCACCGTGACCTTGCCTTTCTGACATGCCTTCTCTATTTCCCGGTACATGTTGCGTGCCTGCTCCTGACCACTGTTAGGAGGTCTGTACACAACTCCAATTATGGTTTTTTTGCCTTTGTGGTTCCTCAATTCCACCCACACAGACTCCACATCATCTGACACTATGTCATTCAGTGCCATGCATTTAATATTGTTCTTAACTAACAAGGCAACCCCACCCCCTCTGCCGACCTCCCTGTCTTTTCGATAAGTTGAAAATCCTTGGAGGTTTAACTGCCAGTCCTGACCCCCTTGTAACCAAGTCTCTGTGATGTCTACCACATCATAATCATTCACTATGATCTGTGCCATTAGTTCATCTGCTTTGTTATGAATGCTATGCGCATTCAGGTAAAGCATCTTAATGCTAACTTTCTTATCATAAGAGATATTGGAAGTCATATGATGTCCTAAGTTATCCTTGCTTTTTTCTGCATTCCCAGTCTGCCTCAATTTTAAATCCACCTGGAAACATGCTATCCTGCTGCTTATCTTTCCATTTACCTCCATACTCCCTGTTGCTTTCACTTTCCTTCCCCCCAACTCAGAAGTTTAAAGTCCTACTGACCACCCTATTTATCCTCTTCGCTAGAACATTGGTACCTGATCGGTTCAGGTGGAGACCGTCCCAACGGTACAGATCCCCCTGTTCCAAAACTGATGCCAATGCCCCATGAAGTGGAATCCCTCTTTCCCACACCAATCCCTAATCCACGTGTTTACTTACCTAATTTTCTTGTCCCTATGCCAATTGGCACGTGGCTCGGGCAGTAATCTGGAGATTATGACCTTTGAGGACCTGTGCTTCAATTTCCTGCCTAGTGCCTCGTAATCCCCAAACAGGTCCTCCACCCTATTCTTGCCTATGTTGTTAGTACCAACGTGGACCACAACAACTGGATCCTCCCCCTCCCGCTCCAATATCCTTTCAAGCCGGTCGGAGATGTCCCACACCCTGGCACCGGGCAGGCAACACACCATGCGAGACTCCCGATCCGGCTTGCAAAGGATACTATCTGTCCCCCTAATTATAGAATCCCCTATAACCACTACTTGTCTATTAACTCCCCCCTCTTGAATGGCCTTCTGCACCATGGTGCCTTGGTCAGTTGGCTCATCCTGTCCAGAGCCCTTTTCCTCATCCGAACAGGGAGCAAGAATCTCGTACCTGTTGGACAGGGTCAAGGGCTGAGGCTCCTGCACTCCTGAACTCAGGTTCCCCCTACCTGCCTCACTTACAGTCACACTCTGATGAGCCTGATCACTAGCTGAATGCAGCACAGGCTACAAGGTTTCAGTTATGAAGAGAGGTTAGATAAGCTTGAGTTGTTTTCTTCAAAGCAGATAAGTTTGAGGGAGGACCCAATAGAAGTGTACAAGATTTTGAGGTGCATGGACAGGGTGAACAAAAAATCTGTTGCTCCCCTTCGTTGAAGGGTCAATAATAAGGGGACATAATTTCAAAGTGAAAGACAAGAAGGTTAGAGTAGATTGGATGAAAACTTCTGCTACCCAGAGAGTGGTAGGGTTCTGGAATACATTGCCTCAGAGGTTAGTTGATGCAGGAAACCTCAAACCTGTAAAAAGTACTTCTATGAACATGGGCCTAGTGTAGGAAAGTGGGGCTAGTGAAGATTTAGTGCATTTCTGGTGGTACAGACTCTGTGCTCCATGATTCTATGTATCTATGAACTATTTGAAATATTCCATTTTTATGGAGACTTTCAGAAGGTTCCAGGCATAGGAGAGTTGCCCAGCGGAATCTCCAATATCCTAAGCATCTCCTTTGGAGTCTACTATGATAGCAATTCCACAGGGTCTTCATGCACAACTTCTATCTAAGCTATAATAATAACAATCTGGCCAGCAGAAAATCTTGGCTCATATATTTGTTCCCACAAAGATTGCTGCCACAGATGTCTAAATGATTTGGAATTCCATACCTGATAGAAATGGAAGAAGAACCGAGGCAGTGTGTTAGTTCAATCATGCCTCTTGAGAAATGTCTTGAGACAATTATCCCGGTATCAACCTATGTAGTCAAAAGGATACCTCCTTTTCTTTGGGAGACAATGATTGCACAAGGAATTTTACTTCCCAGACCAAGACCAGTAGACTCCAGGCCTCATTACTTTACAAGAGCTGATCACAGACTTGGAATCCTCACATTTCTCCAGTGTACAAAGCAAGAGGATCTGAGTGTACAAGATTATGAGGGATACTCACAGGACAAATAGAAAACAGCTGTTCCCCTTAGCTGAAGGGTCAATAACAAGGGGCATAATTTTAAAGGGAAAGACAGCAGGTTTGGAGCAGTTGTGAGGAACAGCTCCATCACCCAGAGGGTGGTAGGGGTGTGGAATGCACTGCTTGGGAGGTGAGTGGTTTTGGGGAAACCTCAGAACATTTAAAAAGCACGTAGACAAATGAGCCATTGCCACAATGGGAGGCAATAGCCTTGTGGTACTATTGCTGGTCTATTAATCCAGAGGCTTAGATAATGTTCTGGGGAATCTCTGTTCAAATACTGCTATAGCAGATGGTGGAAGTTAAATTCAATAAAAATCTGGAATTAAGAGCTCAATGATGACCATGAGACCATTGTCAGTAAGCTTGACACCATCTAGCGCCTCACACACACACACTCGGTAGGAGCAGTGTGTACTATCTACAAGGTGAACTTCTGCATCTCCCAAGGCACCTTTGACAGCAACTTCCAAACTATGACAAGGTCAATTGATGCATGGAAACATCGGGAAGCAAAAATACCTCTTCAAATTATGCACTATGCTGACTTATATTGCTGTTCCTTTGCTGTCATTGGATTTAAAAATATCTTCATTACAACATTATGGATGTACCTAAACTTAAGAACTGCAGCAGTTCATGAAGACAATTCAGCACCATCTTCTCCAGTGCAATTAGTGATGGGTATTAAATGTATAGTTTATCTATGACACAAACATCCAATGAAAGCTGGAACAGCAAACTGAATAACATCAGTAAAATGTATGAATGCTGATAATTAATAATATGAAATAATAAGAGTTGATTGTTCCTAATGAACACCTCAATCATGACTATGGAAGATCCCATTATATCACAGTGAACATTTTGGCTACACTGTAAACATACCTGCTAGTTTTAATAATCTAGCTTGGACATAAACATAGATAACTGCCTTCACAGGACAATAGAAAATAAATAATTCCAGACGTGTCCTATTTAAAGTTCACATATATGCAGCTGCCACGCAAAACAGATGTAATACCCAGAGGGCAAGAAGAAAGAGAAGATCTACTTTTTAAAAATTGCATGATCATGTTTTCTTTGTTTTTTATTTTAAATGTGCTTTCGACGGATTTAACAAAAACAGAAATTGCTAGAAAAGCTCAGCAGTTCTGGCAGCATCTGTGAAGAGAAATCAAAGTTAATTTTTTCGGTCCAGTGACCCTTCCTCAGAACTGATGATAGCTAGAAAATGGCAGTTTATGTATCTTGATGGATTTAAACTGGCTGCCAACAAACGTAGAATGAGCAATTTGACTGTTTCTAAAATTTCCAAGCAAACTCGACATCTATCTGGAGTGACATACCTCCCATTTATGTGAACATTTCAGTCAAAGCAATATAAAGGAAAAACAGACAATGCACCTCCGCAGCTGCTTTGCTTTGAAAGGAAGAAATTGAAATATGATTGAGTTGGTACTAACAGCTTCTCAGTTATTGTCAATGGCATACAATGGGTTCAGATAAGGGATCATCAGAGCAATCCTGTTGACTAATGTACCTCAATGTAAAATGTCATTCACATGTTGATTTTGAATAGTTTTAGTTATACAGGCTTGAGTTTTTTTTTGACAATCTGCTTGTAGCACCAGAAGAGAACCCTGCACATGCATCTCCAGGCTTAGACCTGCCCCTGATCTAATCTCACTCAATGTGTCGATTTCTGGAAAGGATCTTGTAATTACGTGTGCAGAGTGAACCAACTCCCATTTTACCACGTACCTTGAATTGAAATTGAACTGAATTTGAACATCTGCAGAACGGACTTCTATGCACAGCCAACTGAAAAGACTTTCACTCGACATTGACTTCCTGAAATCTATAATTCATGTGAACTAGTGACAATAACTTTACTTTGTGTAGTTTGTAATTTGCAGATTATCTCCCTCTCTTTCTCTGTATTTCCTACTTTGTATATGTTAATGAATACGTTTATATATTTGGGTATGTGCTTTTTTCTGTGTATGTATGACTATGTGAATGCATGTCTGTGTGTGTGTATGTGTGAGTATTTGTGTGTGTGCATGTGTACATTTGCGTGGATGTTTAGGAAAATACCATTCCTGTTTTCAAAAGAGAAGAGAATTATTAGGAAATAATGAAAACCCCTGTTTCAGACAGAAGAGGGTAACAATGGGAATAATACAGCTAACACTTCCTTCTTATATATGACAATGTGTTTGTTACATCCAGTGCATTAGGGTGCTATATTCTCCAATCTGTCTCCACTTTCTTCTCATAGTTTTGCATAATAATTAGACAAAAGATACTTGGTGCATTTTCTTGAAATCAACTGCTGTTCTAATGCTAATGGATCAAATGTTAGATTGCAAGATTACTGGTTGATACAAATGCCTAGGTTTGCTTTCCATTGTGGTTTACTTCATATTTATCTGTAACTTAATTATATATCTTATTTAAACACAAAATGCACAGGTCAAAATTGTAAAAGAAAAGCCAAGACAATACTTTCATTACACTGAATAAACCAAAGTACTCTGTAGCCAATCTTCTAAAGTTTGTCACTTTTGTCAGGTGGGAACAGAGCAATCAATCGGTCCACAGCAATTTCCAATAAACAGCAATACGATAATGATCCGATAATCTGTCCTTCTGAAATTGATTGCAACAGAAAACATAGGAGCAGAAGTAAGCTCCTCAGCCCATCCAATTAGCTCTGCTGTTCAGTGAGATCATGGCCGATCTGATAATCCTCAACTCCATTTTCCTGTCTTTTCCACATCAGGCTCAATCCCTCATTGATTAAAAATTTATCTCAGCCTTGAATACACTTACTGTGCCAATTCCAAAGGCCCTCTGTGGTGAAGAATTCCACAGATTCATGACTTTCTGAGAGAAGACATTTTTCCTAATCTCTGTTCTAACTAGGGGATTCCTTACTCTGGGATTATGCGTTCAGGCCTGAGACTCTCCCACAAAGGGAAACAATCTCTCCACATCTACACAATCAAGTACCCTAAATATCTTGTGGGTGTTCAATAAGGTCACCTCCAATGCTTCTAAACTCCAATGAGTACAGGCCCCCCTTACTCATCCTCTCCATGGACAGTATGTTCCTGTTAGGGTGAAGAGCAAGGCTGGTAGTTGTGGGGAATGCTGGGTGACTAGAGAAACTAAGGTTTTGGTCAAGATAAAGAAGGCAGTTTATATCAGGTAAAGCCAGCAGAGATTGAGTGAATCTCCAGAAGAGTATAAAGGCAGTAGGAATATACTTACGTGGGAAATCGGGACAGCAGAAAGGGGACATGGGATAGCTTTGGCAAGCAGGGTTAAGGAAAATTCAAGGAGATTCTACAAATGCATTAAGGTCAAAAGATAACTAGGGAGAGAATAAAAATCAGCGTGGCTGTGTGGAACCGTGGGAGATGGAGCAGATACTAAAAAAAGTCACAGAAGTGTTTGCCATGGACAAGGATATGGAAGATAAAGAACATGGGGAAATAAATAACGACATCTTGAACAATATCCATATGATGGAGGCAGAAGTGCTGGAAGTCTTAAAATGCATAAAGGTGGATAAATCCCCAGGACCTGATGAGGTGTACCCGAGAACTCTGTGGGAAGCTAGAGAAGTGATGATTACTGGGCTCCTTGCTGAAACATTTGCATCACTGGTAGCCAGAGGTGGAGTGCTGGAAGACTAGAAGTTGGCTAACGTTGGCCACTATTTAAGAGGAGCGGTAAGGAAAAGGAAGGAAACTATAGATTAGTGAGCTTGACATCAGCAGTGGGCATGTTGTCCTGAGGTACAGGCTTTACATGTGTTTGGAAAGGCAAGGACTGATTATGGAGAGTCAGTGTAGCTTTGTACATGGGATATTGTATCTCACTAACTTCGTTGAGTTTTTTGAAGAAGTAATGAAGAGGATTGATGAAGGCAAAGCCGTGGACGTGATTGATAGGCATTCAACAATGTTCCTCATGGCAGACTGTTTAGCAAGGTAAAATCACATGGAATTGAGGGAGAACTAGCCATTTGGGTACAGAACTGGCTCAAAGGTAGAAGACAGAGAGTAGTGGTCAATTCTTGAGAAAGGTGGCACACTTTGTTTTGAATCCAGGAAAGGTGAAGGAATCACAAGATCCTGTAACATATTGCAAACTATTGTGTGGAAATGAAACTGTAACAGAGATGTTGAAATTTCAAGTGTAACATGTGTTTACAAAACATAGTGCTCAGTTAATGGAATTTACTTTATTTAATGTATGCACAATTAAAGTTTGTACTTAAAATATAAATCATTGTGGCACAATTCTTTCAAACTGGAATTTAGTTTTCATTTGAAAAGATATTGGGGTCCCTTAACATGCCACACTAAATTATTGAATGAAAAAGGTCTATTCTTGAATGAAAACTGGGATATTTGAAGCAATGGAAGATGCAAGATTATAAAGTGAGAAAATAATAGTATTTGTTTAGTTCATTCTATTTACAAACTGTTATGTATATTGCAATCTTCCTTGGTGTTTTACATTTCCATGGTCTGAAATGCAGAAATGGTCCTTCTTCCTTTTATGGAACTTCACTTTATCTGTGTTGGTCAGGCAGAGTAGTACAGCTGCATTTTGGTGAGAACTGGAACTGTACAAAAAGTATACACACTTGAGATGATCACAAAAGAATGAAGTGAGATATTGTACATTTTAATGGCATAGAGGGTAGTTCAAATGCAAAATTATCTAAAAGAAATGATTGTTGAAATAGAGATATTAAGCAGCATTCTGAGACCCTGCTAGAGCCAGAAGCAAAAGTAGTACAAAACTAAAGGTAGCTCATCAGTTGGGGAGCCAGCTGTCTGGCCTATCCCGCATCACAGCTATTTTCCCAGAGGTCTGTTGGCAGTTTGAGCAGTAGTCATTTAAGCTAATTAAATGAAGCTGTGTGGGAATATTCTGTCAGTCCCAAGGACTCTTTAGATAAAGGGACTAGTGTAAGTGCCTGGAAGCTGCTTCTTGGTAGCACATCAGAGGAACAGATCTTCAGGTAGGCTAAGAGTTTTAACTCCATTGCCTCCACCATGGTGGAGACCTAGTTGCTGAAACTATTTGTAGTTCCATTTAAAAATGCTGGAGAGAAGGGTCCCTCCATCTTGAAGAACCTCTTGCTGACCAGAATGTGGTTCCATTCAAACTGGAGACTCACTCTTTCACTTTGAGAGGCCACTCACCAACTCTGTTTGGACAGCGAGCCCAGCCTCTGGCCAAGGAAGACTGTGAAGAGTACTGTTTTCTAGTTAGTGCAGACTTCAAACACACACTTCATTTGTATAATGGGATTCCACAGCCCAGGGAAGAAATCTGCTGTGGATTTATTCAGAAGAAAATCATATAATTGCTATAAAGAGAAGAACATAAAGGTGTCATGAAAGGAAGTGTGGACTGGAATTAGAGTAGGAGCCTTATTGAATAAAAACAGTTGTCAGGATATTTTCACTTCCAATGAGACAATATAAAAGTACATATCTTTTCCACAGGTCCAACCACAGTTGCTTGATTGTTATTCTCAGTTAATTGTTATAACATGCTTGCAGTAGAATAGCTGTGACTCATTATAAAAAAATAAATTAAACTGTCTGTTGGCAGAACACATGCCAGTCGCAAGAGGGTCTTGTAAACTAATGGGTAATTTCAGGAATTGCTCTTCACCAAATGTGAAGCAATTAAAGTTAATTACATGCTTTAGATTTAATTCATCAGATAATAAAGTTAATAATGATCTATGTTAGCACCCTTCCCCCAGAAAGATTAAATTTAAAATCTTTGGCTTCAGTTTTAAAATTAATACTTGACTCTATATCTGAAATTGATGCATCATCCTCCCTCTCCCCACTCACAAAACACACACACACACACACACACACACACACACACGTCCACCCTCCATTGATAGCAGAACTTTACATAAGTTGAGACCCAATCTTTGATAGTCACTTGCTAAAATTGCCCAGCAGCAACTTTGCCATCCTGAACTGCAGCCAAATGGAGTTGGGCTCAGGTAGGGTAAAGCACTACTTGCCATCACTTCATTCCATCATATTGGAAAGTTAGGGACTGGAGGTGGGGAATGGGGGAAGGGGACCATGGTTTGCAAGCTGTAGTGGCTGGAACCAGGTGGATTGTATTGACTATGAGATCCTTGGTTGAGGTTGTTAACTTCGGCCAATCAGGAAACCCTAGCTGACAGATATAAATAGGATTCATACACAGCATTGCCTTTTGATGTGAAGGGCAGTGCTTGTCACTGGCCACTCGGGTGTCTTTCCTATCTTTCTGGTGGTGGAAATTGAATAAAGATTCGTGCACTTTGTGTCTTTTCACTGTGTCTCACACCTGCACACACACACCATGGGTGCTGGGGAAAAAAATAAGCACTACCGCACTTAGGCGGTAGTGTGGGGAAAAAAAAATGAAAAAAAAAAGAAAAAAAAAGAAGAAAAAAAAATAAATAAATAGGATTCATACACAGCATTGCCTTTTGATGTGAAGGGCAGTGCTTGTCACTGGCCACTCGGGTGTTTTAGAAAAAGAGAAAAAAAAAGAAAAAAAAAAGAAAAAATTAAACAAGAGGTGTGTCTTTCACTGTGTTTCACACCTGCACGCACACACCATGGGTGCTAGGGGAAAATAAGCACTACAGCAGTTAGGCAGTAGTGTGGGGCTTAAGAAAAAAAGAAATATAAAAAAAAATAAACAAGAGGTAGCAGGGCAGTGCTTGTCACTGGCCACTCGGGTATTTTTCATTAAAAAAAAGAATAAATAGGATTCATACACAGCATTGCCCTTTGGTTTGAAGGGCAGTGCTTGTCACTGGCCACTCGGGTGTTTTTCATAAAGAAGAAAATAAAAAGAGAAAGAAAAAAAATCGGATTCAGAATCCCCTGAGTTCAGGGACTGACTCCAAGCTGGCTGGCCACAGCTTGTGTGCTGTGCACATAAAAACTAAATGCGACTTGGTGACGGGATACCGGCCTCTGTGCAGTTATTTAGATGCTTTGTAAATTACTGGTTGATTGGAGGGGCAAATCATGATTGTAAGCAGAAAGGTTATAAAGGTTGAGGAAAAATAAGGTCGACTTTTTTGAGATGCGGGAACCTGAATTGTACCTATATTCATTAAAGAAAGTAATGGCAGTGTTATGTTTGAGAAATATAAGTGACTGTCTGATTAGATTTGAAGTTTTGTGATCACACATTCCTAATAAAGTCAATCAAACATTTGTAAGCTATTTTCATTTAGATCTTTTGAGTTTTTAAGAAGTAGCAGTTTGGATATGATACATCAGTCAATTTGACAAAGAAAGGAATTATATGACCAAGGATAGATGAGAATATTTAACCCATCCCACAGCAGTTCTGTTGAATAAAGGTGGTCGACCCTTATTTGGATTGAAAGCCTCATCATTCCAAAGCATGTTTCATAGTACATGCTTGCCGTTTTTGTTGGTAACAGTCTTTTCTCTTCCCTCAATGTTTTAATCTTCTCCCAAGAAGGTGATGGCTCATTTCATTGCACCTTATCATATACTTACTTCCTACTAACCTGTGTGGATACACCTGATTGTGTAACTGGTATTCTATACTCTGTCAATCACCTATTTCAGCTCTCTTAGCCAATGACTGCGGGCCTTGATTCATAATGCCAGGATGACTATTGTCCCCTTATCAATTTCCATTTGATATCATTCTTTCTAAAACCAAAACATCCTATTCTCCCAAGCACTACCTTGATGATAGAATAATGTGGGCCTGATGAATGTTTGATGTCAGTTCAATGGAAGATCATGACCTCATTGATTCTTGTAGTATTTCTGTTGTTTTCAAATGCAGAGATTTTGTTTTAAGTTTACAGAAGGCTAGTTATTATTGTAGTACAGTTTAATAAGTCTCTTATACCAATGCTGAAAATACTAAAAATGGAATCTTAAAAGAATGTATTTTTAAAGGTGATCTAAATTTCCAGCACATGATGTGATTCTTTGGATGTTACTGTTGATAGTTGATGGGTTGTCAGCTGGATAAACAGCATTCTAAACGCAGAAATGTCTTC
Organism: Chiloscyllium punctatum; assembly: GCF_047496795.1. Classification (NCBI taxonomy): domain Eukaryota; kingdom Metazoa; phylum Chordata; class Chondrichthyes; order Orectolobiformes; family Hemiscylliidae; genus Chiloscyllium; species Chiloscyllium punctatum. Next base: position 84,923,423 of record NC_092747.1, read on the forward strand.
AGATATATTAATGTAGACTATATGGATAAGTTATCATTCCTAACTGTGCCAGTCTAGATGAAACACTATTCTGTATTGTACAAAATTGAAAGATTAACACAATTGCCCCTCTATTGCTTTTATTCATTCTTTGGAGTTTGCACATTCTCCCTGTATCGGGTTTCCTCCCACAATCTAAAGATGTGTAGGTTAGATGAATTAGCCATGTTAATTGCCCATAGTATTTAGGAATGTGTCAGTTAGATGCATTAATCAGGGGTAAATGTTGAGTAATAGGGTAGGGGAATGGGTCTGGTTGGGTTGTTTTTCAGAGGGTCGGTATGGCCCGTTTGGGCTGAATGGTCGACTTCCACACTGTAGGGATTCTATGATTTCTGTGATGATAATTCATAGTTCAACAAAGTGGTGTATTTGGACATTTTAAGATTTACCAGATACATAAATTGTTGACCAACTTCAGCAGCACAAATGGATTCTTAAGTGCAAAGTTTATTTACTCCATTGTATTACAGCATTGGCTTGATGGTTTGGTTGCCTTTCAAAGCACTAAAGGGGTTCTGAAATACTGAGTACATTTATTCTGCATTCCAGAGAAATGTAAGTTGAAGATTTTGACAGATTTATGAGCTGATGACAAGGCTATTTTTTTGTCAAGCGGCTATTCAGGTAACACTTATTTATTTTGATAGACTTAAGATTTTCTAAATATTCTTATGGCGAATCAAATGCTTAGCAAAGTGTTTTTTTTATTTTAACAGAAGAAAACATTTTTCAGTGTTTCTAAATATTATTACTGGGCTTGAAAGTTCTGCTTCCAATGTATATACATGATCAATGGTTTTGGCAAGAAGATGGACTGTGGGAAATGGTAATTGAGATGTTGAAGAGAGTGAAGATATATTGGGATTATAAGATAATGTCCAGGCAAGGTTTGGTAGTTACAATTTTGCAAGACACTGTTTTACTTAGGTGAGTTGATGATGATAATGAGGACTCGTTCAATTCTAATGGTGAAGGAAAAGATTGTTTGGTCCATGACTTCCTTTGAAATTCACCTCCAGGCCTGACCTACTGAATATCTCACCTGTCACTACAGTAGGGACAGAGATGGGATCACAACATTGGAATCTTGACTTCCAAACCACACCTTCAATGAGGAAAGTCTGTCCTCCACCTCTGAAGCTTTGTTTTCTCCCTTAAAATCCTTCTTAAAACTCAACCCATCAACTAGACTTTAGTCACAGCTCTTAAGCACTCCTTTTCCTGTATCCAGTTTACCATATCCAACCACAATTTGGAATACATGCCAATGCTATTATATCAGTTCTGTTTGTTGTTTTTGAATTTAGAACTGCCAACTATCTCCAGTTCCCTCACAAGCCCCCAACTTTCAAAATTACACATAGAGTCATAGAGTCATAGAGATGTACCAGATATCCCAACCCAATCTAGTGCCACCTGCCAGCTACCAGCCCATATCCCTCCAAACCCTTCCTATTCATATACCCATCCAAATGCCTTTCAAATGTGGCAATCGCACCAGCCTCCACCACTTCTACTGGCAGCTCATTCCATACACGTGCGACCCTCTGCATGAAAAAGTTGCTTCTTAGGCCTCTTTTATATCTTTCCCCTCTCACCCTAAACCTATGCCCCTCTAGTTCTGGACTCCCCGACCCCAGGGAAAAGACTTTGTCTATTTATCCTATCCAGGCCCCTCATGATTTTGTAAACCTCTATAAGGTCACCCCTCAGCCTCCGATGCTCCAGGGAAAACAGCACCAGCCTGTTCAGCCTCTCCCAATAGCTCAAATCCTCCATCCTGGCAACATCTTTGTAAATCTTTTCTGAACCCTTTCAAGTTTCACAACATCTTTCCACATAAAACATTTTTTTTCCTGGGAATATCTGAAACAGCTCAGGTTTTAAAAATGTTATGTTCAAATTCTGGTATTTCTTACAGCAGATTGGAAATGCGTAAATATTATATGTGAATTAGATTTCAGTGAGATCGAGAGAAGTGTGTGAAACATTGAAAGTAATAAGATTTAATCCAAGCATGAAATGTTGCAAGTTACTGAGTTAAACACAACCCTTGGATTAAAAAATAGTGCCTAGAGGGATTGCAGCATTTAAACTTCTTTAGAGAACCTTTAAATTGCAAAGTGTTTGAAAAATAAAAACATTTGTACTTTTAATCTCTAGCATAAATCATGATAGCACCTGATATACGTTCAACAGTAGAATGAGTCAGACGTGCTTATTTCATTCCAGGCAACAACTCCATTGTGTGCCAAAGCTTGGAGCAATCAATCTGAGTATCTGGATCACCCCTAGGTGCAACCTCGAGCTGTAACCTTCATCTGGTGGACTGCGTGTAAAGCCAATATCTAAACCCACAGACTGGAACTAAGAATTATCTAAAGTACCTGGAAGGTGTAGTGTGTGGCCAGTACAGGATTCATGTATGGGAGCTTTGATATTCAATATTAATATGGAAAATCTGGTGTTCCAGAATTGCAATGCAGGCCATCTGAAATCAGCACACTCACCCTGTTTCTTAGAACTCTGGAAATAGTGTGTCTTTGCATAAATGTTCTCATTATTAGGAGCAAAATAATTGACATAGTTTCTCTCTATTAAATCAAATAGCTGAACAGCTTACTGAAAATGTACAGTTCATCTCATTTGCACACAGTGCATGTAATAAAGCCAACATTTTGGATAACTGATTTTATGTTATACTTTAATCTTTGTACTGTCTGACTGCATCAGCATCCCACAATTCAAATGTACACAACTGTTTCAAGTGTTAATTAAATTCATATTTCAGACTCAATATAAATGATTAACCAATCACTTTATGTTTGCATTCCTGGATAACTTTTACAATTCAACAAATAATATCAGGTATCCATTTGTGATAACCTAATGCTGTGAATGAGTTGGTATACCATGCAGGAGAGAGATGCATCCTCAAAAGGTATTTTGATTTTGGTATGTTTCTCTGTCCTGCAGATACTAACACAACCTGCAGAGACTCTGTCTTGTAGCTACGTCTTTTACGGCTTGGCTCAGTTGGTCAGTGGTGGTGCATTTAATCCCCTAACCAAGGCACATTCTGCACCCTCCCTAAGTAATGTTTAATATGGAAGAGTACTGGTTAATCAGATGAGGGAGATGGTATGTAAAACTCTGAAAGAGGTTTTCTTGCCCATATTTGACTTGATGCCATAGGATTATGGGACCTATAATGAATGTTAGATTAGATTAAATTCCCTACAGTGTGGAAACAGGCCCTTCGGCTCAACCAGTCCACACCTCTGAAGAGAAACCCAGCCAGATCCATTTCCCTCTAACTAATACACCTAACACTATGGGCAATTTAGCATGGCCAATTCACCTGACCTACACATCTTTGTGACTGTGGGAGGAAACCAGAGCAAGCCCACACAGACATAGGGAGAATGTGTAAACTCCACACAGGCAGTCACCCAAGGCTAGGATCGAACCTGGGTCCCTGGGGCTGTGAGGCAGCAGTGCTAACCACTGAGCCACCGTGCTGTGTCCACAGGGCAACTCACTGCTGACTGTGCTGCCTCTTATTTATACCATAACATGGGTGCAGACAGTGGTGTTTGGGGTGCTGATGTTGGTGTTCAAGAAGTCGCATGTATGAAATGAAACTGAGCCAAAGTCACTGGATCATTTGTTTCATTACATTACCACTACATTATCATGATGCAAGATAAATGGACTGTTGATTATCTTTATTAAGGTATTGTCTGGAAAAGAGTATTGGTTATATTTCTGCCTACTTATCAGGCAAATCTAAATTAACATATCTTCAAAGAGTTGTTAACATGATAATGTGGAGCTGTTGGCTATAGTCAGTTCAGTTTGCAATGCACGGCAAACTTTCCAATAATAAAGTTATTGAATGGGTTAAATTTTTCCCTTTATTGGCTATGTCTGAATTGCGCTGAGTTTTTCAAAGGATTCTGAGTGCAAAGGGAGATTTTTCACCATATTTTCCACAATTATCTCATAAACTACCTTCGCCACCACATAGCATCCCTCACATCTGATTCTGTCCCTTTTACTTGTGCTCCTACTTCCTACCCATCCCAGTCTCGCATTAACTATTCAACATTTCATTGCACTCAGAACAGTCCACTGTCACATTTACCTGACATATGATGAAGTAATGCTCCCCTCCTCACACGGACACCCTGGAAATTTCACACATGTTGGGAAGCTTTTAAACAGCATTGGCTCTTTTTAAGTCATTGCCACTAACTTCTACCCCATTGAGATGACAACGTTACATTTTTAAGCACCAATGGCATGATGCAAATGGCCTTTAATCGGTATTTGAAGCTGAAGCACGTTTCCTCTGCAGACATTGCAAGTGGATTAAGACACGACGATGAATGAAATGAATGCATGCTTACACATGAATGCTTCATGCTTTTTATCGTGTCCTCGCACCCATCATTTTCCAAAAGCATTTCCCATTTACACAATGGCAGAGAAAGAGCACAGCTCACAGTGGCCACTGCCAGCATCGGGCTCTGCCTTCCCAGAGGCTTCTTGCCTCCTTTTACCTTACACCTCCTCAACAGCTTATTTCCATCCATCCCCCCAATGTGGAGACCCACCATGTTGAATTGCACTTCAACTGTCTTCCCAGCCCCTGACCCCTGGCATTAAACCCTAGTCTTCTATGCTTCCTATATGGAGGTCATGGTGGTGCATATTACTAATAATGACCCTCCACAGCCTACTATACCATACATCTTGAGTTTCCCTGTCACCATCCTTGACCTCATCTGTACAAATGCCTCTGCTTTTCTCCAGCAGTCTGAACTCAACACAGGTTTTTGACAGTGATACTCCACCTGCCCCTACAGGCACAAGCTGAATATTAATGAAGCAAGTTCTGGCATTAATGAAGTGCTTAAGATGCTTTAATCCCCATTAATTGGAACTCTCTACAACTGAATGAAAAACTAACCTCACCACTCAGTAAATGCATAAAAGATGCACTGAGATGCACCTGATGCTTGGATCAAGTTAAAAGAAACAGCCAAAAGTGTGGGAAGAAAATTAATGACCATCTCCATTCTACAAGGATATATGCCATTATTTATCCCTGTTTCTTCACCCTCACAAGGCCATGAGTTGCTCTAATCTTTCTACTGTACACACCTCTCACCAGTGGTCATTGACTTCAGGTCTCACTGATGCATATATCATGACCACTCAATGGTTCTCACTCACCTCATCCTCCCAAACTATGAGCTCTTTCTATCCTCTGTACTTCCTAGTCACTCACTGTGAACACCATTCTGCATCATCATTAACACTTGCCCCACACACTTCCAGTTTACTTATTCTCTCATTTGGCCTCCTTGCTGGAACACAGTTGGGCTGAGGGGTTCAAGACTGTCGGTGGGGTGGTGGACGTTCACCCCTGTATGAGAAGAAAATGCTGCAGTGGGTTAGAGATGAAGGCGACCACTCATGTGGGGACATCATAAACAATAAACCAAAGTGAGTTTCTTTGTTCTCTGCTGCATTGACCTCTCATTAACAACAGCACTTGCTCCTTATCTTGAAGGAGCTATTCACAACAAATTCCCTCTTTTCTCTAAAGTAGGCACAAGTGAGACCTAAGTAACTGTAACAAGAAAAAGGTCAGCTCCGGAGAACCTCAGCTCCACCTCCATTGCTGTGAATGAAACAACCAATGCTCAGTGCATGCACTTGTATCTTCAACGGAGGCACACACCACATCATCAGAGACATTCACCTTAGTGAGCTCACTTTCTACATTTGAATTGGGAACACAAGTTGGTGAGCATATAACTGACACATCTTCCCAGCTGTCTGAGAAAGAACCTCCCAAAGGCTTTGATATTTCAAGAACTGCAAGAAACCAGGGGCCTTCTCAGCCCTAGGCAGACCGTGAACACATTGTCTCAGCTATTAATCACCTCGTCAAAATGCAAAGGTGGGTGAAGAGCAGGGAGGATAGTCAGAGATAGTCAATAAACTGGATCAAATACTGGTAAAGTTCACCAACGTTATTGGTGCCATGCTGGTCTGACATGCATAGGTCTGGGTGTCTCCACAGGTTGGTCACCATCATGAAGACCCAGGCGCAGAACACCCCGTGTTTTGTGGATATTGGCAGGAACCTGCACTGCATCATTATAGCCAAACATGCCAAGAATCAATAGCAAGATGAAAATGGGACAATGTCCCCGACTCACACTGAGTACTCTTTCCTCTCAGGGGTCAGATTGGTTCAACTAAGCAATCATTGAGAGGAGTTATGTACAGAACCTCCAGAAGTTTCCTCTCAGAACATTTGACAGGGCTCCAATCCCTCTATCTCCCTAAATCTATTTACCAGTCCACATAAACTCTGAAACATTGAAGGCTAAACTAAGATAGAACACTAACACAGGTAGCTCACAATCCTAACCAGCTGTCCTTCATAAGGAATTGCATTGATGGCCAAATCTGTAGACGTCCAAGCTGAAGAGGATGAGCCTACATCTGGGCAGCACGCCTTCAGTGAATTGAGGCTGTCTAGCTTCAAACACTCTTGAGAATGACCAGTCACATTCTCCAAGCTAACAGGGCCAACTACAAAGCAAGCTCTCTGTACCCACAGACATCAGAATCGTACTTAGATATTGTGGGAGGAAATGGCAGGAAAAACCTTACTGAGGATTCATAGGTAGCAGATATGGCACATTATTGTAAATAATCCTGCAGTTTTGTTAACTTACAAAATGCAAATGTCTCCTCTAGTCTCTGTCACTGTTAGACCTGGTGATTTGGCAAAAGAACAGCTGCTTCATACAGCCTAAAGATGAATGACATTGCTATTGGCAAGTATTGCTTACCTCTCACAAACATCTGAATCCTTGACTACAGATAGCATCAGATGTCAGGGACCCTTGAACTGTGACATTGAGGACAGTGGCCAATGTATTGCATTTCAGTATGGACAACACTGAGATTACAAGCGATGTGCATAGTGTGCAAGTAGTGTCTGCTTGTCACAAATTATTCACAATTACTCACACCTTGTCAGTGAGAGATGGAGCAAGTGATGATTCTACAATTCACTACAGGAAATATACAATTATCACCATGATTTGGAGATGCTGGTGTTGGACTGGGGTGTACAAAGTTAGAAATCACACAACACCAGGTTATAGTCCAACAGGTTTAATTGGAAGCACACTAGCTTTCGGAGCGCTGCTCCTTCATCCACCTGATGAAGGAGCAGCGCTCCGAAAGCTAGTGTGCTTCCAATTAAATCTGTTGGACTATACCCTGGTGTTGTGTGATTTTTAACTTTGTACAATTATAACAATAGTGTTATGACAACAGGGTGATAACAGCACTTCACGTAGGCTCACTGATGCCTACTATAGTGATGAAACGCCTTAAAATGAACCTTCCAGCTCAGCGAGCAAACATACATCCGGAACCTCAACCCAAGCTACAAATCTTCCCAAACTGCGCTAATAATTATTTCTTTCAGCTTGACAAAAAAGTGAATTGATCCTCAAGATTGGGAACTGTACAGTTCTTATCTCTGCTTTCAATCAAAGGCATTAAGTGCTGCCTAAAAACTGTTCTACAGGATGCGGAAGGATTTCAGGGAAATTTACCGGTCTATGTAAATGGTGAAAGCCAACCAATGATGGAAGAGTGTTAAGGAGATGGCTCAAGCTCCAAACTAGATGTTCTTCATGAGATGTTGCACAGCACACTTTTCAGATTCCATATCCAGGCTGAAGTCTTAAAAGTCACCTAATCTCAGGGCCATGTCATGTTACTAACCTATCTGACCATCTGCTGCTGCCTCCTGAAAGGTGAGGAGGGCCTATAAATTGCAAATTCTTTAAGATGAGAGCAGCTAAATATATCACATGTGCAATCAAATCGACAACAAAACATCTACTTAGCAATAGGGAGAGACAATGGCCTAGCGGGATTATTACTGGAGTAATAATCCAGAGACCTCAATATCCAGAGCCTCCAACTCAGCACTGACCTCTAAACCTGCCCATCTTCTTTCCCACTTATCCACTCTACCCTCCTCTCCAACCTATTACTTTTTCCCTCAGCTTTATCTAACTATTACATTTTCAGCTACATTACCCCCCAACCCTACTTCCCTCCCATTCGTGTCTCAGCTCCCCAGCCCCCAAGCCTCATGCCTGATGAAGGGTTTATGCCCGAAATGTTAATTCTCCTGCTCCTCGGTTGCTGCTTGATGTGCTATGCTTTTCCAGCACCACACTCTCGACCTCAATACTGATCTGAGGATTTGAATCCTCTTATGGCAGATGATGGAATTTGCTTTCATTTAAAAAAGGCTGGGTGTAAGAATCTAGTCATGACCATGAAACAAATATTGATTATCTGGAAAAGCCCATCTAGTTCCTTAATGTCCTTGAGGGAATGAATCGAGCAAACTTATCCAGTCAGACATACATGTGATTCTGGACCCACATCAATATGGTTGACTCTTAACTACCCTGTGGGTAATTAGTGATAGGCAATAAATTCTAGCCTAGCCAGCAATACTCATATCCTGTGAATGAATGGAAAAAAAAGCCAGTGAAGTTCAAAGCGATTAGAAATAATTAGGTTTAAGGGACTTTGGGCTGACCAGGGGTACTTGCCTTATAACAGACAGAAAGTAGCACATTGAAAGGAAGTCCATATCCAGTTCATTCACACTGGAATTAAGTTTCAATGAGGATCTGTTTGTTCTTTTGAACATGATGGTGCAATGTTCTAGCCTAAATACCTTTTGGACACCAATCTGAGTTAAGGTCCTGACCACCATCTTTATTCTTCGAAGATTGCTCTTGATTCCTTGTTTTCTCTGTGTCCAGCTCAACCCATAGTTATAGGGTTCAGTTGTGAAAGGTCTTCTAGGAGAAAGTGAGGACTGCAGATGCTGGAGATCAGAGCTGAAAATGTGTTGCTGGAAAAGCGCAGCAGGTCAGGCGGCCTCCAAGGAGCAGGAGAATCGACGTTTCGGGCATGAGCCCTTCTTCAGGAATGAGGAAAGTGTGTCCAGCAGGCTAAGATAAAAGATAGGGAGGAGGGACTTGGGGGAGGGGCGTTGGAAATGCGATAGGTGGAAGGAGGTTAAGGTGAGGGTGATAGGCCGGATTGGTGGTGGGGGCGGAGAGGTCAGGAAGAAGATTGCAGGTTAGGAAGGTGGTGCAGAGTTCGAGGGTTGGGACTGGGACAAGGTGGGGGGAGGGGAAATGAGGAAACTGGAGTGCCAAGCAGGCTAAGATAAAAGGTAGGGAGGAGGGACTTGGGGGAGGGGCGTTGGAAATGCGATAGGTGGAAGGAGGTCAAGGTGAGGGTGCTAGGCCGGAGAGGGGGTGGGGGCGGAGAGGTCAGGAAGAAGATTGCAGGTTAGGAAGGTGGTGCTCATTTCCTCGTTTCCTCATTTCCCCTCCCCCCACCTTGTCTCAGTCCCAACCCTCGAACTCAGCACCACCTTCCTAACCTGCAATCTTCTTCCTGACCTCTTCGGCCCTACCCCCTCTCCAGCCTATCACCCTCACCTTGACCTCCTTCCACCTATCGCATTTCCAACGCCCCTCCCCCAAGTCCCTCCTCCCTACCTTTTATCTTAGCCTGCTTGGCACACTCTCCTCATTCCGGAAAAAGGACTCATGCCCAAAATGTCGATTTTCCTGCTCCTTGGATGCTGCCTGACCTGCTGCACTTTTCCAGCAACACATTTTCAGCTCAGTTGTAAAAGACACAACATGTCATTGTAATGTAGCACATCCTTCCTAGACCATTTAAGGAGAACTGCAATCTGCTCAACAATGGTCTTGGTGGAAGCATAGGCAACATTATATTTCCATTGAGCATGGCTGAGTGTTTTCAAATGGCTGCTCGTTGGATGCTGCCTGAACTGCTGTGCTCTTCCAGCACCACTAATCCAGTTTTTACCATGAACAGAGCTTGTCAGGATGTCACTCGATTTGTAACAATCAGTTAGAAATTCTGTGGACAGTTTTAATTTTAATTTCCAAAACAGTTTTTAAAAGAAGGCTGAATCTGCCAAAACAATAGCTGTTGGTTTAAACAAAGTGGCTGCCTGGAGAAAGTGGCTCAGGGAAATTCATACCTGCCAATGCAAAAGGAACTTCAAGCACTGCTTGAAGCACTGGTCAAGCTTGAATGTTAGCACTGCTGCCTCACAGCGCCAGAGACCTGGGTTCAATTCCCGCCTCAGTCAACTCTTTGTGTGGAGTTTGCACATTCTCCTCGTGTCTGCGTGGGTTTCCACCGGGTGCTCCGGTTTCCTCCCACAATCCAAAGAAAATGTGCAGGTTAGGTGAATTGGCCATGCTAAATATGCCCATAGTGTTAGGTGAAGGGGGTAAATGTAGGAGAATGGGTCTGGGTGGGTTACGCTTTGGCGGGTCGGTGTGGACTTGTTGGGCCGAATGGTCTGTTTCCACACTGTAAGTAATCTAATCTAATCAAAAGATTTTCAAATGGGTTGAGTGGCAATCAAAACTTTTACTGTGATCTCTTGTGACCACAAAGATAACGAAAGCTGACAACCCACTGTGGATTATGTTTCATATTGCATAAACATTTTTTAAAAATTTTGATCTTTGAGGAAAACAGAAGGACAAGGGTTAGAAATCCAAGTCCCACTCTTCTGGAGTATGCTAGTGGGACTGAGCATTCTCATATATATCTGTCAGGGTTCAAGCAGTACTGGGTTGTGAAGGTTGCAGTTGAAAAATTGCTCCCTAATTACATCCCTGTTGAAAATAAAAATGTTCTACAGCTCCAATCAAACCAAAGGACAGGAAAAGGATTTTCCCTCAGCTTGAAACTTAAAATTCAATGACAATCACATGAATCATGACTGCAGGATCTCAACCAAAATACAAAACTAAGGAAGGTGATACTGCTTGCTTAAATACCAATGTCAATGCTATCGGTAACCTTCTCTGTGATGCCACACTTTTCAACAATCTGGTCTTCATGAACAATGCTGAGATTGATCCACATATCTTTTGTATAACTTAACTTTTAATTGCTTAACTTTTATCTTTTTGGACACACTCCTTATTTCTAATCAGTGCGCATATGTTTTATGATGTTTCTTCTTATGTGTAGTAATTAATAAATTTACTTTTTTGTTAATTCAACAAAGACTGGTGAAACTGGCTCCTTCTAAAAAAAATAAATTCATCTGGGTCTGTGTCTGAGTCTGGCAAGTTATTCTTCTTAAACCAACCTTCTTGCAACAGATGGAGGGAGTGGGTAAATGAAGTTGAGGAGGCAGTTCATCACTTAAAACTGTAAGAGCATAAGGCAATAAGACATAGGAGCAGAAATTAGGCCATTCAGTCCATTGGGTCTGCTCAGCCATTTAATCATGACTGATAGGTTTCTCAACACCATTCTCCCACATTCTCCCTTTAATCTTTGATCCCCTTGATACTCAAAGAACCGATCTATCTCAGTCTTAAGTATAGTCAATGACCTGAACTTCACAGCCTTCTTTGGCAATAAATTCCATAGATTCACCACTCTCTGAATGAAGAAGTTTCTCCTTTTCTCTGTTCTAAATGCTCTTCTTTTATGCTAAGGCTGTGCCTCGGGTCCTAGTCTTTCCGACCGGTAGAAACAACTTCCCAACATCTACGCTATCCAGGCCATTCAGTTATCTGTAGATTTAAATTAAATCCCCACTCATGCTTCTAAACTCTATCAAATAATGACCCAGAGTTCTCAAACATTTCTCATATGTTAAGCTTTTCATTCCTCGGACCATAGACATGAACTCCTCTGAGCACACTCCAGGGCTAGTATATCTTTCCTGAGATATGTGCACAATACTCTAAATATGGTCTGACTAGAGCGTTATAGAGCTTTAGAATTATATTCCTACTTTATTCGCCAACACCTCTCACAATAAATGCCATTGGCCTTCCGAACTACTGACTAAACCTGCAAGTTTACCTTGAGAGAATTATAGTGTCATAGAGTCACAGAAATGTACAGCACAGAAACAAACCCTTCAGTCCAACTTGTCCATGCCGACCAGATATCCCAACCCAATCTAGTCCCACCTGCCAGCACCTGACTCATATCCCTCCAAACCCTTCCTATTCATATACCCATCCAGATGTCTTTCAAATGTTGCAATTGTACCAGCTTCCACCACTTCCTCTGGCAGTTCATTCCATTCACGTACCATCCTCTGAGTGAAAAAGTTGCCTCTTAGGTCTCTTTTATATCTTTCCCCTCTCACCCTAAATCAATGCTCTCTAGTTCTGGACTCCCCAACCCCAGGGAAAAGACTTTGTCTGTTTATCCAATCCATGCCCCTCATGGTTTCATAAACATCTATATGGTCACCCCTCAGCCTCCAACATTCCAGGGTAAACAGCCCCAGCCTGTTCAACCTCTCCCTATAGCTCAAATCCTCCAACCCTGGAAACATCCTTGTAAATCTTTTTTGAACCCTTTCAAATTTCACAACATCTTTCCAATAGGAAAGAGACCAGAATTGCATGAAATATTCCAACAGTGGCCTAACCAATGTCCTGTACAGCGGCAGCATGACCTTCCAACTCCTGTACTCAATACTCTGACCAATAAAGGAAAGCATACCAAACGCCTTCTTCACTAGAAGAAAGTGAGGACTGCAGATGCTGGAGATCAGAGCTGAAAAATGTGTTGCTGGAAAAACGCAGCAGGTCAGGTAGCATCCAAGGAGCAGGAGAATCGATGTTTCGGGTGCTGATGCCCGAAACGTCAATTCTTCTGCTCCTTGGATGCTGCCTGGCCTGCTGCGTTTTTCCAGCAACACATTTTTCAGCCTTCTTCACTATACTGTCTATCTGTGACTCCACTTTCAAGGAGCTATGAACCTGCACTCCAAGGTCTTTTTGTTCAGCAACACTCCCTAAGACCTTACCATTAAGTGCATAAGTCCTGCTAAAATTTGCTTTCCCAAAATGCAGCAACTCACATTTATCTAAATTAAACTCCATCTGCCACGTCTCAGCCCATTGGCCCATCTGATCAAGATCCTGTTGTAATCTGAGGTAACCTTATTTGCTGTCCATTATACCTCCAATTTTGGTGTCATCAGCAAACTTACTAACTGGGAGAAAGTGAGGACTGCAGATGCTGGAGACCAGAGTTGAAAAATGTAGTGCTGGAAAAACACAGCAGGCCAGGCAGCATCCGAGGAGCAGGAGAATTGACGTTTTGGGCATAAGCCCTTCTTCAGAAATGAGGCTGGTGTGCCAAGCAGGCTGAGATAAAAGGTAGGAGGAAGGGAATTTGGGGGAATGGGAATACGATAGGTAGAAGGAGGTGAGGGTGAGAGGCCGGAGAGGGGGTGGGGCGGAGAGGTCGGGAAGAAGATTACAGATCAAGAGGGCGGTGCTGAATCCGGGGGTTGGGACTGAGATAAGGTGGGGGGAGGGGAAATGAGGAAGCTGGAGGAATCTACATTTATCCCGTGTGGTTGGAGGGTTCCTAGGCGGGAAGATGAGGCACTCGTCCTCCAGGCGTTGTGTGGTCAGGGTCTGGCGATGGAGGAGGCCAAGGACTTGCATGTCCTTGGTGGAGTGGGAGGGGGAGTTAAAGTGTTCAGCCACGGGGCGGTTGGGTTGTTTGGTGCGGGTGTTCCCTGAAACGTTCCGCAAGTAGGCGGCCTGTCTCCCCAAAGTAGAAGAGCGACCGACTCAACACAGACATTTACTACAAACTGACCTACTCCCACAGCTACCTAGATTACACCTCCTCCCACCCTGCCCCCTGTAAAAACGTCATCCCATATTCCCAATTCCTTCGCCTCGACCGCATCTGCTCCCAGGAGGACCAATTCCACTACCGAACTACCCAAATAGCCTCCTTCTTTAAAGACCGCAATTTCCCCTCTGACGTGGTCGATGATGCTCTCCACCGCATCTCCTCCACTTCCCGCACCTCCGCCCTTGAACCCCGCCCCTCCTGTCGCCACCAGGACAGAACCCCACTGGTCCTCACCTTCCACCCCACCAACCTCCGGATACATCGTATCATCCTCCGTCATTTCCGCCACCTCCAAACAGACCCCACCACCAGGGATATATTTCCGTCCCCACCCATATCAGTGTTCTGGAGAGACCACTCCCTCCTCGAATCCCTCATCAGGTCCACACCCCCCACCAACACAACCTCCACTCCCGGCACCTTCCCCTGCAACTGCAACAAGTGCAAAACTTGTGCCCACACCTCCTCCCTCACTTCCCTCCAAGGCCCCGATGGATCCTTCCATAACCGTCGCAAATACACCTGCACCTCCACACATATCATTTACTGTATCCACTGCACCCGAGATGGTCTCCTCTACATTAGTGAGACAGGCCGCCTACTTGCGGAACATTTCAGGGAACACCTCTGGGACACCTGTACCAACCAACCCACCCACCCCGTGGCTGAATACTTTATCTCCCCCTCCCACTCCGCCAAGGACATGCAGATTCTTGGCCTCCTCCATCGCCAGACCCTGATCACACGATGCCTGGAGGAAGAGCGCCTCATCTTCCTCATAGGAGCCTTCCAACCACACTGGACGAATGTAGATTTCTCCAGCTTCCTCATTCCCCCTCCCCCCACCTTATGTCAGTCCCAACTCCCAGATTCAGCACCGCCCTCTTGACCTGCAATCTTCTTCCCGACCTCTCCGCCCCCACCTCCTCTCCGAACTATCACCCTCACCCTCACCTCCTTCCACCCATCGTATTCCCAGTACCACTCCCCCAAATTCTCTGCCCCTTAACTTTTATCTTAGCCTGCTCGGCACACCAGCCTCATTCCTGAAGTAGGGCTTATGCAGGAAACATCAATTCTCCTGCTCCTCGGATGCTGCCTGGCCTGCTGTGTTTTTCCAGCACCACATTTTTCAAAACTTACTAACTGTACCTCTTATGCTCACATCCAAATCATTTCTATAAATGACAAAAGTAGTGGACCCAGCACCGATTCTTGTGGCACTCCACTGGTCACAGGCCTCCAGTCTGAAAAACAACCCTTCACCACCACTCTCTGTCTTCTACCTGTGAGCCAGTTCTGCATCCAAATGGCTAGATCTCCCTGTATTCCATGAGATCCAGCCTTGCTCACCAGTCTCCCATGGGGAACCTTGTCGAAAGCCTTACTGAAATTCATATAGATCACATCTACTGCTCTGCCCTCATCAATCCTCTTTCTTACTTCTTCAAAAAATTTAATCAAGTTTGTGAGACATGATTTCCCATGCATAAAGCCATGTTGACTATCCCTAATCAGTCCTTGCCTTTCCAAACACATGTATGTCCTGTCCTAGAACTCCCAAGTCTCTTTGCACTTCAGACTTCTGGATTTTGTCACCATTTAGAAAATTGTCCATGCCTCTATTCTTCCTACTAAAGTGCATGACCTCACACTTTCCCATGTTGTACTCTATTTGCCTCTTCTTTGCCTATTCTCCTAACCTATCCAAATCCTTCTGCAGCCTCCTCGCCTCCTCAATGTTAACTGTCCCTCTACCTATCTTTGTATTGTCTGCAAATGTAGCCAGAATGCCCTCAGTTCCTTTATCTAGATTGTTATTGAATAAAAGTGAAAAGTTTTATACGTTAAGGCCCAATACTGAACGTTGTGGAATACCACTTGTCACTGGCTGCCATCCTGAGGACACTTTTATCCCCACTCTCTGCTTCCTGACAGACAGCCAAGCTTATTGCTAGCAACTTGCTTCTGACACCATGGGCCCTTATCTTACTCAGTAGCCTCCTGTGCAGCACCTTGTCAAAGGCCTTCTTGAAGTTCAGGTAGATAACATCCATTGGCTCTAACCTGCTCATTACCTCCTCAAAGTATTCTGCCAGATTTGTCAGGCATGACCTCCTCTTGATGAATCGATGTTAACTTTGCCCTATTTTACCATACACTTCCAAGCGTTCAGAAATCTCACCCTTCACAATAGATTCAAGAATCTGACTCATGACAGAAGTTGGACTAATCACTCTGTAATTTTCTGTCTTTTGCCTTGATCCTTTTTTAAACAGGGTTGTCATGTTCACGATTTTCTATTCCTCTGGGACTCTTCCTGATTCTAGCGATTCCTGAAAGATCACAACTAATGCCTCCACTATCTCTTCAGCTGTTTCCCATTTTCCACATGGGAGGTTAACAGCTTTGAGTGAAACCATAATCAGTTGGGCAAATTTGTCCAGTTTCTGGTCATAACTAATTACAGGCTTTTTCCATGTTTTGAAGCTACAGGCAAAAACAAATCGACAGAGTAAGTTATCACTTTGAAACCAATGTTAAAGAAAAAAAATGGAGTTTAGAATTTGAATTGAGTTTCTTGAGTTTGCATTATTATTGAATCAAAATAATTACATTTAATACCAATGCATTCTGAGCAGAACTATAGCAAGTTAATTTTCAGAATTTAAATGTATCCCTCAGGCAGGTCCTCCCTTTTACGAAGCCATACTGACTCAGCCCTACTTAACTATGCACTTCCAAGTACTTGACAGTTTCATCCTTTATAATGGACTGGTAAACCTCACCCAAGTAGAATTCCTCATGGATCAGGTTCATTGAAAAGTAAACATCATGAGAGATATGAAGATCCCTCACATATATAGCATCATGCAAGTAGGTATGAGAGATGCCGATTATTGAATTGATGGCCTATGAATTCTAAGGGAAGCTTTGGAAAGGGTGCAGAGGAAATTTACTGGGATGTTGCCTGGTATGGAGGGAAGGTCTGATGGCAAAAGCCTGAGGGACTTGAGACTGATTTCGTTCGAGAGAAGAAAGTTAAGAGGTGATTTAATTGAGACATGTAAGATAATCAGAGGGTTAGATAGGGTGCACAGTGAGAGCCTTTTTTCCTCACATGATGATGGCTAGCACGAGGGGACATTGCTTTAAGTTGAATGGTGATCAATATAGGACAGATGTCAGAAATAGTTTCTTTACTCAGAACGCACTGCCTGCAATAATAGTAGACTCGCCATTTCTAAGGGCATTTAAATGATCATTGGATAGACATATGGACGAGAATGGAATAGTGTAGGTTAGATGGGTTTCAGATTGGTTCCACAGGTTGATGTAACATCGCAGACCAAAGGGCAGATATTGCACTGTAATGTTCAATGTTCTATGTTCTAATTCCAACAGATTAAAGATTAAAGTGTACTACCAAGCTAAAGTTCATTTGATTACAGTTATATCTCAAAGGTCGGCAAGATGGATTCTTTCTCAAAGTTATTTGTGCAGATTTTTTATATCCCAGCACTTCTTCTTATATTGAACGTGTCCATATTTTGTTCTGGAAATGTCGAGAGTGATTGGAGCCTTTAATTTAAAATACATTCTGTAAAACTCAGCTTGAATGATTTTTTTTTGCTTTGTTCTTGCTCTGTGCCATGAAAACCCATCAAGAGAGCAATAATACTGTGCATAGCATGCAAGAAATTGATTGCTAACAGTTATCAAAACTCACATGGAGGCAGACAACAACAGAGCTGATGACCCTGCACAGGACTGCTGAGAGTAAAGAGGTCATTGGAGAATACCAATACAGCCAAGGGAGATACCCTACAGATGCCTTCTTTCTCAAATTTTAGAGTTCTAAATGAAAGCCTCTAATGACTGTAACAACTCGATTTAAAATGCCTGCATCTTTTTTCTGAAAGAAAAGGGAAGCAGCCCAAAACAGTCGGCTCAGATCATCCTGAATGGAGGGGATGATGAAATGGCATGCTGAGGACTATTTCATTCAAAAAGACAACACCGAAGGAAAGCTTTTGAAACCTGATGATTACTTCTAATGTCCAGTGATCTGATGATGACAACCAAATTTTTTGATAATTACTTCTGAGTGTGGAAGGCAGCATGTGAACAAAAATGATCACCTCAAATTTACCAATGCTGTGATGGTTTTTGAATGCTTCTGACAACTTTGATGACTCTAGAAGTAATTGGCAGCAAACAAGCCAAACTATAATATGAAAAATACAGCAATTAAGCATTTTTGATATAGCAAATAATACCTGAAGCATTCATTCTAAGTTACACCTTTAGATGTCAAATAATGTTACATAGATTTAAATTGAAGGACAAAGATATAAAAGGAACATAAGTGTCAATGTTTTCACACAGAGGGTGGTGTGTGTATTGAATGAACTGCCAGAGGAAATGGTGGAGGCTGTTACAATTACAACACTTAAAAGGCATCTGAATGGATGTATGAATAGGATCGGTTTAGAGAGATATGGGCCAAATGCTGACTAATGGGATTAAATTAATTTAGGATATCTGATCGGAATTGACAAGTTGGACTGAAGTGTCTATTTTTCTGCTATTTCTATGAATCTATAACATGATATCAATCTGGTCTAATGATCTCTTATTTTAGTTGTTGTACTCCTTCTCACCAAGCTTTCCATTCCTAGGCTTTGGGTGTTGGAATTGCCCCTCTGCTTTATTATAGCTTAAACATCCTCCTGAAAAAAAAACTCTTTAACAAAGCATTTGGCAATCTGACCTAAAACTCCTCATGTGGGTCAGTGTCAAACTTATTTTATAATTTTTTTTGGAACATTTTGTGATGTTTTGTTGTATTGAAACTGTTATGTAAGAATATTTTTTTCTCACTAATTATTTATAATACAAGCAATCCTTTTATACACCACAGGACATGTAAAACCAGAGAAAAATTTAAAATATTCAGGCATATGCAAAAATGCAGCAGACTGTCACCAATGTACTTTAATCTCAAAGAGAGCAGGAATACATAAATCTTAAATAATAGAAATTGAAAACAATCTCAGCTGGTTGTCAAAAGCAATGTAGAAAACTTCTGACAAAGCATGAAAATGTCACAGCGTTTTTCAACAGGCTGGAGAGTATTGAGAACACAACCATCTCTTTTGAGACAAGTTGCTTACATTATGAAAATCACTGAGCTTGCAAACCTTTGTTACATTGGTGATAAGCTGAAACGCCATCGTGAAATTGAGTAATTCATGAAGTAACTTTGATACTCTACATAAAGAAATGCACTCCATATTAAAGCAGATCAGGCAATCTGTGTGTTACTTGGCGAAACAATATTATGTTTGTCACTGAGGAATAGCTGTGTTTTCATAATACTTAAATTTACTAAGAATAACTGCGGTTTTCATCTTCATCAGAGGTTTCCATTAATATACACTGACTTTCTAACTGCAATTTGTAAATTTGAGATTCTGGTCATTGAACTCAGTGTAAATCAGAAACTCCACTCGATCTGCCCTGTAGCTACCAAAAGCAGATCAGAGATTAAGTGTTCTTGAATCAATAATTCAGCCCCTGACTTCCCAAAGCCACTTCACTCGCTAGGGACAAGTGTGTAATGTGTTTGAATACTCGTCTTGCCTAGACAATTGCAACCGCAAAGGAATTTGAGAAGTTTGAGGTCATCAAGTAAGCAGGAGTTTGGTGGATCAGCACTTCATTCACTCTAATAAACACATACACCAACCTCTGCTCCTGTTCCCATCTCTACCCAACTACAACACCCTCCCCCCATCACATACAAACTAAATCGCTAGCTGTGGTGCACAAATTTGAAAAATGCACTCGCCAACTCACAATGATGTCAGCAGCTAATATTTCTCTCTCTTACTCTGTATTAAATACTAATCACTCTACTTCCTTCTTCTGCTTACGAATTGAACAAAATAAATATTTCTTGAAGCAAAAATACACATGACAGCATTCTATAATCAACTACAGCAATAGCAATATCAGACACACCTCTGGAGCATGTGGACTTGAACTCATGTCTGTTGGTTCAGAGGCAGTGATAACAATACTAACAATACACCATAAAAGTTCTTGAGCACATTCATAAACTGCAGGGTATAGTTATGTGTTTTATATTTTCTTTTATTTCCTACAATACAAACCTCATCTCCAGTGCTTTCTTTATCACCTCAATGATTGTAAAGGTTATCTCTCCTCAAAGCAAGGTACATGTCAGCAACTATGCCAAATCAGTGTACATCCACAAGTCTGAAATATGACCAGTGCAGTGTCTCACACCCAATCCCAGTTGTGACTACCTGAACCATCCATCCCAAAATTTATCATTCATTTCTCATGTTACAAATGAGAAAATAGTTTTCAGTTGGAGGTCTGAAGTAAAAACGGAAAGCACTGGAGAAATTCAGCAGATCTGGCCACGTCTGAGGAGATAGGAAAACAGGATCAATGTCTGAGTGCCATTATTTTGAAGAGTCATACCAAACTTGCAATGCTAACTCTGTTTCTGTTTTGACACGTGCTGTCAGACCTGTTGACCTTCTCCAGCTCTTTCTGTTCTTATTTCAAATACTTGCAAGTACTTGATATTGATTGACATCACAAAGTGATGCAAGGTCAGGGTTGCCTGAAGCCTGTCAGAGCAATAAGAAAGCAACAGGAGTCTGCCATTCTGCAAAGACTTGCAGAATTACATTGTATTTTGCTCAAAAACTGCATGAATCAATGCAAAATTCTGTAAATCCCATTTTTTAGAAATAGAGTTAGTCTGAACATTGGGGCATAGACAGCCTCACATAGGGGACCTCACACATTCAATGCATTGTCTGAGCTGACATGGCACCTACTCTTAGAGTTCACTTGAGACTGTAACTTTAAAAAAATTTTCTGGGATTTACAAATGAATGAACTGAAATCAACACGGTCATTCTGAAAGATGAGAGACTTAACAAAGCTGGAAGGTTCATTTCCAGATGTTTCATTACCCTGCTAGGTAACATCTTCAGTGGGCCTCAGACGAAGCAATGCTAAAAATTCCTGCTTTCTATTTATATGTTTGGGGTTCTTTGGGTTGGTGATGTCATTTCCTGTGGTGATGTTATTTCCTGTGGTGTTATTTCCACAGGAAAAACATCACCACAGGAAATGACGTCACCAACCCAAAGAAACCCAAACATATAAATAGAAAGCAGGGATTTTCAGCATTGCTTCATCTGAGGCCCACTGAAAATGTTACCTAGCAGGGTAATGAAACATCTGGAAATGAACCTTCCAGCTCAGCAAGCAAATCTACATCCAAAACCTTAACCTGAGCTACAAATCTTCTCAAAACTCGCTAAGACTTAACAAACAATCAAGGTCTTTTTCAATGTATAATTTCAGTTGCATCACACTGTAAACATTTGCTATAAATTCTGTGTCCTACAATCTTATACACCACATCCACCTGATGAAGGAGCAGTGCTTCCAAGTAAACCTGTTGGACTACAACCTGGAGTTGTGTAGTTTTTTTAACTTTGTGTACCACAGTCCAAACCAGCACCTCCAAATCATGTTTTCATGCTACACTGTAAAATTTGGCTTTCACTCTAATATTTTGATAAATGATTGTTTCCACTTGTAGGTTCAGGGGATCCCTGATTTATGAATATCCTACTTACAAAAGCTTGTACCTACAAATATATTTCCAAAGGTGTAATTTTAAAGACCTGACATTCAAACACATCCTGCATGTACAAACGGCTACTTTATATTGTTCTACATTTTGTTTCAATTTGGATATAAATTATCTGATAAATGGATTCAGGAAAGGAATCCATTGACAACCAAGAAACTGCTTGTACTCTGCATAGGGGGAAAGTAGAGAGTATAATGCAAATCTAACAATGTAGCAAACATTTGATGTTACCTTTTCATCCTAGAAACTGCAAAAATGTGATACAGCCTGGTTCTGTAAATTGAAACAAATGGACGATAAGAAGCCTGCAATGGAAATTCTATGCACCACAGTTAGAATGGATAAAAGGAATCAAAATAATCATGATAAATTGATTCCTCTATTAACTTCAATTCCATCAAACAGCTGATACTTGGATTAGAGGCATTTGTAAAGTTATTTTGTAGCTTTCCCACTGTGAATTCTAATCCCTACCCATTCTGGCAGGCAATTAGAGGCATGAAGGGATTAAAAGAATTACACTGTTCCTCAGTGGTGTCTCGATTTAATTGTCCCTTTGTTGTTTTTCAATC
This sequence comes from Chiloscyllium punctatum, assembly GCF_047496795.1. Lineage (NCBI taxonomy): Eukaryota > Metazoa > Chordata > Chondrichthyes > Orectolobiformes > Hemiscylliidae > Chiloscyllium > Chiloscyllium punctatum. Next base: position 84,945,572 of record NC_092747.1, read on the forward strand.
ATGAGAAATCTTCTCGCAGTAGAAACTAATTTCTTTTGAGTTTTATATCCCAGATCATTCATTCCTTCTGCCAAAAATTCAGAAGTTCTGCTCAAGGCCACTGTTTACAAAGATTTCAAGTGGTGAATTTACTCTTGATAGGTGCTGAGATCCATTGATAAGGGCTGAGACTTGAGCTGTGGCCTAGATTTCACAGACAAAATTGAAGCAATGGTTCTTACCACTGACCTCAAAGAAAGCTGTTCATAAATAGAGCGAAAGAATGATTGCAGTACCAAAGGAGGCCATTTCCAAATCACATAATTGTTACGGCACTGAAGAAGGTAAATCTGCCTATTGTGCCTGCATCAATTCTATTAACTGGTGAAAATCTCCTGCCTTTTAAATTGTCCAATATGAGTTGACAATATAATTTTCTGATATGGCAACAACAAAGCTATCCATTATAACATAAGAAACTAGGACATAGGTAATATTATATTGAAAGATACAAATGACTTTATATAGAAATATTGCATTTGCACACCTTCAGTGTCTGGGCTATCATTAATTTACGCAGTTGCAAAGAGTGGCGTGCTCCTAACAATGTGTCACGCTTGAAGGGCCCCGAGATAAGATGGGGTATGAGACATTTATGCTCTCTGGTCACGTGTAATGATACAAGAATGTATAGCTAAAAGGTATATGGCTTATTGACAGTGAGACAGTCTGACACAACAACGTCTGTATAAACTCCCTAAATGACCAACTCAGTTAATACCCTTATCCATCTTTCCTTCTTATTTATGAGAAATCTATTTCCTCAGATAGTTCTCTCTGAAAGTTGCAATTGACCATGCCTCTACAACTTTGAGCTAATAGATTCCAGATCCTAATCTCTTGCTGTACCAAGAGGTTTATCCCCATGTTGGCATTGTTTTTTTCACCAATCACTTTAGATCAGTTTACTTTAAATCTGGTTATCCAACCAGCTGCCCACAGAAACAATTTCTCCCTATCTAGTGTGTTAGACATATTGTGATTTTGAAAACTTGAATGTATTCTACTCTGTGCCTTCTCTTTTTTAAAGACAGAAGTATGTCATTCGTGGAATTATTCTTGTAAGTCTGTTCAGCATCTGTTTGATGCTTTCATATTCTTCTTGAAGTGAGGTGTTTACAGTTGGACACAATGCTGTGATTGAGGCAAACATTTTTAAAGGTACACCATAATCTTCTTGTTTTTATACTCAATGCTCACATTTTTAAAAAAAACTGCATCCTATATATTCTATTATCGACTTTCTGCACCTTCCCAGTCACCTTCAACAATTTGTTCATCTACATTCCCAGGTCCCTCTGCTGCTAAGCCCACTTTAAAATTGTACTCTTTATTTTGTAATGACTCTCCTTATTGTTCTGGGCAAAATGTAAAACTTCCACATTACTCTGCATCAAATTTCATTAAATTGAAAATTAAACGATCTAGTAATGTCAGAAGTATGCATTTCTCCTTTCCTGATTTAAAAAACACACAACACCAGGTTATAGTCCAACAGGTTTAATTGGAAGCACTAGCTTTCGGAGCACTGCTCCTCCATCAGGCGGCTGTGGAGTACACAATTGTAAGATGCAGAATTTAGAGCAAAAGTTTACAGTGTGATATAACTGAAATTATATATTGAAAAATACCCTGATTGTTTGTTAAGTCTCTCATCTGTTAGAATGACCGCATTAGTTTCACTTCTTTCATATGTAAATCACAAAATGTTTTCACAAAGTTACATTCTCAGGTGAACTTTAACTTTGTACACCCCAGTCCAACATCAACATCTCCAAATCAATATATCCTTTCCTAATGTCAGTCTGAATCTGATATCAAGTGAAACGGATCACCAGACACCTGGCAACAGTCATATCATCAAACGGAGCCAGGCAGCCATTGATATGATCATAGAAGTATTCCAACCATCAGCAAATTAGGTAATTAAATGTGCTCAATGTCTTGTTTTTACTTTAAAAAGTTGAGTGTAGTATATTGTGGCATACAGATATGATATAAACAAACCCACAAACACATCAACAACATCCTTACTGGTATAAAGTTCATCAAAGAGGAAGAGAACAACAACAGACTCCCCTTCCCAATGTTACAGTAGAAACTGGCAGGGAGTCCACTCCACCCTCCTCTTTGACCTATCACCTTCATCCCACCCCATCCACCATTGTACTCTTTGCTACTTTCTTCCCATCCCCAACCTCCTCTCATTTATCTCTCCACCCTTCAGGCACTCTGCCTGTATTCCTGATGAAGAGCTTTTGTCCGAAACATCAATTTTCCTGCTCCTTGGATGCTGTCTGAACTGCTGTGCTTTTCCAGCACCACTCTAATCCAGAATCTGGTTTCCAGCATCTGCAGTCATTGTTTTTACCTTGTCACAGCAGAAAGAAAAGCCAATGGAGAGCTGCAGACCAGCGTTTACAGGAAAGCCACACACACTGACCAGATATTCAACTACACGAGTAACCATCCCAACACTCACTAATGGAGCTGTATCAGGACATTATTTAAATGAGCCACAACATACTGCAGCTCCCAGGAACTATAAGAAGCCAAGGAAAAACACCTACACAACTATTCAGGAACAACGGGTACCCAATAAGAACAGTTCGCCAATTTCGACACAACAGGCCTAATCAAAAAGGCACAATACGCCCAGAGAACCTAGCCACTCTACCATACATTAAAGACATCTTGGAGATGATGACCAGACTGCTCCAGCCCCCAGGCATCATGGTAGCCCATAAACCTACCACCACACTGAAAGAATTTCTGATGAATTTAAAGGACCCTGTACCAACAAATAGCAGAATGAACATCATATAAAAAATATCCTGCAAGGAGTGCAACAAACATTATATCTGACAGACTGGAAGGAAACTAGCCACCAGAATACATGAGCATCAACTAGCCACCAAAAGACGTGGCCAACTATCATGAGTATCCATACACACAGGTAAAGAGAGACACCAGCTTGACTGGGACAATATATCCATCCTGGGGCAGGCTAAACAAAGCATTCAAACTGAAACTTCATTAACCAATATATCAATTTGGACCCCATTTACCAACCTCTCAGAAAAAGAACCGGAAATGATGTCACCCACTAAAACAGACCAAGACAGATAAACAACAAGTGGCACAGACCACCAGTGCTTCACCAGAGGCTCACTGCTGATGTTACCTAGCATGGTGACAAAACGTCTGGGAACAAATCTACCTACTCAGTGAGCAATCTTACAACCTGATCCATAACCTGTCCTTCAAATCTTCTCCAAAATCACAGAAACTGAAGCATTGTATATGGGCTTTAAAGATAGAATTTAGAAAAATGCATGAAGTTTCTCAAGTCATAGTTGAGAGAATTAACATCCACAAGTTAGTTATTTTTTCAAGATCAGTGAGATGTTGTGGTCTTTGACCTGAAAGCAGTATCCATTCCTAAACACTGACAAAGAAGGCCTCTGTTGACGGACACCAAAGGAAAGCTACAAGTAGAGGAGCTGAGGGGTGAAGGCACTTAGAGATATGGACACAGAGAAAGCAGATAAAGACAAGGAAAGGAAGACTGAGGAGAAAATGCAAATTATTCTCAAGAAGATGTCAATGCTTCTGTGTGGTACATACAGAGGCAGGATCTTTTCAAGCTACTCAGTGAACTATCTGAAAAGTCTTAAACTCAGAAAACTGTGTAAATAGTTCACAGATATTTAAGAGCTGGGAGTTTCCCTGAAGTACCCAAAACATGGACTGGATTGATATTGATTGGTCATTTGAAAAGATCTCTGGAAAGCTACACAATTAGGATGGTTGTGACCCAAGCAAGAGGGGGTTCATAAAATCTATCTTTGCTGATGATAACAGCACCCCTGAAACTCAAAAGTAAAAGCTGTAGTCAGATAGAACCCTGACCTATCCTGTGTGAATAAAAAAACAGCACTGAGTGTCATCTATGTGACTGGAGTGATCGGAATGCTGGTAACTATGTAAGACAAACCCTTGTTGTACTGGCAATTTAAAGTGAAATTTACCATTTCATTTCAACTATCACTTACCCAGTACTTCATGTATTATTTGCATTGGTTTTGATTCATATTTGCATAATGGTACAAAGAGTGGAATCTTTTTGTTAATCCATTCATTTTGTCAACATGCAACAAACTTGGTTATTTTAGATTATGAATTTCCTATTAATAACATGACACAATACAGCAGAAGTCTCTAAATGTCTCACTACTATTTCTAAAGAAATCAAGCGAAAACTTGTTCAAACACATTTCCCTTATTAAAATGCTTGGTCTAAGTTGCTTCCTGTTTTTGAGACCTGCTTGGAATTTACCTGTCAATTGTTGATTGCTCCACTTTGTAAATCTCAAAGTTAAGTGCAGTGGTACTGAAGTCCTGAATTTCCTAGAGTTTGCATTGCTCACTCTCTCCATTAATATAAACAGAGATTTGTAAGCAGGAGCTGCCAGTATCTGCTGAACAAGATACAAATGGTACATTCCAGGCACAGAATAGTTTGGATCTTTTGGAATGTAGATATATGCAACTGGGAGATGCCTTAGTCCTGTTCTCAAGGACCTGGTTTACTGTGAGAAGTCGGGTAATAACCGATGAGCCTGACAATTCTGGGGCTGTCCCAAATGCATTTAAAGAAATCTGGGCAGACTTCCACCTGGCAACCAGCTAGGCTGACCTCCAAGACTCAGGGGAGAGAGAGAAGATCAGGGAATATTATAAATCAGGTTACAGTAAATCTAAACTGACACTTTTATCGCTAATAGAATATTAGACACTCGGGGCTGAAAATGTGTTGCTGGAAAAGCGCAGCAGGTCAGGCAGCATCCAAGGAGCAGGAGAATCGACGCCTCAGGCATAAGCCCTTCTTCAGGAACTCAGACACTCAGGGCCAACAGTTGAAGCAGGGGAAAGTGTGTTGGAGCAAAGGGAAAAAAAGATGGTTGATGCTATAACCAGAAGAAAATGGAAAACTCTTTCAAAGTTCAAAAAGGCTCGAAGCTTCTATGTAAGACTTGCAGAAGTGTGTTAGTTTCTCCCAGCTCACTAGAAATCTCAAATCGAATTTTCTATGCTTTTTTTGACCTAGGACTTGGATCCTGACTGATCCTATACTGCCTCTTTCAGCCCCCTACACACACTACCTCTCCCCTTAATAGCTCTAGGCCTCAGGATAAAATTTCAGTATGTGCCCTGATGGCATAACCAGAACTAATCTGCTCATTTAAAGGTCAACCAACTTCCACACTACTGACCTCTTTAAAAGAACATGTTAATGTTAAAAAGCAGGAAAGCAGCAGGATCGAAGTGGGTGAGTTCTGAAATTGCTTTAACTAGAGAATATATTGCGGAGTTGGGGGAGGGGGGGGAAGTGTTGTCAATGATCTTATGGTGTGGAGAGGGTTCAGGTGAGAAACTTTGGTAATTTTGAGGAGTACTTTAGCTCTTAGCATAGCGTTACCTCATCTATGCAGGAACCCTGAACTCCCTTCGTCTGCCAGGTTTCTTCAGGCCAGGCTGAAAGCTGGAACAGTGTTGAAATATGAGCCATGTTGCTTTATTATATTAATAACTGATGAACACTGCTCTGTGGAATGAATTCGTCACTGTTTACCTATTTTAGCTTACTAATAGCAGGAAATTAACACGCAGAAGATTGTTTTGGCTTGTGCTTGAGTTTTAACATCAAATTCACGTTCTTAATGACCAAACCTCCTGCATTAATGCTGCAAATAGTTTCATATTCTTCCAACCTGATCTTTCAAATTCACTTAATTTCTTCATGCACCCAGATTTTCTCTTTGGGGAATATTGAGGAAGTGTTGGAAGGATTAGCAGGCTTGACTTCAAACATATTGAACCCTCCTTCCATGGACCAAGATGACTTGGAGTGAGTGAAAATGGAATCTTATGGCTCTCCACTAAGACCTCCCTGTCACTGTTGGAATTAAATGTGATGATCATTTCCATGCTGTATGACTCTATGAAATGCTCTATGAGATACTCTTATTCTCTCTTACTATCCATTTATGACAGCTACATTGTGCAACCTAAATTGATTAGATTCACCTAATTCCACTGATAATTAGCTCAACTTGTGTATTCATTTATCTTTTTCAGGCAGTCTTTCATGCCAAATTAAACATGGTAATACAATTAGGATTAAGAACTTGCAGGTACATTTTTAATCCAGTTTTCTGTGCTGGAGCTAATGCAATCAGTATAAAAATTGTTGACACTCCTAGAGTAAATTCTTTTATATCATGAACATGTACAGTCAGACTCTCTCATCACAAAATGGATAATCAATTGTTGCCATTATAATAATCTATCTGGATATACTATAGAGCAACCACCTGTAAATATCTGCCCACTAAGTATTATAATTACATTTATTTGAAGTGAATTTTCTTCTAATCTCATGGGATTGCATTGCTGTTTAAGAAAAATGAAATGAAAATGTTTGCAGTGTTTTCTAGCAAACAATGCTGAATAGCCTTGCGCAATAATATTTTAAATCTAGTATAGTTTATTAGCTCATATTTGAAACTGGTTCACCAGTGAAGTACGTGAACCTGTTCATGCATTTTGAATGCAATTGGGAAAATTGTCTGTACTGATATCCATGAAGTAAAGCTATTGTTTTGGTAATATATGACTAAGAACTCTATAAATCTATTTATTTTAGAGATAACTATCCAGATGTGAGCTTGTTTTCTGTACCTGTTAATCACTCCCACTTACATCAATTTTAGCTTAGAAACTATTGTTTGTTTAATGCATTTGTGTGCTATCCTTCTATCCACTGTGGCAATTTAAATAGATCAAAAGACATTAAAATATGGAACTCAATATTGTCATTCCAATCCAATAAGCAATGATGTTTCCAATTTATAGCTTTGACTTTTATTTAAAATTATTTGTATAAACTTTTAAATAATTCTGTCTTATAATTTGATGATGACCTTCAAGAAACAATAAAGATCACTGCTTGTTTTTGCATCTGTTACAATTACCACATGCCATTTTCACAATTTTTAACCGCAGATACCCACGTAATTTGTTGACTGTTCTTGATCAAGTGATTTTCCTACTTTTAGTATCTGTACCATAGTAAGGCTGTTTAAACATTTCGGAGAAAGTGAGGACTACAGATGCTGGAGAGTCAGAGTTGAAAAGTATGGTGCTGGAAAAGCACAGCAGATCTGGTAGCATCTGCAGAGCAGGAGAGTCGATGTTTGAGCATTAGCCCTTATCAGGACTGCAAAGTATTTTGTTATTGTTAACATTGCCAATTTCAGTGAAAATATTGCAATCCACACACCCCAAATTCATCCAGGATTATTCATGGATTGCAAGGGCATTTAAGATTCCACAAAGTGGACATGATACTTTTGTCTTTCAATAGGTCCTCCCTCCTTGATAGTGTGGTGCATGCAATCCATCAGAAATTCGAATCAATGAAAGCTATCTAGGTACCTGACTAAACAACGTTGAAGATGTATTTCAGGTGGGTGGGCAAGACTTGAACTGCACTATGCAGACTGTGTAGCATGGTCACAGAGTATTGTCCTCCCCACAAGACTGCACCACTGAGGTTTGAACTTGCAAGGCAATAGAAGTAATGAACAATTCAATGGGGATGAAGCTGAAAAGGTAGAAAGTAGAAGGTGATATGGAAGAAGCTGATAGGTCAACACACCAACACCTCACATTTCTACTCAAGGTGACAGTGCTGCTCTTCCTTAAAGCTGGTAGGCTAGGTCTACAGGAAATGGTGAGAAAACTAACAAGAGGGATAAACTTATTTGATTAACCTCATCCTCACTAGTGAGTCTGTGGCAGCTGCAACTGATAACAATCTTCATAGATTTGATTTGATTTGATTTATTACTACCACATGTACCAAGATACAGTGAAAAGTATTGCACAGTGCTTGTTGAGGCACAGTCTTGTGCTCACATTGAGGATACCGTACATCATGTTAAGTGGCAATACCACCATGCTAAGTTTGATAGATTCTGAGCAGATTTGGCAGCTCAAACTTGGGCATCCCGAATGCATTATTAACCATCACCAGCAGCAAAATTGTAGACAGCCACAATCTGTAACCTCATGGTCTGACAAATTCTTCACTCTACCATCACCAATAAGTCAAGAGTTCAACTCTGGTTGAAGGGAGGATGCGGAAGGACATGCAGCAGCAGGCACTCTCAAGTTGTTTGCAATGAAATTGTGATGTTAAATATAGGTAGCTCTTCTGTAATGAAGGGAGACAGGTAGCAAGAAAGTAATATTTAAGAAGGAAGTCCAGGCCTTAAGGTCAAAGCAACTGAAGCATCTGCCATCAATTGTTGAGCAAAGAATATCAGAAGTTTGTAATGCAGAAGAAATGGAGACTTGCAAAGACCTTGAAGAGATCTTACAGTGATAGGAACAGATCCTGGGATTGGAGTAGATTACAGAGATAGGCAGGGTTGTAGGGCTGAAGGAAGTTTCAAACAACAGGAGGGTTGGAGGAGATTACAGATATAAAGTGGGTTATTGGCTAGACAAAGTGACAGAGATGGGATGATTCTCAAGATTGGATTAGATTACAGTGACAAGGAGGCTTGTAAAGCTGGAGGAAGTTACTGAGATATGTGCGTTTTAGAGGTTGGAGTAGGTTACAGAGATAGAGTGAACTTCAGGGGTTGCAGTGGATTAAAGAACCAGCAAGGGTTGAAATGCAGGAGGAAATTAAAGATATTGGGAGGATTTTAAGGTGTGAGGATATTATAGCAGAGTTATAGGATGAGTTATAGTTCTATAGGACATTCAGAAACAGAAATGGTTGCAAGACTAGGAAAACAGCAAACCTTTTATTAACTGGCACCTAAGGGATCAGGATTGTGCTGAGCAATCAAATAATCTGCCTGATCAAGCGGTCCACATAATCAATGTTAAAAACATACACTGATAGAAACGTAATGCAAGGGATATGCACATCACCATTATACTTTATTTACATCATAGATCTCTTAAATTATCATGTAACTTTGCCTTAAATAAAGCCTAACAGCAGGGAAATTCCTTCCTCGCACCCTCAACTGACTACTCAGATATTGCGGAAATCGCAGTAAGACAGGAAACTTCTTTTATTTAAGGTGAATAATTTTTATTAATTTATCAAAAGTGCCAGTTCATAATGTGCTGGTTAAAACAAAGTTTGCAGTAATAATTACAGAGATACAGAGGGTTGTAAGTATGGAGGTGATTACAGTGATAGAGATTCAGAATAGATTTTGGGTACTAGAAGAAATTATGGAGATACAGTGTGTGATAGGCTCAAAGAGGCTAAAGCGAGAGGGAGTGTTTTATGGGATGGAGCAAATCACAGAGTTAAGGAGAGTCAAGGCACTGGAGGACATCCAAGGATAGGGAGGTTACAGAGATAGTAAGGAAAGTAGGGTTAGAAGAAATTACAGGGAAAAAGTGAGGACTGCAGATGCTGGAGATCAGAGTTGAAAGTGTGGTGCTGGAAAAGCACAGCAGGTCAGGCAGCATCCAAGGAACAGGAGAATCAATGTTTCACATATAAGCCCTTCATCAGGAATGAGGCTTGTGGGTTGGGATGAGAGATAAATGGGAGGGGTGTGGGGTGAGTAGCTGAGAAAGTGATAGGTGGATGAAGGTTTGGGAGAAGGTAACAGGTCAGAGGGGGGAGAGATGGACAGGTCCAGAAGGTGGTGCCCAGTTGGAAGCTTGGGTATGGGATAATGTGGGAAGAGGGGAAATGAGGAAGCTGTTGAAATCCACATTCATCCCATGTGGTTGCAGGCTCCCAAGGTGGAATGTGAGGCATTCCTCCTCCAGGTGTTGGGTGATAACGGTTTGGTGGTGGACGAAGCCCAGGAACTGCATGACCTTGACAGAGTGGGAGGGGGAGTTGAAGTGTTCAGCCACAGGGCAGTGGGGTTGGTGGGTACGGGTGTCTAAGAGATGTTCTCTGAAACGATCTGCAAAAAGGCGTCCTGTCCGCCCAATGTAGGGGAGACTACACCATGTGCAACGGATGCAGTGGAAGGTCTCATCTAAGAAACACCATTGGATTGCCTGTACATGATATGCATTGTGGCAGCTCAGTATTGACAATGGAAGGAATGGATGTGGTGCCAAATAAGCTGGTTTCTTTGTGCCGGGATATGTCAAGCTTCTTGAGTGCTTTTGGAGCTACACTCATTTAGGCAATTGGAGAGTATTCCATCACACTCCTGACTTGTAAATGGTGGACAAGGCTTTGGTGAGGCACTTACTGCAGGATCCCTATCCTCTAACTCGCACTTGTAGCCATCGGATTTATATGGCGAGTCCAGTTCCGTTTCTGGTTAATGGTAGCCCCCCAGGAGGTTGAGTATAGCAGATTACTGATGATAACACCATTGAATGTCAAGGGATGATGGCTAAATTCTTCCTTGTTGAAGATGGTCATTGCCTGGCATTTGTGTGGTTAGTTGCTAATTTTCAACCCAAGCCTGAATATTGTCAGTCTCTCTGCTTCAGTATCTGAGGAGTCATAAATGGTGCTGAACATTGTGCAATCATCAATGAACATCTCCATTTCTGACTTTATGATGAAGAGAAGGTCATTGATGAAACAACTGAAGATGGTTGGGCCTAGGGCAGTACCCTGAGGAACTCAAGTTGAGTTGTGTTAGATGACTGATTTTCCCATTGACTCGAATTTTGCTTCCAGTTAAATATAGTCTTGATTCCAAGGGTAATCATCTCACCTCTGGAATTCATCCCTTTCATCCATGTTTAAACTAAGGCTGTAATGAGGTCAGGAGCTGAATGTCCCTGTCGGAACATAAAAAGGGCATCATTGTGCGAGGTATTGCTAAGCAAGGGCACTGTTAATGACACCTTCCAAAACTTCACTGATGATGAAGAGTAAACTGATTGGGCAGTGATTGACAATGTTGGATTTATCCTCCTTTTTTATGCACAGTTCATACCTGGGTAATTTTCCACATTGTCAGGGAGATGCAAGTGTTGAATCTGTACTAGAACAGCATGGCTAGAGGCAAAACAACTTATGCAGTGCAAGTCTTTATTACTATTACTGGAATTTTCTCAGAGCTCACAGCCTTTGCAGTGTCTAGTTCCTCCAACCAGTGATACAAAGTGGAGTGAATGGAATTGGATGAAAACTGGTAATCTGTGATACTAGACACCTCTGGAGGAGGGTAAGATGAATCATCCACTCAGTATTTTTGGCTGAAATTTATTACAAATGCTTTTGTCTTATCTTTTGCACTGATGTACTGTGCACCCCCCACCTTCAAGATGGGATATGAGTAGAGCCTCCTCTTCCACTGAGTTGTTACCAACCATTCACCATTGGTGTGTCAGGACTGCTGAACTTAGATTTGATCGGTTAGTTGTGGAATCGCTTAGTCATATCCATCATTTACTGTTTACGTTTTTGACAGGCAATCACCAGGTCGGCACCTCATTTTTAGGTATGAATGGTACTGCTCCTGACATGTCCTCCTCCTCTTCGTTGAAGCAGGGTTGATCCCCTGGCTTAATGGTTTAAAAAGAGTAGGGGATATGTTAGGCCACGAGGTTGCATATTTCAAGTTACATGTTCCACCAAGTCTAATGCTCCATCACTCTCACTGTAGCATGCAATACCATCCCTCATTTGCTCTTACCCACAACCAACATGCAACACTACTAATTCTTTATGTCCTTTGCACTGCCTACTCACTTATTGGGGATAACCCACCACTTTTCCCGCACCTGCAGCAATAGTAATGGCTGTGTCAGCCACTTTTATCTAGCCATTCCACCCCCTCCCCACCCAATTCACTCATTTCAGTGCACAAAAAGACAGAAAGAGCTAACACTTGATCCTGACCTTCCCAAATGACTGACGGTCCATGTTCAAGCCTGGACTGGCATTAAAGGCTGCCCTTGACGAATGTGCAAGTACTCCCTCAGAGAAGGCTATCTCCCTTGACATGAGTGAGGTCTGCCGACAGCCACGACAAAGCTTGTTTCTGCATTTTACAGCATCAAAGACAAAAACATTAAGAGTCTGATGGCTTTGGCTGAGGGGCAAGATGTAACATATATGAGGTGAGGCAAAGCAAAGGGTGTCAAGGGGTGCAATATGCGTCCAGGCATGCTCAGAGAGAATGAGTGCTAAGAGACCAAGCAAACAGTCTTGAGATGCAGAGTGGTCCAGTCCATGGGCAGAATGTTTGCCCGTGCATGCAAAATGTTTTTACAGGAGAATTTCAATTCCAATTACAGGTGCACCATAAGGTGCAGCTTTGAAATGTAGAAGCATCCTGCAGGTACATTGGAGAGGTGTCATGAGGGTTGACAAATGCCAGGTGACAAATGCCAGCAGCCATGGATGATGGGCAAATGTGACCAGGCCTCAGAATGTGCACTGAAACAATGTTCCTGGGTATCCAAAATGGTGCCCAAGTAGTAATCTGAAGTTGTCAGGAGCTCACTAAGAGCTATACATGCAAGTCTGTGATATTGTAGTTCCATAAATAGTTAGTGTGAAAATAAAATGGATATGTATGGCACCAGATACCATGTGTGATCTATGTCATGTGGAAAACATATAGCAAATCACTAGCTGCTGTAGGAGACACAAATGATACACCTGTCCCCTGTGAGAACCAGAGTTATTTTCCCAATTTCCCTGTCTAAGACTGTATGGCACCATTAGATTAGTTGGAACTTAATGCAATTTCCACAATAACCCTTTCAGAGCCATTACCAACAGTGCTCCCCATTCAAACTACATCTGCAACAAGGAAGACAGTTGGGGATTCTGACTGAAGAAATAGGAAATTAAATAAACATTTTTGCATGTGTGTAATAACTTTCAGGACAGAGGATATCATAAACTACAGGACAGTTAACAACGTGTTATTGAATTATAGTCACTGATGAAATGTAAAGAATGCGGCAGACAAGCCATGTAGAGCAAGCTTTCATAATTCTTAATGAGGTAATTAACAGGTAACCTGTTGGAAAATCATATTGGTGAAGGATAATTTTTGGACAGGACAACAGAGAGAATATCTTCTAATTTTTCACCTAAGTAATGCAACAGGAGCTTTCTTTGTCCACTTGAGAGGGTAAACCATTTTAACATCTCATCAACATGTCAAACTAGTTATGTGTTGAAATTATCAGCATTGGCTGCAAATTTATTTAAATTGCTCTCATTGGACTTTTTCTTAAAAGTGAGCATGGTATCTAATCATTACCTGAACTGATTTAATCAGATGTGAGATGTAATACCATAATCTATGCTTCGAATATTGAATGCACTTGCATTTGAACCACATTGCTCGAGAGAAGGAAAAATGCAGTGGTAAAAGTGGTTAAATTCAGTGTATTGGGTGGAATGCACTGCTCCAGGTAAAAATATGCGTAGTAGTCAACAGGCAAGCCATGAGAACCACCTCACAAGTTTTAGGATGATGTTGGAGAATTACTAGAGTCAGTGCTGAGTAAGAAAAATAAAATCAGTGTTGAAGAATTGACTTCAGTGCTGAAGGAAATAAGATTATTGGAAATGGGGATAGGATATCTGCATCCATCTACCACCGATCATTCTTAAGGCTATGCTTGCTGACACCAAATAGCAGATGTATTATCAGAGAAACTTTTAATACAAATAGCTACAAGTACCAATTAATAATAATAATAATAATAATAATTTAATGAATCCGTGTATTGGCATTACAGAAATAAACTTTTAAATGAAGTACAACTTTTCTTATAATTTTCAAACATAATGTATCAATATGTGTGACATGATTAGTTGGCAATAATTAGAGGTGATTATTTTTACAATCACCGATTAATGATACAATTCTAATAAACAGATATATTGTAATAATACTCTTTGAAAATGGTCACATAAATATAATGTTAGACAAAGAAGAACCTTTCTTTAGATTTTCCAAAGAGGGAAGACAAAGACCTGTGGTGTTATTAGCAAACTGAAACTCAAGAAATGTTTTGGATTCTGTGTTTAGGTCACAGGTTCTAATCCTGCCATGGCAGATGGTGGAATTTGAATTCAACTGAAAAAAAATCTCAAATTAAGATTCCAATGATGTTTATGAAGCCATTGATGATCATTGGAAAAATCCAACTGGCTCACTAAGGTCCTTTAGGGAAGAAATTGCTGTCCTTGCCTGGTCTGGTATACATGTCACTCCAGATCCAACGCAATATGGTTAACTCTTAACTGCCCTCTAGGAAATAAATACTGGCCTAGCCAGCAATGTATCATCCCACGAATGAACTTTTAAAAATTGAATTGACATTGTGTGCCTGCACGCATAACAATGCAATTAGCAATAATCAGTGTGTGGATGTTAGAGAACAAATTAAAGTTTTAAATGTCTTCAAAGTCTCACTCCCCTGCACTCCACAGAAATACAACATCATGTCTTTGGTATTCTCAAATTCAGTTGGATGACATTTCTGTCCAATAATAAAGCTGACAAGACAAGCCGTCTGACAGTTTAGCTGCATTGGAACTATTGTGAGAAGTGTTAGTGAGGTAGAACTAAATAAATTTAATCAAATGTTTAACAAATCAAGTGTTCACATTGTTCTGTCATCCTCTTGGCTGTCTCCAAATTCTCTCACCAGAGATTTACATTATCTTGTCAATCCAAGTACAAGGATAGAATTCATGAGGTGTATGAAATATGGAATTTGTTACAGTGTGACAGAGTGAAAGTGAATAGCATTGTTACACTGAAGAAAAAATTAAATATATGCTCAAGAAAATAAAAGATTGGAATATGTAATGAATTAAAATGGATTGAGACTCATGTGCCAAAAATCTCTTCCTGAAAGCCTCAGGTAGGTTATAAAGCCTGTGGATTGCTTACCTACATTGTAACAAAACACCAAAATCATTTTTTTGGAAGTGGGATTGTATTAAAAATATAAGTAGCTGAACTTTGGTCATTCTGCAAATGGAGTTTTTGAACAAGTTAGAAAGTAATTTCAAAAGTGAAGTGAGTGCATCATTTCTATGAAAACATGTGACTTCAGCTGAGTAACACCTATTATATAAACAGATAAAATGCTATATTGTTGGGTTTATAATATGCACAGCAAGCACCTTAAGGAATTTAATTTTGTTTTGCCTTCAGACAAGTAAAATCTGTTATCCAGCTTAGAAGTAGAATTTTTTTTGCCCTCGTAGGGAAGTCAAGACTTTTTTTCTCTGGCTCAGTTCAGGGCAAACAGTCAAATCAGAATAACTGGATTCAGTCTGTGGAATTTCTAGACAAGCAGAGTTTGGAAAATTGAGAAGACTCAATATGGAAACCAGAATGAGAACCTGATGGATTCAGCTTGCCACTTGCTCTGAATAAATTTAGTGTTGAAAATCAAGCACCGGTATCTCAGGGTACACACACATTGTGCATATCAACCACATACACCTCACATCCATGCATATTGGCATCTGACATGTCCCAGCTTCTAGCAAGCCACAAATATGCCACTAACGTGACACTTCTATTCTTCAATGTTGGTTCTGTGCCACATCAGCAACTACTATTTTAATGGTGCAGCAAAGCCAGTGTCCACTCAGGGACACATACGCAGATCATGAACTGGACAGGCAGCATTTCTGGGCTCTTCAATTGTTGTTAAAGCACTCACTCACTCTGGGCATCCTTGGATACTCACAGCATCCTTATCTTGCATTGCTTTGCTTTTTTAAACATTATCCTCTCAGCCAAAGGTACCAGTCTTTCTTTATAAATATATTATTCATTCAGAGGATGTGACGTCACTGGCTAGGCCAGAATTTATTGCCTATCCCTAATTTCCTAAAGGGCAGTTAAGAGTCAACTACATTGTTGTGGGTCTGAACATAAGGCCAGACGAGGTGAGGATAACAACTTCTTTCCCTAAAGGACACTAAATGAGATTTTCAGATACTACTTCCATTAGTTTATTAATTACAGACTTTTTAAAAATTGAATTCAAATTCCACCATCTGCCAGGTGGGATTCAAACCCAAGGCCCCAGAACATTAGTCTAGTGATAATGCCATGGATCTTTGCCCTCTTTTTACTGTTGCACCATTGTCCTGCCATGCTGTTTAGTAGTGGCCACAAAGTCAGGAAGTTTGTCATGGTTGTCAGCAGGTCACAGTCATGTCAAAGACACTAGTCTTCATTCAGGGGTTCCCAGCACAGCAATTTGAAGGCAGCCTCCAATTCTGTTCAGGGCCTGTTTACAAAGTTCATAGTCAGGATCTTCTGCTGATAAGGGGAGAGGAACTGAATGTTGGGCAGCTCACCGCCCGTCTTGACTCATTGTGCCCTACTCTGGGCTTTTTTTTCCCTGGTAACAGTGCTTGTCTAGGTGCATAATTGAACTTTTAAAGATGGTGCTTACACCAGGGATTCTGGCTAATTCCAGGATATCCACTGAGTGGTGAGTTATTCTGGGAACAGACATGGTAAGATGGGGTAGAAATCAGGCATGAGACACATCACAGAGGTAGGTTTGCTAATTAATGTGTTAAATTTGTATAGATATGTGGCAACAAACTCTCCAAAAATTTCAATGCAACTCGAACTTTGCCAAACGAATATATGATTCAGCCTTTATAATCTATCAAGTTATGCTCCATTCTGGGATTTGATTTATCCATTAATGTCATGAGCTGGGCTTATACCAAAATGTTATGACACATTAATTTTAAACTGTTCAATATTGAATTAGACTCAAACAATTCATTCTACTTTTAAAATCCATGATAAGAAAAAACTGATTCAAAACCTAATAAAGGCCATTTATGAGAAGAACAATGGAGGAAGAAAAGAAAACCAAGAAGGAGCTGAAAGGATTAAATCTGAAATGATCTGTAGGTAGGCTGGAGGAGGCTTGAACTAAAACTGGAATGAGGGAATCCTTGCAAACACTTGCAAGTACCTGTAAATGCTTAAGTGCAGATCACTGGAACATTGCTGGACCTTTGGCAGTGTGTCTTCCTCCAATAATCTATGTGGAGACAGATCCTTGCTAAATCTGTTCCTCACCACCAGCCCTCCCAATTTTCCTCTTGGAAAGCATTGTGGTGTAATTGGTACAAGTGTTCCTGGCATTTTCAACATAAAATGTTGGCACACATTCAATACTTTCACAATGGATAGGAAAATCCAGACCAATGAATCAAGATTTTCTTCCTTCATTTATCAGAGCAACTTGTCTGTATTCTGCTCCAATGAAGTCATCATTTTAATCGTCTGCCACAGAACTTCTATAGACACTAAAAATTAGGTGTCAGCCTCTGAACTTGTAGCTACCAATGTGAAATCAAGTGATGTTTCTATGATTTCATATTTGCTGCCTTTTATGTCTCAGAAATGTGCAGAGATTTTATATTCCAGGTTATATCCCTGAGCAGGACTATTATTTAATATAGTTTAATGTGGTTGTTTTCATGCTTCCAGCTACTCAGTTAAACTTTAGTTGCTCTTTTTCAGTTACCACACTCAGGCTTAATTAATAACACACAGAGAACAAGCAATGTGCACCAAACGCATATAATCAAATTCTGAACAATTGAATACTGCATTTATTGACTTTGGTAAACTTTAAATGTATTTCAAGTTAAAATATTTCAAAATAATGAAAATATATATGTCATTTGTCAGAGTTCAAATTATCTGTGTTTTATTCTAAATACCAATATAGTTTCTGAGAAATTAAAGTCTCTAAAGATATTGCTGAGATTAACAAATTTGATGTTCTGGTTCTGTGTGATATTGAATTTTTAAATTAAACTAATGATGGTTATCTAACCACTTGTAGATGCTTTGAGGTCAATGATCAGATCTGGATGAGGCTCACAACATAGTCAGTGTTTCGTGATTGGTGCCGTGTAAAGTTTAGATCATAGAGATGCATGTCAATTTTCACAAGTGCAGATGCAAGATAGTTCTTCCTGCACTCTAGTCAAGTCTTTATGATCGATTTCTAACAATGGGGATGATGCTTAAGTAATAGGCTGCTCTCTAGTTTTTTTATGCGCGATTGACAATTCACATCATAAAACTTTGCACAATGGCTTCTGAAGAGGCTCCATGAACTCTGCATAACTAGAAACAAATTGACAAAAAAAAAGCAGCAGCAGTACTGAGGAATGATGCTAACTTTTTCATGTCAGATGGTTTTGGAAGCGGATGAATGGTCACCAGTAGGTTGCTTGTGCCCTCAATGTCCACCAAGGCTGAAGGAACAATCTTCCAGAAATGTACTACATGATAAATTAAGTCCATCCTGTGGCATTGAAACATGCCATGATGAATAAGAAAAGCTGTACGATGGCTTATTTGCTGTGCTGACTACGTCTGGTTGCATTGCCTGTTGAGTACTGCAAAGGTTCTGGAGTCATAAGATAACATCTATAGTTTTTGGATCATAATTAATGAATGCATGTTTAGAACAATAGAATTGTTGACACCTTTAAGGTCAAAACAGATGTAAATTGGTCATTTTTGTGTCGCACAAAGATAAGATTTACTGTCCATGATGATAAGTCAAAGTCTATTTGTCCAATGATACTGTTTGCTCCTGTTAACACTTTGACATAGATTGCAAATGGCAACAACTTTACATTTTGTGCTACTAGCAGAATATTTGTGGGCATGGTCTCAGGAGTTGGTGAGAGGATGCCACCTTCTTCATGCATAACTTTGACTTTTAGGTTTTAGTTTTCCATACTATTCCTTTCTCCGTATGTTCTGGTCCAACCTCACCATGGCCTGAATCTATGTGAATGAAAAAATTTAGGATTCAGCCTCATATTTCTACAATGATCTGGTTCAGGTCTGGCATAATTTCTAGTCTTTGCGTCTGAGAATGTTGAGGTGCTAAACTAGTTCATATATCAATTGTGGTAAGGTTTGGAAGACACAATAGAGATCCCATACTGATTTTTAAACCTCTCTGTTTTTCAGTAATCATTAGATAAACAGCAGTGATGAAAGGGTGGTTAATGAATTGACAAAGTGCACTTTTAATGCACAAGTATAAAGTGTGTGTAAGATTAAGCAAAAATTCTCTATAAGATAATAGATGGACAAAGCCTGGATTTCCAAAACGTTTAAAAGAAAAGGGACAGTCGGACTGAGTTCTGCAGGAAATAGACAACAGAACCTGGGAATGGGAGATTGCCGTTTGAGTCTACTGCTCAGCTTGGAATCTCAATCTACACCTCCTTTCTAAAGAACAATCAACCAAAACCAACAGACCATGAGTTGAGATAGTTTTATAACCTCATTCTACACAGTATCGAAAGTATGGGGCCTACAGAGATGCTGGACATTCAACCTCGATCAAAACCTACTCACACATTTTCTAACTATCAGAAAGCCAATTAATTACAGAACAGTGAGAGCACAATGAAAGCTACAGATAGTGAGGCCTATAACAGCCAACCCAATCTCACCTGAGGGGAGCCTTTTTCAACTATAAGCCTCTGCATGAACAGCTGCCCAATGGGCTTCCCAAACTCAAACAGCTTCAGAACCATGGAACTGCACTGAGAACCAAGAACAGGGTAGCCAAACAAAAGGCCTCATCGGAACAAAAGACTTCTGAGAAGGGGGGGCCAACTGGAGACTCCAAACAAGAGCTTCCAAACACTGGTATTCTCTGAACCGAGAACACCAATGGCAAGAACTGACCATGAGAGGTGACCTTATAGAAGTTTATAAAATAATGAGTGATATAGAAAGAGTTAATGGTAGTTGTCTTTTCCTTTGGATGGAGGATTTTAAGACAGGGGGCACATGTTTAAGGTGAGAGAAGAGAGATTTAAAAAGAAACTAGGAACAAATTTCTTACACGGGGTGGTTCGTGTTTGGAATGAGCTTCCAGAAGACATGGTGGATGTGGGTACAATTACAATATTTAAAAGCCATTTGGTAAGAACATAATTAGGAAATGTTTCGAGGGATATGGGTCAGGAGCAGGTGGGTAGGACTTATTTAGTTTAGGATTACGGTTGGCATGGACTATCACTCTCTGTGTGAAAAACTTCCCTCGCACATCTACCTTAAACTTTCCCCTTTCACCTTGAACCTGTGTCCCTCTGTAATTAAAACTTCAACCATGGGAAAATGTCACTAACTGTCCAGCAAAACTATGCCTCTCAATTGTGTAGACCTTTATCAGAACTCTTCTCAGCTGTCATCTTTCCAGTGAAAACAATCCTAGTTTTTTAACATTTCCTCATAGCTAATGCCCTTGAGACCAGGCAACATCCAGGTGAACATTCTCTGCACTCTCTCCAAAGCTTCCACGTCCTTCTGATAGTGTGGTGACCAAAACTGCACATGGTATTCCAAAAGCAGCCTAACTATGCAGTTTTATATAGCTGCATTATGGTTTGTAGCTTGTACCCAGCTGATGAAGACAAGCATACCATACGCCTTCTTAATCAGCTTGGCCACCTGTGTTGACATTGTTAGGGAATTGTGGACCTGCGCACCCTAATCCTTCTATATGTTAATGTCCCTAAGGCCTCTGCCATTTACAGTATAATTCACACCTAAATTTGATCCTCTAAAATTTATCTCCTTGCATTTGTCTGGATTAAACTCCATCTGCCATTTCAGTGCCCAAATCACCAATCTATCTATAGCCTGTTGTATTCTTTCACAATCATCTGCACTATCAGCAACTCCACCAATCTTCACGTCATCTGCAAACTTCCTCATCAGACCACCCACATTTTCCTCTAGATCATTTATGTATACTGCAAACAACAGAGGACTTAAGACTGAACATCACGAGTTATCAGTTTCCATTTTGAAGACACCCTTCCACTACTGTCTTCTGTCTTCTATGACCAAGCCAGTTTTGTAGCCTACCCTGAATTCCATGTGATTTTAGTTTATTGTAACAATCTGCCATGTGGGACTTTATCAGATGCCTTCCTAAGTCCATACAAACTACACCCATAGCCCTTCTTCATCAGTAATTCTTATCACCTCTTCAAAAAATTCAAATTGGTTGGTGAGACACGACCTTCCCTGTACAAAAACGTAGAGATTCTTTTGCCCTGAAGTATCTGACTATTGCCTCTTCATTTCCCATTTCATGATTAAGTCTAGTGTTCAGATCTGCTCAAAGATCAGGAAAATAACTGATTGCAAACCAGAACTGTACAAGGTAATTTTAAAAATTTATGTTCTGTCTTGGTTTATAGAAACAGGCATGTGTTTGCCCTTATGGAAAGTGACATTAAGTAAAAGGAAAGATGAATATCTAAGAAAAAAAAAATCAGTAAATACTGGATGGTGTGAAGATGGTCACGGCTGTGGAGGGATTATTCTGATTGACACCTGTGATGATATAAGTGAGCCTTCAAATCTCTCCTGTCATGGAGGATTACGAAGGCGGGGCTGAATTTTATTTTCCCTCTGGCAAGTATAGGCTACGAGGCAGGAAGGCTGGCCAAATGGTATAGCAAAGCATCAGCTGGCTGCCACTGCCTTCCTGTCACAAAGCCATTTAGCCAGAGGCAAGATGGATGGCAATGGTCTGTTCACCCAGTGTCCAGTTGAGCCATTTAAGTAGCCAATTGAGATCTCTTCCTGCTTTTGCAGCAACTGAGGGCCAGGTGCCAGATGGTGAGCCAGTCCAGCAGAGGTTGGTGACCTTCTGGCTGACTCCAATGTATTGGCCCTCCTTTGAATCACTCTTGGATGTATGGAGGAGCATTGTGACGTTATGGATTATTCTTGTAGCAACAGTGCTGATTCCACACGTAAAACTGCACTGTGTCTACCATCGGGAGCCTGCCTGCTAGCTAGCATTCTGCTACCCTAAACCCCACTTAACCCTGTGCCTGGATGCCAGGTGATAATGCACACTTCTCCTCCTGGGATTGCCCCAGCAACAGTCACCACTAGCTGTGGCACCACTGAGGTTGTTGAGCCACCAGCCTTCTGATTTTGGAGGCAGTTCTTGGCGGAGGTCCTCCATCTTTAATAGCAACAGCCATTCTTATCAGCCACTGCTGGCAAAATTTAACACAGGACACATCGGCCACTTCCCATCAAAGCAGGCTCATCGCCTAAACCACCTGCCACCCAAATCCCATTTTCAGCCTGAGTAATGGGGCTTCAGCCACTGATATAAAATCCAGTCCATGCAAATAATGTGAATTAAGATTAATATCTTTGAATCTTTAGTCTATGAACATTAATGTGAAATGTTATCAACTTTAGCTCATGTATTTCAACAAGTGAAAACTCCTATTACAATAAAGGAGGAAAGACACTTTACACATAAACATTAAATGATTGGGTGTAACCATCACATAGATCAAAGGTATTTAAGCTTTCTTTTACAAAATTCAAACAGAATGTCCTTTTGACTTAAAAAAATGTAGGACAAGGACTGAGCTGAAGAGATGAAATAAGGGGAGTGGAGGTTCTGGAGTTTGGGGTGTTCATTGTCCGCAGGAAGTGTTAGAGCAATTAGAACTCTGTCCAGTAAATCAGAAGGGATGCTAAGGAACAGAAGACAATTAAATTGGAGTAGAGGCCAGTAGAGCGCAGTGTGGAGCTGCAGGAGTACAGGAGGGAAGAATCTCAGATTCTCTCCTGGCTTCTGTGCGTTGCAGTCAGTTTACTCAGTAATTAAAGTCTTTCAGCTTCAAAGCGTAACTGCATTTCCTGCTTATAGCCTGTGTTTAAGAGGGAGAGCCGTGATGGTGTCTGGGATGGATTTTGGTGTGATTCAGGACATGTGCTGCTTTGTGACATCATTGCAAGTTTGCTTCTCATCTTCTGACACAATAGATAAATCTATTACTGAACCACCACCATTCCCCCAATCACTCAGACCCTCTGACACACCAAATTCCTCTGACCCAATTTGATCCAACCTCACCCCTTTCCCCACCCAGTCACTCTACCCTACACCTACACCTGGCCAACCTACAATCCTGCCATCCATTCCCTTTGCCAGCTTACCCCCTTACACATTTACCTTATCTACCCAAACCAATTGTACACTAACATAATTATATGTTCACCCATTTGCTCATGTGCACACACTGACAAAAAATAATTGTTTTGTCATTTTAAACTCTACTTACTAGTAGTTTATACAATGAGCTTGAAGTCTGCACATATTTTCTACGTTGCTTCCTTTGGGAATTCCTGCACTGACACAGCCCTGGTTCAGACACATCCTCTTGCATGCTTGTCTGCTGCCCTTCATTCTGTGTAATTGACTCTGAATGTATGCCACATCCTTCTGAAGTGCTGGTATCTGTCTTGGCAGAGTGTGAGCTCATCAGATGTGACAATAGGCCTCTAGCACCAAGAGAAGGAAGAAAATCTCAAATCTCTCTTCCTCATCAGCCTGATCCCTCAGGAATGACCATTTCTGGGTAAGGATAAACGAATGATAATTGGTTATGTGCGAGACACAGCTGGGCATAATTAAATGTGAGCTACTCATCTCGGTCATCCTAATTTATCCTTGCATTTACCAGGATGACCACATGTTGTGAAGGCGGAAACAGTAAAGGTTGCGTTTGCTGCTTCTAGAACTTGCGCATAATGCACTGCATTAAACTGTTTCCTCAGGAATGAGTGAATGCAAGCAGATTTTGGGGTGCATGGCCCGGGGTTTGGGAAGATCAGGACTTGGAATTGCGGTGAAATCAGGACCTGGGAACAGGATTTGGGGGAACAATCTGTGGAGAGATTAGGACTAAAGAAGTGGCAATTGGGAGTAGGAATTGGGACCTGGTGTAGACATCGAGACCCGGGAAGAGCAGCGCTTAGAGGTGGGGGTGGGGAGTGGGGGATTGAGAGCTGGAGGACAGAGCTGTGGAAGCTAGGAACCTGGGAAGATGGGGAAGGGGTGGGAACAAGGACTGGGAGTGCAGGAGAGCCGGGGAAGAAAACAGATCGGGGTGGAAAATTTGAAAATGTAACACCCCTTTCCACTTTCTGGTCAGATTCCATATGTGTCCCCTCAGGCCAATCTTTTCTCACTACCGCATTTAATTCCTCATTTAATCAGAACCATTTCCCTCCCCCCTCCCCCGCGACCCCCAGAGCTGACTGATCCTGTACATCTTTTATGCTGCTGGTTTAAACATTATGTTTGTTCTAAGGAGGGGTCACTCAATCCAAAAAATTAACTCTGATTTCTCTCCACAGAAACTGCCAGACCTGCTGAGATTTTCCAGCAATTTCTGTTTCAGTTATGCCTATTCTGTGCACATATGCAATACACACTTTGCATGTGTCACAGCGATGTAGAGGATCTGGAACCATGCGCATGCACGTCTCCAAGTGAGCATGAGGGCACTGTTGCCCCTCAGTGATGGTGTCAGCAGACAATTTGTAAGCAATGTCATCTTAGTTGAGTTAGCATTATTACATAATGGCTGACTGGAGAAAATGAATGCAAAATGTGGTATCGTCAGCTTACAAAAGAAAACCAGATTATTTTGCCCTTCTGGTTGTTTATCTTGAACTCTTTGTCTCTATGGGGATGTGCGTTGTCAACAAAAATAAGCATTTCTTTCTGATCAGAAGCCAGCAATCTCTGAATGTTAACATTCAGAGCACACTCAGTTTACAAGAATTATGAGGTAGCACTGTTTAATTCTCCATTGCAAAAATTAGGGAATGTTCTTAGTAGTGAATTTTTTTTGATAGCTCACTCAGGACAGTCTAAAAATGATTGAAGACAGGTTCAAAAGTTATAGGGTGTGAGTAAAAGTGTGTGAGACAGTGAGAAATAAAGATCATTTGTTGCTTTAACCAAATACTGCTGAAAAAAATAACTGAGCTACATGAAATTTCTGTAGTTAGGGTCCAAGGAGGTCCTAGAGGAGCTGAATAGGTCTTTGGAATTAGGGAGAGGTGAAGGAAGTCCTTAGAGCTAAGTTGGATTTGTAAGAAATTGTGTGCAACTAATAGATCAGTACAGCTGAAACAGGGGTTGAAAAGTCCACATCCAGTATTTGCCGGCTGCCACTCAGCAGGATTGGAGCTGAGGGAAAGACATGTACAAAGTGTTAGCTTGATGTCAGTGAGGAGCCAGTGGCATGCTTGTCTCTGGCTACGAGGACACAAGGTCTGAATTCCAGAGGAGCGCAGACAAAGGAAAGTAGTGACTGAAAATCCATGAGATCTGTCCTATTTGCAGTTGTTATTGAATGTTCCTTCCAGTCCATTCTCCAAATATGCTAGTTCTGGGTGTTAGAAATGAGCTATACATGTACTACAGATTGTAATAATATCCCAAGTTGTATAATAAAACTTATTTGTTCAAAAATGTGGCACCTTGTGGCTCTACTCTCTTAATAAATCCCCAGATCTCACGTGTTCTTAATTTTAAAAATAAAGTTATCAGTCTCTAGTCATGTTGCAGTATAAATTTGGTGATCTGGACCAGGATTGTAACATAACCCTGGGTGGCATGGTGGGTCAGTGGTTAGCACTACTGCCTCACAGCACCAGGGATTTGGGTTTGAGTCCAGCCTCGGGCAACTGTTGGTGTGGAGCTTGCACATTCTCCTCGTTTCTGTGTGGGCTTCCTCTGGGTACTCTGGTTTCTTCCCACAGTCCAAAGGTGTGCAGGTTAGGTGAATTGGCCATGCCAAATTGTCTGTAGTGTTCAGAGATGTTTTAGTTAGGGGTAAAATGTACAGTAATAGGTTAGGGGAATGGGTTTGGGCGGGACTTGTCGTAGGGTTGGTGTGGATTTGTTGGGCTGAAAAGCCTGTTTCCACACTGCAGGAATTCTATAACGGGCTACATTTTCTCAGCCTATGTTTGGTAAGTGTGATTGGTTAACTCACTTGGCTGGAGAGCTGTAGGGAGAGGCTGAATAGGCTTGAGCTATTTTCCCTGGAGCGCCGGAGGCTGAGGGGTGATGGAAATTTATAGAATCGTGAAGGGCATGGATAAGGTGAATAGTCAGGATAGGAGAGTCTAAAACTAGAGGGCATACATTTAGGATGAAGAAAGGGGAAAGATTTAAAAGGGACCTAAGGGACTACTTTTTCATGCAGAGAGTGGTACGTGTATGGAATGAGCTGCCAAAGGAAATGGTGGAGGCTGGTACAATTACAACATTTAAAAGGCATCTGAATAAATATATAAATAGGAAAGGTTTAGAAAAATATGCGCCAAATGCTGGAAAATGGGACTGGATTAGGTTAGGATATCTGGTCGGCCTGGATGAGTTGGACCAAAGGGTCTGTTTTCATGCTGTACATCTCTATGATTCTGTGACCAGTAACTAACATGCTTGTAGCCAATTGAGTACTTAAATGCAATGCCTATCACTCAAAGCTTCTTGTTGAGATTTTAGATTTCAGCTGGCTGTTTTGTAGGTTATCAACCACTAAACACTCTATGGTCACTTTCATTTTCACAAATGTGCCCAGTTTGCTCTTTCTCATCCCCATGTCAAACTGTACCATTTAATTTGTTTTGTTGGTGCTTCCTGATAAAATGTATCACCTCACAATTTATTGCATTGAAATTAATTTGCCCATGTAGCTGCCTACATCTCCAGCATATCTGCATCAATTTGAAGTTTCCTACTACCTTCCCCACTTACTAGTTTCTTGACATCTGTAAATTTTGACGTTAGGACCTGAAGTCGATGTTATAAAAAAGATCAGTTATTCAAACAGTGTAGTCTCACTGACATGATTTTATTGTCCCTGAAGTCTGAGAAAAAAAGGACTTCCCTCACATCTAAGTAAAATCGATTAAGCAATGTGTACCCTTCCAACACTTAAATCTGGGGTCCAAGATACACATGCACATTTCAAACATGGAGTGTGTCATCTTCGTTAAACAAAAACTGGCAGTATCAAGGCATACTGATTAAAATTTAAATCAGTACAATACTGTTTGATATTAGCACTGCGATTTAACAACTCCTTGTTCCAGCCAATGTCCTGCCTTATTTTCACACAACTGAATATGATAGTTAAATCGTCTAAATGATCTCAATCAGCCATTCTTAAAATGACCATGAATCTCCTACAGGCCAGCGAGCTGGGCTATATCTTGTTGCTGTTACAATTATACATCCTTCTAGAACATTCCTCCAGCTGTCTAAACTTGCAGTAGTCCGTAGATCCTAACAATACAGCTCGTGCTGCAATCCCTGTGGGGCAAATCATGGAGAGGCAATAACCTGGTGAAATGGGACTAAATTAGGTGAGGATATCTGGTTGGTATTGTTGAGTTAGACCAAAGGGTCTGTTTTCATGCTTTCCATCTCTATGACTCTATGGCGGCTTATTTTTTCAATG
This sequence comes from Chiloscyllium punctatum, assembly GCF_047496795.1. Classification (NCBI taxonomy): domain Eukaryota; kingdom Metazoa; phylum Chordata; class Chondrichthyes; order Orectolobiformes; family Hemiscylliidae; genus Chiloscyllium; species Chiloscyllium punctatum. Next base: position 84,973,017 of record NC_092747.1, read on the forward strand.
CAGAGTAATACCAACTGCGCAAGTTCAATTCCTGTATTGGCTGATGTTACCATTAAGGTTCTGTCTTGTCACCCTTGCCCCTCACCTGAAGTATGGTGACCCTTAGGTTAAACTCACCACTAGTCAACACTTTTTAATGAAAGTGAGTCTATGGTGACTTTACCTTTTATATTTGTGTACTGCCACTAACTTTCAATGCTGAAGGGAGATTAATCCCTTTTAATTTCACAGGTCTTGTTAATGCTGTGGGCAACTGACAGTGGATGGCAAACAATATCTCAGTGAAACATGCCTGTAGAGGGTGTCCATAGTATCAACCAGCTTGGGCCTAGAAAAATTGATACATGAATAATTAATCCATATGCTGCTGTTGAGACCAGAAGAGCATGACTATTTCTCCTGAATCAAGAGAAATAAACTAAAACTTAACATCTTAACCAACCTTCAGTAACACCATTGACTGGTAGGATGCAGAGTACACAAGGAGATGCTCAGGCTGCCTTAAGAATAAAACCAGTGAATACTGCATCTGTCATATCATTATGAGTTTGCAGTCAATACAATGATAGGTAGAGGGACAGGGAGCATTGAGGAGGCAGAAGGATTTGGACAGGTTAGGAGACTGGGCAAAGAAGTGGCGGATGGAATACAATGTGGTAAAGTGTGGGGTCATGCACTTTGGTAGGAAGAATAGAGGTGTGGACTATTTTCTAAATGGAGAGAAAATTCAGAAGTCTGAAGTACAAAGAGACTTGCATGTTCTAGTCCAGGTTTCTCTCAAGGTAGACTTTGCAGGTTGAGTGAGTAGTTAGGAAGGCAAATGCAATGATGGCATTTCTTTTGAGAGGACTTCAATGTAAAAGTAGGGATGTACTTCTGAGGCTCTATAAGGCTCTAGTCAGACCATACTTGGAATATTGTGTGCAGTTTTCAGCCCAATACCTCAGGAAAGATGGACTGGCCCTGGAGTGTGTTCAGATGAGGTTCATGAGAATGGTTCTAGGAATGAAAAAGTTTAATATATTAGGAATGTTTGAGGACTCTGGGTCTATACTCGATGGAGTTTAAAAGTTGAGCAGTGATCTGATTGAAATATACAAAATATTGAATGGCCTGGGCAGTGTAGACATTGGAAAGATGTTTCCATTGATAGGAGACACTAGGACCCAAGGGTATAGACATAGAGTAAAGGAAAGACCTTTTAGAATAGAAATAAGGAGAAGCTTCTTCGGCCAGAGAGTGGTGAATCGATGGAATTTATTGCCACAGAAGGCTGTGGAGGCCAGGTTATTGAGTATATTTAATAGATATGTTCTTGAGAATCAAGAGTATGGGGAGAAAGCAGGAGAATAGGGTTGAGAAACATATCAGCCATTATTAAATGATGGAGTTGACCCAATGGGCTGAATGGCCTAATTTCTGCTCCTATGTCTTCTGGTCTTATGGTGTGAATGGGAAGCCACATCCTGCCATTATCAAGTATTGAAGTTCAGTTTCTGCTGGGTGCTAGCCCCACACATCTGAACAATTCTGGCTTTATTTTACTTTTGCATATCTTGGGACTAATCCCAAACTCTGATGCCCCCTTCCGAACTCACACTAAGCTTATTTACTCATTGCACCATTCATCAAAATTGGCTTCCTGTCAAACAATGGCTCCATTTTAAAAATTCTCATTCTTGCTTTCAAATCCAACAAGGACCTCATTACTCTGTTGCTCTGAAATCTCCGCTAACGCCACAACTCTCTGAAATATCTGAATTCCTCCAGTTCTGATCTCTTGAGCATCCTGTTGATATTATGCAACATTTCTCTCATGCCAACATCGGTAAGATCATTAGATTTGTTTTTTCATTTGAATTCTGTGTTAAGTCTAGGAAGCCTCATAAATTTGCTCCTTGACCAATTGGTTGACAATTGTTTATTTTCAGTCCAGTCATTCTCAGAGAACAAGTCAAGTTTCTTTTGCTATTTTAAACATGTTGATGTCAAAACATGACTGCAAGTTCAAAGTGAGAAGTGTTGGTTAAGAATTATGTAAATGTTTTCCTCTATCCTAGATTGTTTGTGTTGCAGTGTTAGTTATTAGATATTCGACCCATGCTGTTGTGAGATATTCCACCTGAGCCATGCAATCCATCTGTGTCGGTTTTAACTTTTGATTTTTTCACCATGGTATTTGGTCTGACAGAACATAAGATCAAAGGACATAAAAGCAGAAGTGAGCCATTCAGCCATCAAGTCCAGTTTGCCATTCAATGAGATTATGCTGTACTCTTAACCCTCAATTGCTTTTTTTCTTGCCTTATCCCAAATCACTTGATTTTCTTACAGATTAAAAATTTGTCGAACTCAGCCTTTTGTGCACTTAACAACCCAGACTCAGTAGCAGACTTGATTCGGAAACTTAAGGTGAAGGAACTTCTCGGGGGGGCAGTGACCTCAATGATAGAATTTATTCTACAAGTTTAAGAGGGGAAAGCTTGAATCAGATATAATGGTATTACAATTTAATCAAGGTAGATACAAAGATATGAGGGAGGAGCTGGCCACAGTTGACAGGAAAGATAGTGGAGCAGCAATGGCTGAAGTTTCTGGGGGTAGTTCAGAAGTTACAACAGAAATTCATCCCTAGGAAAAAGAAACTTACCAGGGGAGGATAAGGCAAAGAAGACTGACAAGGGAAGTCAGGGACAATATAAAACCAAAAGAAAAATCACACACTATGGTGAAAATTAGTGGGAAGTCACAGGATTGGGAAACCTTTAAAAACCAGCAGAGAATGATTTAAAAAACAATGAAGGGAAATATGAAATATGAAGGGAAGTTAGCTCGCAGTATTAAAGGTGATTGCAAGAGTTCTTTTAGATATCTAAAAGCGAAGACAGAAGCAAGAGTGGACATTGGCCAGCTGAATGATGACGCTGGGGATTAGTAATGGGGAACAAAGAAATGGCAGAGGAACTGAAGAGGTACTTTGCATCAATCTTTATGATGGAAGAAACCATAGCATACCAGAACTTCAAGAGAGTCAGCAGGGAAGCATGAGTGTAATTATCACTAAGAAGAAGGCACTGGGGAAGTTGAAAGGTCTGAAGTGGATGAATGACCTGGACAAGATGAACTGCACCCCAGAATTCTGAAGGAGATAGTTGCAGAGATTGTAGAGGGACTTGTCTTGATCTTTCAGGAAGCACTAGTGTAAAGGAGGGTCACACAGCACTAGAAAATGACTAATGTAACATAGCATTTAAGAAGGGAGGGGGGCAGTAGGCAGTTAGCCAGATCTCCGTCATTTTATAAATCACACAACACCAGGTTATAGTCCAACAGGTTTATTTGGAAACACTAGCTTTTGGAGTGTTGCTTCTTCATCAGATGATAGTCCAATCACCTGATGTGATTTTTAACTTTGTACACCCCAGTCCAATATCGGTGTTTCCAAATCATGTCCATCATTTAGAATCCATTAAGGATGAGATTGCAGAATGCTTAGAAGTGCATGGTAAAATACAGCTGAGGTAGTATAGCTTTGTCCAGGGAGGTCATGCCTGACAAATCTGTGACAATTCCTAAAGGAAATAATGAGCAAGTTAGACAAAGGAGAGACAGTGGACGTGACCTTATAGAATCATAGTTACAGAGATGTACAGCATGGAAACAGACACTTTGGTCCAACTCGTCTATGCCAATCAGATATCCCAACTTAATCTAGTCCCACTTGCTAGCATTTGGCCCGTATCCCTTAAACCCTTCCTATTCATATATCCATCCAGATGCCTTTTAAATATTGCAATTGTACAAGCCTATACCACTTCCTCTGGCAGCTCTATCCACACACGCACCACCTGTTGTGTGAAAAAGTTGCTCCTTAGATCTCTTTTATATCTTTCCCCTCTCACCCTAAACCTATGCCCTCTAGTTTTGGACTCCCCTACCCTGACTATTCACCTGATTCATGCTCCTCATGAATTTAAAATTTCCATATGGTCACTCCTCAACTTCCGATGCTCCAGGGAAAATAACCCCAGCCTATTCAACCTGTCGCTACAGTTCAAATCCTCTAACCCTGGCAACATCCTTATAATTTTGTTCTGAACTCTCTCAAGTTTCAAAACATCCTTCTTATAGGAAGGAGACCAGAATTACACACAATATTCAAGAAGTGGCCAAACCAATGTCTATTTGTATTATCTTTGGCAAGGTGCCACACAGAAGGCTACTAAATAAGTCAAGAGCCCATGACGTTCGGGGCAAGGTACTAGCATGGATAGAGGATTGGCTGACTATGACAGAAGGTAGAGAGTGGGGATAAAGGGGTCTTTTTCAGCATGGTAGCCAGTGACTAGTGGAGTCCACAGGGGTCCATTTTGGGACTACGGTTGTTCACATTATAGATCACGTTAAAGATCTTGATGAAGGAACTGAGGGCTTTGTTGCCAAGTTTGCAAATAACACAAAGATGGGGGAAAGACAGGTGGTATTGAGGAGGAAGTGAGGAGGCTGCAAAGGAACCTGGACATTGTTAGAGTATGTAAAGAAATGGCAGATGAAATAGAATGTGGGAAATTGTGAGATTATGCATTTTGGTAAAAAGAGTTGAGGTGTAGATTATTTTCTAAATGGGGAAAAGCTTCAGAAATCTGAAGCACTAAGGGATTTAGGAGTCTTAGTTCAGGATTCTTTTAAGGTTAACATGTTTTTGGTTGGCAGTTAACAGTTCAGTTGGCAGTTATGAAGGCAAATGGAATGTTAACATTCATTTCAAAAGGACTAGACTTTCAAGACCAAAGATTTATTGCTGAGGCTGTATAAGGCTCTGATCAGACAGCATTTGGAACATTGTGAGCACTTTTGGGCCCTGTATCAAAGAAAGGAAGTATATGTAGGCATTGAAATGGTCCAGAGGAGGTTTACAAGAATGATCCTGGGAATGAAAGGCTAGTCATATTAGAAACAGTTGAGGACCCTAGGTCCATGCTCGATGGAATTTAGAAGGATGAAGTGGGCTCTGATTTAAACTTATAGAATAATGAGGCCTGGATAGAGTAGACATAGAGAAAATGTTTCCACTATTAGAAGGCACTAGGACTGATGGGCACAGCCTCAGAATGAAGGGACGACCCTTTAGAACTGATATTAGGATGAATTTCTTCAAACAACAAATAGGTAATCTGTAGAACTAATTGCTGCAGGAAACTGTGGAGGCCAAGTCATTGAGTGTTTTAAAAAGACTCAGCTGGATAAGTTCTTATTTAGCAAGGGGATTCAAGGTTATAGAGAGAATTCAGGAGAATAGGCTTGAGAACAATGGTGGAGCAGACTCAATGGGCTGAATGGCCTAAATCTGTTCCAATATCTTGAGGTTTTATGGTCCTCTGTCATAAGGAAGTCCACAGTTGCATTATGTAAATTGTTAAGGTGCAAAGGTGGCCTTTAGTAGAGTGAGGTGGTCTTCCTGTCAGATGTGGGAAATTAGAGAGTTTTCTTGTACACACTTAACGGTGTTACTGATAATTGTATCTGCAGGAAATGTGTTTGGTTACAAACCTACTGGATTGCAAGAACAGGTTGGAGCGGTAGTTAGGCAAAATTAGGAATTTACAGGAACCAAGAGATGTGATGGATAGCAGTTCCATGAAGGTAGAAAAAAACGCAAATGCAATTGGGTAGATGGGTTACCTCTAGAAAATGTAAGAGAGGTAGGCAGATAGTGCAATAGTCTCTTGTGGCAATCCCCATCTCAAACAAGTATGTTGTTTTGGAAAACATTGGAGATAACAGACTCTCAGAATCTAGTACTGATAGCCACGTTTCTGGTACCGAGATTGGCTCTACTGTGATGAGGGAATACATCAGGTTCCAAGCAATCAATTGTGATAGGGGACTTTCTAGTCAGACGCACAGATAGGATGTTTCTGTGGCTAGCAATAAGATATCACAATGGCAGGGAAGGAAAGAAAGAGGGCAAGAAAGGAGGGGGAGAGGCACTTTTGACTGGGGAAATATTACAGCTGTACTTAGGGAGGGTATTTCAAGGAGTAAATCCAATGAAGTTATTTGGGTGGAACTGAGAAATAAAAAAGGGATGACCGCCTAAATGGGATTGTGCTGTAGATCTCCCCAATAGTCAGTGGAAAATTGAGAAGCAAATTTGTAAGGAGGTCTCAGTTATCTGTAAAAATAATAGTGTGGTAATGGTAGGGGATTTTAATATTTCAAACATAGACTGGACTGCCATAGTGTTAAGGGCTTGGATGAAGAGGAATTTGTTAAGTGTGTACAAGAAAACGTTCTTATTCAGCATGTGGATGTACCTAATAGAAGAAGAAAACCTTGACCTTCTCTTGGGAAATAAGACAGGGTAAGTGACTGATGTACCAGTGATTGTAATTCTATTAGCTTTAAAATATTTATGGAAAAGGATTGATATGATCTAAAAGTTAAAGTTCTAAATTGGAGGAAGGTCAATATTGATGGTATTAGGCAAAAACTTTCAGTTGTTGTTGTGGGGTGGATATTCACAGGTAAAGAGACAGTTGGAAAGTGGCAATTCTTCAAAAGTGAGATAGCAAGAGTCCAGAGACAATATGTTCCTGTTAGGATGAAAGGCAAGACTGGTAGGTATAGGGAATGCTGGATGACTAGAGAGATTGAGGTTCTGGTCAAAACAAAGGAGATATCAGGTCTAGACAACAGGGATTGAGTGAATTCTTAGAGCTCTATAAGGGCAGTAGGTGTATACTTAAGAGGGAAATCAGGAGGGTGAAAAGGGGACATGACATAACTTTGGTAACTAAGGTTAAGGAAAATCCAAAGGGATTCTACAAATACATTAAGGACAAAAGAGTATCTAGGGAAAGAACAGGGCCCCTTACAAATCCGCAACGTCACCTATGTGTGGAACTGCAGGACATTGGTGAGATACCTAATGAGTATTTTACAGCAGTGTGGGTATGTTTGCTGAGCTGGGAAGTTGATTTGCAGACATTTCGTCCCCTGTCTAAGTGCCATCTTCAGTGTTTTGGAGCATCCTTTGAAAAGCTGCTATATTGTGTCTTGGTTCCATTTCTGCTACTCTGGTTGCTCGTTGTAGCGGCCAGTATATTGGGTCTAGGTCAATGTGCTCATTGATAGAGTCCATGGCTGAGTGCCATGCTTCTAGGAATTTTCTGGCTGTCTTACATTTAGCTTGTCCTATGATTGTTGTGTTATCCCAGTCGAATTTGTGGTTCTTGTTGTCTGTGTGTATGGCTACTAGGGACAGCTGGCCTTGGAGTTTAGTGGCTAGTTGATGTTTGTGGATGCGGATTGCTGGTTGTCTGCCTGCTTACCTGATAGTGTTTTGTGCAGTCTTTGCATGTAATCTTGTAAATTATGTTAGTCTTGCACATGATGGGCATAGGGTCTTTTGTCGTGGCGTGTTGTTGTCTGATCGTGACTATCAGTTTATAGGCTGTCAACACATCAGTGCTGAAAATGTTTTGATGGAAAAGCACAGCAGGGCAGGCAGCATCCAAAAAGCAGGAGAATCGACGTTTCGGGCATGAGCCCTTCTTCAGGAATGAAGAAGGACTCATGCCCAAAACGTTGATTTTCTTGCTCCTTGGATGCTGCCTGACCTGCTGCACTTTTCAAGCAACACATTTTCAGCTCTGATCTCCAGCATCTGCAGTCCTCACTTTCTCCTGTCAACACATCAGTGTTTACTGTGGAGAAGGACATAGAAGTTAGAGAACTTCGGTAAATAAATAGCGATAACTTGAAAAATATTCATATTACAGATGAGGTGGTGCTGGACATTTTAAAATGCAGAAAGGTGAGTATATCCACAGGACAGGTTCAAGTGTTCCCTGGAACTTATTGGGAAGCAAGGGAAGTGATTGCTGGGCCCCACGCTGAGATATTTGCATCATCGATAGCCAAGGGTGAAGTGCCAGAAGACTGGAGATCGGCTAACGTGGTGCCATTATTTAAGAAGGATGGTCAGGAAAAACCAGGGAACATTAGACCAGTATGGACGGATATCAGTGGTGGGCAAGTTGCTGGAAAGGATTTTGAGGGATAGAATTTACATGTATTTGGAAAGGTAAGGACTGATTAGAGATAGTCAACATGGCTTTGTGTGTGGGAAATCATGTCTCAATTGCTTGGTTGATTATTTTGAAGAAGTGAGGAAGAGGATTGATGAAGGCAGATCAGTGAAGGTAGTCCATATGAACTTCAGTAAGGTATTTGACAGGGTTCCACATGATAACTGTTTAACAAAGCTAGATCAGATAGTTTGTGTTTATGAGACTTTGTTGTGCCACAGTGAGATTGCTGATACTTCGTCTCACAGTTAGGCTTGCTTTCAGTGTTGGCTCATTCATGTGCCCATTGAGAGTATCTTTATTTTTTAAATCATTTTTCTCATTAAAGCCTGACAGTAGTATCTGACAGTGTGTTTTCCTGGGAGTATGGTATTAGACGTGACAGGAAGAATCCAAATCTGTGTATCAAACTTTTTTTAAATCATGCCCAGTGGACATCAATATGATCTTGACCAGTTTAGAGCAAAATACTTTGTGGTCAAAAACTACAGGCCGAAAAATTGGACTTTCTAAATTGACCCACAACCAGAGAATGGATTAGTGGTGCTGGAAGAGCACAGCAGTTCAGGCAGCATCCAAGGAGCAGCGAAATCGACGTTTCGGGCAAAAGTCCTTCATCAGGAAATCAAGCCTGGCAAAAACATGGCAATACTAAATTAAACAGCAGCCAGCAGCTACTAGCTGCAGAGAATTTGTAGAAACCAATATCAAATAGGTCATAAAAATTCAAGTTACAGCCAGCCAGAGAATTGTGCATTGGAGAAGTGACAATCAAGCTTTCTAGCATCTTGACTACCCAAGTATGTGCACCTCTTGGCATGTCCACAATAAGGGGTGGTGGTTTGAGACCATTGGATTATTTTAATCCAAGTCATGACTCCAAAGGCCATATAACACTCAGAAAGGTCTGGTGCAAGGGATATAAAAACATACAAACCTGGAAGCCAGCCCCTCAGTGAAGACTCAGTGAAGACAAAAGTCTCACCAAGAAGAAATACAGCAATCTCATAAGCTAATAAAAAGCTATACAGGGACAAACATGATTGTTAAGCTCAGTGTGGGCATCTTTAATATCTGACATACAGAAATTGTTGATCTACATAGATGTCAGCTGGAGGCTATGAGTAAAAACCCAATAATGCATGAGAGAGCCTTTTCTAATGTATAACCAATGATCATCAGAAGTTAAAAACAGAAATTGCTGGAAAAACTCAGCAGGTTTGGCAACATCTGCGGAGATAAATCAGAGTTAACATTTTGGGTCCAGTGACCCTTCCTCAGATTGATGGTAACTATCATCAGAAGCTGTCATGCCACTCCACCAAGCTGTGAGCCCTCTAAGGAAATGACAAGAAGCCAAACATTTTCCAGACATGCTCTAACAGAATCAAGACTGCTGTTGGAGATTTGTCCCTCAAGTAGAACAGACTTGTTCTGGGGGATGGAAAACCAGAGGAAAAGGATTCTGTGTTCATGGTTAAGTAATAATAATGAAAGAAAGGCCTGCTAAACAGCAGTAAAACTTGGAAATGTTAGTTTTGTCTAAACTCATGTCCGATGTTAAGTCATACAAGATGATTTCTGACCAGTTCCTTAATTTCTGAGTTCTACTTCTTTTTTTTTGTAAAGGATACCATAAACTAACTTGAAGGATATGGAAAAGAAAGGAATTTGTACCTTTATTTAAAGTACACTAAGAAGACAGGTTCCAAAGAAGCTCAGTCATTGTCAGACCACAAGAACCTGGAGTCTGTTTCTGAATAAAATTGTTCTTTTTTTATTATCATCTATATATAGTTATGTACAATAAATTCTGTTGCTTTTCATTTTAAAACAACAATTGAATCTTTAATCCTGTGAACTGTGGAAGCAGGCCATTCAACCCATTGAGTTCACACCAACTCTCTGGAGAGTATCCTACCCAGACCCATCCCCTTACCCTATCACTGCAACCTGCATTTCCCATGGCTAATCCACTTAACCTGCACATCTTTGGACTGTGGGAGGAAACCTACACAGACATGGGGAAAAAAAAGTTAACTCCACACAGAGCTTGCCTGAGACTGGAATCAAACCCAGGTCCCCTGGTGCTGTAAGGCAGCAATGCTAACCAGTGTGCCACCCCTTACATTATCATACATTAGTTTAGGAAATGTACAAGAATTGAAGTTAGAAGCTAAAATGTCATGCACTTTTTAAAAAGGTGATTAGCTATTTTAAGAATCCAGTTGAAATGTCCAGTAGTTCATCGCAATAGAGGCATGTAACATTGCTCCAAAAACATAGGGTCAGATATTATTCAACCATAGTTATTACCCAAGTAACTGCTGGAGATTAAGTCATACTTCATTGAACAAAGTTTCATGTCTATGGTGTTCTAACAATGAAATGAGAGTGGCAAAAGGGGCATTTCAAGCAATAAGTTGATTTTTTTGATTGGTGGCACTGAGGAAGGGGCTGATGTAGGGACCAGAGGTAACGTGGTTCCATATTGCAGCCTGTGATGAAGCAGTGAATGTCACTGCACATTCAGGATTTCTACATTCATCTTTACTTGTGTTTAATCTAACAGCTGCAGTCACATTCAGAGGGATAATGATAGCGCACACTGATAGCTTAATGTCCAACCCTGAAATTCTGAGCCATTGTTCTGCTCCTTCATCAGCAAAAAACATGTCTTATAATTCTGAACCAAATATCACTACATTATGAATGCATATCCATGGGCTTCAGGCATCAAACAATTATTGCCACTTGATTTTCTAGTCTCAATTTAAAAAAAAATTAAAACTAAATTGAAGCAGATCACACGTTCACAGTATTCAGGCTGTTTACTGTTCAGAATATGGTACAAGTAAAAATGCTGTCTTTTTAAAAAAGGTTGATTGAGTCTCTGATTTTCTTTCTCCAATATTTATCCAATATTCCATATTTTGTGTCTGATGTTAATCAGTGCTTCTATTTTAATGAAGAGAACATTTTTTTGCTAAATAACATGTAATTACTTGAATAACTTGCATCCAAGGTCAATAACGTGGCCACTTCAAAACAATTTTTGTTGTAATTATTTCCAAGAAGCCTACAATCAATGCTGACTGATTTCAGACTTTGTTTACTGTAAATTGCTTCATTGGCAGGAATTAAACTTTATGTTCTTGATGTGCTTTCTCTACAAACAATCACAGCATAACAAAGGCATTATTTTTGAAGTATTTGTTATATCAGGGCTTCAGGAAAAAAGTGACTCCGTTTATATAAACATATCCCCACTATTTCTTCAGGAAGGTTTACATCTCAATGTCAATGTGGGACTGTAGTGGTCTTTCTTGCAACACAAACAGATCTAAAATAGAAACATTGTTTCTTTAGCTTTTCATCCTTTACCAGATTACTTTTATTGTTCATGTTTTCTGTTCATTGTTAGTTCAAAATCAGAGCGATGAAGATTTAACATAATAAATTTGAAACCCAGTTGAATTATTTCCAAAAAAAAGCCAAGGGTTGTACTTCTGATATAATTAAATATCAGAATTGCAATGCTACGTTCCAGTCCTGTGATAGGGTAGTGACAGGCCTGCTGATTTATATTATCACTAGGTCTGGCAAAATCCTGACATTAATGTTCTTTTACACGCTTACAAATTCCTTATTCCTTCCCTATTTCTTTAATGCCCTCCAGGCTTGAAAATCTCCAGTAAGCTCTGTGCTCCTCCAATTATGGCTCTTATGCAACTCTCATTTTCATCACTCTAATATTGATGTCTGTTCATTGCTGGGCTACCTTGGCTCCAAGTTCTGAAATTCTCTCCCAAAACTTTTCCCCATATCTTCCGCTCCAGTTCAAAGCCCACCTCTTCTATTCATCCATCTAATGTCTCTTAAGGATATTTTATTATGAAATTATGTGTAGAAGTTTCATGAAAAGTGACATTTATTTCTAAGTTAAGTGATGGTTCAGCTCCTAAATCCTCCTACCTCTTTTACTAGTCACATGCCTTGTATTTTAAATATATAATTGCTATATTTTAAAAATATATTGTTTCATTGCTATTGGTGGTTTCATCTTAACTGTGGGCCAAAATTGGGCCTGCTACAGGAGGTAATTTCCAGTGTCTACTGATTACAGAGACTTTCCTTTGCCCAAAGGAATTTTTCCCATAAAATTGCACAGAATGTCAGTGAGGGAAAGAGGGTGCCTGGGTTGTGACTGAACAGACCGAGCAAATTCATAAAAATGAGTATTAATGAGGATGAAATATAAGAACAAGAAGGAGAGTGGTTCAGTTAAAAAAGATGCAAACAACAAGACAAAGGAAAAGAAAGATTAGGCTGTTAGAGACTGACACTTGGTTGAAAGCAATTAAACTACAAGCTACTCTAAAAAGCCACAACATGTATTTAAAAGTAAACTTGCTGAAAAAATAATACCTCGCTCACGTATCCCAATAGCCCGACATATCCCCTTGCCCTCTACCCAATCTCTCAACTTCCAACCATACTCGCATCTCTCCATCTACCTTGTTTACCTTCAGCCCATTTTCCTCACTCTCCAGTACCCTCTTACTCAAACCCCCAACCAGTCCTCACCTCACCATCCATAACTCACCTATCACCCAATCTCCCACCAATACTCAGCTCGCACCCTCAGGCAAATCCCAATTTTATCCCACCCTCCACACCAGTCTATCTTCCATTCTGTCCTTCATTCTTCACTCAGCTCTCAACTGTCATCTAGATCCTCCTTCCATGCATCCTTACCATCAATACACCCTTCTAATTTCACTCACCTCAATCCGTTCCAAATAATCCTGAAATTCCAAACATGCTCTACCTCCATCTCCAAACCACAACAATGTCATTGTTGAAAACCAATAGTTGAAAATTCCTCTTACAATTAAAAAAAAGAGCAGAGATTTTTTAGAACAAATGTACCCATTTTAAAACCATTAAGTTGAAAATGATTTGAATGAGAAAGTTTGTGACACAGTAGCAAACCTCAGGACTAGGAGAAATTTAAATTTCAGCAGAGGAGGACAAAGGGTTTAATTTGGAAGTGGAAAGTAGAATCTGAAGGTACGATTGTAGGAAACCTAAAATCTGGCTGTAAAAGCTTCTACAGATATGTGAAGAAAAAAGACTGGTGAAGACAAAAGTTGCAGTTAGAATTAGCTGAATTCATAATGGACAACAAAGAGATGGCAGACCAGTTGAACAAATATTTTAGATCTGTCTTCACTAAGGAGGGCAGAAATAACTTTCACGAAATACAAATAGACAGAGGATCAAGCATGAAGGAGGAACTGAATGAAATCCTTATTAGTCAGGAAATGGTATTGGGGAAATTGATGAGATTAAAACCTGATAAGACTCCAGGGCCTAATGCTCTGCATCACAGAGTACTTAAAGAGGTGTCCCTAGAAATAGTGGACGTATTAGTGATCATTTCCAGCATTCTGTAGACTCTGGAAAAATTCTAGTGGACTAGAGGGTAGTTAATGTGACTTTACTCTTCAAAAGCATGGAAGAGAGAATGTGGGGAATTATAGGCTGGTCAGCCTGACATCGTGGTGGGGAAAATGCTGGAGTCAAATATTAAGGATGAAATAACTGAGCAAAAAATGAAAGAACTGCAGATGCTGGAAATCTGAAGCAAAAATAGAAATTGCTGGAAAAGCTCAGCAAGTTTGGCAGCATCTGTGAAGAGAAAATAGAGTTAAGGTTTCTGATTGAGTGACCCTTCCTCAAAACTATTGGTACCTAGGAAAATGTCAACCCTATTTTCTGCACACAAACTGACATCATCTTCTGCACACACACCGATGAAGCAGTCACTGAAGGTTGGCATGCAGGTGCAGCAGGCATTGAGGAAAGCTAGTGGCATTTCGACCTTCATAGCGAGAGGATCTGAGTATCAGAATAAGGATGTCTTGCTGCAGTTATGCAGAACTTTGGTGAGGCCAAACCTTGAGTATGGTGTGCCGTTTTAGTCCTTAAATCTGAGAAAGGACATTCTTGACATTGAGGGAGTCCAGCAAAGGTTCACAAGACTGATTCCCAGGATGGCAGGACTGACATTTGAGGAAAGTCTGGATTGACTGGGTTTGTAGTTACCATATAAAATCCTAATTTCCTGTACAGGCTAGATGCAGGATGAATATTCCTGATGTTAGGGAAGTCCAGAACTAGGAGTCACAGTCTAACAATAAGGGGTAAGCTACACAGGACTTCGATGAGGAAGAATTTCTTCACTTAGAGAATTGTGAACCTGTGGAATTCTCTCCCACATGAAGCAGTTGGGGCAAATTAATTAGGTATTCAAGAGGGAGTTGAATGTGGCCTTTGTAGCTAAAGGGATCAAGGGGTACAGAGACAAAGTGGGAATGTGATACTAAAATTGCATGATCAGCCATGGTCATATTGAATGGTCTATTTCTGCACCTATTTTCTATGTTTCTAAGTGTCCCTAGCTCTGAACGAGAAGACCTGAATTCAAGTCCCATTTGCTCAAAAATATGTCATAGCATCTGAAACAGGTTGGTTGACAGAAACTATACTGAGACAATGGTTTGAGGACACAATGGTAATGTTCCTGTTTCTAGGAGCTTATCTGCAGCAAATTGGTTGCCACAGCCCTACATAATAACAGTAAATACTTTCTAGCTTCTTTAATGCAATATATAATTGTTAGAAATGATGAAATAATTAAACTTCATCCTTTGGTTCAGAATTCCAATCTTTTGCTGGATGTGGGAGGCAAGCAAGGGGAGTAAATAGAGTTAACTCATTTCTTCCCACTCCAATAACATTTTGACAGAGCAATGAAAACAGTTGGATGGCTGGTCAATTCAACTGCTGGAATGCTTAGCAAAATTTCATAAAAATCTACAACAATCATCTAAATCTCTGCAATATTGTCAAGGCATATTACAGTCAGAGAGTTATAGAGACGTACTACATGGAAACAGACCCTTCAGTCCAACTCAATCATGCCAACCAGATATCCTAACTTAATATAGTCCCATTTTCCAGCATTTCATCCACAGCCCTCTAAGCCCTTCCTATTCATATACCCATCAAGATGCCTTTTAAATGATGTAATTGTACTGCCCCATACCATTTCCACTGTCAGCTCATTCCACACATGCACCACCCTTTGTGTGAAAAAAATTGCCCCTTCAGTCCCTTTTAAATTTTTCCCCTCTCACCCTAAACCTATGTCCTTTAGTTCTGTGCTTCCTCACACCAGGGAAAAAGACCATGGCTCTCATGATTTTAAAAACCTCTATAAGGTCACCCCCTCAGCCTCTGACGCTCCAGAGAAAACAACCCCAGCCTAGGCAGTTTTTCCCAACAACTCAAACCCTCCAACCCTGGCAACACCCTTGTAAATCTTTTCTGAACCTTTTCAAGTTTCACAACATCCTTCTGATAAGAGGGAGACCAGAACTGCATGCAGTATTCCAAAAGTAGCCTAACCAATATCTTGTACAGCTGCAACATGACCTTCCAACTCTGATATTCAATGTTCTGACCAATAAAGGAAAGCACACCAAGCGCCCTCTTCTTTGTCTATCAGAGAGAGAGGGCAGGGACCAGCTTGTGCAAAAACATCTCTGACAGAGGGAGGATTCCTTCAGTACTGCAGTGGAGTGTTAGCCCATAGTTTTATGTTCTTTCACCAGACTTTCATTATCAAGGAGCCAGCTTGAGCCGGAAAATTTCCTGTTCCGATAAAACCCATCTTGTTGTACTCAATTTTCATTCAGGGCCATTTGGGACAGGTTCTGGCCAGACAGGCTGACCCTGATCTAACTGGCTATCAGTAAATGATGGGATGAGTGTCAAATTTGAGATGGCCATTCAGAAGTCTAATTACAGCGAGGAAGTATCTGTTCCTTCCCTTTCTTCTTCTGTCTTTTCCTCATTCTCCCTTTCCCCCACTAAAACAGCTTTCCTGCTTTTTGAGAAAATAATATTCAACAAATCTACAAGACCATCTTCAAGACTTTATTGCTCTAAGCATTTACTTCCAGTCTGATAGTCATAAGTATATCACTTGACTTTAACTCAAAGCTGATTTATTTCTTCATTGATTTTTTAGCTCAGCAAAACTCCCTTCAAAGAAAGATGATGATATCCATTCTGATAAAGAGAGGTATTTTCAAAAAGCAATAGATTGAAAATTCAAAACTTTGTGACCTGTGACATGTCAAGTACTCGTTTGAGTCTCAGTTTAGGATATAAATTCAAATTATTATACAAAGGCTTTACCTGGTATAATTCTCTAGATCAGTCTATTTTTGATATTTCTGACAAATTGAAGAAGTAAAGCTTGTTTTCTGAGCAAATATTTAATTATCTTAAAAATATTGTGGCTAATTTTGTTGTTTGTTGCAAAATGAACAGCTGAAGACTTGTTACCATCGTAAGTGTAGCTGAGAAATGCCTACACTTACGGTTCCCACCCTGATGTCAAAGCAATTTCAAATTCAAGGCATCACTTATGAAGGATTTGGTGAACTATGTATATCAAATTAGCATATATATCAGGTCAGTAAGTGGCACACAGTCTGGACACTTTGCCTGAGTGAGATGTAGTCAGAATGATTAGCAAATTAGTTTCACATGAGGATTCGTTGTAAAGGCAGGTTTATACAAGGTTTATCACAACTTGTAAATTGTGTTTATTGGTCAAATGTATCAGCATATGTAAGGTTTCTAAATAAGTTTAAGGCTTATTAAGTTAAGGACAAGTGAAATTATGTTGATATGAGGAAACCAAATGAAACGACACAAGGGGGGTGGGGAGGGGAGGTGGTTCAGTTGGATGGAAAATTACAAAATTAAAGGTAAAAGAGAAGGTAGGAATAAAAGCTAGTAATGAGAATGATTTTTAGTAAAAAATAAAAAGAAAGATAGAATCTGTGAATGTCATATTGCACCAAGGAACCAAAACAATTTTGGGAAAATTCAATAATAGAACACACTTAATGGCTTTGAATCTTACTGTACGAAGCATTCAGAATAAAGTATGCAAACTGATGGCACAAATTGAGGTAAATGATTATGATCTCATCACTGTTACAGCAATATGGTTACAAAGAGATCAAAATGGTGAACTTAACATTCAAGGATATTTGGTCTTTCAAAGAGACAGGAGGAATGGAAAAGGTGGTGGCATTGCACTATTAATAAGAGAATAAATGAAGACAGTTGTGAGGAATGATTCAAGCTCAGATGAGGTAGAGTCCATTTCTGTGGAGGTAAAATTTAACAAGGGAAAGAAGACATTGACAGAAGTAATTTATAGACACAAACAATAACCATTCTGTCGGAAAGGCAATAAATCAATAAATAATAGGAGCATGTAGAAGCAATTGAACAATAATTATGGGTGATATAATGCTTAATCTTCATATTGATTGGCGTAATCAAATTGGAAAGGGTTGCTATGACAATGTATTAGGGCTAGTGTTCTCAACCAAAATGTCATTGAGCCAATCAAGGAGCAACCTACCTTGGATTTGGTACAAAAAGAGAAATTGCTGGAAGATCTCTACAGTATCCTTGCATCTAGTAATGCGTAATGAGGCAGGTTAATTTAATACTCAGTTTGAGAGTGAAAAACCTAAGTCAGAATCAACTACGAAATAAGAGAATTACAATGAAATTATGATAGAGTCAGCTAAAATGAATTGGGTAGAGAAATTAGCAGGAATGACAGTAAGAAAGCAGTGGCAGACATTTAAAGAGGTAATTCATGACTTTCAGCAAAAATACATTTCAGTACGGAGGAAAGATTTTAAGAGAGGCTGTGGCTAACCAAGGAAGTTTAGGAGAGCATAAAGTTTAAAGAAAACACATATAAATTGGCAAAGGTCAGTGCTGGCTCAGAAGACTGTGATAATTCTGATCATGGCAGAGAAGAACTGTAAAGAAAATAAAGACAAATAAAATAAACTAATAGGCAAACTAGTAAGTATATAAAAACTGACAGTCAGAGCTTATTCAAATACATAAAAAGAAAGAGAGTTTAAGGTGAATATAGGTCAATTAGAAAATGAGGCTGAGGAGATGGTAATGGGAAACAAGGAAATGGCAATGAGGTAAATAAATATTTTGCATCAGTATTTATGTTGGAAGATACTTCAAATATCCCATTAATGCGACAGAATATGGGAGAGCAATTAGGTACCATCACTATCATTACAATTATGATATGGAGTTGCTGATGTTGGACTGGGGTTTACAAAGTTAAAAATCACAGAATACCAAGTTTAGTCCAACAGGTTTATCTGGAAATACCAGCTTTTGAAGTGCTGCTGCTTCTTCGGCTGGTTGTGGAGATTAAGATTATAAAATACAGAATTTATAGCCAAATGAGTATAGTGTCATGGCGATGTGATGATACATTAAACAACTTTAGGTCTAGTCTTTAATCTTTTAGAATGGGACATATTGGTTTCTGTTCTTTGATATGTAAATCTCAGAACAGAAGTAGAACCAGACAAACTAATGGGGCAATAGGCAGATATGTCCTCTGGCACTGGTGGTTTGCATCCTAGGATCCTGAGAGGTAGCTAAGGGGATAGTGGGTGCATTGTCTGTAACTTGTAAGCAAATGTATTCTAGCCAATTTTGTAGAAAGGCAGGTTGCCAGAGAGATACAAAAAGTTAAAAAGAGATATTGATAGATTAAGAAAATGGGAAAAATGTTTGCAAATGGAGAATAATGTGGAAAATGTTAAGTTTTTCATTTTAGAAGGAAGAACAAAAACAGAATAATATTTAAGTAGGGAAAAACTGCAGAAAGCTGCAGCATAAAGTTGTGTGGGGGGTGTGGTATTTAAGCATGAAAGCTAGCACACAGGCATACTAGAAAATCATAGAACATAGAACATAAAAAAGTACAGCACAGAACAGGCCCACGATGTTGTGCTAATGTAAAATGAAATTACTTAACCTACGCACTCCACAATTCACAGCTATCCATATGCATGTCTAGTAGTCGCTTAAATGCTCCTAATGATCTGCTTCCGCCACCACTGCATGCATTCCATGCATTCACCACTCTCGGCGTAAAGAACTTTCCTCTGACGTCCCCTCTATACCTTTCTCCTAATATCTTAAAATTGAATGTCGCCCTTATTTCAAAGGGGTCCGACTATGAGAGTACAGAAGTCTTATTGCAACTGTATAAGGTGCAGGTGAGACCACATTTGCAGTACAGTGAGCACTTCTTGCTCCCCTTATTTAAGAAACTATATCATTTCATTGGAAGCAGCTCAGAGAAAGTTCAGTTGTATAATCCCTTGTCTTATGAACAAAGGCTGAACAACTTGGCATTTTAAGCACTAAAGTTTAGAGAAATGTGTTGTAATCTCATTGAACCATATAGAAATTTCAAGGGGCTCGACAGGGTAAATGCTGAGATGATATTTCCTCTCATGGAAAAGTTCTAGAGTCAGAGGGTACAGTCTCAGAATAAAGGGGCACTGACTTAAAACTGAAATAAGGAGGAATTGTTAGAGAGCTTTTATTCTTTACATTTCCTTGCTACAGAGAGCTTGGGGCAAAATTCTTGTGTACGTTTAAGGCTGAGCTAGATATTCTTTTAATCAGTAATGGAATCAAGTATTATGGGAAAGACACAAGTGGATATGAGGAATTCTGGATCAATTGTGATCCTATTGAATGGCAGAGCAAGTTTAAGGGGCCAAATGGTCTATTTCTGTTCTTATTTCTTATGATCTTATAAAATAGAGTTAATTAAGTGAAGTATAGTTAAAGTCTGGCAAGCCAGCTCAGTCAGATAGGTTGAGTGGCCAATTCCTCTTCTGATGAAGTATGCTGCTCAGATAGAGTGAGAAATTGTCTAACTATTTACACAAAGTTCTGTTTTATGACAAATAATTGGTCTTGACTACAGGAACAGGGATGTATTGCTACAATTGCACAGAGCCTTTGTGAGACCACACTTGGAGTATTTTGTGCAAATTTATTTCTTTATTTGAGCAAAGATGTTCTGGTTATGGAGAAAGTGCAACAAAGATTTACTAAACTGATTCCTGGGATAGCAGTTCTGTTGTATGAAGACAGACTGGACCAGTTAACACAAAGTTCACTGGAATTTAGATGAATGATTGGGGATCGCATAAAAATGTATAAAATTTAACAGAACTTGACAAGATAAATGCAGGTAGGATGTTCTTGATGACCAAAGAGTCCAGAACCAGGGGTCACAGTGTAAGAATGTTGCATAGGTTATTTAGGTCTGAGTTGAGGAAAATATTCTTCACTCAGAGAATAATGTCCTGTGGAATTTTATGCCACAAGAAATATATAATGTTTTTAAGAAGGAGTTAGATATTGTTCTTGGGCTAAAGGTATCAAAGGGTATGAAGTGAAAGTGACAGCAACGTACTGAGTTGGATGATCAGCAATGATCATTTTGAATGGCGGAGCAGGCCAAATAGCCTAGTCTTGCTCCTATTTTCTATGTTTCTACTCCAGCCCTTACAGATTGTTCCAGACACATTACATCTAACTTGATGTTAAATTGGAGCACTGTGAATATTTTCCCTCATTAAATAATTCCAAAGGAGATTGAATTTTTATTTTCGATTTTGATCATGTTGAAAACACAAAGTAAGGACAGCAAAAGAAACGTGGTTTAGAAAGCCACATTACTAATGTTATACTGTGGAAATCGCATTGATTCATGAAGTAAATAATCCCAGTGAGTTTTAAAAATAATCAATTTATATCTAAGGGTTAGTCATGCAACCAATAGTTTATCATGAGGTAGTTTAAACAGCTTGAGGGCAATTTCTGCTTCAATCTATAATTGGATTTGAGATGGTGCTGGTGACTTCAAGCTGGAGGCAAAAAAGAATCTTACTTTAAGAAAATGACTTGAATACAATAATACACTGTTAAAATCTGATATCATTTTAAGTAAATTATTTGTTGATGTAGTAAGCAAAGTTTACAAGGTGTTCGTATGTGCCAAAGTTTACAAGGATACATAATTTAAGGAGTGTATCACTCAACCATAGCTAATATTTTACATCAGTAAGATTTTAGCTATTGCACCTTTTACTAGGACATTTTATTGGTAGTAAGCTAAGGAATTTTGAAAGAGATATTTAACATAAATTGGTATCTAAATCAATTAACAGAGTTGAAGTGGTTGCTGGGATAATAACGCTAATGTTCATCTATTTTAATTTGCATTAACTGCAGAAATGATGATTTTTGTTCACAAAAGGTCTTTTAGATAACGCTTCAAGTATATCAAATTTCTCAGAATTTGATTTGTTTGATTGTACAGTAACAAATAATGAAATATAACAAATTGGTAGACTGCTTTAAGCATTTTTTATTTTCTTTTATTTGGTCACTGAATGATGGCTGAGGTGATTAACTCTATCTTTTGGAATGAAGCCAAGCATTTGTAATAGCCCTTACAATTTCCACCGAGACTCTCATTCGTTTGACCAAACTGGTCCTTACCCTTAACAATTTTTCCTACAAATTCTCCCACATCCTCCAGACCAAAGGCGTAGCCATGGGCACTCGTATGGGCCCCAGCTATGCCTGTCTCTTTGTTGGCTACGTAGAACAGTCGATCTTCCGTAATTACATTGGCACCACTCCCCACCTCTTCCTCCGCTACATTGATGACTGCATTGGCGTCACCTCGTGCTCCCGCGAGGAGGTTGAGCAATTCATCAACTTCACCAACACATTCCACCCTGACCTTAAATTTACCTGGACCATCTCTGACACCTTCCTCCCCTTCCTGGACTTCTCCATCTCCGTTAATGATGACCGACTTGATAACGAATTTTTTAGAAACCCACCGACTCCCACACCTACCTGGATTACACTTCTTCCCACCCTACCTCCTGCAAAAATGCCATCCCGTATTCCCAATTCCTCCGCCTCCATCATATCTGCTCCCAGGAGGACAGGTTTCACCACAGAACACACCAGATGGCCTCCTTCTTTAGAGACCGCAATTTCCATTCCCATGTGGTTAAAGATGCCCTCCAATGCATCTTGTCCACATCCCGCACCTCTGCCCTCAGACTCCACACCTCCAACCGTAACAAGGACAGAACGCCCCTGGTGCTCACCTTCCACCCTACCAACCTTCGCATAAACCAAATCATCCGCCGACATTTCCGCCACCTCCAAACAGATTCCACCACCAGGGATATATTTCCCTTCCCACCACTTTCCGCCTTCCGCAAAGACCGTTCCCTCTGTGACTACCTGGTCAGGTCCACGCCCCCCTACAACCCATCCTCCCATCCTGGCACCTTCCCCTGCCACTGCAGGAATTGCAAAACCTGCGCTCACACCTCCTCCCTCACCTCCATCCCTGGCCCTAAAGGAGCCTTCCATATCCATCAAAGTGTTACCTGCACATCCATCAATATCATTTATTGTATCCATTGCTCCCGATGCGGTCTCCTCTACATTGGGAAGACTGGACGCCTCCTAGCAGAGCGCTTTAGGGAACATCTCCAGGACACCGGCACCAATCAACCACACCGCCCTGTGGCCCAACATTTCAACTCCCCCTCCCACTCTGCCGAGGATATGGAGGTCCTGGGCCTCCTTCACTGCCGCTCCCTCACCACTAGACGCCTGGAGGAAGAACGCCTCATCTTCCGCCTTGGAACACTTCAACCCCAAGGCATCAATGTGGACTTCAACAGTTTCCTCATTTCCCCTTCCCCCACCTCACCCCAGTTCCAAACTTCCAGCTCAGCACTGTCCCCATGACTTGTCCTACCTGCCTATCTTCTTTTCCACCTATTTACTCCACCCTCCCCCCGACCTATCACCTTCTTCCCCTCCCCCACTCACCTATTGTATTCTATGCTACTTTCTCCCCATCCCCACGCTCCTCTCACTTATCTCTCCACCCTTCAGGCTCTCTGCCTGGATCCCTGATGAAGGGCTTTTGCCCGAAACGTCGATTTTACTGCTCCTTGGATGCTGCCTGATCTGCTGTGCTCTTCCAGCACCACTAATCCAGAATCTGGTTTCCAGCATCTGCAGTCATTGCTTTTATGTTACAATTTCAATGCTATTTTTTCTCTTGTAGGTCCTTGACTGCATTATTGTTTTAATTAAAGTAATTTTGATACTTATGAAATGTAGAGTCTGGAGCAGTAGAGTTCACTGTATGCATGCAAGCTAACAAGAGCAGGATGATTGTATGTTTGTTTTCAGATCTGTCAGCTGTTACATTGCCTGTGAAGGTCACAACATTCCCACACATCAATGATGACTTGTATCATTTTTATATGCTATTTGGATTCACTTACAACCACATTAACCCAGCTGTGGGGTGCAGGTAATGTTTGAGTATCTTTATACCTCCTTCCTGGCAGTAAGTTAGGTGAACAGTGTGATCCTGAGTAGGGTAGCTCAATTACTGAGGGGTCCCTGATACAGTTTGACCCATTTTTCAAAGCAGCTTACGAGGGTGTAGAAAAATTGAATTCAAGTTCCACCATCTGTCGTCGCAGGATTCGAAGCCAGGTCCCCAGAACATTACCTGGGTTTCTATATTAACAAACTAACGACAATACCACTAAGCCATCCCTGCCAGGTCAGCATGCAGTTACCAGGGTGTAGCTAGAACCACACATTAACACCTCATAAGAGCCAGCGATATGAGCTGAGCGAAGGTCAGGACTTATACAGGTTGAGTTACTCCAAACAGTTGTTGTGAGCCCTGCCTGCGTGAGATGCTAGCCCTCTCCTACAACTCTTATACACCTGGTTCCACCCTTCGGGCTGAGAGTCACTCTAGAGGAAAAAAACTGTGCTTTCCTTTCACAGCAATTGTAATTCAGTGAGGCCAGATCACAGTCCCCTAAGCCAGATGCTTCAGTTTGACACATGTTCAATTAGGGACTGAGCTGCACCTTCTTAGGCTCTGTCAATGAACATCTATGGCCTTTCACCAGTTAGGCTGGAGCCACTGATGTAGCACTGGATAGATGAATTAACCAGGGTGAAAGTACTCATCAGGCTGAAATGGGAGATTGTACAAGAGTGATTCATGATGCTTCTGATGTAAGGCAGATGCCCAAAACGTCAACTTTCTGCTCCTCGGATGCTATCTGACCTGCTGTGCTTTTTCCAGTGCCACACTTTTAGATTCTGACTCTCCAGCATCTGCAGTCTTCACTTAGCCTATAACTTAACTGGGAAAGCTGGTTGTGTATTTGGAGGTAGCGTTATGGTCAAAAGGATGATGTGATAATTGGTAATTAATTGGTGAGGAGCAGTGATGAGAGAGGCATACAGGCTAGCTGGAGCAGTGGATGAGGGAAGAGCAATTTAGTGTTGGGAGCAGTGAGGATCGAGTCAGAGCCAGATAGTTAAATCACCAAGGTAGGGGAAGCAGGGAGGTCCAGAATTTGAGATGTGAGATCAGGAATTAAAAGCCTCATGGACATATGGGAGATGTTTTAGAACGCTTTTGAAGCATTCATTTCGCTGTTGTGGTGGCAATGAGTTTTTGATGATCTTAGAGGGATTGGCCACAATAAAGTGCCCTCTCTACTCTGATGCAGACCAACAAGCAAGCTGTGAGCTCCTAGGGTAGTTGGATAGAGGTTCAGAGCAATGACACGTCTGAGTGTTAATCCCAGTCTATACAACGGAGCCTGGTCACTAAACATATCAGATATCTTTACCAATGGACAAAGTCCTTGCTTTACCAGGTCTGTGTGGTAGTTAATACGCAAAAATGAACCCACATTAAAAAGGTCCCATACAAAGGGAATTTCCACCCCTCAAAATTAAGTTTGCGACCTGGAACATCAAGATGCTCATGACAACCCTAGCAGTGACAGATTTGATTGTCATACTGTTCTTTTCACCTAACATAGAACATAGAACATAGAACAATACAGCACAGAACAGGCCCTTCGGCCCATGATGTTGTGCCGAACATTTGTCCTATCTTAAGCACCCATCCACGTACCTATCCAATTGCTGCATAAAGATCATCAATGATTCTGACTCTGCTACTCCCACAGGCAGCGCATTCCATGCCCCCACCACTCTCTGGGTAAAGAACCTACCCCTGACATCCCCCCCTATACCTTCCACCCTTCACCTTAAATTTATGTCCCCTTGTAACACTCTGTTGTACCCAGGGAAAAAAAAATTCTGACTGTCTACTCTATCTATTCCTCTGATCATCTTATAAACTTACAACTCCAGTACTCTGACATAAATATAATTGCTCTGAGTGAATATGATTGCCTTGAGTGAAACATGACAGAAACAAGGATGTTGTCTCAAAGCACAAGCTGCAGGATGCATTTTCTTTTAGATTAGATTAGATTACTTACAGTGTGGAAACAGGCCCTTCGGCCCAACAAGTCAACACCGCCCCGCCGAAGCGCAACCCACTCATACCCCTACATCTACCCTTTACCTAACACTACGGGCAATTTAGCATGGCCAATTCACCTGACCTGCACATCTTTGGACTGTGGGAGGAAACCGGAGCACCCGGAGGAAACCCACGCAGACACGGGGAGAATGTGCAAACTCCACACAGTCAGTCGCCTGAGGCGGGAATTGAACCCAGGTCCCTGGTGCTGTGAGGCAGCAGTGCTAACCACTAAATCACAATAAATCACAAGAAAAGCTCCAACCCTGCAATATTAATTTCACTGTACAAAATGAACTAATTGTTTGTCTGAGCAACCTCCCCTGGATTTCTCCACCAGAAAGCATCAAGTCAGAATAGCTCATCTCCAATTTCTCCAAGTCAAAGATAGATGGGCAATGATTGCTGGCTGAGCCCACATCTGCTGCACATGTAAATAAGAAAAATGTCAGTGGAGCCTGGAGAGAATTTAGCCTTATTGACTTACAACAGTGATTGGACTGGAGGCTGAATATGACAGAAATTGGTGCATCTTGAGGGCTGAAAACAACATTGCATTTCCAATTTGGAATGCTGTGTCACTTAAGCAAAACTTGCAGTTGGTGCACCATACAATTTCCTAAATGGTAGAGGTTTTGGGAGATTCTGTCTAAGGACCCTTGGTGAGCTGCTGCACCATGTTATAGATGGTACAAGCTGCTTCTACTGCACATTGGTCATGGCGAAAGTGAATATAGATGGTGTTAGATGGGGTGTCAATCAAGCAGATTGCTCTGTCCTGGAATGTCTCAAATTTCTTGAATGTTGTAGGAGCTGCACTTACCCAGGCAAATGGAAAGTATTCTCTCACACCCCTGACTTGTGCCTTATCAGGCTTCAGGGAGGCAGGAGATGAGTTAGCTGTTACAGAATTACCCAGCCTCTGACTTGCTCTCATAGCGACAGAATTTATATGACCAGAGGAGCTAAGTTTCTTCTCAGTGGCGATCCCAGTGAATTTTGCTGTTGGAGAATTCAAAGATGTATTTGAATGTTAAGAATGAGGAGGCTATATTTTGTCTGCTTTGAGCTGTAAGTTTGCCTCTTATCATCCATGCCTGAAATGTATCCAGGACTTGCAAATGAGCATGGATTACTTTGCTTCTGAGCACCGATTCATATACAATTTTAAAGTGGTTAACTCCTAGCTGCCTAGGCCTCAAAAACCAGTCTGTTATAATGAATAATGGGGTGGGAGGGTGCAATAAGTGCCAGCTATTTGTATATTCCAAGAATGAATAACAATTTATAAACTGTTGACAATGTATTATTTTAGAATCAACAACCCTGTAAATCATTGTAGTTATCTCATTCAGTTGCTTAGCAACAAGCTTAATGAAGGTGGTAACTTCATTAAAAATAATACATCTGCCTCTTGCATGATATCTGTTGCTATGCTGAAACAAGTTAGCACATCAAAACTTGGAACTGTTGTAACATTAATGGCCTCAACTAACATTGCCCACCCTTCTCATATTGTCTGAAATTTTTTTGGTAATATAAACAAAACTGACATAGCTCTACAACTACTCTGTGCAAGTCTTGGTTCTCAAATGAGCTCCTTATCTGCCTATCAATCTTATGCAACTGTTTCCTGAGTTGTAGAACTAGTTAGTTCAGCTACATTTCTTTGATGTTAAGTAGCACCTCTTGCAGAACTTCCATATTTTTGATGCCTTCTGTCAAAGAACTACAGAAGACCTAATATCATCCTCAATGTAGCAAAGGTATTGTGCTCAGAACTCCAAAATGCTATTTTTTTTCTGCATCATCGCATGCTGCAATACTCAGTTCATGTCAATTGAAAGCATGTATTGTGATAATAATGTGTAAGCATCGCCATTTATTCCGTTTCTCTCTTAATAAATTATTTTTTCAAAATAAATTGAATCTTTTGAACTTACTACCTCTTCATGTTTGTGTACCAATGTTTGTTTCCCTCAGCAACAATTTGGGATTAGTTGGCAATAGATTAGCCAAATGTATCTGATTGCTCACTCTAGATTTATTAAATCATTCTACTCCCATAGTATACATGGCAGACATAATGCAAAAGTAAATTAGTTGTCTACGGCTTATATATACATGATGTTATGACAGCCCAATATAGTTTAACATTTGGATTTTATGTAATTCACCCTTCACTAGTGAAGATTACCTGTGAGGTTTAAGATGAGCACGTACAAACCAGAATCAGTGCGGCTACCTATTTCAAGCCATGTCTATGCCACTTGTCCATATAAAGTTTACCTTTGCTTGTAAAGTGAGCCATTTTGTCACAATAATGATGACTCAATTATCCAAATACATGATTTTTAAAAACTCAACTAAGTGCTTTCAAAACACTAGGAAAGAGGTTTTGAAAATGCTTGACCTGAAAAATTTAAAATCACATTTTTGCATTTGGGTCATTTTGCAGTGATCTGAGCTTCTTTTCCGTCTTCTCCATTTTTCATTCTTTTTCTCATGATGATTCACTTTATGTTGGGCTATGAATTAATAATCATTGACAGTTCAGTATTTGCCCAATAAACAATTCTTCATTTATGTAGTGACTAATGGTAGATAATATGAACTCAAGAGTGCAACAGAGGTGAGCTCAATTTAAAAGAAAACTGTAAGTGTGAAGAAATTCAGCAAGTCTGTTAACATCTCTGGAGGCAGAAACAAATATGGTTCTTCAGAATGAATGGAGGTTCTAAAATGGTGGATTTTATATTTTGCGAGAGGGGGAGGAAGAGTGGGTAGAAAAGGGGAGGGTGCCCAGAGCAAAAGACAAATGGAGAACTATTGGTGGTTAAAAGAAGCAATAGAAATTTCGAATAGGTGTTAATAAATGCAAAAAAAAGGAAAATGGTCTACACCAAGGATAAAAATGGGAATCGATGGTTTATGAATATTACAAACAACTGGTAGTTCTGCAGTCAGAGTGTCCCACATAGTAGTCACCCTGTCAGTCTTTGGTCTCTTCAACATCATGAAAACTGCATTGTGAGCAGCAAATGCAGTAGGTCTACATTGGAAGAAGACAAGTAAAACACTGTTTCACCTGGAAGATGTGTTTGGGACTATGGATATTGAGGAGAAGGAGGTAAATGGCCAAGTGTTACATTTCTTGTGATTGTATGAGAAAAGTGTGATGAGAATTGATGAATTGTTAGGAGTGATAGAGGAGTGGACCAAATAAAACAGTCCCTGAAGAATGCTGAAATTGGAGGGATGGAAAAACGTGTTAGGTGATGTGATCCTGCTGGAGGTAGCTGAAATGGCAGAGAATCATCTTTTGAATGCAGAGACCGTAAGGTGAGTAACATCTATTCTATATCTCTATCCCTCCTTTACCACCATTAGCCTTTGTCTTTTGTACTTGGCATCCTAATAAAATGTTCCATTTGCTCCTCCTCCCCCACCGCGTAAAAAAAAACCTTTAACAGTCCTTTTCAATCTTGAAGAAGAGTCATAATGGGCTCGGAACATTAAATCTGTTTTTCTCTCTCCACAGATGCTGCCAGACCTGTTGAGTTTCTTCAGCAATTTCACATTTATAGCACTTGCATTATTTTGCTTTTATTGGAAATGAGTTTGATGCTGTTTTTAACTTTCTAGTTGGGCTAACTGGATTCAATTAGAGTTTTAACTATTTTTGTATTTCCCTAGACTAGGAATGTATTGATGCTGCAATGTTTTTACACTGCCCTGGCAGAGATTAACAAACTCAACATAGACTATCACTATTGTTTGGCCTTGACAAGCAGTGCATTGCATACCAGTGCTTTAATGCTCCAATATATGACCAGTGATTTGAGTCAGCACTACAGGTCAATTATTTCTGCAATTTTCTCCTGTTGCCACTTGGCGTAAAAGATCATAGTTGATCAAATTCCTCCTTACAGTCTCGTGTTTTTCCCTATCACAATCTAATTCTATCTTGCAGGTTTTATTAATAGTTTTCAAACTTACCTCAAGGTATTTCTTATACACTTCAATACCTTGAGAAATAATAAAAGACTCAAAATGAAAAGTAAAAAAGAAAAATAATGGGAACATGCCTCAGGTCTGTCAAATCTGCAGAGAATATATGAATTAATCGCATAGGAAAATGTTGGTGCCATGTCTGTGTGTTTGTTATGGCACATGCTGGTATGTAACATCATTTCATATTGGTACTTCACTGCTAGCAATCATGTTAGGTCCTTTAGGTGTGCAAAACATTATGTCCCTTTGGACTCATGCTAACAACTGATCCCAATATGCATTATTTGTGCCCTAGTCTGAAATTTATTTTGTTTAGCAGCAAAGCCAACAGTGTTTTTTTTTTAACCATGGCTCATGGATGTCACTGGAAGGGCCAACTTTTGTTCCGTATTTCTAATTGTCCATGAACTGACTGGTTTGCCAGGTAATTTCTGAAGGGAAGTAAGAGTCCAGACCACACATTCCTGTGTGTCTGGAGTCACATATATGCTGGATCAGGGAAGGACAGCAGGCTTTGCTCCCTAGAAAGACACTAGATAAAACCAGATGTGGCATTATCACAAATAACTAGGGTTTTCTAGTTGCATTAGACTTGTTTTTCCTTAAAAATCAATTTCGTAATTGAATGCAAACTTCACCTATGCTGTGGTGAGATTCAAGCCCTGACATACATGTAGGAGGAGAAAGTGAGGACTGCAGATGCTGGAGATCAGAGCTGCAAATGTGTTGCTGGAAAAACGCAGCAGGTCAGGCAGCATCCGAGGAGCAGGAGAATCGATGTTTCGGGCATGAGCCCTTCTTCAGGAATGAGGAAAGTATGTCCAGCAGGCTAAGATAAAGGAGGGACTTGGGGGAGGGGCGTTGGAAATGGGATAGGTGGAAGGAGGTCAAGGTGAGGGTGATAGGCCGCAGTGGGGGAGGGGGTGGAGAGGTCAGGAAGAAGATCGCAGGTTAGGAAGGCGGTGCTGAGTTCGAGGGATTTGACTGAGACAAGGTGGGGGGAGGGGAAATGAGGAAACTGGAGAAATCTGAGTTCATACCTTGTGGTTGGAGGGTTCCTAGGCGGAAGATGAGGCGCTCTTCCTCCAACTGTCGTGTTGCTATGGTCTGGCGATGGAGGAGTCCAAGGAACTGCATGTCCTTGGTGGAGTGGAACGGGGACTTCAACTCCCCCTCCAGCAACTTTTCCAGCAACACATTTTCAGCTCTGACATACATGTAGACAATTAACCACTGGATTACTAATCCAGTGACAATACCACTGTGCTACCACATATATAGATTTTAAAGAAATTGAAGTCACCTTCTGCAAGTTCAGCCAATTACCTTGCTATGGAAACAGAGTTTTACACCTAGCACCACTTTTAATTTGCATCCCTGGTGTTGGCCAGCACCCACAACACTTACAGTTGCCTCCCGACACAACTTTTTGCAATCTTCATGTTGCTTCGGTCAGCTCAAACACCAACCAATGTTTGTTCTTTTTCAAGCTGGCAATTTGCTCCTGGGTCCACAACTGATGTTTCGACCTCGTGATCAGAAACAAATGAGTGCGGTGATCAAATTTCAAGTTCTCAATAGGCATACAGTTTTGCATACCCCCCCCTCCCCCCCACCTGCTAAACTAATATCTTGGATGAAGCACTCTCTTACTATGAACTTCTGATTTACAGCATCTGCATTCCTGTGATAATTCTTTCTGATGAAACACGAGGTGATCCAACTTAAAACATGGTGTAGAGGAACAGCCAGCAAGTAGGTCACCACATTGACCACCCCGGGCATTAGTGAGAAATACAAAATATTTTCATGGTGGTGACTCTTCAATTTGATGGATGGCTCACTTACTGTGACCTAAGAAGAGAACTTGGTACTTCCATGAACCAGAGTCCCTTAGCATGTTGTTCCTATTCGAATCTAATGTCAACTTGAATTCCTTGATGGAATCTTTCCTCCACCACAATTTTCAATTTCTTTTGGCTATATGCATCAACAAATAACTGAAGTAAACAATTCTGCAGAGTACAGTTTGCCATCTTACATCCTTAACTTCCATTTAAAATAGATTATCATTTTCTGTTAAACAGTCTATCCCTGAATTTTATAATGATGCAAAGCTGTTTAAATATATTTTTTTAATATCCAATACGTCACACTTTGCAACTGTAACTATGCTGTCCACAAACTATCATTAATTTTAAAATCTCTACCATCAGGCCTCATTTTAAGTTTTTCACTGTTGACTTTTTCAAGCTATTATGTAAACAGATTTCAGTTAATTAATGAGTCCCCATTTCCAATTAGAAAAAAACATTAAGCATTCATCAATTTAAACTTAGACATTTTCCACCCCAATTATTTTGCTGTGACCGTCACATCCCGTTGTAAATTGTTGAGAAGTTTGTTGAATTTAATCTCATTATTTAATCCTTTTTGGTGCACTATTTAATTTAGCAGATTTTATAGAGGTTTGTGTGGTAGATGACGGAAGGTGATTTTGAATCACGTGCGTAAAAGAAGGAAGTACAGGTGCATTTGGACTAACTGACACTGGGGGAAGGAGATCACATAAACCTTGCAAAAAAAAACAAGTTCATCATGTGACATTTACTTTTTATCCCTGTCCTACAACCCCATTAAATCACCAAAGTGGCCAATTGCTTCTCTTTCATACAACAATCAAGAATAAAACAAGCATCCACCAGGCTCATTTAATGAAATCAAAATAATTTATTTACTGAGTACTAAACTTGTTCTTTAAGGAAGAGCCAAACTCATAGCATGTCAACCACACCTAAAATTAATACCATATCCCACACATGTACAATCATACAATTCAAAAATACTGTCTGCAAATTATTTTTTAATATGAAAAGGAAAAATTTGATGACTTCTGTGATCCACTTGTTCCTGTCAATAAAGCAGAATTGCTGACAGCTGTAGATTGATGATAAGCATCTATTTCTGATTGTAACTAATGTGTACTTGAGTGACTAGAATATTGTCACTGTTCAGCTTTCCAGGGTTTACAAGGTAGACAAAATCAATATTCGGACACTCCATCAGATTTCCATTGACTTCTATTGGGTTTTCAAGAGGGAGTCTTGCTTATTGATGCCTAGATCTGTAGAACAGAGTTTTAAGTCCAGAGAGTGTTGCTAGGCAGTCATTAGCATGAGTCCAGAGTCCTCTTAAAAACAAAGTATTCATTTATTAAGGCAACAAACTCAATCTCTTATCTCCCTGAAAGTTTTGCTCAGTTGTTTCACCAAGTCATAGAGTCATAGAGGGCATAGAGATGTACAGCATGGACACAGACCCTTTGGTTCAACATGCCAACCAGATATCGCAACCCAATCTAGTCCCACCTGCCAGCATCCAACCCATATAATTCCAAACCCTTACGGCACATCTGGATAATAGTAACAGGATAGGACAGAGTCAGCATGGATTTATGAAGGGGAAATCATGCTTGACTAATCTTCTTGAATTTTTTGAGGATGTAACTCGGAAGATGGACGAGGGAGATCCAGTGGATGTAGTGTACCTGGACTTTCAGAAAGCTTTTGATAAAGTCCCACACAAGAGGTTAGTGAGTAAAATTAGGGCACACGGTATTGGGGGCAAAGTACTAGATTGGATAGAGAATTGGTTGGAAACAAAGGGTAGTGATTAACGGCTCCATTTCGGAATGGCAGGCAGTGACCAGTGGGGTACCGCAGGGATCCGTGCTGGGACCGCAGCTTTTTACAATATATGTAAATGATATAGAAGATGGTATCAGCAATAACATTAGCAAATTTGCTGATGATACAAAGCTGGGTGGTAGGGTGAAATGTGATGAGGATGTTAGGGGATTACAGGGTGACCTGGACAAGTTAGGTGAGCGGGCAGATGCATGGCAGATGCAGTTTAATGTGGATAAATGTCTGGTTATCCACTTTGGTGGCAAGAACAGGAAGGCAGATTACTACCTCAATGATATCAAATTAGGTAAAGGGGCTGTTCAGAGAGATCTGGGTGTTCTTGTCCACCAGTCAATGAAGGCAAGCATGCAGGTACAGCAGGTTGTGAAGAAGGCTAATAGCATGCTGGCCTTCATAACAAGAGGAATTGAGTATAGAAGCAAAGAGGTGCTTCTGCAGCTGTACAGGGCCCTGGTGAGACCACACCTGGAGTACTGTGTACAGTTCTGGTCTCCAAATTTGAGGAAAGACATTCTGGCTATTGAGGGAGTGCAGCGTAGGTTCACGAGGTCAATTCCTGGAATGGCAGGAT
This sequence comes from Chiloscyllium punctatum, assembly GCF_047496795.1. Taxonomy (NCBI): domain Eukaryota; kingdom Metazoa; phylum Chordata; class Chondrichthyes; order Orectolobiformes; family Hemiscylliidae; genus Chiloscyllium; species Chiloscyllium punctatum. The sequence goes on from NC_092747.1 coordinate 85,006,836, forward strand.
TGCCTTACACGGAAAGACTGAAGCAACTGGACTTGTATACCCTTGAATTTAGAAGACTGAGAGGGGATCTGATTGAAACGTATAGGATTATGAAAGGATTGGACACTCTGGCAGGAGGAAACATATTTCCGCTGATGGGGGAGTGCCGAACCAGAGGACACAACTTAAAAATACGGGGTAGACCATTTAGGACAGAGATGAGGAGAAACTACTTCACCCAGAGAGTGGTGGCTGTGTGGAATGCTTTGCCCCAGAGGGCAGTGGAGGCCCAGTCTCTGGATTCATTTAAGAAAGAATTGGATAGAGCTCTTAAAGATAGTGGAGTCAAGGGTTATGGAGATAAGGCTGGAACAGGATACTGATTGGGAATGATCAGCCATGATCATATTGAATGGCAGTGCAGGCTCGAAGGGCTGAATGGCCTACTCCTGCATCTATTGTCTATTGTCTATTGTCTATTGTCTATTGTCTATTATTCATATATCCATCCAGATTCCTTTCAAATTTTGCAATTGTACGAGCCTCCACCATTTCCTCTGGCAGCTCATTCCATACACGTACCACCCTCTGTGTGAAAATGTTGCCCCTTAGGTCTCTTTTATATCTTTCCCCTCTCACCCTAAACCTATGCCCTCTAGTTCTGGACTTCCCGACCCCAGGGAAAAGACTTTGTCTATTTATCCTATCCATGCCACTCATGATTTTATAAACCTCAGCCTCCAATGCTCCAGATAGAACAACCCTAGCTTATTCAATCTCTCCCTATAGTTCAAATCCTCAACCCTGGCAACATCCTTGTAAATCTTTTCTGAAACCTTTCAAGTTTCACAACATCCTTCCGCTAGGAAGGAGACCAGAATTACACACAATATTCCAAAAGTGGCTGAGTCAATGTTCTGTACAGCCACAACATGACCTCCCAACTCCAGTACTCATTACTCTAACCAATAAAGGAAAGCATACTAAACACCTTCTTCACTATCCTATCTACCTGCGACTCCACTTTCAAGGAGCTATGAACCTGAACTCCAAGGTCTCTTTGTTCAGCAATATTCCCTAGGACCTTACCATTAAGTATAGAGGTTCTGCCAAGATTTGCTTCCCTAAATGCAGCCCCTTGCATTTACCTAAATTAAACTCCATCTGCCACTTCTCAGCCCATTGGCCAATCTGATCAAGATCCTGTTGTAATCTGAGGTAACCTTCTTCGTTGTCCACTACACCCTCAATTTTGGTGTCACCTGCAAACTTACTAACTATACCACTTATGCTCACATCCAAGTCATTTGTATAAATGATGAAAAGTAATGGACCCAGCACTGATCATTATGGCATTCCACTGATCACAGACCTTCAGTCTGAAAACAACCCTCTACCACCACCCTCTGTCTTCTACCTTTGAGCCAATTCTGTATCCAAATGGCTAGTTGTCCCTGTATTCCATGACATCGAACCTTGCTAACCAGTCTCCCATGGAGAACTTTGTCAAGTATCTTACTGAAGTCCATGTAGATCACGTCCACCATTCTGCCCTCTTCAATCCTCTTTGTTACTTCTTCAAAAAACTCAGTCAAGTTTGTGAGACATAATTTCCCATGCATACTTGATTTCCAGTAAAAATAATAAATCATATCAATTTGTTAGCTTTATTTCCAAGACATTATGTAGCAAAATCCATTTCATTCCAGAAAACAACCAAATTGTTCAAAAACGTCAAATATTTCTTCTCCCAGATAATCCTTAAATATAAATATGTATCTCCAACAGTGAGTACAGATAGCTGTAGAGATCTGTAAATAAGACTTTGTACACCAAGGAAACACAAATAATCTCATTTTTATTTAAATGCAAATTCTTTCAAGATCTCATGGAATACAGGGACAACTAGCCATTTGGATACAGAATTGGCTCAAAGGTAGAAGACAGAGGGTGGTGGTAGAGGGTTGTTTTGAGACTGAAGGCCTGTGTTCAGTGGAATGCCATAATGATCAGTGCTGGGTCCATTAATTTTTAAGATTGTCTTATTAATAAATATTAAGACTGGAGTGTAATCTTGAGTTTGGAAAAATTGTTGGTTCTTTTCCTGGCAGCTAATACAAACTAACAGTCTGCCCTAACAAAAACAGCAGTTTTAAATAAAATTAACACAAAGTCAGGGATACATGGCTCATGTTATAGAGTCATAGAGTGATAGAGATGTACAGCATGGAAACAGACCCTTCGGTCCAACCCATCCATGCCGACCAGACATCCCAACCCAAACTAGTCCCACCTGCCAGCACCCGGCCCATATCCCTCCAAACCCATAACTTTGTAAACCTCTATAAGGTCACCCATCAGCCTCCGACGCTCCAGGGAAAACAACCCCAGCCTGTTCAGCCTCTCCCTGTAGCTCAGATCCTCCAACCCTGGCAACGTCCTTGTAAATCTTTTCTGAACCCTTTCAAGTTTCACAACATCTTTCCGATAGGAAGGAGACCAGAATTGCACGCAATATTCCAACAGTGGCCTAACCAATGTCCTGTATAGCCGCAACATCACCTCCCAACTCCTGTACTCAATACTCTGACCAATAAAGGAAATAAATAAACGTCTTCTTCACTATTTTATCTACCTGCGACTCCACTTTCAAGGAGCTATGAACCTACACTCCAAGGTCTCTATGTTCAGCAACACTCCCTAGGACCTTACCATTAAGTGTTTAAGTCCTGTTAAGATTTGCTTTCCCAAACATTTTTTAAGCAAATCATGGATAACAGAAACTTCATTAACATTTTGGGCATTTAAGCTTGTGAATTACAACTGTTCCAATGATGTACGCAATTTCTAATTTACAGATTAAGTGACAGATCATCTCAAGAAAATGCTGCTTGCTATGAAAACCCTTTTAAGGTCCATTAGTCATTAATCACTAATCAATTTCAAATGTCACATGAACCAGTTTATAGTCCAACATATTTATTTAAAATCATGAGCGTTCAGAGCACTGCTCCTTTGTCCTCCTGACGAAGGAGCAATGCTCCGAAAGCTTGTGATTGTGAGTAAATCTGTTGGACAATAACCCGATGTCAAGTGACTTTTGACTTTGTCCACCCTATCGATCACCAGCAATTCCACATCATCTCCCTTTGGAGCACATTGAATATGAGCTCACTTGGTAACAGGCAACGGCCTGCCCAGCAGGAACTCATCACCTCAGCCCTTTTTAAAGCAGACATAGGTACCCTCTTGTGATGCAATGGTAGCATCCTGAGCCCTGGGCCAGGAGGCCTGGGTTCAAATCCCACCTGCTCCAGAGGTATGTAGCAATTCTCAAAACAGGTTGCTTCAAAAAAATAAGTTAATTTAAAAAATAGTAAACCCAGAGTAATAGCACTTTGGAGCAAATAAACAATATAAAGCTGACTCAGTACATTCATGCCTGGGTGTCCTTTGAGATGTGATGTCCATCGATACTGTCAATGCCTTTAGAGAAAGGTAGGCACCATGGTGGAAGACGTGTTTTATTTCTCCCTTCAACTCCATTTTGTTTTAGCTGATTCTGTCTCTCTCTACCTTTCCCTCAATTTTTATGGTTTCTATTCCCCATAATGGCCTTTGCTTGTAAACATTTGATTGACTCCTTGTAATAAAAAGGAAAAAAAACAAAAAGAAAAATGTCATGCTGACTTTGATGGTGAGAGAGTCACTCAGTTGTCAGTAGCAGCACCTTTGGGTATGAAAGAAAATAAAGCAGATAAAGCACTTCTGGGTTTAAATAAAGTCCTTTGGAGAGAAAGCATGTGGTGTCTATTAATGCTGTCCGAGAGAGATGGGCATTACGGGTGATGCAGTGTTTTATTCCCCGCCAACTCTACTTTGACTTAGTCTCTTCCCTCTCTCCCAACCTCCCCTCATATTTGATAGTTTGCATTGCCCATAATCTGCTTTGCTTGTAACCATTTAACTGGCTGCACAGGTGATTGCTGGTGGTAGTTAGAAAAAGTGGAAAAAAATGTATTGATCAGGGTCACCTTTTCAGTTTACACTGGTAAGTACTTCTAACTCAGCTTTCTACCCTTTGGGCTTTCAAAAGCCAGAGAGGGAGATTAGAAAGGGAGCTTTCAATTTTTCATGCTATGTCATCTGCAGCCGAACTCTTATACACATAAAGCACAGTTTAAAAAAAAACTTCAACTCAGCTCCCACCCTGATAGACTAATCATCTTTTTCCCAAGGCTTCAATTACCATTTAACATCTACCATCTGCTTAGATTTAGGGTCTCTTCCAGGTCTGCCAGAATCAATTCACAGGTACTGACCTTATTAAGAGTCAACTTCTGCTATCTGTTGAAACACAATGCTCTACCTTGGGTCTTTGTGTCTGTAGAAACCCTTTTAATCAAGGTTCAGCCTGCAATTAATCTCAAGGCCTGGTCTCACAAATAAACAAAAGCTTGTTTGATCTGTCCTTTTCCTTTTGCCACAAGCTGTTTCAAGTCCAAAGGTCATCTTCAGCTCTCAGTTTACAACTCTCAGCTCACAGTTCCAAACGAAAATTAAATATAAAAAAGAACAATCATTGACATTTCTAACACTAAAGACAAATGACCATTATGTTTGCTAGAATTTCTTAGTTTGTTTTATCCTTTAGCACCACTTTGTAGGTTTGACCTCTTCTTGCTGAAATAAAAATGCCTTAGAGTCAGACATATAGGACATTATGTTACAACATTGGACATATTTCTTTGTTGCACTTGACAGCTAATGTGGAACCAAATGCCTTGAGCCAAATCTTTGCTGTAATCAATCCTTTGATGCAAGTTAATCTCCTTTTATACTCATCAGTTGTCAAAAAATACCAAGTCTTTCAAATAAAATTTACTAATCTTTTTGGTCAAGTCTGTTAGGATTCGAGGCTGATTCTTAATTTTTTTGGCTAAGTGAGTGATAGGCTTGTTTGATGGAATGATTCTTGATGTGTTTTCTCACTGCACTTTATAAAGCCTGTTGCATTAATATAATGATTAGCACATCGGATTTCCACCACATCTCACCAGGCAGCATTCCCAGAACAATTTGCCACTCATTAAAATCCCAGACATAACTGTCATCCCTGATAATGGTGACATATTCAAAAGGCTTTGAGCAGCTGGATAAAATCTTTCATTCTGGAGCTCCCTAATGGTTCCTGAGTATGTTCAGAGATGGTGACATCCCACTTTTCAGGCAGTGTTCTGGGGGTCCTGCTGGACAAGATGGTGAACATTTAGGACTTCCTCTTCCTCAGCTCCAGCAATGGAAGCCATAACACTGGGCCATGCAAACCTGATCTGAGGTTGCCACCCAGTTTAATGTTGTCTCAGTGCCAGCAAAGGAACTATTACCTTCTGCCTGATACCTCATTTTCCTTCTATTTCTAGCACCATACCCGCCCCCTACCAAGCATCGTGCTTTACGAAGCTCATTAATGCCTGCAACATCCTTCCAATTCACTGAAATTCTGCAGAACCACTAACCCTGCACACCCTCTTTGCTGCCTACTGACGTACTTGGGAGTGTCCTTACAGTAGCATGACAATGATAGTTGCTGGTGCAGCACTGAAGTGCAGAAATGTCATGTGAGTAGATTGGAGATATAGCAAAAGATTTCATAGAAGCTGGCACAAGCTAGACGCCAATGTGGGACTTGTATGACCAGTGTCCATGCAGCATGCCTAAGATATTGGTACTTGGAGTGTAACATGGAGGTCTTTTTGAGGAAGTGATGAGTTCAGTCTGCCAAACTCTGGTTCCATATCGAGTTTGCTCAATGCAAGGTTGTGTGACAAGCCTGATAAGATCACAACCTAAGGTGAGTAGGACTGTTTGTCAAGTGTTGAACAAGCAGTAATAAGTGTTAATTGGAAACCCGCTGCTGTGTCGCAAGAATCTTGCCTTGCCACTTGAGAAAAGATGCTGTGAGATGATCCTAACATCAAGAGTGACTTCATGCACCATGTCCCTCAAAACCTGATGAAATTCCACCCTTGGTTGCTAAAATTCTAACTTCTAAACAGTTTTAATTAGCCCTCATTTTGATGCATCTCTCAGTAGCAATTTATTTGTTATGATACTAGAGCAGAACCAAAGTCAGGATTATTATAGACATCAGGATAAGTACATTAAACACAAAGCATCTTCTCCTTTTAATATGGCTTTGACATTTTTTGACAGGATATCTGCCAATGTGATCTCTTAATGTAATGTTAATTAATGTTACCTTCATTTTCTTCAGGCAGCAGGCTTGACTTTTTAAGATTTGGAGGTGCAAGTCTTGAACTGGGGTGTACAAAGTTAAAAATCACACAACAACAGATTAAAGTCTGAAATGCTAGCTTTCAGAGTGCTGCTCCTTCATCAGGTGGTTGTGGACTATAAGATCGTAGGACACAGAATTTATAGCAAAAGTTTACAGTGTGATGTAACTGAAATTATATATTGAAAAACACCTGGATTGTTTGTTAAGTCTCTCATCTTTTAGAATGCACATGTTGGTTTCAGTTCTTTCATATGTAAATTCCAGAAGTTTCTTAAAGTTACATTCTCAAGTGAACTTTAACAATAGGTGCCGTGTTGGCCCAGATAATGCATTGAAGGTGTGAGGTGTCCTGTGTGAGGCTGTCCGTGCCCCAGTGTTCAGACTGATTCTAATCTAAAAAAGGGATTTACAGAATCTTCCATGGATTCATGCAGTTAATGAGCAAATTAAAATATAATTCTGCAAGTACAAATTCACCTCACAAACATATATGTGCATGTGGGTGTGTGTGTGTGGGGGTGTATGAGTGTCTGTATGAGAGAGTGTGTGTATGTGTATGTGTGTGACTGTAAGTGTAAATGGGTATTAGTCTGCAAGAGGGTGCATGTGTGAGTGTGGGGTGTACGTGTGAGCGTATGAGAGAGAGCTTGTGTAGGAGAGAGCGTCTGTGTGCAGTGAGGTCACCTGTAGTGTGACATGAACCCAAGGTCCCCATTGAGGCCATTCTCATGGGTACCAGCCATTGGCTATCAGCCTCTGATCTGCCACTTTGCGTTGTTGCCTGTCCTGAAGTTCGCATTGGAGGATGGACACCCGAAGGTTCACAGTCGATTGTCCCAGACTGCTGAAGTGTTCTCTGATTGGGAGGGAACACTCCTGTCTGTTGATTGTTGTGCAGTGCCCATTCATCCATTGGCACAGCCTTCGCTTGGTTTCACCAATGTACCATGCCTCAGGGCATCCTTGCCTGCAGCATATGAGATAGACAATGTTGGCCGAGTCACATGAGTACCTGCTGCGCACATGGTTGGTGGTGTCCCCTCATGTAATGGTGTTATTTGTGTCGACACTCTGACATGTCTTGCAGCATCGACCGTGACAAGGTTGTATCGTGTTGTCCTGAAAGCTAGGCAGTTTGCTGCGAACAATGACCTGTTTGAGGTTTGGTGGTTGTTTAAAAGTGAGAAGTGGAGGTGTGGGGAAGATCTTGGGAAGATGCTCATCCTCATTGATAATGGTTTACAGACTGTGAAGAACATGGCGTAGTTTTTCAGAAGTACTGGATAACGAAGGGTACCTAGTTGGTTGCAGCTTGGTTGACTCCTGAGGAGGTCATTACGATTTCTCGCTGTGGCATGTCGGAACTGGCGGTCGATGAGTTGAGCATCGTAACCCATCCTTATGATGGCATCCTTGAGTATTTCCAAGTGCCCGTCATGTTCTTCCTCATCTGAACAGATCCTGTGCATGCATAGGACTTGTCCATGGGGGACGGCTGGCTTAACATGTTTCGGGTGGAAGCTGGAGAAGTCTAGAATAGTGAGGTTATCCATGGGTTTGCAGTAGTGTGAGGTGCTGAGGTGTCCATCCTTGATGGAGATGCATGTGTCCAAGAATGAGACAGATACTAGAGAGTAGTCCATGATGAGTTTGATGGTGGGATGAAACTCATTGATATCACTGCGTAGTTGTTTCAGTGACTCCTCCCCATGGGTCCAGCAGAAGAAAATGTCATCAATATACTTGATGCATAGTATTAGTCAGAGGTCCTGCATAGAGAAGAAGTCTTGTTCGAACCTGTGCATGAAAATGTTGGTATGTTGGGGTAAAAGGTTGGTCCCCATGGCTGTTCTGTGTGTCTGGATGAAGAACTGATTGTCAGAGGTGAAAATGTTGTGGTCAAGGATAAAGTGGATGAGTTGTAGGACTGTGCTCGGAGTTTGGCAGTTGTTGGTGTTGAGTAATGAGGCTGTTGCCGCGATGCTGTCATTGTGGGGAATGCTGGTGTAGAGTGCTGAAACATCCATTATGACGAGGAATGTTCCCTGTTCGACTGCTCCGTGAATGCTGAGTTTCTGTACAAAATCTGTAGTGTCGCAACAAATGCTCGGGGTCCTCTGTATAATAGGTTTCAAGATATCTTCGACATAGCCAGAGAGGTCTCACACAGAGTCCCAATACCTGATATGTTGGGATGTCCTGGTGTGTTAGCTTTGTGTATCTTCGGAAGGCAGTAGAAGTCGCCTACGTGAGAAGTATGTGGGATAAGGGTGCATAGGGAACTCTGAGGAGCTGGATCCAAAGTCCTGATCAGTGTGTTTAGTTCATGGGTGTGATTTTTGGTCAGATCGGCTGGTAGTTACCTGTAATGTTCCTGGTTTTTCAGTTGTCGGTACATTTTCTTGTAGTAATCTGTTCTATTCTAAATGACAATGGCTCCTCCTTTATCTGTTGATTTGGTGATACTTTCGTGATTGGTTTTGAGAGCATGGGTGGTGTTGCATTGTGTTTGGGTGATGTCTTGCTCTACCTTGTTGGTGTGGCTGATGAATCTGGCATTAATATATTTCCTGACGGTTTGAGAATACATGTCAACAACACAACAGCTGCAGGCAACAACGCAAAGTGGCCAAGCAGAGGCTGATAGCCAAGTTCGGTAGCCATGGAGATGGCCTCAACTGGGACATTGGGTTCACGTCACACTATAGGTAACCTGACTGGACTACACATACACACACACACGTTCTTACAGACTTATACCCCTTTACACTCAAAGTCACACACATACACACACACACACACACACTCTCTCATGCATACACGCACTCTCTCACACTCATACCCCCTCGCGCACACATGCACATATAAGTTTGTGGGGTGAATTTGTACTTGTAGAATTACATGTTATTTTGCTCAAAAACTGCATGAGTCCATGTAAGATTCTGTAAATCCCTTTTTTAGATTAGAATCAGCCTGAACATTGGGGTACGGACAGCCTCACACAGGGCACCCCACACCTTCAATGCATTATCTGGGCCAACATGGCACCTATTGTTAAAGTTCACTTGAGAATGTAATTTTAAGAAAGTTCTGGAATTTACATATGAAAGAACTGAAACTAACATGCCCATTCTAAAAGATGAGAGACTTAACAAACAATACAGGCGTTTTTCAATATATAATTTCAGTGACATCACATTGTAAACGTTTGCTATTAATTCTGTATCATATGATCTTATACTTCACAACCACCTGATGCAAGAGCAGCGGTCCAAAACTAGTATTTCCAAATGTGTTGGACTATAACCTGGTGCTGTGTGCTTTTTAACTTGGATTTTTTAAAGAGTTGCTGAACCACAGTTTATTTTGGGTTATAATATGAACTGGGGTGAGGAGGCAGATGGTGATAGAAAGTTGATACACTGAAGGGACTCTTCTGTACTGTGTGATTGTAAGAGATCCCCAAGTTTACTGAGGATTCTCCAGCACCATATGTGACATGGTGCTCAGTTGAGTCCAACTCATTTCCCACACTTTGGTCTGCACCCACTCTCTTCCCTCCCACAACAATGATGGGATTCTCTTGTCCTTATCTATCATCAGGTCAGCCTCCACATTCAGAGGATCATTAGCCACCATTTCTGCCACCTCCATCGGAATCTACCACCAGACACATATTCTCCTCCCCTCCCTTGGCAACCTTCTACAGGGATTGTTCCCTCCGGAATACCCTAGTCCATTCTTCCTTCACTCCCAACACCCCTTCACAGCCCATGGCACCTTCTCCTACAACCACAGAAGGTGTAACACCTGTCCATTTACTTCCTCTCTCCTCACTATGCAATGGTCAAAAGAACCTTTCAGGTGAAGCAGTGCTTTACCTGCACTTCACTCAATCTGGTCTATTGCATTCACTGCTCATAATATGGTCTTCTCTACATCGGGGAAATGAAACATAAACTGGGTGACTGCTTCTCAGAACACCTATATTTCTATCTGCAAAAAAGGACCCCGAGCTTCCAGTTGCCTGCCACTTCAATAGAGCACTTTGTCCCCAGGTCAACATCTCTGACTTTGGCTTGCTGCAGTACTCCAGCAATGTCAGCACAAGCTGGAAGAAGAGCACCTAATTTTCCGCTTGGGAACTCTACAGCCTTCTGGACTCAATATTGAGTTCAACAACTCTAGGCTTCAGCTGTCCCATGTTCTTACCATACCCTCACTCACCAGGCCTTGTTATCACATGGTCTGTTATAACATATATCCCCATGATAGCCACTAACAATTCCCATTAGCATGTAATCACCTTCCCAGCCTGATCTTTATCCACCCCTCTGTTTGTCCAATTTTTCTTCTCTCTCTGGACTCTAATTCCACCTGTTACTTACTCCTTATCCATCCAACACCCCAACCCTTCCCTTCTCCTCCCCTTCCACTCCTTGTCAGTCTACTGCATATAAAACAAAATTGTCCTAGCTACCATCAGTTCTGAGAAAGGATCACTCGACCCAAAGTATTAACTCTGATTTCTCTCCGCAGATGCTGCCACACCTGCTGAGATTTTCCAGCAATTTTTATTTTTGTTAGAAATTCTATGTAATGAGTCTGCTGCAAGTGCACCTCTAAGCAGAGATGTCTATAGCAAAGGCATCATTTTTAATGGTGTTAATACTATTTGGTTAAACACCAAGGTTTGACGCAGGTCAGAGTCAGATGTACATCACAGAAAAAGTGCCTTCAGTCCAACTTATCCATGATTCTAAATCAATCCAGTCCCATTTGCCACCACTTGACCTATATCTCTCTAAACCTTTCCTATTCATGTATTGGTCCAGATGCTCTTTAAATGTTGTAAGAGTACCAGCCTTAGCCACTTCCTCTGGTAGCTCATTCTCTACACGTATCACTCTCTGCATCAAAAAGTTACTCCTTAGGTCACTTTTAAACCTTTGACCTCTCATCTTAAACCTATACCTTCCAGTCTGGACTTCCACAACCCAGGGAATAGACATTGTACGTTTACCCTATCCATGCCCCTCATGATTTTATTAACCTCTATAAGGTCACCCATCAACCGCCGATGTTCCAGGGAAAACAGCCCCAGCCTATTCAGCCTCTCCCTGTAGATTAAACCTTCCAAACCTGGCAATATCCTTGTAAATCTTTTCTGAACCTTTTCAAGTTTCACAGCATCCTTCCAATAGCAAGGAGACCAGAGTTCCACACAATATTCCCAAAGTGGCCTAAACAAGGCCCTGTGGTCTGAACAGAACTCCTGAACTAAAATAGGTCATGTGTCATTTACAACATGCCAGAACTTACTTCATTCAATCTCCCTAGTGGAACTATAGTATTTCCAATAGGATAAAACTCATGTATTAGCACCTCTTTATCCACACTCCTCTACATCCCAACCACTCCACTTGCTTGAGGTAATAAAAGCTTTGAACTTTTACTACGTCCACTCTCCTTTAACAATACGAACTGAGTCACTGGCTCAGTCTTGAAAAAAAACTCAATTTGTCTGGCGCAAGAGGATTTACACTGAAAACATAAGTGGTTTTTAGGTAAGGACACTAATATTTTGTATTTTAAACAGCATAAGTTTTTCCATTGAAAGCATATTAAATATTTTAGTCCATTCTTTCCATGAAAATAGCCAGCCAGTTGCTCCTACTGATGAAATGCAATTCAGGACCCTCATTGGTGCAGAACCTGAACCAAGAGGTCCAGGTTCAAGTCCCACCTGCTCCATGATGGTGTAAAGTGATATTATAAATGCACGAGATCAGATGGAACCATGAACCATATATAGGTTGCCCAGAGATGCCCTCTCCTCCTCTCTCATGCAATGAGATGGTCAATGAGTGTTGTTGATGTTTACTGCCTGAATGCTGAACTGCTCTTGACAAAATAACTTCAATTTTGAATTATTTAAAGTTTAGGATTTAAAAAGAGGCCTGAATTGAATTTAGTTCACCAAGTATCACAAGTTCACTATGAAATCAACATTGCAAATTAACATGATCATTGTTTTACTATTCTCAATACTGTTTTCCTGTTTTGAAATATGTATTGATTTTTCTTAAATAATCAAAAAAAATTGAAATAACTGATACAGAAAAGGACATAAATAAATCTTTTACAGAAGTGCTAAATAGGCAATGTATTTATGAAAGGAATAATTAGACAAGAAGAGGGAAGATCGTCCAAGTTCAAATAAAAATGCAGCAGATTGAAAACTGATGAGATAACTGAAAGGCAGTGTTCTATATAACTGTGAGTAGATTAGGTCTTTGGTGCTCAGAACTGAGGCATAAAGTATAAATGATTTATTACCGTTAAAAAGGAAGCCGCGTTATAAGGTATGAAGAAATTAATTTCAAAGCTACATCTAAAACGTTTTAAAATAGCCATTAAGATATAACCTGCTTTACATCAATAAGGTCCTGGGGTGTTCAAACCTAATTTGCCAGCATTCACTTGAGCTTGTTCAGTTCCACATTAACAATGTTAGTCTCTGATCTTATTCTCCACTGATTATATTAAAAATCCTTATTTTAATAGGCTATGTGCTGCACTCTATGACTACTTTTTCTCTGAACTAGAAACAATCTATTTTTGCTACCTCCTCCCAAATGACGCCTGATTCTCCAAGTAATCTACACACCCATTCTACAAAACATGAGAAGAATAAATAAGTACCTCATTATGACCAATATTTCAAGTAAAAACTGACTAAACAAGATTTCAATCTTGTATTTGCAGAATTTTTCATGATACCTTGTAGATTTGTAGATTTATTATTATGAAAAAGAAAGTCTGAAGAAGCAATTTTACTGCAAGCCTGTGAAAATTACTTTAAAAATATTTACTAGTATTTACAGGACATGGTAGTCTGAAGGAGGGTTTGCAATCATGTCGCAACTATGTCAAGCACATGGCAAAAATTAAATAAATGGTACCTGACCTAATTGGCAAAATTTATGAAGACTATATCTGAGACAACGATTAATAACAAAATTAAACTTACAATCTGTAACAAGTGCCTTGGGAATTCATTCCAAAAACAATCAATTAACTTAACAGCACCTATAAAAATCAGTGAGTTTCTTTTTATCAGTGGAAATAGAAGACAAACCATGACTGGATCTATCTTGTGTTTGAAAGATTAGACAGGTATGTGATATTAAGGAAGCATCACATGTGAATATGGAACTAATTGAAGGAGGTGTGTGTGTGTGGCTGTGTGTGTGTATGTATGCATGTATGGTGTGTATAAGTGCACGTGTTGTGTATATGAGAGTGAGTGTGAATGTCTATGTGCGTGTGTGTGATTGTGAGTGTGTGTATGTGTTGTGTATGTGATGTGTGTGTGTGTTTATGTATATGAGTGTGTGTGTGTATATGTCTGTGTGTATGTATGTGCATGCACGCGCGTGTGTGTGCGTGTGCATGTGCGGTGCGCGCGTGCATGTGTGTGAGTGAGTGTGTGTATCTGAGTGTGTGTATGTGAGTGAGTGTGTGTGTGGGAGTGTGTCATTGTGTAGAATTTAAATGTTCTTAGAGGAGGCGTGGTGGTGGTTAGGTGGCAGAGGGCATTTAAACAATTAAATAGGGATATGTGGACGGCCTGCCTGTCCTGCCATCAGTTGAATACCAATTGATGCCCACAGAAAGGCCACATCATGCCACAGCAGGTATTATCCTCATGGTGGATGGGAGAATCACCATGCAGCAACCACATAAAACAAATCCTGTTCTGTTAAATTGTGCTTGATCGAGGGACCTGCTATCAGGAAGGGCATTGGAGGGAGGTGGAGCTGCTAATTGTCAGTTCTCCAGCTGACAACGAGCTCCCCATCACCTCCATTAAATATTCCCTATTGTTTGTGTTTAGGGCATGTACTTAAAGCAATCACGAGAAGAAAGGAGCCTAGCTGTCAGTTTATCTCTGAATCCACTTGAGGTGTTGCTTTCTCCATCAAGTTGGATGGTCTGTCTGCAGTTACCTATTTCTAGGAGCCTCTGATTGTAGTTTTCTGAAGAATATCTCACTCCCCAGCCATCACCTCCTTAAAATGAACACCAGCGCTTTTTTGAAAGCTACCCCATTTTCTCTGTTCTATTTTTAAAAAATTGTTAGACTCCTGTGTTATCTCCATACAGTAGCTTGATAAAGCAACAGGGAAAGACAAGGGGTATCAAATCTTTTCCTCTGTTAAAGGTTTTGTGGAAATAACAGATTGTTTATTGTTATTGCAGCACTGCTTTAAACTGCTCCAGCTTTGCAGTCTTGTTGCTGCCCAGGGAATTCAACATCACTGCCTGGTCTTTATGTTTCCCCCACTGTGACACTAATGTGTTGGAAGTTCTCCACTGACATGTCAATATAACTGATCTTTCTCAAATATAGGGTGCTCCTCATTGCACGTTGAAAATGTGTTTGCATCCCTGTTAAAATTTCAGCCCACTGGAAATTATCCATGTTTGAATGGGGCAGCAAAGACAAAATCAATACATATCAAGAGACATTTCATTGTCATGATGAGCACATCTCCCTAACAAATGATTATCAACTTCCAAAAAGCGCAACGTATCTCATTGAAGTTTATAAGCTTCATAAGCTTTGTAAAATTGACTTGTATTCCAATTAATAGCATCAAAAAAGAAATCAGAAGATATCATAATTTTCATCTCATACTGTGCTGTGAGATCCATGGATATCTACCCTCAACATTTTGCAGCTGATACTGCTAGAAGGTTTTGCCTGAAATAAGAGCTGGAGGATATTTTACCATGTAAATTATCTCTGTAAATGTTAACCATTCAGCTACAGAAGGTTTTTTTTCATTCAGTACCTCAAACTCATGAAACCTTGTGGAGCAAGGAGATATTGAAAGTTAGTTAAACTGAAGCATAGAGGATATTCTGGTGGTCAGGAAAAAAAAGATTTGGCTTCCATATTTTGTGGATGATACTGAGATGATGCAAATGGGAGAGTTATAACAGACTTTATTCAGTCAAGATTTGATTTGATGAGCTATAACTCAAGTTTTAATTTCCTGGAACAAGATATAGCAATACTGTTATCCAAATCTTTTGAACATTGCTGAAAATCCTCAATCAGTTTTATTTTGTAATGTACAAAGCATTATGGAAATGTGATGATGTATAGTAAGAAACAGTGAAAGTGTCAAGATTCATTTATATATCATAGTGCTGTCAAGGGATTAACAAAATCCAATGTGATACATTTGAGGGCAAAGGAGTGCATTTCTAAAGTTCAATAGATAACCTGACAAAATGCACACTGCACTTCAATGTTATAATACAATAATTCAGGACAAATAAATAATGCAAACATCTTTATACAGCCTTTCATGACATTCCCAACAAAAAAAATCAAAGTATCTTCAAACCTAAAGTTCCCTTAGGCTGCAGCCACAAGTTATAAAAATTGCATAGCCTTTTAAATCTAAATCTAGACACAGATCCAGCTCAGTTAATCAAATCTAAAGCACAGTGTAATTGAAATTATCCTCAACTGTATTTTTTTAAATAATAAATGCACCAAGAAGCCATAGCTACAGATAAATCTGTTTGTCTGATAAAGGTTGCATTCACAGCATAAAAACCTTTTTCTTTTTGTTTAATTTCTTTAACTTTTCTTTATCTGAGTGAACTTCATGTGTGACAGCAATGATGAATTCCCGAGCGCACAAATAAACCAATATATCACCGATAGATTTCAAGATTCAACTGTCCCTACTATTTTTCAATGGTGTCCCACAAGTGAACAACCTGACCAAATAGTCCTAATGTTTTCAGAGACACAATGGAATTGATACAGTCAGGGTTTTATGTAAAGAAATCATAGATTACACTGGCACTACACAGATGGATGGCTATCAGTTTGTGGGCAAGAGTTATAGGGGAGGCTGTGTTTTTTTAAGAGTAGGGTGCAGTGATGGCATGGGATAGGGAAGAAAAATCTTTTTATGAATTTTGCAAAATGTGGTAAACATTATCCACCTACACTGTATATTGATAAATTCTGGTAACTCCCTGACGATAACATAGATACATAACAGATATCTATTGTGCTTGGCAATCCATAATACAACATCATTGCAACTGTTAGAATAAAAGAGTTGAGCATGGCTGGTTTCTTTATCTTGCATTTATTGTAGAAAGAGGTTCTAGAAACATGCAGATGGATGGAAAGGCAAGAATGTGAAGTTGCATCATCTCCAAAACTGCACATGTAATGTTACCTTGCATAGTGATTTAAGGATAATATTTGGCATCCTGAGGTGTAGTGGTAGTGTCACTTCTCCAGACATGTGTAATAACATCTACGAACTGGTTGATTAGAAAATAAATACATCCTCGCCATTAACACTGTTAGCTATGTCTTCCTTTTCTTTTCATCTGAACATCTAAATAATAATGATGGTGATTGGCATTCAATCCATTTTGTAAACCAATTATTTATGCCAAAACCTCAGTGATAACCAACAATAAGGAAATAACATTTTATGGAGTGTTCCTGACATTAAGTTTGCAAGTTGTACTTTTCTATCACCTGTCATACTCCTGGAGTGACAAATCTATAAGGAAAAAGTGATTTACCTCCTTCTTCTAGTGATGGATCTCCAAGAGAATCTTTAAGGTGATGCTTGCGGTCCTCCTCTGAGGCCTCAAACATGTCAGAATAAAAGAGGTAAAAACAATGACTGCAGATGCTGGAAACCAGATTCTGGATTAGTGGTGCTGGAAGAGCACAGCAGTTCAGGCAGTAGTGTCAGAATAAAGACTACCTGCACAGTTAGAAAAATATATCTTGCACACCTGCTCCACGTCTGAACATGCCCTGGTATTTTCACATCCTTAAGTAAAGATTAAATTTTGCACTGCAGTTTGTGAGATGGCATGGAGAGGAGAAACATTGGGGGTGGGGAAGAATGGCTGATTGGAACATTCAACTCCAAGCTCTATCATATCAGTAGATCATTTTTATTCCCCCATCTCCCAATTCCATCCATGTGGCCTAGATTCTGCATTTCCAACATCAATCTATATTTGTCAATCTATGCTCTCTCATACCCTACCATCCATCTTACCATCTACAGCTTCCATAGACACACAATTAGAAGGCTTTTGATATGCTAGCTTTCATGAGTCAAAGCACTGAGTATTGGAGTTTGGATGTCCTGTTGCAGCTGTACAAGACACTGGTAAGACCACATTTGGAGACCAACAATTCTGGTTGCCCCACTGTGGAAAGGATATTGCTAAACCAGAAAGAGTACAGAGAAGATGTACTAGAATGCTACCTGGACTGGAAGGTTTGAGTTATAGGGAGAAGTAGGATACTATGGGACTATTTTTCCATGGATCATAGAGGACTGGGGGGTGACTAATAGATGCCTGTAAAATCATGTCAGGTATAGATAAGGTGGATAGCCAACACCTTCCCCCCATGGAAGGGGAGTCTAAAACTAGAGGGAATAGGTTTAATGTGAGAGGGGAGAGATATAAAACGGTTCAGAAGGTCATTTTTTTCACTCAGAGAATGGTGAGTGTGTGGAACAGGCCACACAGAGGTAATGGTGGAGGCAAGTACAATCTTGTCATTTAAGAACTATCTGGAACGGTACATGGATGTGATAGGTATGGAGGATATGTACCAAACCCAGGCAAATGGGACTAGATAAATTGTGAAAGTTGAGCATCATGGACAAGTTGGGATTAAGGACCTAATTCTATGCTTTAAACCTCTATGACTCTATAACAACCCTATACCACCCTCCCGATATACGCTTTGGGAAGACTTCAGGATATCTTTGAACATGACAGTAAAGTAATGTACCTACTACAATCTAATAGTACGGTCATTTTAAAAGTCATCCCATCATGAAAATAAGAGTCTACTCCAATTAATCTGTTCATAACAGTGTAAATGCCCTCATATTGTCAACCTACAGGAAAAACAAACAATTACGCACTTACAGTAACAAAAAACAAAACATATTTTAATAATTTGTTAAAGGTCAACTAACATGTGAACACAAGGCATTCTAAAATAGGCGGATCTAGACCTTTGAAGATCAGTCAAACATTTACAATGACCCAAGCTAATAAAGCAAACTCTGGAGAATGTCAAAAGCATAGTCAATTAAATATGACATGCCAGGTTCTTCTTAATTTGAACGTAAGGTAGGATCCTCAACCGCAGGGAGGCAGATGCGAAGCTGAAAGGTGATACAGTAATCAGAAATAGTAAGTTGAGTTGGGTCAAGCTGGAACATGACAGAGAGCAAGGAATTGGATTAAATTGCATCTATTTCAATACAATTAAGGCCAATGAACTCAGGGTGGAGATAATATATGGAACTAGGGTATTATAGCTATTACAGAATGATGGTTAAGGAGGGATAGGACTGGCAGCTTAATATGCCGGGGTACAGGTGCTTTAGCAGGGACAGAGGTGGTAGAAAGAGAGGAGGGGGAGTCACATTTTGGCTTTGTAGGTGGATTTAGGAAATAAGAAGGGGATGGTGATGCTGTTGCGGTTGTATTATAGGGCCCCAAAACAGTCAATAGGAATTAGTGAGACAAATATGCAAGGATATTAGGGAGACTTGCAGGAGAAATAGGGTTGTCATAATAAGGGATTTTAATTTTCCTAACATTGACTGGGATAGCCTTAGCATTAAGAGCTTAGATGGGGTGGAATTTGTTCAGTATGTTCAGGAAGGTTTCCTCAAGCAGTATATAGAGGGTCCTACTTGGGTAGGAGTAAAACTCGACCTATTCTTGGGAATTAGGGCAGGGTAGGTGACGGAGGTGATGGAGGACACAGTGGGGGAGCACTTTGGGTCCAATGACGATAACTCTATTCATTTTAAAATAAATATGGAGAGGCACAAAACTGGTCCACAGGTTCAAGTTCTAAATTGAGGCAAGGCAGATTTTGATGGAATTAGGGAGGAACTTTCAGGGGTTGATTGGAATAGTTTAAAAGCGAAGCAGCTAGAGTTCAAGGTTGATATGTTCCTGTGAGGTTGAAGGGCAAAGTTGGCAGGAATGGGGAATTTTGGTCGACAAGAGATATTGAGGCTTTGACCTGAAAAAAGGAAGTATGGCTCAGGTAGAGGCAGCTGGGATCAAGGGAATCCATGGAGGTATATAGGGGATACAGGAGTTTACTGAAGAAGGAAATCAAGAGGGCGAAAAGGGGGCACAAGATAGCCTTGGCTGAGAATATTAGGGTGAATCCAAAGAGGTTCTTTAAGTATATTAAAGGAAAAAAGAATAATTAGAGAGAAAATAGGACCCCTCAAGGGCCAAAGTTGGCATGTATGATTAGAACCTCAGGAGATGGGTGAGGTCCTCAGTGAATATTTCTCCTCTGTGTTTACTTTGGAGAAAGACAAGAAGACTCGGGAATTGGGAAGTTAGTGGCGATATGTTGGAGACAGTCCATATCAAAGTAGAGGAGGTGTTGGATGTGAAGTTGGACAAATCTCCTTGTCCTGACCAGATATATCCAAGAACCCTGCAAGAGGTGAAGGAAGAAATTGTAGGGGCTCTGGCTGATATATTTGCATCATCATTAGCCTGTAAGCTTAACATCTGTGGAGTAGGTATGTTATTTGAGAAGATTCTGAGAGATAAGATATACATGCATTTGGAAAGACAAGTTTTGATTAGGAGCATCAGCATGGCTTTGTGAATGTGAGATCATGCCTCACAAATTTGTTAGAGTTTTTTGATGAAGCAACCAGGAAGGTTGTTGAGGGCAGAACAGTAGAAATAATCAATATAGATTTCAGTAATGCCATTGATAAGGTTCCATATGGTAGCTGCTCTGAAAGGTTAAATCACATGGAATCCAGGGGGAGCTGGCAAATTGGATGCACAATTGTCTTGATGGTAGGAGGCAGAGGGTAATAGTGAAAGAATGCTTGTTGGACTAGAGGCCTGTGACTAGTAGTGCACCTCAGGGTTCTGTGCTGGGTCCATTGTTTCTTGTTATCTAGGCCAATGACTTTGTTGAGAATGTACAAAGCATGATTAGAAAGTTTGGAATGAAAATAAAATAGACCATATCATGAACAGTGGGGAAGGTTATCAGAAATTACAGCAGCACCTTGATCAATAGAGGAAATGGACCGAGAACTAGCAGATAGTGTTTTTTATAGATAAGTGTGAGGTCTTCATTTTTGAAAGTCAAATCAAGACAGGAATTTCATGGTGAATGGTAGGGCCCTAAGGAGCGCAGTGGAACAGAGGGATCTTGGAGTTCAGATGCATAGTTCTCTGAAAGTGAAGTCAGAGGTAGACAGGGCAGTGAAAAAAGCTTTTGGCACACTGGCCTTCATCAGTCCAGGCACTGAGTATAGAAGTTGGGAAATTATGTTACAGTTGTACAGGACAGGTGAGGCCGCAATTGGAGTCTTGTGTTCAGTTTTGGTCACCTTGCTATAGAAAGGATAGTATGAGACTGGAAACTTTGCAGAAGAAATTTGCAAGGATGTTGCCAGGACTCAAGGGTCTGAGTTATAAGGAGCGATTGAACAAGGTAGGACATTTTTCTTTGGAGCTTCGGAGATTGATGGAGGATCTCATAGAAGTGTACAAGATCATGAGATGCATGGATAGGGTGAATGCACTCAGTCTTTTTCCCAGGATTGGTGAAATCGAGGACTAGAGGGCATCATAGAGTCATACAGTCAGAGAGATGTATAAAACAGAAACAGACCTTATGGTCCAACTTGTCTATGCCAATCAGATATCCTAAATTAATCTAGTCCCATTTGCTAACACATGGCCCATATCCCTCTGAACCTTTCCTATTTGTATACCCATCCAGATGCCTTTTAAATGGTGCAATTGTGCCAGCCTCCACCACTTCCTCTGCAGCTCATTCTATACATGCCCTGTCCTCTGCATGAAAAAGTTGTCCCTTAGGTCCCTTTTAAACCTTATTTTGTGAAATTTGAAAAGGTTCAGAAAAGAGGATTGGAGGGTTTAAGCTCTAGGGAGAGGCTGAATAGGCTGGTGCTATTTTCCCTGGAGTGTCAGAGTCTGAGGAATGATCTTATAGAGGTTTATAAAATCATGAGGGGCATGGATAGGGTAAGCAGACAAGGTCATTTCCCTGGGGTGGGGGAGTCCAGAATGAGAGGGCATAGGTTAAGAGTGAGAGAAAACAATGAAAGGGAACCTGAGGGGCATTTTCTTTAAACAAAGAGGGTGGTATGCATATGGAATGGCTTTTGCCCAAAACATCGATTTTCCTGCTCCTCGGATGCTGCCTGGCCTGCTGTGCTTTTCCAGCACCACTCTAGTCTTGACTCTGATCTCCATCATCTGCAGTCCTCACTTTCACCTTTGGAATGAGCTGCCAGCAGAAGAGGTTGTGGCAGACACATTAACAAGATTTAAAAGGCATTTGGACAAATACACAGACAGAAAGAAATGGGCTCGGTGCAGGGAAATGGGATTAGTGTGGATGGACATTTTGGTCGACATGGATGATTTTGATCCAAAGGCCCTGTTTCCATGCTGTCGGACTCTCTGACTCTATGTCTATAATGTTCATTTTCATTTGAAAATGAATTGCCTGTCAACCATTAGAGCCTAATAATTACTTCAAATTTGTTATGTTCAAGAGTGAGGTCACTTTTCCAAAAGCAAATATTACCTGAAATTTAAATCTTAACCTAAAATGTGACAAGGGAGTTTCATATCACATGTTTTCTACAGTTCTGAAATCTTTATGACATGTTCTCCACTGGAAAACGTACTGTAACACATGTTAATATTTACAAAATGGTGGTCAATGTAATGGACAACTTAATATTTGCAGGAAAACCTCTATGACCAATTGTTACATTAAAACCTGGCAATTATATTTAGGGGTTTCAAAAGCTGTGCAACACAAGAAAGTAGAGTTGAGGGGGTAATTGCCTTTTACCTCACAATGGTGACTCTAATCTCAAAAGAGGTATGTGCAGATTGTGTTCCAGGTCTTCTTGAAACTTGCAACAGCCTGCCAGAGATGGTAGAAATTGAAGACTATGATCCTTTGAATGCAGGGACTAATGGTGTGGAAAGTGAGAAGATGAACCCGACAACTGTGCTGGAAAGAAGGGGAAGTTGTGAGGGCAGAAATACAGTAAATAGGTCAGGCATGACAGAGGATTCAGTTACTACAGTGAAGGGAATCCATAATTGGGGAAAATGGAGGTCATGTTGGAAGACCTCTATGTAAGCTGGCATTAGTGATTCTCCAATCCCATGGCTGATTTTTTTTCAAGAAAGTAACCATTGAGCACAAATGCACTGGAGAAAGCTTTTCACACAATCAGGAAAAAAAAATCAGCCCTGTAGATGATGTCCTTAATAATGTATTTGGAACCTCAGTTACCACAGGCTTCTACTGGAGTGTTGCTGAAAGCCCATTGCACTGGCAATTACTTTCTAAAAGCTATGTTAATACTTATACTAATTGAGCAATTAACAAAGTAAAATTGACAGCCTTTCTCCCCCAGCAGGTTTGCTCTCATGCACTGTTTCGAGCTGCATTAAAATACAGAAGGCATCAGGTTGAAGGTGACTTATTAAAGGAGTGTCCCAACTCAATGTCTTCCTGCATGCAACTATTAACCCCAATATTACTCATTGATTCCTCTTTATCAACATTACATTCTGAAAACTTAGCTGGTACAGTTTATAGAAATCTTGAGGTTGTTTTGCTGGTTTTATTGGAATATTGCTGTATCCTTACAAGCAGAAAATATTCATTAACAAGGATAAATCTTCCAAACCAAGAGAAAATAAGTTGTTCCCAGACAATGATGAAAATCACTTTCGAGCAGCCACCAATATGTACAGAAGTGGTGTTCATAAATGTTGAAGGCAGTTTTCTTTTAAAACTTGGGCAGGCAAAATGGTGGCTTTCACATGATTTAGTAATAGATGCTCCTGGTGGCTTCCTATGTGAATGCAAAAACAGAAGCTTCATAAAGTTGTATAAACCAATAAAAATCAAGGGGCGTACGTTGCTAATGGTGGTCAACAGAATGAATATTTGCAATAACAGTAGTGTTCAGTGCACTTGCAATGAGAAAATAAAATTATAAGAATCAACAAGACAGGAAACAAGAAAAAACAATACAAGCATGGACTACTTTCTAAACGGTGAGAAAATTTGTAAAGCCAAAGTACAAAGGGATCTGGGAGTGCTAGTCGAGGATTCTCTAAAGGTAACCATGCAGGTTGAGTCCGTGATTAAGAAAGCGAATGCAATGTTGTCATTTATCTCAAGAGGGTTGGAATATAAAAGCACCGTTGTGCTACTGAGACTTTATAAAGCTCTAGATAGGCCCCATTTGGAGTACTGTGCCCAGTTTTGGTCCCCACACCTCAGGAAGGACATACTGGCACTGGAGCATGTCCAGCGGAGATTCACACGGATGATCCCTGGAATGGTAGGTCTAACATACGAGGAATGGCTGAGGAACCTGGGATTGTATTCATTGGAGTTTAGAAGATTAAGGGGAGATCTAATAGAAACTTACAAGGTAATACATGGCTTGGAAAGGGTCGACACATGGAAATTGTTTCCATTAGGCGAGGAGACTCGGACCCGTGGACACAGCCTTAGAATTAGAGGGGGTAAATTCAGAACAGAAATGCGGAGACATTTCTTCAGCCAGAGAGTGGTGGGCCTGTGGAATTCACTGCCGCAGAGTGCAGTGGAGGCCAGGACGCTAAATGTCTTCAAGGCAGAGATTGATAAATTCTTGATGTCACAAGGAATTAAGGGGAGAATGCAGGTAAGTGGAGTTGAACTGCCCATCAGCCATGATTGAATGGCGGAGTGGATTTGCTGGGCTGAATGGCCTTACTTCCACTCCCATGTCTTATGCTCTTATGGTCTTAAGAGATGTATATTTTTATGTGGGTGGGATAACACATTTTTTGAAAATAGTATGAGGCATGCTAATTGAATGAAGCATAACACATCCAAATTGTGTCCAGTATTATTAAATGAACTTTCCTGTTCATATCAGTATCTTGTACAGTTTTTCAAGAGAAGTTATTTCATTTAAATTACTGGTGTTGCTCATAAAATAACAAAGAAAAAAATTGATGCAAAATCATTTGCTTAACAATCTTGCTGATAGCAATTTTCCATACTCCAAAGTTAGCAACACATATCTATATCTTAGCAACTCAAAACTGTCGCAATGGAGGATATTTGGTTTTCTGTGTTGTACAATTATTTCTTCAACTCACAGATACCTTGCTTCAATTCCGGAGGTATGTCATCTAGCAAGGAACCAGTAGAGACATGTGGTTATAATTGTCTCTTTCTGTGCTGCAGATGACTGGGATTCTTATTTTAGCACTAAGCTTGGATCAAACAAGAATTCCTGCCCTAAACAACAGGTTAACACTGTCTGAGATTCTTGGAATGCATGCATTGTAAACCAGTTATTCTTGTTGACAAGAATACTGACACCTGTTTATCTCTGAAGGTGATGAACTACGTTCGTATGAGAGTGCTAGTCACTAGAGTAAAACGTTAATTATACTTTTAGACTAAGAATAGCTACTAAGCATAAAAATAAATTTTGTCTTACTGACATTGGATCAAAAGGAATTGGATTCTGAATCTGTCTTACCATGTCTTATAAATAGTTACATGTGATAAAACCTGTTTATATTCACTCATAAGAATGTAGGCCTCTGTGTTACTACATGATGCTTGTTGTGACCAGACCCACAGACCAGTGGCACTAAGACCCCAAAGTGAAGCTCATTGATGGTAAAGTATAACTGGTAAACAATAAGACCCACCCAGTGATTTAGCCAAGAAGTGGGAAATAACTTGGGAGAAGCTTGGCGTCAATAGGAAGCACTGAGCAATAGACTCAAAGGCCCACTGAACCATGGAGAGGAGAGGCCCACACCAAACATACGAAAGCAGAGAAGAAGGCCTAAAACAGAGTATATAGCAGTTTGATTGGCAATGAGGATTTCCCATGCAGATAAGAAATTATGCTGATTACTTAATATGAGATTGTTACAAAGCAAGAATCATTATTTTGTCACCAGCGGTACAGTTTGCATACATCATACTTTGAAGTACTTATACAATTGAAAGAAACTTGCTGGAGAGTTTGTCGGAGAGTATTTTAGCTCAGCTTTATCCAATGCCTTGTTTGATTACTTAATCTGACAGTTGGAGATTGACTTGGCAATTGAATAAAACCCGGAATAGTGGTGCTGGAAAAGCACAGCAGTTCAGGCAGCATCCGAGGAGCAGGAAAATCGACGTTTTGGGCAAAAGCCCTTCATCAGGAATACAGGCAGAGTGCTTGAAGGGTGGAGAGATAAATGAGAGGAGGGTGGGGGTGGGGAGAAAGTAGCATAGAGTACAATAAATGTGTGGGTGTGGGGATGAAGGTGATAGGTCAGGGAGGAGGGTGGGGGAAGGTAGCAAAGAGTACAATGGGTGGAGGGGGATGAGATGAAGGTGATAGGTCAGAGAGGAGGGTGGAGTGGATAGATGGAAAAGAAGATAGGCAGGTAGGACAAGTCATGTGGACAGTGCTGAGCTGGAAGTTTGGAACTGGGGTGAGGTGAGGGAAGGGGAAATGAGGAAACTGATGAAGTCCACATTGATGCCTTGGGGTTGAAGTGTACCGAGGCGGAAGGTGAAGCGTTCTTCCTCCAGGCATCGGGTGGTGAGGGAGCGGCGGTAATTGAATAAAACATCTCCCCTTCTCTAATTTTGCAAATTCCTTTTGTCAAACATTTCACAAACATGCTTTTAGGTTGAGCTTGCATCTTAAAATTATATTCATTTGCATCATAACCTTCCACTATGTAACTAGCTGTGTTTTGGGTAAGAGACATACAGAATATTCCCAGACCATGTCCACCAATGGCTCCTAAAATATGAGTAGCAAGTTATTTAGCTGAAGGTTTCCACAAATCAACTAATGTGATTACTGCTTGATTAATATCTGGTGAATATTCTTCCTGTTCTGCGCCACTCTTTTCACAATTTAATTTCTATCTTGCATATTTGATATGATCCTCACTGCCTGTTGATGTGGTGCAGTAGCTTTCTTCATATTCACAAAAATCTTTTAATAAAATTCAGGAAGCTTCCTTCTTCTCTTAACACTCATAGCTTCATCTGTATGACAATTCTCTTGTTCCATTCTTACCCATCTGGATAGTGGTAGCATAAAATTGACTATAATATTTCATTTTATACATGCATTACTATCTCTACAGTGCCCTATTGGCCCATCTTTGACCTGCTCCTACTCCTCAGAATGGCAACTGACATGATCTGACAGCAATTTTGTTTTTGTGAGGGATTTCTGAGGGATCGTCCAGTGAAATTATATGGGTAGAAATTGGAAATAAGAAAGGAATTATCATCTTGATGGGATTGTACTACAGCCCCCCAAAAAGTCAGAGGGAAATTTATTAAATTCCTCACCATCCAAGCCTTTAACACAATCTCAAACCCAGTCAATATTTGGAAAATTAAAATCCCCTTATAATATGACAATTACTCTGAAGGATATCTGAAATCTCTCTACATTTTTGTTTCTCACAGAGTTAAAGGCTTGGATGGTGAGGAATTTGTTAAATGTGTTGAAGGACGCTTTCTTTATCACTATGAAGTGGTGGAGACTGGTACAATTACAACATTTAAAAGGCACCTGGATGAGTATATGAATAGGAAGGGTTTAGAGGGATATGGGCCAAATGCTGGCAAATGGATGGGTCCAGTTTAAATTAGGATATCTAGTCACCATGGACAAGTTGGACCGAAGGGTCTGTTTCCGTGCTGTAAGTCTTTATGACTCTATAACTATGTATACATATCGACTAGAGAAGGAACAAACTTGACCTTCTCTTGGGAAATAAGGCAGGGCAAGTCACTGAATTTTCATAAGGGAACACTTTAGGATCATAATTCTATTAGTTTTAAAATAGTTGTGGGAATGGATAAACCTCTCAAAAAAGTCCAAAACGGGCACCTCCACATCATAAAAGTTGATGCTCTTAATTGGAGTAAGGCAAACTTTAATGGTATGGGGCAAGAACTTTCTAAAGTTGATAGGGGTAGATTGTTCCCAGATAAAGGGATGACTGACAAGTGGAAGGCTTTCAAACAGGAGTTCAGAGGCATTATGTTCTTGTTAGAGTGAAGGATAAGGCTGGTAAGAGTAGGATACAATGGATGAATAAAGATATTG
Source organism: Chiloscyllium punctatum (assembly GCF_047496795.1). NCBI lineage: Eukaryota > Metazoa > Chordata > Chondrichthyes > Orectolobiformes > Hemiscylliidae > Chiloscyllium > Chiloscyllium punctatum. Next base: position 85,034,421 of record NC_092747.1, read on the forward strand.
AGATTCTAGTCAAGAATAAGAAAGAGTCATATATTAGATGCAGACAACTGGGTTCAACTGAATCTCTCAAGGAATATAAAGAGTGTAGGGATATTCTTAAGAGGGAAATCAGGAGGGCAAAAAGGGGATTTGAGATAACCTTGGCAAATAAAGTTAAGGATAATCCAGAGATTCTACAAATACGTTAAGAGCAAGAAAACAATGAGAAGGTGGAAACGGCCCCTTAAAGATCAATGAGATTGTATTGATCTATGTGTTGAAATTCAAGAGATGGGAGCGACACTAAATAAATATATGACATCAGTTTTTACTGTGGAGAATGAAATGGAGGATAGAGAACTCAGGGAAATAAATATTGATGTTTTGAAAACCGATCAATTATAGAAGAGGAAGTGCTGGAGATCTTAAAAAAACATAAAGATAGATAAATCATCAGTACTTGATCAATTATAACCCCAAGACATTGTAGGAAGTTAGGGAAGAAACTTGGGTCCCCTAGCAGAAATATTCACATTATCTATAACCATGGCTGAGATGCCGGAGAACTGAAGAGTGGCAAATGTTGTGCCTCTATTTACGAAAGGCTGTAAGGAGCAATCTGGGAACTACAGACCTGTGAGCCTGACATCAGTGGTGGGTAAGTTGTTGGAGATAATTTTGAAAGATAGGATTTGCATGCATTTGTAGAAGCAAGAACTAATTAGAGATAGTCAGCATGGCTTTGTTCAAAGGAATTCTTGTCTCACAAACTTGATTGAGTCTTTTAAGAAAATCACCAAAAATATTGATGAGAGCAGAGTGGTAGATGTTGTTCACCTGGACTTTTGATATAAACCCTTTGACAAAGTTCCAAAGTTAGGTAAGGGGTAGATGTAGATGTAGGGGTATGGGTGGGTTACGCTTCGGCGGGTCGGTGTGGACTTGTTGGGCCGAAGGGCCTGTTTCCACACTGTAAGTAATCTAATCTAATCTAATCTAATCTAATTAGAAAAGTCAGATCACTTTTGCCAATTGAATATAAAATTGGCTTGATGGTGGGAGACAGGATTGTGGTGGAGGGTTGTTTTTTGGACTGGAAACCTGTGATCAGCAGAGCTCCACAAGGATCAGTATTGGGTCCACTTTGATTTTCGTTTATATAATCAATTTAGGTGAGAATTTAGGAAGCATGGTTCGTGTGTTTGCAAATGACACAAAAGTTGATGTTATAGTGGACAGTGAAGATGGTTATCTAAGATTACAAAGAGATCTTGATCAATTGGATCAATGGACTGAGGAGTGACAGCTGGAATTTAATTTAATTGCAAGGTGTTGCTTTTTGGGAAAAAAAGCAAATGTGTAGGACTTATACAATTCACAGTTGGGCCCTGGGTATTGTTGTAGAACTGTGAGATCTTGGGGTTCAGGTATATAATTCTTTGAAATTTGTGTCACAGGTAGTCAGGGAAGACATTTACATTTATCTTCATTGTTCAGATCCTAAAGTATAAAAGTCGGGATGTTATGATGAGGTTGTATAGGACATTGGTGAGGTCGCTTCTGGAGTATTGTGTGCAGTTCTGATTGCCCTGTGAGAAGAAGGACATTATTAAATTGGAGAGAGTTCGGAAAAGATTTACCAAGATGTTGCCAGGAATGGAAGGTTTGAGTTACAGAGATAGGTTGGATCATCTGGGATTTTGTTCATTGGAGTTTAGGAGACTGAGGGGTGACCTTATATGGATTTATAAAATCATGACAGTCATAGATAAGGTTAATAGCAAGGGTTTTTTTTCCATCAGATGGGCAGTTCAAAACTAGCAGAAATATTTGTAAGATGCAGGAGAAAGCTTTAAAAGAGACATAAGGGGCAACATTTTTATACAAAGTGTGATTTTTGTGTGGAGTGAACTGTGAGAGGAAGTTGTGGGCACAGTTACAATGTTTTAAGACATTTGGATAATTAAATGAATAGCAAAGGTTTGGAGGGGTATAGGCCAAATGCAGGAAGGTGGGACTAGCTTAGTTTGGCAACATGGTCAATGTGAGCTAGTTGGACTGAAGAGTCTGATTCCATTCTATATGACTCTATGACTGTTTAGATGCAAGTTGACAATAACCAATCTTCACACTTCAGCTTTATTCTGGACTCATTATTATTCTTTTATTACTGCTATGAATGAGCCAGATGTTTTCCCTCTATATTCCTAGTCAGTAACATCTACATCATCTTGATGGCTTCCTTTTAAAATAAATTATGCCCTGGCTCTGATTCTAGCCCTCTCCATTTCTGCTCGTACAAAAATAACCTGACACTGTACACTGCTGTCTGAAAAGTCAAATTCCAATTTCATTCCATAATCATTTGTTTTAGTAATGTTGGCATCATAGAATAGCATCAGTATTCCACCAATTAATCCACCTATTTTCAAATTATGAGGGTGGTTAACAATGCAATAATGACTGGATAATCAACTTTATTTGTGTGTAAATAGTAAATAGTAAATAGGATGGGTATTGACCAGGCCACAGATTATTGTGGTGCTGAAGGCAGCCATTTGGCCCATTGAACATGAATCAGCTCCACTAAAAACGTCATTAGCTGGTGTCACTCTCCTGTTTCTCCCCATACCCTTACACATTATTTTGATCTAAATGTCTCCTTTACCACATTTCCAGATGGTGCATTTCATGCCCTTAGGAATGGAGTAACTCCCTGCTCTTCTTTGCACTTGCACCAACTTTGAGATCATCTAAAACTGCTGCACACACCCTAATTTGTACAAAATCCCTTTCACCCATTAGTTCATGATTTCACTATGCTTTGCTGTTAGATAATGCTCATATTTGTTTATAAATCCTCCTTGAATTCATCCCACCCAGGCCCCACTCTCAGTTTGTTGTGACACTCTAATGATAGCCTGTTGAGTATCTTTGATTTAATTGGCTCCTCCACTGCTAGCTGTGCCTTCAGCTATGTTGACTGTAAACTCCAGAGTTCATTCCCTAACATCTCTGCCTCAAAACTTACCTTTCTTCCTTTGAGATGCTCCTTTAAAGCTTAGTTACCTGACCAACATTTTGATGATCTTGTCTGGTATCTGTTTGTGTTAGTTTGATTCTATGATGATGCTGTGAAGCACTAAGGCATACATTGCAATGTTAAAAGTACTAGATAAACAAAGGTTACTGTTCTTATTTTTACTTGCCTGATTTTAATTCTCATTGTTTAAAGTTAATGTAAAATGATACTGGTGAGATATAAATTCAAATTTCTTGTCAGTCTAGTCAGTTTTCCAGCAGGTGAGTTTGGTTAAGATTGCAGTCATTGCTAACATTGCTCCAAGAACACTTGAAATTCATCCACCCTCCTGTCACCTCCACTCTCAATTTTCCAATTCCCTTCTGTCTGGGATTGAAGCTTCAGCCAGCATTAACTCTAGCTTGTTCAGAGTGTTACCATCCACATCCCAACCCCACAAAGTCCCATGCAGCCTATAACCGACAATCACTGTTACCTCCACTGTTTCTTTGTTACTCAGGAAATCAGCTTCAAATTTGCTGCCATCCAATAAACAGACTATTGAGGACCAAAAACATCACACTTGAAATTGTTTTCAATCAAATGAACCGCTTGCATTTGACTCCCAAATTTCTCTTGTTCTGGTTTTCTCACACTGTAAATTGTATTCAAAGCATCAAGCACACAGAGCTCTTCCCCTCAAATCACCAAGACAAAATGATCAGAGTAGAATTCATCAACTGTAATGACTACCTAAGATAAACAATTGTAAGAACCGATTCCCAGGATGAATAAAAACAGATTACCATTAAATAACTACATATTCAGCTATCTTTGTTCTACTTGATTGGAATGAAGTGCCTGAATTTCAAGACAGATTGCTGCTCAGAGTATATATTTTAAAATCTCTACCGCTAATCTTCAAACAGCAATCTCTCCTTCCTGTTGTCATTCATTTTCCACAACCTTTGGTGGTTATTTACAAAGCAGCCATACCTCACAATCTGAGTTAACTCCAGCATTAAAATGTCCCAGCAGATAGAGCCACTCGCCTACAGTTCTTTACTGATGTTGCTGATAGAAGGACTTACTTTCAGAGGTAATGCAAGTGTACAGCACATATATTGTGCTTATGTAAACAAGGCTCTGACTGTTATATGTTCTCAAAACTATAAAGTGCTGTGGTATTACAACAGGATATTTGACCATGAATGGGAATGAATTTTCAATGATAATACATGCTCTTCATTCACAGCAATCCCAGCACAATCGTAATCACAGCATTTACCATGTCATAGATGATAATAAATATTTGCTTAATGAACTGATTTAGAAGGTCTGGCTTTAGTGCACCGTTTTTAAGTTAGATTTTCCAAGCTCTCATGTACGTGAGATAATGCTTCTGGAGTTTCTAACAATCCCAAAATCAACTGGACCTATTGTCCCCATATTTCACCAGGTACATTTTGGACTGGGTTTTCTGAAGAGTTGAAATCTCACACAGATTGCCACTTTATTCCTTCTTCTTTCCCAATGAAGAAATCTCCATACTTCTGACAGGATGTTCTGATCAGGGCTCCATTAGAAATCAGAGCTTAACTTAATTTGTTGTGCAAACATGTTAGGGAAAGGCAAACCCTGTCCCCTCATGATAACGGTTTCCTGAAGAAAGATTGAACCCAAAATGTTGACTTCACCACTTGATGTTGCCAGGCTTGCTGTGTTCTTCCAGCTTCCTGCTTGCCCTCTTGACAACAGTCAACTGTCGTTCTTTGAAATTATAGATACAGAATCAAGTCGGTCACTTTCACAGCTGCTGCCAACAGCTAAGTACAGGTAAGTGTGAGAGTAGAGTGTTTCCAGTCTAAGGGGAGGGTGCCAGGTAGGTAGGGTGTCAGGGTGCCAGTTTGGTGGTGTGTCAGCTGGAACATCTAGGTTGACTATGTATAGAATACACAAATAACAGTCTAAATTTCGTATTTACTTGAATAGAATAGAATCCATACAGTGTGGAAGTAGACCGTTCAGCCTATTGACTCCACACTGACCCTCCAAAGAGCATCCCACCCAGACTCACTATCCTTGTACCACTGCATTTCCCATGGCTAACCCACCTAGCATGCACACCCCTGGACACTACAGGCATTTTAGCATGGTTAATCCACCTAACATGCTCATCTTGGGCCATGGGAGGAAACCGGACAACCCAGAGGAAATCCATGCAGACACAGGGAGAATGTGCAAATGTCAGACAGACAGTCACACAAGGTGAGAATTGAGCCTGAGTGCATTGTACTGTGAGGCAGCAGTGCTAACCACTGGGCCACCGTGCTGACTTAATTTCATCAGAGATCTCTTGTTTAACTGAAGGATTCCAAGCATTGGGGAATTACCCAGCAGAATCTTCAATTTTCTTGACAATTCCTTCAGAATCTGTTCCAAAGAGGATTCCACGTGTTCCCTTCTGCAATACCAATTTATGCTGGAATAACAACTGTCAGGCCAGTGGAAAATTGAGAGCATTCATTTCAAGCTGGAGCAAGGAATTTTTTAATTCGCCTCTTCCAGAATAATTCCCAAATTAAAACTAGCCTGCTCTTGAAATAGGTTGCTTGTTTTGTAGGATACTATCCTGATGGTTACCGTTAGCATATATGCCATGGCAAGAGAAAAAAAAGACAAAGATTTGTCTTCAGATCAAAACCATTTAATTGTGGCAAGTGTGAAAATAGGTAAGTCCCCTGGGCCAGATGGGATTTATCCTAGGAATCTCTGGGAAGCCATGGAAGAGATTGCAGAGCCTTTGGCTTTGATCTTTATGTCGTCATTGTCTACAGGAATAGTGCCAGAAGACTGGAGGATAGCAAGTGCAGTCCCCTTGTTCAAGAAGGGGAGTAGAGACAACCTTGGTAATTATAAATCAATGAGCCTTATTTCAGTTGTGGGTAAAGTGTTCGAAAAGGTTATAAGAGATAGGATTTATAATCATCAAGAAAGGAATAAATTGAATAAGGATAGTCAACACGGTTTTGTGAAGGGTAGGTAGAGATAGTTAACATGGTTTATGATGTTGTGCCTCACAAACCTTATTGAGTTCTTTGAGAAGGTGACCAAACAGGTGGCTGAGGATAAAGCCGTTGATGTTGTGTACATGGATTTCAGTAAGGCATTTGATAAGGTTCCCCATGGTAGGCTACTGCACAAAATATGGAGACATGGGATTGAGGGTGATTTAGCAGTTTAGATCAGAACTTGGTGAGCTGAAAGAAGACAGAGGGTGATGTTTGATGAGAAATGTTCATCCTGGAGTTCACCTACTAGTGGTGTACCATAAGGAGCAGTTTTGGGTCCACTGTTGTTTGTCATTTTTATGAATGACCTAGATGAGGGTGTAGAAGGATGGGTTAATAAATTTGTGGATGACACTAAGGTGGGTGGAGTTGCGGGTACTGGATATTGCAGGTTACAGAGGGACAGAGATAAGCTGCAGAACTGGGCTGAGAGGTGGCAAATGGAGCTTAATGCGGAAAAGTGTGAGGTGTTTCACTTTGGAACGAGCAACAGGAATAAAGACTACTAGGCTAATGGTAAGATTCTTGGTAGTGTACATGAGCAGACAGATCTTGTTATCCATGTACATAACTTCCTGAAAGTTGTCATCCAGGTTGATAGAGTTGTTAAGAAGGCATACAGTGAATTGGCTTTTATTGGTAGAGGGGTTGAGTTACGGAGCCATGAGGTCATGTTGCATCTGCACAAACCTCTGGTGCGGCCACACTTGGATTATTGCATCCGGTTCTGGTCACCACATTGTAGGAAGGATGTGGAAGCTTTGGAAAGGGTTCAGAGTAGTTTTACTAGAATGTTGCCTGGTATGGAGGGAAGGTCTTATGAGGGACTTGAGACTATTTTTGTTAGAGACAAGAAGGTTGAAAGGTGACTTATTTGAGACATATAAGATAATCAGAGGGTTAGATAGGGTGGATGGTGAGAGCCTTTTTCCTCAGTATGATATTGTGTCTTTTTACACATCGCTATCTCAGCATGATAGCCAGCACGAGGTGACATAACTTTAAATTGAGGGGTGATGGATATAGGATACATGTCATAGGTAGTTTCGTTACTCAGAGAGTAGTAGGGGCATGGCATGCCCTGCCTGAAACAGTAGTAAACTCACCAACTTTAAGGGTATGAGAAGGATTTCTGGCTGTAACAGCTGCTCCTTTTTTTGAGATATTTTAGGTGCTGGAGGTGATTTCCTCAAATTCCAGGAGCAGCAATTACTGTTTTATATGCTGTTGCATTGTTGAGGAAATTTGGGAAAAAAAAGTCAAAACAGCAGTAGTTTTATAAAGGGAGAAGAACAGACAAAGGAAGCACATGGTGAGGACGGTGCAGGAGAGAGAGAGAGAGAGAGAGGGAGAGGGAGAGGGAGAGGGAGAACAAACCTGCACAGTTACTGCCTTTGCTGTTTTGAATTCATGTATCACTGGACATCGGAGTGCATCTGGGAAAATTAACAAACAGTGAAATTCACAACTAATCTTGGAGGAACTGTTGGGCGAAGTTCACAGCACAGAATCAGATAAGTTAATTGTTCTTTCAAGTGTGTCCAACAGAAAGGCTGCAGTAACGAGTAGAGTGGGTTATTTCTTAATTACATGTTTTTGGAGATATGTCTCTTGATTAAACTTAAAATATTAGTCACAACTATTAATTTAACCTGGGGCAGTGTTTTATAGAGGAATAAGACGGTGTTATTTTCTGGGTCTGTGAATTGTGAAGGGCCAAAAATGGCCTCTAATACAGTGATATGTACTTCTTGTCACATATGGGAGTTTAAAGAGAGTTTAAGAGTTACTACAGATTATATCTGCCATAAATGCTGTTGGATGCGAATCATATCAGATCGAATGGATCAGTCGGAGAGGCAGTTAGAAGCAATGAGGAATTTGCAACAGCAACAGGATGTGATGGATGGCAGTTATAGGAAGGGGGGAAAGTCTCAGATACAGTCACATAGATGGGTTAACTCCAGTAAAGGTAGGAGAGGTAGGCACCTAGTGCAAGAGTCTTTTGTGGATATACCCATTTCACACAGGTATGCTGCTTTGGAAAATGTAGGGGGTTATGGATTCTCAGGGGAACGTAGCACAATCAACCAAGTTTCTGGTAATGAGATTGGCTCGACTGCAACAAGGGATACATCGGCTTCCAAGAGATCAATTGTGCTAGGGAATTCTGTAGTCCAAGGTACAGACAGACGTTTCTGTGGCCAGAAACGAAAAAGCAGAATGGTGTGTTGCTTCCCTGGTGTCAGGATCAAGGATGTCTCAGAGAGGGTGCAGAATGTTCTTACGGGGAAGAGGGACCAGCAAGAGGTCATTGTCCACATTGAAACCAATGACATAGGAGGGGAGAAGATTGAGATTCTGAAGAGAGTTTACAGAGAGTTTGGCAAGAATTTAAAAAGGAGGTCCTTGAGACTAGTAATATCTGGATTACTCCTGGTGCTATGAGCTAGTGAGGACAGGAATAGGAGGATAGAGAAGATGAATGCATGGCTGAGGAGCTGGTGTATGGGAGAAGGATTCACATTTTTGGATCATTGGAATCTTTTTTGGGGTAGAAGTGACCTGTACAAGAAGGACGGATTGCACCTAAATTGGAAGGGGACTAATATACTGGCAGGGAAATTTGCTAGAGCTGCTCAGGAGGATTTAAACCAGTAAGGTGTCAGGGGTGGGGGGTGGGACCCAGGGAGATAGTGAGGAAAGAGATCAATCTGAGACTGCTACAGTTGAGAACAGAAGCGAGTAAAACAGTCAGGGCAGGCAGGGACAAGGTAGGTCTAATAAAGTAAATTATGTTTATTTCAATGCAAGGGGACTAACGGGAAGATGAACTCAGGGCATGGTTAGGAACATGGGACTGGGATACCATAGCAATTACAGATACATGGCTCAGGGATGGGCAGGACTGGCAGCTTAATGTTCCAGGATACAAAGGAAAGATAGAAAAGGAGGCAAGAGAGGAGAGGGAGTGGTGTTTTTGATAAGGGATAGCATTACAGCTGCACTGAGGGAGGATATTCACAGAAATACATCCAGAGAAGTTATTTGGGTGGAACTGAGAAATAAGAAAGGGGTGATCACCTCATTGGGATTGTATTATAGACCCCCCAATAGTCAGAGGGAAATTGAGGAACATACTTGTAAGGAGATCTCAGCTATCTGTAAGAATAATAGGGGGGTTATGGTAGAGAATTTTAACTTTCCAAACATAGACTGGGACTGCCTTGTGTTAGGGTTTAGATGGAGATGAATTTGTTAAGTGCATAAAAGACAATTTTCTGATTCAGTATATGAATGTACCTACGAGGAAATGTGAAAAACTTGACTTAGTCTTGAGAAATAAGGCAGGGCAGGTGACTGAGGTGTCAGTGGGGGAGCAACCATAATTCTATTAGATTTAAAATAGTGATGGAAAAGGATAGACCAGATATAAAAGTTGAAGTTCTAAATTGGAGAAAGGCCAATTTTGACAGTATTAGGAAAGAACTTTTGAAAGCTGATTGGGGGCAGATATTCGCAGGTAAAGGGACAGCTGGAGAATGGGAAGCCTTCAGAAATGAGATAACGAGAATCCAGAGAAAGTATATTCCTGTTAGGGTGAAAGGAAAGACTGGAAGGTATAAGGAATGCTGGTTGACTAAAGAAATTGAGGGTTTCATCAAGAAAAAGAAGGAAGCATATCTAAGGTATAGACAGGATAGATCAAGTGAATCCTTAGAAGAGTATAAAGGAAGTAGGAGTATACTTATGAGGGAAATCAGGAGGGCATAAAGGGGACATGAGATAGCTTTGGCAAATAGAATAAAGGAGAATCCAAAGGGTTTTACAAATACATTAAGGATAACAAGGTAACTAGGGAGAGAATAGGGCCGCTCAAAGATCAGCAAGGCGCCTTTGGTGGAGCTGCAGAAAATGGAGGAGATACTAAATGAGTATTTTGCATCAGTATTTACTGTGGAAAAGGATATGGAAGATATAGACTGTAGGGAAATAGATGGTGACTTCTTGAAAAATGTCCAGGTTACAGAGGAGGAAGTGCTGGATGTCTTGAAATGGTTAAAGGCAGATAAATTCCCAGGACCTGATCAGGTGTGGCCGAGAACTCTGTGGGAAGGTAGAGAAGTGATTGCTGGGCCTCTTGCTGAGATATTTGTATCATCGATAGTCACAGATGAGGTGCCGGAAGAATGGAGTTTGGCAAATGTGGTGCCACTGTTTAAGAAGGGTGGTAAGGACAAGCCAGGGAACTATAGACTAGTGAGCGTGACGTCGGTGGTGGGCAAGTTGTTGGAGGGAATCCTGAGGAACAGGATGTACATGTATTTGGAAAGGCAAGGACTGATTAGGGATAGTCAACATGGCGTTGTGCATGGGAAATCATGTCTCACACACTTGATTGAGATTTTTGAAGAAATAACAAAGAGGATTGATGAGGGCAGAGCAGTAGATGTGATCTATATGGACTTCAGTAAGGCGTTCGACAAGGTTCCCCATGGGAGACTGATTAGCAAGGTTAGATCTCATGGAATACAGGGAGAACTAGCCATTTGGATACAGAACTGGTTCAAAGGTAGAAGACAGAGGGTGGTGGTGGAGGGTTGTTTTTCAGACTGGAGGCCTGTGCCACAAGGATCGGTGCTGGGCCCTCTACTTTTTGTCATTTAAATAAATGATTTGGATGCGAGCATAAGCGGTACAGTTAGAACATTTGCAAATGACACCAAAATTGGAGGTGTAGTGGACAGCAAAGAGGGTTACCTCCGATTACAACAGGATCTTGACCAGATGGGCCAATGGGCTGAGAAGTGGCAGGTGGAGTTTAATTCAGTTAAATCCGAGGTGTTGCATTTTGGGAAAGCAAATCTTAGCAGGACTTACGCACTTAATGGTAAGGTCCTCGGGAGCGTTGCTGAACAAAGAGACCTTGGAGTGCAGGTTCATTGCTCCTTGAAAGTGGAGTCATAGGTAGACAAAATAGTGAAGAAGGCATTTGGTATGCTTTCTTTTATTGGTCAGAGTATTGAGTACAGGAGTTGGGAGGTCACGTTGTGGCTGTATAGGACATTGGTTTGACCACTATAGGAATATTGCGTGCAATTCTGGTCTCTTCCTATCAGAAAGATGTTGTGAAACTTGGAAGGGTTCAGAAAAGATTTACAAGGATGTTGCCAGGGTTGGAGAATTTGGCTATGGGGTGAGGCTGAATAGGCAGGGGCTGTTTTTCCTGGAGTGTCGGAGGCTGAAGTGTGACCTTATAGAGGTTTAAAAAATTATGAGGGGCATGGATAGGGTAAATAGGCAAAGTCTTTTCCTTGGAGTTGGGGAGTCCAGAACTAGAGGGCATAGGTTTAGGGTGAGAGGGGAAAGATATAAAAGACATCTAAGGGGTAATATTTTCACACATTTGGTAGTACGGGTATGGAATGAGCTGCCAGAGGAAGTGGTGAAGGCTGGTACAATTGCATTTGGATGGGTATATGAATAGGAAGGGCTAGGAGGGAAAGGGGCCGGATGCTGGCAGATGGGACTAGATTGTGTTGGGATATCTGGTTGGCATGGATGGGTTGGACCGAAGGGTCTGTTTCCATGGTGTACATCTCTATGACTCTATAGCATCTAAATGGTCATTGGATGAACCTATGGATGAACATGGAATAGTGTAGATTAGATGGACTTCAGATCAGTTCCACAGGTTGGTGTAACATCAAGGGCTGTTCTGTAATATTTTATATTCTATCTCTGCCATATAAACATGAAACAAATGCCAAAATGTTTGAAAGTTAATGCAGAAACTGACAATTTCAATGTGGCGAGCTCACCTGTGAAAATGATGTGGGAATTTTCCTTGAGCATTTTTTAACTATTAATCAGTTGCACTTCTTTTTGAACCAAAGCATTTCTCTCTTTACTAACTCTCTTCAGCTCAGTCAAAAATGATTCTACTTCCAGCTCAATATCCTGTGCTCTCTCACTCACTACTCTGCACGATCACTTGTAATGTCCAAATATCACTCAGCCCCTACGTACTTAACACTGTTTCAACCTGTCACTAATATAGTTCCAAATCCTGTATAGTTGCAATGCCTACACACACCCACCCACCCAGATCTGGAACAACATGCCCTTATTTACAAGCATCTTAGCAAATATATTTTTAAAAATTCAAACATATAAAGAATAATTTTCACCATGTCTCCATCATTGTCCTATCAGCACTCCATGCCAGTCAGGCTGTTTTGAATACGACAGCAGGCCAAACATCAATTTGTTACTTTGACTAGTATCTGTTAATGATATGCGAACAAGAATATAACAGAGCTCTCAGCTTTAAGCTGTACATGTACCAACCTTTTAACAGTCTGTAACACAGTGGGCATAATTGTATTGGGTCCGAGTGACATGGACTATTCAAGATGTATGCCAGAATTAGATGAGAATTCTAAGGAGGCAGATCTCAACACTGAGATTATCTCACTCCATCTTTTAAACTTTATACAAGCAGTGCAATGAAGAGTTTTCAATTAAGGGGGATTGTTGCTTCTTAAATTCCATTCAACAGCCTGTTATGGGCCAGGCCAGACTCACTCAAAATGTTTTAAGAAAGTAGCCCAGACCCTAACTTTTTATTTCTTTTCAGGCGGATGAGAAATGGATATTCCAGGAGTGATGCAGCTGGTCAAACCACTCAGCTTTAAACAAGACAGAATTTGTTTAAACATTACAGATGAAATGTGAACAAAAGAAGACCAAATTTTGAATAACAACTTATTTGATAATCCAACCAACACAATATCACAATTTAATGAAACAGTTCTAATCCCTGCAACATCCCATAAACACACTCCTTGACAAAAAAGTAAATTCAAACACAGGTTCTTACAGGAAGGAAAGTTTTCAGCGAGAAAATTTATGTCAGACCTTTGTTGAAGCACAGAAGATCTTTTCACTGTAGCTGCTTCTCTGCTACCAGCAATTTTCTGACTGTCTGCGAAAAACCAAATGAGTAAAGACCTGAACTGTGAGAACTGGCCACTCCCTGCCATTGTTCAAAGTAATCATTTTCAGACAAATCAGCACCTCTGTCATTACAAACGCTCTTGGAAGAAATCAAGGACAACAGAACCTTGTTAGTGGGGTGGCATCTCCTGGTTGATTTCATTAATATTCAAGATCCTATCTTAAAAAAAACTTTCCAACCAGCTCAACATCGAGCAAACTTTATATGGAAACTGAAGTGGATGCCTTGTGGATTCAGTTCATTGCTTGTTCTAAAGGATCTCTACTATCTCAAGGCATGCTCCATGAGCATTGCCATATGCACCCCACATCTTCAAACATTAGAATGTGACATGTGCCAACTTCGAAAAATCGTCATTACACATTTCTGAATTACTCACAGGATTCTTCTGAACTTTAATGTTGTACATTTATGCTGCACAAGCAATCATCATTGTAATATTGAGGCAAGTACACTGTACACTTAGGAATACACACCTGATTCATGGACTGAACTAAGAAGCATCTCCGGGCTCTTCTCTTGCTGTCATAGTACTCATTCACTCTTAGCCTATCAAGATGCTTTTTGCGCAGCATCACTGCCTTGCCTTATCATGTCTTTTCACACATTGCTATCGCAACCAGAGATACCAGGTTTATATATTTTTTTCTGTACCAACTTGAAGCCAGGAATTGTGTTATAGTTGTTAACCAAAGTCAGCCAAGTCAAGAGAAAATAGTTTTGTTAACAGACATTATTTAAGAAACATCTTGAGCTCTGGCCTGTCTTATATTGACAACAAAGCAGAACCAATTTAAGCATGGCAACAGTGGTAGAGATATCAACATAAAGTAGCTCAGAACTACCTGAAAAGCCATGAGGCAAGATCAATGAATCATGAGGCAAAAGTCCTGCATTGACTTTCTGAATAGAATAAGTTTAAAATTTACCTAAATTGAGGTGAACTCTGATGTGGCAAGTTATCTACGGGAATGGAAAAGTCCTTCCTTCTTCAGTGATCCTTTGATACCAGACAAGTACAAGCATGAATTGGAGTTATGGAAAATTGCCCTTATTGATACAGAACAGATTAAGTCTCCATTCGAAGCAGCAAACTCCAGGTCAGTATTGTTTTACATATATAGCACATTACAGATGGAACATCTGCAGTTTTTCTCAGTCACTCCTGGAAACATTTAATTTAACCCCTGGAAAAATCTGATTATTATACTTGCTCATAGCAACCAATACTCCTTACATCCAGAGCAATTGGCAGATTCCCTTTTTTAATGATTTATATTAATTTGAGTGTTGCTCCAGTGATGACTTGTTGAAGCATGAGTTTGAGTCTAGAGAGATGTTCCAAGTGGTGAGGCATACGTGCAAATACCACATTGGATTACCTCTGTTGTGAGGAGACCATCCATGAGCTTTCCAGCCTCGATCTAACTAGGGCAGAGAGGCTTCCCCACTTGGCATCATCCCCTGTCTTCAAACCTATCACAGCAGATTTAGTTCTAACGAAAAGTTCAAAGAAATCCCACTATTTGATTATCAGACAAGATTACAGATGATGCAATCCCTCTACCTTAGTATACCTTGGACTGGGTGGGTTATCCATCTATCAATAATATCTATTAAAGTTGCTTTCTGAGTGAAAGGTAAAAGTAGTACAGCAAGATTAGGTACTTGAAGCTTGGTTTTGGAAGTTCACATTCAGCAATTGTTTTGATGATGAAAGATACCCTCCAGAGAAGAACAGCATGGTAAAACATTTGAGTGTGATTTAATTTCTCCAGAGATAAGAGGAAAACATACGCAAGAGATAAACAGGTTGCAAAAGGCAGTGGAGGTGTGTGTTGAAGAGTGTGGCACTGGAAAAGCACAGCCAGTCAGGCAGCATCCGAGAAGCAGGAGAGTCACCATTTTAGGCTCAAGCCCTTTATGAAGAGCTTATGCCCAAAATGTTGAACCTCCTGCTTCTGAGATGCTGCGTGACTGGCTATGCTTTTCCAGCACCACGCTCTTCGACTCTGACCTCCAGCATCTGCAGTCCTCACTTTCTCCTAATAGATGTGTGTGGCTTTGTGCCATTTCATGATGTTGCCTTACAGCATACTCAGAACTTCATATGGTTGAGTCATCAGTTAAGAAGAACATCAACAAACACAGAGAAAACTGGAGAAACTCAGCATCTGTGGAAAAAGAAGCAGAGTTAATGTTTTGAATTTGGCATGACTCTTGTTCAGAATTTCAGAAAAAGAACCAGCGCTCTGGCAGTTCTTCATCCACTTCGTAGATCTATTTTACAGCCTTCTTTTGTATTACTGGCTATCTTACCCTCATATTTAACCTTCTCCCTCCTTATTTATTTTTTGTTGCCCTCTGTTGGACTTTGTGAGCTTCCCAATCCTCTGGTTTCCCCTTCACCACATTATATGCTTTCTCTTTTGATTTTATGAAATCCCTGACTTCCCTAGTCAGCTGTGGTTGCCTCATCCCCCCACCCCCCTCCATACCATGTTTCTTTGTTTTTGATTAGATTAGATTCCCTATGGAAACAGGCCCTTCGGCCCATCAAGTCCACACTGACCCTCCAAAGAGTAACTCTCCAAAACCCATTCCCCTAGCCTATATTTACCCCTGACTAACACACCTATCACTATGGGCAATTTACCTGACCTGCACTTGTTTGGATTGTGGGAGGAAACCTGAGCACCCGGAGGAAACCCACGCAGACACGAGGAGAATGCGCAAACTCCACACAGACAGTCGCCTAAGGCGGGAATCGAACCTAGACCCCTGGCGCTGTGAGGCAGCAGTGCTAACCACTGAGCCATTGTGCCATCTATTTGTATTTTGAAATTTGTTATGTCCATTCTGCATTGCTACTGCATGAATATACGGAAAAAGGTCAACACAAAGATCCATTACCTGCTGGCTGTATGCTTAATGTTGAAACTGTTCTGACACTTGCAGGTAATGATCAAACAGATTGGGAATTTACAACTCGAGAAAACTCAACAAGCATAAAAACTGTGACATGAACCTTGCCCAGCACTGGGACACCCCATCTCACATCCAGCTTGAAAGCTGGTTTATCTTCTAAGTTCATGCATTCATTTTTTAAGTGTAACATCGATATTGTGACAGTTGTTCAGAGCTTTGAAACAAAAGCCTTTTTTTTGGATTAATAACCCTAGTACACACTTAAAGTATTTCCCATAGATAACATGCTTTAAATTATAGGTTCCAAAATCTAATTTTAAGCATCAGCCAATTTATTATCCACTGGTGTCAAACAATGAAGATCTTTGAGCAGAAACGTAACAGGCTCTGAATGTATGGATTATGACAAGATGCGGGGTAGAATTGTATGAGATGTTCAACAAATCCAACTTGTTAAGATCATCTTGCTGCATTTTTAATGCTTTGCTCAAGCGGTGTGATGTTATTCTCACTAAGCAGTGGCAAGTTCCCAATTGATGCTCATTATTTTGTTGTAATACTTTGTTAACAGCCCAACCCATCATGAGTTGTAACTATAACAAACTCACCATACAACCGGCCATTTAAAAAGCTCAACATGGAAACCAGAGTGGATTTTTAGTGTGATCAATTTGTCGCTTGCTTCAAAAGGTCTCAGTGTCAGACATTAGGCACCCAAACTTTGGGCACACTCCGTGGGCGCTAGCAACATACAACCAACATCCATGGATATTGGCTGATACCAACATGTTCCAACCTCTGACAACCCCATTGCACATCACTGATCTACATGCAGATTGCTTCTGCACTTCAAAGCTGCACCTGTTTCCATCATTGTATTGCTGCAGCAAGAACGTTACGTCTTCAGGAACATGCCTCCGGCTCATGGACTGGACCAGGTTGCATCTTCAGGCTCTTTACCCATTATCACAGCATACATCCTGAGCTTTCCTAGATGCTCACAGTATCCCTGCCTTGCCTTGCCATTTTGTGCATTCCCCTCTAGGCCATAGATATCAGGCTTATATTAATTCTGTCTTGCCATGATGCTTAGCTCAGACAGAAAGTTTATCATGGTTGTCAGCAGACATCAATCAAGTCAAGGACAATAACCACACTCAGGGGACCCTGGCACTGTAAGCCAACTGCAGCCCCTGATGCCAGTTTAGGACTGCTCAGGGTCAGGATCCTCTCCTTGTAAGTGGCGAGAGACCGAATAATGGGCAGCATTTGTCTTGATTCTTTATGACCTATTATGGGCTGTTTACCTCATGGAATGTCCGAAAAAGAAGTATTAGAGAAGATGCAATTGGGTGGCACAACTATTAGTTTTGGTGCAGGTGGGGAACACTCCAGAGTGAGTAAGTAGGCAGAGCAGAGGGCATGTGGGGTTAGTGGTGTCACAGATTGGTATGGGAAGATGTGGCTGGCATTAATGAGAGTGTCAGAGCTTGACCTTGGTAGGAGATAGATACAGAAGCAGAGACAGACAGCATTCCAAATGCCAGCAACTCTTGAATTCTGTGTTTCCTAAGCTAAGTCCAACTTCCTTATACAAAGTAAAAAGAATAATGAACCAAAAACTGACCTTGAGAATACCACTGCAAACCACCTCCTGGCCTGAAAAACATCCACATCATTGCCCTTTGGTTACAGATATGAAGAAAATTGTCTAATTATGCTGTCATATTGCTCTCAATTCAGTGGGTTTCCATTTCCTCAGTTAGGATAACACTTTTTCAGAGCCTTCTAGAACATGTAACTAAGTAAATAATAAAAGTTATGACATGACGTGAAATGGTTAGTCACTGATTAACTTAACAATTCAGACATGAATCTTTCATTACAAAGCTGCGGGAGTGAGTTGGTTTTCTCGGTATCAGTTACACTCTGTTCTACTGGAAGTTCTCCCAAATTTGTGTCTGTACAGTTGCACACTGGTACTTGTCTGAAGGGTTGCCAAATTATAGTGTAAGTATTTTTTTTTGTTTTTCTTGAGCTTCTGTTTAGATTCATTTGCGTTCAAGGCAAAGAAAAAATAAAATCTGCTATGAATCAATGCAATTGGGTAGCAATTTAAAATGCAATTTTCAAAATTCACTACAAAACATATTCTCTGATCTATTTAAGAAAGCTAACCAGGTGCAGTTTGATGAATGCAGTTGAAAATGGATTTATCACAAAAAAAATTGCAGTGTCAATCTACCGCCTATGCACAAACTAATTTTAACTGATGAAAATTTTATTTTAAAATGATGCAAAGACTCATTATTGATATTGGAGTAAAGCAGTCAGCTTCTTGGCATACGTTTTCATAATATAATTGGAAATTCTGGACAGTCAAGTGGAAATTCAAAACTTAAAAGACATGACTGCACACTAGTAGCTACTTTATTTTGTTGCAAAAGGACAGGAAGAACTGGTCAGTTGAAGTCAATGAGAGAGGAACAATTTGTATCTGGATAGCTTCAATGTTTTAGAGGTAAAAGACAATGTTTTAATCTATTTACACCAGGCAATCAGAAATGTTACAGCACAGAAGAAGGTAAGTTGGGTTATCACAACCACACTGGTTCTCTGAATAAGCAATTCACTTTGTGTCATCCACCAACTTTCTGTCTGCAACCCTTTACATTCTTCAGATAACAATCCAATTAACACTTAATTGACAAAGGCTGCTCAAATTGTATTCCATTCACTGTTTTTTTTATGATGTGGAGGTGCCGGTGTTGCACTGGAATAGACATAATCACAGATCACACAACATCAGGTTATAATCCGACAGGTTTATTTGAAATCACAAGTTTTCGGAGCGCTACTCCTTCATCACATGAAGTGGAGGGAAGCGGACAGGCACAGAATTTATATGCAGAGAGATAATGACAAAATAATTGCAGGATATTAAGAGCGTCAAAAGATAAATACAAATAGTGTGATTGGCGCGTCGACAGGCTGAATAACAAGTCTTTGCAGGGGATCAAAAGTGTCAAACAGTGTGAATAAAATATTATCAGCTGAATAACAACTGAAGGGATGATGTATGATCTGATTAATTAGGGTAGAGAGATGATCACAAAATTCGAAAATAAGATAATGCTAAAGACAAACCAAATGGCTGGAATAACATGATAGGTATAAGAGTCACTTAACAAAGATCTATCTAAAGTAACAAAGTAATCCAAAACTGTACAAACTAATTAAGGTTGAGAGATAATAACAGGTTATCAAGGTGATGGTGTCAAAAAAGAATAGTAAGGAATGTCTTATACAGAGGGGTATTGTGGGGATACATGTAATGCGGTATGAACCCAAGATCACAGTTGAGGCTGTCCTCATGGGTGCAGAATTTGGCTATCAGATTCTGCTCAGTGATTTTGCATTGTTGTGTATCTCAAAGGCAGCCTTGGAGGATGCTTACTCGAAGATCAGAGGCTGAATGTCCTTGACCGCTGAAGTGTTCTTCAGTTGGGAGGGATTAATAAGGTCGGTCAGGGAGAGCATAGGGAGTTTGTTCATGGAGTTTGAGCAGATAGGGGAAGCCCTAAATGAGTTTTTTTGCTTTGGTTTTCACCAAGGAAAGGGGCCTTGTTGTGAATGAGAACTTTGAGGAGCTGGGAAACAGGCTTGAACAGATCAAGATTGATGAAGTTGATGTCTGGAAATTTTGGTAAGCATTAAGATTGATAAGTCCCCAGTGCCAGTCCAGCTTTATCCTAGGTTGCTCCGGGAAGCGAGAAAGGAGGTTGCTAAGCCGCTGGTGAAGACCTTTGCTTCCTCACTCTTCATGGGAGTCGAACCGAAGGATTGGAGGGAGGTGAATGCTGTTCCTCTTTTCAAGAAGGGGAATAAGGAAATCCCTGGCAATTACAGACCAGTCAGTCTTACGTCTGTGGTCAGCAAGGTTTTGGAAAGAATTCTGAGAGATAGGATTTATGATTATTTTGAAAAGCATAACGTGATTAAAGGCAGTCAACATGGCTTTGTGAGGGACAGGTCAAGCCTCATAAATCTTAGTGAGTTCTTTGAGGAGGTGACAAGACAGGCTGATGAAGGTTGAGCAGTAGATGTAGTGTATATGGACTTCAGAAAGGCATTTGATAAGGTCCCTCATGGTAGGCTCATTCATAAAGTCAGGAGCTATGGGCTACAGGGTGATTTGGCTATCAGGATTCAGAATTGGTTGACTGGCAGAAGGCAGGGAGTGGTTGTAGATGGAAAGTATTCTGCCTGGAACTCAGGGGTGCGTGGTGTCCTGCAGGGCTCTGTTCTTGGGCCTCTGCTCTTTATAGTTTTTATAAATGACTTGGATGCAAAGGTTGAGGGGTGGGTTAGTAAATTTGTCAATGACACAAAGGTTGAAGGTGCCGTTGATAGTATCAATAGCTATTGCAGGCAGCAGAGTGACATAGACAGGATGCAGAGCTGAACTGAGAAATGGCGGATGGAGTTCAAACTGGATAAATGCCAAGTTACGTATTTTGGAAGGTCGAACTTGAATGCTGAATAGAGGATTATAGACAGGATTCATATTGGCAGTGTGGGGGAACTGAAGGATCATGATGTTCAAGTGCGTAGATCCCTCAAAGTTACCATCCAAGTGGATACGGTTGTTAAGAAACTATGTGTATTTTGGCTTTCATTAACAGGGGGATCGAGTTTAAGAGCCACGAGGTTTTGCTGCAGTTCTACAAGAACGTGGTGGGACCACTGTTGTAATATTGTGTCCAGTTCTGGTCACCCTATTATCGGAAAAGTATTGAGGCTTTGGAGAGGGTGCAATGAAGGTTTACCAGGATGCTGCCTGGACTGGAGGGTTTGTCTTATGAAGAGAAGTTGACTAAGCTCAGACTTTTCTCTCTGGAGAGAAGAAGGAAGAGAGGTGACCTAATCGAGGTATACAAGATAACGAGAGGCCTGGATAGAGTCAATAGACAGAGACTTTTCCCCAGGGCAGGATTGACTGGCACGAGGGGTCATAGTTTTAAGATAGTAGGAGGAAGGTATAGAGGCGACGTCAGAGGTAGGTTCTTTACGCAGAGAGTTGTGAATGCATGGAATGCATTGCCAGCGGTAGTGGTGGAAGCAGAATCATTAGGGACATTTAAGCAACTGCTGCACATAGAGACAGTGAAATTGAGGGATGCATAGGTTAGGTTATTTTATTTTAGATTAAGAATAATCCTTGGCACAACATTGTGGGCCGAAGGCCCTGTTCTGTGCTGTACTTTTCTATGTTCTATGTTCTATCACTCCTATTAGCAATTATCACGCAGTGTCCATTAATCCATTGTCGTAGCATTTGCTTAGTCTTGCCAATATACCATGCCTCAAAGCATCCATTCCTGTAACTTTTGAGGTAGACAACATTGGCTGAGTCACATAGAGTCGCAGAGTAATAGAGATGTACAGCATGGAAACAGACACTTCGGTCCATGTTGACCAGATATCCTAAAGTAATCCAGTCCCACTTGCCAGCATGAGGCCCATATCCCTCTAAACCCTTCTTATTCATCTACTCATCCAGACGCCTTTTAAATGTTGTAATTGTACCAGCTTCCACAACTTACTTTGGAAATCATTCCATGCATGCACCACCCTCTGTGTGAAAAAGTTGCCCCTTAGGATTCTTTTAAATTTCTCCCCTCTTACCTGTGACCTCTAGATTAGATTACTTACAGTGTGGAAACAGGCCCTTCAGCCCAACAAGTCCACACCGACCCGCCGAAGCGCAACCCACCCATACCCCTACATTTACCTCTTACCTAACACTACGGGCAATTTAGCATGGCCAATTCACTTGACCTGCACATCTTTGGACTGTGGGAGGAAACCAGAGCACCCGGAGGAAACCCATGCAGACATGGGGAGAATGTGCAAACTCCACACAGTCAGTCGCCTGAGGCGGGAAGTGAACCCGGGTCTCTGGCGCTGTGAGGCAGCAGTGCTGACCACTGTGCCACCGTGCCGCCCACTCTTGTTCTGGAGTTTGATACCCTGGGAAAAGACCTTGGATATTCACCTTATCTTATACCCCTCATGATTTTATAACCTTTTATAAGGTCACCTCTCAGCCTCCAACACTCTAGGGAAAATAGCTGAGTACACACCGTGTACATGGTGGGTGGTGTTCTTTTGATGTGATGATAGTATCCATATCGATGATCTGGCATGTTTTACTGTGGTTGCCATGTCAGTGTTGTGTAGGGTTGTGGTCAATGTTGCCCTGAAGGCTGGGTAGTTTGCTGTGAACTATGGTCTCTTTAAGGTTAAGCAGCTGTTTGAAGGTGAGAACTGGAGGCATAGGGATGGCCTTGGCAAGATATTCACCGTCATCGATGACATGTTGAATCTGTGAAGAACATGGCATAATTTCTCTACTCTGGGGAAGTACTTGACAACAAAGGACACTTTATTATTTGTGTCCTATGTTTGTCTTCTGAGGAGGTCATTGCAGTTTTTCGCTGTGGCATGTTGGATCTGGCAATCGATGAGTTGAGCATTGTACCCTGTTCTAATAAGAGTGTCTTTAAGAATCTTTAGGAGTTCGTCAAATTCCTCCTTGTCTGAGAAGGTCCTGTGTGTAAGCAGGGCTTGTCTATAGGGGATGGCTTCTTTAATATGTTTAGACTGAAAGCTGGAGATGTGAAGCATTCTGAGGTTATCAGTGGATTTGTGGTAAATTGAAGTACTGAGGTGTTTGTCCTTAATGGAGGTGCATTTGTCCAAGAACAAGACTGATTTTGGAAGACTAGTCCATGGTAAGTCTGTATTTTTAATTTTTTTAATAAATGGACTCAGAGATGTCATTCTATATTTCTGAACCCAGTGGGACTCAAATACAAATCAAACATTATTCATTGATGCAATAAAACAAACTTAACTCAAATACACCATCACTATATTAGAACCCTAAGATTATTCAGTTTGTAGATATTTTCCAAACAGCCCAATCAGAGCTGTGACTACATTCCTCTGGAGTAGATGGGACTTCAACCTGGGTCTCCTAGTCCAGAGATGTAGACAATAGAGTTTTTTTAAAATTAGAGATGTAATTGCACACACCTCTGGAGCAAATAGGTCTAGAATTCAAGACTTCTGTCTCAGAGGGTAGGGACACCATTCAATACTTAGAGAATGATTTCTGGTGCCATTCAAAGAACATGGTGTTTAATGCTATCTGTCAATCTTGGGAGAATTGACTTTCATTCACAAATGTCTTGTGTTTTTTCTCTTGAACTTTGCACCTCTCCTTCTTTGACAATGATTTGTGACTGTGTGACCTTTTTGATTTATAGTATTTGATTCGGCTGCACAATGATGTTGAAGAAACATTAACAGGTCTTCCACGTTATTTTAAAAGTAACTTTTCATGATTAATTAGCAGTTGGCAATCAAGGTAGAACAATGCATCATTAATTTAGACCACTGCTTGTGCTTGGCTAGGAATAAAGCCCAAACAGTTTGCTCAATATAAAGAGTTGAGATTTGAGAACATTATTAGAAATAAAGCTGCTAACATGGAAATTTAAATTGGCAGTAGATTTACTTTGACAGTGCATGCCAATAATGAGCTTTGTGAAAATAGAAATTTGCTGTTAGCACAGATTAGTTGCTCAGACTTTCAAAAGGGGAAAAAAAAAGCTCTGCAGTTATTGGTGTGATTCATGCAACATTATATATATACTCTTTTTTTTCCTTTTAAAGGTACTCTCTTCCCTTTGACAAACCATCCTGTCTGTCCTCTCCTCTCTATAACTTTTTTTAATTTCTGCTTGTTTCTCATTACTCATGGCTTCTAACTGCATCTCCTGTCCAAGGCAGATCTAAGAAACTATGAAAGACTTTTTTTCCTTCTGAAGCATTGGCTAAATTTCCCCAGCACCAACCCCTTCCTATTTAGTTCTCAGCCCCCTCCTCCTCCCCAGTCCTAATGAAAGGTCGTGACCTGAAACGTCAACTCTCCTGCTCCTCTGATGCTGCCTAACCGACTGTGCTTATCCATCCTTTATCGCCTCTGACTTTGCAGCATCTGCAGTCCTCACTATCTCCTAATTTTAGCTGTGGCTACTGAATTAAAAGAGATTGAGTTCGGAAGCTCAGTTGATGTTAGAATTCTGACTTGTGCAATTGATTTAATGTTTAATGGGAGTAATGTTCAGTTAGGGCATAGTGAAAAGAAGTGACGTCAATTCTCAGGAAATATGCAAAATAAGCTGTTGAATAAATATTATCCATTTTATATAATTCTCCACAGTTACAATTATCCTAATGTTACCACAATTCCCCTTATGAACATAATTTTAAATCAGAGTTAGACATGATGACTGTGAAATAGATAATAATGCTTGAAAGCAATACAATGGTTGAAATTTTGCTGGTGCACAGCACCAGATGATGAGACTTTTGCTGCACATTTTGTGTAATAACTGATTACAGTAGACAGTAATAAAAGGATGATGTGAACTTTGTAACAGTGATATCAAACACGTGTGAAATAGTCTGAGAAGAGTGATGGAACAGTCTGTACATTCCACGAACACTAACACCAACACCCCTTCTCATGGTACTTTCCCATATAACTGCAGAATGTGCAACACCTGCCCCTTCATCGCCTCCCTGCTCACTACCCAAGGGCCTAAACAGTCTTTCCAGGTGAAGCAGCACTTCATGTGTACCTCATCCAGTCTTGTGTAATGCATTCACTGTACCCAATGTGGCATACCTTACATTGGAGAAACCAAATGTAGACTGGCTGATCTCTTTGCAGAACACCTCTGGTCTGTGTGCAAACATGGCCCGACCTTCCTGTAGCCAGTCACTTTAAGACAGTGTCCTGCTGGCATACCCACTTGGCATGCTGTAGTGAATCACAGCACACACTAGAGAAACAGCATCACATCTTCAGACTAGGCACTTTACAGCCTTCTGGATTTAATATTGAGTTCAACACTTCAAATTGTGAGCCAATTCTTATTTCTTCCTTTCTTTTCGCTTTAATTGTTACATTCCCCATGTCTTCCTTTTCTTCTAGCTTTATTTGTTACATTCTCTGTCACCATGTCCTCTCTCCCCTACCCCCAAACCCAGTGGAACTGCCTGCTCTTTCAAATCTGGCAGTTAGACACACCAGTGTTCTGCCATTCTCTCATTCTGGTCACTTAACCTGGGCTACTAACATCTTTTATCCACCAGCACTCTATACCCCACCACTCCCACATTCCCCCCTCCCCCGACACCAACTATAGCATAAATGCAGCCTCCTCCACACTTCACTTCAGTTCTGATGAAGTCATCTAGATTCAAAATGCAAATCATTCAGCATTGGAAAAGTATTTATTGTTTAGTATGAGCTTTATATGTTCCATGGTTAGTTGATCACAAATAAAGCTGGTTAAATAGAAATTACAGAGCATTGCACCTGAGTTGTGTTCGCATGAGGCTTAACCATCCACAAACTATGCCAACTTCTAAATTATCAAAGTTACTATATAACATTCCCCACATTATAGTGTGCTATTTGCATACTATTATTTTTCCATCACATCCTTAACTAAAAGACTCTCATCTGCATACTGATAACCAAGCACAGTGATGTCTCTTAATTTTCTCAGACCTTAACAAGAAAATGTCACTTCTATTCCTACACAAAAAGAAATTCGGAAACTCAGTCACTCAGTTTCATATTCACTTTTCATCATTGCAAATCTAATACAGAAGCCATGTTAATAATTAGTTCCCTAGAAAGTACAGGATAGATTGATCCTGATGTCATTCACTTCCAAAGGCATTTAGTTCTGAGAATTAGATGAAGGCATTATTGTGCTTGTCATTATAAAACTTCATAAATGTGACTTCCATTGTATTCCTAATTTTTGGAAGAAATAGTATAAGTAAAGAGATGTGGAGCATTTCAAACAGTTTTATGTCCACATCCATAGTAAATATTTCTGTGTCCTCATTAGACTAATTTGCACATACTCAAGATGAGAAAGCAAGGATTTAATATAATTATTACCCCAAGGATTGTCAGATAAGAAATTGACCGCATATCTAAATGTTCACAACGGAGCAAAAATCATACGTAAAGCAACTGATAAATATATTAACAAAAATATATATCTATGTATTGTCACCTTCAGTAATGATATTAAAGATCTCAGGGCTTTCAATGAATGATGAAAGGCTGAGGGAGTGAACGAGTGAGTGATTAGGTGGGTGGATGAGTCAGTGGGTAAAATGAATGGGTGAGTGGAGAGTGACTGTTTGAATGAGTAGATGATTATTGTGTAAGTGGGTAAATCAATTCTGGCAGGTAGTCAGTTGGGGAATATAGTTGTGCCAGTCTAGCAGCCATGTTGGGTTGTGATTTAGGTAGGTAGCTGGGTGGGGACAGTTATCAAGCTGAGAGATAGCTAAGTCAACGAGAGCGATATTCAAGTCAGGATAGTTAGGTCAATTGAGTACTTGGGTCAAGGCAGAGGAGTAATAGGGTTGGGAGGTAGTTATTTCAAGAGTAAATGTCTGGGGAGGCAGATAGTCTAGTTGAATCTGGGGCTAATTTAGTCCCTTGGGGTAAGGTAGAAAGGTCAGGTTGGGTCCTGTTGCATTGGGTAATGAAATTAGGAGTTAGTATTGAGAGAATCAGGTTGGGTTTCCAAAATTGTGTTTGGAGAGATAGTCATAGTGTTCAGTTTAGTTGAGCTGGCGAGTTACTGAGTCACACCTGAGATTCAATTGTGTAATTGTCTCCAGGTAAGTGTTGGATAAGTCCTGAATATGTAGCCCAAGTTTCTGATACTGAAATCTATGATAGAACCTTTCAGGTAGGGAAAAACAGTGTATGTTTATGGACAACAATTTCTTCATCATCCTGATTTTGTTAGACTAAACATCAAGCGATTGAAGCCAACATTTCAGGTCAATGACCTGCCATCAATACACAACATTCATCATACCAGAGGGTTTCGAATGAGGAACTATCAATACAGAAACTTTTGTTTGTGCTCAGAGGTAGTTTAAAAGGAAGATAATTGTTAGTAATGAAGTAATTGCATCTGCTCTTACTGACAATTTATTCCTCAACATATAAACATGAACTGCTAATTAAATATCAATGCTTATGATAAAATCCAAATAGTTCTCATGAGAGAATTCAGATCATTTACAGCTCCAAACTCAATATAAAGTATAACCAGACCAAAATCAAATTTGAAACGTTTCAAATTGAAATATCTGGCACTTAACTTTTATAACCTACCATTGTTCCATGATTTTAGATTTTGTATTATTCAATACTGATTTTGTAATGTCCTGTTTTTGAAACCACAAATCCAAGACTCTCTTTATTTAGTGACACTTACTATCTTCCGAATTGATAGACTATGATTCTTCTGCAGGTAGTTGTTTGTTTCAAATGACTCTTTAAGGGAACTTGGATTGTGTGTCTGTTTTGGTTAGATGTAGCACAATCCCATACTGGCTGAGTTGGACTTGGGGCCAATCTCATTGCTCAGCAGTGATTATAAATCATAGTATAAATTGTTGTTAGGTGACAAACATATAACCAAGAATATTACATCAAAAAGAAAAGCTGCTTTTCAAATGAAAGAACATAGGGTGCTTTTCTACTTACATCTGTGCTGAGCCAGGTCTCATTGAAGTTTCTCATGGTTGCTGTACTAATTTAATTCTCCATCGACATTAGTATTTAAGAACTCTGTTGCTCTACAGCAGTGCATTGATAGATTTGCTTTTGTTACTGTTTGATCAAGTGAAAATTCTCATGTATTTTGGGTAAGTCTAAGTTGCACCTAGTTTTCAGAAGGCATTTCTGCACAAGGGCTCGTGAATATTTTCACAGCATCTTATCAACCTCACCTCATTAATCAATGACCATGCCCCTATCCAACTTTCACTCCCTCTAACCCTTGGCATAAGATGAGATGATGCCAGCTGCAGTCGTACACTGACTCCATTGAATCCCACATGCTTCTGATTGTGGAAAAAGCCCCTTCTGGTAAGACCACATTCCAATCCATGCTTTATTGTATCGCACCCTTATAAATGCACATGCCCCTTCTTCACAGTTATCATTTTCCTTATCCCCAGATAGCAGCCTCTGATCCCAAAGAATAGATTATGGAGTATCTTTCCCATGGCATCAGCCTTCCCCTGTTACCTCTGCCTATTCCCAATTGATTCTGGTTGTGTGATTGCATGACAAGGCAGAGATGCTGTGAGCATGAGGATAGATGCTAAATGAATGAATGCTAAGAGAGCAAGTAGTCCTAAGATGCATTCTGATTGAGTCTAAGAAGCTACTATCAGTCTCTGAGTGCAAAATGTGCCTACTGCAGCCCTTCAGTGCTAGTTGCTGGTGGACACTGCAATACAAGACTGTGCTCCACAGAGCATAGTACAAGTTCCAGGATGGTTATAATATATTGCCTGGTTCTAAATGCGAATATCCATGGAGGAGGAGTGCATTCAGCTGGTGTCCATAGATTGTGAGATGTTGTTGACTGGTGTCCAACATGGAAGTTGTTTTGACCAAGGGATGAGCTGAATCTGCCAGATACTGGCTTTGGTTTCCTTGCTGAGTATTCCTGATGTCTTGGTAAGATAGGAGGGTGAATATTCATAAGGCAATTTGTGCTGTTAATAAGATGTTTATTAAGTATATAATCCCAGTCAATTGCCATTTTACTGCTGATTAGTCAGAATCTTGCCATGCTGTTTGTGAAAAGCATAAAAGGTGGAGCAGAATGATTTTGCCACTGGGATTGGCTATACCACATTTCCTGCTCATTTCTGCTTCAAATCTTGCCACAGCCCATGTTGCTCAGACTCCTGTAAGATTCTACCCATATTGTTAGCGATCATTATGATTCCATACCAATTCCTGATTTTTATTAAAGGTAGGGTATTGTTGCAAATAGTCTGCAAAAGCTCATATCAATGTGTCATCCTGGCTTACAAATTTATCTCTATTCTTTCTCTGTCACTGGGTCGACATTCCAGACCTTCCTTCCCCCTCATCAATTACATGGATAACAACAGTTCAAACAGAGAGCTCACTACAAAATTTGAAAAGCAATTAGGGATTGGCAAGAAATACTGGCCTTGTCGTTCATGTAGACATGCTATGGATAAATAAAAAGAAATGAATTAAAAGATCCATGCATATGCTTTGGAATCTTCTTTTAAAGTTTGCTGAATGAGTGACCAGTCCTTTAAAGTCAGATTAATTTAGCAGTTCAGTGGTTATTGTATTTAATTTGACATATACTTCCCTACTTAAAATGCTAGACATATAAGTCACAATAACTATAATATAAGCAAGGATGCTACAATATTAGCAGCCTTCAAAACAGTACATTTAACCCTTTTCTACATTAATGTCAAATCCATGTAAATTAGCTGATGAAAGGTATGTTGAGTATCTAATTATAAAAGAGAATGACTTGAGGAAATTATCAGACTGAATTTTTGCTCTTTCATACATAAGCTCACAGTTTCTATAATCCTTTCAAAGGTTGAATAAAGCATACACTGTAACATTGTTTTAAGGCAAGAAACAAGATAAAACTGACCAGATAGAATCTTTTTGGTTAATGTGCCATTTGTTTGCCATTTGTAAATTAGACAAGTTACATTATTTTTAGATGGCCAGGCTTTACTGAGTCCTTCTCATTTGTCCTTCAAAAAATTAGATATGTATACAAACTGTAAATGACAAATGTCACAAAAAATGCCTCATGTTGTGTCTGTACTTTCAACTCTCTGGTCTCATCTCAGTTTCAAAGTTCTACATGAGACTTGTGCACCCACCTCTGATCCAGATCAAACTGGATGCTAGTTTGGTGAAAGGTTTTTTTCCTTGGAACAGGCAATGTGTTTCAAAACACGAAGAGAATGTCAATAATGATGCCACTCTGGACACAGTGCTGATTTAACACTAGCTTAATCATTTTCAGTGTTACCCTTTTTTAACCTAGTGAAATTAAACATCTGTTCAACTGCATACAAGAAATTCCTCCATATCATCTCCCAGTCTACCCTTGACCTGTCTCCTGAGGTGGTTGTGCCTTCAGGATTTCACATAGACAAACGTGATCCTGGACATGGATGCAAATACTTTCATCCCACTTAGCTTGCAGTGTGGCTGACAGAACAACCAAGAGACAATACAGAGGAGGGCAATTTCTCAAAGATAAAGGAAGAAGAGTGAAATACACACTCCCAGCAGGAGACTATGTCTACCTAGGAACTTTAGGAAGCAATGCTTCTATCTCAGGCTCGGTGAGGTACAGTCTGTTCGATGTTCCCATTTCAATTAAGGCATACACAATGAAATCAGTCAGCTCTTGCAGCCAGAACTGCAGCCCCAATGCAGGTAGAAAGCAGCATTGACAGTAGCTGTGAATGTGCTAGTTTAATTAATTTTTCAGTGTTTGGCTCCTTCCAGGTTGAAGAAGGCAATAATTGCAACATCTCCGAGATTGTTAACCAGTGTTTTCCTAGGGAGCTCAGGGACTCTGCACTTAAAGAGAACTGTACATGTATTAATATGTTTAGCCAGGGAACATTCTATTCTCAACATATCATTGTCTTCAATTCTATCAGACTCACCCCTGACCATAACCTCATTCAAGTCTTCTGAAATAATTCTGTCTATGGTCTCTTCCATGGAAGTGAAGGCATGTAACTAAGACCCTCTACTAATGGTTGGTTACTGCTGCAGTTAGCCAGATGTTATTGTGTCCTGGAAGAGAGGGGTGTATGTTAACGATTGTGGTGCAATTGATTTTCATGATGTGGCTGTCATGGTTGAATAGTTGGGATTATTCCAAATTAGAATAAGATGCTTGTAGTGGTGCTTTTTATGTGAAGGGATGATGAAGCTATGACTGTGAGGTAGATGTTGTGAAGGATAGAGATGTTAGGGGAGTGAGGGGTTAATAGTGAATTGATTAGTGTGTGAGAATAATGAGTCTGTTAGAAGCATTTGAACATGGTCATTCCTATTTTTGGGACCATTGAATTATGGACTAGTTTGGACAACACTGTCAATCCACTCGTCTCCATTGTATTTATTGAAATACAATATCATGCCATTACATACTAATTGATATGGGTATATCTTGAGGTCTAACATGCTTTTACCATTCATGGATGTAAGTAATATTGATGCACTGTAGAAAATGGACCAGAATTTGATCCCAGTTTAATTTCCATGTATGTTCTACAGGATGTTGTGCCTTGCTATGATTGGAGAAATATTTTGTATGGTACTCCGTACAGTGAAAGTAGGAGCTATTGTAGAAGGTAATGCTGCTGAAATAATTAAATTTGGATTTTTGATATCACACACAGTCTTGGACTGGACACAGGGAATCTCCCTAAGTAGAATTCCACCAGAAGGCATCAGGTACAATGTCCAAGAGACCTTGATAATCATGCCTGATTTGTAATGTCGTTGTATTTACTGTGGCAAATAACCATCTTGTAAAAAAGGCAAGTTCCTCTCTATTCAGACTCACTATCTTCCACCATCAGGAGGGTATTAGATCGAATCTAGACGCTGTCTAAACAAAGAAGAAGTAAAATGGCCTCAAATGACCTCAAACAATGCATTCTCTGAACTGACAGATTGCATGTACCAAGAGTTGATAATCGTGGGAATCCTGCAAAGTAATGCAGGACCTGCGTGAATATGGTCAGCTGTAGTGTACCTCTTTAACCAGTCAGTTAGAGTCAGAGAAAGAGAGAATTAGAGATCCATACAGCACGGAACAGACCCTTCGGTCCAACTTGTCCATGCTGAACAGGTTCCCAAATAAACTCATCCAATTTGCCTACATTTGGCAAATACTCCTCTAAACCTTTTCTATTCATGCACCTGTCCAAATGTCATTTAAATATAGTAACTATACCAGCATTTACCACCTCCTTCCACATATGAACCACCCCCCCATGATTAAAAATTGCCTCTAAGATCCCTTTTAAATCTTTCTCCTCTTGTTTTGAAATTATTCTCTTTATTTTTGAGCATGCCTAACCTAATGGAAAAGGGCTTTTCTATGCACCTTATTAATGTCCCTCATGATTGTAAGAACCTCTATAAGGTCGCCCCTCAACCTCGGAGACTCCCGTGAAAATTGCCTCAGCTTTTCCAAACTCTCCTCACACCTTCCAGTCCTGGTAACATCCTTATAAATTATTTCTGCATCCTTTCCAATGTAATAATATCTTTCCCAAAGTAGAACAGTTACACAGTACTCCAAAAGTGAAATCACCAAAGTCCTGTACAACCTGCAACATGACATCCTAACTCCTATATTCACAGGTCTGAGAAATGAAGGCAAGGGTGCTAAATGTACTCTTTGCCACCCAGTCTACCTGTGATGCAAATTTCAAGAAACTATGTACCTGAACCCCTTGGTCTCCCTGTTCAACAACACTCCCTACGGCCCTACCATAAACTGTGTAAGTCTTGCCTTTGTTCATCTTACTTAAATGCAACACCTCACATTTATCTATATTAATCTCTGTCATTCCTCAGCCTCTTGGCACAATTAATCAAGATCCTTTTCTACTCTTAGATAGCTTTCTTCACTGTCTACTATATCATATATTTTGATGACGTCTGCAAACTTACTAACAATGCTTTCTGTATTCTCATCCATATTGTTTATATAAATGGCAGACAACAGCGGACCAAGTATCAATCCCTGTGGCACAATGCTAATCACAAGCCTCCAGTCCAAGAAACAGCCCTTCACTCTTTTAAACGAAAAGTGTAAACAGAAAAAACCAAGACACCTCAACATTGCCCCAATTAGACAGTCCCTGGACAGGGACAGATCTGGGTGAAACATAGAGCAAAGCCCACTCTCCTCTTTTAAAGAAGATAAAGCTGCCTTGACTTTGTTCAACAAAAGTAGACCTTAGTACTCTGCGAAGAAACAAAAACAAACAAGCAAACAAGTGGATCTCTGTTGATTCCATCACCATCAACTTTCTTGGGCACGGACTACAAGGCAACAAAGTAAAAATAAACTCAAGAAAAATCAAAGAAAACAAATAAATAAACAACTAACAATCCCCTCTGCTCCACCTCCATTGAACATTCCCAAGGCAGGTACAACAATGGTTTAAAATCCAGAGGAAGTTCCAATGCTGATTTCAACAAAAAAGAAAACTTACTCCTCACGGATGCCCATCAAACACATCTGGGATAAGGACAGTATAGGGATAAAATAGAAGCTGCAATGGCTCTTCCAAGGGGTCCAAAATTGGAACAAATGGGAAAAAACAAATCTGGGACACTAAACCAAAAAGAAATAAAAACTCAAAAGGCAAAACTGAAAATTATACCACAGGAGCAATGAACTAAATCATAATATTAGTATCCAGGTTGATAATGTACTCCAGACCCTGTGTTGCCCACTGGTCTCAAAAGGCCTTGAACTTGCCAGTGAGCACTGCAGGCTCCTCCCTCTCCACAGACACTCGAGCGTGGATGTAACTGTGAAAGAGTGGCAGTCAGTCTTGCATAAACCATTCATAAAAAGGTATAAAATCTGAACCAGCAAGCACTAGTTAGAATAGCTAATTTATTGACAATCCTATACAGACCAAATAAAAAAGCATGATAAAGGAACAAGATTAAGAGAGGGATTAAAGAAATAAAAATAATTTTGACTTTACATGTCTAATAATAATGAAATCTGAAGGAATGAGACTACAAATTTATAACAGTTAATGATCAGTGCCAGAAGGCTTATTTGACCGTAATTGAAGGCTAAGACTTACAGTGTCATTGAAAATTGACTTAAAGTGGCATTGACAAACCTTAACATCACCTGGTAAGTTTATTTGTTATTAAGTAGATAAGTGCTGCAACATCATATTCCTCATTCTCAAGCAATGGCAAGAATCTTAGCAATGTACAAGTTTAGCCAAGCTTTTAGAAGACTCAGTCTATTTGGACATCAACTTCCTGACATCAAAGTTCATATATACGTGAGGTCATTGAAAGTTGATGGTAATTTACACTTTAATTAAGGTGAATGCTTATTTCTACAGTAAAAGCCTGCCCATTAGCTAGAACGAATGATAATCTTAACATTTTCTTCATGGAATTCTGCACTACCACAGCTAACAGAACATTTAACCACCATTTCTGAATTCTAGACTGTACATGTGAACCTCTTTACCTTATCTACTCTCTTCCCTCCTTAAAATGTATCTTCCAAAGCTTTCCATTTGATGTGATCACTTCCACAATTCCTTCCAAATTCCTTGTTCAATGTCTACTATTTCCCATTGCAAGGTAGTTTAGAATGCATTATTTGAGTGGGGTGATCTAATTAATAGTTTTTATTTCCACTTACTTTTATCAGGAATTTCCCTTTTACAAATGTAATGATTTATTTGTCAGCTGTCCTAAGGGACACAGCTGAAGCATGTCTGAACAATATCCAATATAAAATAATGACCTCAGTCTAAATATGAAATCCAAAATGATTGCCTCTAACAACCTATTAATTTGCTGAAACTGCTGACACTGAAGTTTGTTTTGATTCCAAATTGGTCCCAAAATGAAATTCCTTGTTTCTTGGTTTATATTTTATTTCTTGAGTATTATGTTGATCTGTTTGAGTGATACAATTGCCAGGAGATGGAGGATTTCACAATTTGGCATTCTGTTGTTTATAGCTAGGCAAAGAACAATTAAATTATGACTAAAAGCTTTTCTACTCAAATGCACAATTTACAAACTTCATCCTCAAATATGCAATGCCTGTTTTCTTACTTTATTGGTAATGAGCTGCCGTTTTGAACTGGGGCTTTCCATTTGGTGCAGGTAGACCCACAATGCCATTACGGAGGCAACTCAAGGACTTTGACCCAGTGACAGTAAAAGAACAGTGATATATTTCCAAGTTATCATGGTGAGTGGCTGAAAGAGGAACGTGCAGTTGGTGTTGTTTCCATATATTTGCTGCCCTTGTCCTTTTCAATGGAAGTGGTCATGTATTTAGAAGTACTTTCTGAGGAGTCTTGGTGAATTTCTACAGTTCATCTTTTAGATGATACAAACTGTTGCTACTGAGCATAAATGGTGGAGGGAGCAGATGTTTGTGGATGTGGTGTCAGTCAAGCAGACTACGATGCATTGGATCTGTATGGGTAGGGTTGAGGAACTGCAAAGATTATAAAAATGTCTATGATAGTCAGGATGAGGGGGTGGGGAAAATAAATGTGGAGGTAGAAAAGACATGTAAAAAGGCACTATTACAAAATCATGGGAGGCTTCAACATGTAGGTAGGCTCGGAAAATTAGGTTGGTACAGGATCTCAAGAAAAGAAATCTATGGAATGTCTATAACATTTTGTTTTGGAACAGCTTATGGTTGACCCCACTAGCGAACAGACAGTTCTGGATTTGGTAATGTGTGATGGGTCAGACTTGATTGGGGAGCTGAAGTTGAAAGAATCCCTAGGGGGCAGTGACCATAATATAGTAGAATTCACTGTGCTATTTGACAGGGAGAAGTTTGACTAATGTTATTACTATTGAGTAAAGGTAACTACAAAGACATGAGGGAGGGGATCACCAGAGATGACTGGAAAGGGAGCTTAGCAGAGAAAGAAATGGAGTTTCTAATGGTAATATCATGGGGCACAGAAGAAATTCATCGCTGGGAAGAAGAAATATTTTAAGGCATATGAGATAACCATGGCTGACAAGGGAAGTCAGCATCAGCATAAAAGCAAAAAAAAAGCATACAATGTAATGAAGATTACTCAAAAGCCTGAGAATTGGGAAGCTTTAAAGAAGCAGCAGAGGATAACTAAAAAAAGCAATTGGGGTGGAAAGATGAAATACAAGGGTAAGCCAACTAGTAATTTTTTACATATCTAAAATGAAAGAGAGAGGCAAGAATAGACACTGGATGACTGGAAAATGGGCCTGGAGACATAGTCGTAAGGAGCAAAGAAATGGAACAGGGATTGAATAGGCACTTTGTATCAGTTTCATTGTGGAAGACATCAGCAACATATCAGTACTTCAAAAGAGTCAGGGGCAGAAATGTGTAGTGACTGTCGCTAAGGAGAAGATTCTAGGGAAGCTGAAAAGTTTGAAAATTGATAAAACACCTGGACCATAGAGTCATAGAGTTACAGAGATGTACAGCAAGTAAACAAACCCTTCGGTCCAACTTGTCCAAGGCGACCAGATATCTTAAATTTATCTAGTCCCATTTGCCAGCACTTGGCCCATCTACCTCCAAGCCCTTCCTATTCATATACCTATCCAAGTACCTTTTAAATGTTGTAATTGTACCAGCTTCCACCACTTCCTCTGGCAGCTCATTCCAATGCGCATCACCCTCTGCATGAAAAAGTTGTCCCTTTCCCCTCTCATTCTAAACCCATGCCCTCTAGTTCTGGACTCTCACACCCCAGGGAAAATACCTTGTCTATTTACCTTATCTATGCCCTTCATGATTTTATAAACCTCTATAAGGTCACCCCTCAGCCTCTGATGTTACAGGGAAAATAGCCTACTCAGCATCTCTCGATAGCTCAAACCTTCCAACCCTGTCAACATCCTTGTAAATCTTTTCTGAACCTTTCAAGTTTCACAAGATCCTTCCTATAGCAAGGAGACTGGAATTGTAAACAATATTCCAAATGAGGTCTAACCAATACCCTGTACAGGTACAACATGACCTCCCAACTCCTGTACTGAATGCTCCGACCAACAAAGGAAAGCATATCAAATGCCTTCTACACTATCCTATCTACCTACTACTCCACTTTCAAGGAACTATGAACCTACACTCTGAGGCCTCTTTGTTCAGCGATGCTCCCCAGGACTTTATCACTAGGTGCATTGATCCTGCTCTGATTTGCTTTTCCGAAATTCAGCACCTCACATTTATCTAAATTAAACTCCATCTGCCACTCCTCAGTCCTTTAGCCAATCTGATCAAGATTAAGTTGTACTCTGAGTCACGGACTACATCCCATAGTTCTTTAGGAGATAGCTGAGGAGTCGGTGTGGCCTTATATACCACCTCTCAGCCCAATTCTGCAGTTTATCCAAGTGCCTTTGCAACCTGCAACATTCTTCCACACTGTCCACCACTCCACAGACTTTAGTGTCATCTGCAAACTTACTGACCTGTAAGCACACCTGTGCTTGCATCTAAGTCACTTATAAAAATGACAAACAGCAGTGGTCCCAAACAGTTTCTTGTGGCACACCACTAGTAATCGGACTCCAGGCTGAATATTTTCCATCAACCACCGCTTGCTACCTTCTTACAGAAAGCCAGTTTCTAATCCAAACTGCTGAA
This sequence comes from Chiloscyllium punctatum, assembly GCF_047496795.1. Lineage (NCBI taxonomy): Eukaryota > Metazoa > Chordata > Chondrichthyes > Orectolobiformes > Hemiscylliidae > Chiloscyllium > Chiloscyllium punctatum. The sequence continues at coordinate 85,071,855 of NC_092747.1, forward strand.
TCACCATCAATCCCATGTCTCTGCATTTTCTCCAACAGCCTATCATGTGGAACCTTATCAAAGGCCTTACTGAAGTCCATGTATGCCACTTTAACTGTCCTACTCTCATCCACATGCTTGGTCACCTTCTCACAAAACTCAATGAGGTTTGTGAGACATGACCTGCCTTGACGAAACCATGTTGACTATCTGCAATCAAATTGTTGCTTGCTAGATGATTATAAATCCTATCTCTCATAATCCTTTCCAAAGAACAGATGTAAGACTCAGTGGTCTATAATTGCCTGGGTCATCTCTACTGCTCTTCTTGAACAAGGACACAACATTTGTAATCCTCCAGTCCTCTGGTACTAAGCCTGTAGATAATGACAATTGTTGGCCTTTTTTTGACAAAGGGAATGGAGTATGAAAGTGTGAAAGACTTGCTAAAAGCATGCAAAGCACTAATCAGACTATGTCTGGAATACTGTGACCAGATTTTAATTCCCTAATGTAAGGAACAATATACTGGCACTGTAGACACTCCAGAGAAGGTTCATTAGGTTGATCCCAGGTATGTGAGGAGAAGCTGAGTAGGCTTGGCTTGTGCTCAGTGGCATTTAAGTAATGACAAAGTATCTTATTGAAATATATAAGATTGTTAGAAGACTTGACAGAGTAGAGACAAAAGGTTGTTTGTGCTTGTGGGAGATTCTAAGACCGGAGGACATAATCTCAGAGAAAGGGGCTGTCCAGTTAGGACAGGTTTGAAGATGACACCAAAATTGGAGGTGTAGTGGACAGCGAAGAGGGTTACCTCAGATTACAACAGGATCTGGACCAGATAGGCCAATGGGCTGAGAAATGGCAGATGAGTTTAATTCAGATAAATGCGAGGTGCTGCATTTTTGGAAAGCAAATCTTACCAGGACTTAATGGTAAAGTCTTAGGGAGTGTTGCTGAACAAAGAGACTTTGGAGTGTTGATTCATAGCTCCTTGAAAGTGGAGTCACAGGTAGATAGGATAGGGAAGAAGGCGTTTGGCATGCTTTCCTTTATTGGTCAGAGTATTGAGTACAGGAGTTGGGAGGTCATGTTGCAGCCATTGTTGGAATATTGTGTGCAATTCTGGTCTCCTTCCTATTGTGAAACTTGAAAGGGTTCAGAAAAGATTTACAAGGATGTTGCCAGGGTTGGAGGATTTGAGCTACAGGGAGAGGCTGAACAGGCTTGGGCTGTTTTCCCTGGAGTGTTGGAGGCTGAGGGGTGACCTTATAGAGGTTTATAAAATTATGAGGGACATGGATAGGGTAAATAGGCAAAGTCTTTTCCCTGGGGTCGGGGAGTCCAGAACTAGAGGGCATAGGTTTAGGGTGAGAGGGGAAAGATATAAAAGAGACCTAAGGGGCAACTTTTTCATGCAGAGGGTGATACGTGAATGGAACGAGCTGCCAGAGGATGTGGTGGAGGCTGGTACAATTGCAACATTAAAGAGGCATTTGGATGGGTAAATGAATAGGAAGGGTTTGGAGGGATATGGGCCGGGTGCTGGCAGGTGGGACTAGATTGGGTTGGGATGTCTGGTCGATATGGACAGGTTGGACCGAAGGGTCTGTTTCCTTGCTGTACATCTCTATGACTCTATGACAGAGATAAGATGGAAATTCTCATCTCAGAATCTTGAATCTGTGGAATTATTTACCATAGAAGACTCCAGAGACTGGGTTATTAAATATATTTCTAGCTGAGATGGACAGGTCTGTAAAGGAATTGAGTATTCTGGAGAAAGTCAGAAAAGTGGAGTTGAAGATAATCAGATCAGCATGATCTTATTGAATGTTGCACAGACTCGATGGGTTGAATGGACTGCTTCTGCTGCTATGTCTGTGATCTCATAAGAAATACTGGTGTTTGCTGAAAAAGTCATGATTTGAGTTTGTAAAATGTCAAACACTATATTTGTGCTTTCTAAGCTTTTGATTTGACACCAGCTGACTATTTGCACTTGCATCCTGCAGCTCATGACCTTTCTATTTTACATCAAATTGCTTGAGCTCCTCTTGGGTTTTTTGTTCCAAATCTCAGCTGCAAGCTATTTAAGTTTGTTTTCTTTGACATGCATTACTGTAGACACTTATTGCTTTGATTGAGGACTGTTTGTGACAATCTTGAATTCAGTGTGGTTGCTTACATCTATAAAAGGTAGCAAAACAGCCAGCTGAAAGTTATGGTTTGATTTCTTCTTTTTGAGTTTACCTGTTAAATGGTGGAGGTAAAATGACTGTCAATGTTGAACTGAGGGTTTGAGATAATGATACTTTGCTGCACTGTGAATATACAAAGGAGGATTCATGGACCACCTGGTCTTTTGCTATCTCTCATTTTTGTAACTTTGCATTAAAAATATAATATGAAAATACTATATTATAAAATATAATTTTTTAAAAAAATTTACAATATTGTATTTACACAAGTTGCATTTGGTGCATTTGTGGCATAAATAAAAATATGGGAAATGGGAACTGGGGGATATATTGGCTCAGTTTGCTGGACAGCTGGTTTGTGAAACAGAGTGATGCTAACAGGGTGGGTTCAAGGATGATGGTGACTTTAACTTTACCATTTTATTAGGAACAGTATAAGATTTTTTTTCTACTGGAGTTACAGAGTCAGAGTTATAGAACACGGAAACAGATCCTTTGGTCCAACCAGTCCATGCCAAACATAATTCCAAATTAAACTAGTACCTCCTGCCTACACCTTGCCCATACCCTTTAAAACATTTAGAAAGTATTTCATGTTTATAGATAGTTGTTTAGAGGTACAGAAGTTGGGTGAAAGACTTCTGCTCTCAAAGATTTCTGTTTGACACACATCAAGCCATTTAACAGGAATACCAATTCAATGAAGAAATGAAAAATTGCATTCTATGACAAATAGGTGCTGATTGGTTCAGAGAGGAATTGCCACAGAGAATGCACCCATTGGCGCTGATTGACAATTAACTGCCAAGATTTTATTAAATTTTAAACAGGGCAGATTATCTCAATTTAGTCAGGGTATTACCTGAAAAATAAACAAGTGAATAACTGTCTTCCATCTTGTTGAATTGTTGCAATATGTGTACATGTTACTTTGGTCTGCAAAGAACAGAATCCTTTAAGTACTATTAATACGTGTAAATTCAAGTACACATGTGTACCAGGCTGCAAGCTCAACTGAAAATTTCAGCATATTTTCATGTTATTTATATATTCATATTGTTATAGAACATAGAACAGTACTTCAGCCCTTGATGTTGTGCCAACCTTTTATCCTACTCTAAGATCAAACTAACCTACATGCCCTACATTTCACTATCAATAATGTGCCTATCCAAGAGTTACTTAAATGTCCCTAATGTGTCTGATTCTACTACGACCATAGGCAGTACATTCCATGCAACCACCACTCTCTGTGTTAAGAACCGACCTCTGATATCTCTCCTAACCTTCTTCCAATCACCTTAAAATAATGCCCCTCATGACAGGAATATTTGCCCTGGGAAAATATCTCTATTTAATGCATCTATGCCTCTCATCATCTTATACACCTCTATCAAGTCATCTCTCATCCTTCTTCGCTCCAGTGAGAAAAGCCCTAGTTCCCTCAACCTTTCTTCATAAGTCATGCCCTCCAGTCCAGGCAGCATCCTGTTAAATCTCCTTTGCACCCTCTCTAAAACTTCCACATCCTTCCTATAATGAGGTGATCAGAACTGAACACGATAGTCCAAATGTGGTCTAACCAGGACTTTATAGACCTCCGAAACTCAATCCTCATGCTAAAGAAAGCCAACCCACCATACACCCTCTTAACAAACCTATCAACTTGGTTGGCAACTTTGAGAGATCTATGGATGTAGACCTCAAGATCCCTCTGTTTCTCCACACTGCCAAGATATTTTTAGATTAGATTCCCTACAGTATGGGAACAGGCCCTTCGGCCCAACAAATCCACACCGATGCTCAAAAGAATAAGTCACCCAGACCCATTCCACTACATTTACCCCGACACTATGGGCAATTTAACATCACCCATTCAGCTGACCTGCATATCTTTGGATTGTGGGAAGAAACCAGAGCACCCAGAAGAAATGTATGCAGATACAGAGCAAATATGCAAACTCCATACAGACAGTCATGCAAGGCTGGAATCAAACCCAAGTCTCTAGCACTGTGAGGCATCAGTGCTAACCACTGAACCACTGTGCCACCTGAAAATCCTGCCTTTAACCCTGTATCCTTTATTCAAATTTGACCTTCCAAAATGAATCACTTCACACTTTTCCAGGATGAACCCCATTTCCATTTATCAGCCTAGTTAATGTCCCATTGCAAACTACAACAGGCTCCCCACACTGTCCACCATTCCACCAAGCTTCGTGTCACCAGCAAACATATCAACCCACACTTCCACTTCCTCATCCAAGTCATTTATAAAAATCACGAAGAGCAGAGCTCACAGAAGAGACCCCTGCTTATATTATCAGCTTTTATTTTTTTTCATGAATAACATGAGAAATTTCTACTGTCCTCTAAAATTAAACTATTATTAATAAAATCACAGAAAAAAATCTGGAATATGTAATTTAGGAACATTACATTGTCCCTGTTACATTGGGACAGTTAAAATGTAAAAGACATTCTTTCAACAACTGCAATAATAATCTTTTAACAGTTGTCATGAGGCTATTGAGTCACTTGTGGGGCAAACAGCATTACGTTTGTTTATGTCACTATGGTGTGTGCAACTTTGGTGAAAATGCCTGATGCCAATAGTATAAAATTTGATTAAAGGTAAAGGCCATGACAGCACTGGTAATCTCATCAATGGTGCAAAGCAAAATTGTTTACATCAACCATAGCAGCTGAGGCCTTGCTGCAGTTTTAGTAATTGATACAAGAAATCAACCTTAAGTCTTATCTGTAGTTAAATGATTGCGATGCACTAATATATAAGTACTTAAACTAAAAAAGCAGTCAGCTGAACATATCCAAAATTAACATGGAGAAATTTCAATAATAAAGGACAACTATGAGAGTTAGATATTAGTACATTATTCCCATTACCCATTATGTATTCAAGACAACTTCTTCATGTTTTTATCAATATACTTCTACTGGATATTTCTGTATCCATAGCAACCTCTCTTAACTATCTTCAAGTCATGTGACATGATTTTTCTCTGTTCCCTGCAAAAATGCAATTGATTCTGAGACTGTCAATTCTGCAGAAATGATGTTCTGGCATATGTTCTTAACACTGCCTTCACCTGTCCGATGCTTTAGTACATTTTGTATTCTGTCCCAATTTAATAGGGACAGTATAACTTTCCTAAATTACATATTCGAGAATTTTTTCTATGATTTTATTAATGTTAATTTAATTTTAGAGGACAGTAGAAATTTATCATGTTACTCATGAAAAGAAAAATATAAGCTGATAATATAAGCAGGGATCTCTTCTGTGACCTTATATATTTTTAATGAACATCAACCCTTTAACCCCTTATGTGGCACATCATTCTTCATTGAATGGGATATTGTAACTCCCCAAAACAGGTTGCCTTGGCTTGGGTGAGAAGTAAGCTGGAAAAGAAATCTCAAATATATTTTGCACCTCCTTTTGGTTAAAGCAAGTTCAGATGAAAGTTGAGCATTCAGCCCATTCTCAAAAGACCTTTCTTGAATTTTGCAAGCCTCAGCATTGGTTTCCTCAGTTTCAGTATAACATGACTGGCCAGGTTTCCTGAGTCATGGGAAAATCATGGGAACAGCTAATAAGATGCTGGGACTCCTGCATGGAAGATGTAAGTGTTTTTCCTTCACTACTTGTAGGCCAGGAGTAATAGGACAGGTGTTTCTACTCCAAATATCCAATGAAACCTGTTAACTACTTTGGTACATTATACCTCCCCCTTCAGACCCCACTAAGGTTCAATGGCACCTGCCGTCTGGCCATATGTCATCTTGTTCCACCAACCCTATCTCTCCCCCATAGCCTCTCACCGTAGCCTAGTGTTGGTGTCCCACCAGCACGACAGCCAGACTTCCTTGAAATCCTAGCTGGTTGCATCCAGGAAAAAGATTTTGCAAATGGGAATAAAGGCCAATTGTTAAAGTGAGAACAGCAAAAGCCTTGACTGCTGCTTCCTGTTCACCTCCTCACAAGTATTTATCAGTTATTTAAAAATCAATCAGTCTCCACATCTAAAGGTTATTGTAATGTTTATCTTCGGGGCAAATTGATCTTCCTTCATTTACTGCTCTTCTGTTCAAACTGTATTGTAGTACCTGCTCACTTCCCATAGTTACCTGTTGTGATTCATACTCTTATAGGTAATCTGCATTCAGTGGTAAAGTTTTTTTTAAAACCTTATTCCACTATAATAGGTCTATTAATCCCTGTTACAAACATGACTTGAGATAAATCCCTTTGAACTTTACTAGTACTTTGGTGGTATTTCAAAATCAGTGTCCTTGTTAAACTCATTAATATGGTAGCAAAGTGTTCACTTCTGGATGTGTTTCTACCAACTGCCAAATATGGCACAAGTTCATTATTAATAAAGCTTAATAGTGCATTCAAGAAGAAAATAAGATTTTTTATATTTGCATTCTACAAGATTGTATGACTCCATTATGAAAAAGGATGATGGAATAACATTAACAAGAACAAAATATTCATGTTTTTGGCAAAATTTACTTTTATTTGCATCCTGCTCCCTTTTCTGGGTGATGATTGGAAGTTTTGACTTACTTGATCCACACAATATAGTGAAATAGTCTTACGATTGCAAAATGCTACAAGATGTTGTTAACAGATATATATGGGCAGATGAAACCTTCTCTTATGAACAAAACCGATCCACAATACACTGTATAGAACAAATGAGATCTCAGTCAGTAGACTATATCGCATTCATGTAAAATTATCCTTAAATAACATTGCCATGAGCAGTCCAGCAGGAGCAAATGATATTGAGAAATTCAATGTTCTTTCTCTGCAATTAAGATTCTGATTTGCAGTGTTTAAAATCATGCAGAGAATATTTCAAAGCATATCCATAGAGATAAGAGAACAATAATTATATTAAATTTCAGGGCTGTCCCTCATTTTAATGACATTTATTTGAACCATAGCTATGAACAATACTGTGTTCAAGCTAGGAATTTAGCATGTGGTAACAGACATTTATCAATCCTACTGGGTGTGAAACTTTGAAATCAATATTAAAAGGGCAACTTCACAAAGATGAATGTAATGCATGTGGACTATCCCGTTTGTATGATTAGTTTTAATCATACTTAGATTGCTGGTAGGTCCAACAAGTTTATTGGGCTGAAAGTGAGTCTGTCCTTGTTTCTAGCGATGAGGTGACAACTTACAATCCATCTAAACCCAGTTGAGGGAGACATTAGGCAAACATGGTGCTGTCACCTCCATTAGCTGATTGGAATATGCAGTGAGATTCACCCACACTACTGGCACATTGTATGTTCAACATGAAATGTTCCAGCTAACCATGAGATCATAAAGACAGCCTGTCCATTAATGGAACTATTACACTTCTTCTCCTTTTCCTATACATTAGATTTCCTTTTGTGAACTTGTGAATTTTTAACATAGGTTTCAGACTCATGTTATCAGTGGCATCCTACACCAGGGACAAGCCTGTGATTCTCATTAGAAACAATAGACTCACTTCACTGATCCCTTAAGGTAGCAGTACAGATGGATAAATTGTATATGAAGGCATATTGGAAATTAACAGGCATGCAGTTTAAGAGCATGTTGGTTATGGTGGAACTGTATAGAGCATTGGTTAGACCACAGTGTTTAGTTCTAGAATCCATATTTTAGGAGGGATGTGACTGCACTGAACATGGTGCAGAAGAACTGTGTCAGGCTACTCTTTGGTCTGGAAAATGTTAGTTATAAAGAGAGACTGGATAGATTGGAGTTATCTTCCTTGAAACAAAGGAGATTGAGGGGAATGTGACATGAACATATAAAATTTAAGGCCATAGGTAAGTGAGATAAAAAGAAGCATTTCTAATTGGTGAAGGAATCAATAATGAAATGGTATAGATTTAAGGAAAGAGGCATAAGGTTTAGAGCAGATAGGAAATCAATTTAATTCAGCCGTCTGGACAGCTGGTTTGTGATGTAGATTGATACCAACAGTATGCTTCAATTCCTGAGGTTACCATGAAATATTCTAATCTCAACCACTTTCTTCGTTATTAAACTCCCAACAGTTGCCTCTCTCTAATGATGGAGCAGTCATGGTCTGGTAAGACCATGGCAACTTCACTTTCGAGGTGATGCAAGAAAATGTTCTTTTACCCAGAGGGTGGTGTGACTTTGGAACTCTCTGCCTTGAAGAGTGTTGGAGGAAGAAATCCTCAAAATGTTCAAGTATTTAGATCTGCACTTGCAATGCCAGGACATACAAGGCGATAATGCTGGAAAATGAGATTAGAGTGGTTGGTTGCTCATTTTCAAATGTCACAGATTCAATGGTCAGATTCAATGACACAGACTCAATGGCATTACCTCTCTAACAGCATTGTCAGAGTGCCTGCACCAAATGGACTGTGGCAATTCACCACAACCTTCTCCAGAGCAGTTAGGAGATCGGCAATAAATGCTGGATCAGCCAGTGATGCTTACATCCTGTGACTGAATAAATAAGACGACAGCATTACATGTTGATTGATATCATAATTTGTTAATTCTCCATCCCTCTGATGACATTCCCTGAAAACTGGTAATAGACTCAGTAAGTGGTATCTCCTGTGATTTTCTCACTACATTTTTAATTTTGGATGAAAAGAAGAATTGATTTTCATGGCCTTGTCTTGAAACACATTTTATTGAAATACCTTACCTGTTACAGAACAAAATCAACATTGCTTTTTTGTAGAACATCTAAAGCGATATTCGTTCCTATCGTTTGACGAATTAATAATTGTTGTTAATTAAGAGACTAACAGCTTATTCAGATCACTCTCCAATTGAAGTATTAATTCAGCATCCAAAGTAAACATTATCTTCCTATCTGAATCTAATATACCACAATTCTGTGCTGAATCAAATTTTACTTAAATTCCTTCCTGAATACTACAACTGGTTTAGCCTTCATCGATCTTTTTCAAATCAATATACCCACTTACATTATCCCCACTAAGTCATTTGTTGAATGATTACCCTTTTAGTGTTAATAAAACATCACAAGGATAAAACTCAATTGGAACAAAATTAAACATTACATTACAGGTCTCCAAAGTCAGTGATTCCCATAGAAAGTTATTCTTAAGTTGAAATAGAGTTTGTAGCTACATTATAAAGTTTATCTTTTCAAAATATTCTTAATGGTTAACATTGATATTTACTGCTGTGCCTTTTTTTAAGATCGAGATTTTATCTGCGCAATGAATTAGGGTTATATTGTAAAATGATTAAAGTAGAATTAACTTCTGAAGTTAATTAGCAAAATAAATTAAAACTCTATGATGACCATAATGGGAGGAATGCACCAGTCATGTCTTTAGTATAATTTTTCAATTCAATAACTAAAATGGACAATTCAAGCCACTGTACATACTATTCAGATACCTCCAAAATTTAATTAACTCAAAAATACTCTGTTCACTATAAATAAAATTCATTCCTAAATTAATTGTCAAATCTGCTTAACAGCTAAACTATAATTTAGAATTGTAGCTACATTCACCAAATTCCAGCCAAACACATGCACACAACACAAACAGACATCAAACTCTGCAGAGATATTTAAAAACAAGAGCAAAATATCCTTATTGCTAATGGTCTTTGAAATAAAAGATAATGTTTGATGAATCTTCTCAGAATGTGTGTTTCCTGTGGACCAAGCTGAATCTATGAGAGCTATGGACTGGTGGAAAAATCTATTGTACCAAACCTTAGTTTGGATGGACCTCCAGTTAGAATCAAGCCTTCACATAGAGCCATCTTGGCTTTTGACCAAAAGAGATGATAAATGTAGTCTGTCGACTGAGAGGTGGAATTTTGAAAAAACAGAAGCCCAAATTCATCCAAAAGAGAAGAAAAAAAGCTGAAACTTTTTCTGTCTTACTGTTGCTGTTCTTTTCTTTGGCTAATTTTCTTGACAAAGAAGCCATTCAAGAAGAGAAATAAGTTTGACCTCCACATATTGAAAGAATGTTCCATTTTCTCAATTCCATTATCAGTTATGTTCTGTAGCTTAATACTAGTTTCCAATTTCAGCAATTTTCCCATTCTTGCTCACGGACAGAATGGCAGCTTAAAATCTAAAACATCTTTGCAACTCGCAGATTTGAAATTTTCTCCAGGTTTATTCAGAAGATGAGAATATCTCTTACTCATCAAGTCCCTGCATAGAACTGTTGATGATGCTGGTAAGGCATACATTTCTTCACTCTGGACACCAGCATGAAAAGATTTTTTTCTGAAGACAGTCTTTCATATTTCTCGTCAAAGAGGTCTGAACAGAAAAAGGAGTCACAGTCATCCAAATAAAGAAACAATAAAATTGGGATCTAACTTGCTTTCCTCCTTCTGGGAGGAGGAAACTGACACACTCACTGTACAGGTAGTTCTCATATAATGTGACTTGTGAATTGCTGACTTATTTTATAAAGTGAACTCTCATTTGTTGTTATGAGATTCTCATCCCCAGCACTAGATTGAACTCCACATTGGCATCATGTGATTAATCGGCTCATAAGTTTTCTCATGAAGAGCTTCATGTAAGTTATTGTGAAATGTTTGTGCTAGTGGATTTGGGGAAAAGCATCGTGAAAATGTCTCTACAGCCTGAGGACAAGAAGCAGGGAGCAATCTGATAATTTAAAAACTTAAAAAGTTGCTGATCAAAGAGACTTTGGAGTGCAGATTCATAGCTCCTTGAAAGTGGAGTCGCAGGTAGATAGGATAGTGAAGAAGGTGTTTAGTATGCTTTCTTTTATTGGTCAGAGTATTGAGTACAGGAGTTGGGAGGTCATGTCACAGCTGTACAGGACATTGGTTAGGCAACTGTTGGAATATTGCATGCAAGTCTGGTCTCCTTCCTATCGGAAAGGTGTTGTGAAACTTGAAAGGGTTCAAAAAGGATTTACAAGGATGTTGCCAGGATTGGAGGATTTGAACTATAGGGAGAGACTGAACAGGCTGGGGCTGTTTTCCCTGGAGCGTCAGAGGCTGAGGGGTGACCTTATAGAGGTTTACAAAATTATGAGGGACATGGATAGGGTAAATAGACAAAGTCTATTCCCTGGGGTTGGGGAGTCCAGAACTAGAGGGCATAGGTTTAGGGTGAGAGGGGAAAGATATAAAAGAGACCTAAGGAGCAACTTTTTCATGCAGAGGGTGATACGTGAATGGAATGAGCTGCCAGAGGATGTGGTGGAGGCTGGTACAATTGCAACATTTAAGAGGCATTTGGATGGGTATATGAATAGGAAGGGTTTGGAGAGATATAGGCCAGGTGCTGGCAGGTGGGATTAGATTAGGTTGGGATAGCAGAGTCATTGGGGACATTTAAGCGACTGCTGGACATGCACATGGATAGCAGTGAGTTGAGGGGTGCGTAGGTTAAGTTATTATATTTTACATTAGGATTAAACTTTGGCACAACATCGTGGGCCAAAGGGCCTGTTCTGTGCTGTACTTTTCTATGTTCTATGCTCTATATCTGGTTGGCATGGACAAGTTGGACCGAAGGGTGCTGTATATCTCTATGACTCTATGAGTTGAGCTAAGAGTAAAATTTGACTCTGAAATTGACTAACGGTAAAAGCACAGTGATGAGGAACAGTTTCAATGTTGGTTTTGTTTGTAAGTTTTGAGAAGATTTGTAGCTTAGGCTGAGCTTCTGGATGTAGGTTTGCTCACTGAGCTGGAAGGTTCGTTTTCAGATGTTTCATCACCATACTAGGTAATTTCTTCAGTGAGCCTCCAAATGAAGCACTTCTGATATTTCCTGCTTTCTATTTATATGAGTTTCTTTGAATTGGTGATATCATTTCCCGTGGTGATGTCATTTCCTATGATGATGCCATTTCTTGTTCTTTTTCTCAGGGGATATAAATGGGGTCTAAGTCAATGTGTTTCTTGATAGAGTTCTGGTTGGAATGCCATGCTTCTAGGGATTCTCGTGCGGGTCTCTGTTTGGCTTGTCCTAGGATGGATGTGTTGTCCCAGTCAAAATGGTATCCTTCTTTATCTGTATGTAATAATACTAGTGAGAGAGGGTCATGTCACTTTATGGCTAGTTTAAATTCATGTATCCTGGTGACTAGCTTTCTGCCTGTGGTCCAATGTAGTGTTTGTTACAGTTCTTGCACGGTATGTTGTAAATGACATTAGTTTTGCTTGTTGGCTGTATAGGGTCTTTCAGGTTCATTAGCTGCTGTTTTAGTGTGTTGGTGGGTTTGTGGGCTACCATGATGCAAAAGGAGTCTGAGTCACTCTGGCATTAATTTCCAAGATGTTTTTGATGTAGGGGAGAGTGGCTAAGGTTTTGGGCTAGGGCACGAGAATTAGCCACCAGGATACATGAACATCAAATAGCCACAAAACAACATGACCCTCTCTCACTAGTATCCTTACATACAGATAAGGAAGGACACCACTTCGACTGGAACAACACATCCATCCTAGGACAAGCCAATCAGAGACACACACGAGAATTCCTAAAAGCATGGCATTCCAACCAGAACTCTATCAAGAAACACATTGACTTGGATCCCATTTATATCCCCTGAGAAAAAGAACCGGAAATGACATCACTAACCCAAAGAAACCCAAACATCTAAATAGAAAACAGGAGATATCAGCAGTGCTTCGTCTGGAGGCCCATTGAAGATGGTGATGAAACCTCTGAAAATGAACCTTCAGTGAGCAAACCTACATCCAGATTGGCTTTGTTGATTGTATGATGAGCTTTTTTCTCTCTTTTTGTTTAAAAAATATGTTTAGGTGTTAAAGAATATCTGCAGACTCATGTGAATCTGTTTCAGTGACGAATCACTATGGTAATCAACTGCAAAAAGAAACAGTGTAGGGGCTTGGACATGAGGAGTCAGCTGCTCAGGGTGGTCAGGGTCAGGAAACTCTGCACATGATAGGTGAGGGAGAGAAAGTTTGTTGGCACTCTTACTTTTGCTTCATGTATGAAGATGTTCTGAGGGGGTGAGTAGACGGCGTAGAAGAGATTCAGGATTAATCAGGGTCAGATGTTAGCAAGGATGAGAGTGAGTGGGGAAGATGTTGCAGGAAATGATGGGAACAGTAGCAGAGATAGAGTGATGAGAGGTATCCCTAAGAAGATGGTGGCACTTCCACTAGTAGAGTTGATCTTCTTCCTACATTTTGTGCATTCTTTCAGACAGTTGAGTCTGCACTGGTCTGGATGGTAACCCTGGTCCAGATTGGTGTGGTTCCAGTAGAATGGCATCCTCTGTTGGCTGGAGAAAATGATGTCCTCTCTCTGCATCACTCCATCCCCATTAGCAGCATCTCCATGTCCCTGCCCATAGAAAGAGGCACAAATTTTCCATTGTTTGCCACATCCAGGGCCAATGTCAGGAACCATACAGAGAAGCTCCAGACTGACAGCTCTTGTCTGGGTGCACAATATCTTTTTAAAGATGGTGCTGCACCACGGATTTTGGTCAGTTCTGGGATATCCAGAAACTAGTGAGTTGTTCTAGAAATGCCACATGGTATGATGGTGCTAGAATATGTGAGAGGGACATCAAAGGGTGAGGTAGATAATAAATCAGGTGGGTTTTGTAAAATAAAGTGTTAGATGTCCCCAAGTATCACAATGTGAAACCCTCCGAAAAACTTGACAAAACTGACACTTAGCAAAAGAAATTAAGATTCAGCCCTTGACCTATCAAGGCAGTTTTCATACTGGGATCTGACCTGTGTAGTGTTACCTTTGGATGAGATCAGAAGACTGGCTATAATGTAGTGCAGCCAGCAGATATAAATGCCAATCAAGAGTAATCAGTTGAAGATTCTGATGAACTGCGCTGTACAATACCGTACAACAGGTCAAAATTTGGTCTGTGCAATTGTTTATGTTAGGCTAACTACTATTTTTCTTTCAATTTTTACAGGTATTTTTGGTTGTTCGATCCGATCCTGTTTTTTCCCGTAGGGCCCATTGCACAATTTCCTCTAACATGGTATCACACAGGAACACAACTACTATGTAATAGGAGAACTATCTGTTTTTGCAACAGTGTAATGCTCTATGCACACATATTTATTGAGATTCAGCCTCTCTTGTTGCTACAAGATGGAAATGACCAACTTTCTAACTGCCCTGATTGTGACAGAAACTGATCATGAATAATTTCTTCTTTGCATACTGGTTAAGGAGGATGTTTTACCTTGAATTAAATCTTCAGTTTCCCGTGACATTTCAAATGATCACATAATGCAGGCTGCAAACCAGTCCTGAATGTGCTCTGCACATCCTGTCTCTTAGGTAAAAACAAGGACTGCACATGCTGGAAACCAGAGTCTAGATTAGAGTGGTGTTGGACCCCACCACCAGGGATGTTTCCCTTCCCACCCATTTTCACTTTCCGCAAAGACCGTTCCCTTTGTGACTATCTGGTCAGGTCCATGCCCCCCAACAACCCACCCTCCCTTCCTGGCACCCTTCCCTGCCACCGCAGGATTTGTAAAACCTGTGCCCACACTTCCTCCCTCACATCTATCCAAGGCCCCAAAGGAGCCTTCCATATCCATCAAAGTTTTACCTGCACGTCCATCAATATTACTTATTGCATCCGTTGCTCCCGATGCAGTCTCCTCTACAGAGCGCTTTAGGGAACAACTCCAGGACACCAGCACCAATCAACCCCACCGCCCCCGGCCCAATATTTCAACTCCCCCTCCCACTCTGCTGAGGACATGCAGGTCCTGGGCTTCCTCCACCACTGCTCCCTCACCACCCAACGCCTGGAGAAAGAACGCCTCATCTTCCACCTCGGAACACTTCAACCCCACGTCATCAATGTGGATTTCACCAGTTTCCTAATTTTCCCTGCCCCCACCTCATCCCAGCTCCAACCTTCCAGCTCAGCACTGTCCCCATGACCTGTCCTATCTGCCTAACTTCCTTTCCACCTATCCACTCCACCCTCCTCTCTGACTTATCACCTCCATCCCCATCCCCATTCACCTATTGTACTCTATGCTACTTTCTCCCCACCCTCACCCCCTCTCATTTATCTCTCACTCTGAAGGCACCCTGCCTCTATTCCTGATGAAGGGCTTTTGCCTGAAACATCGATTTTCCTGCTCTTCGGATGCTGCCTGACCTGCTGTGCTTTTCCAGCACCACTCTAATCTAGACTCAACATCCGGTCTCTTGTTTTAAAATGATAAGGATAATCAATAATGTTAATAGACTCTTTCTGAAATATTAGAAAATGAACACAACACAGTGTAACCCAAAGATAAGATGTTGGACTATTTTACTGGAAGTCAGACATTGACACATTTTACATTGGAGTGTTGCATTTAAGTTAATTTGACTTCACATAAGAATAAAATCCAGTCAGCAGCCAGAACTGAAATTCATTCTTTCTGCAAACTCCTCTGTTGTGGTCTCCTCCAAATCAGTTAGCTATTTGAAATACAACATTTCTACTTTCTGAAAACAATTGCACAGGATATTTAGTTGTGCATTGTGATCATTACTGCAATGTTAACAAGAGTCCCAGTTACTTGAATACAATAAAAATGAATCAAAACAGCATTTTTACAATCCCTTATAATCAGAAAAGTGTTAATCGGATAATATTGTTTTTAATTTCTCGAAATAACTATTTATCTATATTATCTGTGCTAGGTCGCTTTTCAGTTGTAGCTAATCTCAATTTACTAAGTACTGTGGTCTAATTATTCCTTTAATGCACAGATCCAGCAGCTCACTTTATACATTGTGAGCTTAACAGCTTCAATGGGTATGTTGACAGAAAGGGCATTGTTTACACGACTTATCACTTCAAGTGTACAGGGAGTCATTTCTTTGATTGCTACATGCCTGTAAACGGAATGTGGCAGAAAAATGCTTGTAAGACATAAATATTTTGGTGCAAACTTATTGTTATTCCAATTATTCAGTGATGCATAATATACAACAGAGAGCATAGTCTGGTAGTACAAATTGTTGCATGATTCAACAACCTTTTGTCATAGCAATGTGATCTAAATTAGTAACAAAGTAGTATCCTCACAATTTGTTGTACTGCTTTTATTAGTTCAGTAATGTCATTCCACATATCCTTCACGTTGAACCTGGCCTCAGACTCATGTTTCATTGACCAATCAATCAAGGTGAAAATTTTACCAGAGCTACTAAGTTGTTTGTGAAGGTTATTGATAAATGACTTGAAAAGAGAATAATGTAATTTTGCAAGACATGAATTAAAAGTTTGAACAAGAGTTATGAAAGAGTGCATGTTCAGAGGAATACAATTTCTTTTTGGTCTGAGCAACATATGATTGTTACCTTTGAGCAACTCACAAAGCTTTGCTGTAGACACTGATGTTTAAGTGTAAGTGATATCATGCAATATTAGCAATTATTATTTGCTGAATAAATGTGATCATTTATTTGAAAAGCTGTGAACCTTATTATTTTAAGGACCAATTTGAGTAAAAATACCCATCCTTAAACAATACTTATTTTACACAGAACAGTGACAAATGAAGTAAAAAGGCATAGCAGTTACTATGCTGCTACGTTATTGATAGTCATTGACCTAATACTACAACACTACAGCAATTCAAGATGGCTGCTTGCAACTAGATTGTCAAGGATAGTTAGTGATGGTAAATAGTGACAACCCACATCCCATTAAAGCATAAACAATAAAATAAGAAATCCGGAATGTTTCAGCATAGCTTCAATTAGAGTGGAGTTTTTTTTTCAATTAAATTTGGGCATAAATAATTTACGCTGGTTGGACACCAAAACATTGATGGACAAAAATTCCTTTGATCTTTGCACAGCTCCTGAATTACACATGTTGAATCCAAATTAGCCGATGAGCATAATTTCACCCTCAATCAGAAAACCATGCTGTATGAATTTTCTAAATTCAGGTCAGATCTGATTTGGCAGAAATTGTACCCGAAGAAAGCTTAGATGCACCAGCACTTGAAATCTCCATTTGGAGTGTTATAACTAAAAACCTTCCTGAGACTAGAATGACATTCTGCAGACACGTTGATGTCCTTTATTGCTCTCAAATTTGTGACTTTTAAAAGTGAAATGCTTTCACAATTAATTAAAAATGCTATGTTTAATATGATATGTGAAAATGGAGGTTTAGTGGTTTCGATCGTTACTTTTCATGACTTTTGTTTTCATTGAGTTAATCAGGGATACTAGCAAGGAAGATATTCTTTAATCATCAGATGTGATTGCATAGGAAAAATGTTAATGCCCAGCTCCAATTGCCCTCCAGCAGATGGTTCTAAACTGCTTTTTGATCTAATGCTTCCTTGTTGTTGAATTGCACTTGTAGTACTGTTTGGTAGATTTGCTATAATAGTTAGACACGGTCGGTTCTAATATAGAGCGATAGTTCCATTCTTGTGTGATCTTGTGTTATAAGAAAATCGTGCAATAACCATACTATATAATGGGACCAGAAGCATGTTATAACCAATACAGGTAAAGAAAGTTCATGTTCTGCAAATAATAATTTAAATTCTTCAATTGCATTTAAACCAATTTGCTTTGAAGAAACACACATTATAGCAGAACCGATCGTACAACTTAGTCAGTTCTGACGGCAATTAAGGATCAACCACTTTGTTTCAGGTCTGAAGTCACATCTAAACTAGACCTAGTAAGGATAGAATATTTCCTTCAACATTAGTAAATCATTTGGCTTTTATGACAAACTAGAATTTTCACATTGACATTATTGATGCTGGATTTTTGTTCCAGAATTATTCTATCAATGGAATTTAAATTCCCCAACTGCCATGGTGGGATTTGAAATCCTGTTTCTGAACTATTCCACCAAATCTTGGAATCACTAGTCCGTGAAAGTAACCAGTATGCCATCCACAAGATCACAAAATTGTTATGGCACAGAAAGAGGTCATCGTGCTTGAACTAGTTTTATTATCTAGAGTCAGTCTTCTGCCTTTTCCCCATTTCCCTGCACACAATTTCAATCTAAGAATTTTTTCTCACATGACCTTGTTTCCCTTGTATCTCATGTTAGATCCATGTCCTCTCGTTCAATTTTCTTTTTTGAGAGGAAACAGCTTCTCCCTATCTGCGCCACCCAACCTCTCATGATTTTGAAAATCTCTATCACATCTTCTCTTAGTCGCCTTCTCTCCCAGGAATACAGTTGAAACTTCTTCAATCTTTCTTCCTAACTAAAAATTGTCATACCTTGAACCATTCTTGTAAATTGCTTCTGCACTCTCTATAACGCATTCACATCTTTTCTATAAATCGACACCCATAACTGTAGATAATACTCTAAATGAGGTCTGACAAGTGTCTTGGCCACGTTCAATAGCATCTCCTTGCTCTTGTCCTCAATGCCCCGAGTAATAAAGCCAAAGACAATGTACTTTATTTACTGCACTCTCTTCCTGACCTGCCACTTTCAATGATCCATAGACACATATTTCCAGGTCCCTCTGCTCCTGCATCTTATTTAGAATTGTGGCTCCTATTTATATTGTATTAAAATGTTCTTCCATCCAAAGTTATCACCTCGCATTTCTCTGCGTTGAACCTCATTTACCATCCATCCACCCAGCAGGGAGAACGCATATTCCTTGGGTTCTGACCATTTAACTTGATTTGCGCATATTAAACATTGATTGTTACATTCTAGATTCTGCCTGTGAGAATCTCAGGAATCTATAACATGGGCTTGGCAAATGGAACTAAGATTACTTTCAGCATAATGTTGTTGCAAGCCAGACCAAGGAAATCCCAGACTGAACAAGCTGCAACTATAATGAAGAAATAATTAGGACATTCAAATGGGAGCAGTCTTGCATCAGTTTTCTGATTATAACATGTATTTTTAATGCACGTTTCAAGCAGGATTTCCTTCCTCAGAAAATTCCAGAGAAAGAAAATAAATAAAAATTTTGTGATATTCTATGGGATCAAAAGTGCAGCTATTTATAATATTGCTTCGGCTCATTGCTTATGATGATGGTGCAGTCATGGAGAAGTTTTGGGATCACTAGTTATTATATGAACTTGTTGACATAAAATAAATGTTAAGTGGAAGATCGAATTGGAAATCTGTCTATTTCTGAATGTGTTAGAAAATGTTTGCTGTGACAATTTCCAGTTACAGCCCACAGGCTGCAAAGCACGTTCTTCTTTGCTTTCAATTTATCTCTAGGCGGGCAGGGTGCAGCAGCCGATAGGGAACATGAATGCTTTTAAGCTCGAGTTTCATACTGTCAATTTCTTTTTCTCATATTATCGAATAATTCAGCTGACAGGTCCAGGAAAAATGTAGCCTGGTGAAGGTCAAATTGTAGCCTCCTTCATCATTGCTTGAAGGATACATTACTTATCTTGAGGGGCATTCAATTGAAAACATGAGATTGACTTGATAATGGTGGAGACCCAACAAGAACACAAAGAATCATCTACATTATATGTTATTCTGTTGAGGTTCTTGAACCTGTGAAAAAGTCTGTGAAGATCTGATTGCCTCCTGCTTGCTGTGTTAGTTGATTTGTTATATTATTAATTTTGTAGTATGATAATTACATTTATTTTTAGTAGGATCTTTATTCAATTCCCACATTGACATTCCTCAAAAAAAAGGGGCATGAGGAAGCCAGTTAATATTTTCAGGAACATTTTGATAACAAAGATCACCTTCTGACATTATTCAATTTGGACTAGGAATGTCAGAAATAAACAGAATTTACACTTTGAGTCCTATATTCAGAACTGAAAAGTCATACCGGATTTGAATGTTAAACCCATTTTCCATCTCCACAGTTGCTATGAGATCTGCTGAGTTTCCCCAGAATTCTCTATTTCAGATTTCCAGCATCTGCAGTATTTTCCTTTATTACAGGGATATCAGACATTTTGTCTGAACCAGTTAACCTTCCAGAATCAAAAAGATACAGGAAAAATGAAATTGGCTCTTCATCATCAATTAGCAACTCAGTCTAACTAGAGAAGCTTCAGCATCTTTCAGAAGATCTAAAGAAATGGCATGTAGTGTGAGCAATCATCAAAGATGCCTGGATCATTATGCATGGGTGAAATACAGTGTGATAATTAACAGTTAATGCATGGAATTTTCACTGTTAATGATGTAGGAGCAGAAAAATCTCATTTAAAACAAATTTCAAACCAAACTTTCAAGTCTTTGAAAAGAAAGAAAATATGCAAATTTAGAAAGAAAGAGAGGATGAAATTACAATAACAATCAAACAGGGAAAACATGTCACACCAGCAAATCTGTGTCAGAATTAATTTTAAAGTAAATTTTTATCAGTTTAACATCTGGTTGTTTTTCCAGCCCTATCTTGTGATTTTAAGTAAAAAGGTCAGGCAGGTCCAAAGAGGCAAACACCTTATAGATATTGAGGGTTAACGGTGTCAATCAGACTGTACTGTAATTTTGATGGAGAAATGACAGCATGTACTGAGGATTACCTAATCAATGATATTTGGAGCTGTTCAGTTCAACCAGAGATTGTTAAAGGGACTGTCAGACTGCTTCAAAACTCTAATGGTTTTAAATGGGTTCATTGTGAGTCTAGGATTAGCTTAATACTACATCCTGTCCCACACCTTCACAGCTACAAAATGAATCAACACCGAGTATTAACTCCACCTTTAACTTGCTATGACTCCTTGTGTAGCACTGGTGGTCTGCTGCTTATATTTAAACTAGTATTGATTATTGAGATTATATTCACCATCTTTCATGCTTTTCCTAAATGGTGGGGTAGGATTATTACAGGGTAGTGGCAATTTGCCAATTGACAATGACTAATGTTCGTTAAGGTCCTTGATGACAGCCTCATAAATATTTCAGTTGTAATATTACCAAACACCACTAACAAACATTGGGCAAACCTGGCAGGGAATCCAGAGTAAGGGCTTGGCAGGTTGAGCTTGCCACTTGCTCCAAACAACCTTGATATTGGACACTGGGCAACAACTTTTCAAGGTAACAGCCACATGCACCTCAATTGCATGGACATTGGCATCTAGCATGTACTAGCCCTTAAGAAACTTCATGGTACACTTACATCTACTATTTCACTTCAGTGTTGCACTTCTGGCTCACTAGTAACTATCATTGTAATACTGCAGCAGAGAATCTGTGCACTCAGGGACTTGCACCTATCCCTGGAGCCAAAACATTTAGCATCTCAGGGTTCTTCCCTCAACTCACTGATTCTGAAGCTACCTGGATAATCACAGAATCCCTGCCAGGCATTGCATTGCCAAATTCATATTACTATTATCTTGGGCAGAGAAAACCAAAAAGCTATCAGAAGCTGTCGGTCAAGTCAAAGGGGTTAGCCTTTGCCGAGGAGATCTTGACACAGTAAGGAAAAGACAGCTTCTCATATAATCCATGCCTTGCTCAGAGTGGTCAGAATCAGGATTCTCTGCTAATAAGGGGGAAGGATTGTATGTCTTGAGTCCTATTCTGGTCTGTTCTCCTCCTAGAATGAGAGACAGGCAAGTATTTGGGAAGGCAAAAGTGAGTAGCACAGTTATTACTGTCTGTGCATTTGGAGAGGTGTCCCAAGTGAATGCATCAGCAGAGCTGAAGGCATACAGAATTAGTGGTGTCAAAGGTTGATGCAAATGAGAGTTAGTGGAAAGGCGGGTTTGGTAGCAGAGATAAAATGATTGTGAGATATCAGAGAGAAGATGTGGCACTTCCGAGAGCAGAATACAGGACATTGACCTTCTTTCAACAATGCTGTTCATTCCTCCAGAGGCTGAGAATGCTTTAACCGAGTGGCAAGCTCAGACCAGGCTGGCATGTTCTGGCACCTGGCATCCATTGTTGGTCTTGGGGGAAGAAGAACTCCCACCTGTTCACCACTCCTATCACACAACAGTTTTAAAGATGACACCTGTGCCAGAGACGCTGGCTAATTCCAGGATACATAACTGGCTAGCTGTACAGCGAAGGCATGTGGCAAGATGGGGTGAAAATTAGACACAATACATACCAGAGGGACAGAAATGGGAATTTAAAGTGTGAGTTTCATAAGATTTGGTGAGAAAACATATTTCAATTCACATTTTATCAGAGAACCATAAAATCAGCCCAATGAATTATTTGGATTGAAGGAGATAACACACAGGAACAGATCAAAGGTTTTAACTTGATATTTTTAATAGCAGTTTTGGACACCTCTAGAACAGGTGGATCTTGAATCTGGGACCCTTTAGCCCAGAGATAGTGACACTGAGCAGTTGAACTAAGGAACTCTTGCCTAATTATTAAATAATTTGGTCCAAGCAAGTGCCATATCTCCGAACTATAGCATGATAACCCACCCCCCCCACCTTTTCCTCTGCGACATCAATGGCTGTATCGGCGCTGCCTCGTGCTCCCACAAGGAGGTTGAACAGTTCATTCACTTTACTAACACCTTCCACCCTGACCTCAAATTCACCTGGACCGTCTCAGACTCCTCCCTCTCCTTCCTAGACCTTTCCATTTCTATCTCGGGCGACCAAATCAACACGGACATTTACTATAAACCAACCGACTCCCACAGCTACCTAGATTACACCTCCTCCCACCCTGCCCCCCTGTAAAAACGCCACCCCATATTTCCAATTCCTTCGCCTCTGCCGCATCTGCTCCCAGGAGGACCAATTCCAATACCAAACAACACAGATGGCCTCCTTCTTCAAAGACCGCAATTTCCCCTCAGACGTGGTTAACGATGCTCTCCACCGCATCTCCTCCACTTTCCGCTCCTCCGCCCTTGAACCCCACCCCTCCAATCGCCACCAGGACAGAACCCCTCTGGTCCTCACCTACCACCGCAACAACCTCCAGATACATCGTATCATCCTCCGTCATTTCTGCCACCTCCAAACAGACCCCACCACCAGGGATATATTTCCCTCCCCTTCCCTATCAGCATTCCGGAGAGATCAGTCCCTCCGCGACTCCCTCGTCAGGTCCATAAACCCAACCTCCACTCCCGGCACCTTCCCCTGCAACCGCAAGAAATGCAAAACTTGCGCCCACACCTCCCCCCTCACTTCCCTCCAAGGCCCCAAGGGATCCTTCCATATCCGTCACAAATTCACCTGCACCTCCACACACATCATTTACTGCATCCGCTGCACCCAAGGTGGCTTCCTCTACATTGGGGAGACAGGCCGCCTACTTGCGGAATGTTTCAAAGAACACCTCTGGGACACCCGGACCAACCAACCCAACCGTCCTGTGGCTGAACACTTTAACTCCCCCTCCCACTCCACCAAGGACATGCACGTCCTTGACCTCCTCGATCGCCAGACCATGGCAACACGACACCTGGAGGAAGAACGCCTCATCTTCCGCCTAAGAACCCTCCAACCACAAGGGATGAATGCACATTTCTCCAACTTCCTCATTTCCCCTCCCCCCACCTTGTCTCAGTCAAATCCCTCGAATTCAGTACTGCCTTCCTAACCTGCAATCTTCTTCCCAACCTCTCCGCCCCCACCCCCTCTCCGGCCTATCACCCTCACCTTAACCTCCTTCTACCTCTTGCATTCCTAATGCTCCTCCCTCAAGTCCGTCCTCCCTATCTTTTATCTTAGCCTGCTTGGCACACCCTCTTCATTCCTGCAGAAGGGCTTATGCCCGAAATGTCGATTCTCCTGCTCCTTGGATGCTGCCTGACCTGCTGCGCTTTTCCAGCAACACATTTTTCAGATGGGAAAGGGCACAAGTGTGTGGGGAATGATTATAATGGGATCCATGATAGGAGATTGGAAAAATGATGGAAGCAGATAGGAGACAGATTGGAGGGATATGGATGAGGCAGAGGCATCCATGGTTGGAATCGATGATCATTAATTGTTACAGATGTCAATAGTTTGTGGGACAGAGTTTCAGTGAGGGTGATCACTGAGGCAGTAGTGATGTTTACACATTAATTTTTTTTTCAACCTACAGCAGATAAACTGTGCTGTAAATGCACTTACCTAATAGATCCATCTCTCACAAAAATTGGGAGAGCTGTGCTACAGCTCAGTTGAACAGCAGGCAGACAGAGTCACTGTAAGAGAACATGCCTTGCTGACAATATCCCAGACACCATCATCACTAAGCCTGGGTATGTTCTGTCCCATTGGCAAGATAGTCTCACCAGAGGGTGTAACACAGTGAGTACACAGACAGGAGGGATCCACCTTGGGAGTCCTCAACATTGACTTGAAGTCTCATGACATTAACTTAGACATGGACAAGAAAAACTGTTGCTGATTAACCGCCCCCTCCCATCCCATTCTCCAATGAGTGCAACAGATACCCTGAACAGGTGAATCAGTACTCCTCCTTGTTAACCACCAATGGAAGAAATACTGAAGGTGTCAAGGGCACAGAGTGTAATCTTGAATGTTTGGGGGGTGGGGGTGACTTTAATTGCCATCTCTCCCCAAGCTGCCTGCGACTAAAAGGACATAGCTTCTACACTCGATTTGTGACAAGTGGTAAGAGCACCTACAAGAGGAAAAATCTACTTGACTTCATTCCCATTAAACTACCTTTTATAAATGCACATGAGAATACAGTATTGGTAAGTATAATCACTGCAAAGTCATTGTGGAAGCAAAGTCCCATCTTGGCATTGAGGATATCCTCCTTATGTTATATGACATTACTGCAATATAAAAAAAGTTCGATTTTGAACAGATCTAGCAACTCAAAACTGGACATCCATGAGGTGCTGCAGACCATCAGCTGATTTGTATTCAACTATGACCTGCTGGTCATGGCCTAGCATACCTCCCACTTTATCATTATCATCAAGCCAGGGGAAAGTGAGGACTGCAGATGCTCGAGATCAGAGCTTAAAAATGTGTTGCTGGAAAAGCACAGCAGGTCAGGCAGCATCTCTGAAACGTCGATTCTCCTGTTTCTTTGGTGCTGCCTGACCTGCTACGCTTTTCCAGCAACACATTTTTAAGCTCATCAAGCCAGGGGACCAATCTTAGTTCAATGAAGATTTTAGGATGCCATGCAGTAACAGCACTAGGTGAGGTGTCAACCTGGTGAACCAACAACAGAAGATTACTACCTAAGCTTTTCTAGTACAGTCACAACATCGGCATTTACCAAATAATGTGGAAAATTGCCCAGGCATGTTTTCTAATTTAAAAAAAAAGGACAGTTTCATTCAGCTAATTACTACTTCAGTGGTCTACTTTTGATTATCAGAAAGTGATTTTATTTTTGCTTGGTAACACTTACATTGCAATACCACCTGTGCTTGGACATAACAATGTGCATAACTGCTAAATTTGATGCAAAGGAGTTAAAAACCTGAAGGATTGGCCAATAGAATCAGGGTAATTATAACCATCAAGTTTACTTGGATTGCCATGAGTTGAATATTATCAATATTAAGATGCTGAATTAAAGCAGATGGGAGAGACATACAGCCAAAATCTGTGGGGTCCTGTTTTTCAGATCCATGTCAGGTCCCAGAGGGCTCACTTAGCTGCCTGAATAGGAAGCTGAAGCTGCCTTTCCCACTTTGTGAAGAGGTTGAGAGGACAGCTTTTGTTTTTGCTTTCACTTTATGAATAGAATGTTACAATGAAGGCAAACTCGCGTATCCCTCTCCTCACCTAATGACATCGGAGTCCCTGCAGACTGTCAACAGTATTTCACAGACATTGCCAGATGTCAGGAGGTGATTTTCTACCATTGCGTGCTGAAACAGACGGGGAGCAGGCCAATGGATTTTAAATGTATCCAAACATTTAAACTGTCCTAGTTTTCATTCTTGATGTGGCAATTTCAATCTTAACTTACACCCTTACTCACTGATCCAAAACCCACTTGGAGTAAAAATCAGGGTCAAAATTACTTGCTTGGTCAGTGTGTAATTTATGAAATTTTTTTCAATGTTAGTAATTGACAGATTTAAACTCAAATATAAATTCACAATTTAAAAATATATTTCTTGGCAAGAAATTTTGTAGCTTTAGCAGGTTCAGGCACAAATACCCTCAGCAGAGCCACGTGATGAAGAATGTTTTTCCTTTTTAAAAATAAAGTAACATTCTCATGACTTGAAGGTTAAACCAACACATCACTTCTGTCAAACATAGTTTGCAAATCTTCTCTGATGTTTCGATGCTGTAGATAACATTACTATAAACCGAAGGGATTCCAGTTAATCTGCTCCTCACCCATCAGTGGCTGCTTAATGAACTTATGAAATATGGCAAAAGCATTACAATGATATAACAGAGTGGAGCCCTTGATTTATTAACAGGTAATTAAATGAAATTCCACTGAGTTTATCTTCACCGAACGGTCGGCCAAGATTTCAGTCAGAGTTCAGTTGTACAGAATGTTCTACTTTGGTAAATCCGAAGAGGACAAATAACAGAATAAAGTTCGCTTTTGCTTCTGAAGCCCACTGTGGTTTTTTGAGATCAGAGAAGTTAAACCTGATGCATTCCCAACATCAAGATCTATGTTTAGTGATAGCATGCCTCTTGTAGTTGGAAATTTGAGTGATTCTGTGAGAATTATTGGTATCCAATAATATTAAAAAAGGGAGCAAGAATGAAGCCCTGATTTTCCTGCAGCAGGGAAATCAATGATATATGGTGTAAATGTTACAGTTTTGTTCAACAATCTCACTATCAATATGATAATCCACATTTCCTTGCATTTCTAATGAGAGTAGGTTGCAGTATTACAGGAACAAATTCAAAGAAGCCATTTGTTTTCCCGCAATGTGATGAATGTTCAACCAAGGTAGCAATCCAGGACTTATTTTAGGCAAAAATTTGGCATTTATTAAAAATGCCAGTTCTACTCATGACTCTATAGAATCTGTTAGTTTGTTTTTATTTACACCAGTTTCAAAGTCAAAACGCCTGGTCTATTGATGAGCTCCTTGAGTTCTTGGCAAAGTAATTCAACCTTGTTGTCCATCAAAACCATGAATTTTAAATGTTCAAGGATTCCAGCAAAATTGTCACCCCAATGTTTTTGGGATGTAAGAAGAAACACACATGGAGATCTATTAAGATCACTTTCCAATTGCTCCTGGTAAGAGTGGACTGTGAGCAATCTAAAATGCTGAGAAACATGTGGAGGATCATAAACTATGGTGGTATTTCTGGTGTTCAATTCCAATCACAACTCTTGTAACTGAGGCAGGTAACCTTATATTGTTTAGAAACTCTTGAATGAGCACTTGAAGCATCATAATATTCAAAGGTATAGGCTTAGTGCTGGAGAGAAGATTTAGTATAATTTTGGAAGTACAGAGTGGATTGTCCAAAGGCCCTCTGTACTGAATGATTCTATTATTCCATGATCCTATGATAAAGTAGCCCACTTGAATGGTATCCCATCCACCGCATTCCCTTTACTGTTAGTGCTCAGTGGCAGAAGTATGTATTATTTACAAGAAACAGTGCGTGGAAATATAAGTTTCCTCCAAGTCATATACCATCCAGATTTATAAATATGTTGCTGGTCCTTCACTATTATACAACAAATATTCTGCAACACCTTTCACCACTGTGGTAGATCAATTTCAGAAATTCAAAAAGGCAGCTCACCAGCCCTTCCTCCGAGAGCAATTGCGAATTGGTAAGATGTGTTAGTCTTGCCAATAATGCCCACAATCAAAGAACAATTAAAGCAACCTCATTTTCTTCCCAATTTCCTATATCTTTTTAATCATTCAAACATCTCACTAACTGAATACACTAAAATGGTGATGAGTCAAAATTGGATAACACAAAATTCTTGTCATGTTGAATCTGTTACTCATTCCCTCTGGAAGAACAGGAAATTCAAGAGCCAGATATTGTCAGTAATGTGAAGTTCCAAACTGAGAATTCCAGATTATCTAAACTTGCACAATCTTGTCACGAGACCACACCAACTGGAGCAGAGTTAGGTCATGCCACAGTGCCAAATTAAGGATCAACCATCGTTCAACATTGAGAGCTCTCTGTGAAACCCTAAGAGTGTAGGATGTAAACCTGGGAGAATTTTAAATATGCTATGAATTGGAGACAAACTCAAGTTGACAGAACAAATAGGAAACTGGGGTGTGAAGTAATAAGTAAAAATTACCAAGCAGTGGGAAGTAAGGATAGTGACAAGGGAAACTCAGAGTATGTGGGGACTATGCACAATAGCATTGCAGGGCCATGTAGACTTCAGAAAGGAGAGCTCATTGACAATAACCACTATCTTGCCTTCCACAGATGGAGCAAAAAGGAGCAGAGTGATTATCCTCAAAATCTAATGTTGTGGCTTGGGGGCAGAGAGGACAGTTGGATTTAAGTTCAATGTGTGTGTTGGGGGGGGGGGGGAATGGTGGGGGAGGTGCAAATGTGTGGAGTTAGGATGGGAATGGGCAGGAGAGTGGAGTTGAGATTGAAGATCAGCCATGATTGTATTGAATGGTAGACTAGGCTTAAGGGGCTAATTGATCTATTCCTGATTAGATTCCCTACAGTGTGGAAACAGGCCCTTCAGCTCAACCAGTCCACACCAACCCTCTGAAGAGTAACCCACCCAGACCCACTTCCCTCTGACTCATGCACCTAACACTATGAGCAATTTAGCATGGCCAATTCACCTGACCTGCACATCTTTGTGACTGTGGGAGGAAACTGAAGCACCCAGAGGAAACCCATGCAGAGAAGGGGAGAATGTGCAAACTCCACACAGACAGTTGCCCAAGGCTGGAATCGAACCTGGAAGCTGTGAGGCAGCAGTGTTAACCACTGAGCCACCATGCCACCCTGTGCCTCTTAATTGCCCCCTTAGCTCCTTAAGCAAAATATAGTAGCATTGATAGTATGGGCTTTTTACCTAAATTGCAGGGGGAGTTTTACCAACTCTGCCCATTGGGAATTGTTTCATTGCTGCATCAATAGTGCTTCTATCATTTTATCTGCTCACCGTTGTTCTGAAGTTGGGGTACATGCTTGCCATAGGTGGGAACGTCATAATCTTATTTCTTTTATTCTGCCCACTTTGTGCCTGAAGCCTGTAGGGAGTTAAGAGCAACTTGTCATAATCCCACAAAAAAAGCAAAACTTTCACTCCCTTCTTATCACAGTGGAAGATGAATAAATGATTAATTAAGCAAACAACTATCTATATCCAACTAACAGTCCACTGACAATCTGGAAAAAATAAATATTGATTCATAGTGCAGTTCTACAGCCACTCGTATTTATTTAAATATGCAGAGTACTGCACTTCACAACAATGCTCATCCCGCTTCATTTTAATTTCTTCAACAAAAAAAAGTTGATTTAAGGAGGACGGTGAGCATTTTAAATAATGTAAATAATGACAAATATTTTTATATGTACAATATTAGATGTGTATGCCTATATGGCAGTGCCATCAACTTGACTTACTTTCCCTGTCAAAACACTGAATATTGCGGTTATCCCGAAATAGCTGTAGTCATTAATGGTAATGACTACCCTGTCAGCAGCAGATAAAAGTAATGGGTTTGTCTGAGAAATACTTACACAACCCTCCCACTCTGTTATAATAGTTCAGTGGAAAAGTAATAGGTTGTCTGTAACCATCATTTTTCTTTCACATTATTGAGCACACTCCATTTATAATCGCATTACCTCTCCTTTGACAAAAGATATAGAGTAAAATGGTAGCAACGAAGATCAATGCATTTGGCTACTTTCTGTTTGAGAATTGGCACATCTTCTGCATTTCAAAAATGCAAGGTCACTTGACACTTTATCTATGTACTGGGCACACAATAAGCAGAGTGATTACATTGAGGTTGGGCCTCAACACTAGTTTGAGATGCAAGTCAGGTGGCATGGGGAACGTGGTTTTCTTTGTGGACTCAAAGCAGTCATATAAATTTAGAAGACAGAGAGAGATTCAGCCATTTCTGGCAGCAGGAGAGTGGGCTGTACTCAGACAATGGAATTCCTTCTTCAGGAATGGCTGATGCCCGAAACGTCGATTCTCCTGCTCCTTTGATGCTGCCTGACCTGCTGCGCTTTTCCAGCAACACATTTTCAGCTCTGATCTCCAGCATCTGCAGTCCTCACTTTCTCCTCCAGCCTAAATGTCTTCACAAAGATCAGCAGTGCAGCTTTTTCAGCAGGCATCTTGGTGTGTCCTATGATGGTCTCTTCAGGGGCTAGAAAGTCTTGGTCCTGTTAAACAAGTGCAGACACTATGGGTCTTTTTGTGACACATACATTCTGCGATGTTTTTCTACAGTGCACATAATGGGACCACTGAAACACCAAAAGATTATCATTTATCACCTCACATGTGGATCTCACCAATTTTCGGCAAGAATGATATCTATTAACTTCAAAGTCTTCTCAGCAAGTGATAAAGGTGAGCCTTGCAGAGTAGTGACTTCCTGTTAAGGTGGTTATAAGTGTGATTGTGCTCCCGATAGATACAAAATGCTCCTTATTTTAAGCATTGTTTTCAACTTCTTCACTTGCTATAACATGATGATTGAGAAGGCAAATTATAGCGCTGGGATTTCCTTCTGTAATAGTTTGTTGGAATTTAGGAAAGAAAGTGGTTCAAGTCTGTTGCTCTGACCTGAGACTTTGACCCTGACTTACTTCCCAGAGGCTTTCCACATTTGGGGGAAGCATTGTCTCTAAAATACAGTGTATAACTTAACCAGCAGAAAATAACACAGGAATAACAACTCAGTGCCTAATATTTCCTAATATTCAGGGGATTTTAAAAAATTCACTATGGGCCATAGGCATCACTGGTCGGTCAGCATTCATTGTCTGTCCTGCCCTTGAGAAAGTGGTAATGACATGTCTTTTTTAACCACTGCAGTCCATTTGCTGTAGGTTGACCACAATGGCCCGAAGGAGGTAATTCCGGGATTTTGACTTAACAACTGTGGAAGAACTTTGATATATTTCCAAGTCAGGATGATGAGTAGATTGGAGGGGATCTTGCAGATGGTGATATTGCCATGTATCTACTTGTTCTTCAAGATGGAAGTTGTGGGTTTGAAAGGTACTATCTAAGGATCTTTGGTGAGTTTCTACAGTGCATCTTGGAGATGCAATACACTGCTGCAATTGAGCATCACTGATGGAGAGAGCAGATGTTCTTGATGTGATGCCAATGAGGTAAGTTTCTTGAGTATTGTTGGAGCTGTACCCATCCATGCAAGTGGGGAGTATTCCATCACACTCCTGACTTATGCCTTGTAGATGGTAGACAGGTTGTGAGAAGTTAGGAGGTGAATTATTTACCAAAAATATTCCTAGCCTCTGATCTGCTCTTCTAGCCACTGTGTTTATGTGGCAAGTCCAGTTGAGTTTCTGGTCAACAGTAACCTCAAGGATGTTGATAGTGGGGGATTTGGTCATGGTAACAATATGAACTGTAATCAGATGGTGGTCAGTTTGTCCCTAACCAGGAGATGGCAATTGCCTGACATTTGTGTGGTGCAATTATTACTTACCACTTATCAGCCCCAGCCTGGGTATTGTCCAGATTTTGTTGCGTTTGCAGATGGGCTGCTTCAGTATCTGAGGAGTTGTGAACATTATGAAATCATCGGCAAACATCTTCACTTCTTTTTTTTAGGACGATCTGAAGGTTATTGATGAAGCAGCTGAAGAAGGTTGAGCTTAGGACATTACTCTGAGGAACTCCTACAGAAATGTTCTGGAGCTGAAATGACTGGCCTCTAATAGCATTAATCATTTTCCTATGTACCAGTGATGACTCCAAACAGCAAAGAGTTTGTCCCTGATACCCATTGATTTTGGTATTGCCAGGGTTCCTTGATGCCACATTTGATCAAGTACTGTCTCAAAGATTAGTTGTTTCTGTCAACTCATCTTTAGAATACAGTTCTTTTATCCATGTTTGAACCAATGCTGTAATAAGGTCAGGAGTTGCGTGGCTCTGGGGAATCTGAACTGAGCAGGTTATTGCAGAGTAGCTGCTACTTGATAGCGCTGTTGATAATATCTTCCATAACTTTATTGATGGTTGAGAGTAGATTGATGGGGCAGTAATTGGCCATGTTGGAGTTGCCTAGCTTTTTGAATACAGGAAATACATGGGCAATTTTTCACACTATTGGATAGACACCAGCATTAACTGTACTGACAGAGCTTGGTGAGGAGACCAGCAATTTCAGGACCCCAGATCTTCAGCGTTATTGCTGGAATGCTGTCAGGGCTCATATCCTTTGCACTATCCAGTGCCTCCAGCTGGTTCTTGATATCACGTGAAGTGAATTGAATTGGCCGAAGACTGGTATCTGTAATGCTGGGGCCACTGGACATCTGGTGCTGCTCCAGGCAGGACCCCCACCGCCCACTCCCAACCCGATCCCCACCCCATGCTCTCCTTTGAACCAGAGTTTATTCCCTGGCTTGATGGCAGTTTAGTGAGGAATAAAACAGGCCAAGAGATTGCAGATTGTGTTGCAGATTGCAATTCTGCTGCTGTTGATGGCCCATAGTGCCTCCTGTATGGTCAGTTTTGAGTTGCCTGATCTGTTGAAATTCTGTACCATTTAGCACAGTGATAGTGCCATACAAAACCATGGATATTCTTGAACCCATTAAGGCATGGCTTTGTCTCCACAAGAACTGTGAGCTGGTCACCCTTACCAATATTGTCATGGACTGATGCAATTGCAGGCAGCAGATTGATAAGGATAAGATTAATATTTTTCGTTCTTGTTGGTTCCCTCACCACCAGCCACAGACCCAGTTTAAAAGCAATGACATTTAGCACTTACCAGCCAGATCAGTAGTGCTGC
This sequence comes from Chiloscyllium punctatum, assembly GCF_047496795.1. Taxonomy (NCBI): domain Eukaryota; kingdom Metazoa; phylum Chordata; class Chondrichthyes; order Orectolobiformes; family Hemiscylliidae; genus Chiloscyllium; species Chiloscyllium punctatum. The sequence continues at coordinate 85,104,963 of NC_092747.1, forward strand.
TGCCAAGCCACTCCAGATGGTGGGCATTGAAATTCCCCAGAGTGCATTTTTTATCCTTACTACTGTCAGCGCTTCCTCCAAATATTGTTTAACATGGATCAGTACTGATTTGTATGCAATAACCAGCAGGAGGTTTCTTTGCCCAACTTTAATCTGAAGTCATGAGACCTATTACAGTCTGGAGTTAATGTTGACAATTCCTAGAGCAAGTCTCTCCCAACTTATCCCAAAAACAATGGGAATTCACATTGCTAGACCTGCACAGCTCATGCAGTGTGACAGCATTTCATCTTGCTTCTGTTAGTTTGCCACACAGTTCATTGAATCCGCACAGAAACAGGGGAGTTGCAGGTCAGAGGAACACTCAAAGCTACTTGCATGCCTGCTTCCCTGTAACCATTTCTTTCTGGTTCAAGGTTTAAATTTTGCGAAATCAGGCACCATCCACAAAATCATCCCAGGCTGACATTATGATTGATTATGCTGATTAAGGAATTCTCTCCAAATTGAACTCATTTCCTATGTGTACAGAAACTAATAAGCATGCTTGAAACGGTTTTCAAAATGGAGAGTATGCAATTTACTCAGAAACTGCCTGGTACACACCAATCAAACTGTCAAATGGTTCAGCAGAGTTTACTTAAGACAATTCCACAATTTGAATTGAGCTTATTCACCTGTGAAATTCTGGATACTCGTGTTAAGAAAACCTACATATATTTGTGCTTCGTTTCATTGGACAAAACTGTTGTGTTCTGCCTCGTATTGCTGTGCACATCAAGGACTGTAGTCATAATATTATAATTTAATCATAGCATGTAATGCGATGGTGGAAAGGTTTCCGACTCTTTCTTAACGGGGGCCGCATGAAGGATGACATGTTAACATAAGTGCACCAACATTTGTATATTCACAGATCAATAAGCTACCAAAAGCTGTAATAGATACCTATTTTGTAGCATGTTATCCATGTCTGGTTATTATGTTAAAGGAGTTAAAATAAGTATTGACACATCAAGTAGAAGTACCCTGCTGGAGACAAGAGCCCATATTATGGTGGTACATCAGACAATATGGCGAAAAGTGGAAAGTAGATAATAAAACTCAGTTTGCAAAATGCTTTCTCGACCCTATCTTTCTGCCCATAGTTTGAAGACTCTGATTCCACAGTTCAACATGTTTTAGCTTTGATATGAGAGTCTTCAGTTAATAGCAAGAAAGGAAAATCTAAAAATTGAAATTGAACTGTCATTTATAGAAACCCAAATAAAAGCAGTTTACCATATTATAAAGGATTTTTGTCACCACATGTTCCATTCAAATATATTTGCAACTTAATATCCTTCTCTCTTAAAAGTATTTGTCTTATAAGTTGAATTCTCTGAGGAAAATCAACAGCCCGGCTGAGAGAATTAACTTCTATGTAGTACAAAGCTTTTGGTTGCATGAGAGTTTGTGTTCCCTGGCTAATTAAAATTAATATAAGATCATGCATGACCAGATCCCAAGTGGCAAAATCTAGCATGGAAACATATTTCTGCTTGCTGACTTTTCCACACTGACAGATGGTAAACTACTTATCTGCCAGAAATAATTATATTGTTAAATAGCACTAGACTTGAATATGAACTTGCATCTTAGAAACAAGAATGGGCCATTCAGCTCTTTAAGTCTATTTCCCTTTCAATTAAATTATTAATAGTCTGATTAAGGCTACCTTCTGATCAATTCTTAGTGGTAAACTTAGTAAACCATTTGAAAAGTTGTTGGATGTTGGGGAAATTTGTACTTTTCCGTTTCCTGCCCACTAGCCCGCCTTCATGGAATTACTACAGTCTGGAAGCAGGTCATCAAGTCTACACCAACCCTTTGAGGAGCATTCTATCCAGACCCAGCCCATCCTTGCAACCCCATATTTCCCATGGCTAACTCATCTAGCCTTCACATCCCCGGACATTATGGGTATTTAAAATGATCAATCCACGTAACCTGCACATCTTTAGACTATGGAAGGAAACTAGAGCACCCAAAGGAAACCCAGATAGACACAGGGAGAATTTGCAAACTCCACACAGAGTCACCTGAGATTGGAAATTGAACCTGTGTCCCTGGTGCTGTGAGGCGATAGTGCTAACGACTGAGCCGCTATGCCACCCTCTCCTATTCTTGTAAATAGCAATGCTGTAATCCAGCCATTTCTACCATAAACAGGTATTTAGCTGATGGGAAAGATGGTGTTCCATAAGGGTCTTCGCTAGGGTCTCAACAGTTTGACATAAATTGTAATGACATAGCTGACAGGAGCCAAAGGTGTGTTGTTAAATTAACAAATGGAAGTATGATATGAAAAAGATATAAGTATGTTGGAAACACAGACAATGCTGGAGAAGTTCAGCAAATTTGGCAGCATCTGTGGAGAAAGAAAAAGGGTTAACATTTTGAATTCAGCATGATTCATCTATTATTAACATTTTCCACTATTACATTTTCCTCTATTACAAAGATTCAGGAGTTGCTTAAAGCCAGGTTGAGTGAAGAAGGGCTTATGCCCGAAACGTCGATTCTCCTTCTCCTTTGATGCTGCCTGACCTGCTGCGCATTTCCAGCAACACATTTTTAAGCTCTGATCTTCAGCATCTGCAGTCCTCACTCTCTCCAGGTTGTGTGAATGGGCAAAATTCAAACAGATGAACAACTATGTGAGAAAGTGAATTTGTACACTTTGTTGAGAGGAATAAAGAAACATATTCTCTTAATGAAAGCTTTCTGAGTAAAACTGAGCTACAGGTATTCAAGTACAAGAGTGCATGTACAGCAGACAGCCAAGAAGGCTAATCCAATAGTAGCCTTTATTAATAAAGGCATTGAAGAGAAAAGTAAAGATGTTATGATTCAGTTATCGGTGCAAGGACCATATCTTTTTGATTTACTTTATTCTTTATTGTGAACTGCATTGGGAAAATTATCTTTTTATGTTATAAGACTGAGGCATTGCAGGACTTTTAAAAAGCAAGTTACTGAAATTCCTTGTAAACTTTGTTTACACTGTTGTTTTGCAAGTAGAAGGGAAAGCTTTAAGAGGAGACAACCCATCTCCAAAGTTTGTCTACAATATGTGATTTGGCCAGCAACAAGTTGCTGATTGGTTTATTGAATTGTGACTACTTGTGGTTGACAAAGGACAATAACTATCTGATTAGCTCCTAGGCAGCTGAATAGCTTGTGGGTGTGAACAATACTAGCAGAAGCCTTCCAAATGCTGAAAGGACAGATAGTAGGTCTCTCCATCCAGTAAAGTTTCCAATCTTGAAGGACATCAGCTTGTTTTCTTCCACTCACTTTCACTTCTTTCACACTATGAACTTTAATATGCGCTGAAGAAACTTTGCAGTGAGTGTAACAATCACCTGCAATAGAGTGAAAAAAGAAAAATAGCTTAAAGAACAGAAAGTCATGACAAGCAAAATAATCATCTCAGCAAGCTTTATGGACTAGGGCCTTTGAAATATTGCCCCAGTAGTTTTCACCTTCACCGATAACACCAATGTTTTGTTATCCAACTGTGTTTTTCTGTATAGACGGTTTAGAAGGGGGCTCGCACTTTAACTACTAGAGATAGATGTGGTGCTAGAAAAGCACAACAGGTCAGGCAGCATCTGAGGAACAGGAGAATTGACGGTGCTGAAGGGGTTATGTCCGAAATGTCAATTCGCCTGGTCCTCAGATGCTGCCTGACCTGCTGTGTTTTTCCAGCAGCACACTCTCGACTCAAATCTCCAGCATCTGCAGTCCTCAATTTCTCCTGTTAGAGACATATGTTAACAGTTCCTAGTTAATTAGCAGTAGTTAGACATTATCTATAGAATAGTAATTCTTGTTGAGCACAGAAGTTCTGAGGAATGGTCATCAGACCTGAAACATTAACTCTGATTTCTCTTCACAGATGCTGCCAGACCTGCTGAGCTTTTCCAGCAAAGTTTTTGTTACAAAAACCTGGTCTGCTTTCTGTTAACCCGAGTATATCCAACTGATAAACTGGGGACTTTGCACATTTTTATAACATGTCTAACTTCTGTAACCACTCCAGGAATAGATAGAGACTTGATTTTCAGCTGGGTTCCCAGTGAGATATGTCATAAAACACTGATAAGACCATAAATGGAATTCATTATGCAGTTTTGGTCTCCTTAGTGAAGGAAAAATGTAAAATTCACTGGAGATGTTTCGAAGTAGGTTTGAATAGATACCCAGATTGAATGGTTTGTCTTATGAGGAAAGGTTGAACATGTTACGAGTGGAGTTTACAAAAGTTGATTGTGTAAAATCATGAATGGTCTCGACAAGGCAGATATGGAAAGAATGTTTCATCGTGAGGGTGGATCCAGAATTAGGGGGCACTGTTAAAAGATTGTCCTTTTAGGACTGAGGAAATAAGAATCATTGAACATTTTTTAAGGCATTTTATTTTCTTTTTAAATATATTCTAATTAGACAATGATATCAAAAGTCTTGACAGTAGAAGGAAATGCTGAATTAGAAGCACAAAAAGACCAGCTATGATCATATTGAATGACCGAGCAGGCTCAAGAGGCTGAATGTCCACTTCAGCTTCTATTTTGTACATTTGTCAGTTTTTTTTCCTCAATTTCCCCTGAACTAAGTGACAAGCTGGGCCATTTCAAAGGGCAGTTAAGAGTCAAATATATTGCTACATGCCTGGAATCACATCATGCAGGGCTGGGTGAAGATGGCAGGTTTTTATTTCCATGAAGGGCATGTGAAAATAATATATGCTTTATCAAAATGAATCAGGCTTTGTTTAAGTTTTAAATTTTGCTTGGTTAGCTAAGATAACAATTGCATGAACGCTCCAAATATCAAACATAGATGTCAGACTTGGGTACATTTTGGGAGACATCTGGACAATGCAGATCTACCCATTGGAAGCTTAAACTTCATGGAAATGTCTGTGCATATACACGGCTCAGGAATTCAGAAGGATCTGATGCACAAGAACAGCAAATATTTTAACAATCACTGCAGTTGATTTTGGATAATTCAGCTTTTTTTATCATAAAGCAAAATATGATGGACATTGAAAACCTCAAACAAAACAAAAAGAGTCAAAAATATTTAATAGGTCTGGGAAGATCTGTGGAGAGATAGAAATATAGTGGTCTGAAAGTTACTGGCAGCTGGGAGACAGGAATGGAGACAGTGAGGCTAGTAGAATTGAGGGAAGCTATGTTGAACTGGCGTCTCAATCTTGACTCATGGTTGGGGAATTTTGCTAATGATGGGGCAGCACAGTGGCTCAATGTTTAGTACTACTACCTTACAGTGCCAGGGATCTGGGTTTGATTCCATCCTCAGGCAACTGTCTGTGTGGAGTTTGCACATTCTACCCATGTCTGTGTGGGTTTCCTCTGTGGCGCTCTGATCTCCTCCAACAATTCAAAGCCAAGCAAGTTAGTTGGATTGGCTATGCTGAATTGTCCATTGTGTCCAGGGGTGTGTAGGATAGGTGAGTTAGCCATGGGAAATGTGGGGTTGCAAAGATGAGGTGGGTCTGGGGAAGGGATGCTTTTTGGAGGGTCCCTACAGAGTCAATGGGCTAAATGGCCTCATTAGCAAAATGGTTTATTGCATGGTACCAAATAAACTGTTTACAATAACTTGCTAAGTATCATTATTAAGTACTCTCAGGAACAGTACAGAATACATCTGCTTCTTTTGGATACTTGTGCAGAACTCAATTCACTCTGTCCAAAATAACAGTGCAATATCATCAAATTGGATAGGGCTAATAATAACAATTCAACATTAACTTTCTCAGAAGCACACACCAACCATTGCGCTTTACTATATACTATCAATTTTTAAAATTATTATTGAAGCTTGGGATTTGGGCACTGCTGGTTGACCAACATGTATTATCCATCCCTAGTTGCCAAAGGAGTCGTGAACTGCTTTCTTGAACCACTGCAGTTCACAGATTGTGGGTTGACCAACAATGTCCATTGAGAGGGAATTCCAGTATATTGACCCAGTGACAATAAGAAATGACAATATATTACCAACTCAGGATGGTGACTGGCTTGGAAGGTAATTTCTTGGTGGTAGTGTTGCTATGCATCTGCTGCCCTTGTAAGTGATTGTGGATTGGGAAGGTACTGTCTGAGGATTTCTGCAGTGCATCTATTACATAGATCACACTGCTGCTACTGTGCATTGTTGGTGGAAGGAGGGGATGCTTGTAGATATGGTGCCAATCAAGAGGACTGCTTTGTCTTGGATGGTGTCAAGAATCCTGAGTTTTGGTGGAGCTGCACCCATACAGGCAAGTGGGAAGTATTCCAATACATCCATGACATGTGCCTCATCAACGGTGGATAGCCGTTGGGGAGACAGATGAATTACTCACCATAGTATTCCTTGCCTCTGACCTGCTCTTGTAGACATTGTGTTTATGTGGCAAGTCCAGTTGAGTTTCTAATCAATAGTAGTGGGAGATTCAGTGATGGTAACACCAATGAATGTCAAGAGTGATGGTCATTGCCTGGCATTTGTGTGGTGCAATTAAATGCCAGTTGTCAGCCCAAGCCTGTTTCTTGTCCAGATTGTGTTGCATTTGAACATGAGTTGCTTCAGTATCTGAGGAGTAGTAAATGATGTTGAACATTGTGCAATCATCAGTGAACATCCTCATTTTTGACCTTATGATTGAGGGAAGATCATATTACATCATATTACCTTGGTGAACAAACTCCATGAACCTCAGATTTAAAATTGACAAGTAGTCAAACATCATTTGCAGAGGACAGCTTCAAATGTTAACTGCCCTTTGTTCCTGGAAGTTGTTCCTAATTTTACTCCAGAAAGTCTGACTCCAGTTTTCATTGACTCTGTCTCCTAGCCCCAGACTTTTCACCCAGCAGAAATTGATTGTTTACATCTGGCATAAGTGCACCCTTGTTTATATTTGAATATTTCATCAGATTTTAAATATTAACATTTTTTGTAAAGTTCCAGGGAAAGGAGATCTCGTTTGTGTATTGCCTCTCCATGATTTTATCCTTGGAGTCAAGCAAATGTCTCAAAAATTTACAATTTCCTGTCTCAAAGTTCAATGTATTCTCTTGCGAGAGTCAAAATTGTTTGCATGTGCAACTCTCTGGCACATCCCCTTATCTTCTGTAAAGCCATGACTCTACCTAGTAAAGCCTTTGGGTCCAAAACTGAAACTGACCTCATCTTCTCTGTGGATGCCACCTCTGCAGTTTCCTACCTCAGAATCCCCCCAACAGCACACTTCAGCTGTTTCTGCCCTACTGAATTTATTTCATCCTTTCTTGTCTTTATTTTCCTTCCCTTGTCCAGTCTCTTTCCAAATACCTCATGATGCTTCTGACATTCTTTGTCATTTCAACCATTTCCCAGCATTATCTTCCAGCCTACAGCCCCCTCCAGTATCATTCCACTACCAAATATATCTTTCCCTCACTTATCAGCATTTGCAAGGGGCCATTCTCTCTCTGATAGCCTCGTCCCACTCCTCTGTCATCCCAAAACTTGAGCTGCCTCCCATCAGACCATGTCATACAGTAGGTGTAACAGTTTCTCTTTTCATTTCCACCCTCCTCACTGTTCTCAGCCTGCAAACACTCATCAGAAAAATGCAATCTAGTTTATTTGCTGCTCCTCATTAAAAGTGAGATCAAGGGAAGACTGGGTGGACTGTTTTGTGGAACAGATTAGGGTAGTGCTGGAAAAGCACAGCATGTCAAGCAGCGTCTGAGGAGCAGGAAAATTGATATTTTGGGCAAAAGCCCTTCATCAGGAATGAAGAAGGGCTTTTGCCTGAACCGTTGATTTTCCTGCTCCTCGAATGCTGCCTGACCTGTTGTGCTTTTCCAGCACCGCTATAATCTAGACTCTGGTTTCCAGCATCTGGAGTCCTCATTTTAACATGTTTTGTGGAACACCTTCAGTCTATGCATAAACATGACCCTGACCTTTAAGTCACCCGTCATTTCAATACCAGTTCTACATTAGGGCTGCTGCAATATTCCAGTGAAGATCGACACATGTCAGAGCTTCCCATTAAGCATTTTACAGAATTCTGGTCACAACATTGAGTTCAACAACTTCACACCATGCACTCTGTCCTCCAATGTGACATCTTTTTTCCTCAGGATCTGCATATTGTCTTCATAAATATTTGTTATATCTGACCTGCATTCTGCTACAGACATCCATTCTGGATTTATATGCTGATCCCTCTCTGCAACCGTAATCACTTCCTTTGCCTTTTGTTCTATGGAATCTTTGCTTTGTAATTTCCCTTACTGTCTAACCTTTCCAGATATTTTCTTCTATTCCACTTGGTCCTCCTCCCTTTTACAACAGCAAAAAACTCTGATGAAGAGTCATCTAGACTTGAAACACTAGCTTGCTCTCTCTCCGTGGATGCTGTCTGACCTGCTGTGATCTCCAGCAGTTTTAGTATAAAACCTAAGACTTTTCCACATTTCCTCTGCATGAAGGGGAAACATGTTGAATTAGAAACATGAGCACTGTTTTTCTGTCCAGAGGTTTCTCCAAAGATGCTGAGTTCCTCCAGCATTTTCTGTTGTTTTTATATCAGATTTCCACATATACAGTGTTTTTTTTAAATATTTCTGCCTCCTGCAGATATAAAATAAAATCTTCCTAGCTACCTGCATTCCTTTCTACACTGGAGCCTTTAATCATTCCGTTCCTGGTCCTAGCTTGTCTCCAACGATGAGCTGACTTGGAAGATCCCATGGTGAAGTGTAATTAATGTGACGCCATGTCCCCTTTCTCATCATGGACAGGAAATATGCACCTTTAGTTTTGCACATTTGCAGATATTTAAATGTAATCCCCAACACACTTCCCCACCAAATATCAATCTGCTTGATGCAAGTGAACGCACAAATAAAACACTCCAACACGGTTCAACAATTCCGACAATACTCTTCATGCCCCAATAATTTTCACACACCTCCTTCTTCAACCCCAATAATACTTGTTCCTCTCTCCCACCCTGGACAATGCTCAATTTCCTTCTTCCAGCCATAACGTTGCCTTCCTTCTATGCCTTAGCACCAAAAAAGCTCATCCACCCTCCTTTACACCCAATAACATTCAGCTCCTCACTCTCATGACCAATAATTGTCATTGTCTTCAGGAATAGTACCAAAAGACTGGAGGATAGCAGATGTTGTCCCTTTGTTCAAGAAGGGGAGTAGAGACAACCCTGGTAATTATAGACTAGTGAGCCTTACTTCGGTTGTGGATAAAGTGTTTGGAAAAAGTTATAAGAGATAGGATTTAAAATCATCTAGAAAGAAATAATTTGATTAGTGATAGTCAACACAGCTTTATGAAGGGTAGGTCGTGCCTCACAAACCTTATGAGTTCTTTGAGATGGTGACCAAACAGGTGGATGAGGGTAAATCTGTTGATATGGTGTATATTGATTTCAGTAAGGCATTTGATAAGGTTTCCCATGGTAGCCTATTTCATAAATAGAGAGGCATGGGATTGAGGGTGATTTAGTAGTTTGGATCAGAAATTGGCTAGCTGAAAGAAGACAGAGGGTGGTAGTTGATGAGAAATATTCATCCCAGAGTTCAGTTACTAGTGGTGTACTGCAAGGATCTGTTTTGGGACCACTGCTGCTTGTCATTTTTATAACTGACCTAGATGAGTTGAAGGATGGGTTAGTAAATCTGTGTATGACACTAAGGTCGGTGGAATTGTGAATAGTGTTGAAGGATGTTGCAGGTTAAAGAGGGACATAGATTAGCTGTAGAGCTAGGCTGAGAGGTGGCAAATAGAGTTTAATATGGAAAGGTGTGAGGTGATTCACTTTGGAAGGAGCAACAGGAATAAAGGGTACTGGCTAATGGTAAGATTTTTGGTAGTGTAGATGAGTAGAGATCTTGCTGTCCATATACATATTTCCCTGAAAGTTGCCACCCAGTTTGATAGGGTTGTTAAGACGGCATACGGCATGTTAGCATTGGGTTTTGGAGCCACGAGGTCATGCTGCAGCTGTACAAAACTCTGGTGCGGCCGCACTTGAAGTACAGTTCTGGTCACCATGCTATAGGAAGGATGTGGAAGTTTTGGATAGGGTTCAGAGGATATTTACTAGGATGCTGCCTGGTATGGAGGGAAGACCATATAAGAAAAGGCTGAGGGGCTTGAGACTGTTTTCATTAGAGAGAAGAAGGTTGAGAGGTGTCTTAATTGAGACATATAAGATAATCAGAGGGTCAGATTGAATGGACAGTGAGAGCCCTTTTCCTTGGATGGAGATGGCAAGCACAAGAGAATATAGCTTTAAATTGAGGGGTGATAGATATAGGACAGATGTTAGAGGTTGTTTCTTTACTCAGAGAGTAGTAGGGGCATGCAACAGTAGAAGACTCGCCAACTTTAAGGGCATTTAAATGGTCATTGGATAGGCATATGAATGAAAATGGAATAGTGTAGGATAGGTATGCTTCAGATTGGTTCCACAGGTCGATGCAACATCGAGGGCCAAATGGCCTGTACTGTGCTGTAATGTTCTATATTCTATGTCCTAATACAAATCCCTCCCACAATGACCCACCCCCTCATCTCACTGATTAAAGTGACACTTCCAAATTTTTAGCCAGAGATTACGGAAGGTACATCGGGAGCGATTAAGAAAAGTACTGTCAGGGGTAGGACCAGGGAAGGAGGATGAGCATTATCAGCTGTGATCATGTTGATTGTATTGATGCCTGAATTCAATAACTGGACCATATCGCAGTCTAGCAACCATTGAGTTCACTATTGTTTGTGCCACTGGCAAATGTTCCATTTGTTCCACAGAGGGTGAAAGAAATGGTTGTTATTATAGAGTCATAGAGATGTACAACATGGAAACAGATCCTTCAGTCCAACCTGCCCATGCTAACCAGATATCCCAACCCAATCTAGTCCTACCAGCCAGCACCTGGCCCATATCCCTCAAAACCCTTCTTATTCATATACCCATCCAAATGCCTCTTAAATGTTGCAAACATAGCAGCATCCACCACTTCCTGCTGGAAGATTTTCAAGATAGCAGATCCAAACACACTTTAGAACCAAAAGACTGTATAAGAAACCCTTACACAATCCAACAAATTAAAAGTTAGTATAACTTCAGTGATCCCAAACCAAATTTTATGAATCTTTTACCTGATTTTATTACAATCCATGATATATTCCTCCAATCGATTATCAATCTATTTCAAAACATAGCATTGTCTGACTTTGTATCATTGGCATTTGACAGATTATAACGTTTGCTAATTTAATTCAAAAACTCTAACAGAAAGGTCCAAATCTTTGTCAATACCCTGCCAATACAACTTGTTTAAGCATCGAGAATTCTTTCAGATACTCTTGAGCAATATTATTTGGATTCAGACTGGACCCATGGCTTCAGGTACCCTTTGGGCTCACACAAGGGTATTTTTGGAAACAGTAGAGCTGGGTTGGCAAGGTGTTTCCTTTTCAAAAGCCTGGCTACCAACTGAAACGTTTAAACAATCTCCAAAATAGAATATGCAACCTGACAATGGTAAGGAACTGAAGAAAATAAGCAGTTATCACAAGACATGTGACTTTTAAGCAATGCCTTGTGAAACCATAATGTTCCAATATCTCTTCATTGACATATTTGAAAACATAAACAATCCATGTGTACACAACCCTTCAAACTCAAGTCCATAAAAAGAAACAAAGCATCTTCAAAGTATAGGAATGGATCCCATGTCCGCATATCCACTTTATTTTTCTACTGGTTATAAGATCTCTGAGAACTCTACAAGTTGCCCATACCCAAAAATTTATAAATACTTTCTGTCATTTTTCACAATGACTAATATTTTGTGTTCTGTCTGAGTGTTTTTTTCTCTTAATTTCCAACAATCACCGTTGGTAAGTGTTCTATGACACCATGTAATTACTAGTTGAAGGATAAGGCTGAGGTCAATCCTAGCACACTTCAATGTTCATTTATGAAGTTACATAATTTAAGCACCCTTGACCCCTTCCATTGGGGTTATCAATAAAGAGTATGGAATTAAAGTGCACCCAAGAGATTGATCAGCAGCTCCTTCAGATAAAAGAGGAATTGCAGTCTCTAATATTTCACATGTTTATGAACTCCAGTAAACATAACAGTTGGAATCTTGACAGTTGACAGAAGATGTAAGAGACCCAGGAGTCCATGAATCAGTTCACCATTCCTTACTAGTGTTCCTGATTTTGTCTATTTATCAGTGGCTTCTGTTTCATGTCAGTTAATGTTAACTACCCTTACACAATCAAACACAAGGAATATACACATAAAACATAAAGTGCACTATTAATTTCTTCAAGGCTTTTTGGACCTCCACTAGTTTTACACCATTTCGAAAGTACCCTCTTCTAACCTTCAGATACCCATGGTGGATGACCATAAATTTGCTGACATTGGAATCTGTTAGCCATATTTTGCCTATCCCACAAAACTATGAATATTTCATTGTAATTTTATGTTCCCATCTAAACTGTTTGTAACATTTTTTTAATGTGAGGAAAATAAATTTTAATATATGGCTTTTCATCCTATCTTCTTAGTTGTGGATGAATATGGTCTGTCATTACTAGTGCATGCACACAGATTATTTCAGAATACCATTTATCACATTTTCCCAATTAGAATACTGACTCTATTATCCCTATTCTCTCTTTCCTGCAAAAAAAGCCAATTTCCGAAACAAATCCAATGTGTTTCTTTTAATTCTATAAGCTCAATAACTTGGTTTGAATTCTATGGTTCAAATTTGCTGAAACTCTGTAATGGTGATCCCAGGTCCATGCCATTACTTCTAAAGCACCCTGTTCAGTGAAGCACCAGTGTTCTTTGCAATATTGTTGGGTAGGTCTGTACAACCTCCCCCCAAGTTTGCCACCATATCAGTAAGGTTAAAAAACTCCTAATATCTCCAAAGTCTCCAGACAGACAGAGAGAACATATGTTCTGCCCCAATTCCTTGTCAAGAATGTGCATGTTAGAATTTCTAACACGTCAGTTTTCTTTTTTTAAATTCCTCACTTTCATGGAAAAATTGTAATTGAACCATAACTGATTTAATTCGGCTCAAAGTCCATATACATTTCAGGCATTTGTATAATATAGTTGGGATACTTATTGAAACATTTTTCTGTTTTGTTCATCAAGGCAAATGTGGTCGGTTGAAATTCTCAAGGGGCAGCACGGTGGCTCAGTGGTTAGCACTGCTGCCTCACAGCACCAGGGTCCCATGTTCAATTCCAGCCTTACATTCTCCCTGTGTCTGTATGGGTTGCCTCCCACATTCCAAAGATGTGCAGATCAGGTGAATTGGCCATGCTAAATTGCCCATAATGTTCTTGTCAGAGGGAAATGGTCTGGGTGGGTTACTCTTTGGAGGGTCAGGTTGGGCTGAAGGGCCTGTTTCCACACTGTAGGGAATCAAATATTGTGCTCAAAATATTTTTCCCCATACCTGCCAAACCAAATTATTTTGTCATTTATTTGTAAACGTTATAGATTTGGCTAGATTTTCAACATTGCTTCATCATTCTGTCCTCGGTTAATTTTACCGCTGATTTTCTAAATTATTCAGTCACTGAAATAAATTCTGACATCTGGGATGTATTTTCTATCAGTGTGCTGTAGCTTCACTTTTTCCTTGCTCAACTTAAAAGAAAATGTCTAGTTGCATTTCCAGAACAAATTGTGGGATACCAATATCACTTGTGTTGCAATATAACTGCCACAGAACTGTGACAATTATTATCATTGAATCACTGTGTTACAGAGCAGAAATAATAACAATCATATCTTTAAGGCTTATTCCTTATGTTATATAATACTAAAAATGGCTTCCTATATATTAATTGACATTAGCATTGAAATATTTTGATATTAAAATCCTTCAATGGTATTACATCTTCTTTATATGTGCTTAATACTTCTGCAACTCTTGTTAAGAAAATTACCATTCCTATCATTAGGGTATAATACTGTAGCTGTATCCTATTATTTTCTCTCTTCAGTTATCAGAGGCATTAATTGATTTAAAACATAATGAGTAAATATTGCCAATAAAATTGTAGAGAAGTAACTATGTAAACACGTTAAGATATATCAGTAAATTCTTTTAAACTCCATTAGAAACAAACCCATCCTGTCCAACAGATCCTTACAAGAAACCCACTCATTTCAGTTTTCAATCTAGTACACCTCTTTTGAATCACCTCTATGAACTTACAACTTTGCTTAAATGATAAAACCAATATTTCAAGATGTAGTCTCACTAATGCTGTGTGTAACTGAAAAATAAACAAATGAAAGAATAACTAACTGATAATATCTTTACTCTTGTGAACTTTAGTGTCCTTAGGAAATGTTAAATTAATTTCAGTCTCCTATTTGTGAAGTGGTCTAACATCATAATATGTGGAAATAAGACAACTTACATGCACCCCACTGTCCCACAACCAGCAAGGTCTGAGCTATATGTGTCATGTGGGGGGAGGGGCAACAATCTAAAAGATGGAGTGCAATGTAGGAAATTGAGAAGTTTCTGAGTTTGGAAGAAAAGATTTTTAAAAAGAGTACAATTTAAATGGAGGATGACTGCATGGTGTAGAGGGTTCTGATGCATGAGTCATAAAAGGTTAGCATGCAAGTACAATGTAATCAAGAAGGCTATTATGATTGGAATTGGACATAAAAGTAAGGTTATTATCATTTAGTCATTCTTTCATTTGTTTAGTTTTCAGTTACACGCGGCATTAGTGAGACTTTATCTTGAATCCTGTGTGCAATATTGGTCTTATCATTTAAGCAAAGTTGTAATTCACAGGCATGATTCAAGAGAGGTTTACTAGATTGAAAACTGAAATGAGTGGGTTTCCTATAAGGATCTATTGGAAAGGAAGAGTTTGTTTCCAATGGAGTTTAAAAGAATGATGGGTGATTTGAGTGATGTACATAAGATTCTTAATAGTTTTTACAGGTGGACATGCAAAAGACATTTCTTCTTATGGGTGAAACTAGCACTAGGGGATGCTGTTTTCAAATTAGGGATCACTCTTTCAAGGCAGAAATGAGAAATGTTTTTATTGTCTCAGAGCGTTTTGTAACATTGGTAGAGTCTACTGTAGAGAGCTCTGGAGACTGGAGTCATTGAATATTTTTAAGTTAAAGGTAGATTGATTTTTGTATAGATGGGAATGTGGAATTCCAAACAAAATTATCTCAGTCAAGATCTTATTGTGTGGCAGCAGAGTCTTAAAGGGCCAAATGGTCTATTTCTGCTCCTATTTCATTTGTTCATATGGTCATTTAAATTATACTATTTTGGAGTTGATTTTAACTTTCTCTATTGCTTGGAAAACGAGTGTTAACAGATCAACTTGAGAAAGGTTAGATGCGCTTTGCAACGGGTAACCTATCAGCAATATAGCATATGGCAAATGGGTCTCCAGTATTTGTTTTCCATTTCATACTATTATTAAGATAATTTTATTTTCAGTGAATAATATAATAATAATAACTTCATAATATTCCAAATTATTTCTTTATGAATTTTAATTAATGTAATGATTTGTAAGCACTGCATTGAAATTTCAAATGTCTGAAGTTCATTTGTTAAAAAGTTTACATTTATAGTTCATTTAATATTCTCATATGATTATTCTTACTGCATTTCAGTTATTGCAAATTTGATGTTAAAAATTTTTGATCATGGTCAAAACTAGAAACGCAAAGGAAACTGATGTCTATTTCAAGTAATTGGATAGCCTTTACCAAATTAAGAAATTTCTGTGTAAAATATTTCAGAGAATCAGAGAACACAAAGGTCATAATATATTGTAATTCATTGTCGACTAAAAATATGTCCATAAGTTGATGTCACAAAAGTTGTCTCATCTTACGGTGAGCTTTGTGTTTTGTCCATCTGAGAGCTGCAATGTGGAGATTTACCACAAGGTGTCAATATGAGAGTGTTAGGCTGCACACATTGTTTCTGAAATAGAACAAAGTCATCAAAGAATATCTCCAGTCCCCAGAAGCATCAGATTTCAAAATAAAAATTGTTCTATTTTTCAGAAATTGTTTCCCAGTTAATTTTATTTATGATGTTAATCAATTTGTGATATCGCTCCATTAATCCCATTCGGAGAAACAAAAGTCTCTTGGTTTGAGCTAGAGTCTCCCGCCAAACCAAAATTGTTTCACTTGCACACAAGCTTCCATAGATTCAGTGATTGGCATTTTTTGCTTCAGCAGAATATTGTCACTTGATCTGGTGATGCTTATGGCTTCCATAATGTAAGGAGGAAATGTGGATGACAGAATGAAAGCAAAATGCTGCAGATGCAGAAAATCTGGAATAAAAACAAAGTGCTAGAGAAACTCAGCAACTCTGGCAAGATCTTTGGAGACAGAAACTGGGTTAAAGTTTTGAGTCCAGTTTGACCCTGTCAAAAATGTGGATAATCCAGTACTGTATTAAAGAATTTGATAGAATTTTGTTTCAGCTCATGGTCAATACTTATATTACAATCACATGTATTATGAGTCTGGACTAAAGCTAAGCAATTTGGAGGGTAAATTCAGCACACATCAGTGAGTCCCTCTCTCAGCATGTCATGCTACAAGTGGTTCAAGTGGAATGGAGATTGAGGCCTTTCTATATCAAATGCAGACCATGATACAATGATAAAATCATGAGCGTGTCCCTTAAAAAGCATGAACATGCCTCTGATTCTCTGTGTGGCAAGCTGTTGCTCTTCCAGCCTATTGGTTCACAATGGGAGTATTATCAGGTTCATTCTTTGTGCACTGAGGATTATTTAGCAATCAGCATTATTCTTCATTCAGTATAAATGTTGTTTTTAGTATTTCTTGAGAATTGTTGGATAAATATAAGGAAAGCTTGAACAAAATGTGTGTTTTTTCAGTAAGGAAACAAAATTCTCTTTATCACATATTGTATTAATAATCAGTAAAATTTAGAAACAATATAATAATTTATTGGAAAAACACAATGTTCTGTAAAAAGGTCTCTGGACCCGAAACATTAACTCTGACTTTTCTGTACAGACACTGTGTGTTGCATATTCTCTAAGTTTGACATTCTTCTTCAAGCAGAGTGTTTAGAATTGGACACAATACTGTAGCTGGGATCTGAACAGTGATTTTCAAAAATTTAGCACAACTTCCCCGTTCTTCTACACTCTGGCCTCAATATTGACCTTCCCAAAT
Organism: Chiloscyllium punctatum; assembly: GCF_047496795.1. Taxonomy (NCBI): domain Eukaryota; kingdom Metazoa; phylum Chordata; class Chondrichthyes; order Orectolobiformes; family Hemiscylliidae; genus Chiloscyllium; species Chiloscyllium punctatum. The sequence continues at coordinate 85,122,319 of NC_092747.1, forward strand.
CAGAGGTGGATGGCGACATAGTGTGTTTGTTCCATGTCAAACACAGTTGGACACTTCTTTGGTCTACTTAAATTAGGCTTCCTTGATTCAATTGAGAATCTCTCAAAGCCCAGGAAACCCAGGTGTAAAATGGGAGCAGAAGGAAAAGGAAAGCAAGAAGCACATTTCACGGAATGACAAAATGATAATGAAAAGCAAAAGGAACTTCTTTGCTGGCCATGATGGGTTTTTATTCTACTAGACTTTATAGAATGTCCTTTAGCAAGGACAACTTCATTATCTTCATTGATCACATCCCTCACCTAAGTGGATTCAGGCTGAATGTTGGAGAAGGGAATGTAACAAGGAAAGTATGTGTTCTCTGACCTAAACATTTCTGAGGTCTCTGGGCTGACACTGAAAGAGAAAATGGAAGAGAGGTTGGGGATGTACTTGCATAAGAAATTACATTTTGAAAGGGAGATGGGTGTGAATCATCATCGTCTGAATCTCTAAACGAAGCTGAACCGTAGGAGCAAACTGTCAGAGGAGGATGTACTGTTGTGGCTTTCAGCATACAGATGAAAAACATAACAGTTAGCATAGCATATTAATCATATAAATAAAGATTGCAAGAGAAGGATGAAAGGCTATGGGAAAAGTATGCTGTGATTGTGTGGTTAATGAAAGAAATATCAGAGGCTAGATAGGAGAGAGAAGATGACAGAAAAAAGATAGATATGGGTGTTGCTACCTTGAAGTACAGCCAGGTGACTTGTGACAACAGTGCAGGCAGCTGTGGGAGGAATGAACAGTAAATGGGAGGAAACAGTCAAGCGTCTCAGGAATGTATGACTTTAAGACAGCTCACCAGATGCTGCCAGAAGAAGACAAGGAATTTGAGACCAGTGTCAGTCATCTTGCATGCTTGGTAGCAATCAAATAGATCTAGTTAGATCAATGGTGGAAGGAGGTAGAAGGGGAAGTTGAGAAAGATGAAGAGTGAGGTGATGCTAATGTAGGACAAGGTGCAATGCATCCAGTCGCTCCACAAAAACAACACCAGTAACCTGGATGAACACTGAGGTATGTCATTGTGATGAAACTTATACCCTGTCACAATAAAGGGAAACAGTGAAATTTATGAACCTACAGAGGGGGAGGAAATGTAGAAAAACATTTATAATTGGAGACAAAGGCTGTGATACAGGGTTTTGATAAATCTGTGAAAAGAGTTTTTTTTGTTAATCTCGATCAGGCTGTATAGGCTGGGCTACTGCAAGATGCTAGATCATAAGAAATAAGAAGAGGAGTAGGCCATTCAGCCCCTCAAGCTGCTCCACCATTCAATAAGATCATGGCTGATTAGATTCTCCTAACTTCTACTTTGTTGCATTTCCCCCAACCATTGATTCCACAACTGATCTTGAATCCATCTATCACAGTCTCAGCTATACACTAGGATTCTGTCCCCACACTCTCTGTGACAAGCAGTTTCAAAGACTCACAAATCTCTGAGAGAACAAATTCTTCTTCATTTAAATCTTAAATTGGAGCCCCTCTATTCTGAGACCTTGCCCTCTGGTAGCAGACGAGAGGAAACACCTTCTCAGCATTTATCTTGTCAAGGTCTATGAGAATTCTGTATGTTTTAATGAGATCACTGCTTATTATTCTAAACTCCAATGAGTAGATTATCAACCAATTTAATCTTTGTTCATAAGCCAATCCCTCCATACAGGAATCATCCTAGTGAACCTTCTCTGAATTGCCTCTGAGCTGCAAACAATTATTTTCTTAAATAAGGGGACCAAACCTTCCCACAGGACTCCAGATGTTGTCTCACCAGAAACCTGCATAGTTCTAGTTAGGCTTCCCAACTCTTGCACACCAAATGCCTTGAAATAAGGGTCAACATTCCATTAGATTTGCTAATTGCCTGCTGTACCTGTGCGCTAGCTTTCTTTGTTTCACTTACAAGTATATCATCCTAGTCCTTTTGTATTGCAGCCTTGTGCAGTTTTTTACCTCCTTTACATAATATTCTGTTCTTCTGCTTTCCCCTCCAAAATGAACAACTTCACATTTTCTCACATTATACTCCATTTGCCAACTTTTTGTCCACTTGTGTAATCTGTCAATATCTCTCTGCAAACCATTTGTATTCCTCTCATAACCTGCTTTTCCACCTATTTTTCTGCCATCTGTAAGTTTGGCTAGAGTACATTTGTTTCCTTCCTCAAAGTCATTAATATATATTGTTAACAGTTGCAGTCCCAGCCCTGAGCCCGGGTCACAGATTACCATACTGAAAAATTACCCCTTTTCTCCACTCACTGTTTCCTGCCTAATTTTCTGTTCTTGCCAATATATGACCTCCAGCACTGTGGGTTCTGATTTTATGAATTAACGTTTTGTGAAGTAACTTATTGAATTCCATCTGGAATGCAAAATACAGCATACCTACTAGTTATCCTCTATTCACTCCTGTTGATGCTTCCTCAAAAAATTGTAATAAATTAGTCAAACATGAATTCCCTTTCCTGAAGCTGTGCTGGCATTGCTTGATTAAATTATGAAATTTAATGTTCTGCTAATACATCCTTAATAATTAATTCAAATACCTTTCTAGCAAGAAAAATGTTCTGCTATTCGGCATATAGTTACCCACTTTTTGTTTCCTTCCCTTTTTGAATAAAGTCTCACATTGGCAGTTTTCTCATTCTCTGGAATCTCTCCAGAACCCAAGGATTTTTGGAAAATTACACCAATGCATCCATTATCTCTGTAGCTACCTCTTTTAGGATTCTGAGATGCAAACTATCAGGACCAGAAGGCGTATCTGCCTTTAGCCCCATTAGTCAGTCTAATACTACTTCTTTATTTATACTGATGGTACTTCATTACTCCCTTATATTTTTGATGCTCAAAACATCGTTCACTGTAAAGATTGATTCAAAATATTTGTTTTACTCCTCTATCATTTCCTTGTTCCTCATAATCATCTCCCCACACTTGTTTTCTCAGGGCCCTATGTTCACTTTAACCTCCCTTGGGAATCCTTGGATTTCTTTACTGTAAGGTGATCTTTACTTTATGAAGTCTGCTTCATTACTCATTATGATATCCAAGATATCCTGCTCCCTGGTTAGCTCCATTGCCTTAGGAAACTATTCCTAATGGACTCTATGAATTCCTTGTCATAATTTCCCTTTTCAATTTGTTTAACCAAATCAACATGAAGATTAAGGTCATCCATAATTACTACTCTATTCTTTCTACATGTTTCAAATATTTGTTGATTCATAGCCTTTCTTACACAGTGGCTAATGCTTTGGGGTCTGTACACAACTCCAACCAATGCCTTCGTTTACTTTCTGTTTTAACCTGAACATAAATCGACTCTGAACCATCCGAGTCTAGATCACGTCTCACAATTGTCCTCATTTCACCTTGTATTAAGAATGCTGTCGCACCAACTTTTCCTTCTCTCCTGAACATTAAGTTCCCGGTTTTGATCTCCTTCTAATAGTGTTTCTGTAATGGCTATAAGACCATGTTCATTTACCTCGATTTGCACCATACAATATTTAACTTATTCTGAATACTTCATGCATTAAGATATGAAGCCTTTAAGTTTGTTCCCATGTAAGATTTCCCTACACTTTCATGGTTCCTTGATAAAATATGATATTCACATATTTTGCCCCTCCCTGGCAACAATTAGCTCCATCATTAACCTGCAATCCTACCTTTTTCTTTATCTTTGATGTTCTAGTTATTCATGCAACTGAACCCACACCACCACTATTTAATTTAAAACTCTGCCTATAGCTTTAGTTATCCAATTCAACAGGACTCTGCTCCCACCATGATTAAGATAGAGCCCATCCATCAGAACAACTCCCTCCTTCAGTAGCACTGGTGCCAATGTCTCATGAATTCAAGCTCGTTTCTCCCACATTAGCTTTCGAGCCATAAATTTACCTCTTTAATCTTGTTGACCCTATGAGCCATAAATTTATCTCTTTAATCTTATTGATTCTTTATAAATTAGCTTGTAGTTTCATGTAGATACCTGGTGATTATTACACTTTTTTGTTCTGCTTTTTGATTTAGCCCCGAGCTGCTCATATTCCCTCAGCTGAACCTCTTTCCTCTCACTACCTATATCATTGGTATCGACATGGACCATGACAACTGGATCAATCCCATCTCACTCTAAGTTCCTCTATAGCCCACATGAGATATCCTGAATCAGAGCACCAGGAGGCAGCACAGCCTTTGGGTTTCTCGACCCTGACCACAGAGAACAGTGACTATTCCCACAACTATACTATCCCTGATTAAACATACATTACTCATCTCTTCCCTCTTAAATATCTTCCTATACTATGATGCCATGATAATCCTCCCTACCTGTAGGTGTGTAACGCTTGAGCGGGGACAAAGATTTAGGAGGTAGACATGATTCAGGCACGTGGCAGACTTTTATTCAAACAATACTCCGTTAATACAGGGAAAAATTCAAAAGCTCTTCCCTAAATCTGGCTTTGATATGAGAACTCAATCATTCTCTTTGTCGAAAACTCAGATCGAAAGAGAGATCAATGACACACTCTGATGTTTACAGGGAAAAGCAATATTTTTAAACATTTTTTGTTAAAATGATGACACACAATGTGGTTGCCATGCCCATGTTCCTTTCTCTATACAACCAACCCTGTGAAACACCTATTCAATGATGGGTACTCCTATGGTTAGCCCTAGGTTCCCTTGGTTTTCATGATGTCTAACAGTCATTATAATCTCTAGGCCTGGAGTTCTTTCTACGTTACTGGCTGTTCTCCATTGGTCATGTCTCTGATTTGACTATCTCTATGGACTGCTCGAATTCCATTGTTTATTGTATTCCTCTTGTTATTTTTAACAAATTCTTCCACTGCTCTTATAGAAAAGTTAGTGACAACATTAATTTTATTGTAATGTTTTATAATTACATTGACTGCTTTGATTATTTGAAGAATCTTTAACTGGAAAGTATTTCTTAGTATTGTAAATAATTTCAAGGAAAGAGTTAATTCCTACTATATAATTTTAGCTGCTGTCTTTATGGCTAAACACATCCTTTCCTTAATGAGACTAGAATTAATTACTTGTTATGATTTAGTGATGTTTAAAAATTTTCATCTGTGTTTGTTGCAAACCTTTGAACTATTGATCCTTATCAAGGCTGTCTCTTCATTCTCTGTAATCTTACTGTTCAGATAATGCTCTTTTTTGCTTTGGAATAACCACTTCTCAAAGGCATTATTGTTTCACTTCAATGCCGAAACAGGTTTTTAAAAATTAGTTGGTTAACTATTTTGTGACTCTTAAAAAAATGGACAGCTCCAACACTACCACCCCTATTTTTGTTATACAGAAGGAAAAAAACATCAAACCTGTTAGACAAATAACTTGTAATAAATAGTCAAATTAACAACTATTACCAACAAATGAAAGTAAGGTTCCATGTGATGTCACTCTTTTTTACTGGGCTTTATCCTGTTAATGTACTTTAGAAACAATGAACCAAAAAATCAACCAAATAGGACTTCTTCCCCTCTGCACCAAATTCCTATGCTGTTCCAAATCCGAGAGATATAGATTCACTTGAGCTGTGCCTCACTCTGGATGTGACCTCCCTTACTAACGGTGCAAAACTTTCTAAGAATGTCCAATTGATAGTAACTTGATATGATACTAAATAAATGTTAGAGGAGCGTGTGGGTACAGACACACATTGAATAATTAGTTCAAAAGGAAGAGTTTCCTAGCAGATTATGGACTGATACAATAGAACACATATAGTCAGGTTGAATATATATCAACTGATAGGAAAAAAATCACTTCTAATATTTAAGAACTCTGATAGCTTGCTATGAATACAGTAGTGAGCCAGCCATGTCAGGGTTCAATGTGGGAAGTACAGGAATGAGAGAAGCTCAAGGGCTATGGAAGTCTTTGATGTTTTAAGAAGATAAAGAGAACAAGGATTATAGGAACTGGGCAGAAGTGTGGAAGTAAAGAAAATATTAATGAAACCCAGCTACCTGTTGTAATTCAATACCTATTTACTCTTGTGTTGTATAAATTGTATTGAATCAAGTAAATGTTTATTTCCTTTATGCTGATGATTGCAAACCCAATGCGGCAGTGTCCTGTTAGCTTGTTTTGTCTCAAGATGGCAGAATAGAATGGAATGTCAAAGGAGAAATGGCACCATGACTGAAGAACTATACTCTGGATTTCAAAACAGGGAGGTAAAATGGAGAGGTTAGTCAAGACATGGATTTTCTAAGTCTACCAAATGATTTTAAAGGCATGGGAAATTATTAAGCCTTTTTGAGATAACACCATAGTCAACTGTTTGCGTTTATTTAAGCACAGCCTTGAAATTAGGGACAAGAGAGTACAGATGCAAAGAGTGATACACTTAAAGCCTGATTCAATTAGCAATAAACAGATATTTCCTTTAATGGGACACTGTCAATTAAAGAAAGAATTCATAAACAACCCATGGCTATATTGGATAAAATGCTTTGATCAGCTGCTCTGAGGATGTGCCTAGAAATCTGTAGATGGATTCACCACCTGAGACAGACCTTAGCTTGTTGAAGGTCTCTGCAAGCTGTTCATTGTGAGAGTGTATTTTGTTTTGTAGTTTAAGAAATCACATTTAATGGAACAGTAACCAACTTGATGTATTCCATGAATATCTGTTCCAGAATCTCTAGACCTAATGCAGGCTCTGATGAAGAGCCATCTGGTCTCAAAACATGAGCTTGCTCTCCCTCCGTGGATGTTGCTTGACCTGCTGTGATCTCCAGCATTTGTTCAGTGTAGGGTCTTAGAGATTGGCAAGCATTTGGCCTTGAAGATAAAGAAATAGCAGAAGATACTACAAATGGATTAGTCATGAAGTACATAGCAGAGAAATCACCTCGTAAGCAGGTATGTGTGTGTGTGTTCACGTGTCTGTGTGTGTTTGTGTGTATTCTAATAAGGACTATGGAGAAATGATACTTAAATAGTGATTGCAGAAAAATTCATAAGAATTAAATTTGAAACCCCACTGTAAACTACAATGCTATTAAAATATAAAAGAAGGAAAAATTCTTGTGTGTAGATCTTATCTGTGGGCGATTTCCAAAATTATTCTGTTCACTGTGTGTCTGCCTGTTAGTGCCCAGTAGAGATTCATTAGTGCTCTGTGTGGTCTGGTCTTGGATGTTTTAAAGCTGTTAAGATGTTAATGTGCGTGAAACAACTTGTATAAAATTGAGGCAAAATTGGTCTAAAGATACTTAATGATAAAATACATGTTTTAGTCATTTGAAAGTAATTGTTTTGTTTGATGTGAATGGAATTTCTCAGAGGATCCCTCTGGGATAGAGACCGAATGAGATGTGAACTCAAGACATAGAGAAATTTTGGGTCTGTCAATGAAGATAGAAGCCACTTTGTTTTCTTCTTTATAGCTATTAGTTAGCGGTTTGAAAACTGGTCTTAAAGCAAAAATATTGTCACATTGAATGAATGTTGTAAATATTGTGTATAATTCTATGCAAGCTGCCAACAGTGATGGGTAGCGATGCATTGTGAGTGAATGTGTGTGTCCCTGTTTAATGTTATGGAAAGTTAGTTTATAGATCCATTGCACTTGGTGTGAATCCGTACAGCATTCCTGATGTTTTTATAAAAGCTTCTTTTTTTAGAATTAACATGACTGTATTTTGGTTGTATAATGAAACTCATAGAAAAACGTACAGTAAGTATTTCTAGGAATGAGCCCTCATGACTGGTCAGAATTATATTTCCAGGAAATTCTGAAAGGCTAAGGCACTTGGGGTTGTTTTCATGAAAGGCTAAGGCATTTGGGGCTGTTTTCATTGGAGAAAAGAAGGTTGAGGGGTGACTTGATAGAGGTGTACAAGATGATTAGGGGTTTAGATAGGGTTGACCATGAGAACCTTTTTCCACGTATGGAGTCAGCTATTACGAGGGGGCATAGCTTTAAATTAAGGGGTGGTAGGTATAGGACAGATGTTAGGGGTAGATTCTTTACTCAGCGAGTCATGAGTTCATGGAATGCCCTGCCAGTTGCAGTGGTGGACTCTCCCTCTTTATGGGCATTTAAACGGGCATTGGATAGGCATATGGAGGATAGTGGGCTAGTGTAGGTTAGGTGGGCTTGGATCGGCGCAACATCGAGGGCCAAGGGGCCTGTACTGCGCTGTATTTTTCTATGTTCTATGTTCTATGTTCTAAACATGCGATGATCTTTAGTCTGGATACAAAATTGACACATGGTTCAAATGTTTTTTATAAGGCATGATAGCATAAACTGAGATATTTGGAATGATAATGATTAAATCTTAATTGGATTAATTTTGAGGTTAAAAGCATTACAATTTTTAAAGACTAAAGGAATTTGTTTCCGGTAGATTTCTTAAAAATGAAATAAGTTTTATATTTGGATACTGTAAGTAAGTATCCAGTAAGCAGCGTGATCTATCCTTTTTTGCTCCAAAATGGATAACCTCACATTTGCTTACACTGAACTTCATCTGCCACAGTTTTGCCATCTACCCTCTCCAATTTAGGATGAGAATTATTTATGAAGGGGATGTGTCCTCAGGAATTGCTAGTCACCATTTGGAAGCATTGACTAAATATGTAAACAAACAGTGTGTCAGGTCAGTTTTGTTACATCTATATCCTATACAGACAAATTATTGAAGGAAAATGTCATGATAATGGGATTGGTCATTAAAGTTTTCTGTTTTGGAAAGGGACAACCATGTGTAGTAATGCAATATCCTACTGCCTGCAATAAATTTCTACTTTAATTCATTGGATCATAAGTCATCCCTTCACTTGCTATTCAGCCTGTCGACACTTCGCTTACACCATTTGTACTATCTTTTGACACTCTTAATTACCTAGAATCATCTTGCAATGATCTCTCCATTTATAAATTCTGTGCCTGTGTGCTTCCCTCCACTTCACCTGATGAAGGAGCAGCACTCTGAAAGCTTGTGATTGCAAATAAGCCTCTTGGACTATAACTTGGCATTGTGTGACTTTAGACTTGGTCCACCCTGGTCCAATACTGGTACATCCACATCATGTTAACTATTAAATGGCAGTGGTTGTTGCTGCAACATGTATGATAGGAAAGAAAAATTACCTTCACTTAAACAATATACATCCATTTATGGTGGTATAAATAGGAGTGGACTCATTGTGCTGTGATCTGTACCAATTTGTGTGCCAGCTTGCATTATTACAGTTCACACCTGATGAATGGATGAATGAAATACCAGCAACAGATCTGCATTTGGCAAATGTACTGTGGATGTGAATAAAACTTTGCAAGAATTTGGGAGAAAAGTTCATATTAGACAGAGAAAACATCATTATTTAAATAGCAATTCAATACTTTTCAGTCAGCATTTTGTATGAAAATGAATCCATAGCAAAGACTTTAATGTGGGCATTTTATAATGAAAGTTAAAATACATTTTTTTCTCTATCTCTAGAATGTAATTAAAGTTTTGTAACTGGGTCAGCAGAATATTAGCTCACTTATGCTGAGACCTGTTTAACTACACATGGCTTGAAATGAATCTCTTTAAACAATAGTTGAAGGCATTAAACCCCTCTTTCATTTCATTTTCTCCCCTACTTCAATAAAAGAATTAATGAGAGGTTGTAAATTATAAAAAGAAAAAATCTTACATTAATATGCTAAAGATTCATACACCAGTATTCAAACACTCAACTGTCAGGATGACCAGTTTGAACTAGAAATCACATTATTTTAACATTCAAATGTTAAAGATTTTTTTTGTTATTTTATGTTTACTGTTTTAGCCTATTATTTAATGTTATAGCCATATACAGCAATTAACTTTTAAGGAAGCAAAACAGTCCCTGACAAGTTTCATTATCTCCTTTGCTTGAAATTATTTTGGCGTTAGCAAGGTAAATTTTCAAGAAGACAAATCCCCTCTTCTGCAGAACCAGACTCGAGTTGCCTTCAATTAGTTCAGAAGATCTGCTTCAATATTGGGATTACCTGCCATTCTCATCCTTTTCCTTGCTGGAAAGAATCCTTATTTTTTTGAGCTGTTCCAAAATGTTTGCCTTCTGTTTCAGAATGACAGTCAAACTCAATAGTGCAAAGTCGCACTCTTGAGCAATGCTGACTTCATGCCAGGGTTTTTCTACATGCTGCATCAACTTCACATTTTCTCAGATCCAAAACGTTTCTAACATTATCACATAATTTGACCATCTTTGCAGGTTTTACCCAACACTTGACTTGTAGATCTCCATGTCAAATGCTGATTGGCCCAGCAGTCTACAGTTTTGTGCTGTTATGGGTTTAATCCTGCTCTGATTAGTCAACACCATTACAGGTCAAGCTCAGACACATCCAGCTCAGCCTGACTTACTAGCTGAATTCCAATGGATTCACTATTCTGCTAGAGGATATAGCTGATGACTTTAACACAACCAGAAGGTTGTGTCATCCATGTTTGACATTTTAATTCATTGTAAGTGATCACTATATTTTATAATTTCATAAACAGCAAAGTTTAACACAGCAAGTCTTATTATTTTACTGGGAAGATGTGGCAGAAAGAAATAGGTAATATATTTGCAGAGACCAATGATAAAAGGAATGAATGGTTGACATCCCTTTCCTTGCTGCCTATTGTTTCTTTGCCATTTTCTATTTTTCTATGAAGGAAAGTTACATATGGATCATCTGCAATTACAGGTCTGAGGCTTCATGGATGATCATTTCTTTGTCTTAGTCATAAACCTATATTTGTTTTAACTTTTTTAAAAAAATTTTGGGTTCTTCAAGATTAAATCCAGTCTAATGTATTTATTCCCACAAGATTGCATCTATAGTTTTGTTTTTTTTGTCAACGTGGTTCCATGATACAGGTGTTTTTAAATAGAAATGACAGAATAAGCCAAAGCAATCTTTGTAAGGATAAGTAAGGTAATTATTGAGAGGAAAACAAGAGACTGAAATGGAACAATATGCATTCTAAGAGTTATGTTTATGAAGTATTGCTCTTGTCATCAAGTTTGCCTTGTTCGAGCAGCAACTAACAATTGTGCTGTCACTGAATTCTCAACGTGAACATCGACTGGGTGATGTCCTGTAGACAGCTGTACTGAACTGTGATGTTCAGTTAGCATCGCAAGACTGCTATATTATTACCTTGTGCGCATCAAGTAGAAGATTTATAGTTTTCTTCCACTGACAATATAAGTTGTGGGATATTGATCATAATACGGTTTAGTTATTATATCAAACCTATTGGAAGAATTGAGTTCAATGTACCTTTTAAATTCCATAATTTATGGCAACTTGTTCTGATGAAATAAAATTTTAGACTGATCAGAAAATAAGCACCTTATTTATTAAAGCAACTGTAGACTTAAACTATGTTGTTACATGTCCCAATGTCTGACTTACAGATGGCTCACAATAAGGACCCAAATCTGTGTACTGGAGATGTGGAGGAAAGCCTCAAGCTTTATAACTCTATTTATAAAACGTGATATTTGCCAATATCAATACTTGTCTAATCAAGCACATGCATCTTAATGCATCTATGGTAAGATCAGCAAAGTGGAGATCGAGTCCAGCGTGGAGAAGAACGAGAGACAGAGAGAGCAACATGGAGGACAGCTAGCCTGACATCTCCCAACGTCTGTAGCAGCAGCAAGAGCAGGCAACCCGAGGGCTCCCAGCATCTGCCGACAAGATTAAGCTCAGTATGATGGAAGTCAAGCCCAGTGTGGAGGATTGAACCCTTCTGGGGAGTGCAAGCCCAGGATGGCTCAGCACTTGAAAAATAACAACATTTTTTTTTCTTATTAGAACCTAGGTACCTTTGTAACTAAGATGGTATTGAGAATGGTGACACTGTACACTTTTCCCCGTAATCCTGTGTCCCTGTACTTGAATACACATGACAATAAATTCTAATTCTCTAAACTCTAATTCAATAACTTCAATCTAGCTTTCCCTCAACTTTGTCTGCTGAAATTGAATAACTGGAGATGCAAGAGTGCAAGTGCACAAACATTCTACCACTTTGCTTAGTTACTAACCAGTAAAACGATAGCAAAAAAACATAAAATAATATGTATTTGTATTAAATACGTCAACCAATGAAATAATAAGTGCATGGAGATTTTCTCTTCTCTGTTGGAGGGAACTGAGGTGGTGAGAATGGGGATTAATTGAGTGCATTGGCTCTGGAGGGATACTGACTCCATGCCTAAGCTCACTCAGCATCTTGCCAATTACATTCTGGCCAAGAGGGTGTATTGGGCACTTTCTTAACTCATTACTGATTATGGTCCTGACATGGTCAATTAATGATCATTAAGAGCTTCCACTCATCGTTTCCTTAATCAACTACCTTCATAGTAAGTGTGAAGTGTAGGTAGCTTCCTGATAGAGAAACCATGGTTACTAACCTACTTCCATTATTGGGCAGGTCCTCCAATCACTCCTATCAAAGATATTCAGGGGCAGGTTGTCAATGAGATGTCTGAAAACAACTTTCTTGCCCTTGTTTCTGAAATATCTGACATCCCTCTCTCCAAATCCCATTCCATGTGAAGAGTATATAAAGTACTTCCCTTCTCAGAACTAAAGTCTGAAAGAGTAGACTAGAATGGCAGACCTTAGGACTCAGAGGTCACTGGCATTTGATTAACGAGTGACTTGGGATGTGGCAAAGTCTCCAAGTTTCCAAAATCTCACTTATGCTTCCTTGTCCGCTCTTAGTCAGCTGATTGGTGGGTGATGCGACAACCTTCTTCAGCAGTGGGTATGGCACCTGAATCATCAACAACCATATCCATCCCTTAACCTTTAAAAAAGAGAAAATTGAACCCATGAATCCTAAAGGCACATCATGCATATTGAAGCAATGTCCTTTCACTTAAGTCTCAGTTAATTAAAGGACTAATTCACGCACTTACAAGATCATTAAATGTTCATCAGTATTAACTTGTGCATGTTCCATATTTTGATTGAAGTTCAAAGAATGACAGAAATACATTTATATCGAGCTCCATTAGGTTTTTAGGAGATCTCAGATAATTTCAGTTCCAATGGTTATATTTCAGAACTATAGTTACTGCAAAGTGGGTAAACATTAAAGCCAAACTGTAAATCTAAAACTCCCATAATCAGCTCTGAAGTAAACTAAAAAGTTTTGATGGTGTTCATTGGGTGATAAATTTCTGGAAAAAGACCCAAAGAACTTAAGGTCTTCTTCAAATCATGATATATCCTCTTCTTGGCAGCTTTTCTTTTGCAACAACCTTAATAAGTTGTTGAGACTTCGGTTTTGTATCTCATGAGCATGAGACATTAGAATGATTAATGTATGTCATAACTGAATAATGTGGATTTATACGCATGAGCCACATGTCATTATATTGAAGGTTATCAGTACAGTCACTGTGCTTGATCTTCTTGAAAGATGTACTTTTCAGCTGTCATTTCTTTCAGGTGACTAAATTGAGGGATAGCTTCATAATGGGGTAATTTATATATGATACCTAAAGCAAGAAAGTCAATGGGCCAAATAGTCTTTTCCTATTCATACTCTCATCATTTCTGCAGATATAAATTTTTAAATTCCATTTATCCATTGGAATTTTGTTCGCCTACTTTTTGATTTTGAGCAGAAATGTTTAAGAAGAATATCTTGTGAGTCATGTTGCCACCAGAAACCTTTTACTGTATTTCAGAAATGTCCTTACGTACTTTGAAAGCAAATGAGACTTGAGTACAGATCTTCTGGTTTAGAGGTCCGGACCACCACTACACCACAAAGGCCCTGTACTGCTGATGTTATACAATTTGCCCTGTTGTTCGTTCTCAATTAACTCAAATGTTCAATAATATAGGAATAAAGAAATAATCAAGAATGAAACTTTACAACTGCATTGCAGCTTTCAGGAATTGCCTTACCTGCTTTTGTAATATTGCATATGGATAAATGACCAGGCAAGCATGAACAAGCATGGACTTATTAGCGAAAGACAACATGGTTTTGTACAGAGGAGGTCATGCCTCACTAACTTGATCAAGTTTTTTTAAAGAGGTGATAAAGATGACTGATGATGGAAAAACATTTGATGTTGACTACATTGACTTCAGCAAAGTCTTTGACAAGGTCTCTAATGGCAGACTGGTACACAAGGTGAAGTCACATGGTGTCAGAGTGAGCTGGCGTGCTGGATGCAGAACTAGCTTAGTCATAAGAGACAGAGGGAAGGATGCTTTTCAGAATAGAGGGTTGTGACTAGTGATGTTCCACATGGAGCAGTGCTGAGATCTCTCCTGTTTGTGGTCTACATAAATGATTTGGAAGAAAACATAGCTGGTCTAATTAGAAACTTTGTGGACAATACAAAGATTGGTGGAGTTGCAGCTAGTGAGAAGGATTGACAGAGGGTATAGCAGGATATCGATCAATTGGAAACATGGACAGAAAAAAGTGATAGGTGGTGTTTAATCTGGACAAATGTGAAGTGATGCATTGTGGAAGTACAGGTGGAAACTATACTGTAAATAGCTGAATCCTTAGGATTATTGATATGCAGAGGAATCTGGGTGTGCAGGTCCACAGATCACTGAAGGTGGCAACGTAGATCAATAAGGTAGTGCAAAAGGCCAATGGCACTCTTGCCTTCATTGGAAGGGGATGGACAAGTTATGCTGCAGCTTTATAGAACTTTAGTTAGGTCACACTTGAAATATTGTGTACAGTTCTAGTCACCATTTACCAGAAGGATGTGATTACATTGGAGGGAATACTGAAAAGGTTTACGAGGATGCTGCCTGGTATGGGGGGTTTTAGCTGTGAAGAAAAGTTGGATAGACTAGGTTTCTTTTCACTGGAGCACAGGAGGTTGAGGGTGATCTGAAAGAAGTTTTTAAGATTGTAAATGACATGAATAGGTTGGAAAGTAAAAGGCATTTTGCAAGGGTAGAAGGGTTGATTACTAGGGGACACAGGTTCAAGGTCCTGGGGTGGCGGTGGTGGGGGGGGGTCGATGATTAAAAGAGATGTGAAAGACAATATTTTCACACAGAGTGTTCAGTGTCTGGAACGTGCTGCCAGAGGAGGTGGTGGAAGCAGACACAACAGCAGCATTCAAGAAACACATGGAAGAATACATGAAAAGGAAAGAAATGGAGGGATATGGATCCTGTAAGTCTTAGTATGGAAGGGCAAAACATGTTTTGGGCAGGTTTGGATGATTGAAGGGCCTGCTCCTGTGTTGTATTATTCTTTGCTCTGTGAGTATTTAACAGACTTAACTGACAACATCTGTATGAAATCACATCATGTGATAGTCTTCCTTCAAGTATCCCTATCTCTTAACTGGGAGGCCTAGTTTCATGTTTTACCTACTCCAGAACTGTATAATACCATCTCTGAATAGGTTAGTTAGAAAAATAGTTTCATGTCTCAAGGTATTAACTCCATTGTGAGTAACTGCTTCTGTTGCTTTGTTTTATAATCTGTCAGGAATGTCAGTCAATCAACTACCTTGCGAGGTGATATATATCATATTGATGTCTGTGTTTAGTTACTTCGATATCTTGTGAATAATTCTTCTGATACTTGTACTCTATCAGATCTCTGTCACAGTCTTTGTGTTATCAGAGTTAACCTTATAACGTTGAGAACATCTCATCTATGGTTAATTAATTTAAGAGTGGTGTCTGTTTTCACACGTCAGCTGATTACATCCAATCTTCCAACTATTGCCTCAGCCAACTCCTCCACTGTCATGGAATTATCTGACGTCTTGTCCAATCTTCAGGACTGAATGTATAGAAATTTCCTTAGGAAAAATATTGTCAGAACTGAAGTCATTGTCTTTGTACCTACTACAAACTTAATTGTTCCCAAGCTTCCAACTCTATAACTCTACTTGTATAATCATGAATTGTTTGCAACTAAATAAAAAAAACAGAAGAACTGCAGATGCTGGAAATCAGAAACAAAAACAGAAATTGTTGGAAAAGCTCATCAGGTGAGTAATGAGAATTGCATGGAGTAGACTAGATTGAGTGAAGTGGAAGCCTCTAAAGTCTTTTTGCTCAACTGAGGATTCCCCAGCACTGCAGCTGAGAACGCCCTCAGCTGGGTCCATCCTATCTGCCAGACCTCAGGCCTCACCCTGCCTCTCCCTTCCTGGAACAGCGATTGTATCTCCCTTTTAATCACCATTCCTACTTTCCCACCAACATCCACATCCAGAAAATCATTAGTCATTTGATTTCCAGAAGGCCTTTGACAAAGTGTTACATAGGAGGCTGTTAAAAAAGAGAAGAACCCACAGTGTTAAAGGCCAGGTACTGGCATGATAGAAGATTGGCT
Source organism: Chiloscyllium punctatum (assembly GCF_047496795.1). NCBI lineage: Eukaryota > Metazoa > Chordata > Chondrichthyes > Orectolobiformes > Hemiscylliidae > Chiloscyllium > Chiloscyllium punctatum. The sequence continues at coordinate 85,138,794 of NC_092747.1, forward strand.
GACTAGCAGAAAGCAGACAATAGGGAAAAGGGGTGTTTTTCACGATGGGAGCCAGTGACAAGTGGAATGTTGCGACCAAAAATATTTCCATTACGCATTAACAAACTGAGGGTGTCGTTACTATTGTTGAGGGTATTTGTAGGTGACACAAAGATAAGTGGAGAGACAAGTAGTGTTGAAGGAGTGGGGAGGCTGCAGAAGATTTGGACAGAGAAAAAAATTAACAAAGGAGTGTCTATGGAATTCAATATGGGAAAGCTCAGGATATGAGCTTTGGTAGGAAGAACAGAGACAAAGATAATTTTCTAAATGGGGAGTGGCTTCAGAAATCTGAAGCACATTGGAACTTGGAAGTCCTAATTCAGGATTCTCTTAAGGTTAATATACAGGTTCATCTAGGAAGGCAAATGCAATGTTAGCATTCAATTCAAAAGGGTGAAAGTGTACAGCTGAGGTTACATAAAGCTCTGATCAGATCACATTTGCAATGTTGTGTGCAGTTTTTGGCCCTGCAGCTAAGGAATGATGTGCCTACTTTGGAAGAGGCCCAGAGGAGGTTCATAGGAATAATCCTGGGGATGAAGGGTTTGTGAAATGAGAAGCAGTTGCCGATTCTGTGTCTGTATTCAATGGAGTCCAAAAGGATGAAGGTGGATCTCTTTGAATCTTACAGAATACTGAGAGACACAGATGTAGCGCAGCATCAGAGTGAAAGGATGGCACTTTAGAACCGAGATGAGGAGGAATTTCTTCAACCACAAGGTGTTGAATCCATGGAACTCATTGTTGCAGACAGCTGTGGAGGCCAAGTCATTGAGCATCACTTAGAAGAGAAAGATAGTTCCTTGGTTGCTTATGGAGAGATGGCAGGAGAATGTGGTTGAGAAATACCTCAGCCGTGATCAAATGAAGGATCGGTGTTGGGTCCACTGCTTTTCATCATTTATATAAATGATTTGGATGTGAACATAGGAGATATAGTTAGTAAGTTTGTAGTGGTTATCAAAATTGAAGGTGTAATGGACTGTGAAAAAGGTTACCTCAAATCACAACTAGATCTTGATCAGATGTGCCAATGGGCTGAGGAGTGGCAGATGGAGTTTAATTCAGATAAATGCGAGGTGTTGTATTTTGGAAAGCAAATCTTAGTAGTACTTAAACACTTAATGGTAAGGTCCTCAGGAGTTTTGCTGAACAAAGATACCTTGGAGTGCAGGTTCATATTTCCTTGAAAGTGGAGTCACAGGTAGATAGGATAGTGAAGAAGGCATTTGGTATGCTTTCCTTCATTGATCAGAGTATTGAATTGGGAGGTCATGTTGTGGCTGTACAGGATGTTTGTTCAGCCCCTTTTGGAATATTGCTTGCAATTCTGGTCTCCTTCCTATGTGAAAAATGTTGTGAAACTTGAAAGGGTTCAGAAACTATTTACAGGGATGTCACCAGGATTGGAGGATTTGAGCTATAGGGAAAGGTTGAATAGGCTGGGGCTGTTTTCTGGTTGAATTGGACTGAAGGGTCTGTCTCAATGCTGTACATCTCTATGACTCTATGCGCTATGGAGCAGATTTGATGAGCCAAATGGTCTAATTCTGCTCCTATGTCTTATTGTTTTATGGCTTACTCCATACTGACTACCTGCCTCTGCCCGTTAGCTTATACTCCCTAACCCCCACTTATCGTCAACGTCACCTAATGTTCTATACCCACCCCTATTCTCCATGCCATCTATGTCAGGTGCAACCTGAAATCTAGTAGTGAAGTGCAAAAGTGGACTGGAAATGATGTCAATGAGAGTTCTTAGAGGCTGGTACATGTCAGATGCCAATTTTGGAAATCTGCAGTGCATGTGGTCAGTGCCTTTGGAGTGTGCCCTGAAATATTGGTGCCTGGTTTCTAACCTGGAGATGATTTGACTCAATCAGTAATCTGAAGTCACCAGAAACCCATTCTGATTTCCATGTCAAGAATTCTCAGACACTATCTTAGTGCATAAGGTAGGAATCTGAAGATTAATGATGCGAGTGGTGGCATTAATAGACAACTTAAACAATCTATATTCCCCTTAAAAGGCAACTCATTGCTACTTAACAAGAAACTCATCTCATTACTCAGCAAACGCATAAAAAATTCATCGGGTTGCTGCTGTGATCGAGATCGAGTTCACTGGACCTCTTATGTGACTCTGCCATAAAACATTTCATATTCCACAATACTCAAACCCATATAAGATTCCATCGAGAAAGTATGCATAAAGAAGTCTTTGATTGGCAGGATGCGACAAGTGAAGTCATTTAGGGGGTCTACGCTGAGGTCTCAGATCATTATAATTTATGTCAGTGAGGAGAGTGAAGGCACAGTAACTAATTCTACAGTTGGCACAAAGATGGATAGGAATGTATGTTGTGAGATAGACATTAGAAGTTTGCAGAAGTATATAAGGTTGATCAAGTGGCAAAAATCTGGCAGATTGGAAAATGTGGGAAACTCTGAACTTATTCACCTTGATAAGAAAAGTGATGAAGAAGAGAATTACTTAAAACCGAGGAATAACTGTGGAATTCCAAGGTGCAGGAGATCTCAATATTCTAGTGCATGAATCACAAAAGGTTACTGAGCAGATAACCCACAGAAGCAAGAAAACAAATGCAATGTTATTCTTTATTCTGAGAGGAACTGAGCATAAAAGTAAGGATTCAGTTATAAAGGTCATTGGTGAGACTATGTCTTGAATCCTATGTACTGTTTTGATTTCATCATTTAAAGAAAGATGTAAATGTGCAATTCAAAGGAGGTTTACTTGGTTGGTATTGAGTGGGTTGTCCAATGAAGTAAGGTTGGACAGGTTTAGCATGTTTCCAGTGGAGCTGAGATGAATGAAGACTGACTTGATTGGGTGCATAAGATCCTGTATGATCTTGGCAAGGTGGATGTGCAAAGGATGTTTACACCAGAGGATGTGTACAGAACTAAGGGTCACTGTTTTAAAATGCCTTGAAAAGGAATAAAATGGAAGGAAATTGAGTGAAGAAGTAAAAATATTTTTACTAAAAGAAAAATACTTAAAGGCATCTCAAGGGAAATACTAGCAAAGTCATTACAGCTGGAATGCTGTAGCTTGAATCAATTTAATTTGTTCTTTTTTTTAATGCTTCTGTGCTCCCATCCCTGATTTGTATCCATTGGGAGTTAGTGTTGATAAATTGCTCGCATATTTTCCTAATATCAGTGTCAAAGATTCTGTGTCTGGACTACGTAAGGGAAGATATAGCCTTGTACTTTGACATTTGGAATTCATTTGTACAGCTCATAGTTACTAAGACAATCAATAGGAAAGCTCAAAGGTCAAAGGGGAAATTAGTTATCATCTGAAAATCTTCAGATGTAAAAATATGAGACAATATTTGAAGTGTAAGCTTAAAAGTTGGTGTTGGGTTTTGCTGACAGCAGTTTTTCTGTGAAACCTAGCATTTTTCATAGCTAATGAGTTATTATGCGTGTTGTACCTTTTGGAAAAGACATTGATTAAGGTCCATTTAAACAATTTACAAGATTTTGTTGACTTACATGAATGGTTCCGGGAATGAGCATCTTCAGGATGAGGATTGATTATGGATTTTGGGGACTGTTCTCCCTAGCGAGAAGGAAGCTGAGAGGGAATTTGATAAGGTTTTCAAAATCATGAGTGGGTTGGGTAGAGTAGATAGAGAAAAGTTGTCCTCACTCATAAAATGGACATGAACAGGATGGCATAGACTTAATGTGATATGCAAAAGAAGCAAGAGTGATGTGCGAAAATGAAAGCTTTTTCACACAGTAAATAGTTAGAGTATTCAAGGGCATAGCCTTAGGGTAAAGGAAAGGCCTTTTAGAATGGAAATAAGGAGAAATCAGTTCAGCCAGAGAGTGGTGAATCTACGGAATTCATTGCCACAGAAGGCTGTGGAGGCCAGTCATTGAGTATATTTAAGACTGAGATACTTAGGCTCTTGAGTGTCAAGGGGATCAAGGGTTATAGGGAGAAAGTGGGAGAATGGGGTTAAGAAACTTATCAGCCATGTTTGAATGGTCTGATGGAATGCACTGCCTAGAAGTGTGGTTATGGCAGCATTCAAGAGGGTATTGATGATTATTTGGCTAGAAATAGTGTGCAAGATTCCGGGGAGAAAGCAAAAATAATTAAATTAAAGAATGAAAAAACTAAATGTCTGGATAATTTCAGGCAGGGCAATGTTGTGATGCTTCTGGTTACTGTGCAACAATGTCCTGTACAGCCACAACATGTCCTCCCAACACTTGTACTCAAGGCACAGAACAATAAAGGCAAGCATGCCAAATGTCTTCTTCACAATCCTATGTCCCTGCAACCCCACTTTCAAGGAACTATGAACCTGCGCTCCAAGATCTCTTTGCTCAGTAACACTTCCCAGCATGTTACCATTAAGTGCATAAGGAGAAAGTGAGGACTGCAGATGCTGGAGATCAGAGTCAAAAAGTGTTGCGTTGGAAAAGCACAGCAGATTGGGCAGCATCTGAGGAGCTGCCTGACCTGCTGTGCTTTTCCAGCACCACACTTCTCCACATTAATTACATAATTCCTGCCCTAATTTGTCTTTCCAAAATGCAGCACCTCTCATATACCTAAATTAAACTCTATTTGCCACTTCTCGGCCCACTGGTTCATCTGATTAAGATCTTGAACTATAAGGTAACTTTCTTCACTGTCCGCGACACCTTCAATTTTGGTGTCATTTGCAAACTTATAACCATACCTCCTATGTTAGCATCCAATTTATATAAATGACAAAAAGAAGCAGACTGATCCTTGTGGCACACCGCTGGTCACAGGCCTCCAGTCTGAGAAGTAACACTCCACCACCACCTTCTGTCTTCTACCTTCGAGCCAGTTCTGTGTCCGAATGGCTAGTTCTCCCTGTATTTCATGAGATCTAACCTTGCTAAGCAATCTATCATGAGGAACCACATTGAATGCCTTACTGAAATCCATATAATTCATTTCCACCACTCTACCCTCATCAATCCTCTTTGTTACCTCTTCAAAAACTCAATCATGTCAGTGAGACATGACTTCTCACAAATAAAGTCATGTTGGCTATTCCTAATCAGTCCTCACCTTTCCAATGGGATATGTAAATTCTGTCCCTCAGGATTCCTTCCAACAACTTGCTCGCCACCAATGTAAGGCTCACCAGTCTACAGTTGCCTGGCTTCCCCTTAAATAATGGCACCAGCATAGCCAACCTCCAGTCTTCTAGCACCTCACCTGTGGTTACCAATGATACAAATATCTCAGCAAGGGGCCCAGCAATTACTTCTCTAGGTTCCCACATAGATCTAGGGAACATCTAATCAGGTCCTGGGAATTTTATGTGTTTTAAGATATCCAGCCCCTCCTCCTCTGTAATATGGGCATTTTTCAAGATGTCGCTATTTATTTCCCCATGTTCTTTATCTTCCATGCCCTTCTCCAGAGTAAATACTGATGCAAAATATTTGTTTAGTATCTGCCCCATCTCCTGCAGTTCCACACATAAGTGGCCTTGTTGATCTTTAAGGGGCTGTATTCTTTCCCTCGTCACCCTTTTGTCCTTAATGTATTTATAGAATCCTTTTGGATTATCCTTAAGCTTTACCAAAGCTATTTACCAAAGCTATCTCATTCTTTTGTTATCCTCCTGATTTCACTCTGAAGTGTACTCTTCCTAACTTTATACTTTTTGAGGGATTCACTCATTCTCTACTGTCTATACCTGACCTATGCTTCCTTCTTATTCGACCAAACCCTCAATTTCTCTCTCATTCAGTATTCTCTACACCTACTAGCCTTGCCCTTCACCCTAACAGGAACATACTATCTCTGCATCCTTGTTATCGCCTTTTTGAAGACTTACCATTTTCCAGTTGTCCCTTTACCTGCAAACATCCGCCCCAATCAAGTTTTGAAAGTTCTTGTCTAATAGAGAAACATGTAATGCAGGCTTGAGAAGAGAAATGATGTCTGAAAAATATCATTAGGCTGGATATCACGGTGAGTTAGATTGGGGAGGAGAAGTGGAGCATGCTTTTGACTAAAATGTCAGTCAGAAACACAAATAAGAAAATGTCTGCCTAGTAGCACTGGCACTAAGTGACAGCATAAACAAGAGCATACTGGGAATACTGCCCGCCCCCCACCTTTCCCCATCACCACCATCAACCCCATCACCTCACTCCCCACCCCCAAAACCACTCCCAACCAATTTGGGCGGAAGTCCCTTCTCGGGAGATGTCAGCTAAACTGGTTTGTGGTCTGTACCAGCAATACCATGAGCTCAGTGGTGGACACTGTCAATCCATAGTCCTTGAGGAACAACTTATTACAGATGCTGGAATCTATGCTGAAAATATCAAATGCCAGAGATCATAACGAGTCTGACAGCACCCATTGAGAGAGAAGCTAACATTTCAAGTCTAGATGACTTTTCATCAGAGCCACACTCCGGTGTTATTCTGAAGTATTAGGTGAGAACAGTTTGACAACCTTAGAGAAAGAGGCTGGAAAAGGAGGTGAGAATTGGGTTGGGTTTTGGAGAATGGATGAGTTGGAAGCAATGATTTGATTTGATTTATTGTTGTCACAGATCATAAGATATTTAAACAGAGCGAGGAATATAAGGTTGGGGTATCATTGTGTTACAATCATGAGGGAGGTTGTAGCGCAGTGCTAATGTCACTGGACTATTAATCCAGAACTCCCAGGTTAATCCTCTGGGTCCATGGAATTGAATCCCACCATGATAGATGGTGAATTTTGAATTCAATTTGAAAAAATAATCTGTAATGAAATTTGGCCTATTGGTGACCTTGCGATCACTGTTATAAAGAATCCATCTGATTCACATGTGTGCTTTAAGGAAAAACTCTTCCTTACACAATCCTATCTTGATCAGATCTGGATGTGACCCAGGTTTACAGCAATATGGTTAACTGTTAACTCCCACCTGAAGTGGCCCGAACAAGCAATTCAAGAGACATTTAGAATCAGCAAGAAGAGGGAGTTTACAAGGAAACCCCTTCCTGCTTGCCATTTTTGGAAGTCTATAAATCATTCGGCTGGCAATTTAATTAACACTCAATTCACCATGAACTAATTATTTACATTGTTGAGGGAAAGGGCTGCTGATTTCAGAGTCCAACTCTGTCCGAATGTGGATGAGCTCAGAGGTGTGTGGGAAGATGGTCAACTGAGCACCAAACTATTTTACATGCCTTCCATTGAATATACACCAAGCAGAAGAATGTAATTTCCATTCAACAATGTAATTAAAGATGAAAACAAACCCTTCCTCACAAGATGGACATGAAGTGTTAACTCTGATTTCTCTTCACAATGCTTCCAGAAATTTTTGTTTTTGTGTCTGATTCACAACATCCACAGTTCTTTTTGTTGTTATTTAGTACAATTGAAGAGTTTATGATATTATTGTGATTGAATGCCTAATCTAAGGACATGCTGAGATTCAAATAAGTAGCAGACTAACCAGACAAAGTAACATTGAAAAATACAAGTGCAGGTAGCTAGTACACTGTAGAAAACAAAGAAAGTATGGAATTGTCAAGGGACAGCCAAGAGAAGTCAACAGGAGAAGCATATCCATAGATTTAACTGCAACAGCCCAAAGCATGTTTATTGTAGAGTGCTCTTAAAGTAAGACATTGACAGTTCAAAATATTCTTGTTCATAATCAAATCACTGATTGCTGAGTATTTCCAGCATTGTAAGTTTGTATTTTTTTAAGTTATGAACTATTGGGGATTGATTGTTGAACTAATCATTGTTGCATTTTGATTAATGTTACCACAAGGCCTTTGTAGCTGCTTTCCCCAACAATTAAACATTACACTCAAAATGAAATCTGCTCCATTTCTAAATCTTATCATTTGGAAATTGCTTGGGGTGAAACATTCAAATTCAGTGTGTAACATATGTTAATCAGGAACAAGCAACAGAAAACTTTAGTGATTGTTCCTTATGGAATTCACAGACTATGGGCATTGTTGGTAAAGCTGGCATTTTTGTCCATCCCTAATTTCCCTTGAACCGAGTGCTTGCCAGGCTGTTTTGGAGAACTATTATGAATTAACCACATTCTAGAGTCACACAAAAGTTGAACAAATTGACAGATTTACATCCGTAATGATTTCTCATGAACCAGATGGGTTTTTACAAGCATCAATAGTACTTCGATCATCAGCATTACTGAGGCTAGTTTAATTAATTCAATGTAAAGCTACCATGCTCGGATTTGAAGTCTTGCCTCTAAGTTAAGCCTAGACCTCTGAATTCCTACTCCGGTTACTTTCCACTAAACATCATCAATTGAACTGGATTAACTAAACATCAGAATCAGTCATACAAATTATTCCTGAACAAAACTGTTCAGATAGATTATGACACATGTTTAATATATGAGGGACTTGGACCCAGACCTGACACTACAAGGAACACTACAAATGCAGCATAAGGGATGTGTTTGATAGCATATACAGAGAATCGATGTTTTGGGCATGAGCCCTTCTTCAGGACATTCCTGAAGAAGGGCTCATGCCCGAAACGTCGATTCTTCTGCTCCTTGGATGCTGCCTGACCTGCTGCGCTTTTCCAGCAACACATTTTCAGCTCTGATCTCCAGCATCTGCAGTCCTCACTTTCTCCTAGTGTATACAGAGAACCAAACCAAGACCATTATAGGGCAAGGGAGGATATTATTACTGTAAGTTACAATGGTAAGAGGATGTAAGAGTCCAAACTTCAGCTACTTTGAACACAGACAGTTCAGTAATATTTTTGGAAGTACAATATAGAAACTGTGACATTTGCAATAGATGATTAGCAAATGAACTGCCAATTGTCTGGTTGGATTTGACTGATACTGAAGACATTTGGCATATCAACGTGGCAGGTAACTAAAGCTCAGGGGTTTTATCTGCAAGTGCTAGGTTGTATGATTGTTTCATGTCATGCTTTCTATTATTTTAATTTATTGTTCGAGTGCACTGGGGATAATGTGTGTCAGGCAGAGCAATTCCCATTTCTTTTTGAGGAATATATTCAATTTAAGCTCCTTGAAATTCCAGAAGTCTTGATTAATCAATGGAAGATTTTACATACTTGGCATCGGCAATTGCACCTATAGGGGTGCTCCATGGGCAGTTCCTGCAGCCACCCAAGATCAATGTTGGCTTGGTTCCTTGGTACCTTGAGGGTGGGAGTTCAATTCTACATTTGTTTGGAAGAAAGCTTCGCTCATTCCATTCTTAAGGAGACAACATTTGATGGACATGAATATCCTCTGGAATGAACTATCTTTACCCATATACTTTTGGGCTCTTTTTAAGTGTCTCAGTGAAACTCCCATCAGCTCTAAACTGCAAGAGTTGCATCACCTCATGCAAGTGGTGTAATTGGCAGAACGTTTTTGAGTGTTTACAAAATTCATCAAGCATGTTTCAATAGTGTAAGATCCATAGGCAGAAGATGTGTGCACTCTTCCCAGCAGAGTTTATTAGACAACTTACACAAACTTGTTTCCTGGCTGAACTCAGCTTTTCCTCAAATGTTCCCATTCTTCAGCAGATGACACTATCACTCCTAAACCCGGCAAGTGAGAGAATAATGAATTTGTATTTTTGTCAGATAAATTGAGAAGCATGCCTTGGGACAATCATTATATTTTCCAGTCATTGAGGCCCATTATCCAAAGCTGAAGCCTTAACAGTGAAGCAAGCTAAGATGTCACTTCTTATTCCATTCACTATCTTGGCAATTGTGATAATAATTCATATTCTGGAGGATGCAAGTATTGAGGTGAGAGATTGTTGTAATAAGTGGTCCAAAATGTGCAAACAAAGAGCAACAATTATAATACAACAGGATCAGTTGGACTCTGATGACCAAAGCATGATATCAGTCCTAAATGTACTGTTATACTATGTAATGGGAGCAATTACATTGTCATTCATTCCAAATGTCAGTTGAAAAGATCCTGGACACTGGGACACATTGAGGCCCAATAGCTGTCAAAAACCTGGGGCTTAACATGGATCAGATACTGAACTGGGCCAGCTACATAAGTCCTGTGGCTATAATAGCTGGTTAGAAACTAGGAATGCTGCACTGAGTAACTCAGCTCCCCTCTCTCCAAAGATTGTCAGTCATCTACAATGCACAAGTTAAGTGTGTGATGGAATGCTGGCTACTTGTCTGATAAAGGCAGCCCCAGTAACGTTCATGAAGCTTGAAGTGACCACAGACATAGCAGCCTAGTTGCTCAAGACCCTGTCTACAATCTTCAAAATCCATTCCCTTATGTACCAAGGGAATATGGCAGCAATGTGTCTTACCTGCAATAATCCAGTAAGTCACCTTTGACTGCATCTGTCAACCCATAACCTCAACAGCTTGCAATACAAGGTGTCATAATATTGGTTCTTTTTACAAGGTTACTATGCCCTTGAGTTTTTTTCAGAAAGGTTCTAACGACCCAAGGTTCTACCATGACTTTGACTGGTTTATTGGGGCCCTTTGTTTGCCCCATAACAGACGTCCAGCCTAAGACTTTCATGTCTAAAAGATATATATCATCAAAGGGGACTGGCCAGCTGGCTAAGTAGCTATCCTTCGTTTAGATGAGAATTTTTTTGATTGAGTTCAGAACTTTAGTGAATTCATTTGCAGCAGGGGATGTGTGAAAAAGGCTGCTGACCTCACTCTCTCTGACTTCACAAACTGTAAGCTGAATGTGTCATTTTTACTCTTTGTGCTAAGGGACTGTTACAAGTATTTTCGAAACAGCATTGTTAAGTCAGGTTTGGATAGGATAAGTTATCTGGTATTCTAATTTCTGTTCTTTGTGTTTCCTTTCATAACTTTGTAAATAAATCCTGTTTATTTAAAACTTGGCAGTCGAACCAACTAATTTACTCCGGGAATATCCACGATACAATTTGCTAAAACAAATAGTAAAGTTACGGTCTGAGCTACCAGCTTAAAAATAGTTTGAGGGGTCTGGCCTAGTCCATAGCAAAGGGCAACAAATGAATGGGAACACCAATACCAAGTTCTTCTCCAAGCTACTCATCATTCTGACATGGAACAATGTCACTAATCCAGCTGCATTGCTGAATCCAAATCCTTTAATTCCCTTCCTATAATAACATCATGAAACTGTCTTGACTTATGAGGAAAGGAGCAACAAGTCCCAGTGTAGTGATACTGCACTAGACAGCAAGACTATTAGATATATATCCATGCAGTGTACAGGGCACAGACCTGTGGGCTCCCTGATCCTTGGAGATCCTAGTGCATTGTCTCACTGTATGCTGTACACTTCTGTTCCCCAGACAATGCTCACTACCTCACTCACATAAACTAATTGGCACATGGAGGCCAGAAAGCAAATTATTGAGGGTAAGGGGCAAAGGTATCAGGACAAGCTATGGCCTTTGTATAGATTTCATCCTCCTGCTTCTACGTACTGCAGCATGCTCTCAACATAGACATTGGTCCATGGTACATTCTGCTTGGACATAAAGTTAGGCATTATGCTGGCACAGTTACATTTAAGGCTGCACAGAAACTTAAATAAATGGATGTAGTACAAAAACAAGAACATTCATGCAAATGTACATAATGCAATGTCATTGGTTCCACTCAATATGTTTTTTTCCTTTCTCTCCAATTACTGCTGGGGCAGAGGGAGCTTGCTCAGCAACAGAGCCTGTGGCTTGGAAATTTAACTGGGTGACACTGATGGCCTTTGTGTCTGGGCAGTCCAGAAATGATGATGGCCTTCTTGGCAAAAGGCAAATGTACTCTCTGCAGCTTCAACTTCTAAATTTTGGAGGGAGATAGACAAGGTGAGGGTAGACGGCCTAGTCAGATCTGGCTATACTGAGAAGTGGCTTCTGTAGGGCTGGTGTGTGTTTCCTTCTCTGGCTGTGTACCACCTGCCTGTCACTTTGTCAGGAAGGGACACCCAGAGTAGTGTAATGTTCTCAATCCTTTGTCACCATATCCCCAGCTATGGTAGCTAATAGCTGTGGGATGGAGTGTAGTTATGTGTGCGCATCCAGAAACCTCTGGAGGTGCTGGATTTAGTACCCCATGGGAGTGCCAACCTGTTCAAGAAGGCAGCCAGATGGTCACATGTTTGTGGGAGCTGTGTCCCCATACAGAAGGTGCACATTGTGCAATGTCTGGGCTATGAGACTCAATGCCTCACACACACCTCTCTGCCATTCCTGTTCCTCCCCGTGTATGTGGATTATGTCACTGATTGTTGGCATCACAGGGTGGTCTCCTGACTGAGGCTGGAAAGGTGTCTGGTATGCATGTGTCACTGATCCAAGTGTCAACAGCCTGGGATGTTTCGTCCTTGTCCAGTTGCAGGCCTGTCACAATGAGGTGCTCACTAGCTTATGCTTCCAAATTTCTAAACATGACATTCACATGAGGTGTCAGTATCTTGAGGTGGTGAGAGTTGCAGGAGGCACCTCCTCCATGGGTCCTCCTGGAAAAGAAGGCACCTCCTTTTAACCACATCTTCAGGTCCTGGTCTGAGAATTGCTGTGCTTTTTAACCTTTTCTGACATGCTTGGAATGACTATTCATTAACGAGTGGGGCAGCTTTGGAATGCCAGTGATTGTTCTGATGCATAGTGGACTTTTCACTGTGATTCTGGTGGCAGGGATGCCGGGTTTCAGCTGACATCCAGTGAGTGGTGAATTCTTCTGGGAATGATGTGTGGTAAGTAGCAGTTAGAATAGGGTGAGAGGAACACCATAGAGGTGGAGTAGGTAGTTAATGAGAGAGGTTTGTTAAGATATGATGAGAAAACTCACTAGTGCTTGTGGAGAGAAACCTCTGAAAAACTTAACACAACTGGCACCCATAAAAATGTGAGATCCAGCACCCAATATTACAAGTGATTTCTTGTTTCCCAGGTTACAATTACAAGTTCTTTATTATAAAGCTTTATATGTTTCCACAATTAATTTATTCATGCAGAAACGCATAAGGATAACTTAACTATGTCGATCTAAGACAGATATATTCCCCAGCATGTATTCCACTTCTTCAACAGCAAGTATAATGGCAGTGTTGTTAAAGCATGGTGCTGGAAAAGGCACACCAATCAAGGCAGTATCCGAAGAGCAAGAGAGTCAACGTTTCGGGCAGAGCCCTTCTTCACCAAGTTAAATGACAGAAGCCTTTACAACTGATGAATGAGAGCACCTGTAAAGTTTGTTCTTCAGCCTGTAGATTATTCATCATGCATTTCTGTCTCTGAAACATCCATCACATTCAGAGTTTCACAGCCCTTCTTGCATAGTTCATACCTTATGTGTTTCTTTAAAACAAAATACAACAGTATGTTTGCCTGCCATTACATTTGGAGAGTCCTGAAAAAGAGTTCTGCCCGAAACATCAACTCTCTTGCTCTTCAGATGCTGCCTGACCTGCTGTGCCTTTTCCAGCACCATGCTTTATCAACTCCGATTGTTCCAGCATCTGCAGCCCCATTGTCTTCTAAGTATAATGGCAGGCAAACATGCCATTGTACCTATTTAAAGAAACCCATAAGGTATGAACTATTCAAGAAGGGCTGTGAAGCTCTGAATGTGATGGATGTTTCAGAGATAGAAATGCATGATGATTGATCTACAGGCTGAAGAACAAACTTTACAGGTGCCCTCATTCATCAGTTGTGAAGCCTTCTGTCCTCGGTGCAACCTTTAACTTGGTGCAGTATTATAAAATGATTGAGAATGAATTGGAAGGCAGCATGAATTTTCCAAAACTAATTTAATAAGTGTGAATAAAATAATAATAAATTAATATAATGTTATTATATTTTAATAATCACACTGAAAGAAAATATAAAGTGTCAAGTAATTATTTGTCGATTTTTACTCTTGCATCATGAAAACATTCGACTTTACTTTGCTTTTTAAGAGAAAAGAAATTAAAACCTTTTTTCCCTGCAAACATGCCACAAACATAGTGACAGCTTCAGACAAAACAAAATATTCAGGGAACCTCATTATTTTGGGTATAAACTGCCATTGTTTGGCTGCAAAACCATCAGGCCACTTTGAGTTTGAGTAAGTAACATCTTTGTCCCAGAAATGGCTTAGAAAAACTAATAATGACAGCACAATTCAGGAAAAGTAATCCATTTATAAGTCTGGTTTATTTTCAAAGGCAGAGGAATTGAAATAGGATGGCTTCTTCTTTTATCAAATTAGAGAATGTCACTCAAAACGAATAAGATTTAACAGACCTATTGATGCTAAATAACTACTCTGAATCTTGAGATATACAGTACTCAACCACAATCTCTAAAAAAAAGTCATAATATATTTGTTTCCAAATACTTGGATCCAAACAAGAGATAACAGATTAAAATAAGCATATTTTTCAAAGGAAATATACACTTGTTTAAAAATCAGCATTTCAGACATTGTGTCAATGTCTCTTTATCCAGATTACAAATAAAAATGAAATCCCATGATAATAACATGAATGTAACATGATAATATCATTACTTTAGTTTAGCATATTGACCAAAAGGACAAATTTAATCACCCTTGCTCGTGGGAATCAGAAAAGCAAACACATGTGAGAAATGCCTACTGTTATTTCACTCTTTTTCTCAGTGCATGATTTTAAACACCTACTTTGAGAAGTTAAGAAAGATATTCCTTGTGATGACCTATGTGCTGGGATAAAAGAAGACTATGTTTCTTTTACCTGATGTCCTTTTGAAAACAGAATATGCTCAGGAGTATTTTGAATGAAGATACTTGTCAAATTGCTCCATCATGAGATTCGAAGATATGTTCATATGATCTGGTGTTAACATGGGGAATGAACAGCTAAGAAGCAAAGGGTAAGTGGAAAGCTGATTGCAGTGGGAGCAGTCCACTTCTGTTTTATTGCTTGGCAGTTCATAAGGTTAGGAATTAGTGCAGAAGGGGAACAAGCTAGGTTCTCTCTGAGTGGCTGGCTGTCTACTAACAAAAAATGATGCAGAAGCATGACTCTGAGAATAGAGTTGTGTTACTGTGTGCATTGCAAATTTGGAAAGGACAGAACAATGAAGTTCAGGAGAGCAAGTGATTGTGAGTTGGACAATATTCATTGCTGGTGTTGAAGTACTGTCAAAAACCATCAGATGAGGGATTAGAAAAAGGAAGCTTTGGGATTATTGTGCCATTAGTGTTCTGGTGGCCTAAATATGAGAGGATTCATAAATGAGCATCTTGCAGGAGATTACCAGATACAGGGATATTGGCTCATGAATGTGACTCAAGGACTTTAACAATTGCATGGAAAGTGAGATATTCTTATAAAAGACAAACTTGGAAAGGCTACAAGATTGTTTGTGGTCTCATATTTATGCAGGACATAAAATGTGTGCCTGTAACAATATGAGATATATCATTATTGTGTGAACTGATAAAAATGACATTTACCTTTGTATTTAAAACATCCTTCACCTTTAATTACTATTCGAATTAAGTTGCTTTAGGTTGGTGTATTACAATAAAAGTTTTTAAAAATCAAATCTTGTCCAGTTGTTTTCTTTTTATTGACATGATGGGGATCTATTTCTGTTTAAAAAAATGTTGTCAATCTGTACAGGAGTCATTACATCCTTCTTTAAGATCAGATTCTTAATGTGATCAGAATTCAGGGGTTACTTAACCATGAGGCCCATACAGGAAAGTAGTTAAGGACTTTCTTGCCAGACTACCTAATGGGAAAAGATGGCAAAATGAGAAGAGATCAAACGAGGTCCATTCTTATAATTTTCTTCTTTTTTCCTTTATAAGGTAATTTGAACACGAGTGAAGAGTGGAGATAAAATTGAAATGGACCTAATACACTGGTTCCCATCACTGACAAATGACATTCATATACAGGCAGTAATAGGAGAACTTTTGCATTAAATGCTTGGTGTTCGTAATACTGAAAATGGTGATTGACTGATAGAATAAAAGCAAAGTACTGTGGCTGCTAGTAATTTACAAAAAAAACAATAAAAACTTTTGGAAAAACTCAGCAGGTCTAGCAGTATATATATGGAGAGAGAAAGAGAGTTGATGCTTCAAGGCAGCACAGTGGCTCAGTGCTTAGCACTGCTGTCTCACAACACCAGGGACCCAGGTTTGATTCTCAATTCGGGTGACTGTCTGTTTGGACATTCTCCTTGTGTCTGTAAGGGTTTCCTCTGGATACTCTGGTTTCATCCCACAGTCCAAAGATATGCAAGCCAGGTGAATTGGCCCATAGTGTTAGGGCAATTAGTCAGAGGAAAGTGAATCTGGGTGGGTTACTCTTTGGAGGTCCAGCTTGGACTTGTTGGGCCAAATGATCTGTTTCCATACTGTAGGGAATATAATCTAAGCAAAGTCCAATATGACTCTTCTTCAGACTTGAAAGAGGTGGGAAAATGTTTTCAAATGTGTTTGACAGCAGTGGATGAGGAGCGAAGAGAGCTAATGGGGTAGCAGCCCAATGTAAAAGACAAAGGGGTTGTTTATGATTATGAAAGAGAAAAAGACATAAAATAGGTGTGAATTAAGGTGCGAAGATGAGCGAGTCAATCCTTTTCACTAAGAGCAAAGTAACATAGTCCAAAGAAGTCAATGGTGTGGTGTGGAGAAGGGGGAGGAAATGTGAGAAAAATAGAGAACAGCTATCATGTAATGTTCCGACTTTGAAGTTGTGGAATTTACTTGTGAGCCCTAGATGCATGCAAATAGAAAATGAATTGATATCCCTTGAACATTGCAGGAAGTCCAGGTCAGGAATGTTAGCATAAGACTGAGATGTTTTATTGAAATGACAGGCAACTGGTAGGTCAGGGTTATTCCTAAAGACAGAATGGAAGTGTTCTTCATGCAGTCATCAACCTGTATTTGGTTTCGCTAATGTGGATGTGCCTATAAGTATGAGTTAGTGGAGAGAAGATGGTACCACCTACCCTTGTGGAGTCCAGCAAATCATTCGTTTGCTTGCCGCCCTGCAGCCTTGTGCATTCATGATGGTCATTGGCACACAAACTGCTCTCATATTGCCAGAGTAGGCCAGATGGCTTTGATGGGAAGTGTGTCCTTTTGCCTTTCCCTAGCAACAGGATCTCCTGTAATCCATCGAATAAGACGTGTAATGATGTGTCACTAATAAGCACGGGAAGCTCCTGGGTCTTTGAAAACACATTTAGTGCTGCTGGAGGCAGCCAGTATAGACTGAGTGGATGTCCCTAGCTTGAAGCAAGTGCAATGGTGTCCAACTGAACTTTAAATAGAGTTTTAGATGCTACAACCCTGGAGGATCTCACCAGGATCGGGAACTTCCTGTTCACTTGCCTGATTTGCTGAGTATCTTGTGCAGCATATTACTCACAGAAATAATGAGGTGAAAAGTATCTTCAGAATCCTGTTGTCTCTCCTTCCCACTATGTTCTCCTTTATTAATAATTCAATGTTTAACCCCCATTGTCAAACCAAGTTATGGACCTTACAGCAAACCAAATATAACCTCAAAACACTCTTGGGGTTGTACTGCAAGATGTGTCCAGCATCATCCAGGCAGTGGGCATCACTTTCAGGATACCAATGCTTTACTGAATTGAATTGAATTGGTCCTGTTAGAAAGTTTTCATAGAGATCATATTTCAAGATGTTGTTGTAAATATGTATTCATGGAATACTCCTTGACCCTAGCCCATTAGTCTGCTAACCTAATGATCTGATTGAAATAGAGGCAGGATTGAGATTTGGTGGGGGATGATGAAATCATAACCACTGCCTTGCAATTGGACACATGTAATTTCTGTCACTGGCTGGAAGCCCTTTGAGTTCAAAGGTACTCAAAGATTGTTTGGAAGTGTAAAGAACAAGGGAGCTCTAACCAATAATCTCCAGAAACAGCTGGGGGCTCTGCAGTTCAGAAAAGACGAGAGCAGCTTTGTCCTTTGGGCAGAAATGGGTACTGCAGATGCTGGAGATTAGGTTCAAGGCTAGAGTGGTGCTGGAAAAGCACAGCAGGTCAGGCAGCATCCAAGCAGCAGGAAAAAGTCCTTCATCAGGAGTTCCTCCTTTGCTGAGTGAAAGTGAAAGCTCATAAATTTGTAAGCTCTAAAGGGAGTCTTCATAATTTATTTGAAGCAGGAATTCACTGTAAACTGAATGATCAGTGGCATTGAAAGTCAAGCAGAAACACACCTCTTTGGTGAAGCAGCTTCCATGCAAGACATTGCTCCTTAGCTAACTGGAGGTAAAATGTTCTACTTCTGTGCATTCAGGTTGTATAGTGCGGCCCCCATATCTGTAAATCATTTTCCATGGTTTCAGTTACTCGTGGTTTACCGTGGCTCGAACATATTATCGGGCACCTTCCAGAACCAGGAACTGGGGGCTGCCGGGAAAGTAAATTCCCCATTTAAATGGTTTTGGGCTTCTGCGGTAGGTCTTGGAACATATCCCCCTTGGCGAACTAAGGGTGAACTACTCCATTGGGCTTCCTGCATCCATTATTGCCAAAATCTACAGGGTGCTGCAATCTAATATCTGCTGTTCTCATTCCTCTTCCTCCTTGTACCATTGAAAAACCAAACTTACATCAAAGTCAATACTCTCAGTTATGAGGATAGAGTGAAGAAGTTGGGGTTGTTTTTCAGACTGGAAGCCTGTGACCAGTGGAGTGCCACAAGGATCGGTACTGGGTCCACTACTTTTCGTCATTTGTATAAATGATTTGGATGTGAACATAGGAGGTATAGTTAGTAAGTTTGCAGATGACACCAAAATTGGAGGTGACAGCGAAGAAGGTTATCTCAGATTACAACGGAATCTTGATCAGATGGGACAATGGGCTGAGGAGTGGCAGATGGAGTTTAATTTAGATAAATGTGAGATGCTGCACTTTGGAAAAACAAATCAGAGCAGGACTTATACACTTATTGGTAAGGTCCGAGGGAGAGTTGCTGAATAAAGAGACCTTGGAGTGCAGGTTCATAGCTCCTTGAAAGGAGAGTCATAGGCAGATAGGATAGTGAAGAAGGCATTTGGTATGCTTTCCTTTATTGGTCAGAACATTGTTACAGCTGTACAGGACATTGGTTAGGCCACTTTTGGAATATTGCATGTGATCCTGGTCTCCTTCCTATCAGAAGGATGTTGTCAAACTTGAAAGGGTTCAGAAAAGATTTACAAGGATGTTGCCAGTGTTGTAGGAGGTTGGAGCTATAGGGAGAGGTTGAATAGGCTGGGACTGTTTTCCCTCAAGAGTCAGAGGATGAAGGGTGACCATATAGTGGTTTATAAAATCACGAGGGGCATGGATAGGCTAAATAGACAAAGTCTTTTCCTTGGGGTGGGAGTCCAGAACTAGAGGGCATAGGTTTAGGGTGAGAGGGGAAAGATAGAAAAAGAATTTAAGGGGCACCCTTTTCACGCAGAGGGTGGTGCGTATATGGAATGAGCTGCCAGAGGAAGTGGTGGAAGCTGGTACAATTGCAACATTTAAAAGGCATCTGGATGGGTATATGAATAGGAAGGGTTTAGAGGGATATGGGCCAAGAGTTAGCAAATGGGACTAGATTAGGTTAGGATATCTGGTCGGCATGGAGAGTTAGACCAAAGGGTATGTTTCCGTGCTGAACATCTCTTTAACTCTATATCTCTATTTGTGCCTAAGTACTTGTACCTAAGATGATGCCATTAAAAGGCAGCCATTGTAAAAAGTTTTCACTGTACTCCTGTACTAGAGTACAAGTGACAATAATGGATATTCTATTGTATTCTGTATTCTATATATCAACAAGCCTCCTATCCACATGTCCTCAACTGCCTCTTAAAAAAGAATATGCATGACATCAATTGCACCATGTTACATATGTACCATTTTGAAAAGATGATAATATGCACAACTGCTGCAGACTGAAGATTTTTCTCCTCCTTTCTGTTTTCCTAGACTCAGGTTGCAGCATGTTAGTTGTTGAACTCAGCTCTTTCCTCAGAAACACTTCTGAGTCCCTTCAATGTAATAGATGACAAAGACAATCTAATGAACTCAAGTCCTGAGATTCTTAGAGAGCCACTAACTGCTGATGAAAATCAGCACTCGAGATTCTAAACACAAAACTACCACCATGTTGGTAAATTTAATCTCTTTCTTGTAAATGTGACATTTATTATGCATTATGCATTTGACATGTTACAAAGTTTATCCTGTCGATGTCGCTTCTTCAATGGCTGTAATCCAAGATGGCAAGAGAGAAGTTTTGCAACGAAGTTTTGAAGTAGTTTTCTGTTGGTAGTTGTTACTGATTAATCATTGTTGAGTCATGATATTTTGAACTTCATGATTGATGGCTTTCATGCCTATTTGTTGTTGTTAACTAGTATGTTCTTTGATGTGCTGCTCTGTACAAAATAGTGAAACTGAACTGACTAAATGCCAGAATGACACAGCACTCTGCATGTAACAAGATTTGATGCCTGAGGTACTAAACTAAAGTAGTACTCCTAAGGGATGGCATTGTGTGTTTCATGCAATGTACATTTTTATATCTAAGTCAGTTTCATGTGGTATTGGCCATGGGAACCAAAACTTATGCTGATGTAAAACATAGTCATAAGCCCATATGATGTAGGAGCAAAAGTTGGCCATTTAGCCCATTTAGTCTGCTGCATCATTCAATGAGGTCATGGCTGATCTGAATCTCATCAATTACTCTTTCCCACCTTTACCCCCATAACTCACTTCCTAATTAGAAAGCTATCTATCTCAAAAAGCTTCCTTCAAGACCTGTCAAATGATATCACGTCAGTTTGTCAAAAAACTGACACGCAGAAATCACTGCAGAAATGGGGGTTTAATGAACACAATGTTTACCCTCTGAGAGATGCTGGGATATAACTGTGATATTAGTAATCATGTGATGGGACTCTGCTAGAAGGTGGGAACTGGAGCAGCTCTGAGCAGGAAGTGCTGTCGTTATATTATCATGTACATAGTGTTAATAAGCAATGTTTAAAACAAACCTAAACATCTGGCTGCATTTTTATGAAGGACAGAAGAACCTACAGTAAAACTGGTCCAATTGAAATGAAATGCAAAATTAATGAAGTGAATATGAATTCTTTCATTACTACAATTTTAATTGTTTTGTTGACACAATGCAATACTAATAGTAGAACTTAACTAAATACTAACCATTCATATTACTATGACAAGAATAGATTATTGATGAACATTAGAAATAGCAAAGAAAATAGTATCACTCATTGTATAATCAGCTTCTGCTGAATCAATACATTTCACAACTCAGTTGGTCAATGGGCACCAGCAAATTTAAGCATTGATACAGGGGGACACAGAAATATTGGGGGAATGAAACCACATCATTCAACTTCTTGGATTGCTACAGCAAAGACACGAGCAAGTTAGTGGAGATTTGAATGTCTGATCTAATAATTTTAGAGAGGGGCAAGCACATCAGAATAAAAACTCATTTCTGATGTACATATTAGGCACAAGTATAGTAATGAATATTAGGAGAAACTAGTTAGAACAATTTTTAATAAGAAAAGAAATAAAGTGTGCAAAATAAACAAATCCATGGAATCAGAAGTTAATTGACAAATGAATACAGAATCCAGTATTACTGAATTAATTAATTCATAATACATTGGGTAAATCAACAAAGCAATGAAGTAATTGACTAGTGCAAATACACACATTAATGAATTCATATGTAGCAGTGTTCATACAAAGAAATTAATGAATGAAATAACAAATCCAAATAAATATTTGATCTCTGCCCTTAGTATCATTGTTGCCAATATCTGTCTACTTTACATTGATCAACATTATATTAAGAAGTGGATATTGTAGAATTTGTGGACAATAATGACATTTGGGCTGTTGTTCTAAATATTTTAAAATATCTGTATACAATAACTAACTGGTTCTTGAATCAAGAATTTCAGCTTAGTTATGACACTGACATGTACTCAACAGTGTGAAACTATTGGGGTCTGTCCAAACAACAAGAACAAATAAATCTACCCCAGTCATCCATTGTCCAGCCAACCTCCTCTCAGTTATAAAACAGACATAACAAATATACTAACAAAGTCAACAATCGAACCATAAAATGACACCCACTCATTAACAAACTATTTGTTGACCCTCAATTTCACATCAGACTTATTTAGCTCCAGAGAATAATGTGTAATGCAAGAGGAAAGGTGGGAACATCTGTGCAATATTTAACTGAATTAAAGAGAAAGCACTCTTGAAAGCTGGGTATCAATTTGAAAATTCTACGGGTGTTGGAGTCACACCTATCTCTCAGGTTTTGGCAATCTGCAGAGACCTTCTTTGTTTTCACATTTGGATCATTTTCAGTTGCTTCATCTTTTGTCTGGGAGTAGAACTGTTATTGATGACTATCTAGATTTCCACCTCTTTATAGTTTTTGTTCGCGTAATTTCATGGAAAGTGATATTTATGATAATCTCAACGTACATTCAGTTGTACTTTGTTTCCCGTTCTTAATTGTCCTTGGAAATGTGGTGGTGAGCCCTATTCTTGAAGTTCTGTGGTCCATTTGGTTCAATATTTTGAAGGGATTTGATTTGAGAGATTATGAAGCTATTTCAGAGGACAATGAAGAATCAACAGCAATGTAGTTGATCTATAGTCGCTTCTAAGTCAGACCAAGTAAAGATGGCTGATTTCTTTCCCCCAAAACAATGAGTGAACCAGATATGTTTTCATGACAATCAATAAGTGATTCATAACTGCTTTTACTGAAACTAGCTTTATATGTCATATGATTTGAATTTACATTTCACCAGCTGCATTGGTGGGATTTGAACATTAACCTTGTTGCCTGAAATAGTAGTGCAGTGATATTATCTTTGTGTCAAGTGACATGAGTGTGAGGCAAGGATTATTTACAATAAGAAGATGTGTTAATGATTTCACTGATCTACAATGGGACAATAATAGTTGAGAGCTCTGTTATCACGATACAAGGGGAGAGTGCATAGGATCATCTGCATCATGGCTCACCTGTTGTGTACAATGCGCCATTATTAAGTAATAATCTCAAGTCACGTTTTTGTTAATACACAAAAGCCCCAAACCCCCAAAATCCTGACAGCAAATTGATCGCAAAAGTAAAGCCCTTCACAAATGATAACTGCTACTACTAAATAAAATACTTGTTACTTTCTGCCAACAGAACAGGAACATGTAAGAACTAAAAGCAGGAGACCTACAGCTCCTCAAGTCAGCTCTCCCATGTGCATGAACACTTGGAAACTATCCTAAAATGAAATAACCAAATGGTGCTCTTTAAGCAACATATGAAAGACATTCCACTCACAATGTGAGGCTATTCCTCTGCTAAAGACAGTTGAACATATTTGTATATAATCAGAAGCAGCAACATTAGAAATAACGCTCAATTCCTATAAACCCATTTATCAATAGATAAATATGAACTGCAGAACTCTGTGAAAGTACACTGTAATTCTATAATCAGATAGGAAAAAAAATGTTGTTTCATTAGATTGATAATCAAGTCCAAAAGCCAACATTAGAATGAAGTGAATTTTAAACTGTACTTTGCAGATTAGTAATATACAGGTTAAAATGCCAATTATTATTAATACAACTATTCTGTAATGTTGGAGAATAATGTTAATATTAGTGGCTATTTGTTAATATTAGTCAAAATAATCTTAATGCATATTCAGGAGAATCAGGAGAATTATATCTGTAAACCTGCTTGCTTCAATTGATTAGATTATTTTTCTTTTCAAATAACACAGCACTATTATGTTTTACTGTGCCATAGTAAGCGACAATGTAAAAGCGCTGTGTTGGACTGGGGTAGACAAAGTCGGAAGTCATGTGACACGAGGTTGTGGGCCAACAGGTTTATTTGAAATCACAAGCTTTCGGAATGCTGCTCCTTTGTCAGCTGCCAATCCAACCAAAGAAAACACTCGTCAACTCAACAGAGAAAAAGGAAAGAAATAAAGGAACAAAAAAAAGACTTCACCTGACGAAGGAGTAGCGCTCCGAAAGATTGTGATTTCAAATAAACCTGTTGGACTATAACCTGGTATCATGTGACTTCTGACAAAGTCAGAACAATATTTAATCTAGAAACAGTACATTAAAGCAAACATGTAATTTCTTTAAAATGTGTATGGTATCTGTAATTGTTAAAGATGCGTTGAAAAGGGTTTTTAAGAACTCCATGAGTTGTATTGACTTAATATTTGTCCATGTGATATAGTGACCCTTGACATTGAAGCAGTACCAAAATGGAAGGAAATAAAGATATAAAATACGTGACCAGTTACAGAGAAGATAAAAGGGAGGCTACAAGCAGGAGAGCTGCAGGTTGAAGGTGATCGCCATGCAAATGCAGAAATAGAGACAAAGCAGACAGATAAAGACAGGAACAAAGGATTCATGTAAGGTTAAGCCTGCTTATCAGGAAGATAAAGAATAACATTCCAGGAATCGCTAGGGAAGTGATGTAAAACTGGGCAAAGAGGATTAAATACACATGGCATATCAAAGAGTAAAGAGCTTGTATCAGAATTGTAGATCATGAACTGGTTTTGTTAGTTGCTCAGTTTTAAAGAAATTACTGTACCAAACCTAACACGAATGATTGAGAGAGGATTCATGAATATGCACCTTATCAGTGTTAATTATGAAGATATTGAATGGAATAACTAGTGGTAAATGTGACTGACGGTCTGAAAAATTAAGTTGGAAACACTTTTCAGATTATATGTGGTACCATGTTTGGCCATATTTGAAGTGAATGCTTGTAGTTGTCTAAAGCAATTATTTTTTGTTATAGCTGTTTGAAGTAAAATTTAACTTTTTATTGGTACTATCATTTGCCTGTTAATTCATTATTAACTAGCGGTGCTTCGTGTTAAAGCGAATAAAATGAAAATTATTATCTTGATATTAATTTGTTCATTTGCGGCTCATTCATTGAATGTGGTTACTTTGGTTTCAGAATCCTTCACAGGGATGCTAACATCCATAAATCTGAGACATGCTATCTGGGTTTCTAACTACTCAATCTCTTCCAAACAGTCAAAAAAATGTACTGTTTCATGCACCTACTGGGAAGTGAACCATTTTTATTACAGATATGCATTTCACCAATTCTTCAAGATAATTAGTTTATTAGGAATTAATACAAGTTGACATAAAAAGTCATAATTGGTGTTCAACGTGTCTGTTACAAATAATTGAATAATCATTGCATCCGTAATTTATTTGTGTACGATGAGCACCAGAAATGAAAGACGACACTCCAATTTGAAAAACCACAAGAGACGTGTTTAATTACAGCTCAGTATTGTGGCTAACAATAAGTTAATTAGACAAATTTCACTTCACGAAGTTACCTGGAATGTCACTATCAATAGATTTATTTCGTTATTTTTGAAAACAGACATGCTTGAGAATTGTGCTGTCATGTTTTATTATTAATCAAAATAATTCACATTGTAAGAAATTAAATTAGAATCTAAATATCAACAGGTAATTGCGCAGGAGAAATCTCATTAGGTTTTAACATTGCCATTCTTGAAAGATTATACATGTGGTTAGTATATTGTTATTGTGTCTACTCTATAGACTGAAATATTGAAACATTGAAAATAGGAACAGGACGAGGCTATTCAGCCCTTTGAGCTATCCAGTATGATCATGGTCGATCATCAAACTCACCTAACCCTTTCCCTCCTTTAGCCCTAAGAACTGTATATAACTCCTTTGAAATATTCAACATGCTGGTCTCAACCACTTTCTATTGCAAAGAATTCTATATGCTCACCAGGCTGTGGTGAAAGTAATTAATCTCATCTCAGTTCTAGATTCCCCACCCGTGATCCTTGGCAGTAGCCCCTGATTTTAAACCTCACTAAAAAGAGGAGATGCGGGAGTGGTATGCTGGGGAAAGGTGTGCTTGCTGAGGTGAACACCAGCCAAACTCATGACATTCAACTTGTGGCAGACTTCTGTCCCTCACCAGGAACAATCTCACTTCAGAGAGCAATTAGACAATCCGAGGACAGTGGCCCTCAAGCAGTCCGGGACAAAGGCATACGACACTGGAGCAGAATCAATGGAACAGCATGTTATACTTGACGTTTGTCAACTTGGCAAACTTGAACTTGGGGAGAGAAGGGGGTGGATGCAACTGATGTTTGTGATTCCATTGGCAGGCTTGTTAGAGGTGGAAAGGAAATCAAAGGTAGTGTAAATCTAGCCCATGCCCTTGTTTAAAAGAGATTATTTTTCTTAATGTTTAATTTAATGACACTAACCTAATAAATTTCATTTTAGAACTTGCTTTGATATTACCATCAGCCAAGCAGAGAAAAAGCTTCTGTTTTATTTTTAGATGTTGGAACGTCTCTGTTTTTAATTCATCCTTGTGATGTGAAGGCTACTAGCAAGGTAATCTTTTAATCTTTTATTAGCCATCCCAAATTGATCTTCAGACATCGTGATGAGCAGTATAAATAATGGGTTGAATTTTACAGCAAAGTGTGATTTTTGGAGAGGTTCATGGAGGGTTTCTCTCTCATGAGTTTTCTGCACAATCCTACATTGCTGCCATGTAACATGTGCCCGGTATCTCTGTGGCACTACACCTGCACTATTGTGCACTTATCAGTGTTAGGAGTACTTGCCCTGGCCAGGACCAGGCAGAATTCCTGGCTTCAGTGCCGGTGCCACAATTGAAGTCAAATACTGCCAGCCAGGCACTGCCCTTCACAGTGCACATATGGCAATATAAAAAGAAACATTTCTGAGGACAACTAGATGCCACAGGTGACACTTCCTTGCAAATATAATCCTACATTCATAAACATATCACTACTTTACATCAGCGCCTGCCTGACCAAATGTCATTGTAACTGTAGCTGCAAAAGTCAAGCTATGTAGAGTACTGAACATTATCCTAAACATCATTACATCCTTGACTAAAGGAGTGCTAGAGGTTTCCTAACACTCAGTATAACAATAACATCTTCTCATTGTTTGATTTGGGAGCATCACACGATGGAAAGCCTTATAAAACAATTGTAAATGTGAAGGTAAAACTCAAAGAAAAGATGCAATTGCTTCTGGGAACAAATAGAAACCACTTGCTTTCTGAGCAACAACATATTTACAGTTAACAAATGATCACTTCAATCAATTTACATCTATGGAATGGAGACTCAAACTGGTCCTGTCTAGCATTTCGCACATGTGCTCCATCATCCTAAAAGTGATCTTCCTCCTGCATAACATCCTTATCATCCTCCTCGGAAGATTTACCCACTGTCCCAGGAGCAGGAATAGGCCATTCAGCTTTTTAAGCCATTAAATACAATCATGTCTAGTCATCCAACTCCATATCCTGTTCCTGCTTTTTTCCTTTGAGCTTTGATCTCTTTAGCCTGAAGAAATATGTCCAACTCCTTCTTGGAAAATATTTAAAGTTTTGTCCTCAGCAACTGTCAGAATATGCTCACCACTCACTGGTTGAAGAAGTTTCTTTTCATCTAATTCAAAATGGCTTATGTGAACCCTTAAACTGTGTACACGGCTTCTCGTCTCACCAGTCATCAAGAACATCCTTCCTATTTTGCCAGGTATACTCCTGTTAGAATTTTATGCACTTCTATGACATCCCCCTCCTCCTTCAAAACTCCAGTGAATATAGTCCTAACTAATCTGGTATCTCTTCTGAATCAGTCCTTGCATCCCAGGGATCAGTCCAGTCAACCTTTGCAGTACTCTTAGAAAGCCAGTACATCTTTTCTCAGATAAGGAGACTCAAACTATCTGCAATAACCCAGGTGTAGTCTCACCAAAGCCCTTTACAATTGCAGCAATATATCCCTGCTCCTTTACTTTAATCCTCTCACTGTAAGGCCAACATACCATTTGGCTTCACCTGCTTACTTTCAATTCCCAGTGCATAAGAACAGTAAGGTCTTATAGCATCTCCTACTTTCTCAATCTATCATCATTCAGATAATAATCTGCCTTTCTACTTTTGCTACCAAAGTGACAACTTCACACTGATCCACATTATACATATCTGACATTGCTACATACTGTGAATAGCTGGGGTCTGAGTACTGATCCCTACAGCTGGACACTAGCCACTGCCTGTCACTCAGAAAAATGTATTTGTTTTTTCCTACCTGGCAAACAATTCTCCAATCATTTTGGTACACTATCCCAAATGCCTCACTTTTACATGCTAATAAGACTACAGAATGTATGAATAGGCCACACCACCCATTGAAATCAACTCTACACTAGAAAAGGCTTGAACTCCAATCCATTAAGCCACTGGGTCATGCTGCAGCGGTAAGGAAACTTGAATTTATTATGCATGGTCCCTTAAAATAAATCATTCATTGATATAGCATTGACATTTGCTACACCTCATCTGACACTCTGAAAATGACTTGTTTTTTCTACCTCTCCATTTTTGATCTTTAGCCAATCCTCTGTCCATGCCACCTCGAACCCTATGAGTCATTATCTTGTGGAGCAACTTTCAAACATTTTATTGAATGCTATTTCAAAATCCAAATGCATTCCATCTACTTGTCCCCCACTATTCACCCTGGGAGTTACATTCCCAAAAATCACTAAGAGGCACGTTAAATTACTTTATATAAGTTTATATAGACTTTATTTGCTTTATATAAGATAAATTCCTACAATTAATAATCATATACATATGCTGACTCTGACTAATCATATTATGGTTTCAAAGTACCTTGCGACCATGCTAGCACCTTCTTCAAGATGAAGAGGCATGATTTTCCTGAACAGAGAACTAAGTGTTAGCAATTACATGAAGTGTGAAAAGATTGTGGACTAAATCATGGCAGTGGAATTCCATGTAAATACAGTCCACAAGCTTTTGGCAACTTTATTGAGATTAAGATAAATCTCAAAAATGTCTCCACACAGGTAAAGATTCAGGCTTAGTCTGATGAAGTACAACTGTGGAAGAGTCTATGTTGCAGGCAAAGCCTAAGTATTGGCAGATACATGACTGAGGGCAGCAATAGATAAAGCAAAGAGAAACGATGTTGTTCTCATATAACAAGTCTTATTATTTGGTAATAACCAACACTTTCCCAACAATTGAGAGAAATCCATGCAGTCCAAAAATCTGACAAGTTGTGTACAAAGGTTGAAATGCAGTCCAGCAAACCAAGAGGCGAAGAGATACGACAGGCAGAAATATCACTTGACAATAATGAAAGATTTATTGGTGTATGGTCATTGAAGATGGTAAAGCACTGGTGAGGTGATATTATTGTGCTAGCTCTGCCAAACCTCAGGCTGCTCCTCTGGAGAAAAGGGTTCAAAATCCACCACAGCAGGCAATGTAACTTGCATCCATTTTAAAAAGCTAACCTATTGTGAACAGGTAACCACTGTCAATTGGCAAAAAAACCCATCTGGTTCACGATTATGCTTTAAGGAAACATATCTGCTATCTCTATCTGATCTCGTCTACATGTGATTCCAGATCCGCAGCAATATAGTTAACCCTTAACTTTCCTCTGGACAAGTAAAGATTGGGCAATGAATGCTGGTATAGACAGTAATGCTGATATCCCATAGCCAATCAAAAAATTTTGCAAAATGGTTATACCAAAGACAATATGAAGAGAAATATACAGATTATCTGTGGAAGAAATTTGACACAATTCTGCCTGGAAGCCATTTTGTGGCACATTTATTGTCTTTCCTGAAGAAACCATATGAATTAGATGAATTATCGCTGAGCTTGTTTCCAAGTTTCTGCTCGAGCCTGACCTTGCAGCTGTGCTTGCATAACTATAGGTAGGTACTTCTTTCTGTATGAAGACCTTGTCTAGCTAAAGTACTAATGTTTGTTTATCAGTTACAAATGTCTGCATAAACAAGATGCTACGTGATGAGGGCTGAAGCTGAGCAAATTGCCTATTATGCCTGATATCCTGTAGTCAACATACAGTTAATTGTAAGAGTATAAAAATGTGTGAACCTTTGTAGCTAGTTCAGAGAGTGATGTGCAGTTCCATTTATTCATAGTGGTATCCATAGCTCTCCCTGTGATATATATCATGCAATAAAGGTGTCATTACTCAAAGTATGTGTTTGAGTTTCATTTCTAAAAGACATTTCTCCAACAATATCCATGGGTGTCATCTAGATATTAGGAAGTGCAGACCAGCAGCACAACAACCGGGTGATCGTCAGGCAGTTTGAAAGATATACAGGATTATATCTTGACAAGCCAAGTATGGAGCCAATATCTCCAGAGCCAATAATTTCATCCAAGTTTCCTGACAGGCTTCTAGAAAGGCTGACAATAGATTTAATCATTTTTAGAGGGAAGAGGTATTTAGTTCTAGTAAACTATATTTAAAGTGGCAAAACTTCATAGAACCACAGCAGACTCTGTGATCCAAGCACTGATAATTTTAGCAACAACCCTGGAAGAATTAGTAACAGGCAATCAACCTGAATTTCTGAATGGAAATTTCAGGAAGTTTAATTTGGAGTTAGGCATCAACCAGGTTCCTCACTCCACCATCACACATGAATGTAAAGGAACATATATATCAGAATTCTGATTTAATGAGCTACATTCAGACATCGTGCAAGGCCATTGAATAATGCATACTTACTGCCAGAATGATTTTTAGAACCATTTTAAAACAAAAGTGACATACAACCTGTCATGATCACAAGAAGAAAAGCTATAGCAAAAGGTTCTCTTTAGAACACAGAGAGAATATTCTGTCAACCTAAGAGCCAAGACAAAAAGGGTGGTTAAGGGACAGAAAGTCACAATCAACAGAGAAACAGATTAACCAAGATCTTATATTGTCAGAACACAAGAAAGAATATTCAAGTCAAACAGGAAATCATTGATCTTACTTGAACCAACAAGTAAGACCGAGTATGATTATCCCAGAACATGATCACAGTCATCCAATGTGTTACATGAGACATTGTGCAGAGTAGCGCAGCTATTCCAGATAGAGTACAGCATCAGTTTAATATCAAATGCCAGAAAACCAGATCAAGACATTAAATAATAGTTTCATATTGTCTTGACCTAGAAGATTCCGTTTTTGGCTTCTGGTTGCCAGGCTAGGCAATATAATTGGGTTTATGATAAACACAGTGATGATGTTCATCATTTTAGAACATAGAACAGTACAGCACAGAACAGGCCCTTCAGCCCACGATGTTGTGCTGACCATTGATCCTCATGTATGTATCCTCAAATCTCTGTGACCATATGCATGTCCAGCAGTCTCTTAAATGTCCCCAGTGACCTTGCTTCCACAACTGCTGCTGACAACGCATTCCATGCTCTCACAACTCTATGTAACAAACCCACCTCTGACATCCCCTCTATACTTTCCTCCAACTGGCTTAAAACTATGACCCCTCATGTTAGCCATTTCTGCACTAGGAAATAGTCTCTGGCTATCGACTCTATCTATGCCTCTCATTATCTTATATACCTCAATTAGGTCCACTCTCCTCCTCCTTTTCTCCAATGAAAAAAGTCCGAGCTGAGTCAACCTCACTTCATAAGATAAGCCCTCCAGTCCATGCAGCATCCTGGTAAATCTCTGAACCCTCTCCAAAGCACCCACATCTTTCCTATAATAGGGCGACCAGAATGATATTAATGATATTAATTATGATAAAAGCTATGCATGTAAGTAAAAAAAATCTACAGGAATAATGTAGACCAACTAGACAGACACACTGGGGAATTTTTTTTATTCATCTGTGGAATATGAGCGATGCTGGGTGGTCAGCATTTATTGCCGTATCCAGTTGTTGTTGAGAAGGTGGTGGTGAGCTGCCTTCCTGAACCGCTGCAGTCCACACACTCTGGTTTGACCCAGAATGCACTGAGGGAGGGAATTCCAGGATTTTTACCCAGCAACAGTGAAGAAATGGCGATATATTTCCAAGTCAGGATGTTAAATGGCTTTGAGGGGAACTTGCAGAAGATAGTGGTGTTGCCATGTAGCTGCTGTCCTGTCCTTCTTGATGGAATTGGATTGGAAGGTGCTGTCTAAGAATCTACAGTGAATTTTTACAGTATATCTTGTAGATGGTACATATTGCAGCTACTGTATCAATGCTGGAGGGAGTAGATGCTTTGTGGATTGGGTACAAATCAAGCTGGCTGCTTTCTCCTGGATGGTTTCAAGCTTCTTGAGTGTTGATGGAGCTGCACCCATCCAGGCCAGTGACGAGTATTCCATCACACTCCTGACTTATGCAATGTATATGATCAAAAGGCTTTGAGAATCAGGTGGTGAGTCACTTGCCATTGTCCTAGCCTTTGAGCTGCTCTTGTAGCCATTGTGCTTATGTGGTAAGTCAGTTGAGTTTCTGGATTAGTAGTGTTGGAAGAGCACAGCAGTTCAGGCTGCATCCGAGGAGCAGTAAAATCGATGTTTCGGGCAAAAGCCTTTCATCAGGAAAATAGGCACAAAGCCTGAAGGGTGGTGAGATAAGTGAGAGGAGGGTGGGAGTGGGGAAAAAGTAGCATAGAGTACAATGGGTGAGTGGGGGAGGGGATGAAGGTGATAGGTCGGTGGGGGGGGGGGGGGGGGGGAGGGTGGAGTGGATAGGTGGAAAAGAAATAGGCAGGAAGGACAAGTCATGGGGACAGTGCTGAGTTGGAAGTTTGGAACTGGGGTGAGGTGGGGGGAGGGGAAATGAGGAAACTGTTAAGTCCACATTGATGCCCTGGGGTTGAAGTGTTCTGAGGTGGAAGATGAAGCGTTCTTCCTCCAGGCGTCTGGTGATGAGGGAGCAGCGGTGAAGGAGGCCCAGGACCTCCATGTTCTCGGCAGTTGGGCCACAGGGCGGTGTGGTTGATTGGTATGGGTATCCCGGAGATGTTCCCTAAAGCGCTCTGCTAGGAGGCGTCCAGCCCCCACCACCAGGGATATATTTCCCTCCCCACCCATTTCCGCCTTCCGCAAAGACCATTCCCTCCGTGACTACCTGGTCAGGTCCATGCCCCCCTACAACCCACCCTCCCATCCTGGCACTTTCCCCTGCCACCGCAGGAATTGCAAAACCTGCTCCCACACCTCCTCCATCCAAGGCCCTAAAGGAGCCTTCCACATCCATCAAAGTTTTACCTGCACATCCACCAATATCATTTATTGTATCCGTTGCTCCCGATGCAGTCTCCTCTACATTGGGGAGACTGGACGTCTCCTAGCAGAGTGCTTTAGGGAACATCTCCGGGACACCCGCACCAATCAACCACAGCACCCTGTGGCCCAATATTTCAACTCCCCTTCCCACTCTGCCGAGGATATGGAGGTCCTGGGCCTCCTTCACCGCCGCTCCTTCACCACCAGACGCCTCATATTCCGCCTCGGAACACTTCAACCCCAGGGCAACAATGTGGACTTCAACGGTTTCCTCATTTCCCCTTCCCCCACCTCACCCTAGTTCCAAACTTCCAGCTCAGCACAGTTACCATAACTTGTCCTACCTGCTTATCTTCTTTTCCATCTATCCACTCCACCCTCCCCCCCCACCTATCACCTTCATTCCCTCCCCCACTCACCTATTGTACTCTATGCTACTTTCTCCCCACCCCCACCCTCTTCTCACTCATCTCTCCACCCTTCAGGCTCTCTGCCTGTATTCCCGATGAAGGGCTTTTGCCCGAAACGTCGATTTTATGCTCCTTGGATGCTGCCTGAACTGCTGTGCTCTTCCAGCACCACTAATCCAGAATCTGATTTCCTGCATCTGCAGTCATTGTTTTTACCGAGTTGAGTTTCTGGTCAATGTAACTCACCTGGAATGTTGATAGTGAGAGAATTCAGTAATGGTAACACCACTAAGTGTGAAGGGGAAGTTTAGATTATTTGCAATTGGACATATAATTGTATAGATTATTTGTAATTGGAATGTTATTTTCTACTTCTCAGCACATTGTCCAGGTCTTGTTGCATTTGGACATGGATTACTTCAATGCCTGAGGAATCATGAATGATGCTGAACATTGTGCAATCATCAATGAACATCTCTACTTCTGACCTTATAATGGAAGTAAGGTCATTGATTGAGCAGCTGCAGATAATTTGGCCTAGAACATGACCCTGACGAAATCATGCAGAGATATCCTGGAGCTGAGATGATTGATCCCAAACAACTATGACCATATGCTAGGTATGAATCCAATCTGTGGAAAGTTTGTCCCTTGATTCCCTTTGATTCCAGCATTGCCAGGACTCCTTCATGCAACACTCAACCAAGTGCAACCTTGACATCAAGGCCTGGCATTCTCACCTCACCCCTGCATTTTAGTTCATTTGTCTATGTTTGAATAAAGGCTGTCATGAGGTCAGGAACTGAATGGTTCTGGGGGAACCCAAACTGGGCCTCACTGAGCAGGTTATTGCTGAGCAGATTCTACTTGATAGCACTATTGATGACATTTTCCATCACCTTACTGATGATTGAGAATAGTCTAATGGGCAGTAACTGGTTGGGTTTAATTTGTCCTGTTTTTTACGCACAGGAAATATCAGGGCAATTTTCCACATTGTCAGATTGATGCTATTGTTGTAATTGCACTGGAACTTGGAGAGCAGCAAGTTCTTCAATACAAGTCTTCAGTACTGTTGTCAGAATATTGTCAGTGCCCTGAGCATCAGCACTATCCACTGCCTTGAACCATTCCTTGATATCACGTGGACTGAATCAAATTGGCTGAACACTGGTATTTGCAATAATGGAGACCATTGGAGAGGCATTCATCAATTCTGGCTGAAAATTGCTGCTAATATTTCAGTCTTATCTTTTGGACTGTTGCGTTGGCTCTCCAGCCACTGAGGATGTAGATATTTGTGGACCCTCCTCCTTCATGAGTTGTTCAATTGCCTCACTCCATTCATAACTGTATGTGGGAAGATGGCAGAGCATTGGTTTGGATCACCTAGCTCTGGCTATCACTTTCTGCTTATGCCATTTGCCATCCAATAGTCCTGTTTGGCAGTTTCACAAGTTGACTCCTTATTTTCAGGTGTGTCTGGTGCTGGTCCTGTTATACCTTCCTGAACTCTCCATTGAACCAGAATTGATCATTTTCCTTTATGGTAATGGTTAAATGGGGGATATGCTGAACTATGATTGTGTTGGAATACAATTCTGTTGATGGTCCATAATGCCTCATGGATGCCTAGTCTTGAGTTACTGGATTGTTTGAATTCTGTTCCATTTAGCATAGTCCTGTTAGGTCACATTTGGTCACATTTATACTGCCCTAGTTAGCACAGCGATAAAGCCACGGAGCATGATAGAGGTTATTCTCATTGTGAAGTTGGGACTTTAGCTTCACAAGAACAGTGCAGTAGTTACTCTCATCAATGCTGCAATAGACAAATGCATCTGCAGCCAGTAGATTGATAGGATGAGCTCAAGTATGTTTTTTCCATCTTGTTGTTTTCCTCACTATCTACCATAGACCTAATCTAGCAGTTATTTCCTTTAGGACTTGAACAGCTCAATTGGTAGTGCTGCTGCTGAGCCACTCTTGGTGGTGGACATTAAAATCCCTACCCAAAGTACAATTTTCACACTTACAACATTGCTGCCTCGAGGTGTTGTTTAGCATGGAGTAGTACTGATTCCTCAGCTAACAAAGGACAGTATGTGGTAACTAGCAGGAGGCTTTCTTGCCAATGTTAACCTGCTACCAAGAGACTTCATTTGGTCCAGAGTCAATGTTGAGGATTCCCAGGGCAACTTCCTCCCAACTGTATACCACACTGACAACATCTGTTCTGGATTTGTCCTGCCTCTGGGACAGGATATATCCAGGGATGGTGACAGTGATGTCCAGGACTTGTCTGTAGGGTGTGATTCTGTGGGTATGACTACGTCAGACTGTTGCATGATTAGTCTGTTTGACAGTTCTCCCAATTTTGGGTGCCAGGTGGTCTGTCTGATTTCAATTCTTTATTCAGAGTTCATAACAATTGATACAATCAAGAGGCTTGCTCGACAATTTCACAAGACAGTTGAGAGTTGAAAATATTGCTTTGGTTCTGGAGTCACATTTCAGCCAGACCAGGTGAGGGTGGCAGATTTCCTTCCCTGAAGGATATTAGTGAACCAGATCAGTTTTACCAGCAATTGATAATGGTTCCATGGTCACCAATAGATTCTTAATTCCATATATTTCAGTTGTGGTATGATGAGAGTAGAATAAATCATGATGTAGCTCAACATATTAGTATGATATTAGCACCAGAGTAGCCATAATTTAGAATGAGCACTTGAAGATGCAAGTTTTGTACATTACACTAGAGAGCCGCATTTGAGCACCTACTACACAATGATGCAAATGCACTGCTGCCTCATAATGCCAGGGACCCAGGTTCAATTCCAGCCTTGGGTGATGGTCTGTGTGGAGTTTTCATGTTCTCCCTGTGTTTGCATGAGTTTCCTCAGGGTGCTCCAGTTGCCTCCCATGTTCCAAAGATATGCAGGTTAAATAGATTGGCCATGCTTGTGTCCAGGATTGTGCAGGCTAGGTGGGTTAGCCATGGGAAATGTGACATATGGGGATGGGGGTGCGGGGAGTGGAATTGATGTTCTTTGGATGGTTGGTGGAAGTTCAATGGACTGAGTAACATCTCTTTGCATTGTAGGGAATCTATGATTTTGTTATAGAGGAGTGTTGCAGTATATATGGAGTTGGACAATCTTACATAATGATAAGGAGAAAGCAGCCTTATGGACAATATACCACTATGCAGGCACCCACAGCCTGAAATATTACGCAGTGGTATCGTAATATGCATGTATTATTCTTGACTTAGAACTACAAGATCAAATCAAACTTGCTACCTTTTAATCCACTGGGATTATTCCAGAATCCAGGAAATTTTGGCAGATTGTAACTGGTGTGTTTACTGTCATTACAGTTTTTTCTGTTCATGTTGTAAATTTTAGCTTCACTTTCAGAAATCCCATTAATTCTCCAAAAGTTATTCATTGCTTATATTAGTTACTTTAGTTTCTCATGTTCATTAAATTCTTGGTTCCTCACTACTTCCTATTTTTTACTTTGTCTTTTACTGTGAAGACAGATGTAAAATATTTAATAAACAGTTCTACAATTTCCCTGTTCCCTTTTGCATTTTCCTGTTTCAGCCTTCACCAGATTAATGTTTAATTTCACTTCTCATCTTTTTTAATGTCCTTGTAAGAGGTCTGACAATTTATTTTGAATATTTCTGGCAATGTATTTTCTCCCTCATTACCAATTCTGATAATCCTTCACTGATATTTGTAAAATTCTCACAATCCTCAGGCTTATTGCTGTTCTTGGCAGTATTATAGACTTCTTTTTTCAAGCTAATGCTATGCTTAACCTCTTTACTTAGTTATGGATCATTCACTTTTCCTTTGGAGTTTTTAATTTTTTTCATTTTGCAAATTCTTCTATATAATTATTAATACCCAAATATAAAAGCCGAATGATGATCAACTCACTGAGTTACTATGTAAAATAGCGACTTTGATTAAACAGCTGTCACCCTGGATGAGTCCCATCCAGCTTTCCTTTAGACATATGAAGCACCCTGCAGTAGGTATTGAATTTGTGTAAAAGAGGTAATAATGAATTGGCAATTAATTTCATTCCTATCACCACTTTTCCTGCCATTACCCTCCCCACTCATTTAATGTCCAATAGAACTGATAGCAATAAGAGATGTATCTTCCTGCTGATTTTATTACCTATCACCTATTTTGTGCCATCACATAGCCTCAAAATTACCTCCTCACCTTCAGTCAAGTTCACATTTATCAAGTGGGAAATAATTAGCATGTGTCGTGCAAAAAAATCATAGAAGCTTGCAACATGCAAGCTGCCAACTTATCCCATTTTTTTAATTTCAGTACCTCTATTTGCATGATTTTCATCCTGTATGTGTTCTTAAGTACATTATCAACTTTCCTTTCTCTTCACCCCATTTATAACAAAACAGTTGGCATTGTACTGCCTCTACATGCTGTTTCTCCTAAAGGTTATCTCTTTGCCAGTTATACCCAGTGAGTTTTACCTACCTTTTCATCAGTGTCCTGAAGCCTGCTACTATCGTATCTACAAATAACTACAATGTCAAGTTTTGTATAACCTGCAAACTGTACTCATTATATCCTAATCCAGAGTTTAGATAGAGTTGTACAGCTTAGAAATTGGCCATTCGCCCCACCATGTCTATTGTGATCAGCAAACACCAAACCACACTAATCCCATTTACCTTTACTTAGTCTATAGCCTACTACGAACAAGTGAGGACTACAGATGCTGGGGATTTGTGCACCTATATGCACAATAACATATTGACTAGCTCATCTTTAACTTAATATGTTCTAGAACCTCATCACCACTACTGAAATCCCCAGCTACAATGTCTTTCTCTGAATGAGATTAGAAATAGTTATTTAATATTTCACCCATATCCACTGGCTCCATGCACA
Organism: Chiloscyllium punctatum; assembly: GCF_047496795.1. NCBI lineage: Eukaryota > Metazoa > Chordata > Chondrichthyes > Orectolobiformes > Hemiscylliidae > Chiloscyllium > Chiloscyllium punctatum. The sequence continues at coordinate 85,177,505 of NC_092747.1, forward strand.
GTTACCCCTGGTAATCTGCTTACTCTTAATAGACTTATAAAAAGTTTTGGAGTATTTTTGATCCCATCTATCAAAGATACTTCATGGCCTCTCTTTGCCCTCCTAATTTCCTTTTTAAGCATCCCCTACTCTCTTTGTACTTTGAAGGGCTGGACATATGCTTTCTTCTTTTCTTTATCAAACTCATGATATCCTTTGACATTCAGGGTTACTTGGACTCACTGCCTTTGCCCTTCACTCTGGCTCTGACTTCTCACAATATTACATTGAAAAGACTCCCAGTTTCCAAAAGTAGAATTACATGCAAATCAGTCTTTCCTCTTAACTTAGACACTAAATTTCTGTAGTATTCATATTCGTTTTCATAATGCCTTTGAAACTTAGAGTTATGGTCACTGTCTTCAAAATACTTGCACAGTGATACTTCAAACAATTGACTGGCTTCAGGCCTCAGCACTGCCCCATCTCCAGTGAGACCACCTACATACTGACATAAAAAGCTCTCCTGGATGCACTTTAAAAATTTTACCAGCCTGATCCTTTGATACTCAGGCGATCTCAGTTAGTGTTAGGCAAGTTGAGATCCATTACAACTATTTCCCTGTTTCTTTCACACTTTTCTGTGATTTGCCTTCAATACTTGCTCCTCTGTCTCCCTCTGACTGTTGGGAGATCTGTAGTATAATCCCAGCAATCAGCCTTTTTTATTTCTAAATTCTACCCAGAAGGCCTTTTTGAACATCCTTCAATGACATCATTCTTCATTACTCCATTGAAGGTTTCCTTTACCAATGATGCAATGCCCCCACTTCTTTTACTCTCCCCGTCCCATCCCTGGCATCCTCATCCCATCTGAAATTTCTATACTGTGGAATGTTGAACCAGTCCAGTCCTGTCCTTCCTTCAACCATGTCTCATGCCATAATATCATATTCCCACACGCTGATCAACCTTATCAGTTCAGTCCTTTGCATTAAAATAGATACAATTTAGCTTTCCAGCTGTGTGTCATATCTTGCCCATGTCTTCTCCACCTACTGGACCATGCTGGAATTCCTTCTACATCTAATTGGAACTTGTTCAAGACATTACATTTGTTCTATGCCCCATCCACTTGCCAAATCAATTTAAAACCTCCTAAAAAGCATCAGCCAATCTCCCAACAAGGAGTTTGGACCCATTCTGGTTTAGGTGCAACACATCTGGCGTGTATAGGTCCCATTGACCCTAGAAGCTGTCCCAATGATCCAAAAATACATTTGAGAAAATACAAAAGTTGCTAACACTCATACCTGAAGGTCCTTATTGAATAATTTTATTCAGTCAGAAAACATGAATTTGTTACTACACAAAGTTTAATATCTTTCTTTTCTGAAGTCCATTATGTGGTACTTTATGAAATGTCAGTTGAATGTTCATATATACATACGTCAGTGAACATTTTCTGTTGCTTTACTAAAGAATTCAATCATGTCAGCCTTAATTGATTCACTGTAGGATTTCTGCACCTATCAAGAATAGAATCTGGTCCAGCATCTTTGTGGGGTGCATAGCACTAGGATCATACAATTGCAGCTGATGGTACTATGAGAAGTGCTCCAGGAATGAAATATCATGCAAGTCCTGAAGGGTAGCACGATGGCACAATGCTTACAACTGCTGTCTCACAGCTCTGGAGACCCAGGTTTGGTTCTAGTCTTGGGTAACTGATTTTGTGTGGAGTTTGCATGTTCTCCCTATGTGTACACGACGTTCTGCTGGGTGCTCCAGTTTCTTCCAACAGTCCAAAGAGGTCCAGGTTAGATCGATTGGCCATGCTGAATTATAGTGTCCAGGCATGTGCAAGTTAATTGGACTAGCCATGATAAATGCAGGGTTACAGGGATAAGGTGGGGATTTGCATCAGGCGGGATGATATTTGGAGGTTCGGTGCAGATTTGATGAGTTATGGGGCTTCTATGATTCTTGATAAGTGTGGGTATTTGGAAAGTCCTGTCTGGCCAACTCAAGCAAAGAGACAGGCAAGTAATAGAGAGGTGCAATTGGGTTTTAAAGATTGCAGTTTGTTATAAGACTGTTGAGACTGATTTCCTCCAAGAGGGAAGTTGCTCAATGGTTACAGAGGATCATTCGTAAAGGAGAACAAAACAAAACACTGAAGGTATCCATTCTGCTTCCAACTTCTTCTATTGTATGTTCAGTAAGCGAGGAAGCAGAATGAAATTGTAATTAGACATTGTCTATGAAGGGTTTCAATTGACCCAAAGGAAAGTGGGCTGCCTGATACCCTCCTCATTCACCATAACAAAGAACATAACTTGTGGGTGGGCAAAAGGACAGTAAAAAGGTCACTTACATTATTTTATGTGGCAAATTCCATCATTAAATGGACTGATGGGGGTGAGAGGTGGTAGTGAGGTGGGGAAGTGGTGGAGAAAGTTGGGGTGCGTAAAATCAAGCCAAATGGTCTTCTTTCTCAGGCACAACTGGTGAACTAATTGGGTCAGTTGCCTAGGTTATCACTTGGAGTCGGTTTTGAAGCATGTTGCAGGATTTGCAATTCTATGCCACTATTCCCATATCCAGGGAGGATTTAAAAAATTGTGGCCTGAGATCTCAATATCTCTACACAAGCCTCTAACAGTGAACTATCTGGACAGGATGATTTGCTAACATGAGCGACACTGGCACATTTGTAACCCCCTTAACTTCCAAATGTACTCAATGCAAGCTCTCCACTCTTCTGCAAAATTAATTTTAAATGTTTCTGTGAAGGCTGGTGCAAAGTCAATATCTTAAATCCCCAATCTGATTATGTATACCTTCTTAAACTGTCACTGTCCTTCAGTTACAGAGTATTATGACAAAGCCTCGGGTGAGGTTTTACTAATTTGGTATGGTTCTAAACCTGATAATTCTAAGTACTTCGCTCTTAGTATTGAGGGAGTGCTCTGGCTCCTGCTGTTGCTGTTTACCATTATGTCCACATTCTGTGATACTCGCAGGGGTTCACTTCTGTTAATGCTTTATTTCTCCCTTTGAGGCTTATTTAGCACATCACTATTTGAGTCGAGAGTGAGGTGCTGGAAAAACACAGCAGGTCAGGCAGCATTCGAGGAGCAGGAGAGTCAATGTTTCGGGCAAGAGCCCTTCATCAGGAATAAAGGGTTCTTGCCCGAAATGCCTCTCTGATGCTGCCTGACCTGTTGTGCTTTTCCAGCACCCTACTCTCGACTCTGATCTCCAGCATCTGCAAGTCCTCACTTTCTCTTAGATCATTACTTGAGACAATCCAGAGATTCTACCACCAGACAACCACTGCATTTACATCTGCTTTTGACTGTCTGCACATTTTAAAAAAAAACATGTTGTCATTAAAATTTGATACATTCTTAAGAAATTCAAGATTATGATCCGTGGTCATGATAGAGGCAAACACTGTGTTGTGAAGAAAGAATTTACTATACCACAAGACTTCTGAGATCAAGAGGAGAAAATAAGATAAAGAATCAACCGCAATACTGTTAGGAAAGAATGTCTAGGATTTTGGCATAATTACAGAGAAGGAACAGCAACACAGTTACCAGTCAGGATGGTGTGTGGTTTGAAGTGGAATTTGTAATTCATGATGTTCCATTGTGTCTACTGTCCTTATCCTTCTTGATGAATGGTTTGTCTCTGGGGCACACGCACTAAACCACCACACTGCACTGTGGCTGAACACTTTACTTTCACTCCCACTCCGTCAAGGACATGCAAGTCCTGGGCCTCCTCCACTGCCAAATTCTAGCCACCTGACACCTGGAGGAAGAACGCCTCATTTTTCACCTTGGGACCCTCTAACCATGTGGGATCAATGTCGATTTCATTAGTTTCCTCATCTCCCCTCCCTTAAACCAGATCTTCCTCCAACTTGGCACTGCCCTCTTGAACTGTCCTACCTGTCTATCTTCCTTCCCAACTATCCACTCCACTCTCTACGCCGACCTATCACTATCACCTTTATCCACCTATCGCATTCCCAGCTAACTTCACCCCAGCCCCAACTCCCTCCCTTTATCTCTGAGCCCCCTTGCCTCCTGCATGCCCAACCCCCCACCCCCACCCCCCACCATCCCTGCTGAAGAGTTTATGCTTGAAACATCTACTCTCCTGCTTCTTGGCAGTTGCCTGATTGGCTGTGCTTAATCACTTTTGGGTCTGTTCTCCAGCATCTCACTTTCTCCAAGTTGAACATTCAACAGCCATTCCTTGCAGTGATCCCCAGAATCTGGTAAGACTTGGATGGTGCTGAACATTGCACAATCCCTTCAACTGACCTTGAGCTGAAGTGAATGCCATTCATGTCATATCAGAAGCTAGCATAGCCTGGGATTTGGTACTGAGGAATGCTTACATGACTTTCATAAATTTATTTTCTCATTTCAACTAGGTTAAGTTCCTGAGGTCATTTGCAAACAACACTGTGGCTGCCTCTCATTAATCTGGATAATGCTTTATCATCCTTTGTATTTTTTTTTCAGTTAAGGGACTTGTAGAGCAGTGAGTCACATCCTTTCCTCTAAACTTACTTCAGGCTGTTGCTTGACTACTCTGTGTGGTAGCTTTCTCAACTTTGACACTAGCCCAGATATTCATAAGGAAATCTGAAATAAACACAGAAACGTGTGAGGAAAGATCAGCAGGCCTGAAAGCATTTTTGGAGAGAGAAACAGAATTAAAGTTTTGAAAGCAGTATGACCCACCTTGAAGATCACAATGGACACATGACTACTGACCGACATGATAAATATCATCACAAGCATGACTAGAGAAATGATAAAAGTACTAAATAGTTGCTTTTCCTTGACATTTAATTGGACAAAGGATAGATAGATATGAAATCAGTGTGAGATTAGAATTGAGTTAATTTGTGCATATACAGTATGTAATATCATGTCATATAAAATGATATGATATATTGCAGATTCACTGGAAATCAAACCCAACCATTGCCAGAATGATCACAAATGTAAAAAAATGACCCAATCCAAAATTTCCTGCTGCAGTGGTTGCACGTTAGCCATGGTCATTCAGTCAGGAGCCAACCAGAAATTTGTTGTCAAGTAATGTTCCTTTAGTTCAGAACATATTGCTACCATGTATGTACTTTTTGCTCTCATTGTTTTAGGGAAACATAATACTGTGTACAACTTACAGTGTTCTCCAGTAAATATGATTTTTGAAACGCTTATGACCTTTTTTTACAGTTTCCTTCGTTTAAAACACATTTTACTTTTATTAGTTCACGGTAGTTTATTTGTATTTAGAAGAAAATTTCAATTGATTTGAGCAAAATGCTTGGTTTACAAATTCAATAGTCCAGTTTGTGCATGTCAAGCTGTTGCTTTTCATTGACTGGAACATGATTGTACGCGGCCTTAGCATTGTCTTGCTTATTCTATTCTTTGTTAATAATTTTGTTTATACTTTTGCTTTTCTGTGATGATCATCTCTTCTCCTTTCACTTGTTATCAATAGCTGCTAGCTCCAGAAAAAATGATTCTTGGCCTTTTTATCTGTTCTTTCTTTGCTGAGGAACTTCTGGGCCAATGGGGTCATCAATTCTGAAGTATATCTTTCAGCTTGGGGTCAGCTGTAACTTTACTCAACAGATGCTGTATTCGCCTTTCACTACTTGGAGTTAATATTCACCAGGATAATACTCAGGACCTGTAACATATTTGTAATATTTTAGAACCCTTTCAGTAGTCAATAACTTTGTGGCCAGCAAAATGCTACAAGTCTTTTCTGGCATTTGTAGGGTTACCATTCCAAGCTTTTATCCTTGTTTCAACCAAGATGAATGGATTTGTCTTAATGTCTATGCTCTGGAACTGCAGATCAATGTTTCTTTCCTATTACACCAAACTCTCAGCTTCATTTGTCCAAGCTTCACTTTTGGGTTACTATCTAACACTTTCCACTAGTCACTTGATACTCTCCTTCTGCAGTCATCATTTTAACAGTCACAAAGCACTTATCATCTGTAGACCTGACAATGTCAAACTGTTGTATGATATGTACTGATTTTTTAACAGTATCATACAATCATTTCTTCACAGTTATATTTAAAGGCTTGTTTTGCTTCTTTCCAGTTAATTTTCAACAAATTAAAACTTTGCTTTTCCCATATTAGACATGCTTTCCTTTTTGTTGCATGATGTCAATATTTATATCTAGTACTCTGAACCTTATCATCTTATTGGCTCTTCTGAAAATAATTCTTCCTTGTTTCCAAAATGTTGTTCTTATTTAGTCTAGGCTATCTTTCAGCATAATGAAAATCTTTGTCCATTCTCCAATTAATTCTCCCTGGCCGATGTTTGAGCATGTCAAGTCTTGTTTCCACATCTTGATAGTTGTGTTGAGTACAAGTTTATTCTCTCTCAGCAGATGTGCTTTCACATCAGGATCTGTTATGCCAAACAAAATTCTATTTTTAATGAGATAACTTGTCAATTTGTTCAAACTTATAGGATTCAACTATATGTCTCAGAGCTACCAAATACTGAACAATATTTTTTCTATGAACTGTCATATTGAACAAACATTGCTCATAAAGTAAGAACAATCAGTATTTCAAAACATGTCTTCAAAGCCTTCAAAATTTCTCCAGCTTGACTCTTCTGCTGCTCAATTAGATTTACAGAGCAATACAAATTTCCTTAACACTTGTTACTGCTGTCGGTTTTAGTTGTTTGGGTTTTTTGCTTAACTCTGCAAATACTTCATAATGTTGCCAAATATGTCCATGCTCCAATTCTGCATCCAGGGTTTTTAAATTTGCTTAGCACCAATAACTGAAAAATTCTCAGTGACTCTTGACTCACCCAGTCATTCAAATTTCAGACTGCAATTCTAATTCTTGCTTACTGTTTCATATAGTAGTTGGCTACCTTTCAGCTCTGAAAATCTGCACAATTTCAACTATACACTTCAGACACCATTTTCAGTGGTGTGTTTAATGTTTTCTGCCTACACTAAAAGTCATTACATCTGAGAACACATAGCTATAGAGGTAAGAGCCTACACTGTGCAGGCACATTTCTCCAAACAGAGAACTCATTCTCCACTTGTATTTTCATACAGCAGAAGACTTCCAATGAATGATATATTTTTGGAAGTAAGAACGTGGAGAGACATCATTAACTAAATATTATAACTGTAAAAGAGGCACAGGAACAGCGAGACCCAGAATTTCATACACACAAATTTTCAGAGATGTCAGGAAATATTGAGAAGCTATCAACAAATATGAACATTATTCTAAGTTTTATAAATAGTGCTGTCCAGCACAAAAGCAACATCTGCTAAAACTTTACTTGTCAATAATAGAGCAAGCTTCAACCTAATAAGGTCAGTATGTTTGGAACAGACTCGATGCCAGTGTATCAACTTGCCAATCAATCAGTACTTTTCTCTCCTCTGGTGTATATAGTTGTCTTCATTTAGAATTTTGCATTGTAGCATTCACCGAAATGTGCGTAAGATGGATGGTTTAAGCAATATGACTCCCTTTTCATCAAATTTTACAATGTAAAATATACTATCAAGTTATGATAAAGGAATGGAAAAATTTTGAAAGCTGTGGGAATCAATAAAATGCCTTTTCTTTTGATTGGTGCTGGTGCCACAACATCTTGAAGTAACTCTCAGTGAGTTGAAATGCACTTTTACTTTCCAAGAAATGAATTCTGCAACATGAAAGTACTAAACTTTCAAAAGAATGCTGCAGGACATTAAAACGGTTTGATCTGGCTACTGAGCCAAATCTATTACAGTGTCAAAAATAACATCCTTCTCTGTGTCAAACTTCAAAGTGGTTTTGAGAAGAAAAGAGGTTGCTGGAGGCCTAAGTGTATGTTGCACCTTGTGGGTGAATTGGGCTTTTTTTGTTGGGATTTGGTAATTATCCCTCAATAAATGCAGACTCGACAACGAGATAAATACATTCTTCCATGTTTAAAGTAGTTTACTTGACATGAACGACGAGATAAGCATTAAAAGACCCATCATTGCAACTGTCTCATAAATGGGTGATTTATTTCCCACAACTACTGTAACAGGAGCAGAATATTACTAAGTCTTGTACTTTTGCATTGTCACATGACAATTGAAAATATTAATGTAAAATAGAACCACTCATCTTCTTAAGATAAACAAATTCCTTGAAATTCCATCAGATTGCTCTGGTATGTTGAAATCCCCTGTGAAGTGCTGGAAGAAGTAATAATTTCTTCAACTGAAGTTAAATCAGGACAGAGGCAATTTTTTTTAGGGGGCAATTGGTCAAATATTCCATCTCCCAAAATATATTGAAACACCTTATTAGTAATGCGTTTGCATTTGGGAGGCTAGAGTACTGTTTGTTGCATATGCCAAGCAAATATTCTCTTTCACAAAGATATTTAGATTGAGAATATCATTTATTTCAATGGAGTCAAGTTTGCTTGGGTAAGTATCAGAATTTTGTTGGGTCAACTACCCATTATCCTGTTCCCCAAGTTTTTTTTTCCTTATTTTCCACTTGCACCTTCATACAGACTTCCAATGAATGATATATTTTGAACATAAGAATTTGGAGAGGTAACATTAAATAAATATTATAACTTTAAAAGAGGTGTGAGAACAGACAGACCCAGAATTTCATACATATAAATTTTCAGAGATGTCAGGAAATATTGAGAAGCTATTAATAAATATGAACATGATTCTAAGCTTTAGAAATAGCATTGTCCAGCATAAAAACGATACATGTTAAAACTTTACTTATCAGTAATGGTGCAAGTTTTGACCTAATAAGATCAGTATTTTTGGGGAACAGGCTGGACGCTAGTATTACAAATCTGTGTTCCAACATCAATCCAACTTCAAAATGCCCAATTCTGCTTTTGGGAAGTGGGATAAGATTATGAGCAACTTACCTACTCCAAGGAGGTTGAATATCATTTTACTTAAATTAATGAGTGTGCCTGTCCAGCTGGGTTTCTTAGGCCTCAGGAAACATTGTAGGAATTCCCACTTACATTTCCTCACCATCCATACAGTCAGAGAACACCCTTGCAGCCATTTGCATTTACCCTCACCTCATACATGAAGACTCTGACCTCACCTGGGGCCTCTGATTATCTCTCCTCACTTCTGAGCTGTGATTCCACACAGAGTCCATCAGAAGTCCACAACCATCCCAACAGAAAACTCCCTACTACCAGCCCTCCAACACTCTCCATTTAGATTAGATAACTTACAGTGTGGAAACAGGCCCTTCGGCCCAACAATGCCACACCGACCCTCCAAAGAGTAACCCACCCAGACCCATTCCCCTACACCTAACACTATGGGCAATTTAACATGGCCAATTCACCTAAACTGCACATTTTTGTTTTTGGACTGTGGGAGGAAACCGGAGCACCCAAAAGAAACCCATGCAGACACGGGGAGAATGTGCAAATTCCACAAAGACAATTGCCTGAGGCAGGAATTGAACCCAGATCTTCAGTGCTCTGAGGCAGCAGTGCTAACCACTGTGCCACCGTTTAGCACGATTGATCATTTGTCAGGTAATCCCCTCCCATCCCACTAGGATAAAAACTCACTTATCAGGTTTGCAGGAGCCAGCCTGGAGATCATGAGTTAGGCATCTCACTTAACTGATTTCTGTGATGAGTTATTCACTTCCGGACTACCGATATTATTTGTAAGGCACAAGTCAGAAGTGGGATGGAATATTAAGCAGTTACCTTAATGAGTACAGCTCCAACAATACTCAAGAAGCTTGACACCATCCAAGACATCCTTATGAGGATCGGGACTGACAGAAACCTGACAGAAATGGATGTATGTAAGGAAAGTAGGCAAGAACTTAAACAAGAATTAGAAGGGCTAAAAGGGATCATCAGGATTAAGGAGAATCCCAATGTTTTTACACATATATAAAAAGCAAGATGGTAACCAGGGAAAGGGTTGTCCCACTTAAGGGCAAAGGAGGAAGTTTATGTGTGGAGCCAGAAGTAGGTGAGGTCCTAAACAAAAACTTTTTGTCGGTATTCACAGAAGAGAAGGAATTCATGGAGAATAATCTCAGAGAAGGGAGTGTTGAATTTCTAGGCCGAGTTGCTGTTAAAAAGAAAGAGGTGTTGTGCAATTTAAGAAGTGTTAAGGTAGATATGTCCCTGGGCCCTGATGGGATCTATCCCAGAATACTGAGGGAGGCAAGAGACCAAATTTCTGACAGACATCTTTTATCTTCTTTGGCCACAGGTAATGTTCCAGAGGACATGGAGAATTGCCAGTGTTGTCCCATTGTTTAAGAAGGGCAGTAAGGATAATCTCAGAAATTACAGGCCTGTGATCCTCATGTTGGTGGTAGTGTGATTATTGCTTAAGATCTAATGCATATAGAAGCAAATGGATTTATTAGCAATAGACAGCATGGTTTTGTGTCAGGGAGGGCATGCCTAACTAACTTGATTGAGTTGTCTGAGGACATGATGAAGATGGTTGATGAGGGAAAAGTTGTTGATGTTGTATACATGGACTTCAGCAAAACCTTTGACAAGGTCTCTCATGGCAGACGAAGTGAAGTCACATGGTATTGGGGTGAGCTGTCAAGATGGATATAGAACTGGCTTAGTCATAAGAGACAGAAGGTAGTGGTAGAAGAATATTTTTCACAATGTGACTAGTGGTGTTCCACAAGAACCAGTGATGGGACCTCGGCTGCCCACAGTCTAAATAAATGATTCTGAGAAAAACATGGCTGATTTAATTAGTCATTTTGCAGACAATTCAAAGATTAGTGGAGTTGCGGATAGTGTGGATAGTTGTCAGAGGACACAGCAAGACATAGATCAATTAGAGACATGGGCAGAAAAATGGCAGATTGAATTTAAAGTGGACAAATGTGAGATGCTGAATTTTGGAAGGTCAAGTACAAGTAGAAATTATACAGTCAATGACAGAACCCTTGGGAGTATTGATATGCAGAGGGATTTGCTTGTTCAGTTCCAAAGATCACTGAAGGTAGCAGCGCAGGTAGATAAGGTAGTAAAAAAAACCTTTGGCATACTTGCCCTAATTGGAAGTTGCATTGAGTACAAGGATAGCCATGTTATGCTGTAGCTTTATAGAACTTTGGATTAGGCCACACTTGGCATATTGCGCTCAGTTCTGGTCACACCATCACAAGAATGTGGACACTCTAGAAAAAGGTACAGAAAAGGTTCACCAAGATGTTGCCTGGTATGGGGGACTTTAACTATGAAGAAAGGTTGGATAGACTGGATTTGATTTCACTGGAATACAGAAAGTAAAGGGGCATCCTGATAGAAGTTTTTAAGATTGTGAATGACATGGATAAAATGGAAAGGCATTTTTTTCCCAGATTGGAGGGGTCAATTACTAAGGGACACAGGTTCAAGGTAGGGGGGTTGGGGGGGGGGGGGGGTGGGGGGAGCGCGGGGGGAGTTTAAAAGGGATATGTGAGGCAAATGTTTCACACAAAGGATGGTGAGTGCCTGGAACATGCTGCCAGAGGAGGTGGTGGAACAGACACAATAGCAGCATTTAAGAAACACCTGGACAAATACATGAATCAAAGGGAGAAAGGGAAATAGATCCTGTAAGTGAAGACAGTTTTAATATGTAAGGGCAAAATGTGTTGAGGCAGGTTTGGAGGGCTGAAGGGCCTGTTCCTGTGCTGTACTGTTTATTGTTCTTTGTTCTTTGACAAAGCAACCTACATGATTGTCACCTATTGTGATCCTGGAGCAGACCAACAAACTTATGCCCCAATCTGGTTAGGGGCCAGTAGGAAATTTTTTTAAAGAAGGCAAAGAATAGATTACAGATATGCCCTAAGAGGGTAAAGTCACAAAATCCAGTGATTTTCAACAAATAAAAATAAATTTTCTATTCAAATTTAGAACATTATACAATCAACCATATAAATGATATTCTAGCACTCCGATTTAATCTAAGGTAAATGCTAGGGAAAATTTAAGGACAAAAACTTCACAAAGCACATCAAATAACAATTGGTGTCAAGGCAGATCCTACAGATTTCTCAGCAATGTTTCCTCCATCAGACATTACTGTCACTGAAGATCATCAAAGCTCATTAAACCTTTTCAAAGTGTCCCAATTCTTCTATTTTGAAGATGGAGTTTTGGAACTGCTTCAAAAGCCATCCTCTCATGGACTGCCTTAATGACTTCTCACATCTTGATCATTCATTTTCCTTTCTTGGTACAATGCATGCCTGAATTGAGGAAAGCACACTTCAGCTACTTCTTATGGGCGTAATCTTATGCAGACAGCTAAGTTTACTGAAATAGTTCTTCCCTGGGTTTTAAAAAATATATATAATATATATATATATATATATATAGTGAGGAAGAGAAAAAGACACAATTGTGAATAGACTTCATATTATATATTTTTTCACCACCACCATGTGTCCATTTGTCGAGATGGAGGAAATTAAATCAAAATGGAGCTGGAGGGTGAAGTAAAGCATTCCATCCCCTGCAGTGCCAATCTCTCTCTCTCTAAAGTCATCAAGAAGTCACTGCATGCTCCTTTTCCAATAACCTCTCAGTTCAAATGTAAACGCAGAAGATGGGTATACAGTCAGCAGAGATTACCCTCTCCAGGGTCTGCTGCCTGGATCTGTTTATGTACTTCCCTGGATATCTCTGACCTCCAATCATTCTCAGTTGCAGAACTAAGATTGTCCAGAAGACTATTAGACCATAAGACATAGGAACAGAAGTTAGGCCATTCAGCCCATCGAGTCTGCTCCACCATTCAATCATGGCTGATAAGTTTCTCAAACCCATTGTCCTGCATTCTTCACATAACCCTTGACAATCAAGAATCTATCTATCTCAATCTTAAATACATGCAATGACCTGGTCTCCACAGCCTTCTGTGACAATGAGTTCCATAGGCTCACCACTCTGTGGCTGAAAATATTTCTCCTTATCCCTGTTCTAAAGGTATTCACTCTACTCTAAAGCTGTGCCCTCAAATCCTCATTTCAACTACCAAAGGAAACATCTTCCCAACATTCACTTTGTTCAGGTCATTCAATATTTTGTAAGTTCCAATTAAATCCCCCCTCATCCTTCTAAACTCCATTGAGTATAGACGCAGAGTCCACAAACATTCCTCGTATGTTAAGCTTTTCATCCCTGGAACTGTTCTCATGAACCTCGTTTGAATATGCTCTAGGGCCAGTACATCCTTCCTGAGATATGGGGCCCAAGACTGCACGCAATACTCTAAGTATGGTTTGACCAGAGCCTCACAGAGCCTCAGAAGCACATCTGTGCTTTTATATTCAAGTCCTCTCAAAAGAAAAGCCATCATTGCATTTGCCTTCCGAACGACGGTAGAACCTCAATTATTCTGCATTCGATTATCCAAATTTTGAATTATCTGGCAAAATCGCAAGGTCTCGATGCTTGGCTAATCCATGTTATATGGCATGGATTATCTGATTATCTGGATATTCGATTATCTGAACAAAGTACTCACTGCCCATGTTGTTCAGATGATCGAGGTTCTTCTGTACTAACTCAAACTATAAGTTTACCTTGACAGAATCACAGACTAGAACTCCCAAGTCTCTTTGCACTTCAGACTTCTGAATTTTTTCACCATTTAGAAAATAGTCCATACCTCTATTCTTCACCATTTCTTCACTCCTACCAAAGTGCATGACCTCATACTTTCCTACGTTGTCTTCCATCGGCCACTTCTTTGCCCACTCTTCTAAACTGTCTAAATCATTTTGCAGCCTACCCACCTTCTCAATGCTACCTGTCTCTCTACCTATCTTTGTAATATCTGCAAACTTAGTCAGAATGCCTTCAATTCCTTCATCTAGATTGTTAATGTATAAAGTGAAAAGTTGTGGTCCAAACTCTGAACCTTGCGGAACATGACTTGTCACCGGCTGCCATTCTGAGAAAAACTCTTTTATCCCCACTCTCTGCTTTCTGGCAGACAGCCAAGTTTCTGTCCATACTAGCTTCTTACCTCTAACACCATGGGCCCGTTATCTTAGTTAGTAGCCTCCTGTGTGGCACTTTGTTAAAGGCCTTCTTGAAGTCCACATAGATAACATTCATTGGCTGTCTTTGGTCTAACATATCTGTTACTTTCTCAAAGAATTTTAGCAGATTTGTCAGGCATGACCTCCCTTTATGAAACAATGCTGACTTTGCCCTATTTTACCATACACATCCAAGTATTCAGAAATCTTATCCTTCGCAATGGATTCCAGTATCTTACACATGACAGAGGTTAGGTTAATGGGTCTGTAATCGGCCTCCACTATCTTTTCAGCTGCCTCCCTTAGAACTCTGGGGTGTAGTCCATCTGGTCCAGGTGATTTACCTACCTGCAGATTTTTCAGTTTTTCTTGCACCATCTCCTTGGTGATGGCCATCATACTCAACTCTGTCCTCTCAGTCTCCTGAATTTTTGGGATATACTCACGTCTTCCCACGTGAAGATTGATGCAAAATAATTATTCACATACTCAGCCTTTTCCTTCTTTCCCACTATTATCTCTCCACTGTTATCTTCTTGTGGCCCAATGTCTACTTTTGCCTCTCTTTTGCCTTTTATATATCTAAAGAAACTCTTACAGTCTTCCTTTATATTACTGGCTAGCTTACCCTCATATTTAACCTTCTGCCTCTTTATTTTGTTGCCCTCTGTTGGACTTTGTGTGCTTCCCAATCCTCTGGTTTCCCCTTCACCACATTATATGCTTTATCTTTTACTTTTACGCTATCCCTGACTTCCCCAGTCTGATATAGTTGCCTCATCCCCTGTACCACGCCTCTCTTTTTTTTGATTAGATTAGATTTCCTACAGCATGGAAACAGGCCCTTCAGCCCAACAAGTCCACGCTGACACCCTGAAGAGTAACCGTCCCAAACCCTCCCTTAGCCTATATAAATGCGCCCATCACTATGGTCAATTTAGCATAGCCAATTCACCTGACCTGCACATCTTTGGATTGTGGGAGGAAGCCAGAACACCCGGAGGAAACCCACGCAGACACAGGGAGATGTGCAAACTCCACACTGACAGTCTCCCGGGGCGGAAATTGAACCCGGGTCCCTGGCGTGTGAGACAGCAGTGTTAACTACTAAGCCATTGTGCCACCCCTAATTCCTTGGAATGAATCTCTGCTGTGTCTCCTGAGTTATTCCCAGAAACTCCTGACATTATTGTTCCACTGTCTTTCCTGCTAGTCTCCTCTCCCAATCAATTCTACCCAGCTTCTCCCTCATGCCTCTGCAATTGCCTTTATTCAGCTGTAATGCTGTTACCTCTGATTCTATCTTCTCTCTCTCAAATTGCACAGTAAATTCAATCGTATTATGATCAGTGGCTCCAAGAGGTTCCTTTGCCTTAAGCTCCTTGATCAAGTCTGCCTCATTGCACAACACTAAATCCAGTATTGCCTGTTCCTTAGTGGACTCCACCATAAGCTGCTGCAAAATACCATCTCATAGACATTCCACAAATTCCTTTTCTTGCAATCCACTACCAACCTGATTTTTCCCTTCCACCTGCATATTGAAACTCCTGTAATCACTGACACTTTGCCTTTCCTGCACCTCTTTTCTATCTCCTGGTGTATCTTGCGTCCCAGGTCCTGACTCCTGACTATTACTTATAGGCTTGCTCAACTCCCAATCTAAAATGCATTGAATTATTAATTAGGCTTTTTCAAAAGTCTTTTATTGAGCCCTAATTCCAATGCTAAGCTGCATCTACTGAAGGCACAGTGACACGGTGGTTAGCACTGCTGCCTCACAGCCCCAGAGACCTGGGTTCAATTCCCACCTCAGGCAACTGTCTGTGTGGAGTTTGCACATTCTTCCCGTGTCTGCGTGGGTTTCCTCCGTGTCCTCTGGTTTCCTCCCACAGTCCAAAAATGTGCAGGTTAGGTGAATTGGCCATGCTAAATTGCCCGTAGTGTTAGGTGAAGGGTTAAATGTAGGGGAATGGGTCTGGGTGGGTTGCTCTTTGGAGGGTTGGTGTAGACTTGTTGGGCTGAAGGGCCTGTTTCCACACTGTAAAGTAATCTAACCTACTGCCTGGCTTGCTGTGTTCTTCAAGCCTCCTGCTTGACTACCTCTTTACTGTTTCCTGAGCCTTCTTCTGCGTCTTAATTGATTGGTACTTTCTACAGCAGCACTTTATTTTTCAGTATGGTGCTTCCTCTGTCTTAAACACCAATTAATTAAATCACATTGAGCCTTGAGCTAATCAAAGTGAGCTATGGAATATTGTACAACAACTCTGTCCCTATTACTCGAGAGAAGTAAGATAACAACCAGCAGTGGGAAACACAGCCAGGTATCTCCAGCCATCAATCCCTTCACGAGCAATGTGCAGTGACAACAGTGTGGACTATTCACAATATTCATTGCACCAACTCAGTATAATTCCTTTGATTTGCTTAGAAGTTCTATTACTTTTAATTTTCCCTCCGAACCACACATCAACTGGATTTAGAATAATAGTACTGTTCCTGCAGCGTCACAGGGTCTAGCAGCATCTCACTACCACATCCTCAAGGGCAATTTAGGATCGGCAATAATCAAAACAGGAATGTTCAAATCCTGTGAACAAATGAAAAGCAAATCAGGCCGAGTTTCAATGAGAATTTGAGCAGTGGAATTACACTTCAGAATGAAAAATGTTGCAGAATACAGAGTAATCCTAATTTCTGAATATTCCACTGTTGACTAGTACCTTCCATATGTCTGCAACTATCCTCCACCCAACTGATTCTGACAAGTCAATGGATTAATGCCCCCTAATCTTATTATCACTCTTTAGGCAAGTGACAAGCGTTGAGACAGGATTTGCTAGAATTAAATCATGGGATTACTTCAGTTAAATGGAGACACTGTAAAAACTGGCACTGTCAGTTAAGGGAGGATTTAATAGAAGTGTTCAAAGTTATGAAACAACTCAATAATTAATTGATGGAGAATAACTTGCACCAGCAACAACATCTGTGATGACAGAACACAGATTGAAGAAAATGGACAAACAAACCAAAAAGGAGATGAAGAACATCCTTTTTATGAGTTGCTGAAGAGTTGCTTGCATTATGTGATTTTATAGTTTTGCAGGAATATGAGTAATGTGGCAACTTGCTGTGCTGATTAAAGGGTGACCATTTTGTAACCATGAGATCTTAACTCAATTTAAACTGGAAATGTTCAGTCATGCCTCTAAGTTATGCTACTACAGTCCTACATTCTAATCAATTCAAAGGACACATAAAACCCTTGGAGAATACACTTCACTGACAATTCAAAACTCTGACACATTTAGAGGGCTAATATTCCAGTTTGACATGGAAAGATAAATGCAGCTTCCAAGTAAAGAATACTAGTAAGTTTCTTCCAGCTTTTCAGGTCAGACTGCCTCATCAAATCAAACACTGGCTTTACCTGGAGCTAAATGGAAGCAATATTGACCCTTTATTATTGTGTTACACCTGCATATTCTATTAATGAGACAGCTTTGCTATTAAGTCATCAACACTGCTTTGAAGCGCTGAAGATCTGATTGTTCGACCACATTGGTTTGCAAAGTCTATTACAGTGGATCAACATGGTTTCAGGATTCCACTACCAGAGATATTGGACTAAAATGTAACCTGTCAAGGTGGGCTGCTGTCACTTCCTGCTGCAGCTGAAAGAAGGTAACGGTGAACGTGTTACTTTTAGTTTCTTTTTAGCATGACTATTGAAGAGTTTTTTAAAGAGACTGTGTGGCTGAATTTCTGGTTCACATCTTTTGGGTTTGCCTCTTTCAGACTCCTATGTAAAGCTTGAGAAATGGTCAAACAGAAGAAGGAAAACAAAATCAACCAGGGAACCTTGGAGCAAACAGAAGCCCACTGACTTCCATATACAACTGATATAGATTTGAGACTATGTGTGAAATCAAAATGCAGGAGTCAGGTCTCTGATTAACATATATTAAAAAAAAAGTTGGCTGCATCTTTAAAATTGAACTCTAACCTTAACTGTCAGCACATTGGTTGTCTGGGCTACCTGAAACTTCACAGGTTAAACAAGGTGAGAAGACAATGGCAATTGATGGAGTTAAGAAATTGACAGGCTGGAGATCCTAGACATACTAGAAATGACAGCTGTTTCTTTTCTGAGGTAAAAGACTTTTGTTCATATTGTTTGCTCCAAGGTTACACTTTCACTACCCTGAAGCTGATTTCCAGCACTTTAAAAATGTTATTTCTGCCACCTTCAAGTTTCTTTACTTTGACTTGCACTTCCCAGCTTTCAACCTCCTCAGGAGCATTGTTTTGCATTTCAACTCAGACAACTGTTGAGAATGCAGAGTGACATCATCAGCAAGGAGAAGGATGAGACGGAGCAGCTTGCTGCTCAGTTTCCTGCCACTCCATTAGGACAGAGGAAATGTATGCGAAGCTCCTGCGTGCAGTGGTCAATGCCCCAAACAGGCAGGACATAGGTCAAAGACAGGAGACTTCTGGGCATGACCCAGCATCGGTACCTCACTTTTGTAGAAGCTGTTGGAACTTGACCACCTTCCAAGTGGACCAAATGGGTACCCCTTTTGGCAGTAACAGTCGAGAGCACTACAACTCCAAATTGCTTCACTTTTTGTTCCACTCAGGATCTGCTAGTTTCAGGGGCAAATGTAAAAATCTCATAAACAGCTGCCCAGCAGAGCACCTCACAGGCCACCAGTGCCACGTTTGCCAGAATTGCCACGTATGCCTAATTCGCTGCTGAATGAGACCAATCAGAATAAAAGGCCGATTACATTTTCTAGATAAGGTAGTTTATCATAAGAATAGACAGTCATTGAGTTGTGCTTAAGCTACACCACACCAAGGACCGCTGACAGATAATCACCTGATTCGTTCTATCATGAAGGGGCTAAGCTCCAAAGGTTTGTGTGATTTCAAATGAACCTGTTGAACTATAACCTGGTGTGGTGTTGTGACTTCTGACTTTGGCTGCAAGAAGTGACAGCAGCTGGAACAATGCAAATGAAAATCAACCCTGAAGCACTCAAAGACCTTGATAATTGAGCCCTACTCAAACAGTGACTCTTCCCCCCTTAATAATTCCTAGTGACCCAGAGATGCAGTGTCTACAGCCTGCTGTTAAGACCTCCATAATCAGTAACTGTAAAGAGACATTCAGTCACCTGATCAGAAAACACCAAGACTAGTTTGGTATGAATGACCAGGTGATCCAGGAGTGAATAAGTTATAAATGCAAGGCATTTCTGAAAATGGGGCAATACCCAACCTGAGAACTATGAAGCAATCTGCAGACAGCAGAGCTCCAATAACAAACAGTTGACCTAAATCGCAGGTAGTGAGTGGAAGAAGCACAGGGAATTCAGCAGTGAGCTGATAAGAATGATTATGGAATCCCTACAATCCAGAAGGAGGCCATTCAGCCTGCATCAACTGTCTGAAGACCATCCCACACAGATCCCCACACAGCTAAGCTTATAACCCCATATTTTTCATGACTTAAACAACCTAGCCTGCACATTCCTACACACTATGAGGCAATTTACCATGGCCAAGCCATCTAACTTGCACACCTTTGGATTGTGGGAGGAAACTGGTGCACTTGGAGGAAACCCAAGCAGATGTAGGGAGAATGTGCAAATTCCACACAGTCACCCAAGGCTGGAATTGAACCCGGATCCCTGGTACTGTGAGGCAGTAGTGCTAGCCAGTGAGCTGCCATGCTGCTGCTGTGATGTTCATGCCTTTTTACCACTGTCAAGGCATATACTCAAGGCACTAGTTCACTGCTGGCCAAGAATGGAGAGGTGCTCATCAGTGATAGAGAGGCAGGCAGAGCCTGTTGAAAGGAGCACTCTGAAGACTTCCTTAACAGAGACATCTTCAGCACGAGTGTCCTCAACTTGACCCCAGTATGACGCCCACCACCATTTTAACGCAAAGCAAATCCGACATGAGATAGATAGACAGACAGCTAAAAAACAATGGGGCATGAGGAGAAAATGGAATCTCTGTGAAAAGCATTAAAATATGTCAGCGAAACATTATTAAAACACAACCTCCTCTTTCTTATCTGGAAGTGGAAGAATATGTCAGAACATCTTAGAGATATTCAAATCAGTACCATCTTCAAGAAAAGTGACAGATCTAACTGCAATAACTACACTGGAAGATTCCCGCTGTCAGCCACAGGGAAAGTTATTATAACAATCCTCCTCAATCTCCTTCCCCTGTCACTGAAGAGCTCCTTCCCAAGTCACAACACAGATACTCCTGTAAGGGGAATAATTGACATCATTTTTATTATGTGACAAGAAACTCTTAGGGAACAACACCGTGTGCTCTTCTTAAAGCTTATTACATCCCTTGACACTCTCAACCATGAAGATTTATACAGTATCCTCCTATGTTTTGGCCGCACGCAAAAGTCTGTCTCTATTGTCCACCTGCAAGCCATGAACTTATGCAGTAGATCTACCACAGACCCAGCTCATGTTTGGACTGGAGTCAAGCAAGACTGTGTCATCAAAGTTGTTCTTGACCATCCCTGCTGCAGTGTTCCACCTTATCTCATCCGGTTCCTGTCTCAAGTGGAGCTAATGTACAGGACAAAACAGAACTTGGTAAAGCCCATCAACTGCAGTCCATCTCCAAGGCAAGCTTATTCCTGCCTTTCATCTATATGATGGAGATAATGCTTTCATCTATGCTCATCTGATGGCTGAGCTACAACCAATATCATCAACTTCACTGAGGTGAACAAGAGTATGGGCTTTTTGCTAAACATCCATAACGAAAAGGATGTATTGTCATCCAACAACATATCTTTGTCATATGAATTGTCAAAATTCATGATGAGGCCTTGGAGCATGCAGATCCATTTCTGTCTACTGGGTATCTATTGTCAACAAGGGCAGATATCAACAATGAGCTTCAACATCACCTTCAGGATCCCAGTATTACTTTTAGTCACCTGAGGAAGAGAATATTAAAACATAAGGACATCAAATTTAACATCAAGCTCATTGTCTGCAGGGCCGAAGCAATACCCACACTCCTGTAAGGATTAGAGATGTAGACTACTTGACGCAGACACCTCAAAGGCATGGATGGAGAGGAATGCTGCCTCCACATGTTCCTGAGAATCCATTGGCAAGATAGATGCACCAATGTTAATGTTCTCACTCAGGTCAACATCTCCAAAAGTGAAATATTCATCCGAAATGTCAGCTATGCTGGGAGGGGCCATTTCTTCCACATGCCTGAGATGAGACCTCTGAAAGGAACACTGAAAGAATACCTTTACAGCTTCATTGAAGAATAGCACCACTCCATTGACACCTGGAACACCCTGGTGCAAGACTGGCCGAAGTGCAGGGAAAGTGTCCAGAAAGGATCAGTGCACCTCAAGGCTCATCTCCAATACAGTCTGAAGTTGAGCAGCAACACAACATGGGTATCCCATGCTCCCAAATCATCAGCTTTCCATCTGTGACAAAGACTGAAGGTTACTCCTTGGACTGTTCAGTTTCTTGAGGATTGTTTCTCCTCTAGAAGCAAGTCATACTTGAACACAAGGGACGGCATAAGATGAAGATATATGGCAATCAAAGCACTGTCTGAGGATATCTCAGGTACTTGCATTGATCTGGATGCATCCTTCAGTATGCACCAGCAAAGGTATCCAGTGATCAGCTGTGCTTTGTACAAATGTAATGCAGCAGGAAGAACTCCAAGTGTGAGAGGAGGAAGGTGGAGACTGCTCTGTATTGCTGAAGAAGGAAGAGCAGCAGAGAAAGCAGCAAATACCAAATGCAGCCAGAGTACTTGCAGTCAAAAACATCAGGAAGGCCCATGGCTGATTCAGTCAAACACTCTTCAGCTGATCTAAGGTAGTGCAGTCATGTGTGGCTATTGTGTCTACACTCATTCCCCAGCACCTAAAGGAATGCAGTCCCACAGTGAAAATTGCCTCTCCCTTACTGAATTGTAGTACTCAATGTCTACTTTTGTAATGCCAAGGAAAGTGGAAGTGATTGCCCTTAACATCAAGGCAACATTTGACTGAGCACGTCTTAAAGGAGTCCAAACAAAACTGAAGTCAGTTAGAAGCAAGTGGAAAAATGTTCACTGTTTGGAATCATACCTTGCACAAAGGAAGACAGTTGTGGTTGTTGGAGGTCATTTATCTCAGACATAAGGGATCATAGTAAATGTTCCTCAGGATATCATACTCAGCCCAACCATTGTCAGCTGCTGTATCAATGGCAATCACTTCACCATAAGGTCAGAAATGAGAAGGCTTACTAGTGATTGCACAATGCTCAGCATCATTCATTCCACAGTTATTGAGATAGTCTCTGCCCAAATGCACCAAGACCTGAGCAATATTCAAACTAGAGCTTATAAGTAATAGGTAACATTACTACACAAGTGTCAGGCAATAAGCAAACCTCAAAACTTGCTCAGGCCAACATCTCCAGCAGTGAAATATTAATCCAGCTCTTCAGCTCTGTTGGGAGGTTCCAGCTATCCGCATACCTGACACGAGACTCTCAAAACAAAGCGACAGAGGAAATGCTGCAAGGACACCCTCAAACCTTCCTTGATAAAAGGCAACATTCCCCATCGATACCTGGAAAACCCTTGCACACGACAGCCTGAAGTGCAAGGAAAGGACCCAGGCAAAATTCTAACAAGAGAAAGTCCAACTGTCCTCCCTTGACATTTAATGGAATTAGCATTCTGAAATCCCTCATTATCACACCAATGTAAGAACCAGTCACTCTGAACCTTCTGCTAACAAGTGAAAATTTCTGAAGAAGGAAGATTGAAAAGCAATGTTCAGACCAATAAAAGGATCATCTCAACAAATCCTATGACAGAAATCACTGAACCGCCTTCCCAGCTTTTTCCTCCATCTGTAACACCCATTTATTTTGTGTTTGTCTTTATATGTGTCCAGACACAGAGTTTTACAAATGGGTTTGAGAGTTAACTGGTCAAATTTCTGTCAACATGGGTCTAAAAGACAAATATATTGGGGAATTCTACATAAATTTTAATTGGAGGTAATCTGTATGGGGACCTGGAAGGTGTGGGCACAGTTCTCAATGAATACAAGGTGGCGAAAGTGAGGATTGCAGATGTTGGAGATTAGAGTTGAGAGTGCGGTGCTGGAAAAACACAGCAGGTTCAGGCAGCATTCAAAGAGCAGAAAAATTGGCGTTTCAGGCAAAAGCTCTTCATCAGGAATGAAGCTGAGAGCCTCGGGAGTGGAGAGATAAATGGTACGGGGGTGGGCTGGGGGGAAGGTAGCTGAGAGTGCGATAGGTGGATGGAGTTGGGGGTAATGGTGATAGATCGGAGAGGAGGGTGGAGCGGATAGATGGGAAGGAAGATGAACAGGTAGGACAGGTCATGAGGGCAGTGCTGAGCTGGAAGGTTAGAACTGGGACAAGGTGGGGGAGTGGAAATGAGGAAACTGGTGAAATCCACATTGATGCCATGTGGTTGGAGGGTCCCAAGGCAGAAGATGAAGCATTCTTCCTCCAGGCATCGGGTGTTAGTGGAGTGGCAATGGAGAAGGCCCAGGATCTGCATGTCCTCAGTGGAGTACGAGGAAGAGTTGAAGTCGGTCACGAGGCAGTGGGGTTGGTTGGTGCGGGTGTCCAGGAGATGTTCTCTGAAGCACTCTGTGAGTAGGCGTTGTGTCTCCCCAATATAGAAGAGACCGCATCAGGAGCAACAGATACAGTAAAAGACATTTGTGGAAGTCCAGGTGAAACTTTGAAGCATGTGCTTTGAACAGAGGTTGGGGGGTGGTGCGGAGGCAAGGGAAGGTGCTGGGAGGGGAAGGTGAGTTTTTGGGGTGCGTGGACCTGATGAGGTAGTTGTGGAGGGAATGGTCTTTACAGAAAGCATATAGGGGTCGAGAGGAAAATATATCTCTGGCGGTGGGGTCTGTTTGGAGGTGGTGGAAATATCAGTGGATGATGCAGTGCATGCGGACATTGTTGGGTGGAAGGTGAGGACCAGAAGATTCTGTCCTTGTTGTGGTTGGAGGGGTGGGGCTCGAGGGTGAGGTGTGAGAAGTGGATGAGATGCGCTGGAGGGCATCATCAACCAGATGGGAGGGGAAATCATGGGGTCTTTAAAAAAGGAGGCCATCTGGTGTGTTCTGTGGTGGAACTGGTCCTCCTGGGAGCAGAAGAGGCAGACGCAGAGGAATTGGGAATAAAAGATAACATTTTTACAGGAAGCAGGGTGAGAGGAGGTGTAATCCAAGTAGCTGTGGGAGTCGTTGGCTTTGTAGAAATTGTCAGTGTTGAGTCAGTCACCGTTGATGGAAATGGAGAGGTCCAGGAGGGGGAGGGAGGTGTCTGAGATGGTCCAGGTGAATTTAAGGCAGGGGTCAAATGCGTTAGTGAAGTTGATGAATTATTCTCCTTCCTTGTGGGAGCACGAGGTGACGCTGATGCAGTCATCAATGTAACAGAGGAAAAAGCGGGGAATGGTGCCTGTGTTACTGGGGAAGATAGACTGTTCCACATTGCTGACAAAGAGACAGGCATAGCTGGGGCCCATGTGGGTGCTCATGGCAACCCCTTTCATTTGGAGGAAGTGGGAGGATTCGAAGGAGAAATTATTGAGAGTGAGGATGAATTCAGCTAAATGAATAAGAGTGTCAGTGGAAAGGTACTGGTGGGGATGTCAGGAGAGGAAGAAATGGAGGGCTTGGAGCTCCTGGTCATGGTGGAAGGAGATGTGTGGGGATGAGATGTCTATGGTGAAGATGAGCCATTGGGGCCAGGGAAACGAATGTCTTGGAAGAGATGGAGAGCGTGGGTGGTGCCCCGAACATACATGGGGAGTCCTGGATTGGGGGGGTTAGCACAGTATCGAGGTATGTGGAGATGAATTCGGTGGGGCAGGAGCAGGCTGAGATGATAGGTTAGACGGGGTAGTCAGGCAGTCGATCTTGGATAGGAGGTAGAACTGGGTAGTGTGGGGTTCCTGAACGATGAGGTTGGAAGCTGTGGGTGCAGGATCCCCTGTGGTGATGAGGTTGTGTAAGGCCTGGGAGATGATGGTTTGGTGATGGGAGGTAGGTCATGGTCAAGGTGGTGTTAGGAGGAGGTGTCTTCAATTTGGCGCCTGGCTTCAGCGGTGTCGAGGTCAGTGAGCCAAACTACCACTGTACATCCCTTGTCCACTGGTTTGGTGGTGAGGTTTGGATTGGACCAGAGGGTGTGGAGGGCTGAGCATTGTGAAGGTAAGAGGTTGGAGTAGGGTAGGGAGGTGGAAGGTTAAGGCAGTCTATGTCTCATTGGCAGTTGGAGGGTAGGTAACAGACCAGCACGGAGTGTCCAAATAGATGAGGTGTGTTGGAGTTGGGGGGGGGGGGGGGGGGGGGGGGGGGGGTGGTGGTGAAAGGGTCCTTGGCATGTGGCCGGGAGTCTTTATGGAAAAAGTAAGCATGGAGACGGAGACGGTGGAAGAAGTATTCAATGTCATGTGTGTTGAATTTGTTGATCTGGCTCCGGTGGGAGTGGGGGTGTGTGAAGGTAAAGCCTTTGCTGAGGACTGATCATTTGTCCTCAGTGAGTGGGAGGTCTGGGGAGATGTGAAAACACAGCAGGGCCGGGAGCTAGGACCTGGTATAGGGCTGGAGCTGGGAGTGGGGTGGAGACTGTAATTGGAGTGGGCATGGTAGTGGAGGAACCAGCAGGGAGGTGATGTAATTTATGGAAGTAACACTTATCCTGGGCATCGGGTGCATGGTGGAGGGAGGAAGGTGGTAACTGAGGGATCCACAGGTAGGCGTGTTGACAGTGTGTGGGTGAGTCACATCACTGATGACGGCAGCAGCGGGGGTGGAAGTGGTGGAATGAGTAGCATAGGTGATGGCGTTGGGGGCGGAAGTGATGGAACACCTAGCGTAGGTGATATCATTGGGGCCAGAAGCGGCTGCAGTGGCAGTAACAATGGGGGCGGAATGGCAAAACATGCGGCATTGGTGATGTATCTTCAGAATGGAAAAAGACAATGCAGGTATAGACATAATGCAGGTACAGTATGCCAAACTGTAAAATATTACCAGAGATTAAAATAAAGAGAGTGGAATTTAGGAACCTTAAATGCAGTTTAGATATATCGCAAGATGTTTTGAGAGGCAAGGGAGTGGATACCTAGGACTCAGACAGTAAGATCCTCCCTATTCATAATGAGGTACCAGAGGACTGCTGACATTGTCCTATCACTAAAAAAAGGATGAAGTAGTAGACCAGTAAATTACAGGCCTGTCAGTCAGTTGGTGTTGGGAAGTTAATATAAAAGATTCTGAGGGACAGATTATAACTGCACTTGGAGACACCAAGAATAATCAGGGATTATCAAAATGGATTTGTCAAGGGAAGATCATTTTTGGTAAATTTGACCAAATGTTTGAGGCATTAACCAGGAATGTTATTGGGAGTAATGCATTTGATGTGGTCTACGTGGATGTTAGTTAATTCTTTCATAAGGTGAAAGTCATGGCAGTCTGGTTAAGAAAGTAAGAACCCATGGATTCAAGGAAAAGTGGAATGTTAGATCCAAAATTGGTTGTGAAGCAGGAAGCAGAGGGTGATGATAGAGCATTGTTTCTAGGAAAGAACCTCTGTTTCCAGCAAGGTTTTTCAGGGATTGATGCTGGGCCCTTGCTGTTTCTAGGTAATGTTAATCATTTGAATTTAAAGGTGGGGAAACTGATCAAGAAATTTGTGGATGACATAATAATTGTTCAGGTGGTAAACAGTGAGAAGGGTAGACTAAAATTGTGGATGAATAGCACTCAGCCTGTTAGACCCATGGCAAATGAATTTAATCTAGAAAGGTGTGAGATAGTGCACTTGAAGAGGTGGAGATGATGGTGGAGGGGGAGGTTAAAGGGGATTACACTATCAATGGTAGGACCTTGGAAAATACTGAAGATCAGAGAGAGGAAGGGTTGATTTTCAGACTGGAGGCCTGTGACCAGTGGAGTGCCACAAGGATCGGTGCTGCGTCCTCTACATTTTGTCATTTACATAAATGATTTGAATGCGAGCATAAGAGGTACAGTTAGTAAGTATGCAGATGACACCAAAATTGGAGGTGTAGTGGACAGTGAAGAGGGTTACCTCAGATTACACCAGAATCTTGACCAGATGGAAAAATGGGCTGAGAAGTGGCAGGTGGAGTTTAATTCAGATAAATGCGAGGTGCTGCATTTTGGGAAAGCAAATCTTAGCAGGACATATACACTTAATGGTAAGGTCCTAGGGAGTGTTGCTGAACAAAGAGACTTTGGAGTGCAGGTTCATAGCTCCTTGAAAGTGGAGTCACAGGTAGATAGGATAGTGAAGAAGGCGTTTGGTTTGCTTTCCTTCATTGGTCAGTGTATTGAGTAAAGGAGTTGGGAGGTCATGTACAGGACATTGGTGAGGCCACTGTTGGAATATTGTGTGCAATTCTGGTCTCCTTCCTATCAGAAAGATGTTGTGAAATTTGAAAGGGTTCAGAAAAGATTTACAAGGATGTTTCCAGGGTTGGAGGATCTGAGCTACAGGGAGAGGCTGAACAGGCTGGGGCTGTTTTCCCTGGAGTGTCAGAGGCTGAGGGGTGACCTTATAGAGGTTTACAAAATTATGAGGGGTATGGATAGGATAAATAGGCAAAGTCTTTTCCCTGGGGTCGGGGAGTCCAGAACTAGAGAGCATAGGTTAAGGGTGAGAGGGGAAAGATATAAAAGACACCTAAGGGGCAACCTTTTCATGCAGCGGGTGGTACATGTATGGAATAAGCTGCCAGAGGATGTGGTGGAGGCTGGTACAATTGCAACATTTAAGAGGTATTTGGATGGGTATATGAATAGGAAGGGTTTGGAGGGATATGGGCAGGGTGCTGGTAGGTGGGACTAGATTGGATTGGGATATCTGGTCAGCATGGACGGGTTGGACCGAAGGGTCTGTTTCCATGCTGTACATCTCTATGACTCTATGACTCTGTATAGATTCCTATAGATTGCAAGGCAGGTAGGTAAGCCAGTACGTTCCAAGGAGCTTCAAGTTCTCTTCTACTATTTCCTATCCTGATTTTCAGAATAAATGTAACTGATAAAGAAAGCCATTCTATTTAGATTAGATTACCTACAGTATGGAAACAAGCCCTTCGGCCCAACAAGTCCATACCAACCCTTCGAAGAGTACCCCACCCAGACACATTCCCCATATATACCCCTGACTAATGCACCTAACACTATGGGCAATTTAGCATGGCCAATTCACCTAACCTGCACATCTTTGGACTGTGGGAGGAAACTCACGCAGACACGGGGAGAATGTGTAAACTCCACACAGACAGTTGCCCAGGGCTGGAATCAAACCCAGGTCCCTGGTACTGTGAGGCAGCAGTGCTAATCCCTGAGCCACTGTGCTGCCTGTTATTTCTAAATAGTCCTCACATGTTTTTTTAAAAAATCCAAAGCATTTTGAATTGTGACATCTAAAAATCAATATTTCTGGTGAAGAAGTGTTCCATCTTTAGGTGGTTTAAAATCTTTGTTTCCATGGTTACATGACTTTTCTCTTATATTTACTTATTTACTTCTCAGTACAAAGATATATTACTTCAAGAGTGTGTGTTCTATCTTTAAGGCTTCTCTTATATTTTAACATTTTGTCTTTATTCATTGAGTGACCTTCAACATGAGGCATTTCAACCACCAAGTGAGAGGGTGAGTTAGTACATCTGATCATATTAGTGAAAACAGAAATTCTCAGAATCTGCAATGCTGTTATATCGTCTTCTCACTAATCACATTTTCTGTATTGATATGTCCTGGAGTCTTGACAACTTTTAAATTTGCTTTGAGACAATGGTTAAAAGCTACATTTTGTCAAATACAGGGAGTATGGCTAAGGGACAAAGAGAGGATATGTTTTTAAAGCACAGAATGATGGGCACCATTCAGGATTATTGAACTGCAGTGATGTATTGTACTTCCTGATGTTGACAGCTTGCCAATGGCATGTTAATGAAATTTAAGACTGAAACTGGTTTGAGCCTCAAACAACCAGTCCAGCAGTTGGGGAAGGAGTCAAGCTGCCGAGTTAAGGATTATACGTAGCCCCTGTCGCAAAATGAGGTATTTTATTCCTGGTTGGCTGAGAATAAAATTCTGATAATATCTAAAGAATGTATTATTTTGCATTCCACTGGCTTAAATGTGTCCCAAACAACATCAATGAAACACATAAGCTGGTTATCTGTCTCATTGTTAACGGTATGAGTTCATAGTATTTAAAAATGACAATTACATGTGCCCGCTAAAGATGGTGACCACATTTAAAAGAAAATAATTACCAGTAAACAAATTTCAAATGCCCTTTTCAATGTGGTTTTACAGTATATTTTTACCTATTTCATATATTTCTTCTTTCTCTACCCTCCCCCATGCTGTCCAGTTTCTACAAGTATCTAAGGGAGTCTCTTATCCTTTAGTCTTTAGAGATTGCTTTCGTGGCTGTATTTTAGAGACTATTACCCATTCCATGTCTATGAGGTCCTTATTTCACGCTCCTGTGTTTCCAACTCTTTCTGAGACCACCTTTCTCTATTTCACTAAAATCTTACCTCAATGTATCTTTTCATCAACTAACATTCCCGCTCTCAGCTTACTTGTTTTCAAATCCCATTGCTCTGTTCCTGCCATCTATCTCCTTATGTTCACGCTTTAGATGGTTGCTTAGTAGAGACATAGCTACTTCCATCCATTGTCTTCCATTTTGATCTGTCTTCACCTAATAATGTAATGGAAAATGGAATTGCCATTCTACAAGATAAGTTATTAATATTGCTTCAACATTTATGAAAGAAGGTCCAAAACATAAATGAGAAGCTGGTTTGAAACAGTTGCTAATGTGGGTGGTTGTCAGGGATCTAAGATATAACAAAGAGAAAAATGGTTGGGTTGAAATGGAGAGTTGGCAGAAAGGACTCAAATAAATGCAATCTGGAGGAGACTGAAGTGGAATCATTGCACAGGGAAGTAGGAAAGCATTGCGGGTAGAATTGTTTTAAGACAATGAGCATGTTAACTTGTCAGCTGAACATAATTCTTTTAAACTGCAAATACAATGATCAGAGGTGCTTAGGAATAGCTGACAGTTTTTTTGATATGCAAGATAATTTGAATTTGGATAGTAGCCAAAAACAGCAAATACAGAATATGAGCAATCTCTTCATTGACTGCTCCATTTCAACTTGTCTGTCATTTAATGATTCTATCAGCATCAAACGATAATAAATAATAACTAGGACTGAAATCAAACATGAATTTCATCTGTGGAATATAAATTAGTTGAAGTTTTCTATTTATCCTTGAGAATATTGAAAATAAGACCATTGAAACAGCAACATTACCAATATTCACAATTGTTAAAGATGCATTGATTTTTAAATTCTTCACACCATTGCTAGAACTTTCAGTATTTTGGAGATATAGTTTTGTTTAGTGTGCTAGTTTTCATATTTGTGCTTTACAGAGGTAGAAGTAAAGAAAGTTGTCCAATTTAAAGAACAATAAAGTTAAAGTCACCACAGCAATATGAGACCATAGGCCTGCTCTCTCACTTGAGAGGTGATTGGTGGCCACTTAACCTGAGGATCTTCACTCCTCAGGTGATGGGTTTGGTTGAAAAGGAGAGTCCTGCAGCATAACCTCAGTCGGTGCAAGCTAACTGACAACAAAGGCCAGTCCTGGTCCAGAGTTAAGAAAAATTAGATGTGTCAAGCATAAACTGACAGGTAAATATAGAAGGTAAATACCTTCTATATGTTGGAAGTTCCAACAAATTCAATCTAACTGCATGGGGCCACTACAATTTAAATAATGAATGAAAGCTCTGACTTTTGTTGTAAGTAAAAGACGGAAGACCAACATTGATCATTCTGAAGAAGCACATTTATTGAGTCAACCAGAAAAATCAAATCAGATAGAAAAGCTTAAAATGTATTTTCACCCTGCCACATCACAAGCGCCCTTCGAATGTAAGGAGGATCAATAAGGCATGGAATGGTTTAAAATGCTTTCCCCTGCAGCACCCTTCGTTTAACACATCACTCAATAAATAAATAATTAATCTTTCCAGTTATTTATCACTCCTCCACACATTCCCCAAATATTCCTAACCCTAATTCTCAATTTTTGACCCCTCAGCCCTAACAATCACACACAATCCCTCAAATTTCAATTAACTCTGAAGGTATCTACAGCTCAAGGAACAACAAAATCTTGCCTTACTCCACTTGCCATTTGCTCAAATATGGTCACTTTTGAATTTGTGGGTTTTATGTTGATATTGCTTTTTATTTAATGATTGTTATGCTTTCTTTAATGCATTTTTATTGCAGCTTCTCAGAATTGATCCCCAAAGATGGAAATTAAAGACTTAAATGCTTCTATAACTTTAAAAATACTTAATGCTATTTAGCATGCAAATCTCTAGATAAGTAAAAGGAAACTACTTATGGGTGTTAATTTTCTGAACTCAGTGCTAGGCAGAAAATAATATGTAAAAATAGTGAGATACCCTTTGAATTTTAAAATATTTCCACACATTGTTTTACTATTGTATTCAACATGATTCTGTCAGTTCAAAACAAAATTCAATCATCCAGGTGATATAAGCAAGATCTCATTAGAGGAATAGCCTGTTTCACCTTTACTTAAACCCGTAATAAATTTTATAGTATTTCTAACTTATTTAAGCAATATGTGATACAAATACAACCCTGTCACATAGACCTCTCACAATGCCCAACTCTCTTTAGTTCTCCCCACCCCCACCACTCTGCCAATGTGTTCTCTACCACAAGCAGCCCACCAAAGAGATTTAAATAAGGTCTGACAATAAAAATGGCTCCTTGCTGTGGGCAACATAATTACCCATCCAATCTATGGAGACTGTGGTCTCAAGAAAACTTGGGTCTCCACTCAAGAAGACCTCTGTTTGAAAATACTTCACGAGGGTAAAATATGTTGAATGCTAATATCCCAATGTAAAGTTATTGAGCGAAGATAAAGTCTAATTTGTAAAGGCCCTAGAAGGCGTCAGGGGGAGAATAATGTGCAATGACTTCTGGCTTTTGTGAAATAATGCAAACAGAATAGCATCATCATGTTGCTTTCTTATTATCATGGTTTCTGCGTGCAGCCGACTACTAAACAGACCATGACTCAGCTCCATATGTCAGCAAGACCTAATATCATGGTTTATAAACATGACTTAAAATTACCCTGCATCTTTTGAAGCAGATAGGCCTTGTGATGGAGCAGATTTCGGAGTCCTTTATGAGCTGATTTTGAGATGGAATATCTAGAGAGTGGCTGAACATTTATAAAGAGTGAGCTTAGAGGTTTGTGGGCATTGTATTGGAGATCTTGGTATAGGAGGTGGGAGAAAGGAGAGATATCTTGAATCCTTAGGAGTCTAAGGGATCCAACAGTTAGATGTTGCAAAGACAGCATAAAAGGTCAGTTGCAAAAGTGTTTCACTGGGACTTGAATGTATCGCTGCAATGCACTTAATTATCTCACATAAATGTTCAAGATGAAAATGTATTTTAAACAATATTCTTCTATAAGCTAATGGTTCTAAAGGCATTGAAATTTGTGTAACGTTGACTTCATCCATATTACAAACTCACAGATTGTGTGTGAAGGTTGGGAGATTTCTGCAGTTTTTGAAGGCTGCAGCCATATGTTAAACAATATTCAGTAAAATCCTGGTAACTGCACCTGGCCAAATTTGCGGCTCATATTACTATCATGCAATATATTTCCTTGTTATCTAAGAACAATGTCTATTCCATAGCTGCTTGAAGGTGGTGTATCCTCCATCAATGATCAGGACAAACTAAAAACAAAGCAAAATTAGTGACAGTAAACTGCCTTAAAAAACCCTTATTCAGTACCACAAGTACCAAGTACTCTATACCCAGTACCACATACAGATATTGTGGCAAATAGCATCAAGTATCAAGACTGGATCCCTGGGGAATTCCACAGAATCACCCTGACAAACCATATGTACTGCACAAGTTATTGCTCTTCTATTAACAAACTCTCTCAGTCAAAACTCATAGCTGCTGCTGATGATGTGCTTCACTTCTCATTGACAAATGTAGCACTGTTGAAAACCTCACACTGATATCTCATAGTTTGCACATTCTACCAACTGGTCAGACATGATAGCCAGAACACTTAAGTATATTTCTCCATTGTGCCAGCAGACATTACTGGAGTAGGAGAGACATACTAGCTTGCTTGAAGTGTATTGAAGGGGAATGTTCTTAACATAATCAAGTGGGTCTTCACTGGCCAAAATTAAGGCAGAATCCTTAATTGAAACTGAGAGAATCCTCATACCTAACCCTACACCTTTCCCTCAGTCCATAATCTCTTCAGGTTTCTAAATAGGCTGTCTGTTTCTAATGTTCCCTGCCTTCTCTTTACCACAATATTATCCTGTATGCCTTGTTTTTAGCTTGTAGATACCCATGATGTCCAGTCTGGCCAGATAGGGAAGAATGAGGAAAGTGACGACAAGGACATCAATTTCAATCTTGCAAAGACTGGTTGAGATTCCAGCCACTGCATGTATGTTAATAGAGTAAGTGAGAGACAAAACCAGCACGTGGTGAGACTGCAGAAACAAATGTGTCCCTTTAAAACACAGTTCTCAGATGACTTCCTGCTGCTCAACATATGTTTAACTGTGTAAGGTTGAGAGAGGGCCTCGAGAGGAATATGAATCTCCAAAATAGCAAAGTTCACATCTAATTAGCACTGCACATTCGATGGCTTGATGGTGCTCCGACTCCAGCCAATATTGCTCGTGTGCACAGTAATGCCTTCATCAAAATGACATCTGGCCTGTCTCACATTGGAAAACTCAGTAGATGCCATTTTTACTTTCTAATGTATTTAATGGCATCCAAAAGATGAGCTCTATTAAGTCCATGTTGAATGTGAAGAAGCCTTCCTTTCTGACCAATGTTCACTTATCTGTTTCAGAACTGATCCCATTCTTCTTTTACATTATTGTATTGACATCTCACCCCTGTGGTATTCTTTTGTAAATATATCAACTTCATTTTTAAATCTAATTAATTGTAATTTATTTGCAAGATATATCCAGTATAGCTATTATAAACAATTTTAGGTGCTGTGAGAATTAAGTCAATATAATTTACCATAGTGTATAAAATAGCTAGATGACTAGAATATGATGTAGAATAAAAGCAATAACGGCAACTTCACTCCTGTATCAGCTCTGGTAGCTCATTTAAGCCTGCTTCCTCACCTTGTCTCACACTTGGGAGTGGTTGCCCTCAAGCAAAACATAACCAATTGTCTCTCTCAAATAAAGAGAGATGCCTTCGGTTGTTGTGGATTATGGCTACTTATATTATTTACAATCTGGTAACATATTTTCTGCCCTACAGATCACTCTGTCTTACAAGCATAAAGTCAAATTCAGATAGTTAAGGGCATGCACATTGTCTATGGACACTACCTTTCATGGTAGAAGTAAGTAAACAGAGTTGGAAGAAGCCTGAACCTTTAGCATATGCATTATGAATTGAGAGTGTGTACCATAATATTAATTGGCAAACCTATTTGCCAGGTTGTCTTGTTCAATAATTTCCAAAGTCAGGCTTCTATATCCAATTAATTCTTTTGTCTTAGTATAGCTTAGATCCCATTCAATTCTTTGCATTTTGATGCAGAGTAAGGACACTGCATTTGTCATGCCTCATATTTGTCAATATGTCTATTGAATCTTGTGCATACTGGGCTGCAATGTTATGAAGAGAGGGGATGCATGTACTGTATGATTGGATGTTTTTGTCAGCATATTAATAAATGTGTAACTTCATGTGAGCTTCTTCAGCAAACAAATTAGATTTTTTCTTCCAATTTATTTCAGAAGGATCCTAAGCTTCCAGGGATTTTAGCTGCTTTTAAATCACACATTGCTTATTTGAAATTTCAGGAGCTGTGTGTTTGTGAGTTAGTCCTCAGTGTTCAAACTGCTAAATCAAGGTTCCTTTATCAATGGCAAGATAGCCATCAGTCCAGGCTTTTGTGGTCTTTGGATCTGCCTCAAGCATATGAGGGTAAAATGAAATATTGTAAATGATAGATATTGGCTCACATATGAAACTTTCCCAGAATTGGACTTGAAACAAGATCAATATAAAATCAAAATTTAACTCTTTACCTACTGAATTTCACTATTGTCTTTCAAAAAACTTGTCATGAAAACAACGATTCTTTTATAGTAATTAGTATTAAGTCTATAGTATTTTCTTCATTACAGTGATCATTTTACATCCTTTGACTGGAAAGACTAGATGAAATGCTTGTCTTCAGTGACAGAGTAACAGCTTTGCTATTTGACTGCCCTTTGTAGTGTTTAATTCAAAAGGATAAGTTGAATATTGACTGTTGTTTCTCTCTGCCCAAGATGGAACATCTGCATCATGACAAAATGAACATTCATAGCCAAAATGACAACAAATACAATTCACTTCATTGAGTTCAAGTCACAAGAAATGCACTGATTGGAATTAATGACTGTGTCTCAGAGTTAAGTTATAATCCACTTATTTAATCATGCTGAGTACAGAAATCATTCCTGATCTTTAGTGTTGTACAGAATTTACTAAATTTTATATTTTTGCAGTTATAGATAAAGAATGTAGGATGCTGTGAAGATTGTTTGTTGCATGTCCAAATGCTAATACATTTCATCAATAGTTATCAGAGAGGTGTATAATGCACAGAGGCAGGTTTTTGAATTGCTTCACTAACAGACCAAATACCTGTTCCACTTATGGCAACAGTGGACCTAACCTATTGGTTACCTGATCATTGGAGACGAGGCATATGATTAAACATATGCAGTGAGGCCCTGAATCCTGATGTGCTAACCTCCATGGGAATTGCCTTGAAGGATAGACAGGTCTATTTCTCAAGACCTATGTGAACGTCTGCAACTCTTACCAGTCCAGGGACTACTGATGCATCTGATGTATTTACCTGAATATTTACCCAGCAAATGTAGACAGAGTAAAGCCAAGATAAAATCCTGGGCAATTTGGAACTGACCCTGCAATAACTCACATTCTCTGAAATCTGGGCATGTTAGAACTCCAATTAACGCCATTTTGGTTAGTTGGTTACCCTCTGAATGACTGACTATGTCCTCCCATACTCTCTTGACCAACTGACTACATCCTCCAACCTGACTACTCTCTCCTGATCTTGCCGAACCACAACACACCTATCCAGTCACCAATCTAAACACCCTCTCCACCTCACCCACCTAATCATTCTGTCTACTTACCGACTTGCCTAGATTACTTGTGCATCCAGTTGATCACTTCACCCAGCCCTTACCCTCAGTATTGCTGGCGCCAAAAACAAACCGTGATGGATATGATGATATATGATGATCTATCCAATGAGTGACAATAGATTTACACTGAATTGAAACGAGCTTTATAACAAAATCAATGTTAAGTGAGGAGGGAGACGTAAGACAGAGCTTTGAAAAGGAAGCTAATTGATCATTCACTTAACAAGCTGTGTGCACTGTTGAGTCATGCTACGCTAGAAGACAAGAAACAAAAAACACATTTGGCCAATCAAATTTACAACAGTCCTCTGAAGATCATCCCACCCCATACCCATCTCCATTACCCCACATCTACCATGGCTAATCCAACTGGTCTACACAACCCTGGAGACTACAGTATGGCCAATCCACATAATGTGCACATCTTTGGACTGTGGGAGGAAACTGGAACACCCAACAGAAATCCACGCAGACATAGGGTGAATGTGCAAACGCTAAATAGATAGTCACCCAAAGCTGGAATCAAGCCATGACTCTGGTGCTGCGAAAATGTGTGATAAATGTGTGGTGCTGCATTTTGGAAAGGCAAATCAAGGCAGGACTTATATATCTAGTGGTAAGGTTCTGAGGAGTGTTGCTGAACAAAGAATGTAGGAGTGTAGGTTCATAGTTTCTTGAAAGTAGAGTTGCAATCAGACAGGATAATGAAGAAGGCATTTGGTATGCTTGCCTTTAGTGGTTAGTGCATTGAGTACAGGAGTTGGGAGGTCATGTTATGACTGTACAGGGCATTGGTTAGGCCACTTTTCGAATATTACAGTCAATCCTGGTCTCCCTGCTATAGGAAGGATATTGTGAAACTTGAAAGAGCTCAGAAAAGGTTTAAAAGGATATTGCCAGGTTTGGAAGTTTTGAGCTATAGTGAGAGACTGAATAGTTTGGGAATATTTTCCCTCTAGTATCGGAGGCTGAAGGATGACTTTATAGATGCTTATATAATCACGATGAGCATAAATAGAATGAATAGCCAAAGTATTTTCCCCAGGGTGACAGAGTCCAAAACTAGAAGGCATAGGTTTAAAGTGAGAGAGCAAAGATTTAAAAGAGACCTAAGGGACTACTTTTTCACGCAGAGGGTGGTGTGTGTATGGAATGAGCTGTCAGAGGAAATGGTGGAGGCTGATATAATTATAACAATTGAAAGGTATCTGGGTGGGTATATAATTTGGAAGGGTTTAGAGGAACGTGGGCCAAGTGCTGGCAAACGAGACTAGATTAGATTAAGATATCTGGTTGGCATGGACAAGTTAGACTGAAGGATCTGTTTCTGTGCTATGCATCTCTTTGACTATGACTCTATATCCATGTTCCATCAACTGACTAAGTATCACTCTTCATTCCACTGCAACCCTCTGATTAACCACTGCTCTCAGTGTCATTCATTGCACATCACTCCTAACAATTGGCCAGAGTCCCTTCTCTCCCTTTTGTTTTGCAGGTACCAGCAAAAGGTTCTCCACTTTCATAACAGAATGCCCAGCTCCAGCAGAAAATACCTCCTTGACCGTCAGACCAAAGTACTAAACCTTCATAGGAGGCATTGGCAAAGCTGTCTCCTGCATCTCCACCAACCCACACATTGACACCTCAGTGGGTAAGTTGGCCTTAGGAAGATTGTGAGCACAATCTGTTGAGCATCTCACTAAAAGAGCTTCACATATCGATGAGAAAAGAAGTATCAGGCTACTGGCACTCAAAGAACTGATGGAGATCAGGCACCAAGCAGGGGAGGATTCTGTGGTGGAAACAAATATGGAGTTCATTCACATGCACAGGGAGGAACAGGAGGGCAGACAGGTATTGGGAAAAAGTGGCCTTCATTGTCCAGAGGCTGCAGCAGCATAGCAGCTCAAACAATTTCTGTCTGTCTCCATTGACAGGTTGGCATCTGCCACAGACAACCAGTACACTTAGAATCTGCTGATGAGGTGCAAATAGTCCTATGCACCCTTTACAAGTTAAATCAAATTTTTTATTACTGCATAACAAAATTCAATGTGGTTAGGCAATGGGTTAACAGTTCTAAACACATCAGAAATCATCAGGTCGGTTGCTGGACAATAAAGCAAGCAATGTTGACTTTTATTCTTCGTCTTGTTCTGACAAGTGGGTGTAGGGTGTCTGCTAGCAATTTTATCCAACCATTTAAGCTAAAAGTCTTCTCCTTGTTGTCTGCTCTCTACTGATCATTGAAATCCTTTCCTTACAATTCTCTAAAGTACTATTCATCTAACCTAACAAATTCAATCATTTATTCCAAAACAAGCTCAAAGCCTGGTTTTCTAACTTGGCTGCTCAAGTTTCAATTGCTAATTACACACACTGGCCTGCAAACTTATCTTTTAATGAGAGAAGGGCTGTTTAAAAATGCAGCCTACGTTTTAAAACTACTCAAATGACTACTTTTATAAAACTACTTGACTCAACTTCTCCTATAAAATCAAAACTTATTATTCTGAACCCTATCTTTGCAACACATTGATAATGAGTCAGTGAAACAATTATGAGTAAATTAATCCATGATAATCTGATTCAACATATATTTCATGGGATGTGGGTGTTGTTGACAAGGCCAGAATTTATTTTCCATTCCTAATCACCTTAAAAAAGGTGATGGTGAGCTGCCTTCTTGAACAAAGTAGTCCTAGGGACATATGAATAATCCAAACAACATCTCAATGTCTGAATGCTTGGGTAAACTGTATTATCTGAACATTTGGTTATCTGAACGTTCGATTATCTGAACAAAATAGTCCGCAACCGTATTGTTCGGATAATTGAGGTTGCTCTGTACATAGCTGCCATGTGTCAGTGGGGAAGGGAGTGAATGTTGAGGGGTGGATGTGGTACCAATCAAACGGACTGTTTCTTTCCTGATTGGTGACAAGCTTCTAGAGTGTTGTCAGAGCTACATGCATCCAGGTGAGTGGGGAATATTCCATCACACACTGACTTGTGCTTTGTAGATAGTTGATAGTGTTAGCGCGGATTAAATGATATCAGTCCGAGCCCAGAGTGCGGTTCAACAATCAGTAACGTTTATTGATACAGTAACACCGGCGGAGACCAACCGAGGTTCGAATCTCGGCTGTTCTGCTGTTCCCATGCGCTGCTACACATTATATACCTTTCTTTGTCAGGATGTGAGGATTTTGAGTCTGAACGGGATGATAGTTCCCCATCATCGCTGGAGTAGGTGCAAATGGTGGGTTTCCTGCCGTCCCAGGAGAGTTGCAGTGTACACACAATAGGGTTCTAATTGTATTATGTAAACGGGTCCGGGTACTATCTGCTTGTCTCTCTCTGTGAGGGCTGGAGGCTAGCCACCCTCCTTTGTTCTCTTGGGGTGCTGGTGTATATTAGTCTGTTCATTCCTGTCTGGTGGATGCCTGTCCTTTGTGTCAGGATGGTTCTGTATTGATGAATATGGGTGTGTTTCGGTCAGTCTCTTGCTTTGATTAGGAGATGGGTTTCCATATTAATTAGCTCCGGAGTTTCAGTCTATGAGTCATGGTTAGTGTCTGGCCTAGTGTGGATTTGATCTGTCCTCTGGCTCCCATCTCCCGGTCACATGGGTGGACCGGCAGCTGCTGAGTTCTGTGGGTTTAAGCTGCGGCTGCTGTTTAAAACACAAAATGAATTCCTATAGTTTTACCGATGTAGGCATAGTCCCGTGGCAAATGCGAGGCGGCTCTGATGCCCGCTTGCAACAGGCTTTGAAGAGACTGTCATTGAGAAAGCTCCCATAACTGAAATTTCTAAACTTTATTTGGATTTCCTCTGTGCTTGCCTACAGGGTCAAATGTAACCTAGGCATAAACCATTTAAATGGCTGAAAAAAGTTGAAGCATTTTGGGCATCAAGAGGATACACGCTTTAACTATGTTGTACCCGGATCTTCATCTTTCACAACTGTCCATCAATCCCTTCAAACAAACAAATCTCTAAGCAAATATTTGGTCCATCTGTGTTTACAAAGTTTCAAAACTTCAGAAATGAGTTTCCTGTAAATTGTCCTTGCTCAAACACCCTTTCCAATTACAACCAGATTTCCAGGCACAACAGGAAACAAATTAATTTTACTGGCATTTCATTGCAAATTTGATTGTTTTTCATTCTAATTTATCTTTACAGAGACCTGCCTTGCCATTTCTGATCATTTCAATGCATTTTTGAGGCTTTGGTACAAATCACATCAAAAATTGAAATGCCTTCCCTGATACAGACTCTTAACCATGCTGTCTCTCATGTAAATGAGTGGTGGTTGAATGACTCAGAACACTAATATTCATTCTTAAAGAAGGAATGCATGTTGTGACATCATTTGACCTCATTCATACTCATTTATACATATTTACATCAATTTTAAGTTAGACATATTGTAATGAGATTGAAACGATTTGAGTATTCATTTTACATTGGGAGAAGAAGCAATTTTGCCTTAAACTTGAGTTGCACTCATAAATCATAGAATCCCTACAGTGTGGAAACAGACCATTTGGAAACAAGGCCACACCGACCCTCTGAAGAGCAACCTACCCAGACGTATTCCCCTACAACTTTACATTTACCTTGACTCATGCACCTAACCTACGCATCCTTTTGGGCGATTTAGCATGGCCAATTCACCTAATCAGCACATCTTTGGATTTGGATTGTGGAAGGAAACCAGAGCACCCAGAGGAAACCCACACAGACATG
The DNA here is from genome assembly GCF_047496795.1 of Chiloscyllium punctatum. Classification (NCBI taxonomy): domain Eukaryota; kingdom Metazoa; phylum Chordata; class Chondrichthyes; order Orectolobiformes; family Hemiscylliidae; genus Chiloscyllium; species Chiloscyllium punctatum. The sequence goes on from NC_092747.1 coordinate 85,218,842, forward strand.
GGGAGAATAAGGAAATTCATGCTATTTCTAAAATAAGTAAATCAGATTTAACATAGACGTTAAGTTGGTGTTATGCAAAAGACAATAACTAATATCTTCTTACTGTGAAATCAGATGAATGGATAAATTGTCAGCTCCAATGTTGACTTTGTCTAGTACCTTGAATACAGATGTCCATGTCTCAAATTTTAAAAGCTGGCACTTTACCATCAATATAAAAAGGCTCCAAATTAATAACAATCAATTACTCAGGAATGCTTCAGTTTGGCTATGTTCTGAATTACTGTTACATTTCAGCTGGGGGTATGTCACCAACTTCTGGAAATGGCCTTAAACCTTTGTTTAAATGTACTTTGGGGAAATGAGCACAAGATTGCTTTTAAGCACCTATGTGTAGTCAAAGTGCATTGAAACATATCTCTTGGTTTCCCAAGTTGACATGGATTGCACTTCAGGAATATGGCTCAGATATTCAGGGATTATCAACATAAGAAAGAATTGTATCTATCATTTGTAAAGATGAAGAAGCAAAATTGGCCTTGGGCAAAGGTGTGAAATAGGTACAAGCGAGAAGGCAAGTAGTTTTACATATTGCCTGCCTTCCTTTACAATTGAAAGGAAATTGTCTGCTATCTTTGGCTTTCAACAAAGATCCACTTTAGCCCATAGAGTGGGAGATAATTGGATCAAAAGTTATGTCTTGGTTGAATTATGGCAGAAATTGTGACTCTTATCAGTACATGCTCTGTGAAGCAACATCAGCCAAAGTGATATTTCTAATGTGACTCTTGTTCTGTTTCAATTTTTGCTTTTGCTGAATGCTTTCAGATGGAGCATGCCTCTAATGATTATGAAGTAACCATGAACTGCATTGTATAGCAACCAATTAAGTGGGAATTAACGCTCTCAATCTGCCTCCATAAAGCTAGGCAATGGCAGGTTGCTTGGAATGAAACGGTCAGTTTTGAAAGGGCTTCTTTGAGCAGACAGGGATTTAATTGGGTGCAGATCACTCAGGTACATTCTGTGCACTGGAGCACATCCCAGGATGTCCTTCCCTCTTTATATTCCTCACCTGCCTTGCAAAGCCCAGCCCCCACACATATTTCTCTCCCAGTCCCAAACATTAGCTGATCTTTTGCAATCTTGGAACCTTAGATGTACCTGTCTTTGGGGTCCATATTGCCTTTTTCTGGTACCTCTTGCAGATACATCAGCAGTTGGCATTGAGATTTGATGAATTTGGGACTGATGCTGCACAACTTAATTCGGAAAAAGTGAGGACTGCAGATGCTGGAGATCAGAGCTGAAAAATGTGTTGCTGGAAAAGAGCAGCAGGTCAGGAAGCATCCAAGGACCAGGAGAATCAACGTTTCGGGCATAAGCCCTTCTTCAGGAATGAGGAGGGTGTGCCAAGCAGGCTAAGATAAAAGGTAGGGAGGAGGGACTTGGAGGAGGGGTGTTGGGAATGCGATAGGTGGAAGGAGGTTAAGGTGAGGGTGATAGGCCGGAGTGGGGGGTGGGGGCGGAGAGGTCGGGAAGAAGATTACAGGTCAAGAAGGCGGTGCTGAGTCCGAGGATTGGGACTGAGATAAGGTGGGGGGAGGTGAAATGAGGAAGCTGGAGAAATCTGCATTCATCCCCTGTGGTTGGAGGGTTCCAAGGGGGAAGATGAGGCGCTCTTCCTCCAGGTGTCGTGTTGCCATGGTCAAGGAGGAGGCCAAGGACCTGCATGTCTTTGGTGGAGTGGGAGGGGGAGTTCAAGTGTTCAGCCACGAAGCGGTTGGGTTGGTTGGTGCAGGTGTCCCAGAGGTGTTCTCTGAAACGTTCCGCAAGTAGGCGGCCTGTTTCCCCAATGTAGAGGAGACCACATCGGGTCCAGCGGATGCAGTAAATGATGTGTGTGGAGGTGCAGGTGAATTTGTGACGGATATGGAAGGATCCCTTGGAGCCTTGGCGGGAAGTGAGGGGGGAGATGTGGGCGCAAGTTTTGCATTTCTTGCAGTTGCAGGGGAAGGTGCCGGGAGTGGAGGTTGGGTTAGTGGGGGGCGTGGACCTGATGAGGGAGTCGCGGATGGAGTGGTCTTTCCAGAACGCTGATAGGGGAGGGGAGGGAAATATATCCTTGGTGGTGGGGTCTATTTGGAGGTGGCGGAAATGACGAAGGATGATACGATGTATCTGGAGGATTTCTTATCAATGAGGGGTGGAAGTCTGACAGTATTGAGCAGTGAAAGGATCATAAGCCTCTCATACCTGACTCTGTGCCTCTTGTCTCAATGATCAGCAACCTCTACTTGCAGATAAAATTTCATGCAGGCCTCATTATTCATGGATTTGGACATGATTGCTAAACATATCAAACCAAAATTCATTTGTGTCATACCTTTTGTATGGTTTTCAATTTTTACATTGTTTAGGGTTTGATTGTGTGGGTCTATTCAACATGCTCTTATATCAAGCGTAGCTGTGATTACTGAAAGTGAAACGAAACTTGAAGTAGAAGGTTGCAAGCTTGTGATCAGTGCAACCATTTTAAAGCATTCAGTAAGAAATCCTCTTCAAACACAGACACTGTGTTATCTCTGCACACTTGTGAGGCATATAATGTAACGTTTGTCGGCCTGTAAAATGTCTCTGGTGTTTTCCCTAATCTTTGAGTGAGGAGAAATCAGCATTCTTGTAGGAAAAGGCCAAGATAAAATACTTTATGGTTTGCATTATTATATAAAGCTTAGCATAACAGCAGAAGACGATTCATCAACACACATGGTTCATTTGATTTCTAAGCACACCAGAGGCCATGTGAGCATACAATCTCTGGACTTATCTGTCAGCAGATTCACCGCTGGATGATTACTCCCTACATTTATTTTAGTTATGATTGTACGTTTGCAAGTGCAGAAGAGTACAGTGAAACTCTTAACCAACATAATATTGTTAGGTTTATGCTGCACTTTTTGGAATGTGAGTCTTTATTTGAGAGATAATTTTCTAAATGTTGTCCAGCTGTCAGGAGGTCTCAGCTATCAAGACCATATATTGTAGATTCTCGCATTTGTTGTATTTTATGAGCAGAAAATTAAAGGAAATGTTAATCTATTTCTGTGTAGCCAGAATTATTAATCTGTGCTTTTGGCAGCAAGGCACCAGACAGTAATTTAATCATCACAGACAACTACTGACTTATGCCAACTTCAATTTTAGTTGCTGGCCTCATTAACAAAGATCTAGAATCACAGAAGTGTTATGCTGCAGAAGGGGATCATTTGGCTCATCATGTCTGCACCAGTTCTATTAGCTAATAGTGCTGTTTTCCTGCATTTGCCCCCAATTCCTCTACACTATTTCTAGCCATTCAATGCTTTCTTGAATTCCTCAACTGAATCTCCCTCCACTATATTGATTATGGATCAGAAATGGAGTCACACATTTTTCCGTATATTTTATCAGCAATTTAATAGTTTAGTTCATGCATGGAGCTCCAATATGTTAAAGGTTTACTGTTATTATGGGTGTGCTGATATTAAGTTATACATGTTAAAAGAACCTTTCTGTTTTACATTCTGTACAGTGAAATTTCAGTTTAGAAAAAATATCTTCAAGGTGGACACCCCAGCAGGCCATGTCTATTGCACTGAATGCTTTCAAAGATGATTGAACTGTGCTATCTCAGGCAGAAATCACAAAAAGACAGACATTTAGAATTCACCGAGCCCCAGGCAACACAATAAGTCATTCTCAGGTTCAAACAGCTTTTCCTGCCTCAACAGACACCAATGCTGGAGCCATTCAAGTTGATAACTCAGGCATTTGAAAACTGATTACATTGGTGACAAGACAATAAATGAGTCTCAATCTAATCTGGGCTAATCAGCCCTCACAGTTGGAAAAATAACTCAACAGTATTGGCAGCCACATTTCCAGGTTGGAACAGTATAAATCTAAGACAACCATGTGATGCTAAGAAGAATCCCCTGAGAAACTACCCTCAGAGGTGTGTTTTAACCAAGGGAGGACAGAGGGAGAGAGAGAGAGATACAGAGGGTGAGAGCGCGATCAAATGCTGTTTACTTGAAAGAAAATAGGGTCGTGTGAAAGTGCTAAAACCACAGCACTGGTGGAGAGTAAAGAACTTTGATCCTTCACAAAATCCACTGACCTTCTGAGACTAGTATGTGAAAATATCAACTACTCAATAATAGAAACCATCAAAATTAGTGGATCTGATTTTAATTGCTAATCTCTTTACAGAATCATCAAACTGTGCTACATGAAGAAACCAAACAACCCATTTTGTCTGCGGTGATTCTTCAGAAAGCATATGGCTTTCTGTTAATCTCCCACCTTTTTCAAGCAGTCTTTAACATTATTTCTGCTCAAATAATCATCCAGTGCCCTCTTCAATGTTGAATGTTAGTTCTGCTACCTCATAGTGCCAGGGACCCTGCTTCGATTCCAGTAACTATCTGTGGAGTTTGCATGTTCTCCCCGTGTCTGGGTGGATTTCCTCTGGGTAAGCAGATAAATTGCTGCTTCATCTGAAAGTTATAGCTGGGATCTTAGATAGCAAGAAGGGAGTAAGTAAATAGATAAGTATTGCACATTCCGTGATTGCATGGGAAGGTGCTATGGAGTGCGAGGATGAATGGGGAGTGGAGGAGGAGTGGACCACCATATTCCAGAGGGAACGGTCCCTGCAGAAGTCTGACAAGGGAGGTAAGGGGAATATATGTCTGGTGGTGGCATCCTGCTGAAGATGATGGAAATGAAGGCGAATGATCCTTTGGATGTAGATGCCAGCAAGGTGGGAAGAAGAGGAGGTAGGGTCAGAGGGAAGGGGAGAGGAAGAAGGTTCCAGAGGGGTGTGGTTATCTCTAAGTTGTTGCATCTTGCTTAAGGTTAGCATACTGAAATGCATGCTAACATTTCAGTTCTGAACTTAGGATTCCCCACCATTAGTACAGCCCCTCAGCCATGCCCAACTCATCTTCTGCACTTCTGCCCTTTTACCTTCTCTTCATGTTTATATGAGAATATAGAAGGCATGGTTAAAAAATTTGTAGATGGCACTAACATTGGTGGTATAGTGGATAGTAAAGAGGTTATTTAATATTACAAAGAGATCTTGATCAATTGTGTCAATGGGCTGAGGAGCGGCAGATGGAGTTTAATTTGGATAAATGAAAGGCATTGTATTTTGGTAAAACAAACAAGCACAGGACATAAACAATAAAAGTAGGGCCTTGGGTAGTCATTGAGTCATAGAGTAATACAGCATGGGATAAGACCCTTCAGCCCAAACTGGTCCATGTTGACCATGGTGCCCACACAGCTAGTTCTGATTGCCCGCATTTTGTCCATATCCCTCTTAACCCTTCCCAACCATATATCTATCCAAATGTTTTTTTTTAATGTTGCTATTGTATCTGCCTCAACCATTTTCTCTGGCAGCCCATTCCATGTATGCACCACTCTCTGCAAGAAGAACTTGTCCCTCAGTCCTTCTTAAATCTTTCCCTTCTCACTTTAAACCTATGTCCACTTGTTTTCAATTCCCCATCTCTGGGAAAAAGATTATAGGCATTCATCCTATTTATTCCCCTCATGATACACCTCAATAAGGTCACCCCTCATTCTCCTATGTTCCAAGGAATAAAGTCCTATCCTGGCTAGCGTCTCCCTATAACTCAGGCTTAGTAGTCCTGGCAAAATCCTTGTTAATGTCTTTGCACTCTCTCCAGTTTAATTATGTCTTTCCTATAAAAGGGTGACCAAAACTGTACTCCATACTCCAAGTGCAGCCTCACTAACAACTTATACAAACGTAACATAATGTCCCAACTCCTACAATCAATGCCTCGACCGATGAAGGCCAGCATGCTAAATGCTTTCTTCACCATCCTGTCAATTTATAACACCATTTCCAAAGAACTATGCAAAGAACTATAAAAGAACTTTTATTTCTAGGTCCCTCTGTTCCACAACACTCCTCAGGACCTTATCATTTTCTGTATAAGTCCTACCTTGGTTTGTCTTTCTAAAGTGCAACATCTCACACTTATCTGTATTGAATTGCATATACCAATCCTCAACCCACTTCCCCTTCTGATCAAGATCCCTCTTTTTTTTATTACAATCTTCACTCTCAATGACACTTCCTAATTTTGTATCATCTGCAAACTTACATGCCTTGTACATTTATATCCAGATCATTTATGTAAATAATAAAACCCTGCAGTACACCACTAGTCATAGGCCCCCAGTCTGTGTGAATCTATCCTCCTGTATCTCTAAAACCCTGGACATGTGAGGATTTTTTGGTAGATGATGATAATACACATTGAATATATACTTGAATTTTCAAAATCCTCTTTGTGAATGTCACTTATGAAGAAATTAGCTGATCTCAAAATGCTGAAAGCATTGCCATCATTTCCCCTTCCCCTACCTCATCCTAGTTTCAAACTTCCAGCTCAGCACTGTTTCCTTGACTTGTCCGGACTTGTCCGACCTGCCTATCTCCTTTTCCACCTATCCACTCCACCCTCTCCTCCTTGACCTATCACCTTCATCTCCTCCCCCACTCACCCATTGTACTCTGTGCTACTCTCTCCCCACCCCCACCCTCCTCTAGCTTATCTCTCCACGCTTCAGGCTCACTGCCTTTATTCCTGATGAAGGGCTTTTGCCCGAAACGTCGATTTCGCTGCTCGTTGGATGCTGCCTGAACTGCTGTGCTCTTCCAGCACCATTAATCCAGTATTTGCTCTCCAGCATCTGCAGTCATTGTTTTTACCTCCTATATAATTTAGGATGCCAAGTAGCTGATACGTATCAGCAAGTGGGCCTTCACTACTCTCAGCTTTAGTGCTGAGACACCATGACCATTACTGTTCAGTCTTGCCTGAATAAAACAGGGCACTGAATACTTGCATATCAGCTTGACACAAATACAAATATCACCTCTGTAATTTAAATAATGACCTCCCTCTTCTATTTCTGTGGGACTGAAAGTGCAGTGGAATACAATCCCTCAGCAAAGCAGCCCTCACAAGATGCTGAACAAGACACGCACATCACCATTACCAGGCAGCAGCAGCATGGAGGTGCAGACGCTCACATAATGTTGTAACAAAATAACTGCTGAGGAGAGAAGATCAGATCGGAGATTCATGATCATTCATCAGAACCAGAATGTTGGCTCTTTTTCTCTCTCACACAGGTATTGCCTGTATTGCTGAGCATTTCCAGCATTCTCTGTTTTATTTCAGGTATCCAGCATCTACAGGCTTTTACATTTACACCTGGGAGATTTTGTTAGTTTAAGGAGACAGCATAGGCATTGAGGGAATCAGATTGTGGAGCTAGGGAATGATGACCAGGCTACTAACCCTGTCAAACTGTGCCTAAAGTTCAGCCATCAACCATCACATCTATTTATTTCACAAGAAGTAATACAGTGGGTTTATTGATGCAGCCAGCACTTCAGTAGGAAGACAGAATACCTTATTTACCATCTGATATCTTTGCTAATGCTATTATTCATTCTGTTCCAATATGTTTAAACATTGTCCTATTATCAAAGAACAAAGAACAGCACATATATAAGTCCAGGCCTTTTGACACACCAAGATTGCACGAACACATGATGCCTTTCTAAGCGAAAAAACTTCTGCCTCTTTGTCATCTGTATCCCTCTATTCCTTGCCTGTTCATATATTTGTTAAGTTGCCTCTTAGATTTGCTGTTGCAATTACCTCCACCAACCACCTCCACCAATGGAAATATATTGTGGCCACTTACCACACTCTGTGTAAACAACTTGCCTCTCACATCTCCTTTAAACTTACCCTCTTTTACCTTAAGCTTATGTGCCCTAGTAATTGACATTTCACCAAGGAAGAAGACTCTGATTATCAATTCTATGATAGCCTCTCATCATTTTGTAAATGCCTATCAAATCACCCCTAATCCTGTGACATTCAAGTGAAAACAAACCAAGCTTATCTAATCTCTCCTCAAAACTAATACTGCACAAACCAGGCAATATCCTGTTAAATCATTTCTGTACCTTCTCCAAAGCCTCCATATCCTTCTGGTACTGTGGTGGCCATAACTATAAACAATATTCCAAATGTGGACTGACTAAAAAAATCTATACAGCTGCAATAGAGTCACCGAGTCATAGAGATATACTGCATAGAAACAGACCCTTCGGTTATACTTGTTCATGCTGACCAGATATCCCAACCCAATCTAGTCCCATCTGCCAGCACACGGCTCATATCCCTCCAAACCCTTCCTCTTCATATACCCATCCAAGTGCCTCTTAAATGTTGCAATTGTACCAGCCTCCACCACATCCTCTGGCAGCTTATTCCATAAATGTAAAACCCTCTGCGTGAAAAAATTGCCCCTGAGGTCTCTTTTATATCTTTCCCCTCTCACCCTAAACCTATGCCCTCCAGTTCTGGACTCCCCCACCCCAGGGAAAAGACTTTGCCTATTTACCCTATCATTGCCCCTCATAATTTTGTAAACCTCTATAAGGTCACTCCTCAGCCTCTGACACTCCAGGGAAAACAGCTCCAGCCTGTTCAGCCTCTCCCTATAGCTCAAATCATCCAACTCTGGCAACATCCTTGTAAATCTTTTCTGAACCCTTTCAAGTTTCACAACATCTTTCTGATAGGAAGGAGACCAGAATTGCATGCAATATTCCAACAGTGGCCTAACCAATATCCTGTACAGCTGCAACATCACGTCCCAACTCCTGTACTCAATACTCTGACCAATAAAGGAAAGCATACCAAATGCCTTCTTCACTATACTATCTACCTGTGACTCCACTTTCAAGGAACTATGAACCTGCACTCCAAGGTCTCTTTGTTCAGCAACACTCCCTAGGACCTTACCATTAAGTGTATAAGTCCTGCTATGATTTGCTTTCCCAAAATGCAGCACCTCGCATTTATCTGAATTAACTCCATCTGCAACTTCTCAGCCCATTGGCCCATCTGGTCCACATCCTGTTGTAATCTGAGGTAACCCTCTTTGCTGTCCATTACACCTCCAATTTTGGTGTCATCTGGAAACTTACTATGCTCGCATCCAAATCATTTATGTAAATGACAAAAAGTAAAAGACCCAGCACCGATCCTTGTGGCACTCCACTGGTCACAGGTCTCCAGCCTGAAAAACAACCCTCCACCACCACCCTCTGTCTTCTACCTTTGAGCCAGTTCTGTATCCAAATGGCTAGTTCTCCCTGTATTCCATGAGATCTAACCTTGCTAATCAGTCTCCCATGGGGAACCTTGTTGAACGCCTTACTGAAGTCCATATAGATCACATCTACTGCTCTGCCCTCATCAATCTTCTTTGTAACTTCTTCAAAAAACTCAATCAAGTATGTGAGACATGATTTCCCACGCACAAAGCCATATTGACTATCCCAAATCAGTCCTTGCCTTTCCAAATACTTGTACATCCTGTCCCTCAGGATTCCCTCCAACAACTTGCCCACCACTGAGGTCAGGCTCACCGGTCTATAGTTCCCTGGCTTGTCTTTACCGCCCTTCTTACAGAGTGGCACCACGTTTGCCAACCTCCAGTCTTCCAGCACCTCACCTGTGACTATCGATGATACAAATATCTCAGCAAGAGGCCCAGCAATCACTTATCTCGCTTCCCACAGAGTTCTCGGGTACACCTGATCAGGTCCTGGGGATTTATCCACCTTTAACTGTTTCAAGACACCCAGCACTTCCTCCTCCATATTCTGGACATTTTGCAAAATGTCACCATCTATTTCCCCACAGTCTATATCTTCCATATCCTTTTCCACAGTAAATACTGATGCAAAATATTCATTTAGTATCTCCCCCATTTTCTGTGGCTCCACACAAAGGCCGCCCTGCTGATCTTTGAGAGGCCCTATTCTCTCCCTAGTTACCCTTTTGTCCTTAATATATCTGTAAAAACCCTTTGGATTCTCCTTAATTCTATTTGCCAAAGCTATCTCATATCCCCTTTTTACCCCCTGATTTCCCTCTTAAGTATACTCCTTAGGCCTTCATACTCTTCTAAGGATTCACTCAATCTATCCTGTCTATACCTGACATATGTTTCCTTGTTTTTCTTAACCAAACCCTCAATTTCTGTAGTCATCCACATTCCATATACCTACCAGCCTTCCCTTTCACCCTGATAGGAATATACTTTCTCTGGATTCTTGTTATCTCATTTCTGAACCTGCAAACATCTGCCTCCAATCAGCTTCCGAAAGTTTTTGCCTAATAACATCAAAATTGGCCTTTCTCCAATTTAGAACTTAACCTTTTAGATCTGGTCTATCCTTTTCCATCACTATATTAAAACAAATAGAATTATGGTTGCTGGTCCCAAAGTGCTCCCCCACTGACACCCTATTATTCTTACAGATAGCTGAGATCTCCTGACAAGTTTGTTTCTCAATTTCCCTCTGACTATTGGGGGATCTATAATACAATCCCAATCAGGTGATCATCCCTTTCTTATTTCTCAATTCCACCCAAATAACTTCCCTGGATGTATTTCCGGGAATATCCTCCCTCAGCACAGCTGTAATGCTATCCCTTATCAAAAATGCCACTCCCCCTCCTCTCTTGCCTGCTTTTCTATCCTTCCTGAAGCATGTGTATCCTGGAACTTTAAGCTGCCAGTCCTGCCCATTCCTGAGCAATGTTTCTGTAATTGCTATAATATCCCAGTCCCATGTTCCTAACCATGCCCTGAATTCATCTGCCATCCCTTTTTGGCCCCTTGCATTGAAATAAATGCAGTTTAATTTATTAGTCCTACCTTGTCTCTGCCTGCCCTGACTGTTTGCCTCACTTCTGTTCTCAGCTGTACCCATCTTAGATTGATCTCTTTCCTCACTTTCTTCCTGGGTCCCCCCCCCCACCCCCACCTTACTAGTTTAAATCCTCCCAAGCAGTTCTAGCAAATTTCCCTGCCAGTATATTAGTCCCCTTCCAATTTAGGTGCAATCCGTCCTTCCTGTACAGGTCACTTCTACCCCAAAAGAGATTCCAATGATCCAAAAACGTGAATCCTTCTCCCATAGACCAGTGCCTCAGTCATGCATTCATCTGCTCTATCCTTCTATTCCTGCCCTCACTAGCTCATAGCACTGGGAGTAATGGCAGATATTACTACACTTGAGTACCCCCTTTTTAAATTTCTGCCTAACTCTCTGTAATCTCCCTTCAGAATCTCGACCTTTTCCTTTCCTATATCGTTGGTTCCAATGTGGACAATGACCTCTTGCTGGCCCCTCTCCCCAGTGAGAACATTCTGCACCCTCTCTGAGACATCCTTGATCCTGGCACCAGGGAAAGAACATACCATTCTGCTTTTTCTCTGCTGGCCACAGAAACGTCTGTCTGTACCTCTGACTACAGAATCCCCTAACACAATTGATCTCTTGGAAGCTGACGTACCCCTTGTTGCATTAGAGCCAGTCTCAATACCAGAAACTTGGCTGTTCGTGCTACGTTCTCCTGAGAATCCATCACCCCCTACATTTTCCAAAACAGCATGCCTGTTTGAAATGAGTATATCCACAAAAGACTCCTGCCCTAGGTGCCTACCTCTCTTACCCTTCCTGGAGTTAACCCATCTATGTGACTGTGTCTGAGAATTTCCCCCCTTCCTATAACTGCCATCCATCACATACTATTGCTGTTGCAAATTCCTCATCGCTTCTATCTGTCTCTCCAACTGATCCACTTGATCTGATACGATTTGCATTCAACAGCATTTATTGCAGATATAATCCGCAGTAACCCTTAAACTCTCTTTAAACTCCCACATCTGATAAGAAGTACATATCACTGCAAAGGCCATTTTTGCTCCTTCACAATCACCAACCCAGAAAATAATTCCTCTACAAAACACTGCACCAGGTTACATTAATAGCTATGGCTTATATTTTAAGTTTAATCAAGAGACTTATCTCCGAAAACATATAATCAAGAAAGAACCTACTGTTTACACTAATGCTGCCTTTCTCTTGAACAGACTTAAAATAACAATTAACTTATCTGATTCTGTGTTGTGAACTTCACCCAAACTGATTCCTCCAAGATTAATTTATATGACTTGACAATTTTAATAGGCCAAGCCCAAACCAATGAAGACAAGCATGTTATATGTCTTCTTGACCTCGTTATCTGCTTGTGTTGCCACATTCAGAGAAATGTGGATCTGTCCGCCTCGATCCCTTTGTGTTTATGCAACTAAGGACTCTTCCATTTATTGTATACTTCCCTCTTGCATTAGATCTTCCAATATTCATCACCTGGCATTTGTCCAGATTAAATTCAATTAGCCATTTCTCTGCCCAATTCTCTAGTCTATCAATATCATGCTGTATTCTCTGGCAATTCTCCTCAGTATCCACAGATAACCTAATCTTGTGCTGTCTGCAAATTTACAAATGAGGCTACCTCCATTTTCTTCCAAATCATTTATATTTTATACCTGTAGAAAATCACTTGTCAAAGATCTTCAATCCAACTGGAAGATCCTTCCACTGCTACTTCTGTTTTCTGTGACTAAGCCAGACCTGTATCCATCTTACCAACTCACCACAGAGCCCATGTGACTCCATTTTTTGTGTCAGCCTGCCATGTGACACTTTGTTAAAAGCCTTCCTAAAGTCCATACAGATAACATCTGCTGCCCTGTCCTCATCAATCAGGTCTCTGCTTCAAAAAACTCAAGCATGTCTCTGAGATAAGGCCTTCCCCACACAAAGCAATTCTGCCCATCGCCATATATTTTCCAAATGTGAATAAATTCTATCCCTAACAAGCTTCTCCAATAATTCCTAACCATTGACATAAGGCTCACCAGCTTGCAATTTCCCTGATTATCCCTAGTGCCCTTCTTCAACAAAGGAATGATGTTGGTTATTCTCCAGTCTTCTCAGACATCGCCTGTGACTAAATAAGATACAAAGATTTTGTACAAGACCCAGCAATTTCCTTACCCACCTCCCTCATTATTCCAGAGATTAACCCCATCAGATCTGAGGTACTTATCTACCTTAATGCTTTGCAAAACACTCAACACCTTTTTAATATTGACACATCCCAGAATATCAACATGCCCTCCCAAGATTTACCGTTCACCATGTATTTCTCCTTTGTGAATACCAATTCGATACATTCATTAAGGACCCCACCACTTTCTCTGGTTTGTAGGGACCACTGGTTGATTTCTTGTACACTAGCTCCCTGGTTCTGACACTGGGATTATGTCGTGAGATGTAGTGTGGTGAAAAACAGAGAAGGCAGATGCTTCAGAGGCAAAGGAAACTCTGATTTTATTAAAACAAACAAAATGAAAAATATGTACAATAACTGAAAAAGAAAATTGAGTATTTCAAAAAACCTAATGTTACAGATCAAGAGAAGTGAGACTTATCCTTTACTCAGAGAGTAGTAAAGGTATGGAATGCTTTGCCTGCATCGGTAGTAGATTTGTCAAGTTTAAGTGCATTTAAGTCATCATTGGACAGGCAAATGGACATACACGGAATAGTGTAGGTGGGATGGGCTTCAGATTAGTGTGACAGGGCAGCGTAACATCGAGGGCTGAAGGACCTGTACTGCGCTGTAATGTTCTATGTTCTATGTTATCTGACAGTTAACTGAATAGGCAAAAGTGAGGACTGCCGATGCTGAAACTAGAGCTTAGATTAGAGTGGTGCTGGAAAAGCACAGCATGTCAGGCAGCATCCGAGGAGCGGGAAAATCGACGTTCCGGGCAAAAGCCCTTCATCAGAAATGGAGACCTGATGAAGGGCTTTTGCCTGAAACATCGATTTTCCTGATCCTCGGATGCTGCCTGACCTGCTGTGCTTTTGCAACACCACTCTAATCTAAACTCTGACAGTTAACTGACACCCAGTTAACCTTTGAATCTTTGACTTGCTTACTGTGGATTTAAAATTACAGAGAACTGTTAATTACTGGATGACAGGGGAAAAAGAGAGATATAGATAGAGAAAAACACTAATCCCAGACTCACATTCTGCTTCCCTTCCCCAGGAGTGCTCTGAACAGTCAGCCCCAATGCCCATCCTTCCTATCCTATTGAACTGAGCTGGGACAGAGGGTCTTGATGACCTTATGCTCACCTCAGAAGTGGCTTCTGTCGGTTGGGCTGGTGATGGATGTTGCTGATGCTGCTACTGGTCGGTATCTCGGCTCTCTGGTCGCTTCCCATTGGTACATGGATGTTGGTGAGTGAGAAGATTGTTTGCTCTCTTTCTTTCCTTGAGTCTGTGATGGTTATAGTCTGTGGCTCACTGAACTGGCTGTGGCTGATTCTCTCAACTCTGGCCAGACCCCTTGCTGAATATTGTTTTCTTTTTCCTAGACATCAGGGCTCCCAAGTTACACTGACTGTTGGTTTCCCTTATCTCTTGCCAAATGTGGATTTGATTACTGAGCTGTTGTTTCTCCTCCTGGGGTTGAATGAGCCGCCTGATAATTGATGAGGTGTAAATGGCTCTCTGATAAAATTACATGGGTTCTTTATTGTTTTGAATGTCCAGTATTTCTCTTGGATGGATGTAGGTTAAAGTTTTACTGGTAGTGTAAGGCCTTCACATTCAAAGGCAAACAGGTTTGCGTGTAGTAAACAGTGTGGAATGTTCAATATCTCAGTGTTCGAGCAAACTGATTGGGGTGGCACGGTGGCTCAGTGGTTAGCACTGCCCCCTCACAGAACCAGAAGCCTTGGGTGACGTCTTCATGGAGTTTGCAAATTCTCCCTGTGTCTGAGTGGGTTTCCTCCCACAATTCAAAGACGTGCAGGTTAGGTGATTTGGCCATGCTAAATTGCCCATAGTGTTCAGGGGTGTGAGTTAGGTGCATTAGTCAGGGATAAATGTCGAGGAATGAGTCTGGGTGGGATACTCTTCAGAGGGTCAGTGTGGACTTGTTGGGCCAAATGGCTGCTTCCACACCGTAGGGATTCTATGTTTGAAAGTTGAATGCTTTTATTTCTTGTAGACTCCAGAATGTCTCAGTTGCTTGTTCTGCAGGCTGGTGTTCATTGTCTTTAGCTGAGGTTTTTGTGGGGATCTTCCTATAACTTTACAAGCTAAACCCCTGTGCCAGACAGCTGCCCCTAGGCTTGCATATTGCCTAGTCTGTCTCAGGAAATCTTAGTTCAAATATGAATTCCACAAACTCATGTCCCAGGTTCAGAGGGTTTTAACCCAGCGTATCTAATGGGGATTTTTGCCCCACCTTGCAGGCTCCACACAAGTTCCCTCCTTTGACTTTGAGTGAATCTACCTTTCCCTTGCTACCCTCTTGATCTTATATGTGTATAAAATGCCTCAAGATTTTCCTTAATCTTGTTTGTCATTTAATGGTCCCTTTTTGCCATCCTAATTCTTTGTTTGAGTTCTTTCCTACTACCTTTGTATTAGGGTCATGGAGTCATAGAGTTATACAGCATAGAAACAAATTCTTTGATCCAACTCGTCCATGCCAACCAGATATCCTTACTTGATCTTGTCCCATTTGCCATGCATTGGCCCATATCCCTCTAACCCTTTCATATTCATTTACCTACTCAGATACCTTTCAAATGTTATAATTGTACTAGCCTCCACCACTTCCTCTGGCAGCTCATTCCATGCACACACTACCCTCTGCGTGAAGAACTTGCCCCTTAATTCCTTTTTAAATCTTTCCCCTCTCACCTTAAGTCTATGCCCTCTAGTTTTGGACTCTGTTACCCTGGGGAAAAAAACCTTGGCTATTCATTCTATTTATGCTCATCATGATTTTATTTACTTCTCTAATGTCACCCCCAGCCTCTGACGCTCTAGGAAAAATAGCCCCAAACTATTCAATCTCTCACTATAGCTCAAATCCTCCAACCCTGACAATATCCTTGTCAAGCTTTCCTGAGCTCTTTCAAGCTTCACAACATCCTTCCTGCAGCAGGGAGACCAAGACTGA
This sequence comes from Chiloscyllium punctatum, assembly GCF_047496795.1. Taxonomy (NCBI): domain Eukaryota; kingdom Metazoa; phylum Chordata; class Chondrichthyes; order Orectolobiformes; family Hemiscylliidae; genus Chiloscyllium; species Chiloscyllium punctatum. Next base: position 85,234,876 of record NC_092747.1, read on the forward strand.
CTGCATATTCCAAAATTACCTAACCAATGTCCTGTACAGTTACAGCATGACCTCCCAGCTCCTGTACTCAATGCACTAACCACTAAAGGCAAGCATACCAAACACCTTCTTCATTACTTTTGTCTGATTCTGACTGTACTTTTAAAGAACTATGAACCTGCACTCCTATACCTCTTTGTTCAGTAACTCTTCCCAGGACCTTACCACTTCAAACTCATACTTAAATTAAACTCCATTTGCCATTGTTTGATCCATTGGCCCATCTGTTTTTTTGTGGACTCTCTGTCTTCAGTTTCTTAAGCCTTTAATTTACTTTCTTTTTTTATTTTGACTAAGCTCCCAATTTCTCATGTCATCCAAGTTTCTCATATTTTGCCACCTTTATCTTTCATTTTCACAGGTATATGCTGGCCTGGATCCTTAATTAACTGGCCTTTAATAGAATCCCACATGCCAGATGTGGGTTTACCCTCAAACAGCTGTCCATTCTACATTTTCCAGTTCCTGCCTAATATTGTAGCTGTCAGCATTCCTCCAGTTTTGTGCTTTCACAAGAGAGTACTGTTATCCTTGTTCATAAGTAACTTCAAACTTACAGAATATGGTCACTCTTGCCAAAATGCTCCCTCACTGAATCTTCAATGGCCAAGCTTATTCCCAATACCAGGTCTAGTATTGTCCCTTCACTATTTGGACAATTTATATATTGTTTGATTGTTTTAAAAAGCTACCCTGGCACACCTAACAAATTCTTCCAACTGCCAGTCCTGCTGTGTTCAATAACATCTCCCTGTCTATTTTTCCTATTAGACTTATTGACCTTAGTCTCTGATTTCTCCTTCATCATTTTACTTGCTAATCTATTGCTTTGGTTCCTGATCCCCCATGGCACTAATTTAAAGCTTCTCCTGCAAGTGGCACTAACAAACCTCCTTGCCAAGATATTGATGCCTCTGTAGTTTAGATGCAACTGATCCATCTTGTCTCACCTGCCCTGAAATGCATCCCAATGAACAACATACCTGAAACCCTAGCCCCCACACTAGCTCTGTAGCCACATATTTAAGTGCAACAGCTTACTATCCTTAGGCTCATTTGCACATGGTACAGGGAATAATCCTGGGGTAGCACCCCTGGAGTTCTTGCTTTTTAACTTCCTATCTAACTCTCTGAACTCCTTGCACAGGATGGCATCTCTTTTTCTGCCTATGTCGTTTGCACCAATGTGGACCATCACCTCTGTCTGCTCATTTTCCTCTCTCAGAATATCCTGTGCCTGCTCAGTGATTCCCATGGTCCTGGTATTAGGGAGGCAACACGCTATCTTCAAGTCTTACTTGTGGCAACAGAAAAACCTATCTGTGCCCCAGACTGTAGAGAGCCTATCATTGCTGCTTGCCTGCATTTGGAGCCTCCCTGCTGTAAAATAGTGTCAGTTGCGGTGCCGCTGGCCTGGCTGCTGCTGCTTTTACGTCAGAGGGATCCTCCCCTCCACAATAGTATTCAGTACCTGTTTGAGAGCAGAATGGCCACAGGGTACTCCTGCAATGCCCATCTATGTTTATTCATCTTCATGGTGATCAACTAACATTTCTCTGTCTATATAACCCTTGCTGGTGGGACGACTAACTCATTAAATGTACAATCTGTGATAATCTCAGCATCATGGATGCTCTGTTGAGAGTTTATCCACAACTTCAGATGTTCCATGTGGCAAATCAGAAGTTGCAGCTGAACACCCTGCAGGCATGGTCACTATGGGCACTGGAAGTGTCCCTGATTTCCCACCTATTAGATGAATATTCCATGGATTCAAGTTCTCCTGCCATTGTAAATTAATTTTATCAACAACAGACCATAATCCAGGAACTCATGACACAACCTAATCCACTAGTCAACAAACTCAGGTCTCTCACTCCTGCTCTCATTTCTAGCAGACTACAACTACAAAAAGTAAGTAATTGACCTCTCCCCAGGGATTACTCAGTCAGTCTGCAAACCTGATTCCCGAGCAGCCAAGACTAAGTCATTTCTTAAGTTATGACATTACCTGTGGACCTCAGTTCCTAGATTCTCTCCATGCTTACTCTGACTGACCTGACTCCCCAGGTTTTATCCAGTTTCAGTTTTGTTCACCCTGTTGCTGCTGCTGTCGCTGCATGGACTAACCTCCAAAGTGTGCTTTTGTCAGCAAAAGCTCAATAAAGCAGTTAGCTTTCGAATGCCAGTCGGTAAAAAATATACTTAGCCATATCAGTGACATGTCAGCCTCACTTGGTATTCATTGTATGGTCAATCAAAGCAACAAAATAGATATTTAGTTTTGCAATAAGTTTCTAGAAGTTTAATTAGACCCTAGATAGATTGTCATTTTTGAGTGAGACATACTTGTTGTCTAATCTAAATGGGGCAAACACTGGATTGGATTTTGTTGGCTTACACTAACAAACAGTAGTAATTCTGATCCAATGGAGTAATGGTAGACAACATCCTTTCGTCAAAGGTCAAATACTGTGGACTCTGGAAACCTGTAAACCTTGGAGGATGTTGGCATGTATGACAACATTGTTGGAGAGAGAAACAGAAATAATGCTTTAAGTCTAGTATAACTCTTCAGATCTACCCATCTTGGCATGTCTGTGTAATGTGTGTGCTGTAATCAAATGTGCTGATCAGTAAGCACAACAAAGTTACAATATGCTCTAAACATAATAGCATACGATAACCTCTGCATTTCTATTTTAAAAAGTCAAGCATGGTGGAAATTATGCTGTAAATAAACCTCACAGCAATTCTCTGTCACTGCTGACATTGTTACCTTTGCCACTGCGTAAAGATTTATGTTAATAGCAATTTTCGGTTGTAGTGTTTTCACATCTAACATAGTTAGCCTCAGATAGTGTATGCTATTGAAAGTCATTGGTAGAATGACTAATATTCTGATTAATATGTATTACTGAGGGAAAATTTATATCATCCATCACTTTCCTACTGATATAGGAGACGTCTGACTGATGTAACTGGCTATGAAATTACTGGAGAAGAAAGTAACTCTTTTTATTTACCCTGAAGCAGCTGTGGCCTTGAGTTTGGCACTTTTCAAGTCTCTATGAAGTCTCTCACAGACTTACTGCAGTTTATGTTTCATGATTTCAGCTAGTTCAGTGGCACAATCTGTCTAACGATAACAAGTATTTTACCAGACATGATCTTACTTTCTTTTATCCCAGTATCTCTTCCTTTCTTACTCTCTCATTTAGAATCAATAATGTTAGGCATATCCTTATATTATATGAATGACCAGTTGTATTATGATAACAGTTAGTATTATTATCTCTGCGGTTGTACGACATAATTAAAAACAGTTTGGTTTGAGGTCTGCAATTTGTGACAGAGTATTTAACAAGAAAAGGGACAAAAATGGACATTTTGTCAGCATTAGAAACTACATAGTAAATTTTCTGTTACGGTACACACAGCTGGTTCGTGCAATAAAATAGCCATCTTATGGTAATTTTCTCCAATGACGAGCCCTTTGCAGGTTTGAGCCTTTGCAATTTTATGATCCCTATTTGCAGTGCTCATCGGGTTCACTGTGATGAAGATTTATTCAGGATTCCATTTAACCCAAATTAATGGGATGAAATTAGGTTCACTTCCTTTAATTTTTCAACATGAAATTGTTTCAAAAGCCATTGTCTATTCATGTTAGTGATTAGTGAATATAGCAAGATGGCTAGTGATGTAGTAACATGTGAAATGAAATTGTCAGTTCCATACAATAGAGCATTCGGACAGTAAGTGCAGACTAAATGTCCATGAACTGCATAAAAATGAACTAAAACTGGCCTTTTGGTGTTTGAGTAATTGGAAATAACTAGATTTCCTCTGTAATATATGAACTTCAGATTATTTGTTAGCATCAAATGAAACAATATGTTGACCAACCATGCATTGACTTTGCTCATTTTGAACACAATACACATTTGTCTGCCATGACAAAGGCCTTAAAGCCCTCTGTTTCTTCTCCTCACGCCATACCAACCAGTATCCTTCCACTAACACTTTCATTCACCTCGCTGATCTGGTCCTCACCCTCAACAAGTTCTCATTCCAATCCTCCGACTTCCTCCAAACCAAAAAGGGTAGCCATTGGCACCCACATGGGCCCAAGCTTTGCCTGTCTTTTCATCGGGTATGTGGAACAGTCCATCCTCCACAGCTACACGGGCACCATTCCTCACCTTTTCCTCTACTATATCGATGAATGCATTGACGCTAACCTGTGCTCCCATGAGGAGGTCAAACAGTTCATTAACTTCAGCAACACCTTACACCCTGACCTCAAGTTCACCTGGACCATCTCAGACACCTCCATCCCCTTCCTGGACCTCTCCATTTCAACTTTTAGTGATTGATTAACATGGACATCCACTACAAACCCACCGACTCCCACAGCTACCTGGACTACACCTCCTCCCACCCTGCCTCCTGTAAAAATTCAATCCCTTATTCCCAACTTCTCCGTCTCCGCTGCATCTGCTCCCAGGAGGACCTCTTCCACTGTAGAATATCCTAGATGGCCTCCTATTTCAAAGACCAGAAATTCCCCTCCCACGTAGTTAACAATGCCCTCCAGCATATCTCCTTCACTTCTTACACCTCTGTCCTTGAACCCCACACCTCCAATCACAACAAGGAGAGAAGCCCCCTGGTCCTCACCTTCCACTCCACCAACCTCTGGATGCACCGCATCATCCTTCACTCTTTCTGCCACCTACAAACAAACTCCACCATCAGAGATATAGTTCCCTACCCACCCCATCTGCGTTGACTCCCTTGACAGGTCCACACCCTCCATCAATCCACCCTCCCTTCCAAGCACCTTCCCCTACCATCGCAAAAAGTGCAAAACCTGCACCCACATCTCCCCTCTCACCTTTGTCCAAGGCTCCAAAAGGATCCTTCCACATCCAATAGAAGTTTACCTGTACTTCTACACATGTCATCCACTGCTTCCATTTCACCCAATGTGGTCTCTTCTACATTGGGGAGACATGATTCCAACTTCCAAACCGATTGAGAGAATATCTCTAGGACACCTGCACTGACCAACCCCACAGCCCTGTGGATGAACATTTCAACTCCACCTCCCACTTGGCCAAGGACATGCAGGTTCTGAGCCTCCTCCATCACTGAACACTAACCACCCAACACCTGGAGGAAGAATTCCTCATCTTCCACTTTGGGACCCTCCAAACACACGGGACCAATGTGGATTTCACCTTTCCTCATTTCCCTCCCCCCACATTATCCTAGTCCAAAGCCTCCAACCTGGCACCACCCTTTTGACCTGTCCATTGCCTTCTCCATCTATCCGCTCTACCCTCCTCTCCAACCTATCACTTTCAACCCATCTTCATCTTCTAGCTACCTTCACACCAACCCCACCACCTCCTATTTATCTCTCAGACCCCTTGGCCCATAACCCTCATTCCTGATGAAGGGCTTATGCCTGAAACGTCAGTTTTCCTGCTCCTTGGATGTTGCCTGACAGGCTGTGGGTTTTCAGTGCCACAGTCTTCGATTATAAAAGAACTCCCTAATATTGAGAAATGCCAATTTTGTGCAGTGATTGTGCTCCACTTAAGTTTCAAATGCATATAAATGTGGAATTAAAATAAAATGAGAAAGAAAACATGTTTTAATTACTGCAAAATTGATTACCTATTTCTTATTTTAATGTTGCTATGTGTGCTTCTTGCCCAACAGCTTTGAGGTTCTTGCATGTGGTATAGATGAGAGTGGAGACTGCAGGGAAAATGGGATAGGGAACCATTCAGGTTGGTAGGGTTGGAGGTGTGAATAGGAATGTAGTTGTGGTAGAGATGTATAATTAGGGGGACAGTTGCAGTTCTCTGCAGCCATGAGAAGTAGTCACAAAAGCTTTGTTCCTCTCAGATGCCAGTTGACATCTCCTTAGGACTCCAAAAGAAGTTGGTAAGGAGGAATCCAGTTTTCATCATTCATGTTGGTACCAATGCCAGCAAAGAGATTCTGTTGAAAATTTTGAACAGTTAGGAAGTAAATTAAAGATCAGAATCTCCCAGGTATTAATTTCCAGATCTCTACCTGAGCTGTGAGAAAACCAGCATAGAATAATATAGTCAAGGGGATAAATATGCATTTCAGAGATTCGTGTATGTTGAATGGGCCACAGTTCATCAGCACTGGCACTAGAAGCAGGGAATTGTTCTGATGGAACTGTACCAAGACCAATGTCTGGGTGTTAAGAATAGCTAGGGTGAGAGAAAGGGCTTTAAAATAATGAACAGGAGTGGGTGGGTTGGGGAGTGCAATTGGGAGAAAGGAAATGTAGGTTTACATTGCAAAACAATGTGCCAGAATTACAGGGCAACTATTTTGATAATGATAACCAGAATGATGCAGGAAGGGGCAAAAATTCAAACACAGAAAATCAACAGAAAATAGAGTCAAAGAGGGAAAAACAAATGGCCAAAAGACATGCATAATGGCACTTCATTTGAATTCACTTAGCATTTGGAACAAGAAAAACAAATTAATAACACAGCGATTTATGAACATGATATTACAGCCATTACAGAGAACTGTTACAAAGACATCAAAGATGGAAACTAAATATACATGGTTATGTGGCTTTTCAAATGGATAGGCAAGAAGGAAATGGTGATGGTGTAGCTTTGTTAGTACGGAATGGATGAAACACAATAGCAAGTTTGGGAGATGTAGAATCCATATAGGTGCAGGTGAGAGTAACAGTAGGAAGAAGACAAGACAGAGAATGCTGGAGAAACTTAGCAAGTCTGATTGGATTCATGGAGGGAGAAACAGAGTCAATGTTTTGAGTCCAGTATGATTCTTCTACAGAACTGAAAGACATTAGAAAAAGGATTTTTAAAAATTAATCTTGACAGAGATGAGTGCTTGCGGGCAGGAATAGTGATGAAGGAGCAGGTCACATAGTCATACAGCATGGAAACAAACCTTTGGTCCAAATCATCCATGCCGACCAAGTGTTCCAAAATCTTTAGTCCCAACTGGCCGCATTTGAACTAAATCCATTTAAACCATTCTTATTCATGTATCTGTCTAAATGTCTTCTAAATGTTGTGATGGCATCCTCCTCTACCAATTCTGCTGGCAGCTCATTCCATACAACAAAAAACTACTGTTAGGTCCCTATTAGATCTTTCCCCTCTCACCTTAAATCTAAGCCTTCCAGTTTTGGGCTCCATCCATACAACAAAAAACTACCGTTAGGTCCCTATTAAATCTTTCCCCTCTCACCTTAAATCTAAGCTTTCCAGTTTTGGGCTCCCTTACCCTTGGAAAAAGACTTTGGCTTTTCACCTTATCTATGCTGTCATGATTTTATAAACCTCTATTAGTTCACCCTTCAGTCCCTGACACTCCAAGGAAAGAAGCTCCCAGCCTAACCAGCTTCTCCTTATAACTCAAATCCTCGAGTCCCGGCAACATCTTTGCATATGTTTTCTACACACTTTCTAATTTAACAACATCCTTCTTATAACAAGGCAACCAGAATTGTATTCAGTATTCCAAAAGAGGCCGCACGAATGTCTTGCAAAGTTACACCATTATGTCTCAAATCCTATATTCAATGCTCTGACCAATGAAAGCACACATGCCAAACAGCTTCTTCACCATGCTGCCTATCCGCGAAGCCACTTTCAAACAGCCATGAACCTACACCCTTCTCTTTGTTACGACACGGGTAAATTTTCCCTGCTTAATTTAAACCAGCAACACAGAAAAGATTTATCCCATGCAGTAATCTGTGAAAGTTCAAGAGGACAAGAACTATTCTGAAGGTCACTATTAAATGTAAAAATTAACTTTATTTCTTAAAGTATAACAGAATAATTAGCTAACAACTATTTACAGCTCCTTTCTCTAACCTATCCTTTACCTTCCCTTTCTACAATACTAATCCGATTAAGATTTACCAAAATTCAAATTTCATAACTAGCCAGCTGTCGAATCTTCTCTTTATATCTTCCTCTGACTTCTTTTCTTCGTCTTAGGGATAGGTTTCACAGGTCACTGATCAATAAAGAGAGCTATTCTACAGGCAGTCTGCATGTTTTGGTGGCTTGGCAGTTGTCCCCCAACTGTTCAATTTTTCCTGATCTTATACCCCCAAAGCATTAACTTGTATCATTGGCTTTTAATATTGTCAATATACTAAATTCAAACTTGATTGAATTTTGGTATTTTAGTTGGGGTATAATTTAAACTGATTAGCCTAATTCAAATTTGCTTTTTGTCTCCAGGCACAGCTACACTAGCTGCTGGATCAAAAAGGTTGCATTGTATCTTGTGTGCTTGGTGCTGTCAGGTAGTTCTGTTAGCTTTTAACTTTCTTAAAGGTACAGTACTTCATAACATGTTCAACAACACTTCCCAGGGCCCTACCATTAACTGTATAAATCCTACCTTTGTTCATCTTCCCAAAATGTAACACATCTCCTTTCTCTAAATTATACTCCATCTGCCACTTCTTGGCCCATTGACCTCTCTGATCAGGATCTCTTTGTACTCTTAGATAACCTTCTTCACTGTACACTATACCACCAGTTTTAATGTCATCTGCAAACTTGCTAGCCATGCTTCCTACATCCTCATCCAAATCATTGGTATTAATGACAAAGAACCTTGGACCCAGATACAATCCTTAAAACACACCACTGGTTGCAGGCCTCTAGTATGAATAACAATCTCTACCACCATCAGTGTCCTCTACCAGAAAGCTAATGTTTTATCCATTAGGTTATGCCTCCCGAGATCCCATGTGACTAGCCAGTCTATCATGTTGATCCTTATAGAAGGCCTATGAAAGTCTAAGTAGGCAACATCTACGACATTGCTTCATTGATTATCTTGACTACTCCTCAAAGTAGTGAATAAAATTTGTGAGGCATGATTTTGCATGCACAATGCCATGCTGACTATCCCCTGTCAGTCTTTGCCTTCATATAAATCCTATTTCTCAGAATTCCCTCCAACAACTTACCCACCACTGATGTCAGGCTCACCGGTCTATAATTCTCTGACAGTTTTTTGCAGCCTTTCTTAAACAATGGTACAACATTAGCCATCCTCCAGTTTTCTCGCACTTCACCCATGGCTGTCGATGATGCAAATGCAAAAGACAAAGGAATTGTTAATGGTGATTCTGGTGGGGAAAAAGATATAAAATATATGAAAATGGGAGAATGGGTCCTTTCTAGTGACAGCAAAGTAAACAAGACACAAACAAGACAAGGGTGTTGAGAGGGAGGGAATGCATTCAGAAAAATTGAAAGCAGGTATCATGCCATCTGTTTCTGAAGTTATAAATTCAATATTGAAGTCTTGACCCCATAAACTGCCTAAGCGTACAGTGAAGTGCTGCTCCTCAAGCTTGTGTTGTGCTTCATTGGAAAACTGCGGCAGCCCCAGGACAGAAATGTTAGCATGGGAGCAGGTGATTTATTCAGATGACAAATAACTAGAAAGCCACAATCCAACAACTATAGGATCAGATCTAAACTCAGCAGTCCTGCCACACTCAGTTATGAGTACTAGTGGACAATTAAACAACAATCCAGAGATAGAGGTTTTCTTCCTTCAATCATGATGGTCTTAGCACATCAATGCAAAAACACAATTTTGTTACTGATTTCAGCCAGCAATATCATGTGGTTAATAACTTCACCCTCTTCAACTTTATAGTCGCATCAGATGATTACAAATACACTATAGTTATGTCATCGTGTGACAACCCTTGTCAATCATTAGCCATCCCCCATTTTCATCCCCCATTTTGCAGTGGTGGCTCAAATGTAACAAGCATGGTAGGCTGCCGAAGAATATGAGCATTGTAATGATTGCTAGATACCAGGCATTGGCCTGGATTATATACTGGTCACACACCAGTAGGACAGTGAGGGATTAGCATTCCATATAGTTGTAGTACATTTCAGAGTTGCCAAATGATATTCTCACTACCAAAGACGTACTAAGACATGGAGAAGGCTACAATTGTCAGAAAAGGCAACCTGAGTCTTTATGGTAAGAAGAAATAAAACATATTCAGTTTCCTTGGACTATGGTGACTCAGTGATATCCTCAATCAAGTCAAGACTAAGTTCTTCAGCATGGGTCACATGCCTGCCTATGGATTTTAGCAACTTGGACTAACTCTGAAAAACATTGAATGTTTTTACAATCATGTCAAGAGCCAACATAAATCAAACAGTAGCTCAGAGGTTGCTAATCACCATAAATAGCCTGATGGAGATCCTTGCTACTGTTAAACCTGTATTCAAATGATTGCATTTAAGAGGGAGCAGTAACTGGAGTGTTGAGCTCTAAAATGGTTGCCTAAGTGTCCAATTAGTGCAACAGTCTGAGTGTCACCACAGTGTGCCTTCTCCACACTATATCTTCTGCACACAAATCAGATCAGCTAGCACTAGAGTGTACAGACACACCATGTGTGTCAAATAGAAGCAAAACAGAGCTTAAAACTGAATTACAGAAACAGATTTCATGGCTGAGGTAATTAACAAACTGGTGTGTCTTCACTTTTGAGTTGAAGTACTCAAATTGAAGCTGCATAATGTTCTCAATTTTGGAGTGGGGCTTAAATCAAGCAAACTCTTGTCTCAGTGACAAGAGAGCTTCCATGCTGAGATACAAGATGATCTGAACAGTTCATCAGTAACTATGAAGACAAGTGACTTCTAAGGACTACTTCACTGCAATTTAATCGGTCTTATTTTGACAGACAAATCCAAATGTGGCAGAAGCTCAGCTTGTTATCTTACAAGTAGCCCCCAATTAAGTAAAGATAGAAAATTTGGCAGTTAGAGAGAATATAGAACATTAAAGCACAGAACAGGCCCTTCCGCCCTCGATACTGCACCAATCTGTGGAACCAATCTGAAGCCTATTTATCCTACACTATTCCATTTTTATCCACATATTTATCCATTAATAAATGTTCTTCGAGTTGGCGAGTCTGCTACAGCTACAGGCAGGGAGCTCCACGCCACTACTACTCTAAGTAGAGAAATATTTGTGACATCTGTCCTATATTTATTACCTCTCAATATAAAGCTATGTACCCCCATTACCATCCTAGCAAAAAGGCTCTCACTGTCCACCTTATCTAACTCTCTGATTATCTTATATATCTCAATTAAGTCACCTCTCAACCTTCTTCTCTCTAATGAAACAGCTTCAAGAACTTCAGCCTTTCTTCATAAGACCTTCCCTTCATACCATGCAACATCCTAGTAAATCACCTCAGAAACCCTACCAAAGCTTTCACATCCTTCCTATAATGTGGTAACCAGAGCTGTATGAAATTGTCCAAGAGCGGCTGCACCAGTTTTGTACATCTGCAACCTGACCTCATGGCTCCGAAAGTCAATCCCTCTACCAATAAAAACTAATACACCATATGCCTTCATAACAACACTATCAGCCTGGGTGGCAACTTTCAAAGATCTATGCACATGGACACTGAGAGCTCTCTGCTCATCTATACTGCCAAGAATCTTACCATTTGCCCGGTACTCTTATTTCCTGTTGCTCCTTCCAAAGTGAATCAGCTCACATTTTCCCACATTAAAAACCATTTTCCACCTCTCAGCCTAACTCTGCAGCTTATCTATGTCCCTCTGTAACCTGCAACATCCTTTGCCACTATCTACAACTTCACTGACCTTAGTCTCATGTGCAAATTTACTAACCAACCCTTCTATGCCCTCATCCAGGTCACTTATAAAAATGACAAACTGCAATGGACCCAGATCAGATCCTTGCAGTACACCACTAATAACTGAACTCAAGGATGAACATTTCCCATCAACTACCACCCTCTGACTTCTTTCAACTCATCAATTTCTGATCTAAATAGCTAAATCACCCTCAATCCCATGCCTCTATATTTTGTGCAATAATGTACCATGGGGAACCTTACCAAACGCCACATACACCACGTCAACTGCTTTATCCTCATCAACCTGTTTGGTCACCTTCTCAAAGAACTCAATAAGGTTTGTGAGGAATGACCTATCCTTCACAAAACCTTGTTGACAATGCCTAATCAACTTATTCCTTTCTAGATGATTATAAATTCTATCTCTTACTACCTTTTCTAACACTTTATCCACAACTGAAGTAAGGCTCGTTGGTCTATAATTACTGGGGTTGTCTCTACTCCCCTTCTTGGACAAGGGGACAACATTTACTATTCTCCAGTCTTCTGGCACTATTCCTGTTGATAATGATGACAGAAAGGCTCTGCAATCTCCTCCCTGGCTTCCCAGAGAATCCTAGGATAAATCCCATCCGGCCCAAGGGGGTTACCTATTTTCACACTTTCCAGAATCGCTAACACCTCCTCCTTTTGAAATTCAATCCCATCTAGTCTAATAGCTGATATCTTAGTATTCTCCTCAGCAACATTTTCTTTTTCCAGTGTGAATACTGATGAAAAATATTCATTTGGTGCTTCCCTATTTCTTTGTACTCCACACGTAACTTCCTTCCTCTGTCCTTGATTGGCCCTAATCTTACTCTTGTCATGCTTTTAATCCTGATATATCTATAGAATGTTTTAGGGTTTTCCTTGATCCTATCTGCCAATGACTTCTCATGTCCCCTCCTGGCTCTTCTTATTTCTCTCTTTAGGTCTTTCCTGTCTAGCTTGTAACTCTGAAGCACCCGAACTGAGCCTTCACATCTCATCCTAACATAAGCCTTCTTCTTCCTCTTGGCAAGAGATTCAATTTCTTTAGTAAAGCACAGCTCCCTCACTTGAGCATTTCCTCCCTGCCTGACAGGTACATACTTATCAAGGACACACAGTAGGTATTCCTTGAATAAGCTCCATATTTCAATTGTATCCATCCCCTGCAGTTTCCTTCCCCAACCTGTGCTTCCTAAATCTTGCTTAATCGCATCATAATTGCTTTTCCCCCACCTATAACACTTGCCCTGCAGTATATACCTATCCCTTTCCATTGCTAATGTAAATATAACCACATTGTGGTCACTATCACCAAAGTGCTCATGTACCTCCAAATTTAAAACCTGGCCAGGTTCATTTCCCCACACCAAGACCAACGTGGCCTCACCCCTTGTTGGCCTGTCTACATACTGTGTTAAGAAACTCTCTTGCATACATTGGACAAAAACTGACCTATCTAAAGTACTTGAACTATAGTATTTCCAATCAATATTTGGAAAGTTAATGTCTCCCATAACAACTACTCTGTTACTCTCGCTCCTATCTAGAATCATCTTTGTTATCCTTTCGTCTACATCTATGGAATTATTCAGAGGCCTATAGAAAACTCACAACAGTGTGACCTCTCTTTTCCTGTATCTAACCTCAGCCCATGCTACCTCAGTAGACGAGTCCTTAAATGTTCTTTCTGCTATTGTCATATTGCCCTTGACTAACAATGCCATACCTCCCCCTCTTTTATCATCCTCTCCGTTCCTACTGAAACATCTAAATCCCAGAACCTGCAACAACCATTCCTGTCCCTGCTCTATCCATGTCGTTGAAATAGCCACAGCATTGAAGTCCCAGGTACCAACCCATGCTGCAAGTTCACCCACCTTATTTCAGATGCTCCTAACATTGAGGTAGACACACTTCAAACCACCTTCCTGCTTGCCATTGCACTCTTGTGATCTTGACACCATAATTTCTTACCTCTCTGCTCTCAACCTCCTGGACAATTGAACTACAATTGATGTTCCCATCCCCATGCTGAATGAGTTTAAAGCCTACCAAAGCGCATTAGCAAATCCCCCCCCCCCCCCCCCCCCAGGATATTGGTTCCCCCTCTGGTTCAGGTGCTTACCATCCTGTTTGTCAAGATTCCTCCTACTCCAGAATGAGCCCCAATTATCCAGGTCTCTGAAACCCTCCCTCATGTGCCATCCCTGTCGCCAACTCCTCTCTTGTCGTATTCCTTGCCTCGCTAGCACGTGGCACTACCCATGCTGTTTGTGCCTATGTGTAAAATAAGTCAGGATTGCTCCCCCTTCCCCTCAAGGATCCCAAAAACACAATCTGAAACATCAAGAACTCTGGCACTTGGTAGGCAACATACCAACTGTGAATCTCTCTTGTTCCCACAGAATCTCTTATCTGTCCCCCTAAACATGGAGTCCCCAATGACTAATGCTTTGTTCATCTCCCCCCTTCCCTTCTGAGCCAGAAACAGACTCTGTGCCAGAGATATGCAACGCCATGGCTTACCCTTAGTAATTCTTCCCCCCAACAGTATCCAAAACTATATACTTGTTTTGGAGCGGAACAGCCACGGGGATCTCTGCACTGCCTGCTGGTTCCCTTCTTTTTATTGTATCTGAGGTATGACTACCTTCCTGTTACTCCTCTCAAAAACCCCCTCCACCTTCAGAATGATCCGAAGTTCCTTCAGCTCCAGCTGCAGTTCCCTAAGGCAGTTTTTGAGGAGCTGGAGTTGGGTGCATTTTCCGCGGATGAAGTCAATAGGGAAACTAATGGTGACCCATATCTCCCACATTCTGTAAACTATATAGACCAGAGTCTTCCAGCTCTCACATACTATAATTTTCTTGTACTTTATTAAAGGACTGACCAGGAAGATCAAAGTCCACGTCTGGACCTGAGGACCAGGTAACTGTGCCAGAAGACATCCACCTGATGATCTGAGTCTCATGTTGCACTTTGTACCATAAGCCATCACTCATCCAAAACCATCACCAGCACTGAAGATTCAAGCTTAACATCCCGACATTTCAATTCGTCTTCATATGGCTACCAATGCTGTTTGCCTCACAAACACATCTCATTGCCTCATATATATAAAGCTACGCATCTATGTATGGAACATCACCTAAATATAGTGCTAAACTGCCAATGATATTTTGCTCTTTTGCAATACAACCTGGTACACAATAGAAGACAACAAGAAAAATGGCAAAAGGCAACCTTAATCACTTGAGCCCTATTGGAGAGTTAATTGACCACACCATGGAGCCATCTGTAAGGCGGCCAGTAGCATTTGATGCTACTAAGGAGATTTGAATGATGCTCTGCTATTATGTTTTGTCCCTTCACAATTCCTAGCTTGCACTGATACTGTTATATGATATGATGAACTAGCTGCTAATGATGTGACAACCCAAATTTCCAACTTGCATCCTGCCCAACAATTGGTCTTTTCAAGTTCTTGTTTCCATACCTTGAAGTACAGGCAGTTGCCTAGCCATAGCAGTCACAGGAAGAGGAATGCCAAGACGGAAACATGGTGAAGAGCTACCATCACTTTTTCTGGCAAGCACAGCCACCAGTTCAAGTGTAGTCTATTCTGCTATACGAGGTGTTTCTTCAACATGAATTGGCTTTAATGTGATTGAAGACTTTAGACCATTATTTGTAGAAGACAAACTTTCCTTACCTGTATTGGCTATAATGTAATTCTGGTCCCATTAGTTTAAATGGCATGGCTATTGCATGGTTTTTATATTACGAGAGATCGCACGAGAACGGAACTACCACGTAATATCTGATTGACTGTACTGAGCCATGCATAGAACAATAGACTTCAGACAGGCCATAGAGAAGGGATAGTTATGTTATCAGTTCACAGGAGGGCAAGGATCACTCGAAAATGTTGCTGTTGCTGTTGCTGTTGCTGTTAAGGACCTGAGAAGACTCTGGCTCCAACTTGGCATGAAATGTGGAACAGAGGTGGCCTGCTTAGCTTCTGCTCTATTTCTCTGTTGTACTGCAAACTAAGACCACAGTTTCAACCTTGTTGCAGTCTTTAAGTTTGGAAATAAAACATTTCCTGAACTTTAATCTGGGCACCTGGTTCTTTAAAAGGAGCTAGAGCAGGGCTACCTTGTAACCTCACACCTGAGTCCCACTGTTTCATGAGAATTTGTTGGTACAATCATTTTTGTCCCATTTTTTATTTGCCTAATGTACTGTTAGGCTGGAAAGAGCTAACAGGTTTTTTAAGATCTGATCAAAATGATACAAAAAGACGTGCACTTCAATATGTAGCTAATTTATTAAGTTAAATACTTAATACTTGGGTGAATTAATAATTGTTCATTTATACTACTGATATATGTAAAAGCTATATAATTATAACTGTTTTTGCAGTAGGCACATTTTTCATGTACTTTTCCACTTTACATCAATTGTTCATGTTATATCTAATTAACATTTAAGTATTAACGCTTAATGACCTTGTTTGGAGTAATAATTTTCAAGCCTAACACTACACCCAAATTTGGGATTTGTACAATCACCTGATCCTGACACCATACTAGATAATAAGGTGGTGTGATGTTAGTCTGATGTTGTATTTACAGGATACCAGCCTACACTGGGCATGCCCACTTTGGTGTACTTGTAAATAGGCCTGTCCAAAGAAGTCATATCAGAGTTCACTGGTGACACTGCTCACTTTGGTAAGGTGGCCATATACATCTGTAACTCTGAAATTTTGCTGGTGAATTTTGTGGCTTATTGCTGTGTTTGTACTTCCATGCCATTGTTAACTGATATTGCTGCTTCTAAATATTCAAAAACCAACATCTTTTGATCCGTCTGTGTTGTAAGGGCATTTTGACTTGGATTTTCCAAAATGTAACACCTCAAAACATCTATATTGAAGCCCTTTTGATAATTATGCACATATTCAGCAAGTTTATTCATATTACTTTGAATGTTCCTGCCATTTTCCTCAGTATAAACTGTATACTCTAATTGCAAGTTCCCCTTTAGTTTAGAGAGAAAAATAATCAAACTGCTGAATGAGAAATATGTCTGGAAATTGTACCATGATTGATTCAATGAATGTTTTTGAACTTTAATTTGCAGAACAATATGCCCTGCAAAATGCAAAATTTATGCTTGTAACATAGTTATTTTTTACCAATGGATGTTCAGATGATGTGCATTATGAATTCCAATACCATTTCCGTACATGAAAGCTCAATTCAATATCCAGAAATTGCAAATTCAAATTGATTTTCTTTTCAATCTGTTTGACTTGCTACTTTCTGATTTCAAGTAAAACTAGAAAATTAAAGGGAATTTAGAACAGGGGCTAATGTCAACAAACGGAAAAAGCACAATGAGCTACAAGCTCAACCATTGATTACATTGAATGATTAAGTCTTGTGATTCAGAGAGACTGAGGTCTGAGATTTTTGAATAGACCTCTTTATGTTATCTGAAAACAACAAAGGCTGCAGATCATAGCTTGTCAGGCAGCATCCATAGAGAGAGACCAAGTTAATGTTTCGAGTCCTGGTGACTCCTGACCTCGACTTGGAACCTCAGCTTGCTCTCTCTTTGTGGATGTCATCTGACCTGCTCTGATCTACCAGCAGTTGTTGTTTTAGTACAGATTCCAGTGTCTGCAGTAATTTGCTCCTTGGTAATGTTAATGTTGATCTCTTTCAACACCTTCTCAGTAGCTGTAATATTGTATCCTGCACTCTGTTATGTTACCCTGATGCAATTGTATATAGGGGAACTTCGATTATGTGAATATCAATTATCTGAAAATTGCATTATCCAAAAGAGACCTCGAGGTCCCGATAGAAACATTATGTCAAAGACGTGTTTCCAACAGTGATCGCATCTTTTGTTTACAGTGATTAAACAGGCACCATCTCCAAATGGCTGACCTCCTGCCTTCTCACTACCCATACTTTCCCTGGACTTCTACAGAGGGGTGTACCCTAACCCCACCCCGCTCCTTCCCCAGATAATCTCTCCCACGTTGTCCTGTACAGGACAAACGAACCTGTCAAAAAGTTGCAGTAAAACGTTATGTGTGTGGCTATGACTGTGTGTGGGTGCACGTGATATTTGGAGACTTACCACACCAAGGCAGCTACAGCAGCAGTCTTGTTGTTGGTGTACATTCCGGATGCCCTGGAGAGGGCGCGGGGGTTGGACGGGGGCTGGGGTGGGGATAGGGGTGCACGGTGGGGTGGGGGTGGTGTTGGATGGGGTTGGGGGGGCACGGGGGGGTGGTGTTGGACAGGGTTGGGGGGCTGGTGGGGAGGCGGTGTTGGTGAGCGGGGGGGCAGGAGGCAGGCGGTGTTGGATGAGGTTGGGGGCAGGGCCGGGAGGGTTGCAGTGTTGTACGGATTGGGGTGCAGAAGGGGGGCAGTGTTGGATGGGTTTGGAAGGTGTTAGAAGGGGTTGCGGGGCAGGTGTGGGGGCGGTGTTGGACAGGGGGTGGAGTGGACTGGGGTGGGGGCGGGTGGTGGGCAGTGATGGGTGTGGGGGTGCGGGGGGATGGTGTTAGGGTGGGGACTCGCGCATTGTGTGCTGCTGCAGTCTCCTGAACAGGGAGCAGACCTTAAAAACTCTGAGCAACAGAGGAAAGCATTTAATCGATTAATCGAATAATCGATTATCCTAACAAAGTACTGCCCACCCATCTTGTTCGGATAATTGAGGTTTCCCCTGAAATATGATCTGCCTGTAAAGCATGTAAAACAATATTTTTCACTGTATAGTAACAGTACAGTGACAGTAACAAATCAAATCAAATATTGGATAAGATTATAGCTGTTAAAGCATTGACATTCCTCAGGGGATACCCGGGTTCTAATAGGCAGAACACTTCTGTGATGTGAAACATTTTAGAAGGTGAAACAACAAATAAATGCATGACCACAACTATTATTTATTATCAACTATCATTCAATAATGTTTAGATTAGATTACTTGCAGTGTGGAAATAGGCCCTTCGGCCCAACAAGTCCACACTGACCCACAACCACAGGCAATTTAGCATGGCCAATTCACCGAACTGCACATCGTTGGACTGTGGGACGAAACCCATGCAGACATGGGAAGAATGTGCAAACTCCACACAGTCATTCACCTGAGACAGGAATTGAACCAGGGTTTCTGGTGCTGTGAAGCAGAAGTGCTAACCACTGTGCCACCATGCCATTCCTATTGAAGCTTCTTGAATTTATTGAACATAAAGGCATCAAAGAAACACAAGTGAGGTGATGTCACTAGTCCAGTAATCCAGAAACTCAGACTAAACCTTATGGCTGGAGGTTGAATTCCATCACCATATTAAATGAATTTTAAATATCAATTAATGCATTTGAAGTTAAGATTTAATCTAATTTGATTTGATTTATTGACTTTATTTATTTATTATCATATGTATGAGGGAAAAATGTTGTATCATTTGCCACACTACGGCCTCATCTTAAAACACAGAATATAGATGCAAAAAAAAAGACCTCAAGTTAAAAGGTGTTCAGCTTTACAGTTCTTGTTATTGAGTGGTCTGATTAGATTCCCTATAGTATGGAAACAGGCCATCTGGCCCATCAAGTCCACACTGACCCTCCAAAGAGTAACCCACCCAGATCTATTCCCCTACCCTATATTTACCCCTGACTAATGTACCTAACACGATGGATGTGAGAAACGAAGCTCACTCACTTCTATAATTTCAGTCCGAGACAAGGTCTCAATCAGTAGTGTCATTTATTTCGCTCTTGCCAGCAGGGTGTTGTGTCCACTGTCCACAAGGCAGGGACACAAACACATTGAATTCAACTAGTTCACAATATTTATGTAATTTGTTTCCCTTCTCTCCTCCCATTGCTCCTCCCCTGTTTACATCTCCCGCTTCTCTAAGACCGGCGCCCATTACTCTTATTCATCTCCTGTCTTATCCGTCCTTGTCTGTGACAAAATGCTTATTTCTGGCCTCACAAGGCCGTTTGACCACATCTCACTGTGGTCCATTGTTAGGTATATCCTCCTTCATACCATCTGTTTCCCTCACTTGTTATGAACTTATGACATCATGACTTCTTGATTGTGGTTTGTTCTTGTTTTTGCAGAAGCGGGAAATAGATGCTTATAACTACTGTTTGTACAGGCGTATCTAGCTTAACCCCCTCCCCTCACAGCACCTTATCTATTTGTCTGCAACATCTACCATTGTTTGCAGGCACATTTCATTCTTGCATGCACATTTTAGCTAATACAATAACAATTATGTATTTCCTTCACATAGTTTTCATTCTTGTTGACTCAGCTCTTGGCTGAAACAATTATACACTGGTGTGAGTTCATTTACCTTGCATAAGTAATTATGATTGCAGAAGTAACACTATTTTACCTATATCCCACAATGGGCGATTTAGCATGGCCAATTCACCTAACCTACACATCTTTGGACAGTGGGAGGAAATTTGAGCACCTGGAGGAAACCCATGCAGACACTGGAGAATATGCAAACTCTACACAAACAGTCACCAGAGGCAGGAATCAAACTTTGGTCCCTGGTGCTGTGAAGCAGCAGTGTTAATGACTGAGCCACCGTGCCACTCTGCTATGGGCCATGGGCCTGGTGGCTAGGCATGAGTCCCTTTCACTGTACCACTGTTGCAGGTATGTAAGTCGCCACTCTTTGGTGTCATCTCTCCTCCACCAATGCCCTCACACCATTAAAGCTGCTGAGTACTGCACTACCTAATACTCAATGTCACTGCCATGCATCGAAAAGTGTGGTGATGGAAAAGCACAAGTCAGGCAGCATCCGAGGAGCAGGAGAGTCAATGTTGCGGGCATTAGCCCTTCATCAGGACACTCCTACCCAAAACATCGACTCTCTTGCTCCTTGGATGCTGCCTGACCTGCTGTGCTTTTCCAGTGCCACATTTTTCAACTCTGATCTCCAGCATCTGTCGTCCTCACTTTCCACTGCCATGAGTCCACTCTAGGCCCACCTTGCTGATACAGCCACCTCTAATGCTGCCAGGTCTCATACTGGGCCCAAACCCACCTCCATTGCTGCCTCCATGAATCTGCACTGAACGCAAACACCACCGGGACCTAAACTTGCCTCTGCCAAAGCAGGCATGAGTCAGTGCTAGGACAGCCTCATTAATGCAGAAGCTGCCAGGAATCCAAACTCACCTCTGTTACTGCCGTTGGTCCATCTAGGCTCATTCACCGTCAATGCTATCGCTGTGATTAAGCTCTTCATCAAGAGGTAAGTAGAATAAAAGAGAAAGAAAAGAAATTAGGAAAAAAGATGGGTAAAAAAGAAAAGAAACTAAAACAAAAATGGACAGAACAGATGAGCTCTCAGAAGCTCAACTCCACCACCATTTGAGTTTTTGAAAAGGCCAGCCAAGAAGTTGTTGTTTGTAAATAAATTCCATTTGTTTCACTATTGTTCTGTCGGGAAGGAAATCTGCTGCCCTTGTCTGGTCTGGGCTACATGTGATTTCAGATCCACAGTTGTGTGGCTAAGCAGGTTGTTGAATTCAAGAATAAAATAAAGCTAAGAATTGCAGAAGCTGGAGGTCGGACTGATGAAACATTAAAGCTGCTTTGTTCCCACAGTTGCAGCCGGACCTAATGAATTTCACCAGCAATTCTGTTTTTGTTAAATTCAAGGCTGACAACCTGCTGAAATGTTTACCATGTGGAAAGCATTGTACGTGCAAACTTTGTGAAGTGCCCCGCCAGTAAAATACACATGACAGCACCAAATATCCACAATAAATGGATGGAATGATGTCACTTGCATAGCTGGCTAGAGTGCTTTTGCACACATACTGAAAGCAGATTTCAGGATGTCAGTAGACGCTCTCAAAATTCAGGGGTAATTTTGGGATAGTGGGCAAATGTTAACTTTTCTAGCACTCCTACATTCCATGAATACTTAAATAAAGCTGTCTGAGCTCAAGAGAATGGCATTGGTAAAGAGGAACACCTGTGAGCATTTACATATTCTTTGCGTGGTCAAGTGGTCAACAGCAGAAGAGCTTACAAGGTTGGTTAAGTGCAACTCAAGCATGCTGGGGTTTTGGTCAGGCTAGTTTGAACTCTGACCTCCATTAAAACTGCAGTTTTGACCTGCAGTTTTCTGTGTTGACCAAATATGGCAAGTGTCATGGCCGTCAGCTAGACAGACTGGCACCATACTACTTTGGTTGGAGTATGGAATGTGGCTCTTTATTACTTAGTGTAAACATTTGGGAATGGTTTACCAGTGAACTCCAAAGCTTGGAATTAAACAATTTATCAATTTATTTGCTTTTAATCAATTTATTTGCTGAGTGCCAGAGAATATTTTGCTAACCGAGCATTTTTTGAGATAAGTTAGCAGAACAAAGGATCTTCTCAGGAGAAGCCTTCAAGACCAACATTGAGAAGGCCACTTTACTCGAACTGTGGGAAATCTAATCTAATCTGATACAATTCAAACTTCATTAAATTTACAAACTGATCTCCACATTCTGCTGAGAAGTTGCTTTATTCACTCATGGATTGTAGGCATTATATGCTAAACCAACATTGATTGCATATTCCTAATTGCCCAGTGGGCAGTTAAGTATCAAATACTGGATTAGTGGTGCTGGAAGAGCACAGCAGTTAAGTATCAACCACATTGCTGTCAGTCTGGAGTCACATATAAACCAGATGAGGTAAGGATGGCAGATTTCCTTCCCTATTTGGCATTAGTGAACCGGATTTCTTTTTCCCTGAATATAATTTTGTAATTGGATTAATACATCACTGCTATCATCAACGCTGCTGGACCCTCTTTAATATACATGAATGGTATAGTTGATTCAAGAACCAACTTAGGCAGTTGGATGACCATATCTTCAATTTGTAAAGCTGAAATGTTAGTATGTCAAGCCACACTGTTATTGCAGGAACAATTTACTAGTTTTCTTAGTCTTACATCTAAGTGGGGAACAGTATTGTGAGTACGATCCTTAGCTGAAATGTGGCTGCTGGGCAGGTCAAATGGATCAGGCTGTCTTTCCTGATCTACCATTTTCTTATATTTCAATGGGCATTTAAGGGAATAGAGAAAGTGTTGAGTAAAGTAATCGTTGTGTTATGACTTTGCCTCGAACGTGATATTTTACCCGATGTAGCAATGCTTAATGTATCTACTATAACTTAGTTAATATTGATAATGTCATAGTGAGGAATCTGACAAGCATTTATTGCAACTCCTTGTTTACATTTTTGGACCATTGGAATCTTTTCTGCGGTAAAGGACGAATTGCACCTGAATTGGAAGGGGACTAATATAATGGCAGGAGGATTTGAGAGAGCTGCTCGGGAGGATTTAAACTAGTCAGGTGGGGGGTTGGGACCCAGGGAAATAGTGAGGAAAGAGATCAATCTGAGACAGGTACAATTGGGAAAAGGAGGAGTCAAACAGTCAGGGAAGACAGGAACAAAGCAGCGAACATGATAGGACTGATAAATTAGACTGCATTTACTTGAATGCAAGAGGCCTAACAGGGGAGACAAATGAACTCAGGGCATGGTTAGGAACATGGGACTGGGATATCATAGCAATTACACAAAAGTGGCTCAGGGATGGACAGGACTGGCAGCTTAATGTTCCAGGATACAAATGCTATAGGAAGGATAGAAAGGGAGGCAAGAGAGGAGGGGAAGTGGCATTTTAGATAAGGGATAGCATTACAGCTGGACATAGGAAGGATATTCTCGGGAATACATCCAGGGAAGTTATTTGGGTTGAACTGAGAAATAGGAAACTGACGATCACCTTATTGGGATTGTATTATAGACCCCCTAATAGTCAACAGGAAATTGAGGAACAAATTTAGAGGGAGATCTCAATAATCTGTAAGAATAATAGGGTGGTTATGGTCGAGAATTTTAACTTTTCAAACATAGAATGGGACTGCCAAAGTGTTAAGGGTTTAGATGAAGAGAAAGTTATTAAGAGTGCACAAGCAAATTTTCTGATTAAGTATGTGGATGTACCTACTACAGAAGATACAAAACTTGACCTACTCTTGGGAAATAAGGCAGGGCAGGTGACTGAGGTGTCAGTGGGGGAACAGTTTGCGACCAGCGAGCATAATTCTATTAGATTTAAAATAGTGATGGAAACAGATAAACCGGATATAAAAATAAAGGTTTTAAATTGGAGCAAGGCCAAGTTTGATGGTATTAGATAAATACTTTCAAAAGCTGACTGGGGACAGATATTCGCAGGTAAAGGGACAACTGGAAAATGGGAAGCCTTCAAAAATGAGATAGCGAGAGTCCAGAGACAGAATGTTCCTGTTAGGGTGAAAGGCAAGGCTGGTAGATGTAGGGAATACTGAATGATGAGAGAAATTGAGGTTTTGATCAAGAACAAGAAGGAAACATATGTCAGGCATAGACAGCAGAGATCAAGTGAATCCTTAGAAAACTATAAAGGCAATAGGAGTATACATAAGAGAGAAATCAGGAGAGCACAAAGGAGACATGAGATAGTTTTGCAAATAGGGTTAAGGAGATTTTATAAATATATTAAGGACAAAAGGGTAACTAGGGAGAGAATAGGGCCCCTCAAAGATCAACAAGGCAGCCTACCATAGGAGGTGGGGAAGATATTAAATGAGTATTTTGCATCAGTGTTACTGTGGAGAAGGACGTGAAAGATATAGAATGTGGGGAAATAATGGTGACACCTTGAAAAATGTCCAAATTATAGAGTAGGTAGTGCTGGATGTCTTAAAAGTGGATAAGTCGCCAGAACCTGATCACGTGTACCCAAGAACTCTGTGGGAAGCAATGAAAGCGATTGCTGGGACCCTTGCTGAGATTTTGGATCATCAATAGTCACAGGTGAGGTGCTGGAAGACTGTAGGTTGGCTAATGTGGTGCAACTAGTTAAGAAAGGTGATAAGGAAAAGTCAGGGAACTGCAGACCAGTGAGCTTGACATCGGTGGTTGGTAAGCTATTGGAGGGAACCCTGACAGACAGAATTTACATGCATTTGGAAAGGGAAGGACTGATTAGGGATAGTCAACATGGCTTTGTACGTAGGAAATCATGTCTCAGAAACTTGAATGAGTTTTTTGAAGAATTGACAAAGAAGATTGAAGAGGGCAGAGTGGTGGATATGATCTATATGGACTTCAGTAAGGTGTTTGACAAGGTTTCTCACAGCAGACTGTTAACAAGGTTAGATCTCATGGAATACAGGGAGAACTAGCCATTTGGATATAGAACTGGCTCGAAGGTAGAAGACAGAGGATGGTGGTGGAGGATTGCTTTTCAGACTGAAGGTCTGAGACCAATGGTGTGCCACAAGGATCGATGCTGGGTCCACTGCTTTTTGTCACTTAAATTATTTGGATTTGAACATAGGAGGTATAGTTGGTAAGTTTGGGAGTTGGAGGTTTAGTAGACAGTGAAGAAGGTTACCTCAGAGTATAATGGGATCTTGATCAGATAGGCCAATGGGCTGAGGAGTGGCAGATGGAGTTTAATTTAGATAAATGTGAGGTGCTGCATTTTAGAAAGGCAAATCAGAGCATGACTTATATACTTTCTGGTGAGGTCCTGGGGAGTGTTGCTGAACATAGAGACCTTGGAGTGCAGGTTCATAATTCCTTGAAAGTAGAGTCGCAAATAGATAAAATAGGGAAGAAGGTGTTTAGTATGCTTTCCGTAATGGTCAGAACATTGAGTACAGGGGAACCTCGATTATCCGATCATAATGAGCGGGTACTATTTCATTTGGACAATTGATTATTCGGTTCATCAATTAAATGACTTTCCACTAAGGCTTGGATTTTTAAAGTCTGCTCCCCATTCAGGAGGTAAGGCAGCAGCACAGTGCGTGAGACCCCATCCCCAACACCGCCGTCCCACCCCCAAATCCGTGCCACACCGTTCCTCACTCCCAAATCTGTGCCACACTGCTCCGTCACCCCAACCTCATGCAACATCTCCCACCCCCAACCCCCCACCCAACATTGCCCCCACCCCCAAACCCAACCCCCCAACACCGCCCCAACCCCGTGCAACACTGTCCCTGCTACCAACCCCGTGCAACACTGCCCCATGGCCCCAAGCCCGTGAAACACCACCTCCCGCCCCCAACCCCATGTAACACCACCCCCCGACCCCAACCCCGCCCAACATTGCCCCGCCTCCAAACCCGCCTCCCGCAACACCACCCCCAACCCCGTGCAACACCGCCCGAATTCAGAAAAGTTTTACAAGGATGTTGTCAGGGTTGGAGGATTTCAGCTGATAGGGAGAGGTTGAACAGGCTGGGGCTGTTTTCCCTGGAGCATCGGAGACTGATGGGTGACCCAATAGAGGTTTATAAAATCATGAGGGGAATGGATAGGGTAAGTAGATATGGTCTTTTCCCTGGGGTGGGGGAGTCCAGAACTAGTGAAAGTAGGTTTAGGGTGAGAGGGGAAAATATTAATTGGACCTAAGAGACAATATTTTCATGCAGAGGCTGGTGCATGTATGAAATGAGCTGCCAGAGGTTGTGGGGAAGGCTGGTACAATTACAACTATTAAAAGGCATCTGGACTGGTATACAAATAGAGAGTTTAGAGGTTTAGAGAGATATGGGCTAAGCGCTGGCAAATAGGACTATATTAGGTTAGGACAAGTTGGACTGAAGGGTCTGTTTCCATGCTGTACATCTCTATGACTCTATGTGCAAACATTACTTTCCTCAGGCACAATATATAACTTAATACAGGGTCCCTATCATATGTTAGTTTCAGTCTTGGTTCTATTGGTTTCTCTAACAATTCAACTTTCAATTTATTCTTACCTTTTTGGTTTGTGAATGATCGTGAATTGTTATTATTTACATTATTAGCTCAGTATCTACAGGAATGGAGACATATACCACCATTTCTACAGTATTGGCTAGATTTCTCATCATTCTTTGAGAAAGTGCTCATAGATCCATTTGCCGATTTTAAACTGAGTGTGTATTTAACTGTCAATCTTAATCAAATATCTGACTTTGATTTCTCCTGTTACCCCTGGCCAGAACCCTCTGAGTTAAGATGCCACTCACGTATATACACTACCTGAAGGATGTCCAGAGATCCTTCTAGATGCTGTGAATGTCACTTACTTAAACTTTTACTTTACACCTCTTTTGGCTTAACCATTTGCTAATAATAGGGTAGAGCTGGGGCTTTCTAATGCCAGCATCTAAGCCCCTTTAAGCACAGCACCTCCCCTTTTCTTGTTTCATGGCCATAGTTCTGACCAGTCTCTCAATCAGTCATCACAACCTCCATCTTTAGACTTCAGAAGCCTGGTACAAAATGATGACCACCAATACCTATGCAGTAATTCAAGAATGGATTTGTACATTAAATCCAGTTCCACACATTTTGTCACCATGCAGTTTTTAATGCCCTCACTGTCTTTCTTAATGGTCTTATTCATCTGGCCCAGGTTGGAGCAATCCAATATCCTTATATTGCTCGGATAGGTGTTCAAGCAGAGGTGGTACTGCACAATTAAACAATTTGCACAGTCCTATTGAGCGCTGTTCGAGGAGTTTCAGCAGTATATGGTGATCAGTTCCTTGAACCCAATCTGAACTCAGACTTCTGGGACAAAGCTGAAGTTAGACTAATGGTTCTCAAAGATTTGGCTGTCTAACTAAAAGATCTTTAATCAGCAATTCCACAGTATTCTCCCTCAGAAGTATAGGCAGTTTTTGATGGTTTACAGCCAGCATCATGGCCTTGATCTTAATTTTGGTCAAAAAGTGTGGCACTGGAAAAGCACAGCCGGTCAGGCAGCATCCAAGGAGCAGGAGAATCAACATTTCGGGCATAAGCCCTTCATCAGGAATGTCACTAATGTAGGGCTTATGCCTGAAACATTGATTCTCCTGCTCCTCGGATGCTGCCTGACTGGCTGTGCTTTTTCCAACACCACACTTTTTGACTCTAATCTCCAGCATCTACAGTCCTCACCTTTTCCTTGATCTTCATTTTGTTAACCCACAAAATGCCTCAGGGTCATGAGTTCCCCATGCAGACATATTGCCATGCCTTGATTAGTGCTGCACCCCTCCAATTTAGTGCCCACTAAACTACTTCATTTTGGGACGGTAATTTGTCATGTATGTAATTTAATCAGATCCTTTAATCCATCTGATAACTTTGCCTTGGTAAACAGGATGAAGTGGATCCCAGGTGGTGTTACAGGTGTTTAGATTAGATTACTTACAGTGTGGAAACAGGCCCTTCGGCCTAACAAGTCCACACCGACCCACCGAAGCGCAACCCCCCCAGACCCATTCCCCTACATTTACCCCTTCACCTAACACTACAGGCAATTTAGCATGGCCAATTCACCTAACTTGCACATTTTTGGATTGTTGGGAGGAAACCGGAGCACCCGGAGGAAACCCACGCAGACACGGGGAGAATGTGCAAACTCCACACAGAGAGTCGCCTGAGGCAAGAATTGAACCTGGGTCTCTGGCGCTGTGAGGCAGCAGTGCTAACCACTGTGCCACCGTGCCACCATGCTGTCCACTGTGTATTAGCACCGATCTCAGCAAGGCACAAGAAGCAACTTTACAACTTTCTTGGGCAGGTTATAACCGCATAATTTCCAGAGTTGGGTGGGTTGCCAATAGTTCACTCCTTCCAAGTTCTGGATTAATCAAACTCAGGCCTCTCACCTCCCTGTTCATCTGCCTTGGCACAGTTCCAAAATGAAAATTCTCAATTCTAAGTCATCCATTAAGTCTTGAGTCAGTACATTGATTTAAACATGTGGCTAGCTGCACCTCTTGCAAGTCTATATTGATGAGAGTATATTTTAATCCTCAGGTTCACAACTTGTACGATCTTTGCACTTTTCACACTATCCACAAGGCCTAATAATTATTGCTAAAGATTTACCATGAATTTAGAACTGAATTATTGCCATTGAATCATATCCTGTTCATTTCTGTAGCTTATAGTTCCTTACTCCAGTAGCAATACAATTATTCCAGTCATCAATCAGCTGATTAACATTGTGCACTGCGTACTGATGGTAGTTATTGCAATTGCCCTTTAACTCTTTGATGATAGATCACTTCTAATATATTCACAGTAACATCATCTTTGGGTTCTGTCCACAGGATGCTCTCTGCAGGCGGCAACACAGCAATAGGACACTGTGTAAACTTTACATAATCATGTTAAGGTATTTTACATCAAGAGTTAAATCATGTTGAGATACGCTCTTGCCAATCTTGACCGTGAAGTTTTGTTTCCTGTATGAAGGAAGAGAGTAAGAATGGTTTGGAGGGATATGGGCCGGGTGTTGGCAGGTGGACTAGATTGGGTTGGGCTATCTGGTCAGCATGGATTAGTTGGACTAAAGGGTCTGTTTCCATGCTGTACATTTCTATGACTCTAAGTATAAGTTACAGGATGCAGGAAGGTGCTCTTCCTGATGTACACACTAGGCACCCCTCATGCTGCTGTTGTTACCAGAAAGATGTTCACAACTACTGCCATGCATTGGTTGCCATTGATCTGATTTTATTTTCAGGCAAACAATGAAGGGGCATGCTTCTCTCCCTCCTGCTAGCAGAAAAATGTACAGAATGTATGCAAACCAAACTTGAGGTGACACACAAAATGCTAATGTTTTCATATTCAGTCAATGTTTTAAAAAAATATTAATAGTGTTTGAAAGCTCGTCCACTTTATAAATGGGTGTGTTACATTGCTATCCATGTGACTGGGAATGGGAGCTTCTTAGGCAGTGACACTTAATTAACTCTAATCCTAATTTCTATACTTACAAATCCCTATGATGACCTTTGCTTCGACAATTGTTTCCAGCATAGTGTTTTGCTGTCTGGTTTAACATCAAAAAAAAGTTTTACTATCTTATCTCTTTAGTGAGATTTGGAGAAATTGTACAGTCCAATACAGGCGACTGACTGTGTGGAGTTTGCACGTTCTCCCCGTGTCTGCGTGGGTTTCCTCCGGGTGCTCCGGTTTCCTCCCACAGTCCAAAGATGTGCAGGTCAGGTGAATTGGCCATGCTAAATTGCCCGTAGTGTTAGGTAAGGGGTAGATGTAGGGGTATGGGTGGGTTACGCTTCGGCGGGGCAGTGTGGACTTGTTGGGCCGAAGGGCCTGTTTCCACACTGTAAGTAATCTAATCTAATTATTAATATCATATCTTTAATCATCAGGAAGTGATGGACGATATCATTAACAGTGCTATCAAGCAACACGTGCTCAGCAATAACCTGCTTAGTGACATTGAGTTTGGATTCTACTAGGGCCACTCAGCTACTGACCACATTACAGTCTTGGTTGAAACATGGCAATCAGTTCAAAACAGCTAGATTCCAGTGGGGAGGTGTAAGTGACAGCCCTTGACATCAAAGCTGCATTTGATTGAGTGTAGAGTCATGGAGCTCTAACAAAACTGGAATTAATGGAATCAGAGGACAAACTCTCCACTGGTTGGGATCATACTTGGCACATAGGAAGATGGTTGTAATGTTGGAGATCAATCATCTCAGCTCCAGGACATCTCTGCAGGCGTTTCTCAGGGTATTGTTCGAGATGCTCAACCATCTTCAGCTACTTCATCAATGACCTTCCCTCCATCAAAAGCTCAGAAGTGAGGATGTTCTCAGATGATTGCACAATATTCAGGGCCATTCACTACTCCTCAGATACTGAAGCAATCCATGTTCAAATACAACAGACGTGAACAATATCCAGGCTTGTGTTGCCAAATGGCAAGTAATGTTTATGCCACAAAAATGCCAGGCAAGGGAGACAGAGAGTTGTGGTGAAGTGGTGGTTGCCAGTTGTGTTCTACATGGATCAATTCTGGGTCGTCTTTTGTTTGCATTTATATAAATGATTTGGATGAACATGCAGAAGCTATGGTTAGTAAGTTTGCAGATGACACCAAAATTGGTGGCAAATTAGACATTGAAGAAGGTTTTCTGAGATTACAAAGAGATCTTGAACAAATTGGTCAATGGACTGAACAATGGCAGATGGAGTTCAATCTGGATAAATGCAAGGTATTGCATTTTGGTACACTGAAAAAGGGTAGGGCTTATACATAATTCTTTGAAGTTTGCATCACATATAGACAGGATGATTCAAAAAACAGTTGGCATGCGTGCCTTCATTGCTGAATTGTTTGACTATACGAGTTAAGTCATGTTGAGGTTGTACAGGACATTGGTGCGGCCTTTTTGGGAATACGGTGTCCAGTTCTAGTTGCCCAGTTACAGGAAAGATATTATTTAGCTGGAAAGGGTTCAGAAGAGATTTACCAGGATGTTGCTGGGTATGGAAGGCTTGAGTTGTAAAGAAAGACTGGAATCTTTTTTGTTGGAGCGTAGGAGGTTGAGAGGTGACTTTGCCAAAGTTTATAAAATAATGAGGGCTATAGATGGATTTAATAACAGTTGTCTTTTTTGTAGGATGGGGGATTTCAAGACTAATGGGCGCACTCAAGGTGAGAGGACAGAGATAAAAAAAACATGAGGGCCAATTTGTTTTACACAGATGCTGATTCATAAGTGGAATGAACTTCCTGGAGTGATTGATGCGGGTTCAATTACACATTTCAAAGACATTTGGAAAAGTTGATGAATAGGAAGAATTTGGATGGAAATACGTCAGGAGGAGGCAGGTGGGACTAGTTTAGTTTGGGATTCTGTTCAGCATGGACTGATGGGTCTGGTCCTGTGCTGTACGACTCCATGATTCTATGTCTAAGAGGCAATCTAACCACTGCCACTTGACATTCAATGGTATTAGCAACTCTGAATCCCCTGCTGTCAACATCCTGTGGTAGACAAGCAGGAGGTTGGAAGAACACAGCAAGCCAGGCAGCATCAAGAGGTGGAGAAGTCAATGTTTCGGGCATAACCCTTCTTCAGGTCCAGAAATTCAAGTGGACTTGCCATATAAATACAATGGTTCCAAAAGCAGGTCAGAGGCTCAAAATACTGCGAGTAACTCAACTCCTGATTCCCCAAACACTGTCCGCCATCTACAACGCACAAGAGAGGAGTGTGATGGAATATTCCTCACAGGCCAAGGTGTGTGTAGCTCCAACAGCACTTAGAACATTTGACACCATCCAGGACAAAGCATCTGCTTGTTTGGCACCACATCCACAGGCATCTCAATTGCTCTACTGCTGACACTCAGTAGCAACAGCGTATATTATCTACAAGATGCAGTGCAGAAATTCACCAAAGATCTTTTTTACGGGCAGCACGGTGGCACAGTGGTTAGCACTGCTGCCTCACAGCGCCAGAGACCTGGGTTCAATTCCCGCCTCAGGCAACTGACTGTGTGGAGTTTGCACGTTCTCCCCGTGTCTGCGTGGGTTTCCTCCGGGTGCTCCGGTTTCCTCCCACAGTCCAAAGATGTGCAGGTCAGGTGAATTGGCCATGCTAAATTGCCCCTAGTGTTAGGTAAGGGGTAGATGTAGGGGTATGGGTGGGTTGCGCTTCGGCGTTCGGTGTGGACTTGTTGGGCCGAAGGGCCTGTTTCCACACTGTAAGTAATCTAAATCTAAATCTAAATCTCAGACAAAATCTTCCAAATATATGACTGCTGACATCTGGAAGGACAAATGCAGCAGATACATGGGAACACCACTGCCAGTAGGTTCCCCTCCAAGCCACTCACCATCCTGACTTGGAAATATCTTACTGCTCCTTCATTGTCGCTGAGTCAAGAAATGGAAGTCCCTCTCTAGAGGCTACCTACAGCACATGGACTGCAGCGGTTCAAGAAGGCAGTTCACCTCCATTTTCTCAAGGGCAGCGAGAGATGGGCAATAAATGCTGGCCACATCCATGTTCATGATTGAACAAAACAAAGCAGAATTCAAACATTTCTTTTTGACTTTGCTCGTCTGTTTTGTTTTACCTTAGATAAAACATTTTCTGAACAGTAACTTTTTAAATAAAGCTACACTTTTACATTACAAAATCATGAAAATGCAAATAATGCTATTGAGCTGACAAGTTCCCTCAAATACTGAATTTATTTCTCTTCAAAAGCGATCTTCCGTTTCATGTTCTCTGAAACTATTGAGACTGTGTGTCTATGACAATTATTATTTTAAGAAAAACTCAATAAACCTGAATGGATTAATTTAATTCATGTATTTCAGTGCCTCTGATTAAACTCTTGAAGTTACTGGAAATCTTACAACATCAGTAAGAAGAAATAAAGGATCCATTCTGGTTCAGGCAGAATGCATTGATTGACTGACACGATAGTGTGCCATTCTAGCAGACAGAGTTAACTCCACTGTTTTTCGAAATGGGTGAAACAAATCCATCTCTATTTAATGCATATGTATAATTCTATGTATTTTTTAAAAGGAAAAATAATTTCCTGAATAATTGAGAGCAAACCTCTACTTCAAACTCTACCTTTTATAAAGCAAAACGTTTGCAGTGTTTTAATTTTATTTCTTTCTACAGTTTTTATAGGCTTTTTTTTCTCTAGTGTGGTCATCCCAAATTTAGCTCATTAACTACTGACCACACCCCTGTGGTACTCTTCTTTTCTGATGCTAGCCCAATTCTCTCATTGGTGTTGCTGGACACTGTTGCGACCAATGGTTGCTGGACAGGGATCCTGATGCCAACTTAAAAAGGCCATTGTGCACCTTGTCAAGCACTGCCACTCCAAAGCTGTCTTGTATGGTGTGTGAAATTTTCCCCAGAGGGAGCAGTTAAGGGAAAATCGACATGCCATTTTTTGGGTAGACACCTGAAGGTCCTGATAAATGGTGTGGTACAAACAAAGACCATCTATTTCCCCTGGCATTTATCGAGGAGGCCATGACACCAGACCCTACAGTCCAGTCTGAAGTTGCCATAGTGTCAGTACAGTCTCAGCCATCTGGAGGAAAGCCAAGCAGTATAGAGAAGGTCCATGATTTGCTTTGCTGCACCAGGATAAGTACTACCATCTTCTCTTCGAGATTTCACATTCATTCAATCTCTGCTGCTACACCCACCTCTCACCAGGCCTCTCTACTAGGCTCACTATTGCATGCAATATCTTTCCTTAATCACTCATTCATCCTGTTCATCCTGCTAAGTACATCCTTGCCAATAGAAAACAAGATTATTTAGGCCAAAACAGAAATTGCTAGAGAAACTCAGTAACTCTGGTAGCATTGTGGAGAGAAAGCAGAGTTAGCATTTCAACATTGTTGAACAAAGGTTCTGTTTCTAATCTTAAACATTCACAGTTCTTTGTTTTTAGCGTTTAACTCACTGCCATATTTCTTCCAGGTATGTCTACATACAGAATTTCTGCTCCTTTCTCCAACAAGATTTCCATTTTAACCTTCCTTCTTTTTCACCATTGTTACTTTTGTTTTCTGTCCTTGTGTTTGACAAGGTATTTACCGAAGTTTGTTTCCACATTTCATTCCTTAGTGATTGCCTCTAGCTCAGACTAACCCAAATGGATTCCAACTGAAGTTTCATTCTTTGTGTTTCAAATCTACCCAGGATTATAGGTAGCTCTCTGACATACAATGCTCTTCAGACAGCTGTTCTTCCCACATCCTGAAATTCATACTCAGTGCCATATGCTGCTATATGGACGTTGTCAACCTCTCTCCTCATTAGCACTGCTTCATGATATCTCAGAATTGTCCTGCCTCTCAGTTCCACACTATTGTTCCTCCATGGCCTCTGTGGCTTCTACTCACTAGCTTAGGACACCTCACCAACTTTGCATATCCTCACCAGCACTAAGAACTGTGCCATCCACTTTCATCTGAATTAAACCCTCCCTTTCTCTCCTGTCTATTAAACAAATCATCAGTCAGGGTATTAATTACATTTTCAGTGGTCTAATTCTACTACAAGGTACTCATGTGACACAGCTAATGTTGTCTATCATTGGCAAAGATCCCCCGAGTCATGTTATATTGACAAAATCAAGCAGACACTATGACAACAGATGAATGGACACCACTCAACAATCACCAGGCAGGGATGTTCTCTCCCAAATTGGGAACACTACAGCAGTCAAGGACATTTAGCCTTGGATCTTCAGGTGAATGTCTTCCAAGATGGACTTCAGGGTACATAACAATGCAGAGTCACTGAGCAGACATTGATAGCCAAGTTTGGTACCCATCAGGACAGCCTCAACCAGGATGTTGAGTTCATGTCATATTACAGATAACTCCACCACACCATACACTCTCTCACACACACACACACACCATGATCTGTAGGCAATGTGACATTTTATAAATTCCTACTAATCTTACACCTTTAATGGATTGTCTGAGCTAAGATGTCACCATTTTTCTTAAATACTGATAAAACCTTAAGTTATCTCAGGACAGTGACTTTAAAGAAATTCTGGGATTTACATGTTAATCAATCAAAACCTGCATCCCCATTCTAAGTGAGTAAAGACTTAACAGCAATCTAAGTTTGTTCAATACATCACGTCAGTTGTAGAACACTTTGATCTCCTACTACAAATTCTGTGTCCTGTCCCAGCTACCTGATGAAAAAAACAGTACTCTAAAAGCTTGTACTTTCAAATGGACTAAGACCCAATGTTGTGTGACTTTTAACTTTATCCATCCTAGTCAAACACCAGCACCCCCACATCATGGCGACCATGAGACAAACACAGCACACATGACTCAACCACACCAGGTTTACATTCATTGATAGGAAAGGAATAAAAGCATGATTGCATGATTCAGAGTAATTAATACATTACAAGGGTGAATAATATATTGACTAACAGAGCTTTGTACTGTTAGCATGTCCGGGTATCAGCTGACCATGTGGCATGTGAAGTTAATAATATGGAAAGCATTGTCTTCTGAAAGTTGTACTTCAATTGTTGAAATCTGATCCTGATTTATGAGTTTGTGTTTGTACATCTCAACACTTGCCTTGCTACCAACGTTATGGTGTTCTACTATTTTGTCTATCATCTGTGTTCTGTTCTGGGGCCTGGCTTGATCTTTGGAAATAGCTTTTAGCTATGTATGCCCAATGTTATATGCAACATGAAGACTTCAAGGAAAGTCGGACAGCTTTTGAGCAATAAAACACATCAGTTGCAGATCTTGTTGGGTTTGGGCTAACTGTTGGTTTTGTCTGTACCTAAAGCATTTTGTTAACCAGGCTTCAAATCTGTGTTCCTCCTTTCACAATCCATCAATGTTATGGTCCTATTTCTTGGCCAAAATATCCTTTCTAAAGGCTTTAATTGTTCAGAGGTTATGACTATTTCAATGAATGTGTATGCGATTTGGTCTTCAGAGAAGTCACATTGGTGCCCTTTGCTGTAACATCTTCCAATAAACTGGTTAGGAGACTTGTGGAGGTGCAGACTGTATTTCAGTCTGTTAATCCTGAAATTAATTCCTATCTTCAGCTAGTTTTTGAGAGCGTTGCAAACCTCGTCTGGATTTTTATGAAAAACAAACAAATCTGTCCATTGTGTCAAGCAGCTCCTTGCCTATGGCAAATAAGATTGTTAAATCTCCTTTGTTAGGACCACCTATTATTTTGTGTAAAATAGAATAGATATTTAGCTGAATAGTTGTAATTCAGTAAAGTTGTCATTGGATGCTGCCCAATTCATAATTAAGTTTCTATTTTATACAATTATGATATAAATATGTTGGAATATGTTGAAAAACGTTGGGCTCTGATATTGTATCAATGTAAACTTGTTCTTTCCTTAAACACAAACGATGTAGATGATACATATATAATAACCATCAAGAACAGGGAGTTCTTCCAAATTCTGTGCTGCACTTTGGGTTGCAGTTCAAAAGCACACCAAGCCTTTTTTTTCAATTGATACAATCTTAACAATTTATTTTGTCTTGACAGATCTTATATTCTATGCAAAAAATAAATCAGTTCTGTTTCCTTGGTGATCAGTGCCCTAAATATAGATCTGTACAGTTGTCTGTACTCACAGAAATTAATGTTGTGTATGATTCCTCTGTTGTCCAAAGCTGTTGTGTGATTAGTCTTTAATTGTCTTCAGCATATCCGACAGAAAGACAGTAGGCTCTTTTATAAGTGGCTGACACTGATACCGTTCTGCAGATCTCTGTGGGTTTTTTTTTGACGTGTTAATATTTCCGTTATCTATGTAACATAAGTGGGCATGGATACTATAGTATTAAAGAATCCAATAGATATGTGTTAAAAATAACTATTATATTATAGAGGAGTATGTTTCCAGTAGAGTGTCATATTTCAGGTGACCTGAGGAAAATGGTATATGAGATCTTCAAATCCTCAGATCATGAATTGGATTCTGGGTAATCCAAGATGGAGGAAGGGAAAATTTTCTGGCTGTAAGAGCTGCTCCTTTTTTTGAGGTATTTTAGGTGTTGGAGGTGATTTCCTCGAATTCCAGGAGCAGCAATTACTGTTTTATATGCTGTGGCATTGTTTTGGAACTTTGGAAAAAAATGTCAAAACAATAGCAGATTAAAAGGGAGACGAGCAGACAAAGGAAGCACATGGTGAAGATAGTGCAGGAGAGAGAGAGAGAAAGAGAGAACCTGCACAATTACTGCCTTTGCTGTTTGATTTCGTGTATCGCTGGACATCGGAGTACATCTGGGAAAATTAACAAACAGTGAAATTCACAACTAATCTTGGAGGAACTGTTGGGCAAAGTTCACAGCACAGAATCAGATAAGTTAATTGTTGTTTTAAGTCTGTCCAAGAGAAAGGCTGCAGTAGTGAGTATAGTGGGTTCTTTCTTGATTAAATGTTTTTGGAGATAAGTCTCTTGATTAAACTTAAAATATAAGTCATAGCTATTAAGTTAACCTGGGGAAGTGTTTGTAGAGGAATAAGACAGTGTTATTTCCTGGGTCTGTAGATTGTGAAGGAGCAAAAATGGCCTTTGCAGTGATATCGCTGCTGAAAATGTGTTGCTGGAAAAGCGCAGCTGGTCAGGCAGCATGCAAGGAGCAGGAGAATCAACGTTTCAGACATGCATCCTTCTTCAGGAATTTTGAGGGCAGGTAAGAGGCCAGTACGGGGTGTCCAGGTGAATGGGGTGTGTTGGAGGCGGGCGAAGGGCTCATGCCCGAAACGTCGATTCTCCTGCTCCTTGGATGCTGCCTGACCTGCTGCGCTTTTCCAGCAACACATTTTCAGCTCTGATCTCCAGCATCTGCAGTCCTCACTTTCTCCTTTGCAGTGATATGTACTTCTTGTCAGATGTGGGAGTTAAAATAGAGTTTAAGGGTTACTGCGGATTATATCTGTCATAAATGGTGTTGGATGCAAATCTTATCAGATCAAGTGGATCGGTTGGAGAGACAGATAGAAGCGATGAGAAATTTGCAACAGCAACAGTATGTGATGGATGGCAGTTATAGGAAGGGGGGAAGTCTCAGATACAGTCACATAGATGGGTTAACTCCAGGAAGGGTGAGAGAGGTCGGCACCTAGGGCAGGAGTCTTTTGTGGATATACCCATTTCAAACAGGTATGCTGTTTTGGAAAATGTAGGGGGTGATGGATCCTCAGGGGAACGTAGCACGAACAGCCAAGTCATTGGTATTGCGACTGGCTCTAATGCAGCGAGGGGTACGTCGGCTTCCAAGAGATCAATTGTGTTACGGGATTCTGTAGTCAGAGGTACAGACAGACGTTTCTGTGGCCAATAGAGAAGAAGCAGAATGGTGTGTAGTTTCCCTGGTGCCAGGATCAAGGATGTCTCAAAGAGGGTGCAGAATGTTCTCACTGGGGAGAGGGGCCAGCAGGAGGTCATTGTCCACATTGGAACCAAAGACATTGGAAGGAAAAAGGTTGAGACTCTGAAGGGAGATTACAGAGAGTTAGGCAGAAATTTAAAAAGGAGGTCCTCAAGGGTAGTAATATCTGGATTACTCCCAGTGCTACGAGCTAGAGAGGGCAGGAATAGGAGGATAGAGCAGATGAATGCATGGCTGAGGCACTGGTATATGGGAGAAGGATTCACATTTTTGATCATTGGAATCTCTTTTGGGGTAGAAGTGACCTATACAAGAAGGATATATTGCACCTAAATTGGAAGGGGACTAATATTCTGGCAGGGAAATTTGCTAGAACTGCTTGGGAGGATTTAAACCAGTAAGGTGGGGGGCAGGGGACCCAGGGAGATAGTGAGGGTCTCTTTCTGAGATGGGTACAGCTGAGAACAGAAGTGAGTCAAACAGTCAGGGCGGGCAGGGACAAGGTAGGACTGATAAATTAAACTGCATTTATTTCAATGCAGGGGGCCTAACAGGGAAGATAACAAGAATTCAGAGAAAGTATGTTCCTGTCAGGTTGAAAGGGAAGGCTGTTAGGTATAGGGAATGCTGGATGACTAAAGAAATTGAGGGTTTGGTTAAGAAAAAGAAGGAAGCCTATGTCTTGTATAGACAGGATAGATCGAATGAATCCTTCGAGTATAAAGGAAGTAGGAGTTTACCTAAGAGGGAAATCAGGAGGGCAAAATGAGGACATGAGATTGATTTGGCAAATAGAATTAAGGAGAATCCAAAGGACTTTTACAAATATATTAAGGACAAAAGTGTAACTAGGGAGAGAATAGGGCCCCTCAAAGATCAGCAAGGTGGCCTTTGTGTGGAGACACAAAAAATGGGGGAGATACTAAATGAATATTTTGCATCAGTATTTACAGTGGAAAAGGATATGGAAGACATAGACTGAAGGGAAATAGATGGTGACATCTTGCAAAATGTCCAGATTACAGAGGAGGAAGTGCTGGATGTCTTGAAACGGTTAAAATTGGGTAACTCCCCAGGACCTGATCAGGTGTACCCAAGAACTCTGTGGCAAGCTAGAGAAGTGATTTCTGGGCCTCTTGCTGAGATATTTGTATCATCGATAGTCACAGATGAGGTGCCAGAAGACTTGAGGTTGGCAAACATGGTGCCATTGTTTGAGAAGGGCGGTAAAGACAAACCAGGGAATTATAGACCAGTGAGCATGACCTCGGTGGTAGGCAAGTTGTTGGAGGGAATCCTGAGGGACAGGATGTACATGTATTTGGAAAGGCAAGGACTGATTCGGGATAGTCCACATGGCTTTGTGCATGGGAAATCATGTCTCACATACTTGATTGAGGTTTTTGAAGAAGTAACAAAAAAGATTGATGAGGGCAGAGCAGTAGATGTGATCTATATGGACTTCAGTAAGGCGTTTGACAAGGTTCCCCATGGGACACTGATTAGCAAGGTTAGATCTCATGGAATACAGGGAGAACTAGCCATTTGGATACAGAACTGGCTCAAAGGTAGAAGATAGAGGATGGTGGTGTAGGGTTGTTTTTCAGACTGGAGACCTGTGACCAGTGGAGTGCCACGAAGATCGGTGCTGGGTCCTCTACCTTTTGTCATTTACATAAATTATTTGGATGCGAACATAAGAGGTACAGTTAGTAAGTTTGCAGATAACACCAAAATTGGAGGTGTAGTGGACAGCGAAGAGGGTTACCTCAGATTACAACAGGATCTGGACCAGATGGGCCAATGGGCTGAGAAGTGGCAGATGGAGTTTAATTCAGATAAATGTGAGGTGCTGCATTTTGGGAAAGCAAATCTTAGCAGGATTTATATACTTAATGGTAAGGTCCTACAGAGTGTTGCTGAACAAAGTGACCTTTGAGTGCAGGTTCATAGCTCCTTGAAAGTGGAATCGCAGGTAGATAGGATATTGAAGAAGGCTTTTGGTATGCTTTCCTTTATTGGTCAGAATATTGAGTACGGGAGTTGGGTGGTCATGTTGCGTCTGTACAGGACATTGGTTAGGCCACTGTTGGAATATTGCGTGCAATTCTGGTCTCCTTCCTATCAGAAAGATGTTGTGAAACTTGAAAGGGTTCAGAAAAGATTTACAAGGATGTTGCCAG
Source organism: Chiloscyllium punctatum (assembly GCF_047496795.1). Taxonomy (NCBI): domain Eukaryota; kingdom Metazoa; phylum Chordata; class Chondrichthyes; order Orectolobiformes; family Hemiscylliidae; genus Chiloscyllium; species Chiloscyllium punctatum. The sequence goes on from NC_092747.1 coordinate 85,275,740, forward strand.
GGTTGGAGGATCAGAGCTATAGGGAGAGGCTGAACAGGCTGGGGCTGTTTTCCCTGGAGTGTCGGAGGCTGAGGGGTGACCTTATAGAGGTTTACAAAATTATGAGGGGCATGGATAGGATAAATAGACAAAGTCTTTTCCCTGGGGTCAGGGAGTCCAGAAATAGAGGGCATAGGTTTAGGGTGAGAGGAGAAAGATATAAAAGAGAGCTAAGGGGCAACCCTTTCACGCAGACGGTGGTACGTGTATGGAATGAGCTGCCAGAGGAAGTGGTGGAGGCTGGTACAATTACAACATTTAAGAGGCATTTGGATGGGTATATGAATAGGAAGGGTTTGGAGGGATATGGGCTGGGTGCTGGCAGGTGGGACTAGATTGGGTTGGGATGTCTGGTTGGCATGGACCGAAGGGTCTGTTTCCATACTCTACATCTCTATGACTCTCTGACTCTATATGCTGTGATGCAGTGATTATATCATGAGCATGTTTTAAAAGCATACCAACACACTGGCAGTGAGACGTAATGCAATGTTCTGAGCCTGTTCTCTAAGTACAGATTGGCTGGGAATTTGGCTCAGGAAACAGCTCAGACGCTTCACTAAATGCACTTTGCATTAGGCATGCCTGGCATTCCAGAACTTGAGGACCAACTTCCCTATTCCCCAATCCACTTTCTTTTCTCAGCTTGAAATTTCTCTTTGTGGTTATAGATTTTGTAGGAAGATAAAGAACATCCAGCAAACAATGATACACCTGAATACCCTGTTGCTGGAAGGGGATTGTTATACTTTAGTGCCTTACTGAACCCAGTTGTATTATGTGATCTGCTCATGCCTGTGACTAACACCACAGTTTCTTTAATTATAGCAGAAAAACATAGGATAAGTCTCCCAGGAGTTGTCTTTACATACTCCAATGACCTTCGAATGAATCTGTATTGGAAGAAGGACAGCGTGTAATTTTTTTCTTTGTTTTAATTTTGTTCTAGTGGTCACTGAACAACCGTAAATTTGAGAATGGAAATATTTTCTGTTTGTGAAGATAGTAGGGAGAATCTCAGATGAGTACAATCAATCTAATAATTGGTTAGTCAGAATTATTACGAAAGAGCTGAGTCTCTTCACTTCCAGGTTGAATTGATGGGGTCACAGAGAGCTTATAGTTGCGTTTAGCTCTGGGTTAAAAAGAAAGGAGTAAAGACTTATATTCATACAGAACCTTTCCCAAACTCAGGGGATTTCAAAATGCTTGGGCAGTGAAGTACTGCTGAAGTGTAATAACTATTACAAAGCAGGAAATGATGCAGCTAATTTGCAAACAGGATACCCTTGCAAAACACTAATGTGAAAATGAAAGACCCCCTGCTTTTTGTGAGGAACACAGCTGATGCTGCCCTAATAAAAATAAAGTATGATATATGCTGGAAATCTGAAATAAAAAGTACAAACTGTTATAGGATCTGAACAGGTCTGGCTGCAGCTTTGTAGAGAGAAACAGAATTAATGTATCAAGTCTAACGTGACTCTTCTTCAGAACTGCCCATTCTTCAGAACAGGACAGTGGAACCTTTGACGTTTACCTTAGATGATAGACTGGACTTTGCTCGAATCAATTGGAGTATTAGCCAAGACTTTTGCGCCCAAGACTTGGAATAAAGTGGGACTTTAACCCAAAACTTCTGAAACACGCCTGGGTATAAACAATTGAACCATGGCTGATGTTCAAGCCATAAATTAGAGACTAAGTTAAATACCTAAACTAACCACATGGGAACCTACCATCTGTTGCAAGGCCTATTTGATATAATGGGCTACAAAGTGAAACAGAACAGAATTGTGGACAAAAATATATCCCTCCCAGATGCGCTCAATACATTTACATGCTCAGTTCAAACAGGAAGTCAGTGGAATGATGTAACCTGCCCTGACAGCCTCGGATGCATCTGTTCCCTCAGTCACTGCTGCAGATGTCTGATTGGCCTTAATAAGAGTGAACCCAAGGAAAGGGACTGGCCCAGATAGAGTCCCAGCTGCACACTCAGATCCTGCACAGACCAGCTGATGGGAGTATTCGCAGACATCTTTAACCTCTCCTTACCACAATCTGAAGTCGCCACCTGCTTCAAGAAAACCACCGTCTTCCTGGTACCAAAGAAAATACATGCAATGTGCTTCAATGATTACTGCCCAGAGGCTCTGATTTCCATAATAATGAAGTGCTTTGAGAGGTTAGTCATGGCTCGCATCAACTCTAGCCTCCCCATTTGCCTTAATGCAATTTGTCTACCAGTGTAACAGGTCCATGGCAGATGCCATCTCCCTAGCCCTACACTCATCCCTGGAGCATCTGGATAACAAGAGTACCAACATCAGGCTTATTGACAGTTCCACCTTCAATGCTATAATCCCAGACAAATTAATCTCCAAACTCAGAGACAGAGGTCTTTACTCCAACCCCTGCAAATTGATCCTTGATTTCTTGACCCACAGACTGCAGTCAGTGAGGCTGGACAACAGCACCTCCTTCACGATAATCCTCAACACCAGCACGGGTGTTGTAAGGATGTGTACCCAGCCCCTTACCATACTCTCTGTACACTGTGGCCAAATTTCATCTGAACTCCATTTACAGGTTTGCTGATAACACCACCATTATAGTCAGGATATCAAACAATGACAAGAGAGAATACAGGAAAGAGATAGAGTGCTTGATAGCTTGGTGTAAAGATAATAATTTCTCCCTCAACATCAAGAAAACTAAAGAGCTAAATATGACTTCAGGAAGCGAAAAAGGAGGATATGCCTCTTTCTGCGTCAAATGGAGCTCAGGTAGAGGTGGTCAAGAGTGTCATGTTCCTTGGCGTGATTATCACCAACAATCTATCCTGGACCACCCACATTGATGTAACAGTCAGGAAGGCACAAAAATGCCTCTTCTGCCTTGGGAGACTAAGGAAATTTGGCATATCCATAAAGCATCTAATTTTTTACAGAAATACCATAGAAAACATTCTGTATGGGTGCATCACGGTTTGGTATGCCAACTTCTCTGTACAGGATTGAAATAAACTATGGAGAGTTGTAAAAACAATTCAGGCCCTTACACAAGCAAACCTTCCATCCATTAACTCCATATACACTTCTCACTACTTTGGAGTGGCAGCCAACATTATCAAAGACCTCTCCCACCCTGGTTATAATTTCTCCCAACCTATTTCATCAGACAAGATACAAAAGCTTAAACACACGTGCTAACAGGTTCAAGACCAGCTTCTACTCAACTGTTAGTAGACTGCTGAATGGACCTCTCAAATTTCAAACCTAATGTTGATCGTGCTTTTCATGTGTCTTCTTTACACCTGTAACTTTATATTCCACGTTCTATTCTATCACTCTACGTTCTTTGTATGTTATGATCTGCCTGTGTTGCATACAAAACAAAACTTTTCACTGTACCTCAGTACGTGTGATGATAATAATTAAATTAAATCAAATCAAATCATTAATGTTAAACTTAATGGCTACTTAATCATTAACACAGACAATGGCATAGCTTGGTCACTGCTAACTTAAGCCAAAATTACTTGGTAAATTTAAAACAAAAGAAGAACATGCCACAATTCTGTGGAAGGGGCCGGAGAATCGGATTAGTTTTAGATACTTGAGATAACAGCCGACAGAGCAATTACTTCCTAGAAACAAGAAATGTGGAAGTCACAGGGGGTCAGGCAGCAACACCAGAGCTGATAAAGTGGCATTGAGACTCAAACCATGCTCTCTCTTCACAAATGCTGCCTGACCTGTTGTGATTTCCAGCAGTTTTGCTTTCAGTACAGATTCCAGCATCTTCAATAATTTGATCCCACATGAAGAGAAATTATTTATTTTAATGATGCAAAATCACATACTTTATTGTGCAAACTGCATCTCAGGCAGCATATCTGAAAGCTAGCTTTAAAAGCTTTAATGACAACATTTCTTTTTGATTGTAAGTTTATATTTTTGTCATTAAATCCTGCTAATGTCTCAGCCACCGTTCCATAACAGAGTTGAATACTTGTGATCTCATTGCACTGCAAAGAACAATAATGCTACAAAGTCATCAGTTCCTTGGGATATCTGCACCACAGCAAAGTTTTGCTTCAGCTTAGATGGTTGATTTCCATGAACAGAACAACAGCACTGCAAGCTAATTAAGTTGATATAACATCCTGTCCCATTAAACAGGAATAGATTTGATGTGATATACATGAACATTAAAAAAAATTCTTGTATTAATAGTAATGAGTACATTGTGGACTGATTGGGAAACATTCTTAAGTTTTCTGAATATTTTTGCTTCAGCTTGTACTATGTAAATCAGAATCAGTCCAATCAGGAGCACTTCTTAACAGTGCTATTAACTAACATGACCACTGGCCAAATGGAATGCTAATAGAGTTGGAGAGCTATCACGTTTGGAAAGAAACCACAGTGAAGAACATTGCATTTGTGTTTTTGTGCTGCTCAGCTTAAAAAAAAGTAAAATAAATTTATTGCCATTTAAATAATGCTGTATGATTGTTTACACACCATGAACAAATACAGGCCGTCTTTGTTTTTCATTCACTCCAAAAAAAAACCCCTTCAGCAACCCCTCAATATGATTCTGTCAGTAAATTCTAGAGTATGGCATAAACTTGCAAATTTCCCACCCAAAGGCAAAGCTGTTATCAACTGAGGCAAGCAAAACAAATATCCTTGTATGAAATTAACTTAATTTGGTTCTAATTTTATTCTCTCCTACCTGCAGGTAGTGACATGTCCTGCAGGAACAATTTTGATGTATTTGCAGCTTGTTAATCAGGGTCCTCATTACATCCCAAACTAGGCAGTGGAAATGAGGTGAATAAAGTTGTGGAGAATGACTGGATTTGCAAAATTTGTGGCAGAATCCAATGAGGAGTCTTGATACTGGGAGCAACGAGTGCAACCTTTTATGCTTTTGCCAGGTGGTATGATAGGTTTCACATGAGGCAGAGAGAAGGAAGAAATAATGGAAATTGAAGTTTGTTCAACACCTCTCAAAGGCATGAGTCACTCCCTTGATACTCACAGAGCAGTAAAACAACAGATTGACAGAATTATGCACGAAGTATCATACCTGACAGACAATATTCTAGGCAACATTATCACCATCCCTGCAAAATGTTCTTTCGCACCGATGGCTAGGCCCGGTAGTGGAGGTGACAGTGATGTAGAGCTGGAAAGGAATTGCATAAGGTCCAACACAGACAAGGAAACCTGCTGCTGATTACCACTTACCATTCTCCCTTGGCTGATGAATCAACACTCCCCCGTGTTGAACAACACTTGAAGAAAGCACTGAGGGTGGCAAGGATGCAAAATGTACTCGAGGTGGGGTATTTATTTCAATGTCCACCACCAAGAGTGGCTCGGCAGTTGCACGACTGATTGAGCTGCTGGAGTCTGAAAGGGCATAGCTGCCAGACTGGGTCTGCGACTGCTGGTGAGGGAATCAACAAGAGGGCAAAACAAACCTGACCTCATCCTTACCAATTTGCCGGCTGCAGATGCATTTGCGATATCATTGGTAAGAATGACCACCATACAGTCCTTGAGAAGATGAAGTCCCACTTTCACATTGAGAATAGCCTCCATCATGTTTATGTTGCACTGTGTTCAATGGGAGAGACTTCAAACAGATCTAGCAACTCAAGACTGGACATCCATGAGGCATTGTGAGGCCTCAACAGAAGTAGCATAATCTTGCAATGAAATATGCCACCTCATGACCCAATATATTCCCTCGTTCTGTCATTACCATTCAATCAAGGAATCAACCGTAGCCCAGACAGTGCATGGGGGCATATTACGAGCAGCAGAGGCATATCTAAAAATGAAATGTCAACCTCCGTAAGCTAAAAAAAAAACTAGATTATTTGCATGCCAACCAGCATAAGCAGCAAGTGACAGACATAGGCAAACAATCCCACAACCCATCGATCAGTTCTAAGCTCTGCAGTCCTCCCCTATCTGATCACGAATAATGGTGGATAATTAAAAAACTCACTAGAAGGAGGAAGCTCCACAAATTTGACTGTCTTCAATAATGGGGAACCCAGCACATTAGTGCAAAAGATAAGATTGAAGCATTTTCAACATTCTTCAGCGAAAAGAGTTGAGTGAATGATCCATCGTTGCCTCCTCTGGTGATCACAAATGTCAGTATTTAGCCAATTCACTCCTAATAATATCAAGAAAGAGCTGGAGGCACTGCATATCGCAAAATTTATGAGTTCTGACAATATTCCAGCAATTGATCTGAAAACGAGCACTACAGAACTTACCATCTCCATAGCCAAGATGTTCCAATATGGCTACTATATTCCGAACAATGTTGAAAATAGCCTAGATATGTCCTGCACACAAAAAACAGGACAAATCCAAACTAACCAATTACTGCCTATCAGTCTACTCTTGGTCATCAGTAAGATGATGGAAGGTGTCAATTACAGTGCTATTAAACAGCACTTATAGAGTCATAGAGAGTCATAAGAGTCCTACAGCATATGGACAGACCTGTTGGCCCAAACTGGTCCATGCCAACTAAAATGTTCATCCATGCTAATCTCATTTCCTTACACTTGACCCATACCATTCTAATCCTTTCCTATACATATATTTGTCCAAATACCTGATAATGTACCCACCTCAACTACTTCTGCTAGCAGGTCATTTCATATGTATGTCACCTTCTGTGTAAAAACACTGCGCCTCAGGTTCCATTTTATCTTTTCCCTGATTCCCCAACCCTGGGAAAAAGATTGAGTGCATTCACCCTATCCAGCCCCCTTATATCTCCTATGCTCTAAAGATAAAAGTCTTAGCTCTCACTGAGATCATTGAATCCAGGCAACATCCTTGTAAATTTATTCCACACTATTTTCAATTTAATAACATCCAATTTATAACAAGGTGACCAAAACTGAACACAATAACCCAAGTATGGCCTCACCAATGTCCTGTAAAACTTCCCAACATAACTTCCCAACTTCTATACTCAGTGCCTTGACTGATGAAGGCCAATATGTCAAGAGCCTTCTTCACAGCCCTGTCTACCCGTGACTCCACTTCAGAGAACTGTACATCTGAACTCCAATGTCCCTCTGTTCCACTACATTTTGTAAGGCCCTACCATTCACTATCAAACTCCTACCTTGATTTGACTTCCAAAAATACAAGACCTCACACATATCTATATTAAACTTCATTTTAAACTCAGCCCACTTCCCCAGCTGATCAAGGTCCTGCTGCAATTTCTGATAACTTTCCTCACTTCCACAACGCTGCCTATCTTAATGTCATTCAGCAATTGTACTAATCATGCCTTGCACATGCTCATCCAAATCATTGATATATATATAACAAACAGCAAAAGGCCCAGCACCAACCCCTGAGGCACTCCATTAGCCACAGGCCTCCAGTCCAATAAGCATCCTTCCATTATTATCCTTTGCTTCCTACCATCAAGCCAATTATGTATTCAATTTGCCAGCTCATCTTGGATTCCTAACCTTCCTGAGCAGCCTGCCATGTGGAACCTTATCAAAGGCCTTATTGAAATCCATATAGACTACTTCTACTGCCCTCCCTCTTCAATCTTCCTGGTCACTTCATTAAAGAACTCTAACAAATTTGTGAGCTATGATCTCCCACTCACAAAGGTCCATGGTGACCACTCCTAATTAAACCTTGTCTTTCCAAATGCATGCAAATCTTATCTCTCAGAATCTTCAAAAGTAGCTTACCCACCACAGATGTTAAGTTTACTAGTCTATAGTTCCTAGACATGCATACCAAGTGGTTGCTTACTGATGCCCAGTTTGTATTCTGCCAATGATATTCATCTCCCTACTTGATTACAGCCTTGGAACAAACAAAGACGAACAGTTGACTGTCAGAGGTGAGATGAAAGTGACAGCAAGTCTGTACTTGACTAAGTGTGGTATCAAGCAGCCCTAGTAAAACTGAAATCAATGGGTTGAGATTACGGTACTGGAAAAGCACAGCAAGTCAGGCAGCGTTCGAGGAGCAGGAGAATCGATGTTTCAGGCATAAGCCTTTCATCAGGAATGGGCCCTTCATCAAGATGCCTGACCTGCTGTGCTTTTCCAGCCCCACACTCTCAACTCTGATCTCCAGCATTTGCTGGAGAAATTACTTCACAGAGAGTGATTAGAATGTGAAACTTACTATTGCAAGGAGGATAAAGAAGTGAATGCTATAAAAGTAAACCAGATAGACACAAGGTCATCAGATGTAAGAACTAAATAGGCCTGAGCCATCTGACCCTTCAATCCTGATCTGTCATTCATTAAGGTGTTGACTGATCAAATCTATAGCCTCAACTTTCTAACCCCTAATCTATCCTTCACTATCCAACCACACCCTCCTCTCACTTCCCAGTAACCCATGGCCAAATATCTTTCCAACCTACCATGAATATATTCAATGTCAATTCCCCAGTGCTCTCAGGAAAACAATTTTAAATTCCAATGCATGTATGTGGCTGTATCATAATTCCTATTTTGTACCAGAATGATTTACAGTTAAATCTCTATAAAGACGTTGGGTAAAGAGGCCAACTCCACAGGAACAATAGTTAATAGATGTGGAGTTGGAGCAGCACAGCAGCTCAGACAGCATCAGAGGAGCAGGAAAGTCGACGTTTCAGGCTGAGACCCTTCGTCAGTGCAGGTTAACCTCTACTGCACCTGGAAGGATTATTTGCAGCTTTGGATGGAGGTGAGCGGGGAGGTATTGATGCAGGTTTTGCACCTCTTGCAATTGCAGGGAAAGATGCCATGTGTAGAGGAGCAAATAATGGGGTGTGTATAGCTGACAATGGAGCCGCAGAGTGAACAGTCCCTATGAAAAGCAGATAAAGATGAGGAAGGAAATATCTTTTCGGTGGTCAGTTCTGATAGTGGGTGGAGAAAGTGATGGAGGATGATGCATTGAATTTGAAGGTTAGTGGACTGATGTGAGGACTAGGGGGACTCAATCCTTATTGTTGTTGGAGGGATGGGGTTTGTGTTCAAAAGTTTAAGAAAGAGAGTAGAGACAACTCTGGTAATTATAGACCAGTGAGCCTTACTTTGTTTATGGATAAAGTGTTGGAAAAGGTTATAAGATATAGGATTTATAATCATCTTGATAGAAATAAGTTGATTTGGGATAGTCAACACAGTTTCATGAAGAGTAGGCCATGCCTCACAAACCTTATTGAATTATTTGAGAAAGTGACCAAATAGGTGGGTGAGGGTAAAGCCATTGATGTGGTGTATATGTATATCAGTAAAGTATTTGATAAGGTTCACCATGGTAGGCTACTGCACAAAATATGGAGGCATGGGATTGAGGGCAATTTCACAGTTTGGATCCGAAATTGGCTAGGTGAAAGAAGTCAGAGGGTGGTGGTTGATAGGAAATGTTCATCCTGGAGTTCAGTTACTGGTGGTGTACTGCAATGATCTGTTTCAGGTCTATTGTTTGTCATTTTTATAAATGAACTGGATGAGGGCATAGAAGGATGGTTTAGTAAATTTGCAGACAACACTAAGGTTGGTACAGTTGTGGATAGTGCTGAAGGATGTTGTAGGTTACGGGGGGCATAGCTAATTTGCAGAGCTGGGCTGAGAAGTGGTAAATGGACTTTAAAGTGTGAAGTCATTCACTTTGGAAGGAGTAACAGGAATAAAGAGTACTGGACTAATGGTAAGATTCTGGGTAGTGTTGATGAGCAGAGAGATCTTGGTGTCCATGTTATAGATCCCTCAAAGTTGCCATCCAAGTTGTTAGGGCTGTTAAGAAGACATGTTGATGTGTTAGATTTTATTAGTAGAGGGATCGAGTTTCGGAACCACAAGGTCATCCTGCAGCTGTACAAAACTCGGGTGCGACCGCACTCAGAGTATTGAGTGCAGTTCTGGTCACTGCATTACAGGAAGGGTATGGAAGCTTTGGAAAGGGTTCAGAGGAGATTTACTCAGATGTTGCCTGGTATGGAGGGAAGGTCTTATAAGGAAAGTTGAGGGACTTGAGGCTGATTTTGTTAGAGAAGAGAAGGTTGAGGGATGACTTAAGTTAGACATAAGATAATAAGAGGCTTAGATCATGTGGACAGTGAGAGCCTTTTTCCTCAGATGGTGGTGGATAGCACGAGGGGGCAGAGCTGAAAATTGAGGGGTGATAGATATAGGACAGATGTCAGAGGTAGTTTCTTTACTTGGAGAGTAGTAAGGGCATGAAATGCACTGCTTGCAACAGTTGTAGACTCGCCAACTTTACATGCATCTAAATGGTCATTGGATAGGCAATGGACGAGAATGAAATAATGTAGGTTGGATGTGCTTCAGATTGGTTTCACAGGTCAGCGCAACATCGAAGGCCAAAGGGCCTGTACTGCGCTTAATGTTCTATGTTCTATAAGTGTGAGAAATGCGGAAGGTGAGGTTGAGGGATCATAGATCACAAAAGAAGGGTAATTATGGTCAAAGAAGTGGGAGCACATCTGGGATGTCCTGGGGTGGAATGCCTCATCCGGGGAGCAGATGCAGCAGAAGCAGAAGAACTGGGAGTATGGACTAGCATTTTTGAAGGAGGGCAAGTGAGAAACAGTGTAGTTGAGGTAGCTGTGGAGATTGGTAGGTTTGAAATGGATGTTGGTGGTAAGTCGATTTCCAGAAATGGAGATGGAGAGGTGCAGGAAGGGGAGGGAGGTGTCAGAGATGGTCCAGGTGAATTTGAAGTTGGGGTGGAAGGTGTTTGCGAAGTTGGTGAGCCGTTTGACTGTACCAGTGCTGTCTCATGCTCCCACAAGTGATGAATGTAGGGGATCTACCAGAAAAGCCTTCTAATTCGCTTGACCCACAAGCAATGCTCTAAAAAACTCTCTTTATGGATACAATGCTTTTTGGTCTCATTGGGCTGTAAGGTTTTCCAAGACCGAGGAAATATAGCCAGACTGAGTAAAATCTGGCAGATAGAAAACAGATTAATAATGAGGCAAGTGACCTCTTTGTAATGTTTAAAATACTAATCCTCCTCCAGCTAGAACCAATTATAAAGGAATTAGAAAATCAAATACAATCAAGCAGAAAAAGAATGGTTTAGTGAAAAGAAAGCTTATATTTGTCAAGGTTATCAGGGTTTTTAGTGCTGTCCATTTCCCTCTCTGGATCAACATCAGTGGACACAATGATTACAGCCTGCATTGTTACTGCAATCTTCTTCTTCATTAATCACTTGAAGGGAAAATGGCTGTGAAATTAAATTATGATTGCTTTACCTCTTGTAAACCTGAGTCTGCAAGGTATTATTTGACTTACTCCTTCCTCGTTTTGCTCTTACTCATGTAAGCCAAAGGGTGATCCCCAGACCCTGGTTTTCAGATTCCAATTTTTGAGATAAACCAGAAGCAAAATCCATTCATATTAAGTCAAACTCGGGGTTTATTAATAAAGCAATGAAAACATGGAGAAATAGCTTCACTACCTACCTGCAAACACACACACAAACAATCATTCGAAGAATTAGGGGAGTCAGAACAGGTGACTTTGATCACAAATTACAAACTTTGATACATCCTCAGGTACTAAACATCAGTTCACATAAAGTACAACTTCCCAGAGGTCAGATTCTAATAAAGGTTAAGTTGCTGCAGTCCAACTGGATCATAGGACTGCTCTGTCATCAGAGCAAGACAATTGATGCTGGCTTAACCTGACTGTTGCCATACGCCAGGCAAGAGGGGAGATTGAAAAAGACAGCCTATAATGGCAACTTCAGCTCGTGCAGAAATTGAGCCTCTGCTGTTGGTATTACTCTGCATTGCAAACCAACAATACAGTTTTCTGAGCTAATTGTTTCTCCCTCAGTGAGCTGGGCCCTGTCATTTCCCTTTTTGAAATGAAAGTGAACATTTCTTTCTCACCAGAAATCTGGAAACAGAGATGAAAAATCCAAGGCAAGCTCTCAACTCAGCCTGGAGTTCTGCCCTCCCTCTGGAGGTCAAACAGCAACTGACTTAAAATCCCAAAATGTACACTTAAACAGTTCAACAAGCTATATTTTAATCATGTGGTTAAATGCAGACATTTCAGATACTCATGAACCAAATCAGATGGCTAATTGGAATGTTAATAAGCCAACAGTGTATTTTTACCTCCCCAATTAGTGTTTCCATTGCGAAGGGAAGACTTAACTTTTAGCATCCATTGTAGCATAGTGAATCTTCATGTTTACCTTTGCTCAGAGCTGGCTGGAGGCTGGTGGCTCATTTCCAAGCCCTTTGTGTCCACTTAAACCATAATATCCATACAATGCAGGAGGTTAGAAGCTTCTCAAACTATAATCATGTAATCAGTTTCAGCCAACATATGACATCAGCAAGATTGTCACTTTTAAAAGTAACAGAATTTAAACATAAACATGTAGAAGAGAAAACAGATTTATTTGAGATATCCATTTTATGTCTTCTGGCCATGGTACAGTATTGGAGCATTTAGATTTCTCTACATATTATCATTGTCGTGTAAGTGGCTGTAATGTGAACATACTCTTAAGGACAACCTCATGCCTTAGAAGAGTCAAACATGTGTTAGGTGTAATGTAACCAGCTATTAAATAACATATAAAAAAACATTTGCTATTCACCAAAATGCAGCCCATTGTCTACCTAAGACATTGTGTGGATATCCTTCTTTACATTACAATACCCTCGATTTTTATCTACAAGAACGTTGAGTCGGCAAATCTATCCAAATCATCATTGATTCTTGTAGAAGTGAATATGCAAAAGATGTGAGATTGGTGTGCCTGAAAATTTCATTTTGTTGTAGAACACAAGATGTTACAGCAGGAAAATCCCAGGAAAATTGTGACGTTAATTAAAGAATATTCTCAAGGCATCTGTGAAACACTTGGACATCCTGGATGACTTCTGAGTGTAAATGGCATGTGACCAAATACAATGGAAAGGTTTGATTTGAAAAGACACAAAACATCTGAAGAGACTTCAGCAGAAACAGGCAAAGTTGAATTTGTGGAATTACAGTGAGCCTACAAACTTCCCAATAAAACCATGTATCTGACCCTTCAAGTCACACTTGCCTTGAAGAGTCTGTCAGTTGCACTTTGGACTTACTAATCATCTCAGAACTCATCAAACTAGAATGAACACAATTTAGCCTCTAACCTGAGGGGCAGCCTAAGAAGAGAAGACAATTTCCAAGACTTGCTGGAAGTAGACATTAGTCTTTCTTCCTAGATTTTTTTTTCATTCTATCTTGAACCATTTTGTCCTACAGACCAAAACTTGAGAGTTAGTGGGCAATTGGTACAAATGATAGCTGCAGATATGTGGATTCATGATATCTACACTGACACAGGATAGAAGCAGATGTGAGCAGGTTGTGAAAGTAATCAGTGCAATGTGAAAAATGGGACAGAAGCTGTAAATCAAGTTGGTAATTGATCATTGACTGGCATGTAATCAGAGAATACTGTTAGAGACTATTGGGAAATAGCTAGGAAAGAGACACATTATTTTTTATTGAGAATGAGGGGTGATGCTGACAACTTTGTGCTAATATGATTCAAGGAAGTTGTGGGGGAAAAGGAGCTGCTGCAATTTTAAGTGCAGGAGAAGGATTCTGCTTTGCATTACAAAGGAAGAGGCATGAATGAAGAACAAGGCTGATCTTTGCTAATCCAGAGAATTATTGAAGAACTTGCCACCATTGCTCCTATCCTGGAGAGTGAATCTTCTCGTTGGTGGACAACATGCTTAGCTGTTCACCTCGCACTGATGGAAATGGGAGCTCCCTCCTCTCCTTCCATTTTCCTCAAGAAATCCAAAATCAAAGGCAGTTTTGTTGTTTTTTTTTAATGCTAGTATTAATTTGAAGAAGGGAGATCATTTACATCTTAATCAATGCCTTTAACCCCTCTGTTTTCTCAATCATAATATGCAAGATTACATTTTGCAAATGCGAGCTTCATGTGTAGAAATTTAACTACTGTGGTTGGCTGATCTGACATAATTATCAGTAAAATTAATGAATGGCAAGATACATTTTCTCTCTAATTAATGACCCCAGAATGAAATTGCAGAATCTGCATCATTGAATCGTGATTAGTCCAAATACTTTTTTGTTAACTCTCATTAATTATGTGGAAAGACAGCTATTGTATGAATTCTTATTAAAAAGTGAAACCTATTGTCTCTTCCAGTTCCCATGTTGTTATAAGAAACATATATCCAATTGTAGTGAAATTGAATTATCTACTCAACATATTCTTACACACTATAAAAATAGCAGCTGATCTTTAACAATATACAAATCACAAAATCTCTCTTTTTTTATTCATTATCATTAAAACTCACAATGGTTGTTCCAGCACATTTAGAGTCCTACAGCACAGAATAGGCTTCTTAACCCATTGAGTCTTCACTGACCTATTTACACTAATTGCACTTTCCAGTATTTGATCCACAACCTAAAATGTATGACATTACAATTTATTAGCCACATTTTTAAAAAAAGATTATGAAGTTTACTACCACTACTACTCTCCCACGCTGTGCATTCTAGATTCCCAACACACACTTGGTGAAAAGTTTTTTCCTCAAATCCTTTTTAAGCCATCTGCCTTTCATTTTAAAATTATGTCTCCTCGTATAGACCTTTCAACTAAGGGAAACAGCTTCTTTCTGTACACCCTGTCCATGCTCCTCATAATCTTGTACACAGCAGTTAGGCACCCTTTGGACTTATTTCTCCTCTCTACATAGCTAAAACGATTCAACTCAGGCAACATGTTGATGAAATAAAGTAAAGCATTGCAGATGCTGGAGATCTGAAACAAAAACAGGCCTGTCAGGATTTGTGGGGAGAAAGCAGAGCTAATATTTTGAGATTGGTGACTCTTTATTAGAACTCACTATTCTGGTGGATATCATCCACATCCCCTCCAATACAAATCCATCTTTCCCATAATGCAGTGACCAGAATTGCACACAGTCCTCCAGCTATGACCTGACAACATTTTGTACAACCCACACATAACTTCTCTGCTTTTATAATCTACGTCACAACCAATAAAGGCAAGTAACCCATATGCCTTCTTAACTTCCTTATTAGTCTAACCTGCTACATTCAAGATTATGTGGACAAGCTCCCTAAAGTTCCTTTGATTCTCTAAGCTTTCTAGTGTCCTGTCATTTATTGTCTTGTTATTTCATTCAAAGCACAACACCTCATAACCCCTTACAGGTTTAAATTTCAATCCACCACTGATCTGCTGATCTGACTAATCTTTTCCTTAAATAGCTTATCTTTTCCCTCACTAATAACCACCCACCCAATCTTTGTGTCAGCCATCCGCTTATTTATCATTTCTCTCGTTCTTAGCTATATTATTTATATATATCACAAACAACAAGGGACCCAGCATTGATCCCTGTTAAGCATTATTTCACACCAGCCTATGGTCATTCAATGTGCCTTCTACCACCACCCTCTGTCTCCAAACACTAAGCTAATTTTGAATTCAACTTTCCAAGTTACCCTGGGTCCAATATATTTTTAACGTATTTATCAGTCTGCCATGTAGGACCTTTGAAATCAATAATAAAAACAAATCAACGGCACTACATTTATCTGGTCACCTGCTCAAAACTCCTGTTGGATTTTAAAGGCATGATCTACCTCTACTAAAGCCATGTTCAATATCCCTGATCAAACCTTACCTTTCCAAGTGGAGATTAATTGTCTCCTCCAAACCTTTCTCCAATAGACCCCCTATCACTAATGTGAGATTCACTGGTCTGTATCTTTCCCATCCTTCTTGAAAAGTGGCATCATATTAGTTGACCTCTAATCCAGTCCTATGGCCAGAGAGGGATTAATAAGTTGAGGCAGAGACCCTGTAATTTCCTTACATGATTTGTTAAATAGGTCCTTCCAAAAGACGTAGCATATATGTAATTTATATCATTGGTATTGATAACACATCTACATAGTCTGCATATTTGACACGAGGCTTGCTTCATGGTAGCAAGCTGCTTTGGAAGGGCAGGATAAATGCTTCAGAATTGATTGAAACTCTACATCAAAAAATTCTCACTGAGTATCTCTATCCCGAGACTCCCAATTTGAAGAAGAAACATTTTTGAAGGAGCCGACCATTTCTTGTATCTCTGCCAAGCTGAGAAGGAGATGGAAAAATTGCGTGGAACTCAAGTATCCCACTTGTCCGCCTCTTCAAATGCCACCTGATCTAAGTTCAAATTAGCTTAGCAGTTGGAGACAGAAAGTGGTGGTTGAGGCAATTTGAATGACTAGTAGCAGGTGACAAGTGATGTTAAAGCAATACCTATCTTACCATGAATACGAATGTTTAGAATAGAATAGATTCCCACAGTGTGGAAGCAGGTTTCACAAAGGATTAAGTACTTAAATTAATCGATTTATTTTGAAAATTTAGAATTATTTGTATGTAGTCAAGTCCGTAACAGATAATTAGATCTTCATTTTGTTTCTCCTTAACATGACTCCTATGGTGGAAATTGGGTGAATTGCCATGAAGAGGGCAAGTATAAAGCAAAGTGAATGAGGGCAGTGGGATGATATCAGCTGGTACCAAGCTGGTATGGGATCTATAAGTAACTATAAAGATAGGAAGGAGCAAGGGTTGGCATAACTTTAGCATTGGTCATTACCTGGGCATTGGAGGTACATAAGGAGGCTGAGATAGAATTGATTCAGGGCCTCGGAGACTGGGTGGATGAAGGAGTGAGGGCTTCTATTTTGTTTTTCTAATCTTAATTACAATTGCGACAAAGTCTCAGAATTTGAGGCAGACCTTTTAACCAGGCCTGCTCAAAAGAAAGATCCCATTTTTGGGGCTGTACCCCTTTATTTTCCAAAGCAGGGAATTTCCCCAAAAGGCACATTTAACTTGGAAGTGAAAATCCAGGCCCATGTTTTCTTTCATATTGATAAATCGGCAAAGAAACTCAAATAATAACCAAGCTTAAATCATCTGACAGTGAAGAACTGTTTGTCTGTAATTGTGCAATAACACACAGGATCTGTGAAGGTATTCCCAAAGGTGGAAAAGATGAAAGAAGTCAGTTTAGCCATTCAATGTTAATACAATCTGTCAAACATGCATCAGTTAACTCACTAACAATAGTCACAACAGTTTGGAGCAATGGATCTATGATGCCATTTTTAATTTAGACAACTATCGTCACAAATGGAAAGGTTAAAAAAACAAACTTCATATTATCTATTGTGTCACTTGCAGGATCAGGTTATAAACCCAATGACTAATAAGGTTAAAGACTATTATGAAGTTATGTGATGAAGTTATTTCCTCCTGTTACCGTGTTTTTACTTGAGTCAGAGACTGATTGAACTTTAATGGAGCCAAGGAGACTGGCAGTTACCTATCATCTTCAATGTTTAAATGAATGTGCCTGCAGCTACATTCCATCCACTTACAGCTTTGTGCTTCTGCACATTAGTACAGATCACTTTAATAGCCTGTCTTCCAGATTCTGGGTATGCAATGCCCTCATGAATGCTATTAAAATATATGGAGAATGTGGATAAGCATATTTCATGGCACTTCTTTTCATGTATTTTACTCAGGCATTGTTAAAGTTTTATCAATCAAATGTTGGAGTAGAAATACTTAAAAATACTTATTTGTCAACATGAAATTTATGCAGCCTAATCATGAAATATGCAACATTTTGCTCGTTAAACAACCTAGTTTGACAAGTATGATAGGAAATCATGTTACATTTTATATAATAAGCTATTCGAATGCAAAATAATGAATACGTTTTCAGACTGTTGTGGGAAAGTCAGGTCATAACTGTCGAGTATCACAGTTACTGGTTGCTGGGGGTGTTGTTCTATTTGCCTCATCTCTAGTTTGTGCGTGGCTAGTATGGATAATGGCATCAATCTGATTCAGACATGCTTTTTCGTTGTGTCGAGTGCTCCAAAAAGTTTTGATCTGCATTCCACAGCACTACTTAAATACAAATTGTTTTCGAAGGAAATTCGATACTGACAGTTTCTGCAATCATTCAGCATTCTGTATATTCAAAACTTTGAAAACCAGGTATGTTTCAGAGCTACTCAAGGATGTAAATTGACATGATAACTGTCATATTTTCCCCACGTATTTGAAAAAAAGAATAGAAAAAAAATATAAATCATCAAAACGCAAAGGTGTATTAATGCCTCAAAAATACTCAACAGAAAAATATTTTTGTCTAAAGCACTATAATTAGTCCCATTGTACAAAGTTATAAATTGAACGTATAACTGATTGAAATGAACAAACACCAGCAACATATACACACACCTTGATTCATGGATAAGAATGATTGCAACATTTTACATTAATTTCTTGACATATTTTTATGCAAGGATGCTATGTACAACAATATTGAACAGATTAAGTTATAATGCTGTGAACCATTGTTGCATTTTCTGTTCTGACAGTAATAATAGTTAAAATTTATTTTAAAAATTGCTCATTATCCCTCCACTGCGTTTCCTTCATCACTTGGGCTTGTTGTTCTTCAAGCATAAAGGGGGCAACTGCACCAAAAAATGCATTGTTGAAAATTGGACATGTATTTCTACAGAGCAATATTCTGATAGAAATTCAATGCCCTCAAAATTGTGATCAGGTCACGATTTTCGCCACATGATCCAAAATATATGTAAAAGATATGGTAAATTTATAATAATCTCCAGTGATGGACTGGCATTGAGGAGTAGGACTAGAGAGTAGCAACAGTGCATCACACTGTAACAGCGCTGTTAAAGATTTTTTTATTCACCATGACTAATCATTACAAAACCTCCACATCTTGTGCAGCTGCTGAAAAATATTGGCACACTTCCGCATCTTTCAGTTGAAACTTTTAACCACGTTTCTTACCGTGTATTTTTCCTGCAGGATTTTCTACTTACTTTTGATATGAATGCAGGTTGTGTCAGACAGAATTTGAAACTATTTCCTTTGTCAAATGGTCTGCGACTAGATCCTAACGACCGAACTGTCACCTGACATTACCAATGGCAAATGACTAGGGGATAGGGCCATGCTGTTAACAAGCTGTTCATGGCAACTGGGCATTACAAGCCATCTTTACAGCCAATTAAGTGGTTTCTTTAGCATGTATTCACTTTTATCATGTGGCAAATGCTGCATAATTTGCACACAGAAAATTGCCTTGAATAACAAAGTAATGTTCAGATAACTTTTAACTTCATAATATTGATCGAATGGTGAAAATTGCCATGGTACCTTAAATGCTCTTCTTCAAAATAGTGCCATAGGACCGTTCACATCCATCTGAGCAAGCAGATGAGTTAACAATCTCACTGGAGGTCAGCACCATTGACAGTGCAGTATTCCCTCAGTACTGCACTGGAGTGTCAGCCTTGATTTTTGTACTCAAACCCATAAATGGGAATTGAACTCAAAACTGTATAATTCAGCGGTGGGAATCTAGCAGCTGATCCATAAATGTCACAAATGTTTCTCTTCTGCAAACAATACTGAATGGTCATTTTCCATATTTGGGGTAGTAGGAACAAGTTAGCATTGAATCTGAATTGGGTTCATGCACAATGAATGGCTTAAACCAAGCTCAGAGAACAGGATCAAATTATACTTGCTGAGACTTTCAAGGTAAAACAATTGTAAAAGTCAGTTTTATTGTCATTTTCATAGCAGTAAGTCACAATGTTATGAGTCTTATCCAACTGTGATTCTGTGATGGCTAAAGATAGTTTTGTTGTCAACTAATACTGAGTGAAATATAAAATTCTGTTACTTAATTGTGTTGGAATTATGGTCTAATTCACAATTATCTATGGCTTGATAGCACCATTAATGATAAAAAGACCAGACTGAGCTTTCTTGGAGGGGCTGAGGGGGAAAAAAAACAAACAATTTGACCACATGTTCACTGATCTACATGTCACAATTTCAGCTGTTTGTGATGAGACTGGCAGGAGTGACTACCATTGAGTCTTTATGGAGGCCAAGCCTTGATCACAGTGATGAGATTGTGGTGCTGGAAAAGCACAGCAGGCCAGGCAGCATCCGAGGAGCAGGAGAATCAACATTTCAGGCATAAGCCCTTCATTCAATCCTGATGAAGGGCTTATGCCCAAAACTGCTCCTCTGATGATGCTTGGCCTGCTGTGCTTTTCCAGCATCAAACTTTTGACTCTAATCTCCAGCATCTGTGGTCCTTACTTTCTCGACTTGATCACAGTGAGGAGACTGCTCACTATATATTGTGGCATCATCAACATTCTCAATGGCATCGTTTCAGAACAGATGAAGCATTTCAAAACTGGGAATCCATGAGGCACACTTGGCCAGATTGACATAATGAGATAAAGAAATGATCAGTTCCTGACTGTCACCTTTCTTACCCCTAGTGTTTCACCAGATATCTATTCAGAGTTAATTAGGTGTCAGGTTGAATAATTTCTTGTTACTTTCTGATTGATATCTCTTCAGTCAAGTACACAATAGAAACCTTAAGTTTTCAACATTTAAACACTGACTAAATAATTTCGAGGAAGTCAGGCATCCAAATCAAGTCATGACATATTTAAACAAATTTTATGTTAATAGAAGGTAACAATGTATTTTTGAGTCTTATGGGTTGACATTGCCCATCAGAGTCGAGAGTGTGTTGCTGGAAATGCACAGCAGGTCAGGCAGCATTCGAGGAGCAGGAGAGTCAATGTTTCGGACAAAAGCCCTTCATCAGGAGTCAGTGTTCAATTCATGTCCAGTCAGCCAAATAAAATTACAAATTTAGCATATTATTCTACTGCTAACTAAAGATTGCCCCTGGCTCTGATATTCTCTGTGCAACTCTGTCAAGTTTCTGTAGAGTTGTAAATACTCACTTGTTCCTTTGCTGCATCTAAGAATTCACCTCTGTTGTTTTTGATTTTATGTGCATTACTTCACTGCCAAGGTCTAAAGGCAAATAAATGGACACAAATGCATCAAATCAGACAAATTAGAAAAGCCTTCAGTCCCAACCCATTTCATCAGTGAGCTCGCAAATCTGCTGTCACCATGGCAATACGCAGAAGCCAGTTGCCAGGTGACTATATTTATATCACAATAACATGAATCTAATTCAGAGATTTGAACACCGTGCAATCTTTTGCAAAGTATTTTATTCTATGTACAAATAAATATGCATGATAAATGCAGGTCTTGACAAGAAAAACAATCAAATCAGTTAAACATAATCTGTTCCTCGAATATGTGTTATGTTCTTTCAGGTATTCATATATATTATCTAAGCATTTATCTTCAGTCCAGCATCCCCTGTTGAAGGCAAAACCCATCATCATTGTTCAGCCTGTCATCGTGTAAAGCGGTGATTCTTCACCACTTGATGGTAACAACCAGTAGTGTAATGAACATGAAGCTTAGTGATTATTACCTTGTTCCTTCTGGCCACTGCAGCTATGGTGGAACATTTGAATTGGGTGGCTCGTGAATTTACCTAGAAAAAGTGAGCACTCATTCATGCATGCAAATCATCAATGCCACCCAATGACTATTTTGAAATATCAATGGTGTAGTAGTATGTGGTGTTGTTCTGCCCATTGCTACTTGGTTATTGATATTCTGATTACCTGTCATTAAAGGAGCTGCTGCAGGCTTCTAATAACTTGCACTTCAATCAAAGGGTTATAAATGACTTGATGGGGTCAGGGGATAAGTAATGTACACATATTTCAATGACCTAATTTCCATTGCTGACCACTTCTCAACTGGAATAGCTTACTTTCTCTTTTCAGACTATATCAGTTCATCTAAACACAGTATAGACTATACATAAACATGATAAAGGAATTGATTTGAATATCTGAGCAGTCAAGGGAAGGCAAAGGCCTAGTAGTGATGTCTGTAATCCACAACATCAGACTATTGTTATCAGGACGTGGGCTCAATTAGACCAATAAAAATCAGAAATTAAAGCTAGTATAATGGTGACAGCTAACTATCAACTGTCATCAAAACAATCTGATTCACTTATACCCTTAAGGGAATAAATCTGCCATTCCTAACTTGCTCAGTCTACATGTGACCCCAAACTCACAACAAGGCAACAGATCCTTCGGTCTAATTCATTTGTGCTGTCCAGATATCCAAAAGTAATATAGTCCCATTTACCAGATTTGGGCCACATCCCTCTCAACCCTTCCTATTCATAACCCTTTCTATTCACGTGCCCAATCAGATGCCTTTTAAATATTGTAATTGCACCAGCTTCTATCACTTCCTTTGGCAACTCATCCCACACACGCACCACCCTCTGCATGAAAACGTTGCCACTTAGATCAATTTTAAATATTTCCCCTCTTACCTTAAACCCATGCCCTCTAGTTCTGGACTCCCCCACCCCAGGGAAAAGTCCTTGTCTATTTACCCTATCCATACCTCTCATGATCTTATAAACTTCTATAAGGTCACCTCTTAGCGTCTGATGCTCCAGGGAAAATAGCCCCAGCCTATTCAGCCTCTCCCTTTCACTCAAACCCTCCAACCCTGGCAACATCCTTGTACAAGTTTTCTGAACTCTTCCAAGTTTCACAACATCCTTCCCATAGCAGGGAGATCTGAATTGCACATAATATACCAAAAATGGACTAACCAATATCCTATACAGCTGCAACATGACCTCTCAACTCATATAATCAATGCACTGAACAATGAAGGCAAGCTTACCAACACCTTCTTCTCTATCCTATTTACCTGTAACTCCACTTTCAAGGAACTACGAACCTGCATTCCAAGGTCTCTGTGTTCAGCGACACACCCCAGGACCTTACCTTTAAGTATATAAGTCTTGCCCTAATTTCACTTTCCAAAATACAGCACCTCATATTTATCTAAATTAAACTCAATCTGCCATTCCTCAGCCTATTGGTCAATCTGATCAAGGTCACGTAGAACTCTAGAGTAGATTTCTTCGCTGTCCACTGCATCACCAATTTCCGTGTCATCTGCAAACTTACTAACCATACCTCATATGTTCACATCCAAATCATTTACATACATAATAAAAAGCAGTAGACCCTGCATCGATCCTTGTGTACACCACTGGTCACAGACCTCCAGTCTAAAAAGCAACCTTCCACTATCACCCTCTGCCTTCTACCTTCGAGCCTGTTCTGTATCCAAATGGCTAGTTCTCCTTGTATTCCATGAGATAGAACCTTGCTAACTAGTGTCCCATGAGGAACCTTGTTGAACACCTTGCTGAAGTTTAAATAGATCACATCCAATGTTCTGCCCTCAATCCTCTTCATTACTTCTTCAAGAAACTCAGTCAAGTCAGTGAGACACTATTTCCCACACACAAATCCATGATGAATATCCCCAATCAGTCCTTGCCTTTCCAAATGTAAGTAAATCATGTCCCTCGGGTCACCTCTAACAACATGCCCACCACTGATGTCATGCTCACCCATCTATGGTTTCTTGGGTTTTTCCACCTTTCTTAAATAGTGGCACTATGTTAGCCAATCTCCAGGCTTCCATAATAGACAGGCAGGAGGCTAGAAGAGCACAGCAGGCCAAACAGCATCAGGAGGTGGAGAAGTCAACGTTTTGGTGTAACCCTTCTTCAGGAATGGGGTAGGTGTCAGGGGAACTGCAGATAAAGGGGATGATAGGTACAGGGTGGTGACCTGGTTGCTCAATGGGAGGAATGAATCTTTTTGTTGTCAGGGAGCAGTGGAAGGGATGGGGAGGGACTGGGAAGGGAATTTGGGGGTTGGGGTGGGAGGTTATTTGCAATTGGAGAACTCAGCGTTGAGTCCTCTGGCTTCAGTTGGAAGATGAGGTATTGTTCCTCCAATTTGCGCTGTGGTTTGTTTTGGCAATGGAGAAGGCCAAGGATGGTCATGTTGGAAAGGGGGGAATTGAAATGGGCTGTGACTAGGAGGTCCGTTTAACCCTGCGGGCCCAGCTATGATGCTCGGTGAACCATTCCCTACATTTGTGTTCGGTCTCCCTGATGTAGAGAAGACCACACTGGGAACACGTGATGCAGTAAACTAGATTGGAAGAGAGGCAGGTGAACCTCTGTCTCACCTGGAAGATCTGTTTGGGGTCCTGGTGAGACAGGTGGTGGTGAGCACCTTTGTCCATTGATGATATAAGTATCTTAGCAAGGGGCCCAGCAATAGAGTTCTAGGGTACACCTGATCAGATCCTGGGGATTTATCTATCTTTATACGTTTAAAGACGTCCACCACACTGTCTCTCTAACATGGATATCTTTCGAGGTGTTGCTATTTATTTCCACAAATTTGCTGTCTTCCATATCATCCTTCACATAAACACTGATGTATTTCCTCCGGTTACACACATAGGCTGCCTTCCTGATCTTTAAGGTGCCGTATTCACTCCTTTGTCCTTAATGGATTTTTAAGAGTCCCTTTGGATTCTCATTATACTTATTTGCCAAAGCTATCTCATGTCCCCCTTTCGTCCTCCTTATCTTCCTCTTAAGTATACTTCTAATGGCTTTATACTGTCGGGATTTACTTGATCCAGGCTGTCTATACCAGACATATCCTTCCTTCTTATTCTTGAAGAAAACCTCAATTGCTTTAGTCATCCAGCAATCCCTACACCTACCAGACTTGCCCTTCACCTTAACAGGAACATACTGTCTCTGGACTCCTGCTATCTCATTTTTGAAGGCTTCAACTGTTCCAGCCATCCCTTTACCTGCAAATATCTACACCAAACAACTTTTGAAAGTACTTGCCTAATACCATCAAAATTGGCCTTTCTCTAATTTAGAAATTTAACTTTTAGATCCAGTCTATCCTTGTCCATCATTATTTTGAAATTAATAGAAAGCCCCAAAGTGCTTCTCTACTGACAACTCGTTCACCTGCCCAGCGTTATTTCCCAAGAATAGATCAAGTTTTGCTCCTTCTCCAGTAGGTATGTCCACATACTGAATCAGAAAAAACATTACTGTACACACAAATTCGTCTCCATTTAAGCCCTTAACACTATGGCAGTCCCAGCCTTTGTTTGGAAATTCAACATTCCATGTCATTACCATTCTATTATTCTTACATATAACAGATCTCCTTACAAATTTGCTTCTCAACTTTCCACTGACTATTGGGAGGTGTATTAATCAATCGCAAAAAGGTGACCATCCTTTTCATGTTTCTCAGTTCTACTGAAATAACTTCCCAGGAATAGCCTCCCTGAGTACAACTGCAGTGTCATTCCTACTCCAAAATGCAATTCTCCCTCCTTTCTTGCCCCTATTTCTATGGCATCAATATCCTGGAACATTAAACTGCCAGTTCAGTCTATCCCTGAGCCACATCTCTGTAATCGCTATGGTATCCCAGTCCCATGTTCCAGCCATGTCCTGAGTTCATCTGCTTTACCTGTTAGGCCTCTTGCATTGAAATAAATGTAGTTTAAATTATCAGACCTACCTTGTTCTCTCTTTTGTTCATGCTTGCTCTGACTGTTTGACTTGCTTCTTTTCTGAACTGCACCAGGCTCAGACTGATCACTTTTCTCACTATCTCCTCGGATCCTACCTCCGGCATTCCCATCCCTTACTAGTTTTAAACCTCCTGAGTAGCCCAAGCAAATCTCCCTGCTAGTATCTTCATCTCCTGCCCGTTTAAGCACAATCCATCCTTCTTATACAGGTCATTTCTACTCTAAAAGAGATTCCAGTGATCAAAAATATGAATCCTTTTCCATTGCACCAGCTTTGCAGCAAAACGTTCATCTGCTCTATCCTCTTATTCCTACTGTCACTAGCTCATAGTACCTGAGGTAATCCAAATATTACTATCCTCTTATATTCTCTCCTCAGAACCACAGAATCTTCTCATCTTATGTCATTAGTTCCAGTGTGTACAATACCTCTCCCCTTTGAAAATTTTCTGCACCCTCTCTAAGATATCCTTGGAGAGCCAGCCAGCTCAGAGTCAGATCCCTTGACTGAGGAGATTCTGAATCCTCTGAATTTATATGTGTTTCTTTTTTGTTGTCTTCTTTCATTCATAGTTACACAAAATACAACACAACAATAATAATATGCAAGAAAAATAGGGACACAACCATAAGGTGCCCAAAATTTCACAAGACAATCAACACTACATAAAACACATGCAAAAATTTTCATACAAGTCACTGTCCTCTTAAAGGTACCACAATGACAGAAACCCAGAGAAGAGTCCATTTTGGCGCCAAAGGGCAAAGTTTACAGCAGGCTGAAGTCACATACAGGGGAACTTTAAAGGGTGTGTACTCCCCTGTTTACCAGCTTATGAGTTTTCTTGTGCAGGCCAGCCCTTGTAGGACTCTTTTCCTGTCTCGAGTCTGCAGACGGGCAACAACTACAATGGCTTGCTGGCCCAGAGCCTGAAGGGCATTTTAGCCACTTGGCTGAGAATCAGGTTTGTCGTGGGATTCTGCTGTAGTCTCGTCTAGGGTCCCTCTGCTCGGGATATGCCCTGCATAAAGCTCTGCACTTGCCTACACCCAAGTGGTGTTCCCCAAACTCATTTGGACAGGTGAGGGTGTTCACTACCATTGGGATGCCCTGTAACTCCAATGTTCCACTTACCACATTTTCTAATGACAAAGACAGTTGTAGTGCCTGGCTGTCATTAATCCCACATACCAAATGGTCACTCACCATCTCATTCAAGGTTACAAACAAAATCACATGCTTTTGCCAGTCATCTTATACTTAAAAATTCTGATATGGATTCCCCTGGTTCTCTAATAACTGAATAATACTGAAAGCATCTCAAATTAGTGGAGGTTTGTGATCAGAATATTCTTCCACTGACTCCGTCAACTCTTGGAAGGTTTTAGTGTCTGATGCCTCTGGAAAAGTTATGCCCCTTATAACCGAAAATACTGTAGGTCCACAAGCAGGCAGAAGGATCACTCATTGCTTTTCATCTGTCCCAATGTCATTTGCAGAAAAAAAAATTGCATTCCTTGCACATACTGGGTCCAGTCTTTATTAGCAGGAGCAATGAGTCAAACTTTTCGAATAAAGGTATGATGCCAGAAATGATTACCCCAACTTCAAGGTGACTGTTCTCAGTGAATGTCCTTTGGGCACAAATTGTTTACTCCTGTTGCCACTGAAATAACTGCACAGTGGCCAGTACTCCGTAACCAAGTAATCGTTTATTTACTTGTGCATAGTACAGTAGCTATGACCAGTCAGCTCAGAGTCTGACTGTTTGACTGAGGAGATTTTAAATCCCCTAATATTATGTATTTTGTTTTATTCAAGGTTACACAAAATACAATACATATCAATGATTACAATTGTTATGATGGTGTAAGGGATACTGTGCCTTTAAGAGAGTTAAAAGCTAGCAGAACTACCTGATACAGCACCAAAAGTTCTGAACAAGATATAATGCAACTTTTGGTCCAGCAGCCAGGGCAGCTGGCTGCCTGGAGCTGACAAAACAAGTTCAAATTCACCCAATCAGTTTAAATTATACCCCAGAACACCAACCCCTATTGACGTTTGAATACAGTATAATTGACAATATTAAAAACTAATCAAACAATCCAATGCTTTGGGGTTATAAGACGGGGAAAAATTGAACTGTTGGGAGGGAACTGCCAAAAGAGAACAGATGTAGGCTGCTAGTCAGAAATCTGAGTGGTACCTGTCTCAAGAAGGAGTTTGCACAGAGAAAAACATTGACACCGACCTGGAGAGCAAATCTGCAAAGAGAAGATTTGACAGCTGGCTGGTTTTGAAATTTGATTTTTTGGTGAATCTTAATCAAGGTTTTTATCACACTAGTATTATAGAAAGGAAAGTCAAAGATAGGTTAGAGGAAGGCATTGTAAATAGTTGTTAATTAATTATTCTCTGTTATACTTTAAAAAATAAAGTTTGCAATTTTTACTTTAAATAGTGACCTTTGGGATAGTTCTTGGCCTCTCAAATTTTCACAGATTACTGCATGGGATAAATCTTTCCTGTGTTGTGGTTTAAATTAAGAAGCAAAGTTGACTCTGTGTCATAACAACAATACACCAGAAAAGTAGGGATGCAAACACAAGGTAACCCAAACCTCTTTGAAATCAGTAGCAACAATAAAACCATACAAAAATCTTATGCAGGTCACAATCCCCTGGAAAAGGTATCATACTGACCTAAGTACATAAAAGGAACCATTATAACCCCTTCCGCTGATACTATATTGATTCATGAAGAAGGGCTCATGCCCGAAACATCGATTCTCTTGCTCCTTGGATGCTGTCTGACCTGCTGCGCTTTTCCAGCAACACATTTTTCAGCTCTGATCTCCAGCATCTGCAGTCCTCACTTTCTCCTACTATATTGGTCAACTAAGGCTTCCTAATTGGCCAAGACTAATAACCCCAATCAAGGCCCTGCAGTCAATGAGGTCCACCTAGTTCCAATCACTACAGTTTGGGCGGCACGGTGGCATAGTGGTTAGCACTGCTGCCTCACAGCGCCAGAGACCCGGGTTCAATTCCCGCCTCAGGTGACTGACTGTGTGGAGTTTGCTTGTTCTCCCCGTGTCTGCGTGGGTTTGCTCCGGTTTCCTGCCACAGTCCAAAGATGTGCAGGTCAGGTGAATTGGCCATGCTAAATTGCCCGTAGTGTTAGGTAAGGGGTAAATGTAGGGGTATGGGTGGGTTGCACTTCGGTGGGGCGGTGTGGACTTGTTGGGCCGAAGGGCCTGTTTCCACACTGTAAGTAATCTAATCTTAAAGTACTGAAAATGCAGTCTAACTCCTCAGTAAGTATTCACTGACCTCATACCCACCAAAGTCACCTCCCAATGACCATCAAACCCCCTCCCCCCCAGATCCTGACCTGGCTCCCATTTTCCTCCTCCATCCCAGACCAATTTTCCTCTGCCCTGGGTTCTACCTGACCAATGCTGTCTGCCATGTTCTGCACTTCCCCTGCTCTGCATCTGACTCTACCCAACACACTCCATACACCTGCACACCCTCTTCTAAACAAACCAACTGAGTCCCATCAACCCCCTACCCTGCCTTCAAAGCCAACCTGATATCCCCCAGTCCTCCAGCACCAAATCTAACTCAAATACCCCCTGCTAAAGACCAAAGCCAACAAATTCTTCCAGTTAACAGACTGACCCAACAGATTTCCCCCAGCAAACTACTCTATGCTAAAACATTGTATAACTAAGCTGGTGCCCTTTCCGTCTTGCACCCTGTCAACCTACACATTTGGCATCCCAGCCCTGTCAAAATTTGCATCTTATCTACCTAACACCATACCAACTACATAGCGGGCACTACTTATCTGAATCCTAACACCTAATCCCTCTGTTTTCCATGCAATTCAGAAGGTTTATGATCCATCTGATGTTCTGACACCTTATAACTTAGCAACACACTATCCCAGCACTCTAATGTCACACTTATCTTATGTACTTATTATTTGGCAGCTGCTGTCAAAATGGCTGTCTGTTATTCTTGACATATAAATGTAAGAATACAGCAACTGACAGTAGTAAAAAGGGGTAAAGCTCTGCCTTCCTCTTACAATTCTACGTTACAAGTGAACTGTGAAATTGGAATTTTGGCTCTGCATTTCTGAGGTAGCCCGAGCAGAAGCTCCTCCCAGAAATGCAGAATGCCCTTTTTTTTGTAAAAAAGCAAGGGGTGGACTGACAATTTGTATGAGCTTCCAACTCTTTGGATAATCTGCCCTGATGTATTTCAACCAAACATAGTCTAAGACTATCAAAGTTTATTGAATTTTGAAAGCAGCAGTGAAGCAATTAATGACCTCATTTTCCTTGTCATTTTGTTGGCAGTGAGTAACAGCAAATATTTTAAATACTAAGCTGGAGTGAGCGAGGCAGATAAATGGAGAAAATGGATATGAATGGAAAGGAGGCACAAAGAGACTGATGAAGATAAAAGTGTATTTACATTCATTTTGAGTTTTGTTTTTTTTTGGAAAAACAGCAAATAAATTGCATTTTGATCGTTTGTGAACTGGTTGGTAGACAGGGAACAAAGAGTAGGCATAAGGAAGTCTTTTACTGAGTGGCAGCCAGTGACTAGTGGGGTACCACAGGGATCAGTGATTGGACTTCAGTTAGTCATAATAAATACTAATGCCTTAAATGAGGTAAGTACATGTCACATCTCCAAGTTTGCAGATGACACAAAGTTGGGCGGGATAGTGAACTGTGAGAAGTCTGATTTGTACAAATTGAGGGAATATGAAAATATGCGGCAGAAGAAGTATAATGTTGATAAAAGTGAGATTATTCATTTTGGCAGCAAAAACAGGAAGGCTGTCTACTATCTGAATGGGGAGAGATTGAGAAAAGGGGAGATACAATGAGACCTGGGTCACCTTTTACACTATTCATTGGAAGTAAGTATGCAGATGCAGCAGGCAGTGAAAAAGGCAAACGGCATGTTGTCCTTCATAGTGAGAAGCATTTTAGTTAGTCCACACCAGCAGTTTTGTTTGAAGTTTTGGTCTCTGAGGTTGGATGCTCTCTCTATTGAGGAAGTGCAATGAACAATTACCTGATTGTTTCCTGAAATGGCAGGATTGACATATGGAGAGAGACTAGATCAATTAGACCTATATTTACTGCAGTTCAGAAGAATGAATCGTATAGAAACCTGTAAAAGTCTAACAGGGTAAATGCAGGAAGAATGTGTTTGATGACTGGGAGTCCAAAACAAAGTATAGCAGTATAAGAATATTGGATCAGCCACTTAGTACTGAGATGAGGAGAAATTTGTTCGTCCAGACAGTAGTGAGCTTGTAGAACTCTATGCCCCAGGAAAGTATTGGGAGAAAGACATTGAAGACTTTCAAGAAAAATGTAGATATAGGATCAAAGGGAGTGGGGAGAATGCAGGAACAGGATACTGAGTTGGATGATCAGCCAACTCCTACATTCCCTGTTTCTACAAAAAAACTTCAATATATTTTTGTATATAACTAGAAAATATAAGCATTCAGAGGAATTGACCAATGGATTATATCTGAGACAAAGTAATACTACTACGGAACTAGCAGGGAAAGAGACACTTCTGGGTGCCAATAACATAACAATGAATATAATGTTTACATTTGCAACTTCAAACATAGCAAACCATGCCATAATAGAGATGCCCTCTGCCTCTCAACACTGCTGAAATCACCAAAGTTCTAATGAGACGAACTTCAGTGGACCTGATAATTTTGCCAAAACTCAGTTTCTTCCTCCAGAGAGCTGTAAAATCTCTGAGGTAATGTCAAAGTGCAAGGTCTACTTAATGGTTTCTATCATATCAATAATCGTTGTCTAATAAACAAAAATAGACCACGAGGGATTGATTAACTCCAGATGTTTAGAATATTCAAAACAATAAAACCTGTTCAAAGTCATAAAACATATTTCAGCAAAGCAATTGGCTTCTTTTCTACACAACTTGAAAATCTGGGGTATACAAACTCACAGGCAGTATTACATCATTGTAAACACAGAGCACATGTTGGCCTTAAGAGCTACTCTCTCAAGGACAATATATATATATATACAATATTGTAAAATCACAGCAGCCCCATCAGAATGCTGCCAAACTTCAGATATCTCATCCAAATATCAGGGCCAAACTGCAGAACCCCAATCCCTGTTAACCACCAGCTAGCCATCACCTATTATCTCATATCTTGCATGCTATCTTGCACCATATATATGTGAACAATAATAAGAAATGAAATATAATACATTGGCAATGAAATTGAAATAAAAACACTGAAATAACTGTTTCACTGAATAATGGGCAAATTTGTCCAATTTGACATCATAAATACAATGCTCACATGACTGATTCTAGTTGCCAAATGGAGTTTACCTTTTGTAATGAAACACTTAATTTAAGTATTCTATTAATCTGACATTTGACTTAGCTTCAAATTACTACTTTAAGTATTGCTTTTCAATCTAATTACATATAAAATGCTGCATCAAACCAAACTTAAAAGTGGAATTGACAAATTAACAGAAAATCTGATCTGGCACCTAGTGTGAAATCAAACAGATTCTGTTCTATGAAGTCAGTTTTATTGTTCACAGAGAACTAGCCCTTGCAAAGCAACTGATAGACAACCTTACTTACATGGACAATGCAATTTTCTCAACTTTTTATCTTACTGTTTTCCTGCCGCAGTACTACTGATTACACATCAGTGAATCTCATTCAGTATTTTCACTGAATGGAGTGGTACCATCCAGCAGGAAGGGACTAATGCAAACCATGGCTTTTAAATTTCAGCTCTATTGTAATATGATGGGAAATTGCCTAGTTGTGTGCTGCAGCCAAATTTCAGGACAAATACATTCGATTCAATTTATAGCTCATTAGCCTTCTGCCAATGATTAGAGGGGCCAGAAATAATATTAATCTTTTATAAAATCTCTACAGCGCAAAATGAGACCATTTGGACCATTGAATCTGCACCAACCCTCTGAAGAACATCCTTTTCCTTCTGTTTCTGTTCAAAGTTCTTGTTTTGAGCAGAAATATGCCATCCTCAAACTTAATATGGGCTTGAATTATATTGTGGTAACATTTCACTGTGAAAGCTTCAATTAACTCTTAGGACATAATGCTGAGTCAAAAAATATTTTTATTCTTGATTGCTTCCTCAAAGTGTTGCTTCATGAAACTGTCACAAAAGCATTTTACAAACTCTTTTTCAAGATTAGCTTTACCCATTTCTATCAAGAGTTCAGCATTGATGGTTAGTGTTCGACATCATCGTATAAGAAAGTGTTGTTGAAAACTAAATGTTGCCAACAGTCAGTAATGGATATATAACATCAGAAGAAATATTTAGATACCCTTTCATTTATTTTGATCAACAGTTTTGAACAATTGCCATCAACCATATTCAAAAGGCCTCAACCTTGTGTATGATTTCATCATGAATGTGACATGTATTGCATCACGCTCTTCTCTTTCAAATCAATGGTAGTTGTAACACACTTTTGTCCACTGCTGGAAATATTGCTCTTTTGAATACATTCAGCAGCATAGTGTTTGATTTTCATGGTCTATTCATCTATGTTTATTGAGAGATAAATTATGAATCACTTAAATTACTGACATTCAGCTATTATTAGATCACAAGGTAGGGCGATGGTCAGCTTAACATGCCTCTGTATGTATTCTGTTATATAAAGGCAACTTTGTACTAAATTCAATTGATACATAAAATTTATTCTTCATTTCATTGGAATAATTGTAACTGAGAGTTCCTGGACAGATCAAGAGTTATTTTATAACCATGAGGTGGCAAACTATGTTTCAGAAATAGCTTTAATTTTAAGAAAGCTAATTGCATATTGATTGTATCTCTCATGGTTCATGGTGTTTTTGAATCATTAATCAGAATTAGAAGGCACTCTGATCTCATTCGTGTTGATCACAATTTCAGTTTAGATTTTCCCAGAAGTGATTTTTCATGAATGCAGATAAATGATTGTTCTTCTGGCAATTTCACTATTAGCAAATGCGGTCTGTTATAGAATAGTGCATCTTTATCTCTTGAAGGAGAAATAAACACACATTAATTATACAATATTGCATTGCACTTAATTGAAGTTTAAGATTACGAAGGGAATTGATAATGGTGATATTGACAAATTATTCACTGAATTAAAATAATTGAAAGTCAGGAATAAAGCTAGGGGTTGGATTTAATGCTTACTAGTGGGGTAACTTAAAAAATAGCATGGGGAAGGGTGCAATCTGATTGCTGTAACTCCCATCAACACATCATGATGTATCCATCAACGGTAACTTTATAGTGTGGTGCAGAGCGCCTCCACAACAAATTGTGTCTCTGGATGAGATGACATGGCACTGGGATGTCTGGCTGAGAGTTGAAAGTCAATCTCAGCCATTAGTTTAAATGTCCGCTATCATTGGCCTGAGAGATCATTGGTGTTTGCTCATCTACTTCATGCTGCAGTAGTGAGATGGCTGGCTCAGAATAGTGACTGTTGTGCCTGCTCACTTTACTGGAGAGAAATAACACCGACACAAGCCTGTGACATTGCATCCCTTTTACTGTTGTTTAAAATGGAAGCTCCCAAAGCTCAGTCACCCTCAAGGCTAATTTTTGACTCCCTGAGTATCCCTTTGAGAGAGAGATGGGAAGTTTCCTTTTGGCAAGGTGCCAAAAGGAAACTTCCCTTCTAGGCTGAAAAAGACAGTGTGGAGGTAGCAGAGGAGGTTTCCAGCCAAGGGTATAAAGTGAAAATGTAGTGTATACAAAGTCATTAAGAGGCTAAGGGACTTCTGTCTTTGATAAGTGTGAACAACTAATGTTTTTGATGGGTGTGAGTCGCTGATCCATGCCAAGTGTGAATGTCTTTAACATCTGGACCACATATAGAAAGTGGAATGAACCAGCAAGCTTCACTCCATTGCAATTGGAATTCTCAAATCAACAATGTGAGAAGAATTAGAAAGCAGTGGACTCTAACAACTCATCTGTTGGGTACATACTGAACAGCATGATCTTTCGTGAGATAGAAAACTTATCAGAATCTTTATCTTTGCAGGATAAGAGACCCCTTATTGCCCAAGATGGAACAAGATCCTGTGAGATGGACCAGCACTCACAGTCATGTTGTGGACGATGGGATTTTGCAGATGATTATGGAGGTCAGCCCCAGGGCAGGGCCGGAAGGGCAGAATTCCATAGCACCTTGGTCTCTCCTGGGTGGAGGTACTGAAATTGGGATGGGGTATATTAGGGAAAGTGCATGGAGGGGACTGATATGTTTGGCTTGCTGCTTTTGTGAAAGAATGTGTGCCTCAGATGTAGAAGCAGTCAGGATGTGACCCTGATTGGTCTTTTCCATGGTGAGGACATGTGTTCACAAAACTAAAATCACTCAGTCCAGTGTAAATTATGATAGAAGCATAATGATCTTTGCATTTACTCTGGACCCAGAATAGTATGGTACATCAGGGCCCAATGATTCAACCTCATGACATTAGCATGAGCTTATGAAGGAAGATGAAGAAAGGCTCAGATAATGCATTGCCCACTCTTGCCTCAGCTTAGATACTCATACGTTTTGGGTTACATGCATCAACCAAAAGGGAATACACACTGTTGTGAGTAAGAGACTGAGATATCCAGTATTCTGACACTCAGGAGTGTTGGATACAAGCTGGTTGCTGAATGCTAGTGGTGCAAAGAAGCTTGGCAGAACTTCCAAAGTGTATGCATTCTCTGGCACAGTCAGGGAAGGAGTCCATCCAGTATAAGTGCTGTGTTTACCCTTACAGTGTAAAACATGGCATCCTCTATTCAGAAATTGGGGATTCTCAGAGAAGAACAGGCACAGCATTTCATTCATGGGAAGCTAAGCATGCATTCTGACCTGCAGTACATCAGCTCAAGTTGCCAGAACCTAGGTGGACTGTGGATGTGCAGGGGAGTGGTGAGAGAGCAGTGAACAAGTGCCTGGATGGAGTCAACTACAAGGGTGTTGGAGGGAGGGGGGGGGCTGCTACCGGTAAATTGAACTTCAAGATTGCAGATGAGCATGATTAGGGACAATTTCAGTGTGATTCCAGTGGGAATAGGCTGTTCTCTGATCCTCTGTATAGTAATTGCACAGTGACAGAAGTGAAATCACTGTTGTACAGGAGACCGTCAGTGTTGATTTTTTTTGTGGGGGGGGTTCATGATTATATGCAATCAACAACTTATAGAAATTTTCCGATAGATTGTGTTTGTTAAATAGCGGCTATTTAGGTTACTTAGACTAGTGTTTGATCATGATAATTGGGGATGGTTCAGTGATACCAAAGTAAAAAAAAAATTGTTGGTGTGGAGTGTGCTTATAATGTTGAAGTTGTGAAGGAAGCATCCTGCTTTGAGGCTGAGGCATTATGGAATGCTTCTCTGAGTCTTCCACCTCCTCTTCTGGGCCATCTTTCAACCAAAGAAGGCACTCCCTGAGGATTGCTTGATGAGGTTTGCCTACTTGGACTGCTACCCACATTAACTGCCTAATGAGCAATGAAGATTGCTTTCTGCTTGTGAGCACTATTTGACTCCCTATTTCTATAATAAAGTTGCTTACTTTATGCCAATCAATTGTCTGAACTGTTTTGACTAAGAACTATGCAGCAGCTACTCATGCTGCCAGTATGACCATTGTCTTCTTTACCTTACTCCATTTGAAGATTGGTTTTCATTCCTTCTAAGAACAAAACTCCATTTTCCATAACATTGTATTGATAATACGGTAGTGTGGTGCCTAATAATGTTTTTGTTCATGCTTATGGAAGACTAGTTATTATTGTAACAATTAAATAAGGTTTCATGCTCCACAGGAAAGAATAAACATGGAATATTATAAGGTAGCCCATGTTTGAAAGACACAGTTTGGCCTGCAAGGGTTCAACAGAATTAAAAAAGCCTGCTCCAGCATTTAAGTGAAACATAATGGTACCTTTGAACAAGGCTACCTCCAAGGTTAACGGGAGGCCCTACAAGCAACAACCTAAGACAGCTTGATAAGAGGGTGCTTGAGGACAGACAAGTAATTGATTCCAACCTCATTAGTGAAAGGATGTTGTCCCATTAGGTGAATAGCACCACTTAGAACAAGCGGCCTAAATCTCAGTCAGTGAAGCAGTCAGCAGAACTCATTAAATAGGTCTGAAAACAATAACTAAAGTTATTTTGTAATAATTAGCTCTTTCTTTGAAGTTATTCATAATATTATAAAAAAAGGTTCTCATTTAAGATTCTTCAGATAATTGTAGAGTTAGATTTCAATGTAAGTATGGATACATGTACAAACTACAACAGAAACATTTAGGGAAAAAACATTTAAATCTAGATGTAAAAGTTAATAGTCTCAGGAAACATTTTCCTTATCTCTAAAAAGTATGTGGTACATCCTGAACAATATGGATTATTAGCAATTTATTAGTTACAAAGTGCCTACAATAGAATTAGCTGTATAACTTTACACTTTATATGTAACATGAAAACAGAAATTAATATTACAAATCTTATAGCAGTTAGTTAAAACAAATTGTCTTTTGTATTTTTCATATATTTAATTGGGATGGTGAAAAATATAAGAAGAATAATAGAATTTGATAAAGATAGCACAAGGAATACAATGAATAATAGAATTCAAGCAGTTTATAGAGCTAAGCAAGTCTGGGACAGACCTAAAGGAGGATAAACAGTAACTTCAGAATGTAAATTAATAGGATGCATAGAAAGAACCCAATGCCTGGAGATTACATTGTCTGTTAAGATCATGGGAACCTGGGGCTGTCCATAGGAATGCCCATCACTAATTAGGTGTTTCACAGGATTGGGTATATGGAATAAGGGAAGGGCGGGCAGGACACAGACCACGCTGTATATGATTATTGTCACATAAAATGTACAAAATACTTATTTCACTTTAAAAATCAGAGTGGTCATTGACCTCTCTTCTGATGTGAACTGCAGATTAAGGGAACAATTGTGTTCTCAAGGCCAAGCCAGATTTGGGGAAGATCCTTTGGCCCTCTCCCTTCATTAACCAGTTTCTGCTTTAATGAAAGTCTTCCACTTGCCTGAGTCGTGCCTGCCTCCTGAGATTTTGTCCCCAATCAAGGGGTGAGGGATTATTCTCCAGCAGATAAAATTACTGAATTATCACAGGTTTAAAGCAAATCCTATCTTCCAATGTCACTAATCTGGGTCTCTGATCACCTCACTCAAACAGAAGGCAGCTCCCAATATCAAGCCAGGTATATTACACTGGCAATGACAGACATTGGTGCATGAGGATGAAAATTTACCTTGTTTTCTATCTGAGATATGCTGATGAGAATACACATTCTTATGCTCAAACTATGCACTAGCTGTTTTGTTCAACATGTATGTAGCATTAAAGATTTGAAAGTGTTTCAATTCTCTTGAGATTAATAGTGCCCAGGGAATGTGAGTAAATTAAAGTCCTACTGTAGCTTTTGGTACTATTAAGCTTAGCCCCTGACTCAACAATGATTTCTCCCCTTCATCCTCCATATGTAACCCCAGCCCCCAACTCTCAACATCCACCTTCCTCATTCCACTACCCCCATCAATGGCTCTTCTCAGAGTCAATTCTGTCAGAGTCAACATTACTGCTTTCCCACAAACAAACCAAAAAGTGCCACATATCAGACCCAATCATCACTCCCCATGCCCACTTGACTTCAATTTGACCAGTCTTGGCTTCACCCAAACCTATCACTTTGACCTAACCACCACCTCAAAATACCAATGCCCTGATTCATCTTGCTTTTTCACAAAGGAGGCTTTAGTTCAGGAAGTACCAGGGCTGAGCTGTTCAAGAAGTAAGTGCATATACAAGTTTTGAGAAGATTTGTAGCTCAGATTGAGGTTCTGGATGTAGGTTCATTTTCAGACATTTCATCATCATACTAGTTAACATCTTCAGTGAGCCTCCAGAGGAAGCACTGGTGGTGTAGCCCATTTTCTATTTATATATTTGAGTTTGCTTGGATTGGTGATGTCATTTCCAGGGGTGACATCATTTCCTATGGTGACTTCATTTCCTGTTCTTCTCAGGGGGTGTTAAATGGGAACCAAGTCAATGTGTTTGTTGATAAACTTCAGGTTGGAATGCCATGCTTCTCGGAATTCTGTTTGGCTTGTCCTAGGATGGATGTGTTATCCCAGTTGAAGTAGTGTCCTTCCTTATCCATATGTAAGGATACTAGTGAGAGTGGGTTGTGCCTTTTTGTGGCTAACTGATCTTCATGTATCCTGATGGCTAGTTTTCTGCCTGTTTGTCGAATATACTGTTTGTTACAGTTCTTGCAAGTTATTTGGTAAATGACATTAGTTTTGCTTGTTGTCTGTATAGGGTCTGTCAATTTCATTAATTGCTGTCTTAGTGTGTTGGTGGGTTTGTGGTTAACAATGATGCCAAGCGGTCTGAGTGGTCTGCTAGTCATTTCCAAGATGTCTTTGATGTAGGGGAGAGTGGCTAGGGTTTCTGGATGTGTTTTGTGTGCTTGTTTGGGTTTGTTGCTGAGAAATCGGCGGACTGTGTTCATTGGGTACCCATTCTTTTTGAATACACTGTATAGGTGATTTACCTCTGCTCTGTGTAGTTCCTCTGTTCTGTAGTGTGTGGTGGCTCATTGAAATAATATACTAATGCAGCTTCATTTGTAGATGTTGGGAGGATTGCTTCTGTAGTTCAATATTTGGTCCGTATGTGTTGTTTTCCTGTCAACGCTGGTTATAAGTTCTCCATTGGCTGTTCGCTCTACTGTGACATCTAGGAATGGCAGTTTGTTGTTGTTTTTCCCCTCTTTAGTGAATTTTATGCCAGTAAGTGTATTATTGATGGTCTTGAAGGTTCCTCTAATTTGTTTCATTTAGTGATGACAAAGGTGTCATCCACATAGCAGACCCAAATTTTGGGTTGGATGGTTGGCAGAGCTGTTTGTTTGAGTCTCTGCATTACTGCCTCTGCTAAGAATCCTGATATTGGAGATCCCATGGGTGTTCTGTTGGTTTGTCTGTAGGTTTTGTTGTTGAAGGTGAAGTGGGTGGCATAGGTCCACTAGCTTGACGATACTGTCCTTGCTGATGAAGTTGGTGGTGTTTGATGTATTTGTCTTGGGTTCTTCTAATAGTGTAATCAGTGTTTCCTTGGCTAGATTGATGTTGATGGATGTGAACAAGACTGTTATGTCAAAGGAGACCATTATTTCATCTTTGTCTATCTTGGTGTCATTGGTCTTCAGGAATTCTTGGGTGGAGTGAATGGGATGGTGTGAGTCTTCTACTAAGTGTTTTAGACTTTGGTGTAGCTCCTTGGCCAATCTGTAAATTGGTGTTCTGGGTAGTGAGATTATGGGTCTGAGGGGGTCTCCAGATTTGTGAATTTTGGGTAACCCATATCAGCGTGGTGTGTTGGTTCTATCTGGTTTCATTTTTTGGAAGTCAGTCTTATTTATTTCTTCAAATATCTGAATTTTTTGAGTAAGGCTATGATTCGGTTCTCTAGTTGTGGGGTCAGGTCTATCACCACTTGTTTGTAAGTGTTGGCACCTGCAAGTAGTGAATTCACTTTCTCAATGTAGTCTCTTTATTTAAAATGACTGTCAAGCATCCTTTTTCTGCAGGTGGATAACAATGCTTTAATCTTTTTTTAATCTTTCTAGCGCTTTCCTTTTTTGTGTAATGAGTGCATTTCCTTCCTTTTCCCTGCATAATGTTGGTGCGATTGTCTGTCTGATGGTTTGCTGGGTTTCTTCTGTGAGTTGGTTGC
Organism: Chiloscyllium punctatum; assembly: GCF_047496795.1. NCBI lineage: Eukaryota > Metazoa > Chordata > Chondrichthyes > Orectolobiformes > Hemiscylliidae > Chiloscyllium > Chiloscyllium punctatum. Next base: position 85,316,283 of record NC_092747.1, read on the forward strand.
TTTTCAGTGTTGTTTCTAATGCTGCTAAGAAATCTTTGTTGTCCGTATCCTGGAAGTTGTAATATAATCCTCTTACTAAGATGGCTTTTTCAATGTCTGTTAAGGGTCGGTCAGATAAGTTTTTTATCCATGCTTCTGTGTTGTCAGTGTTGTTATTTTGTGTAAAGTTGTCTATAGTTTTTTTCTGCAGGTCTAGATTTTTTTTTCATTTTCTGTGTTTGTTGCTGTGTAATATCTATTGCTAATTGTACTGTGTCTGTTGCGTTAGTGAGTAATGATTTTTGGTGTATAAATTTCCTGGTTGTATTTACGGAGTCTGTTGTGGGCATTATTAATAATTTCTCTGAGCATTCTGAGGCCATTTTGCTCTGCTATTCTTTTGGCTGGTAGGATGTTAAGGGGAGGTTTGTATTTAAGACATTTATTTAGTGCTCTTTTTCCTTAGGCATTCATGCAGGAAGTATAGTTGTTCGCAGATGGCGAGCACCCCCTGAGAAAAAGAACAGGAAATGACATCATCATAGGAAATGACATCGCCAATCCAAGGAAAGTGAAACATATAAATAGGAAGTGGGTACACTACCAGTGCTTCATCCAGAGGCTCACTGATGATGTTACGTAGTATGGTGATGAAATGTCTGAAAACGAACCTTCCAGCTCAGCGAGCAATCCTACATCCGGTAAGTGCATATGTTTTAGGGTAAAAATAAGGTTTCTGCCAATGCAATGTCTGGGCTTATGAATGCTCATTCAGTGCTATGAGATATAGGTTTGAATTCCAGCATGGCACCATCTCTAACTAAATTCAATAAAAGTCTGGATTTAAACAAAGCTGAACCATGAAAGTCCCAGATATGAAATCGGAAGATAGAATTCAAAAGTCAATGGTTCATCTTTTACATTATCACAACAATGTGAATATGAATTGTATATCATAGAATCATAGAATCTCTACAAGATGGAAGTAGGCATTTAGTCCATTGGGTCCACATTGAGCCTCCGAAGAGCATCCCATCCACACCTACACCCCCGCCTACCCTATAACCCCCACCCCCCACCCCCAATTCCCATATCTAATATCTAATCCTTATAACCTACACATCCCTGGTTAACATGGGCAATTTGATGCAGCCAATCCACCTAACCAGCACATGTTTGATATATATAAAACAACTGACGATGTTTTGCATTTTGACAAAAGGGTGCACCACTGCAATGGTAGATAAATCTTTCTTTTTCAGAGAAATCTTGTTAATGAACCATATATTTAAAAATGATCCAATAACAACAAAAATCTTTGCCCTTGGCACTCCAGCGAGGAGTTTTACATGTCAGAAACTAAATAGGAAATTTGGGTATGCACCCAGGTGCACAATACGTGTACCCAATATATTCAGTATTCAGCCTTGAAATTTTATGCAAAGGCCTTGATCTCTCATCAAGTATATTTGATTCCCAAGAGCAAATTAGGCATAACTGGCCAATACATTGTACCTTATTTCATTCTTCTGGAGCACTTTTTAAAGGGCTCAAGAAAGTGCTGTCTGAAACAAGTCAATACCTCTTTTTTTGTCATGTTTTTTTTAGATTAGATCACTTACAGTGTGGAAACAGGCCCTTCGGCCCAACAAGTCCACACCGACCAGCCGAAGCGCAACCCACCCATACCCCTACATTTACCCCTTACCTAACACTACGGGCAATTTAGTATGGCCAATTCACCTGACCTGCACATCTTTGGACTGTGGGAGGAAACCGGAGCACCCGGAGGAAACCCACGGGGAGAACGTGCAAACTCCACACAGTCAGTCGCCTTAGGCGTGAATTGAACCCGGGTCTCTGTCGCTGTGAGGCAGCAGTGCTAACCACTGTGCCACCGTGCTGCCCAAGTGTAGATCCAAGCAATGTCGACTGTTGAACAATTTCTAATCTTGATTCATTCAGCTGCCAATATCAGACACTGTTCAGCTTCTCAAGAATTATATAGGGAAGTTTATTTAAAGGCCATTATCAGAAGACCTTTTGCTCATGTTTCGACTCATTTATTAATAATTTTCCTTGGCTATTTTGCTTTTGTAACTCAGCTACTCATAAATCTTTGTGATAGTCATTCTGTTGCATTTACTTTTTCTTGACAGATGCAATGGTGCAGCAGTAGGTTTTTAATGTGCCATTAGGAGAAACGTGAAGAGGTTCAATGAGGGAATAAAAATACTAGATAGACTGCAGGAGAGATATCCAATGTCCAGATGCCAGCATTTGTGCTCCTTTTTTCACAGACTGAAATATGTCACTGACAGAGAGGCAACGTTCCATAGATTGCAGCTCTCAAGGGAGGCCATGAATGGGTTTCAATGGTTTGGCCTACAGTCAAAACTTAGCTCGAGGCTTGCATCTGATTTAGCTTTGGATGCCATAATAATCCTCAACTTCTCAGTCTTCAGATCAATCCAAAGTGCCACTGGAAATAATACCCATATTTGTTGGAAGGTCTTCGATGTCTGGCAAGTTTACCTAAGAAACTAATTTCCAGCTCCAAGGACAGCTGCACTACAATTTTAGCCTGTGACAAGGTTTGCCAAGGTCCAGGGGTTTAGTTTCTCAGGTATGTTTAATCATATTACACTCAAGAAGAATCAGATAATCATTGCTGAGCCTGTTTGTGCCCACAATTATTGTGATATACAAGTAAGTGCTCTGTGATGACAATTAATGAATAAGGTGCTGCTTTAAGAGGCAATCAGCACTGATGCCAATGTATGTAGAGTTATATAGAACCCATACAGTGGGGAAACAGGCCCTTCAGCCCAGCAAGTCCACACCAGCCCTCCAAAGAGTATCCCACCCAAACCCATTCCTTTTACTTTTGCACCTGACTAATACACTTAACTTATACATCCCTGAACATGATGGGTAATTTAGCATGGCCAATCAAACTAAACTGCGTATCTTTGGACTGCGGAAGGAAACCGGAGCACCCGAAGGAAATTTGCACAGACATGGGGAGAATGTGCAAACTCCACACAAGCAGTCACTCAAGGCTGGAATCGAACCCAGGTTCCTGGTGCTGTGAGGCAGCAGTACTAACCACTGAGCCACCGTGCCATATGTGTGACCCATGCAAGTTTTTTCAATTATATCAATGGGGAAGCATGTCATCCCACAGGAATAATAGTTGTTATGTTATTAAGCAAACATGTTTTTATTCTCATTTTCTATAGGCTTTCTAGATTACATTACAGTGTGGAATCAGGCCCTTCGGCCCAACAAGCCCACACCGACCCGCCGAAGCGCAACCCACCCATACCCCTACATTTACCCCTTACCTAACACTACGGGCAATTTAGTATGGCCAATTCACCTGACCCAGCACATCTTTGTGACTGTGGGAGGAAACCCACGCACCCGGAGGAAACCCACGCAGACACAGGGAGAACGTGCAAACTCCACACAGTCAGCCACCTGAGGCGGGAATTGAACCCAGGTCTCTGGCGCTGTGAGGCAGCAGTGCTAACCACTGTGCCACCGTGCCGCCCCTTCTTCAAGCAGGACAATTAATCAGCAGAACATTGCTGCTAGCAACCTACATAATGCAGCCATTGTGACCTCTATTCATTTAGGCACAGTATCCTAGCTATCTTGGTCTGCATAATCTGTGTTGTTTCAGCCCTACTGGAGTTCACCATTACTGAATGCAAGTATTATAATGAACTGAAATTGCCCAGAAACTTATAAATCCTGAAAGAGTAGCATAAACTGAGAAAGGGAGAAAAAGAGAAAGTTAAAATGTGCAAGAGAGGATCAATCATAAAAAAACGGGAGTGAAAAACACAGGCGACAAAACACTGAAGGAAGAAGCAAGTGATAGCACAAAATTGGGCAGGGAGCAGGAGGCAATTAAAACTTCTTTAAATGGGGGAGTGAGACATAAATTATTGGTGGTAGCTAAACAAAAGGTGGGAGAGCGTAAGAAACAGAGGATATGAAGGATGAATGCAAGATTGACGGGGCAGAGACTTCATGTTAACCTGTGATATGCGTGTTTGCATTTGGTTTTACTTTGGGAGTCAAGCTGCTTTGGTGCTTCTTTTCAAGATTTGATACATTCTCTCCTGAAGCTGAGCTACAGCTCTGCAAAGTGAGTTGAAATAGATTTGCATTTAGTTTTATTGCCCATTTCCATATTTTCCTGTGGATTTTTAAAAAGTCACAAAGTTGTGAGAAAAGTCAAGTTGGGAGTTACTTGTGTCAATACTTTTCTACAAATCAGTGTCATCTACTTAATGTTTCACTGTGCAATCAATGTTATAGAAGCATTACATCATATTAACAAAGTTTTAGAAGGAGTCATCAAAACTACTAACAAGCAGTGCTTGCTCAGTAATAAATTGCTCATTGGCACAGTCTGGATCTGACAGGACCACTCGGCTCCTAACCTCAGTACCTTGATTCAAACAGGGACAAAAAAGCTGAATTACAGAGATGAATTGAGAGTGACATCTCTTGACATTGACCAGAGATTATATCAAGATACCAAGACTTAAATCTTTTGTCCATATTTGAACCAAGGCTCTAATGAGGTCCAGAGCTGAGTGGCCCCGGCAGGACCCAAACTGGCTGTCACTGGGCAGGTTATTGCTGAGCAGGTGCTGCTTGATAGCACTGTTTATGACACCTTCCATCACTTTACTGATTATTGAGAGTAGACTGATGGGGTGGTAACCGGCCAGGTTAGATTTGTCCTTCTTTTTATGTATAGGACATACTTGGGTAATTTTCCACATTGTCAGGGAGATATCGGTGTAGTAATTGTACTGGAACAGCTTGGCTAGGGGACCGACAAGTTCTGGGGCACAGGTCTTCCATACAATTACTGAAATGTTGTCAGGACCCATAGCCTTTGCAGGATCCAGTGTGTCCAACTGTTTCTTGATGTCACGTGGAGTGTATTGAAATGGTTGAAGGTTGGTATCTATAATGCTGGGGACCACTGGAGTAGGCCGAGATGGTTCATCCACTCAGCAGTTCTGGCTGAAGATTGTTGCAAAAGCTTCAGCCTTGTCTTTTGCACTGATGTGCTGGGCTTTTCCTACAAAAGAGAATCTAACTATTAATGTTCACTAGCATCACCATTACTGAATTTCCCCCATTACCAACCTTTTGGGATTGCTATTGATTTGCAACTTAACTGCAACAGGAAGAAAAATTGTGTATTCAGAAGCGGTTCAGAGGCTAGGACTTATGCCGTGAGTAACACTCTCCGTGTCTCCCCAGTGCCTGTCCATGATATTATTGACCCTCTTTATCATTCATTCCTTTCAACACTTCACACAGTGGCACCAACATTTACCATCTACACAATGCGCTCTGGTTGCTCACTCATTTTCTTTTGAAAGCACGCTCCAAAACCACAATTTCTATCACTTAGAAAGACAATGACAATGCATGGGAATACACCCATCTGCAAATTCACTTCCAAGCCGTACTGATTAGGAGGTTTATATATATTTTCTGATTATTTCATAAAATTTAGGGGCTTTATTGCCTGGACCAGAATTTATTGGTTAGGCCAGCGTTTATTGACCATCCCTCATTGCCTTTGAGAAGGTGGTGGTGAGCTGCCCCTTGAAACACTGTAGTCCATGTGCTGTGTTTGACCCATAGCACCATTAGACAGGGAATTCCAAGATTTTGATCAGTGACAGTGAAAGATCAGTAACATATTCCCAAGTCCGTTTGGTGCGTGGCTTGGATGGGTACTTTCTAATGGTGTTGTTTCCATAGATCTTCTGCCTTTATTCATTGAGATGGTAGTGATCATGAGTTTGGAAGAGCCTGTTTGTGGAGCTTTGGAGATGTTTTTCTAAATTTGTAGGTAGTACATATTGCTTGTATTAACAGTCTGGGGTGCAGGGAATGGATATTGGTGGATGATGTATCAATCAAACTGATTGCTTTGACTTGGATGGTGTCAAACGTCTTGAGAATACCTAAAAAAAAATGAGGAGTCAATTTGATGAAGCTTCCAAACAGCACAGCAGAAGCAGCAAGTAATAAAGTTAAGCAATCCCAAAACAATGGCTATGATCTATACTCAGCAAATCCGTCACATTCAGTCATGAGTGGTGATAGACAATTAATTCACTGGCAAAGGAGTGTCCACATATATTTCCACCTCAATAATAGAAGGGTACAGCACATCAGTGCAATCAATAAGACTGAAACATGTGCAGCAATTTTCAGCCAGAAATGCCAGGTGAATGATTCATCTTAGCATTCACCATCAGTCTCAGCTTCACAGTTGCCAGTTTTCAGTCAATTCAGTTGATTCCATATGAGATCAAGAAATAGTTGGAGGTACTGGGATCTGACAACATTCCAGCACTAGTACTGAAGACATGTGCTTCAGAACCTGGATACCTCTTGTTAAGCTGTTCCCCTTACAGCAGCAACACTGGCATCTACCCAACAATATGGAAAATTGCCCAGGTATGTCCTGTACACACAATTCAGGATAAATCAAACTTAGCCTATTATAGCCCCATTAATATACTTCTGATTGCCTGTAAAGTGATTGAAGGTGTCATCAACAGAGCTGTGAAGCAGTGCTTACTTAGCAACTGTTCACTGATGCCCTGTTTGGTGCTCCCAGGCCCACTCAGTTTCTGACCTCATTACAGTCTTGGGTCAAACATGAGTGCTGAATTCAGCAAAGTGCTGTATTCCAGAGGTGAGATGAAACTGACAATGGCTGTCATCAAAGCTGCATTTGACTGAGTGTGACAGCAAGTAGTTTTAGCAAAACTGGAATCAATGCGAGTCAGTGGCAAAATTCTCACTGATTGGAGACATACTTGGCCCATAAGAAGATGGAGACAGTTAAATGATTTATTTGATTTAAATTCAAACCAAAAAAGTTGACTTTGCTGCAGACATAGCCACAAGAAATGCACATGGGACTGGCAAAACATTCAATGTGTGAACATGTTCCTTGCGTTTGCAGAGCACAGCTGTCCTCTGCAAACATAAGGAACAACTGAAGACGATGGATGTAGTTATTGGACGTCCATCATCTCAGCTTCAAGACATCTCAACAGAAGTTAAATAAAAGTTGAAAGAACTGCAAATACTGTAAATAATAAACAAAAATAGAGGTTGCTGCAAAAGCTCAGCAGGTCTGGCAACATCTGCATAGAGAAATCAGAGTTAACATTTTGGGTTAAGTGACCCTTCTTCAGAACTGATGGTAGCTAGGACAATGTCAGTTTATACACAGATGATAGTGTTGGGGGAGGAGGAAAGGAGTAAATGATAGGTGAGGATAGAGCCCAAAGAGAGAGAATAGTTGGACAGACAAAGGAGTGGTTAACCATCTGGCTTGAGGGTGAATAGCTATTAATGGGGACTGTTAGTAGCTAACAATGGGTTTTGTGTAGGAGTAGGCTGTGTGATAACTAGGCCAACATTTTTCAGCTGTTTCATTAATGGCCTTCCCTCCGCCATCAGGTCAGAAGTGGGAATGTTTGCTGATGATTGAACAATGTGCAGCACCATTCATAACTTCTCAGGTACTGAAGCAGTTCATGTTCAAATGCAAGAACTGGAAAATATCCAGGCTTGGGCTGACAAGTGATAAGTAATGTTCATGCCATACAAATGCCAGGCAATGACCAATAAGAGTCGACCTAACTACCACTCCTTGGCATTCAGTGGCATAAACATCACTAAATCCAACACTATCAACATCTTGGCCCGAAATTCAGCTGAACCCTCCACAGAAACACAATGGCTATAAGATGAGGTCAGAGGCTAGGAACACTATGATGAGTAACTCACCTCCTGACACCTCAAAGCCGGTCCACCATCTACAAGGCACAAGTCAGGAGTCAGATGAAATATTCATCAATTGCCGAAATAAGTGCAGCTCCAACATAAACATTGCAATAATACTCAAAAAGCTTGACACAATCCAGGACAAAACAGTCCACTTAATTGACATTATATCCACAAGCATCCACTCATTCTATGACTGACGGTCAGTAGCAACAGTGTATACTATAGCTAAGATGCAGTGCAGAAAGTCACCAAAGATCCATTGCAAACCCATGATCACATCCATCTAGAAGGACAAGGGCAGCAGATATAAGGAACACCACCACCTGCAAGAACCCCCCAAGTTAAGCCCGATCCTCACTTGGAATATATTGCTGTTCCTTTAGTGTGGTTAGGTCACAGTCCTGGGATTCCCTCTCTTGTGGTATTATGCATCTACCAACAGCAAATAGACTGCAAAGTTTCAAGAAAGCAGATCAACACCACTTTATCAAAGGTAACAAGAGACAAGCAATAAATGCTGACCCAGCCAGTGATGCCCACATCATAGACAGAATAAAAACAAAAATGTATTGAAATGGCATTGGAAGTATATGAATAAGAAAATCTTGCTACAATTAGTAAGAGCTTTCATGAGACCATACCTGACGCATAATGTAACAAATGTTCTCTTGGTTGACTGCTGGAAAATAAATTATTTTCTGATTAGAGCTTGCTTGGGTAGCTTGAATGTAACTTTTGGCAGAATGAGAGATGATCTCCATGAAATATACAAGATCCTGAAAGGACCTAACAGTCTAGAGTCATAGAGTCATACAGCATGGAAGCAAACACTTCAATCCAACTTATCTATGCTGACCAGATGTCCTAAATTAATCTAGTCCCATTTGTCAGCATTTGACCCATAAAGACCCATAAGTCTTTCTATTCATTTACCCATCCAGATGCCTTTTAAATGTTGTAATTGTACAAGCTTCCACCACTTCCTCTGGCAACTTGTTCCATCCATGCATCATCCTTTGTGTGAAAAATGTTGCGGTCAGGTCCTTTTTAAATCTTTCCCACCTTGCCCTAACTCTATGCTGTCTAGTTTTGGAGTCTCCCACAAAGCGCATGTCTATTCACCCTATCCATACCCTTAACAATTTTATAAACCTTTGTAAGGTTACCCCTCAGCCTTTTACATGCCAGGGAATAAAACCCCAGCCTTTTCAGCCTCTCCCTGTAACTCAAACACTCCAGTCCTGGCAACATCCTTGCAAATCTAGACACTGAGACTTTGTTATGTCTAATGGGGAAATCTAGCAGGAACACTTGCTCAGTACAAGAGATTGATCATTTTCAATTGATTCTTCACTCAAAGGGTCTTGAATCTTCAGTGTTTTCTAACTAGACAGTTCTGAATGTGCAATTATTGAACATGTTTTAGATTGTTGTAGATTTTTGCTCTCTTGGGAATGAATGGGAGTTGATTGGAAACTGATGGGGAGAATGAAGATCGGCCATAATGGCATCGAATGGTGAATTTGCTCTATCCCACATTTCAGGAAAACAAATCACCTTCAAAAATGATCAGTGTTTTGGCAATGTCAGCTAAGGGAAAATTGGTAACAAGGGAGCTGGAAAGAAATCTTTTGAATGATGCCACTGTCTTTAATTGTTATCCAGAATGACAGAACAGACTGACAAGACTTCTGCCTAATGACAGATCTGAAAGTCAAAGCTTCCATCATACAGTATGCCCTCATTACTGTGTTGACTGGAGGGTAGAGACACAATTTCTATCAGAATTCATGATTTGGTCGTGAGGAAATTGAAAAGCAGCTGTGAAAATTCACCCATACAAGTTCAAAGCCAGCAGTGGTTTTCTGAATTGAAAGCAAGTACAGTGTTCTAATCTGGGCCGACACTCATCAATCTGTTCTTTGAACTTTGAAGTTGCAGTGCTCTTAACTCTGTGACATTTTAATCTGCTGAACTTCTCTCATTTATTTCCTTCCTCTCCATAAATTGTTGGTGAAAGATTCAATGGGCACTTGCTGCTTTTCAGTAACACATCACAATAGTCATTTTGTGTTTGTGACGTTTAACATGGATTGCTCAGAGGATATTTGTACATGCAATATCTTGCATTCAACTCTTATCCAGTTCCACTCAGAGTCAAAACATATTCACATTCCAGGATGAAACACTGGTTGCATTTTTACAGGGAGTTTGGTGGTATGTTAGCATAGATCGAGGGTTGCTTTACAAAACTGAACACACGCATAAGGAATAAGAGTAGGCTAGTCAACCCCACAAGCCGACTCTGTCATCCAATAAAATCCTATTCATTTGATTTTAGTTTCAACTCTACATTTCTGCATATCCCCATATATCTTTCATTCCTTCCACAATCAAGGATCTATCTGCCTTTTTATATTTAAAGATTTTGTATTCATTGTCTTTTGAGTAAGGGAATTCTAAAGACTCTCAACCTTCTGAGAAAGAAAAAAAAAACTTCACCTCTGTTTTAAATAGCTAACTCCTTATTTTTAAATAATAACCTTTAGTTCTAGTTTGTTCCATTAGTGGAAATATCCTTTCCACATCCATACAAACAAGTCACCTCAGGATCTTATATGATTCAATTAAGGCACCCTTGAATCTAAACTCCAGAGAACACAGCCCTAGCCTGCCTACCTTTTCCCAGAAGACAATCCACTCATTTCCGGTGTTAATCTAGTAAACTTTCTCTGAACAGCTTCTAATGCATTAACATCCTTCCATAAGTAGTGACCAGTACTTTACACAATGCTCCAGATCTGGTTTCACTAATGCTCTGTATAACTGAAGCAAAAACTTCCTACCCTTGCATTCAATTGACCTCACAATAAAACATCACGTTCTATTAATAAAAAACAGAGATTGATGGAAAAGCTTGGCAGGTCTGGTAGCATCTGTGGAGAGAAAACAGAGTTACAATTTCATGTCCAGTGAACCTCCTCCAAACCCTTTTCTCTCCATAGATGCTACCAGAAAAGAGAGTAACAATTTCAGGTCCAGTGACTTTTCTTTAGACCCTATTCTCTCCATATATCCTGCCAGATCTGCTGAGTTTTTCCAGCAATTTCTGCATTAGCTTCAGATTTACAGCATTCACACATCTTTGTTTTTTCTTAATCACATTCTAATAGCTTTCCAGATTACTTGCTACACCTGCAGACTAACCTTTCTGTGATTCATGTATGAGGACACCCAGATTTTGCTGCATCTCAGAACTCTATAAACTCTCCTCATTTAGATAATGTGCTTCTTTTGAAAATATTTTCCTCCTAAATTGAACACTTTCATACATTGTACTCCATTTCCCAGATCTTTGTCTATTCATTATAACCTATCTGAATCACTTTATAGGAAACCCATGGCCTCTTCACAGCTCAACTTTTTTCGCCTATTCGCACTGTGCCTCCAAGTGTTCCTGCTTGTGCCAAACATACAAACTGATGTGTTCCTGAGCTCTTTTCACAAAATTCTCTGTGTATTGCCATCCAGTACATCATGCAATCTAAAACCCAAATTAGTTTCTGTTTGTCTTCTTTTTCATTCTTATCGCAACCTGGGTCACTACCCAATTCAATTTTTGTGTCCTATTTGAGCCCTGTTTAGGCAACAATGGTGAGTCAGGTTATTTTTATTTTAATGAACTCATTGCAAGGAATCCAGTCATACCTATCAATTTAGACACATCCGTCATTTCACACTTGATTTAAGAGTTTTCTCACAAACGTAAATTTACTACCAAGTACAGAGTTACCCACAATGGGTTTTGTGGGTGGCACGGTGGCACAGTGGTTAGCACTGTTGCCTCACAGCGCCAGAGATCCGGGTTCAATTCCCGCCTCAGGCGACTAACTGTGTGGAGTTTGCACGTTCTCCCCGTGTCTGCGTGGGTTTCCTCCGGGTACTCCGGTTTCCTCCCACAGTCCAAAGATGTGCAGGTTAGGTGAATTGGCCATGCTAAATTGCCCGTAGTGTTAGGTAAGGGGTAAATGTAGGGGTATGGGTGGGTTGCGCTTCGGCGGGGCGGTGTGGACTTGTTGGGCCGAAGGGCCTGTTTCCACACTGTAAGTAATCTAATCTAATCTAAAATAAATCGCAACAATAACTATCGTCTTTCTCCAACTTACTCCCAGACAATTCTCAATATAGAGTTTCAACTATAGGAAGAGTAGTAAGTTTTAAAAGGTAATCTTGTGGATATAATTGTGATGATGTTGCTCCTTCAAAGTTATATTGTCCTTTTTTTCAGGAGGCTGTAAAAGCACAGGTTCCAAAATGTCTGGGGTTGAAGTGTTTTAGGGCCAATTTGATTATAGCTAACAGATACTGCTTCAGACAAAAGACTTAAAAAATACTTGCACTGTGAAAGGGGAGTGGTCAGTTCTCCCAGCTCAGCTTTTCTCTAGTTTGATTTTTTTTGGCAGTCTGGCTATTCACTGAAAGCAGTCAGTTTGAGGCTGCTAGTCCAAGAAACTCCCGCGTGGAAGAGGGTGTTCCATTCTGCCATCTCTCTCTCACCTGTATGACCCTGGTGTTGTTTTTTTTCCTTTTGTGCCAAGTAATGTTTAAGGAGATCATTTCAAGTATTTGGAACAGCATCATGAAGTTGGGATAATTAGATTAGATTACTTACAGTGTGGAAACAGGCCCTTCGGCCCAACAAGTCCACATCGACCCACCGAAGCGTAACCCACCCAGACCCATTTCCCCTACACCTAACACTACGGGCAAAAATTAACAATCACTTTTTTGGATTGTGGGAGGAAACCAGAGCATCCGGAGGAAACCCACACAGACACGGGGAGAATGTGTAAACTCCACACAGTCAGTCGCCTGAGGCGGGAATTGAACCCAGGTCTCTGGCGCTGTGAGGCAACAGTGCTAACCACTGTGCCACCGTGCTGCCCCTGCTGGGTTAAGTTAATCGGATTCTGTTCTTTTTTGTCTGGGTTTCATTCAGTCATCTTGCAAATGAATTCTGTTTTGTTTCAAACTAAGTGCTTTGACCAGCTGCATCTCTCCTGGAATATCCACTATACACCTGCTTAAAACAACTAGAAAAATTAGGGTCCGGGCAACTTTCTTGAAATGTTTTGAGTGGGTCTTGCCTGGACAATAACAGATTGGGGGGATCTTTCTGAGATTCATTCTATAGTTCTGATTTGAGATGAGGAATTTTGGACTTGAAGACAGTGAGTGATAGATATTACTGTTTTTTATTCCTAGTGTTGATTTTGGTTGGTTTAAACAGTACTTGGGATAGCAATGGCTCTTTCAGTTACCAAGAGTTTTCTGGGAGTGGAAGAAGTGATCTTGAGGGTTTTACAAAAGGTGATTAAGGCCAAGCTGCTGACAAGCTGGGGTCGGAGCTGTCTCCTTCAGTGAGGAAAGGACAGATAAGTACAGCAATAGCTCAGCATTTAGATTTGCTGGAAACACCATCAGAATCTTGAGAGATGGCTAAAATTCAATTGAAAATGAAGCAGCTTGATTCAGAGACAAAAGACAAGGAACAGGTAACAGAACTGAAACAGTTTGAATTACTATTAAAAGCAGAGGAAACAGTAAAAGAATGAATCTTTTTAGGGAAAAAAGAGAGAGAGAGAAAGACAGAGAAGAAAAGAAGAAAGAGATTGAATTTCAGGAATTAGAATTTACCTTAAAAGGGTGAAAATGAAGGCTGAAGGTAAGCTTGTGGGCAAGAAAGTGAAGATGAACAAACCTATGAGAGCCAAAGGCCTTGTGAAAAACTATTTAAACATATTCAATCATTGCCTACATTCGGTGATTCACTCTATTCCTCTATTCCTGATTAAGGGCTTTTGCCCGAAACGTCAATTTTCCTACTCTTCGGACCTGCTCTGCTTTTCCAGCACCACTCTAATCTAGTTTAGGTTAGGACAACTGGTTGGCATGGACGAGTTGGATCGAAAGGTTTGTTTCCGTGCTTTACATTTCCATGACTATATGACTCTAAGTCGTATTGTCAGTGAGTTATAGAACAGAGGTGTTGTGAGTGGTGCATGAGCTATCACTGAAGGATCATTTAAGAGTGAGAAAAACTCAAGCTAAAATACAAAAGCACTTTTTTTGGTCTGGACTGAACAAGGATAGAGTTGAATTTTGCCAGATATGTTGTAAATGTCAGATAATTGGAAAGCCACAGGCAGTAATAAAACTTGAAACTTCATACCTATTCTGGCATTTGAGAAATCTTTACAAGAGTCTTAATTGGTTGTATAGGACCCCTATCAAAAACAAAAAGTGGAAATCAGTATTTGTTAACAATAATAGATGTCTCCACTAATTCTCTAGAGGCCGTTCCATTACACAATATCACAACTAAGAGGATTGTTGAGAAATGACTCAAAGTTCTCATGAGATACAGGTTACCCACAGCGTTACAATCAGATCAAGATTCAAACTTCACATCAAAATTATTTAGAGAAGTTATAGACAGCTTAGGAATAAAACAATTCAAATCTACTGCATGCTGTCCAGAGTTGCAGGGAGCACGAGACTGGTGGCATCAGAAATTAAAGGTCATGTTGAGGGCTAATATTCAAGACTATCCAGATGATTGGGATAAAGACATTCCATTTGTAATTCTTGCAATCAGAGTTGCACCAAATGAATCGAACAAATTCAATCCATTTTAATTAGCTTTTGGGCATGAAGTGAGAGACTGCTAAAATTGATTAAGGTGAAATTGCTAATTCAGAATTCAGAGAACACATATTTGAACTATGTGTCACATTTTAGGGAACAATTGAAAAGAGCAGGGGAGTTAGCTAGACAGCAATTAAAAGTATCACAGCATACAATGAAACAGTAAGCAGACAAGAAATCAAAAACTCACAATTTTGCTATCCGAGTTAAGGGGTTAGTGTTACTTCCAGCGATAGATGAACATTCAAAAGCAAGGTTTGATGGACCTTATCGAGTCAAAAGAAAATTGAGTGAGGTGAACTATTTGATAAAGACTCCAGACTGAAAGAAATCTCACAGTGTCATGTAAATATGCTCAAAAAATATTCTGACAGGGAAGGAAAGCCAAAAGAGACTATTATTGGTTACAATACAGAGGGAAGAAACAAGTTCAGAGGATCCTGAAGTGGACATTCCTCGAATTTAATTGGATAACGAGGACGTTGTCAAAAATTGGGATGAAATGCTGAGTTACCTTCCAGAGGAAATTCAAAATGACCTGAAAGAATTATTACAATGACATGGGTAAATTTGTGGAAATAAGCTGGGAAGTACTAACCTAATTATGCATTATCGAGATATCAGAGATGCTGTTCTGATGAAGAAACATCTTTATGGACATAATCCTTGAAAGTTGACGCAGGGTTGAAAAGGGGATTGAATACATGCTCAAAGACAACATATTCGAAGTGTGCTACAGTGACTGGAGCTCACCCATAGTAATGGTGTCAAAACCAGGTAGTACCCAACGATTATGTGTGGACTGCCGCAAAGTCAATGCAGTTACAAAGACTGATGCATATCCGATTCCGCGTTTGGAAGCCTGTGCTGAAAAGATAGGACAAACAACTTATATTTCCAAGTTGGACTTGCTAAGAGGATACTGGCAGATATCTTTTTCAGAAAAAGCAAAGGCAATTTCAGCTTTCGTAACGCCAAATGGACCATATCAGTTCAAAGTCGTGTCATTTGGTATGAAAAATATACCTGCCATATTTCAGGGACTAACCAATAAGGTCATTATTGTGTCATATATATTGATGACCTGGTGATTTTCAGTCACACATGGAAGGAGCATTTGCAACATTTATCAGAATGATTTAAATGACTTCTGGAGACAGACTTGATAATTACCCTGGCTAAGAGTGAGTTTGCCAAAGCCCAAGTCACCTTCCTGAGCCACGTTATCAAACATGGTCAAATGGTCCCATGGGATGCAAAAACAAAGGTAATTGGGAAGTTTCCCACACATCAATGAAAAGAGCAGTACTACGATTCCTGAGATTGAGTGGGTTTTATCAGAAATTCATACCAAATTTTAGCAGTGTGTCTGTTCCACTCTCTGAATATCTTTCTGACAGTGGAAAGCAGACTGTCAGAAGCCATTTGACAACCTGAAACCTGTGTTAACCACTATTCCAGTGTTAGACACACCTAATTATGCAAGCCATTCAAGGTGGCTACCAATGCAATTGATATGGGTGTCGGCACTGTCCTCTTGCAAGAAGATAACAAGAAGCTTGAAAGACCAATTTGATATTTCTCCAGGAAATTGAACATTCATTAGTAGAAATATTTGATAGATGAAAAGGAGGCTTTGAGCTTGGTGTTGGCATTACATTTCAATGTTCGTGTTACCAGTAACATATCTGAGACAATCATATGCACTGATCATAACCCATTAAAGTTAGTAGAGAAATTTAAGGACAAAAATGCCAAACTGTTTAGGTGGAGCTTGTTCCAGCCATTCATTTTGACAACTGAGCATGTGGCAGTATGAGAAAACATGATTGCCGATGCATCATCAAGTCTTGAAAGGAAACAGAGCGTTCGGTGGGAGGAATAAAACGGATCGGAACAGAATACCTTCATGCCTGTTTGCATGTATATTGTCAATATAACGCATATATTGTAGTGTACTAACAGTTTAGGTTTGAGGGGTTTTACAATGGAGTCATCTTTGGTTATTGATGTTTCTTTTTTTTAAGGAGTAAAATGTGACAATGCTGCTCCTTTAATAAGGTTACGTTGTCCTTGTTTTTCTTTGTCAGAGACAGAGTAAAAGTGCAGGTTCCAAAAAGTCTGGGCTTAAAGGGTTTAGGGTAAATTTGATTTTCGCCAACAGATACTGCCTCAGACAAAAGGTTTTCAAGTTTTAAAAGAAATTGTACAACGAAAGGGAAGTGGCCAGTTCTCCCAGCTCAGCTTTTCCAAATTTTGAATTTTTTGGCAGTCTGGATATTCACTAAAAGCAGTCAGTCAGTTTGAGGCTGCTGATCCAAGAAACAGCTGCATGGAAGAGGGGGTTCCATAATGCCATCTCCTCTCTCTCTCTCTCTCTCTCTCTCTCTCTCTCTCCTGTAATACCCTGTGTTTGATTTTTCCTTTTGGTGCCAAGGAGTGTTTAGGGGGATTGTTGCAAATATTTGGAACAGCATCATGAAGTTGGGACAATCTGTTAGATTTTCAGATAGGTTAAGTTATTTGTATTCTGTTCTTGTTTGTTCGTGTTTCATTTGGTAATCTTGCAAATAAATTGTTTTGTTTAAAACTAAGTGGTTTGACCAGCTGCATCTCTCCTGGAATATCCTTGTTTCACCTGCTTAAAACAACTGGCAAAGTTATGGTCCAGGCAACTTTCTTGAAATATTTTGAGGGGGTCTGGCCTGGTCCATAACATAATGATCTTGCATTGTTAAACTAGAATTAGAATTAGGTTTTATTGTTGCATGTACTCAAGTACAGGGATACATAAGTACAGTACAAAGTCTACAAAGTCAACATTTCCAGTGCCATCTCAGATACAAAGATATGTGGGTAAATAGCAAAGGTATAAATTATAAAAAATAAAGAAATAAAGTGAAAAGTTAATCATTACATTCCTTTTAAAGCTAAGGAAGAGAGAGAAAAATAGAAGTAGATAGAGAAGATGAGTCCATGCTGGCTTTCATCTCAAAGCCAGGAGTCCATGATGTGCTTCATCTGATGCCAGAGGCGACCTGGGATTCCCTGTAAGACCGGGGGTCTACGATGGGCTTAACCTCTAGTGTTGGGCTTTACCTCAGGAACAGGAATCTGTAGTATTGGGCTGCACGTCAAGGCTGGAAGTCCATGCTAATCTTCAACCCAAGGCCAAGAGTCCATGTTGGTCTTCAAATTAATGAAATATGCAAAGTGTACAATTTGCCTTGAAGCCTGTTTGCACATCTTTCCAACTTAATTTCAGGGATTTTGATCAGTATTGTGTTGGCGTTTTTTAAAGAAATCTTTTAGCAAGTACAGAGAACTAGCCATTTGGGTACAGAACTGGCTCAAAGATAGAGAACAGAGGGTGGTGCAGAGAACAGAGGGTGGTGCTGGCGTTGCTTTTCAGACTGGAGACCTGTGACCAGTAATGTGCCACAAAGATTGGATGTGAATATAATAGATATGGTTAGTAAATTCGCAAATGACACCAAATATATCTCTGAGCATAAAGGGACCTTGATCAGATGGGCCAATGAGCTGAGGAATGGCAGATGGAGTTTAATTTTGATAAATGTGAGGTGCTGATTTTGAAATGGCAAATCAGGGCAGGACTTGTACACTTAATGGTAGTATCCTGGGGAATGTCACTGGACAAAGACACCTTGGTGTGCAGGTTCGTAGTTCCTTGAAGATGGAGTTGCTGATAGGCAGGATAGTGAAGAAGGCAGGATTGGAGTGTTTGGGCTATAGGGAGAGGCTGAATAGGCTGGGGCCATTTTTTCCTGGCACGTCAGTGGCTGAGGGGTAACCTTATAGAGTTTTCTAAAATCATGTGGGGCATGGATAGGGTGAATAGCAAAAGCTTTTTCCCTGGGGTCGGGCAGTTTAGAACTAGAAGGCATAGGTTTAAAGTGAGAAGGGAAAGATTTAAAAGGGATCTAATGGGCAACGTTTTCATGCAGAGGATGGTACGTCTATGGAATGAGTGGCTATAGGAAGTGGTGGAGCCTGTTACAATTGCAACACTTAAAAGGCATCTGGATAGGTATATGAATAAGAAGAGTCTAGAGGGATATGGGACAAATGCTGGCAAATGAGACTAGATTAATTTAGGATATCTGGTCGGTATGGCTGAGTTGGATTGTTGGGTCTGTTTCCATGCTATACAGCTCAATGACTCTGAATTTAAGTGATGTCACTGAGAAGCTATGGTCTGATTGGCTGAAAAGGCACCTACAACAGGGATGGGGTCCACCTGAAGTCATTTGGGATCAGGAGCCTGGCAGAAAGGTGAAATAAGGTTGTCACAGTCCTCTAAAATATTTGAAGAAGGGAGACCTCAGGAGAGTTTACTAAAGTTTCAGAACAATTAATAGAATGAAGACTATGAAAAGGGTAAGGAATCTAACATCGAGCACAACAGATAAGAGGACAACTATGAGAAGAGGGATGATCAATTCACGACTGAGGATGTTGTGCTTAAATGCACACAGTATATTAAACGAGGTAAATGAGCTTGCACTGCAGGTTAAAATTGATGGGTACAATATTATGGGCATCACAAAGGTGTGGCTGCAAAGGGATCAGGGCTGAGAACTAAATATCTAAGGATATCCTATCAAAAGCACAGGGCAGATGGACAGAGTGCTGGGGTTACCTTGTTCATAAAAAATGAAATTAAATCAATAGCAAGAAGCAATACAGGCTTTGAAAGCATAGAACCCATGTGGTCAGAGTTTAGGAAATGCAAAGTGAAAAAAGACCTGATGAAAGTTAAGGCCTCTGAGCAGCAGTCAAGAAGTGGAGCAGAAAATAAATCAGGAGATAGAAGAGGTATGTAAGAAAGGTAATTACAATAATCAAGGGAAATTCAATATTGGACTGGGAAAATCAGATTGGTAGTGGATCCCAAGAGAAGGAATATGTAGAAGGTTTATGAGATAATTTTTTTTGAATCAGCTTGTGCTAGTGCCTGTATTGGAACAGGCAATTCTGGATTTGGGAATGTGTAATGAGGCAAACTTGATTAAGGTTCCTAAGATGAAGGAACCCCTCGTAAACAGTGACTTTCATATGATGGAATTCACACTGTAATTTGAGAGAGCGAAGCTTGAGTTCAATGTAACAGTATCATAATTGAGTAAAGGTAACTACAAAGACATGATGGAGTAAGTAGCCAACGTTGTTTGGAAGCCTAGCAGGGAAGATGATGGAGCAGCAATGGCAGCAACTTCTGGGGTAATTCGGGAGACACAGCAGAAATTCATCCCAAGGAAGAAGTATACTCAGGGGAAGAAGAGTTAACGATGACTGACAAGGGAAACCAGGGACAGGGTAAAACAAAAGAAAAAGCCGAGAATGTGGCAAAGATTAGTGGGAAGCCTTTAAAAACTAACAGAGAATGAAAAATAAATTAATGAGGAGGAGAAGATGAAATTTAAAAGTTAGCTGGTTGGTAATATAAAAGAAGATTGCAAGAGTTTTTGATATAAAAAAGGTTAGAGAGAGAGGCAAGTGTGGAAATTGGACCACTGGAAAATGAGTTGAAATGTGTGGCATCGAAAAGCACAACAAGTCAGGCAGCATCAAGGTGCAGGAGAGTCGACGTTTCCACCACTGAAAATAAGATTAGTAATGGGGAGTAAAGAATTGGCAGAAGAACTAAATAAATACCTCGCAACCATCTTGGTGCTGGAAGACACCAGTAACATTAGCGGATAGTCAAAAGTAAGGGATGAGGTGAATGCAATGTCTGGGGAAGCTGAAAGGTCTGAAGGTGAATAAATCACCTGGACAGAATGGGCTATGCCCCAGGGTTCTGAATAAAATAGCTGAGGAGATTGTCGAGGCATTGGTGTTGATCTTTCAAGAATCACTGGAGTGAGGGAAGATGCAGAAGTATTGTAAAGTCTTTAATTTAAAACTCCTGCTTAAGAAGAGAGGGAGGTATAAGACAGCAAATTGTAAGCTAGTTAGCCTGACCATCGTAGTGGTAGGATTTTAGATTCCGTTATTAAGGGTGAGATTATGGAATACTTGGAAGTGCATGTTAAAATTGGGCTGACTCAGCATTGCTTCATCAAAGGGAAGTCCCACCTGACAAATCTGTTTTCAAGGAGGTAACAAGAAAGTTAGACAAAAGAAAACCAGGTGACATTGTCCATTGTATTTCCAGAATGTCTTTGCAAAGGTGCCACACAAAACTCTGCTGAATAAGGTAAGAGCCCATGAAGTTTGGCTCAAAACATTGACATGACTAAAGGATTGTCTGAATGTCAGAAGGTAAAGAATGTGGATAAAGGGGTCTTTTTCAAGATGGCAGCTGGAGATTAATGGAGTTCCGCAGAGGTCAGTACTGGGACCATAACTATCTGGATGAAGGAACGGAGGGCATTGTTGCTCTGTTTGCAGATGACACAAAGGTAGGTGGAGAAATGTAGCTGATAGAAAGAAGTAGTGAGGCTGCAGAAGGTCTTGGCAAGTTAAAAGTGTGGGTGAAGAAGTGCAAAATGGAATACATTGCATCTAAAGAAGGAGTTTACAAGAGTGATCCCAGGCACGAAGGGCTTATCATATGAAAAGTGGTTAATGACTCTGTGTCTGTACTCAGTTGAGAATAATGACGAGGTATATCATTGAAACATACAGAATACTGAGGACTGGATGAAGTGGACATGGAAAAGGTGTTTTCACTGGTAGGAGAAAACAGGACACAAGGGCATAGCATCAGAATGGAGGGATAATCCTTTAGGACCGAGATGAGGAGGAATTTCTTCAGCCAGAGGGTGCTGAACATGTGGGACTCATTGCCACAAAAGGCTGTAGAGGCCAAGTCACTGAGTGTATTTAAAACAAAGAGGTTATTGAATAGTAAGGGAATTAAACGTTATGGGGAGAAGGCAGGAGAATGGGATTAAAAAACATACAAGCCATGATTGTATGTCAGAGCAGACTTCATGGACTGAATGGCCTAATTTTGCTCCAATATCATATAGACCCTCCCATCCCCAATGTATTAAAACCTATGTACAGACTGCACAGCAAAAAGCATAAAACATCAGTCTAAACAATATTCTCCAGAATAGATCAATTAATAAGGGTATACATTACTTTATCTGCTAGTTTCCAGCATCTACAGTCATTGTTTTTACCTGCTACAATATATAGTACTGTCAGAAGAAAATATGGCAAATTATGAATAAAGTAAACTGAAAAGAATACTGTAAATGTAAACAATATACGGCCATTCTGAGAATTTACCTCAGTGCATTACCTTGGTGTTCTGTTTGCTACAGTTGTCTTGCTGTAACCTCTTTAAACCTCGATGAATTCAAGTGTGATTAAGGTGGCTGATTGCAGTGTGAGTGCAGAGGAATGAAATGACCCAGCATTTGATTTCAACATACCCACTGCTAATAATTTCTGTCACATCTTCTGCCACTGAGGTAAAGCTGAGCAACTGAATGCATTCATTGTTGGATGAATTGGCTGTTGCGTTGACCTGAGGTGTTAGCTTCATCCACAACTACTCCAAACATTCTCGCACACATTATATCCATTAATATGTGTAAGAGTACAATTCAGGGTACAATGCTATTTGTGAAGCTGCGCAATAACAGCTCTTCATCTGTGGATGGTAGAAATAAAAGATACGTGAGAACTGAGCCAAAAGATTAGCTGCAGTCATTCAGTTGAGTGTGCACATTTTAGCTGCCTCTATAGAGGAGTCCATGATTGATTCCAGAGCCTTGCCATAAACATAATTATATACAAAGGATATTAAGAGATTACAGCTCCTGGAACACTATCGACTTTGTCTCCAGTATCATGTGGTCTGTCACTATGACATAACTCATCTTCCACGTGCTCAATAACTATTCTTGGACTAAAATATAGTTAAGAGTCGAAAAGTGTGGCACTGGAAAAGCACAGTAGGTCAAGCAGCATCTGAGGAGCAGGAGAGTCGACATTTCGGGCATAAGCCCTTCATCAGGAATGTGGAGTGGGGGAGAAAGGGGCATTGGGGGTTAGAGATAAATGTGGGGATTGGGTTGGGGACAAGGTAACTGGGAAGGCAGTAGGTAGATTTAGGTGGGGGGGGGGTGTGATTGTGATAGGTCAATGAGGAGGGTGGAGCCCCAGTCAACTATTGTCTCTGCCTGCTCCTGTCCCATCGAACTTATCTGCCCAAATCTCGACATTGTCCTGTCCCCCTTGGTCTAGGAACTGCCCACATACATTCAGGACAACAGCCATATCCTCCACCTCCTCCATGACTTTTGTTTCCCTGGCGCCCACCGACTCAACCTCACCATGGATATCCAGGCCCTCTACACATCCATCTGCCATATTCAAGGCCTCCAAGTTCTCTGTTTCTTCTTCTCCTGCTGACCCAACCAGTATCCTTCCACTAACACCCTCATTCGATTGGCAGAGCTGGTCCTCACTTTCAACATCTTCTCCTTTGAATCCTCCCACTTCCTCAGACCAAAGGAGTAGCCATGGGCACCTGCATGGGCCACAACTATGCCTGCCTCTTCCTACGTAGAACAGCCTATCTTCTGCAGTTATACCGGCACCATCCCCCACCTTTTCCTCTATATTAAAGACTATACCGGTGCCACCTCATGGTCTACGAGGAGGCTGAACAGTTTATCAACTTCACTAACACCTTCCAGCCTGACCTTAAGTTCATCTGGATCACCTCAGACACATCCCTCCCCTTCCTTGACCTCTCCATTTCCATCTCCAGTCACAAACTCAACATTGACATCTATTTCAAACCCACTTCCTTCTACTACCCCATCCTGTAAAAACATAGTCGTTTACTCCCAATTCTTCGATCTCTGCCATAACTATTCCATTCCATAAGACCATAAGACCCATAAGAAATAGGAGTGGAAGTAAGGTTATTCGGCCTATCGTGTCCACTCCACCGTTAATCGTGGCTGATGGGCATTTCAATGTCACTTACCTGCACTCTCCCCATAATCCCTTAATTTCTTGAGAGG
The DNA here is from genome assembly GCF_047496795.1 of Chiloscyllium punctatum. Lineage (NCBI taxonomy): Eukaryota > Metazoa > Chordata > Chondrichthyes > Orectolobiformes > Hemiscylliidae > Chiloscyllium > Chiloscyllium punctatum. Next base: position 85,339,844 of record NC_092747.1, read on the forward strand.
TTAAGAATTTTTCAATCTCCGCCTTGAAGACATTTAATGTCCCAGCCTATGCTACGCTCTGTGGCAATGAATTCCATGGGTCCACCACTCTCTGGCTGAAGAAATGTCTCCTCTTTTCCATTCTAAATTGTCCCCCTCTAATTCTAAGGCTGTGCCCACCAGTCCTCGTATCCCCACTTGATGGAAACAATTTCCCAGCATCCACCTTTTCTAAGCCATGCATTATCTTTTCTTTGGGATGTACCTCTGTACTGTGTCCTCAATTACAAGTAGAAACTCCTGCCATTGTTGCCCTACTGTCTTCCCCACTAGGCTCTGCTTCCAGTCGATCTTCATCAGTTCCTCTCTCATGCCCCTGTATTTACCTTTATTTAACTGTAACACCATTTCATCTGATTTTGTCTTCTCTCTTTCAAACTGCACTGAACTCTACCATATTATGATTTCTGCCTCCTAAGTGTTCCCTGACTTTTAAGATCTTTTATAAAGTCTGGCTCTTTACATAGCATTAAGTCCAGAATAGCCTGCTCCCTTGTGGGCTCCATCTCAAGCTGTTCCAAAAAGTCATCCTGTAAACATTCCAGGAATTCCCTTTCTTTGGATCCACCGGCAACATAATTCACCCAGTTCATTTGCATGTTGAAGTCCCCCATGATCACCATGACCTTACCTTTCTGATATGCCCTATCTATTTCCCGGTACATCTTGTGCCCCAGGTCCTGACCACTGCTGGGAGATCTGTACATAACTCCCAATTTGTTTATTTTACCTTTGTGGTTCCTCAACTCCACCCACACAGACTCCACATCATCTGACCCTATGTAATTTACTGCCATAGATTTAATTTCATTCTTAACTAATAGAGCAACCCCGGTCCCTCTGCCCACCTCCCTGTGTCATTTCGATAAGTTGTAAATTGTTGGATATTTAACTGCCAGTCCTGAACCCCCTGGAAACACGTCTCTGTGATGCCAACCACATCATAATAATTTACAATGATTTGTGCTGTTAATTCACTACTTTGTTTCGAATGCTTTGAGCATTCAGATAAAGCACCTTAATGCTAATTTTCATATCCTCATGATTTCCATCACCTCTATCTAAGTTATCCTTCCATTTTGCTTCATTCCTAATCTGCCTCGAACTTAAACCCTGCACACATGCTAACCTGCTGCTTATCTTTCTACTGGACTCCATACTCCCTGTTGCTTTCCCTTTCCCTTCCCCTCAACTCACAAGTTTAAAGTCCGACTGACCACCCTATTTAACCTTTTTGCCAGGTTCAGGTGGAGACAGTCCCATCAGTACAGACCGCCCCGGTTCCAAAACTGATGCCAATGTCCCATGAAATGGAAACCCTCTTTCTCACACCAATTCCTTCGTCACGTGTTCACTTCCTAATTTTCTTATCCCAATGCCAATTAGCACGTGGCTCGGGCAGTAGTTCAGAGATTATGGCCCTCGAGGACCTGGTTTTTCAATTTCCTTCCCAGCTTTGCCTATGTTGTTTGTGCCAACATGGACCACAACAACTGAATCTTCCCCCTCTCGCTCTAATATCCATTCCCGTCAATCCATTGGTTGCCGCAGTCACTCCTCCCACTTCAACTGCTGCTGAGAAAATGAAGACTGGAAACTCCTGAGGTAAGTTTATATAGTTAAAAATTACCTTCATTCCAGGACATCCCAGATGACCTCCTATTTCAAGGACCACAATTTCCCCTCCCACGTGATCAACAATGCCCTCCAGCGCATGTCCTCCACTTCCTGCACCTCAGCCTTTGAACCCCACCCCTCCAACCGCAACAAGGATGGAATCCCCACCCCAGTCCTCACCTTCATCCCAATTAAGCTTTGGATATATTGCATTATCTTCTGCCATTTCCACCACCAATAATCAGACCCATTACCTGAGATATATTCCCCTTGCAACCCTATTTGTGTTCTGCAGAGACCATTCCCTCCATGTCTCCCTCATTAGGTCAGCACCCCTCACAAATCTAACTTTCACACTCAGCACTGCAAGACATGTAAAACCTGTGCCCACACCTCCCCCCTCACCTCTGTCCGGCAGAGATTTTCCTGCACATCCAAACACCTTATCTACTAGGTTCATTGCTCTCTTTGTGGTCCCCTCTACATTGGGGAGACAGAATGCCAAGTCATGGAACGTTTCAGGGAACATCCCACTGCCCGGTGGCCAACCACTTCAACTCCCCTCTCACTCCACCAAGGACATGCAAGTCCTGGGCCTCCTCCACCGCCAAATCCAAGCTACCCAACGACTCAAGGAAGAATGCCTCATCTTCCACCTTGGAACTCTCCAACCACACAATATCAACAGCAACTTCACTAGCTTCCAAATCCCCCCCACCTCATTCCAGATCTAAAGCTTCTCACCTATTTGCTCCACCTCCCCCACCAACCTATTACAATCACCTCCCCACCAGCATCTACTTATTGCCTTCCCAGTTACCTTCTCCCCCATCCCCATTCCTACCCTCCAATTATTTCTAGCCCCCTTGTCCCCCTTACATTTCTGATGAAGAGCTTATGCCCAACATGATGCCTCTCCTGCTCCTTGGACACTGCCTGACCTGCTGTACTTTTCCAATGCCCCACTTTTCGACCCTGAACTCCAGCATCTGCAGTGCTCACTTTCTCCTGAAGTATAGTTTATACTTTGCTCCACATCTCCGCAAGCTCTCTTATGCTACCAGATTTAACCATTAAAATTTGACCATGAACATTTCATTCTTTACTCCACTTTGCCTCCCCATCCAATGCTTCTCTTTCATTTGAGCATTTAATCTCTGATAACATTCTCAGCTTGATTAAAGAACACGTGGAGTACACAAGTTCCTTTCTCATTGTCTAGGAAGGTGAGCAAAGGAATAAAAGTTTTTCTGAAGATAAGAATATTTCAGCAATTCCATTTAGAAGGAGAAGAATATCATCATTAGTAAGAAAATAGACTTCTGGTCCAGGATCTATAAGAGTTTCTATGCAACACTACAGTCTGAAAACTGGATGGCAAATTGATTTATTTCTAATAATGATAGATGATAAGAATGGACAAAACTGAAGCAGAAAGATTTGAATGTAAACAAATCATTTTGGATCATACATTTTGGTCCAAAAAGGATAAATTATGTTTAGATAGATATCTAAATTTTCAGGTGCATAAATCTTTAAAATGCCTGCAACTGGTGCAAAAATAATCAAGAAAATTAATAGAATGCTGACCTTTATGTAATGACTGAAGTGTAAGGACACAGGATAAACAGTACAATTATACAAAACCCAGGTTAAATTCCACTTGGAATATTTTGAGCAGATCTGGGCATCACACCCTGGGAAGGATATATTGGCCTTGGAGATAGTAAACCATTTGCTGACAACAATGATACCTGGATTTCCGAAGTTAAATTATGAGATCAGATTTACACATTAGTTCTGTTTTCTCTTGAATTTAAAAGATTAAGGTGATCTGATTAAAATCTTCATGGTATTAACAGGAAAAGAGAGGGTAGATAAATGTAAACTATTCCCAGTGTTTGGAGATGCCAGAACTAGAGGACATAGTCGAAAAATTAAGGCCAGATCATTCAGGGATTTTAGAAAGCACTTTTATAGACAAAGGGCGGTAGAGGGAGGAGCACTCGTCAACAAATATCAGCTGATGCTGTATCAGTTGTTAATTTTTAAATCTGAACGCGATAAATGTGGGCCCAAAACAGGTATATGGAGTTAGGCCACAGCTCAGTCAAGGATCTCATTGCATGCCAGAACAGCCTCGAGAGGATGAAGGGCCTACTCCTTTCCCAAGTTCTAAGCCCTTTCTTCAAAGATTATCCATTGTTTACACGTGTTTTCAGTAATCAGCAAGAGGCTTCACTTCAAAACTATCTTCTGAAACCAAACTTAAGATTGAAACCTAAGAAAAGTAGTGTGTTTGTGCTCCAGAGTTTCTTTTAGAAACACAAGATCATCACACATACTGTAGAAGAAAGCTTTCCTCAGCTAATTGTTCACAACGATTGTAGCACTCAGTATTTTTTGTGAAAAATAAACCTTTTCTTTCAGTTCAGTTGCATGAGAAAATAGTTGTCCCTCCATATTTTCTTTGAAATATTCTGAAATCATTTTTTTTTCAGTTTCCAACGTTTTGTACGATTGTTGAAACAGGGTTAAGCTTGGTTTTTGCCTATCAGAAAGATGTTGTGAAACTTGAAAGGGTTCAGAAAAGATTTACAAGGATGTTACCAGGGTTGGAGGATCTGAGCTATAGGGAGAAGCTGAACAGGCTGGGGCTGTTTTCCCTGGAGCGCGGAGGCTGAGGAGTGACTTTATAAAGGTTTACAAAATTATGAGGGGCATGGATAGGATAAATAGACAAAGTCTTTTCCCTGGGGTCAGGGAGTCCAGAACCAGAGGGCATAGGTTTAGGGTGAGAGGGGAAAGATATAAAAGAGACCTAAGGGGCAACTTTTTCACGAAGAGGGTGGTACGTGTACAGAATGAGCTGCCAGAGGATGTGGTGGAGGCTGGTACAATTGCAACATTTAAGAGGCATTTGGATGGGTATATGAATAGGAAGGGTTTGGAGGGGTATGGGCCGGGTGCTGGCAGGTGGGACTAGATTGGGTTGGGATATCTGGTTGGCATGGACAGGTTGGACCGAAGGGTCTGTTTCCATGCTGTACATCTCTATGACTCCATGACTCTATATTCTATCCAAATTCTGTTGAAATTTTAATGCTCAAATTTAAGATTTGCCAAGGTATATTTTGCACCTCAAAAATTTTGTAGTTTGACATTGTAGTTGTTGACTACAAAATACCTTTGATGAATCAATGGTTTTCTGACGAGACTCCTATGGCATTCAGCTGATAATTATTTTGCTCAGCAATTTCTAAATATTGAATATTAGCATGTTCTAATTGGACTTAAGCATCTTTGTTGAGCTGTGTTAGAGCGGAATGACCAAATAAATCACTTGATACTTGCAAGAACATTCGCAGAATCAAAGAGTTTATTGAAATTACACGAATGAGAAGAAACATTGAGGAATCAGAAGCTCATTCAAATGAACAAAGCAAAAGCATACATTTTTATACTCTTACTTTCATCCCATATTTTATATTTACTGACCAATCAGCTAATTAATTGTGTATACATTCAATAGATAAATCGTGTGACTTTCAGATTGATAGTTGGCAGCGCTGGAGATAACTTCAAATTTTCTCATGATCTCACTGTGTTTACTAGACACCCCCATCGTTTTCCTTGGGTTTCTTACAATATGTTCGTTCAACCCACATTCTAATGTTTGCTACTTTCTGCATCTGTAATTCAATTCTCACTGCGATGACGTAGGGGCTGCTCTTCACTGTCTAAGACTGGGTTGTTCACAATTCTTGATGAAATCTCTCTCTAACACTTTTTGTGATTTGTTTGTATGTATGTGAATCAATAACTAATTCAAAATCTACACCTGAAGAATCTTGACTAATACATACTATTGTAACAGGTTAAATAAAGATTCACTAATTAAGCGTAGCATTCTTCCATGAAACATTCTTATCTATATCACCTGCATAAGCCTACTGCTTAATTCTGCTATCTTGGTTCTACATTGAACTAACATTGCTCTAACTCATGTAGACTACAGTCAGCAAATATTTTAACCAAGCTGTCTAACCACTATCAGCCATGATCTGCTGTGTTTAGCCACAGGCAGTCATCAGACATTTGTGCTGCTCAGTCATGGGCAGCCCTAACCTGGATTAATTTTTACTATTAGTTACTGCCAGTTGTTGAACTTCTACTTAGTGAGCTATTTCTGACTTTTGAAATTGGCTCTAAATGTGCTAAGCTCATGTTGATGCCCTCTTTGCAGAACTATAAAGACATATTGCATTTATTTAGCTTCTGCTGATGAACATGGATCATTTAGCACTTGCCCAAAGCTTCAGTATTCATAAGTCTGTGTTGGAAATTTGAGATATATTTCATCAATGATTGGAAATTCCTTTCAGGTCCATATTCAAAGTGTTATGAGCCCAGCTGAAGTTTTTACTGGGCAAGCTTTATTTTATTCATTTAAAGGATCTGGTCATCACTAACCATGTCAGTATTCGCTGCCCATCCCTAATTATCCAGGGGGCAGTTAAGTGATAAACCACATAGAATCACATGTCGGTAAGACCAGCAGTTTCCTTCCCTAATTGACATTAGTGAACCAGATGAGTTCTTCCAACAATTGACAATGGTTTTGTGGTCATCATTAGATTCTGAATGCCAGATATCTGTTGAATTAAAATTCTACCAGCTGCCTGGGAAGGATTCAAACCCAGGTCACCAGAACATTACTAAGTCTCTGGATTAACAGTTTAGTGATAATATCACGAGGCCACCATCTAGTATTTGCAATATAAAACAATTCCATAATCTTCTATCAGAAAAAAAACATTTTCACTTCATAAATTACTTTTTTTTTACAGAAAGTGGTGAACTCAGTCCAGACACTCACAAAGGCCAACCTCCCATCTATAGAATCTATCTCCCAGGCTCGCTGTCAAGGAAAGGCCGTCAGGATTCCCAAAGATCCATCCCACCTTGGCAATATTTTTCTACAACCTCTACCATCGGTAGGAAGGTACAGAAGCCTGAACACATGCACCAGCCAGTTTCGTAACAGTGTCTACCCTACAGTTGTCAGAATATTGAGTGGACTCACAAACTTTTAACATTCGCCTGTACCTGTGTTTTTGTTTTTGCCGCTGTTTACCTATTATTTTCTATCTATGCTACTTAACTATGTGATCTGCCTGTATTGCTTGCAAGACAAAGCTTTTCACTGTGTCTCGGTACACGTGGTAATAAATTCAATTCAATTGAATTTTATTTGAAAACTGTCCCAATGTAAATGAGTACCCATTGCTCTCCAGAAAATCTCTCTCTAATACTGTACTTTAAAAATTGACATTGCTTCAAAAATACTTAGAAGTTAATCGTTATAAAACCATTCAGACATACAGAATATCTATGCCACTATTTCTGACTTTAAAAATCCAAAGCTAATTAATATTAAGTATCTATAAATCACACATCTTATATGATACAAGACATGATACAAGACTTTAAAATTACAGAATATTTTGAACCTTTTTGTTTTGATTTGTGATGGAGATATACAATCTAATTCATGATTAGGGATTCTGGATAATCCAAGATGGAGGATGGGAAAAAATTATGGTGGTAAGAGTTGCTCTTTTTTTTTTAAAGGTATTTTCAGTGTTGGAGCTGATTTCCGTGAATGTTTGAAGCAGTAATTACTGTTTTATAAGCTGTTGTATTGTTTTGGAACTTTGCGAAGAAAACAGATCAAAACAACAGCACTGTATATAAGGAAGAAGAGAGAGGAAGCAAATACTGCATGGGAAGTGAAATAATGAGTCGTAAGTGTGCACAGCTATCTGACTGAACTTTGATCCTGCACAGCTGACTGCCTCTGCTGTTTATTAACAAGTGCCTCTGGACATTGGAGTTCATTCTCAGAAAAATAAACAAAAAGTGAAATTCACAGCTGAGTTTGGAGAAACCTGTGCAGGGGACCAGTTAAGTGTTTTTTTTTTAAGTGTAACCTTACGTTTTTGTGAATCTACAATGCTGACTAGAGTGGGTGTTGTTTGATTAAATGTTTTGTTGAGATCTGTCTCTTGATTAAACTTTAAAAATACAAAACATAGATACAACATTATCCTGGAGCAGTGTTTTTTAGAGCAGTAAGACTATTATTTCTGAGTCTATAGATTATGAAGGTTCAAAGATGGCATTTGGTAGAATGATGTATTCTTCCTTCAGCTGTGGGGAGACTTGGGAGAATTTCTATGTTACTTATGACATGTCTGCAGGAAGTATGTTTGGTTGTATCACATAGATTGGTTTGAGTGGCAGTTAGAGGCAATGAGGAATTTATAGGAGCCAAGGGGTGTGATGGATGGCAGTTACATGAAGGTAGAAAAACCACAGATACAGTCAGGTAAATGGGTTACTTCCAGGAAAGGTAAGAGTGGTGGTCAGGTAGTGCAGGAGTCTCCTCGGGCTATCTCCATCTCAAACAAGTATGCTCCTTTGGAAAATGTAAGGGCTGATTGACTTTCAGGGGAATGTAGTACTGATAGCCAAGTTTCTGGTACAGGTAGTTCTCCTATAACCCGTGTCTATCAAAAGCAATTTGTCTGTAACACGACTGGTGAATTGTGGACTTCTTATAAAAAAGCGAATTCCCATTCGCTATTGGACGATTCCATCCTCCGCACTTAGCTGAACAGAAAAACGGAGCCACAGGAGCCTGTCTGCAAAATGCAAATTCAATGTGTTCAGCTAAAATAGGAATTCAATTAGCTCTGCAAGCCTCGAAACTTACCTTGAAACTGGGAATTGTAGTCTAAAATTTACTTTAGAATTTTTGTCAAACTGGCGGAGAATCTTGAAGAGGACTGAACTTCCACATTTAGCATAACGTGGTCAGTTGGCTCGCGTGCTTTGTGAAGTGCTTCATGAATGGTACAGTGCTGTAGTCGTTTAGTGTATTATTTCATTAAGGTATGATTTAAAGATTTGCTTAGATTGTGCTATTGTGTGTGTTAGGCAAACTATTATTTTTGTTTTGATCTTTACTGATATTTAGACAGTTTACCCCAACCTTGTTTTTCCCACAGGTTCCATTATTTATATTGTGGGATCTTCTACAACATGGTGTTGCACAGGAACGCAACTACCGTGTTATAGAAGATATTTCCATACTGACACTGTCTCTACTGTAATGAGGGGTATGTCAGGTTCTAAGTGATCAATTCTGATAGAGGACTCTCGAGTCAGAAGCACAGACAGACCTTTTTGCGGCTGACAATGAGACATCAGAATGGCGTGTTGCCTCGCTGGTGGTACGATCAAGGGTATCTCAGAGACAGTGCAGAATATTCTCAAAGGGGAGAGAGACCACAGGAGATTGATATACAAGTTGGAACTCGTGACATAGGAAGGGAAAAGAACAAGGCTCTGAGGAGAGAGTATAGTAAATTGGGCAGGAATTTTTAAAAGTATTTCCTTGAGGTTAGTAATATCTGGATTACCGGTAGGAATAGGAGGCAAGATCAAATGAATGCATGGCTGAGGAGCTGGTGTAGGGGAGAAGGATTCACGTTTTTGCATCATTGGAATCTCTTCTGGGGGAGAATTGACCTGTGCAAGGACAGATTGCACCTGAATTGGAAGGGGTCTAATCTCCTGTCGGGGAGATTTGCTAGAGCTGCTTGGGAGTATTTAAACTAGTAAGGGGGAATGGGATGGGATCTAGGGTTACAGTGGGAAAAGAGATCAGTCTGAGGATGGTGCAGTTGGGAAAAGTAGTGAGTCAAAATAACAAGACAGGCAGTAACGAGGTAGAGAACAAGGTAGGACTGATAAATCAAACTAGGTGAAAGTGAGTTCTGCAAATGCTAGAGATTAGAGTCAAGAGTATGGTGCTGGAAAAGCACAGCAGGCCAGGCAGCATCCAAGGCGCAGGAAAATCCATGATTCGGGCCAAAGCCCTGCTCCTTGGATGCTGCCTGACTTGCTGTGCTTTTCCAGCAGCACACTCTTGATAAATCAAACTACATGTATTTCAGTGCAAGAAGCTAGACAGGTAAGGCAGATGAACTCAGGGTATGGTTGGGAACATGGGAATAGGATGTCATAGCAATTAAAGAAACATGGCTCAGCGATGGACATGACTGGCCTCTTACTGCTCCAGATAGATACTAAAGGAAGCACAGAAAGGGGGGCAAGAGTTGAGGGGGAAGAGCATTTTTGATTAGGGATAATTTCCTATCATCTCTGCCTTAAAAAGATGATTCCTCAGTTTGGAACAGTGCTACTTATTTCTGGAATGTCCCACCAGAGGAAACATTCTTTCCAATCCACTTTAAGATCATCCATGATATTACAAATTTAATCAATTCATTCCTCACTCTATTAACCCTAGTGAACAAAAATCCAACTGACTGGATTCCTGATAAATTCCCGATGAAAGGCTCCAGCCCAAATTTTCCTGATCATCGGATGCTGCCTAACCTGCTGTGCTTTTCCAGCAATTCTCAACTCTGATCTCCAGCATCTGTAGACCTCACTGTCTCCAAAAATCCAACTTACCCAATTTTTCCTTATAAGATAAACCATTTATTCCAGATATCATTCAAGTAAACCCCCTCAGAAAAAGCTTTCATTGCATTTCCATCCTTCCTTAAATAAAAAGATCAAGACTCCACACAATATTTGTGATGTGGTCCCAATAATGCTCTGAATAAATTAACCATAGCATCCTTACTTTTATATTCAGTTCCTCTTGTAATAAACAACAGTATTCCATTAACTTCATTCCTACAATGTAATGTTTTCGACTAATGAACCCAAACACCAAGATTCCTTTGCATCTCAGAATTCAGCATTGGTTCACCATATCAAAAAAAAATCCACATTTTGTTGTTCTTCTCAAAGTGATGAACTTCACACTTTGCTACATTGTATTCTATCTGCCATGATTTTTATTCAACATTAGCTAAATCTAACTGTATCAGTTTTCATCCTTGTTATGTCATCTTCACAATGTACATACCTATATGTCTTTGTGTATCTGCTTCCCTTTTTCCCCCATTGCTGTAAGGACTGCTGATTAATAGGAATGGTTTACTCATTACAACTAACTAATTTTCTTGTCACTTCTTGCTTTCCTCGCTGCATGCTTTGTCCTTCAATCTTTTTGCTTTTCACCCTATTTTTTTAGGTTTAGCGCCTCCGTGCGTCTTTGATACTATCATTCATTGCCGCCTGAGTTTCTCTTCAGTCTTCTCTCGTGTTTCTAGCATTGGATCACTGGGCTGACTTTATTTTTCACTCGTAGCACTGTGTGGTCTGTGCCCTTTTGGTGTTGTCCTTGGTTCCCTGTGTCTGGGCATTGTTGTCACTATGTATTGAAATGAAGTGAAAATTAACAGCCTTATCTATTTACATGTGATGTTTGGAGACAACATCTTCAGGGACCTGACAGTTTCAGGCTGCAGTTCTTTGTGATCTGACCTCAAAATGACACCTATTCTGTCCAACATATTTGCCAGGTATTCCTCAGGGAAAGGAACATATTCAGACTAGAAGTTCAAAATGAACATGCAATTATGATGACTGGTGAAATCAGAAATTTCTAAATTCTGTCAGCATGTAATCCCACAGCCTTGGTAGCAGCAGCAGAAAGAAATTACTCTCTAACTTTGTGGATTTGAAACTTGTCTCCCAAATAAACAATGGTGTCTTTGCAATAGAGGGGAATACATGTGCTTAAAGCTTTTCTTAAGCAGCTTTCTTACTGTAAGAGAAGCAATTACTTCAACATCCCTGAAGGAGCTAGTAACAAATTCTCAGAATCGTTCAACGAAATAAGTTATTGCAATGCTCTTACAAGAGTGAATCTCAATGTTATTTAAGTAATCTGAGGCCGTCAATTATTTTGGAAATATTATTTACTGTACTTGGTAAATTTGACTAGTTCATATGGAAAGATGATTCCTTAAAAATATTACATACCCTCCAATTATTTTACTGTTTTCTCTCTCTCTGAGAGTTAAACAGACAAAAGATCAATGTATAAAAGGAAATTTATACATTGACAAAGGGTCAGTTAGACTCGAAACGTCAGCTCTTTTCTCTCCTTGCAGATGCTGCCAGACCTGCTGAGATTTTCTAGCATTTTCTCTCTTGGTAAAAGATCAATGTGTCTGAAGAGTCGTATTAGACTCAAAATGTTAACTGTCTTTCTCTACAGATGCTGTCAAATCTCCTGAGTTTCTCAAGAACTTCCTGTTTTTATTGTGTGAATCATGGTATGTGTTTAAAAGTTTGACGCACCATAGTGAATTCATGTTGCTTGTTGTGTAACATAATTGCTGCATGCAGTCACTATTACCTGCAGTTTCTAAGCTACAACAGAATGTGGACCATAATTGAGCACAACAGGAGGAGGACATACACAGCTGTATGTTTTAATCCCCAATGACAAAGTCACACTGATAAATAATTTAAAGAGGCATCACTGAGGCCAAGGCCACTGGCAACACTGGAGGGATTTGATGATGAGGGTCCATGCATACCTAATCCTTCTTATCTCATTCCAACTCTCCCGCATCCCACAATCTCTTCAGAGTTTAAACCAGGTATTGTGTTAGCACACATTTTCCTGCTCTATTATCACAACCCAAGACCTACAACTTTTCAATTCAAATTCACAATAACTTTGCCAAATGAGGAAGAAGAAAAGGATGATGTTTCAGTTGTATTGTAATATAGATGTGTGATTGGTATGTATTTTCATAACTTTTAGTGTTTGGCTTCGAGCTTGTGGCATATCAGTTTTGGTCTGTTTTTAAGAAAGGGTTGAATGATTAACATGTCAGTTTTTTAGACTGGGATTGGACTTATCCAGTGACTACATCTGCTGAGACTATAACAATCGGGGGTCTTGTGGCATTTATGAATTCTCTGGATTCAAGAAGAATTTGTATCTTTCTTTTTAAAGTAATATGTACGTGATGGTTGGAGAAATGCAACAATTGCATTGTGGTGATGTTTATTGCATGGAATTTGAAAACATCTTTGAATGTTACTAAGAATTTTCTAGAAGAAAGAGACATAACATGAGACTAATTCAAATATTTGATGAAAGCGAGGTGGAGAGAGGTGGTAGAAACTGAAAGTAGAAGTAAATACAGGATTTTCCAAGGGGAAGATGATTCAAGTGGGTTGAATATCTGGTTGGCATGGACGAGTTGGACCGAAAGATCTGTTTCCATGCTGTACATTTCTATGACACTATGATTGTTCAGTATTTAGAATTGGAAGAAAGGGTTGAAATTGGGATGTCAAAGATTAAGTTAACAGAGGTACACTCGAAATGAAAAGACTTGAATTAGAAGAGAGACAGACACTAAGAGAGAGTGAGGAGCAAGAAATGCAAAGAGTAACAGAGGGGAAATAGAGGTAGAAAAGCTTGAAGTGGAAAGAAGGAGAAAAGAAAACCAGAGGAAAGTGGAATGTGAGTGCAGAGAAAGAAAATAACTCTACGATAAAGCAAAAGGATTTAAGAAAAAATCTTGAACTCCAAAATGATAGAGCATTCCAGAGACACTGAGTTGATCAAAGAAATGTAAAGACAAAAATAAATCTGGATGTTTCCGATTCTAGTGTAGAATTTAATTTCAGTAAGAATCAATGTTTCATGTCTACGTTCACAAAGGATATAGCGTAAGTTATTTTACATCACTTTGACAAGGCAGCTGGACAGATGAAGTGGCCAAAAAAATTATTAGCCATTGTTACACTGACAGTCACAGAAATGTATCCTTCTTGTCCTGCTTTGAGGCTGCAGACATAGCTACAACAATTAACAAATTTCAATCATAACCTCTCTTGTGAACAAAACGTTTATCCAAATCTTTGATTTTTGGATTAAATAATTGCTCCTTCTGCAGATGTATTCCATCTCTCTCGTCCTCCCCCTTTTGGAGGTTTGCTCTGTGCCATCTCTTTTCATTCTGCAGATCATGTTCAATTCCCAAGATCACTCATCCTGAAAGCAACTTATTTCAAAATATAGTTTTAAGTAGCAGAATAAGATTGTCTGTAGAGCAGAGAAAATACAAACCAGAATAGGAAACCTTCAATAACATGGACAATGGCACCACCAGCCGGAGGAAAGATCTGGCAACAAATCTTCTTGAGACTTCTAACTAGCATTCATGGGGTTTTTCATGCCAGCTGACGTCACATTCAGCAATGTGTGGAGAAGTCAGATTGTTGGCTGGATTGTGAAGTTTGAAACTGACAGGATTGGCATATGATCCCCTTGGACATTGATTCATGTCTGACCTCACTGTTAGAGTTAGACAGGTTGATAGCACAGAAAAAGACACTTTGACCCCTCAAATCTGTGCTGGTCAAAAATAACCACCTAACTATTCTAATCCCATTTTCCACCACTTGACCAATTAAGTTGTATGCATTGTTCTGCTCCCACTCAGCAGTCATGCATAATTCCCTTTACACAAGGACATACGAACCTCCCCGTATAACTTGCATGCCACTTTTTATTATTGGATTACTGCATGGCACCTGAGAAAATGGGCACTGCATGTTACAATTCAAACTCTGCAGTATTCACCAAGCAATAATTTGTATAGAAATGATATCATATCACAGAATATCCAAAGGCATTTCACATTGAAAAAGTATTTACAGTTATAGCAGATGCAAACTGCTTTGCTGTTTGCAAGATACCTGGCATAAAGTGAGAAGTCTCAGAATTTTCAAAGTAATTTATCAAGTGACAAGTAAAGTTTCAGTCAGCCTTTTGAGAAATCGTACAAATAGTTAATAGTTTTAAAGTTACTTCAACAGAACTGTAAACAAACGGAAATTATTAAGAACAGTGATTGGTGCTGGATCCACAGCTTTTCATCATTTATATACATGATTTGGACATGAACATAGGAGATACGCTTAGTAAATTTGCAGATGACACCAAAAATTGGAGGTGGAGTGGACTGCGAAGATGGTTACCTCAGAGTACAACAGGATCTTGATCAGATTGACCAAGAGGAGTGGCAGATGGAGTTTAATTTTGATAAATGTGAGGTGCAGTACTTTGGAAAGGCAAGTCAGGACAGGACATATACATTAAATGGTAAGGTGCTGGGAGGATTGCTGAACAAAGAGACATTGGAATTCAGGTTCATAGTTCCTTGAAGGTGGAGATTCAGGTAGATTAGTATGCTTTCCTTTATTGGTCAGAGCATCGAGTATAGGAGTTGAGAGGTCACGATACAACTGTACAGGACATTTTTTGAATATTGTGTGCAATTCCAGTCAATGTCCTACAGGAAGGATGCCGTGAAATTTAAAAGGGTTCAGAAAAGATTTACAAAAATGTTGCCAGGGTTGGAGGGCTTGAGCTATAGGGAGAGGTTAAATCAGCTGGGGCTGTTTTCACTGTCGTGTCGGAGGCTGAGGGTTGACCGTATAGAGGTTTATAAAATCGTGAGGAGCATGGATAGTGTAAATTGACAAGGTCTTTTCCCTGTCAAAAAGTGCGGTGCTGGAAAAACACAGAAGGTCAGGCATTGCTGATGAACAAAGCTTGGGAGAAGATTTGTAGCTCGGGTGCTCGTTGTTGTGGTTCTGTTCGCCGAGCTGGGAATTTGTCTTGCAAACGTTTCGTCCCCTGTCTAGGTGACATCCTCAGTGCTTGGGAGCCTCCTGTGAAGCGCTTCTGTGCTGTTTCCTCCAGCATTTATAGTGGCCTGTCTCTGCCGCTTCCGGTTGTCAGTTCCAGCTGTCCGCTGTAGTGGCCGGTATATTGCGTCCAGGTCGATGTGTTTGTTGATAGAATCTGTGGATGAGTGCCATACCTCTAGGAATTCCCTGGCTGTTTTCTGTTTGGCTTGCCCTATAATAGTAGTGTTGTCCCAGTCGAATTCATGTTGCTTGTCATCTGTGTGTGTGGCTACTAAGGATAGCTGGTTGTGTCGTTTCGTGGCTAGCTGGTGTTCATGGATACGGATCGTTAGCTGTCTTCCTGTTTGTCCTGTGTAGTGTTTTGTGCAGTCCTTGCATGGGATTTTGTACACGACATTGGTTTTGCTCATGTTGGGTATCGGATCCTTCGTTCTGGTGAGTTGTTGTCTGAGAGTGGCTGTTGGTTTGTGTGCTGTTATGAGTCCTAGTGATCGCAGTAGTCTGGCTGTCAGTTCGGAAATGCTCCTGATGTATGGTAGTGTGGCTAGTCCTTTGGGTTGCGGCATGTCCTCGTTCCGTTGTCTATTGCTGATGAAGAACTTAGGCTCAAAACATTGACTCTCCTGCTCCTCGGATGCTGCCCCGACTGGCTGTGCTTTTCCAGCACCACACTTTTTGACTCTGATCTCCAGTATCTGCAGTCCTCACTTTATCCAAGGTCTTTTCTGCTAATGTGGGGGAGTCCAGAACTAGATAGCATAGGTTTAAGTTGAGTGGACCAAATTTAAAAAGGACCTATGGGGCAACTTTTTCACGCAGAGGGTGGTGCATGTATGGACTGAGTTGCCAGATGAAGTAGTGCAGGCTGGTATAATTACAACATTTAAAATGCATCAGGATGAATATCTAAATAGAAAGGGTTTGGAGGGATATAGGCCAAATGTTGGCAAATTGAATTGAATTAAGTTGAATTTATTGTCATGTGTATTAGGGCACAGTGAAAAGTTTTTGGAAGTAGATTAATTTAAGATATCTGGTCTATATGGA
Organism: Chiloscyllium punctatum; assembly: GCF_047496795.1. NCBI lineage: Eukaryota > Metazoa > Chordata > Chondrichthyes > Orectolobiformes > Hemiscylliidae > Chiloscyllium > Chiloscyllium punctatum. Next base: position 85,356,221 of record NC_092747.1, read on the forward strand.
CGAGTAGGACTGAAGGGTCTGTTTCCTTGATGTGAGTCCATCTTCATGACTCTATGAATCTATAACAGTGTTAATAATCACTGGAATTGAGTGATGAAATAAATGCATAAATGTACAGGTGCTCTTGATCTTTAACATAATCCATCATTTCTAATGCTTTCTTGCCTTTATGGATTGTAGAAAGGAATGAGGCGTGAACCTGGAATTCATACATTTATTAACTTATTGCCTGCAATGTGGAAAATGCTTAAGAACGTTTAATGAGATTATATCAATGCTTTGTTAAAAGAGCACGTTAGCTTGAAGAGCAGTCAGAAAGAATTTAGAAGCAGAAAGGTTATACTTCCAAAATCATCTGGAACTCTTTGAGGTGATATCAAAATTAATGGTGTCTAACCAGTCGATAAAACAATAAATTGTTGGAATTAAATTTTAATTAAATTATAACTGAATTTTATGCAATATATTTCCTGGCACAGAGCTCAATGGGAGCTCATTGGGATTTCAGGTTTAGAGGTTGGCATGCACTTTGTGATCTCCTATTCATTAAAATTAATGGAGGAAAAATCATGCAAGGTATGTCGACCTCTGTGTTTGAATCCTGATATATGTTCCTTTCAGACAAAGATCCTTACCATCAATGTTCATTCTGCAAGCTGTCTCCCAACTGACTTGAACTTTGCAAATGCATTTGATAAAATTTCCACATGTGAAACTTTCTAGCGATTGTAAAGGTAGCTGTATCAAATAGCATTTTTAAAATATTTTGTTTTATTTTTAACAGGGTTATGTTGTCAAGACCATACTTATTGTCCATGCTTGCTTGGGAAAGTGATGCTGCATCTTCTTGTCGTCCTCGTGCTGCTCCCATGACAGTGCTAGCTAAGGATACAGCCAATCAAGTTCACTGCCTTTATTCCTCATGAAGGGCTTTTGCCCGAAACGTCGATTTCGCTGCTCGTTGGATGCTGCCTGAACTGCTGTGCTCTTCCAACACCACTAATCCAATCAAGTTCAGTGTCTAGTTAATGTTGACCATTCTCCTACTTTATGTAAGTTGGAGAGCTTGCTCTTAGTAGTGATGTTGCAAACTGATGACTAGTTTTTACACAACATTAGATGGTGTGATTATTACCTTGTTGCTTGACAACCCAAGCTTGCATGTTTTCCAATTTCTACTGTCAGTAAGAGGAGTTATGATTGGAGCTGAACAGTATGGAATTGTTAGTGACTGGTTCTGCTCCTGATATTGTGGTGCAGGATGATTATTGACTTAGCTGCTCAAGGTGACTGGACTGAGAATATCACACTAAGGAAGAATTTATGCAATATTCTACAATGGTGATTAGCCCTGACAACCATGTTGATCGATCTTTGCATCAAGTTTAAATCTAACCACAGCTACATTTCCTTTTAACTTTGTTTTTTGGGATAAACTTAGTGCAATGCCATTTTAAGTTTTATATGAATGACAAAAGGACCTACCATTACCTCTCCCCTGGTATTCATGTCTGGAGCAATATTGTATTAAATCTCAAGCTTAAAAGTTTGGGCAAAACTTAAACTGAGCATCGATGTGTAGGTTGTTACTGAATAGGTGTCACTTAATTGCAGAAATAATTTCTTACGTTATATTTACTGATTGGCAGATGACTGACTTGGTGACATGAGTTTAGAATTATCATCTTTTTGTATGAAGAACTGTATGACTAGACAACAAGGGGGAATAAATCCTATCTTTTAAACTCTTCTGGATATTTAACCTCTTTCTAATCTCTTCAGATATGTTTATTTCCCTTCTGAACATAAAGCTGTAGCATTTATTTGAACTAAAATGTAGCTCACTGGAATATGATGGAGGGAATTACCAAGGTTTCATTTGAATGAAAGAAAGAGGCATTTTGTTACTTACTAACTCTGAGAAAAAATGAATAAAATGCATCACCAACTATATACATGCAAAGATCAAATGTTTTTCAAAAAGACAGCAATACAGACAAGGAAAAATTAGGTTATATATATTGAAGCATCTTTGAGACATTATATTTTAAACCATAGGCCACAGTTGATTAATATTTGACTACCATCCACATCAGTAGCAGAAATTATGGACATCTTGAGTGAATGGTTGTTTTTTGAAGATTCTTTGCCAGGTACCATCTTTTCTCCGATATGATGAAAGAGCCAGGCAAGGAGAAAGAGCAAGTCTTTCTGGTTTTGATGTTATAATTCTGCATTTTTCTTTCTTATCTGCATCTCAAAGGTACTATTGAAATGTAGTTCAGTGTGTCCAGCTTCATTGTCTTTCCAAATTGGCTAACCAACAGTTGGCCTTTCTTCTCCCATATGTTATGTGTGAACAGACAGATGATATAAATTTCTTAACATTGATTCAGTTACCTAAGTTTGATGTCTTTATAGAAAATATATAATTGTACTGCAGATGTTTTAGTTTGTTTTACATAGATCTCACAAAGCTTGGCTCAACCTACAGTCAGGTGACCACAGCTGTTATTTTATGTCCATGTTTTCTTTCCTTTATAAAAGGCATTTAAGGCCATGAAAAGTTTCAGCTATAACAAACAGATGATGGAAGTTAAAATTTAATAATGCATATTTATTCTTAACAAGGTAAGCATTCTAGGGATCATTTACTTTCCCACGTGAATCCCAATGTCACATCTATTCTTGACTAGTTTTGCTAGGTGCATAGATAAATGGATGAGTAGTTCAGTACAATGACCGGATTTGTGACAGTGCCTGTTGCCATGGTGGACAATACACTCAGCAATGACCCCTGAAATGAACTGAATTGGCTGGATACTGATGTCGGTGATCTTAAGGAGCTGAAGAAACAATGTCACTTTGGCAATTATAAATATTTTAGTCTGGTATTTTTTTAGTGACATAGTTAGCTCCGTGATGTTTGAGGATGGAGATGTTTATGGAGGAATACTTTGTCCTTTTAGTTGTTCAAAATTATTAACTGAATAAGAATAAGAAACAAGGCTTTACTCCAAAACAAACAAAAGCAGAAAATTTTGAGAAGCTCAACAATTATGGCATCATCTGCAGAAAGAAAACAAAGTTAACATTTCAACATCAGTGATCCCACTTCTGAAGTGTTTTACTTCCATCAGTCCATTGGTTGTGGAACAGCTGTGCTGCTTCTAAAACCTGCTTCTTCGTGACTACATTTCTTACACTTGGACTTGCCAAAGTAGACCACAAAGAGGTAAATTAAGCATGAAGAATTCCATGGTCATTACAAGGTCCATTTATTTAAATAGATATAAACACTGCAAGACTTTTAAACATATTTAAATTTGATTTTCCAACATTTAATTTAAAAGGTTAGGAAATCTAGTGAGGAGATCATGGGAATACAGTTTTCTTTATTGTGTACCTTTGAGCTCACGCTTTATATCCCATTACTAACAAAACACATCTGTTCCATTTCTTTACCTTCAATTTCTTCATTCTTTTCTTCTTCCTGATTAATTCCAACTTCTATTCTGCTGTTCAAACATACTTTCAAAATAAGAATTCTCCTTGTCAACCTGGAGATGAAGACGACTTTTAGTCTCAAAGCATCATTGATGTTTGATCTCTGAAGAAGACAATTCCAATGTATTGAATGCTGAACGGGATAGATACATTATTTACAAAGAGATTCAAGGGTTATACAGTGCAGACAAGGAAGTGGAGTTGAATCACTTATGGTTAGTTAACGTTAAACTTTCAGTAAATGATTGAAGACAGGTTAAAAGTGTTGGAGCTGTACTGTCTGCAGATAGAGTTAGCCTTCGGTGAAATACAAGCAATGTTTGGCCTTTATGCCAATGTGGCAGCAAAGATGGTTGAATGCATTGGTTAGAATATTCCAAAGTTCAGGAACATTTCCAGTGGATTGCAAAGATGTTATTACAACTAATATAAGAATGAAGGCAGAAATCAGGAAACTACAGACCAGTCAGTTTAACATCTGTCTTTGAGTAATTGTTAGAATCAATTATTAACTAAGCAATAACAGGACATCTGGAAACTCAAAGCATAATCCCTTTTTTTTTTGCATGGTTTAAGTGAAGGTTGAATTGTTTGATTATACTGCTAGGATACTTTAACAATATAACAAGCAAGATGGATAATGAGAATCCTGTGGACAAAATGGGTCAATACACAAAGTAAGATAACATGGGTTATAGATAATTTATTAGTTAGGATACAGGGCAAGCTAATCAACAGAAAGCAGGAAATCCAGATATAAAGGTCTTTGCCTGGTTGGCGAGATGCAAATGGTGGGGTGCCACAGGATTTATTGGATTCTAACTTTTTGCAGTTTATAATAATGACTGGGATGCAGAGATAGAAAGTACAGTAGCTAAATTTGCAGCTGACACTAAAACATGTAGCTATGATGTGCAGGTGCCGCTGTTGGATTGGGGTGAGCAAAGTCAGAAGTCACACAACACCAGGTTATAGTCCAATGGGTTTACTTGAAAATACAAGCTTTCAGAGCACTGCTCCTTCATCAGGTAGATAGCCTGGTGAACTGGTGCTGTGTGACTTTTGACTAAAATAGAAGGTGAAGTAATTGCAATGAAGGAATAAGAAGTTTACAAAAGGATATGGTTAAGTGCTTGAACCAAAATATGGTGGATGGTGTTTAATGTGGATAGCTGCAAGGTAATCATTTTTTTGTCAAGAGAATATAAAGGTGACATTATCCAAATGGTAAAAAAAAGAGAAAGCTTCATTGTAGAGGGATATATGGGTGTCCTCATGTAGGAAGATTGTCAGGTTTCTTGCCTCTACTGCAATCCCAGGTAATGCATTCCAGATTCTTTTCCTCAAATTCTCTCTAAATCTCATGACCTTCACCTTAAAATTCTGACTCCTTATTACTGAACATTCACCTAAGGAGAACAATTGTTTCCTACTGACCCTGTCCATGCTTCTCATAATCTGATACATCTCAATCAGTTCCCCCCTCATCACTTGACCAATTGGAACAGGGGAAATAAAAATGTGATGGATATTGTTGAATTGGGAGAGAAAGAGAGTGGTCTTCCAAGGAGGATGATGAGGATGCTGAGAAGAAACATCATAAATGATTTGGATGCGAGCGTAAGAGGTATAGTTAGTAAGTTTGCAGATGACACCAAAATTGGAGGTCTTGTGGACAGTGAAGAAGGATACCTCAGATTACAACAGGATCTTGACCAGATGGGCGAATGGGCTGAGAAGTGGCAGATGGAGTTTAATTCAGATAAATGTGAGGTGCTGCATTTTGGGAAAGCAAAGCTGAGCAGGAGTGTTGCTGAACAAAGGGATCTTGGAGTGCAGGTTCATAGCCCCTTGAAAATGGAGTTGCAGGTAGATAGGTTAGTGAAGAAGGCGTTTGGTATGCTTTCCTTTATTGGTCAGAGAATTGAGTACAGGAGTTGGGAGGTCATGTTGCGGCTGTACAGGACATTGGTTCGACCACTGTTGGAATATTGCATGCAATTCTGGTCTCTTTCCTATCGGAAGGATGTTGTGAAACTTGAAAGGGTTCAGAAAAGATGTACAAGGACGTTGCCAAGGTTGGAGGATTTGATCTATGGGGAGAGGCTAAATAGGCTGGGGCTGTTTTCCCTGGAGTATCAGAGGCTGAGGGGTGACTTTATAGAGGTTTACAAAATTGAGGGGCATGGATAGGATAAATAGACAAAGTCTTTTCCCTGGGGTCGGGGAGTTCAGAACTAGAGGGCATAGGTTCAGGGTGAGAGGGGAAAGATATAAAAGAAACCTATGAGCAACTGTTTCACACCGAGGGTGGTATGTGTATGGAAAAAGCTGCCAGAGGATGTGGTGGAGGCTGGTACAATTGCAACATTTAAGAGGCATTTGGATGGGTATATGAATAGGAAGGGTTTGGAGGGATATGGGCCAGGTGTTGGCAGGTGGGACTAGATTGGGTTGGGATATCTGGTCGGCATGGACGGGTTTGATCGAAGGGTCTGTTTCCATGCTGTACATCTCTATGACTCTATCACATTCTGTATTATAGAGTGCAGTAGTGTCAGGCAGATTTAACTGATACCTGTTCCAGTAGCTGAGACCTGTGTGCCACAATTATTCATTAACTATAAAACTATTGGTGCTCAAAAGCAATTACTCAGTTTCTACTCTGAGAGAAAATGCAACTTATTTGTTTTTTTTTTCTTTCTTTTACTGCTGTTGAATAAAGGTAACTATTTTGAAGCATTTGACATCTTAAGCAGAGAGAAACCCTCTATAACTGACAGCCAGCTGAATTCTGATAAAGTCCTGTCAGATGTTAACCTAGCCAATAGATTTTTAAAGTATTTTTTAAGCACAATTATCTAATTACACCCAAAACAACAAGGGCAACTAATATGGCATCTTAAGTATAATTAAATGTCTCAACATGTTTCTAAGGGATAATTCTAAATTGAAATATGACCAAGGTAAAGATTTGACTCCCATTCATGATAACTGAATCCATAGGTCAGTTTTCATTTGGTAAAAACCCAGGAATCGAAAAATGTCTGGAACCACTCCAGTTTTCACATTAACTTGTCTAGCTTAATGTTTGAGAATTTAACAAAAGCATGTCACAGTGAGAGTTAAGGATAAATGAACTAACCTGGTAGGTGAATAGCTTGACAACAGGTCACAAAAAATGATTATACATGGATAAAATATCATCTGCCTTGATGACATTAAATCATAAAACTGAATATTTTGTCCCCTCTGCTGTCCACATTGCTCAGACCTGTGATAATGGTATAGTTTACAGTTCTATATAATTTACTGGAAAGGGAAGCAATGTAGAGAGATGAGCATTATAAAAACTATTCAAGGGGATTTGAATTAATTGAACATATGGGCAAATGAACAGATGATGGATTTAAATGTGAATTAATGTCAGGTAACACTTACTGGAGCAGGACCATTTAATACAAAATCAAGATAGGATGGTGGAACTGAAGGATTGGATTTCATCTAACCCAGTCAGGCTACAAGAAATGCTTCTGAAGGGGCAAAAGGAATAACTTTTCAATCTGATAATGTTAAAGAGATTTGTTTTAAGATAGTTTGTTGCAGTTGAACAAGACTGGCTTACAACATCAGATGCTTTAATGCCATTGCATCTAAAATTGAAAGATTGATAAGGCAAAAATAGTCCTTGCTTCTAAATGGTCTCTTACATGTTACTCCAGGAGTCTGAGTTGCCATGGCAACTGTTATTTCCACATGCATATTGTCTATGAACATTGATGATCGAGACACCGATTTTCTTTTCATCTCATGGTTGACCAGGAATCTCTCCTAATCTCTCCATGTTGAAATGGCAGGACAACATGAATCTGTTTGGCCTCATTATGAATGTACCTTCCGTGACCATGATCTGAGGAAGCATTTGAACCCAAAGCTTCTAACTCATAGGCAGGGACCCCACCTAAGATGTCCTTAGTTCAGGTAGGACAATGGCTATTTCCATTTAAACAAATTGCACCCTTGGGAGACAAAAAATCTATTATTTACAAGTGTGAAATCATGGAAGTTACAAAGAAGGTTGAGGTAAGATGAAGAATCATAATTTGGGCAAGCCTGAGCATTTTTCCAGTTGGACAATCTAATTTCAATGTCATGCAAGCAATTGTCTTTCATTAAGTTGACAACAAATAAAGCCCCACTGAAACACTGTCAAGTTTCTCATTTTTATATGAAAGAATCTCAATTTGAAATGAACTTCAAAGGCTTATGCCTTTGGCTAATAATAGAAAAAAAGGAATGTAGGGGCCATTATGCCTAAATCAACTGAATAGTGAGGAGTGATAGAATTGTAAAACCTGCGCCCACACCTCCTCCCTCACCTCCATCCAAGGCCCCAAAGGAGCCTTCCACATCCATGAAAGTTTTGCCTGCACATCTACCAATATCATTTATTGTATCCATTGCTCCTGATGTGGTCTCCTCTACATTGTGGAAACTGGACGCCTCCTAGCAGAGCACTTTCTCATCTCTGGGGCACCCGTACGAATCAACCCCACCGCCCTGTGGCCCAACATTTCAATTCCCCCTCCCACTCTGCCGAGGACAAGCAGGTCCTGGGTCTCCTCCACCACCGCTCCCTCACCACCCAACGCCTGGAGGAAGAATGCCTCATCTTCTGCCTCGGAACACTTCAACCTCCTGGCATCAATGTGGATTTCACCAGTTTCCTCATTTCCCCTCCCCCCACATTACTCCAGCTCCAACCTTCCAATTCAGCACCACCCTCATGACCTGTCCTATCTGCCTATCTTCCTTTCCGCCTATCTTCCTTTCCACCTATCCACTCCACCCTCCTCTCTGACCTATCACCTTCATCCCCACCCCCATTCACCCATTGTACTCTTTGCTACCTTCCCCTACCCTCATCTCTGACCTATTACCTCCATCCCCACCCCTATTCGTCTATTTTACTCTATGCTACTTTCTCCCCACCCCACCCCCCTCTCATTTATCTCTCCACACCGCAGGCACCCTACCTCTATTCCTGATGAAGAGCTTTTGCCTGAAACGTCAATTTTCCTGCTCCTCGGATGCTGCCTGACCTGCTGTGCTTTTCCAGCACCACTCGGATCTGAACTCTGGTTTCCAGCATCTGCAGTCTTTGCTTTTACCCAGGAGTGATGGCAGTCTTGCAGGTTTGTGGCTTGATGAAGATCACTAAATGCTTCCCCTTAAAATGAGTAATGTTATGGACCAGTCTAGATCCCCTCAAATGTTTCAACAAAGTAGCCCAGACCCTGGGCAGCACGGTGGCACAGTGGTTAGCACTGCTGCCTCGCAGCGCCGGAGATCCGGGTTCAATTCCCGCCTCAGGCGACTGACTGTGTGGAGTTTGCACGTTCTCCCCGTGTCAGCGTGGGTTTCCTCCGGGTGCTCCGGTTTCCTCCCACAGTCCAAAGATGTGCAGGTCAGGTGAATTGGCCATGCTAAATTGCCCGTAGTGTTAGGTCAGGGGTAGATGTAGATGTAGGGGTATGGGTGGGTTACGCTTCGGCGGGCGCGGTGTGGACTTGTTGGGCCGAAGGGCCTGTTTCCACACTGTAAGTAATCTAATCTAATCTAATCTAACTTTGCTACTTGTTTTAAGCAGGTGTACAGTGGATATTCCAGGAGAGATACAGCTGGTCAAACCACTTGGTTTCTAACAAAACCGAATTTATTTACAAGTTTACCAAATGAAACACAAACAAAAGAGAACAGAATTCTGAATAACTTAACCTATCTGAAAACCCAACTGATTATCCCAACTTAATGATGCTGTTCCCAACACTTGCAACAATCCCCATAAATACCCCTTGGCACAAAATGTAAAATCAAACCCAGCGTTTTGTCGGAGAGAAGCTAGAGAGAGAGAGAGGACGATCAGCATGGACCTACTTCTTTGGGTCCAGCAGCTTTTTCAACTCTACTGTGCTAAGAGCAAAACACCCAGAGTAAAGCTGAGCTAGGCGAACTGGCTGCTCCCCTTTCATTGTGCAGGTGTTTTATTTAAAACTTAAAAGCCTTTTTCCTGAGGCAGTATCTGTTAGCTTTAATCAAATTGGCTGTAAACCATCCGACTTAGACTTTTCGGAGTTTGTGTATTTTATGACCTCGCTGGAAAAAAAGGACAATATAACCTTGCTAAAGAAGCAGCATTGTCACAATAAAAGCACTGCAAATTAAGAGTATCATAAAACAAAATGGAAGATGAATGCAAAATAACAAAAATTACTGCCCCCTCACTGAGAATAACAAGTCAATGTAACATTGTTTTTGCATAGTGGATTGCATGTGGAAGTCATGTGACGATTATCAGAGAAAATAATGTGGCCGATTAGTTAAGTCATTCATAATGTTTGGGTAAATAATAACATTCTAGGAGGGCATTAATACACAAAATTTAGGAGTAATAGAAAAGGTGACTGTGGAGCTTCAAATACTGAGGATGTAATTGACCAGTTGAAAATAAAAGCTGAAAATGTGTTGCTGGAAAAGCGCAGCAGGCCAGGCAGCATCCAAGGAGCAGGAGAATCGACGTTTCGGGCATCAGCCCTTCTTCAGGAATGAGAAAAGTGTGTCTAGGAGGCTAAGATAAAAGGTAGGGAGGAGGGACTTGGGGGAGGGGTGTTGGGAATGCGATAGGTGGAGGGAGGTCAAGGAGAGGGTGATAGGCCGGAGTGGGGTGGGGGCGGCGAGGTCAGGAAGAAGATTGCAGGTTAGGAAGGCGGTGCAGAGTTCGAGGGATTTGACTGAGACAAGGTGGGGGGAGGGGAAATGAGGAAACTGGAGAAATCTGAGTTCATCCCTTGTGATTGGGGGGTTCCCAGGCGGAAGATGAGGTGCTCTTCCTCCAACCGTCGTGTTGCCATGGTCTGGCAATGGAGGAGTCCAAGGACCTGCATGTCCTTGGTGGAGTGGGAGTGGGAGGGGGAGTTGAAGTGTTGGGCTACGGGGTGGTTGGGTTGGTTGGTCCGGGTGTCCCAGAGGTGTTCTCTGAAACGTTCCGCAAGTAGGCGGCCTGTCTCCCCAATATAGAGGAGGCCACTGGTGGTGGGGTCCATTTGGAGGTGGTCCCCACCACCAGGGACATATTTCCGTCCCCTCCCCTATCAGCGTTCCGAAAAGACCACTCCCTCTGTGACTCCCTCGTCAGGTCCACACCCCCCACCAACCCAACCTCCACTCCCGGCACCTTCCCCTGCAACAGCAATAAATGCAAAACTTGCACCCACACCTCCCCCCTTACCTCCCTCCAAGGCCGCAAGGGACACTTCCATATCCGCCACAAATTCACCTCCACCTCCACACACATCATCTATTGCATCCGCTGCACCCGATGTGGCCGCCTCTATATTGGGGAGACAGATGTTGATTGTCTAAGGCCTGGCTGCATAAATACTGTCTGTGCTGGCTCTGCAGTTTGCAAATTGCAGAGTCTGGCTAGCGTTAAACATGACTTCCACATTGAGTTGTAATTCATGCTCATGAAATTATAATAAAAATTTCTGTAACAATCCTGGAGATCCTGGGTAACCTAATTACAGGAATTATTCATGTTCTTTGATATGTATGCATTAAAATTCTTCTGTTTTTACATGTGAATAACATGACTTCATTCTTCTAGTAAATACTTAGACTTTTGGAATTTCAAACAAAAATTGTTATAGTCTGTGACGAGATCAAAGCAGAAGATTGATCCTATAAAAAATACTTAACAAACCAAGTAAAAGAAATGAGAGCAAATACTACTGAATTTCATTGAATCACAAATGTACTCACGATATTTGAATTAAACATGAAACTTCTGCTGACATTCATAGTGCTTATCTTCTCTGCTATCTCCAACCCTGGCTGGATGCTCAGTGAGAGCTTTAAGATTCTTCCGCCTATTACCAGTCATAGAGGTATATAAGCCCTTTGGCTCAACTTGTCTATTCTGACTAGCTTCCCAAAACCCGAACTAACCCCATTTGTCTGAGTTTGGCCCATATTCCTGTGAACATTTTCTGTCTACTGTACCTGTACAAATGTATTTTAAATGTAGCAGTTGTACTCACCTCTACTACTTCCTTTGGCAGATTGTTCCATATAAGTGCCAATTTGTGTGAAAAAGTTGCCCCTTAGGGTCCCTTTGAAAATCTTTCCCCTCTCATCTTAAACCTATGCCCTCTGGTTCTGGACTCTCTACCCTAAAGAAAAGACTTTGGCCAGTCATCTTGTTCCTTATACCTTATCACCAATTTCCTTCCCTGAAAACTCACGATATCCAATGACAAGATTTTTAGATATTTAACAGAGGCATTAGAATTAGAACAAATAAATTAACCTTGCTTGGAATTACACATATAACCTGAAAAAAGGTAACAGGCATTCCAACCTGATCACTCTTTCAATAAGGCATGTAAATGTGGAGTGTCATGAATGTGATGTGAGACATATGTCAGTTATAAGCAACATCTGAGTCATGGAAGTGATTATGCATACTGATGGAAACCATAACACCCTCTTCCCAAATGCACGTTTTGCTAATTTTAGAGTAGCATCAGGAAACCTGGATACTGTTACTTTAATACAACTGACGTTCTGTCTTGCATGACACCCACTATGCAGCTTAGAATTATTAAAAAAACAAAACATAGAAAATAAGAAGTGGACTAGGCAATTCAGCCCTTCATAAGATCATGGTTAACCATTCAACTCCATACTCTGTTCTCCCTACCCTTTGATCCCTTTAGCCCTAAGAACTACACCTAACTCTTTCTTGAAACATTCGATGTTTTGAAATCAAATGCTTTTTGTGATAGAGAATTCTACAGACTCACTCCTTTCTGGGTGAAGAAATTTCTTCTCATGTCAATCATAAATGATCATCCATACATGTTTAAACTGTGACCATTGGTTCTGGATTCCCAGCCACTGGAGGAATCTTTCTGGCATTTACCCTGTGTAACCCTGTTACAATTTTAGGGTTTACTACGACATACCTCTTATTCTTCAAACACCAATGAATATAGATCCAACTGATCCAGTATTACTTCATAGTTCTGAAAGAGAGGCACTAGACCCAAATTTTAATTCTGCTTTCTCTCCACAAATGTGGTGGAACCACATTTTTTCCAGCAATATATGTGTTTGTCCCTTCATATGTCAGTCCTGCCACCCCATGAATCAGTCTGGCAAACCTTTGTGGCACTCTATCCATAGCTAGAGCATTCTTCCTCAGATAAGGAGATGAAAACTGGACACATTCTCTAGATGTTCCCACGAAGGCTTTATTCAATTGCATTAAGACGTACCTGTTCCTGTACATGAATCCTCTCACTACGAAGGTGAAAATATTTTCTTCACTACCTCTCAACAACAGTGAACAAGGACATCCAAGTTATGTTGCATCTGCCTCTTTCCTAATCTATTGCCATTCAGAAAATAATCTGCCTCCCATTTTTGTTACCAAGCGGATCTACATTATACTTCAGCTGCCATGAATTTGCCTGCTCACTTAACTTGTCCAAATCACACTGAAGCATAACTGCATTATTCTCACAGCTCACACTCCCATTGATCTTTGTGTCATCTGCAAATTTTGTGATATTACATTTATTTTCCTGATCTAATTTATTAATTTACCATACATGTTTAAACTGTGAACGCAGGGGTACAAGCACACTGATCTGCGTTACCTCACCAGTTACTGACTGTCACTTGGACATTTATTAACAGCTATTACCTATCAGAAGTTGCCCTTAAGAAGTTAATGGTGAGCTGTCTTCTTGAATTACTGCGGTCCATGTAGACTCAATACCAATAGGGAGGGATGTCTAGGATTTTGACCGAAAGACACTGAAAGGATATTTCTAAGAAAGGGTGGGGAGTGGCCTGAATGCGAACTTGCAGGTGGTGATGTTCTAGTCTATCTGTGGGATTGCAGTGCTTCATGTAGATGGAAAACACAACTGCACTGAGCATCGATGATTGAAGGATTGAATGTTGAAGATGGTGATGAACATAATGCCAGTAACAGTCACTCTCCAACATACTTCTGGAGTTCAGCTCTTTGTCCATGTTAGGACTAAGAGTTTAATGAGGTCAGGAGTTGAGTGGCCCTGGCAGAACCCAAACTGAGTGTCAATGAGCAAGTGAATATTTTCAAGTGTTATTTGATAGGACAGTCAATGAGACTTTCCATCATTTTGTTGATAGAGAGTAGACTGTCGAGGTGTTGGGTTTGTTCTGCTTTGTATGTACAGGACATACTTTGGGCAATTTTTCACTTTATTGGGTAGATGCCAGTATTGTAGCTGCACTGGAACAGCTTGGCAAGGCGTGCAGCAAGTTCTGGAACACAAATCTTCAATACTATTGCTAGAATGTTGTCAGAGCCTGTAGACTATTCAGTAACCAGTGCCTTTGTTTCTTGATATCACATGGACGGAAGGAGTTGGCCGAACACTGACATCTGTGATATTAGAGAAGAAGCAAGATGGATCATCCTCAGTTCTGAGGAAGGGTCACCGAACCTGAAACATTAACAAATGCTGCCAGATTTGCTGAGCTTTTCCAGCAACATCTGATTTTGGTTCTGATTTATTGAAGGTTTGGTGGAGTCCAAAACTAGAGGGCAAAGGTTTAGGGTGAGAGGGACCTAAAGGGCAACTTTTTCGTGCAAAGGGTGGTGCATGTAAGGACTAGATTAACTAGGATATCTGGTCGGGATGGACGAGTTGTACATTTTTATGACTCTACAAAATCTTGACTTCTTTAGGTTTTATTTGGATCATTCACTCATCACTTCGAGGCAAAGATAGATACTCCCATCTTGTCTAATGTTCTGGAACATAATAGCCTGTAAAAGATTGTTGATGAGCAGGGTAATAAATCCTCTGTTACCACTGGGTTCCAAAATCATGTACCACTTCAGAGGCATATCTGGAGTTAGTGTAAATGTTAACAGACGTTTTGTCAGAAAGGGTACAGGTTCTGGTAAGGGCAAACAGTTTGGCCACTTGCCCAGAGGTTCCTTCTGGTAATGCAGCAAATTCAAGGGTTTCAAAAGTTGTGCATCTTGCATAGCCAGATAGCATTTGGTGATCTGAGGGGTGAAAAGAGGATTAGCTTGTGAAAAGGATCATGTCCGGGTTGTCTAACGGAGTTTCAGAGAGGTCAGGGCGCGGGGTGACAACCTCTTGGACTACATGCAGACAACCATGGTCCTCTGCTGGGGAATCTTGTATCACAGGGAGAAGGGTGCCAGGAGAAGCGGGGGCATGCTGAAACATAAAGTTAGTGCGAGAAATTAGGATGACCTCATAGCCAGTTCTCCTTGATGCTGTAAAATGCTGAGATGCTGCTGAATTAAGCAACAGGGAGACCAAATGAGGAACGAAAACTGTACAAGGGTAATCGAGTACAATAGGGTGGACTTTCCTACCATTACAGCTGCAGAAACTACAGCTCATAAACAGGTCGGTATTCCCCTGACAATAGTTGGTAACTACAGAATAAAAGACTACAGGGCACCAGAGATCCCTATGCATTTGTGTTAGAATGCTGGACGCATATCTCTCCTTTTCATTAATATACAGCTGAAAAGGCTGTGTGTAATCACAGATGCCCAGAGCAGGTGCTGAAGTTAAGCATCATTTGAGTTCCTCAAAGGTTTTTACCATTTCAGGTGTCCAGTTCACCTGGGCCAGCTGGTTCGGTGAGGATGCCTGGTAGACAGGCGCATCAATAACTTGATAGACTGGTATGCAATGTTTGCAGTAATTCACCATACCCAAAAAGGACAAAAGCTCAGTTCATGTAGTGGGAGGAGAGAGATTAACGCTGTCTCAAGATCTCATCGCAGCCAGTATTCTGAGATCGTGTGAACGTTTGTAGCCCAAATATTGTACTGTCTTTTGGCAGAGTGGCATCTTTTCAGCAGAGACCTTATGTCCATCTTGAGCCAGACAGTGGAGCAGTGTTATACATGCAAACATCAGGTGAATTGGACGCCACTAATAAACCATCAGCATACTGAACTAAGATGCTTTATATGGAGGTGGAGGTCTTTCAGGGTCCAGTGTCCCACAGAGGCTCACACAATGGGTTCTCCATGTACCTTTGGGGAAGCCATGTTCCTGCATATTGGCAGCCACTATAACTAAAAGCAAAATGGTACTGGCTGTCCTGTGACAATTTAATGGAGAAAGAGGCCGAGCAAAGGTCAATGACATAAAAACAAGTAGTAGTAGCAAGGAGGCTAGTAGGGATAGCATTGGTATCAGGCACTACTGGGGGACAGGGGACAACAATGGCATTGACTGCCTTCATGTCCTGCACAAAACTCCACTGTCCTGGTTTTCCTGACTTAGGAATAGTGAGGATAGGAGTATTGCAGGGTCTAGCAGTAGGCACCACGATGCCTTGCCGCAGGAGGGAATCAATAACTGGTTTTATACCTTTCTTGGCAGCTGGTGACAAATTGTACTGTCTAATCAATGTTAGGACAGCCCCATGTTTCACAGTGACAGTATGAGGTGGAGCCAAAAGGACTAGGCCTGTGTCATTGGAGTGCCGTGCCCATAACAATGATGGCACATTATTGAGTAATAAGGGGCTATCATAGGAAGGGGAGAGGGGGCAGCATCTGTAAGGTAAATGTCGTATCTTTGGCTGAGGGAAAACAATGTACACAAAACTCCTCCTGTCCTAAGCAGGCAATCTGCATGGAGTTGGGATCCACAGGGTTCAGGGGTTTAAATTCCTTCGGCAGACTGTTGAGTCTGGACCGCTAAATGATCTGTGTCTGAAAGAGAGATGCCAGTAGAGATTCACAAACTTCCTTAAAGCTAACAAAGAAATCAAGCATGAGCTCACTAGCTTTCTGCAGACAGTGCGTAACTTCTCCAAAGTCTGCCTGTTGCCATGCTGCTATCATAATGGTAGGCTTAATGGTATCCGCAAGCCAATTTACTCATGTATCTTCATCAGTCCACGGCGCCTGAAGGAATACATGGGAGCCTTTTATGGCTGCCCAATGGGCCCTGTACACAAGATACATTAAATTCTGGATGTCTTGTGGCAAGCAATTGTAAATATTGCAGATTTATACTAGCCAATTATAAAATGGTGTCAAGCGTCCGAGTGGATCCGGGTGTCTTGGAGAATGCTGCGGACCTCAGCATGGGTGCAAGACTTGTTGTGAGGTGTCTCGCCGATCATTACCTGGGGATATTGATCTATGGTAGATGCCGTCTTTTAATGGAGGGCATACTGAGTGGTGGATGTGGAGATGACAGTGGAGTCTGATTCCTTCTGGTCATATCCACTAGATTCGATGCCACCCCCACCCCCTCAACCCCCGAAGCCCCTTGTTGCTCATTGCTGGGGGTGGGGATCATCAGTGGGTTGGGCTGGAGGACAAGTAGTGACAATTTTACCCATAAGAGGGTTTGGGTCCAGGGTGGGAACGGGAATTTGAGCATACTGAGGGAGGGAAAATGGTGGGGCAGAATGTGGGGATTCAGAAGATGAAGGGTTGTCATGCAGCTGACAGCAATATATATTTATAGGGGGCTGACGGTCTTTTGCAACTTCTTTAAATTTATTTAAATACCGGAGCCTGTAATCAGTATCCCAAGAGGGTCACCATACCCACCCTCAATGTTTGTCCTCCAGTAATCCATCTTTTCCTATTTAAAGGAGCCTCCATAAGGCCAGTTGTCGTGGGACCACCTGTATAGTTCAGAAGTGAAAGGACTAACATATCCACTGTCACTTGTCTCCTTCCAAACAATATCAGCCGGTGACTCAGGCAGAACTAGGGGGTCTCCTACCTTACTTTTGCATCAAAAGTATTTACTATGGCATTTCTGCATCTTTTTCAAGGGGACAAATGGCCATCCTTCTCAGTGATACATGGTTTACTTGTCCCCAGGGCTAGCCCAATTTTCTTACATTTAGGAGTTATTAACCCCATCAGCACTTCCTCAGTTCTGAAGCATGGATCTATGATCTGTGGAGAAATGAACAAATGAAAACACCCAAAGACAGACAACAATAACACTGGCACCATTGCCAATCCCTCAAGGTAA
Source organism: Chiloscyllium punctatum (assembly GCF_047496795.1). Classification (NCBI taxonomy): domain Eukaryota; kingdom Metazoa; phylum Chordata; class Chondrichthyes; order Orectolobiformes; family Hemiscylliidae; genus Chiloscyllium; species Chiloscyllium punctatum. The sequence goes on from NC_092747.1 coordinate 85,373,848, forward strand.
CCCTAAAATGATTTCTGTCTTATGGCAGTGATCTTTCCAGCCCTGTCTTGTCACCGCATCTTTCCCTAACTTGGGATCAGCCTATCGACTCAGGTTATATTTTTTTCTTTGGTAGGGAAATTACTGCCGCAGATTCTTAGGGAGAGGACTTACTCACATTTGGAAAAATATGCTTATATCAGCCATAGGCAGCACAGCTTTGTGATGGGAAAGTCATGTCTCACAAACTTGATTGAGTTTTTTGAGGAAGTGACAAAGATGATTGAGGGTAAGATGGCAGATATTATTCATATGGACTTCAGCAAGGCCTTTGGCAAGGTCTCTCATGGGGGCAATCACACACTATCCCCCAGAGCCACACAGTACAAGTAGATGATAATGTCAATCAACAAGTGAAATAACTCCACAGAGACTGGTGCCCCTTGACTCAGGTTATAATCATGCAGGCAGCCATTTTTTTTTAAGTGCTTTAGGTTTGCTCAGGATCCCATAATTAAGGGATCCTGCTGACAATGCCAGATTGTTGAAGAAATTCTCTGGATTCAGACACTGACAAATTTTTTATTGCATGATATCATGAGGAACACACCTTTCCTCAGCACTGTCTGGTGCAACTCCAAAGCACTCCAGGTCCACGCACATTTATAATAGTCCGAGCTGACAGTTGCTCAGTCAGACACAGAACCACAAGGTAGGCACTAGATGGCCTATGTGACTGTACACCAGGCAGATGTTAGCCTTGCCAAGACTATACATAACAAGCTTGAGTCAGTGCACACTCCAGATACTACATTCGCTTGTTGATAACATTTGGCTGAGTTGTGCTTTCTACAGATAAAAGTTCATGAGTTATATGATGAAAGCCAAAGTTATGTGGTTGTTACAGAATGTTCTAGCAGGCTATGGCCACCCAGGACAAGGGGCCAAGCCAGGCAAGATCAACATCATGACTGAAAAGTAGCTTCTATAATAACAGCCATTCCCATTGTTGTGGATCTGAAGTCACATGTAGGACAGATCAAGGACAATGGATTTCCTTCTGAACCACATGGACTTTACAACAATCAACAATGATTACATGTTCACCAGCAGACTAATTTCTTTAATTTTCAGATTTTTATCAAATGCTAATTTCTCTATCTGCCATGTGACATTTACTGCGAATATTCATCAATATCTCAGGATTACTAATAAAAACAAAGACCTGGGACCCTCAGCAGGTATGGCAGAAGATAAACAGTCAACATTTTTACTCTAGTGACCCTTTGATTGCTTGTTTGATCTCAAGATTACTAGTCCAGTAACATTAAACTCTTCTTTAAGTGTTTCATTTGGGTTAGCTTATATTTGTTCACATCTCCCAACCTTAATGCATTTGCTGACCATTTTGTCTTCAATAAAGGTATTATTTTACTGTTGGGTACATGTTGGAACTGATGGAGATGAAAATTGAAACTCAAGAATATGTAAATAACAAATGCAGGCAATACACAACAGATCACACATCATCTCTCTCCAGAGAATTGTAAGGTGGATAACATCTTGTCAGCACCGTTGTTGGAAAGAAGATTGAAAGTTGCACAAAAAAAAATCAAATCATAAAGACAATTAAGTATTCCATGGTGTATGACAGGTTGTATTCTTCTGGACAATGGAAATGCCAGAGGAAAACTATTGTCAAAGGTTAGACAACTTGTGTTAAGATGAGGAATGTTTTGACATTTTACCTGATTATCTTTGGGGAGCAGAGAACATTCTGAAGAACCAAGTAATCAGTTATAGTTTATATCTGATTTTAATATATACAAGACAGAATTTTGTTGCTGAGGAGGGCATGCCTGGAATTAAGCAACATGTTGTTGTTACTCAACCCTTTAAAATTGAGTTTGTGCTAAATGAATTGAATGTTGAATGTTGGAGTTTGATGAGTAAAAGAGACATTTTATGTTTTACTATCATTGTATCAACCATTGGCATTACTGCTTCCTTTTTTTCCCTTTTACTTTCACTACCTTCAGTTTCAAATCTATTTTGGTTATTACTTGCTTTCACATTTGCATATTCTGTGTTGGAAATGTCTGGTAGTTGTTCAAATGAGATGAGATTCTCACTAGTGTATGTCGAGAGACGCGTTAACAAGGACTATCACTTGTTAGCACCTTCATTAAGACCATAAGACACAGGAACAGAAATTAGTTTATTCAGCCTCTCGAGTCTGCTCTGCCATTCAATCATGTCTGATGAATTTCTCAATCCCATTCTCCCAATTAGTAATCTTGACAATCAAGAACCTATCTATCTCAGTCTTAAATATACTCATTGACCTGGCCTCCACAGCCTTCTGTGGCAATGATGTTCACAGATTCACCATTCTCTGGCTGAAGAAGTTTCTCCTTATCTCCATTCTAAATTCTCTTCGCTTTACTCTCAGGCTATGCCCTCTGGTCCTAGTCTCTCCTAAAAATGGAAACATCTTCCCAATATCCTCTCTGTCCAGGTCATTTAGATTTGTGTAAGTTTCAATTAGATCCTCTCTCAGTCTTCTAAACTCAATTGAGTATAGATCCAGAGTTCTCAAACGTTCCTCATATGTTAAGCTTTTCATTCCTGGCACCAATCTCGTGCACCTCCTCTGAACATGCTCCAAGGCCAACACATCCTTCTTGAGATATCAGGCCCAAAACTGCACACAATACACAAAATATGGTCTGACAGAGCCTTATAGAGCCTCAGAAGTACTTCCCTGTTTTTATATTCAAGTCCCCTCAAAATAAATGCCAACATTGCATTACCTTCCTAACTAGTGACTCAACTTGTACGTTTACCTTGAGAGAATCCTGGACTAGAATTCCCAAGTCTCTTCGCATGTCAGACTTCTGAATTTCATCCCCATTTAGAAAATAATCCATGCCTCTACTTTTCCTCCCAAAGTGCATGACCTCACACTTTCCCACGTTATACTCTATCTGCCAATACGTTGTCCACTCTCCTAACCTGTCCAAATATTTCAGCAGCCTCCCCACCTCCTCAATACTACCTGCCCCTCTGCCTTTCTTTGTATCATTTGCAAACTTAGCTAGAATGCCCTCAGTTCTTTCATCTAGACCATTAATATATAAAGTGAATAGTTGTGGTTCCAACACTGACCGTTGCAGAATACCTTTCGTCACCGGTTGCCATCCTAAGAAAGATTCTTTAACCTCACTCTCTGCTTTCTGCCAGACAGCCAGGCTTCTATCCATAGTAGCATCTTGCCTCTAACACCATGCGCCCTTATCTTACTCAGCAGCTTCCTATGCAGCACCTTGTCAAAGGTCTTAGATTAGTTTACTTACAGTGTGGAAACAGGCCCTTCGGCCCAACAAGTCCACACCGACCCACCGAAGCGCACCCACCCATACCCATTCCCCTACATTTACCCCTACATCTAACACTACAGGCAATTTAGCGTGGCCAATTCACCTAACCTGCACATTTTTGGACTGTGGGAGGAAACCGGAACACCCGGAGGAAACCCACGCAGACACGGGGAGAATGTGCAAACTCCACACAGACAGTCGCCTGAGGCAGGAATTGAACCTGGGTCTCTAGCGCTGTGAGGCAGCAGTGCTCACCACTGTGCCACCGTGCTGCCCTTAATGTCCAGATAGATAATATCCATTAGTCCTCCTTGGTTTAACCTGCTCGTTAATTCCTCAAAGAATTCTAGCAGATTTGTCAGTCATGACCTCCCCTTGATGAAACCATGTTGACTTAATCCTATTTTGCCCTACGCTTCCAAGTATTCAGAAATCTCATCCTTTACAATGGACTCCAAAATCTTACCCATGACTGAGGTTCGACTAATAGGCCTGTAATCTTCCACCTTTTGCCATAGTCCTTTTTGAACAAGGATGTCACATTAGTGATTTTCCTCTGGGACCCTTCCTGAATGTAATGATTCCTGAAAGATCAACACTAGCGCCTCCAGTATCTCAGTTATCTCCTTTAGAAGTCTGAGCTGTAGTCCATTGAGTCCAGGTGATTTATCCACCTTCAGGCCATTCAGTTCTTCTAGCACTTTCTCTTTGGTGATGACCACCATACTCACCTCTGCACCCCTGTTTGTCTTGAATTTTTGGGATATTATTCCTGTCTTCCACTGTGAAGACTGACGGAAAGTAATTATTCAGTTCCTCAGCCATTTCCTTGTTCCCTGCTACTATTTCTCCAGTGTTATTTCCCAGCTGTCCAATGTCCACTTTTTCTTCTCTTTTGCCCTTTACTACTTAAAATCACCTCATTAATACGTAGGCTGCTATTCTCCCACCCAAGACACAAAAATTAGATATTCAGTATTTCTGACATGGAAGTCTGAGTGGGTAACTTGCTCACTTCAGCTTACTGCTTACTCTTCCAGTTTTCCAACTTGAATATCCAGCACCAGGTGTTTGCAGGGTACACTTTGTAGATAGTGACAACCTGTAGCCCACATTCATGGGCATTGGCACCCCACTATGTGCTAGCCTCACTGCATCTTCAAGGTACATTGCTGATTGCTAACAATATGCTTTTACACTTTAATGCTCTGTTAAAGAGTCATCTAGACTTGAAACATAAGCTTGCTTTCCCTCCGTGGATGCTGCCTGACCCATTGTGATCTCCAGTTTTTTTTTCATTTTCAGTACAAATTCGAACATCTGTAGTAATTTGCTTCTAATTTAATGCTGCATTGGATTGAAGTCAGAATACTGGGGTTCAGAGGGAATAACAATAGCGAAGGGAGAGCTACTCAAAATATTGTGGGTGGGGGGAAGGATGATAGAAAATGGAAGGGTATGGAATAATAGGAGAGGAGGGGAGGCTCATCAACAATCAGCAGCATCCTGCCTTTGGTGGCTGGGTTGGGGAACAGTGGACTAACAAATGTGCAATGTTTACTTGCTCAGCCTCAGGTGGAGATAATAGGGGCATTTGAAGAGTTTGATCAGTAGCAGGTTGGGGACTTGGTTAAATTCAAAGCTGATAGAATTGAGGGCTAACAAGAAGTGAATGTTTACATTTTGGGGTTCATCAAAACAGGTAATTCTTCTACAGCGCTGTCGTTGCATTAATAGAAATAATGGGGCATATGGGAAAAGCGGTGTTAGCGGCAGGCCAGCAAAAAATAACACCCACAATTGCTCAAAAATCACCTGAAAGCCTAATACAAGGTATAGCATAGCCTGAATGAAAGTTTAAATAATATTTATTTATGAAACAAAAATAAATTTAACACATTACATTGAAGAAATATTGTTAATCTCTTCAGAGACAGAGGGTGATCATAATCACCCCCTTCAGGTGCAGTTGTGGTTGCAGAAGTTGCTGACTGTGATTGATTGTCTTCTGACTGTTTCTTGGGGGCTGGTTTAGATTGTGTGATATCCAGGTTCAAGAACAAATTCGAAAGGCAATTGTTATGTATAAGAGAAATCCAGTCCTGCAGGAATTATACAGGGCATATATAGGAATTATAAAAGAATATTCTTGTCTCAGAGGGAGAACAATGAACATTTATTAACTTTTAAGATGAAATTGCTCAATGTATAGTACTGTACCTCTCACATTCTCTGACAGCAGCTGACATCAGCACATGTGCAGAATGGCAATGGAGACTCCAGCGCTGATATTGGCACATGTGCAGAACAAACCGGGAGAAATATTGCACAATTGCAAACAGAGGTAAGTGTTCTCAAAAATACCATTCCCTAATTCTTCAGCAAATGTGCAATGGAGATGAAAAGGGCTGCTATCTGAGGTGGGGTTGGGGGGGGTGGTTCTGTATTGAGCAATGGGTGGCTCTTCATAAAGTAACAGCATTGCACAGGACACTCATGTAGTACCAATGAAAGACATTTGTGGCTATAGGATGCAAAGTGAACTTACTGTTGGGATATAATTCCTTGGCCATATTGTGCAAAATTATGAATTAAACCCAGTAATGGTTGTGATGTAGTTATGGGCAGCACGGTGGCACAGTGGTTAGCACTGCTGCCTCACAGCACCAGAGACCCAGGGTCAATGCCCGCCTCGGGCAACTGTCTGTATGGAGTTTGTACATTCACCCCATGCCTGTGTGGGTTTCCTCCGGGTGCTCCGGTTTCCTCCCACAGTCCAAAGATGTGCAGGTTAGGTGAATTGACCATGCTAAAATTGCCTGTAGTGTTTGGTGAAGGGGTAAATGTAGGGGAATGGGTCTGGTAGGGTTGCTCTTTGGAGAGTCGGTGTGGACTTGTTCGATCGAAGGGCCTGTTTCCACACTGTAAGTAATCTAATCTAATCATTATGTTTGTCCATCTGGAAAAATGGAGCCTAGTTGCCAAAATAGCAATCTCCTACCATCTACTCATTGTCTGCACATGGTACAGGAGCTGTCCACTTCAGATCTTGGACCATCGAAAATCATGCAGCACTAAAAATGGCTATGCCCTGTTCCTTCAAAGCCGTAATTCTAGATAGATAGATGTTTGCATATAGCTGATGATAAAGAGTTAACCTACATTTTCGAAAGTGGTAGCAATGAAATTAATGTATTACCCTTGCCACTTAAGTGCCTTCAGAAGGTCTTCTTAATTTTCCTCTTACCACAACTCATGACAATCCCAGGCTCTGTAGCTGAGTGGAGGAAGCCTTCCTTACAGTCAAGCCCATTGGCAGTGGATGTTTGTTTGGGTGACCACCCACACCACAGCCCCACCTGTCAGGGACTTGGCATCTCAAAGCTTCAGACCTGCTGAGTATGACCTGACTAGAGGTGAACGTGCGCTCCTCGGCTAGACCTTCTTTGGTCAGAGCACATAAGGTGGGAGTGGAAGGCCTGGTCACCTCTACAGTGTCCAGAGAGGAGATTTCTGGGGAATCAGTGTAAGGATCCCCATTCCATGTTGTACCTGATATCACTTGGTCTCTGTGTTAGGAAGGGGCCAAGGTCCCTCATCCACCTGTCACCTTGCAGTGAGTGTTGTGCGCCAATGGCTAACGTGATGCAGTGCATGTCAGGCAGATTCTGAGTTTGTTTGACCTGGTTGCCCATGGAAGGTGCCGATCTGACCATGCAGGCAGACAGATGATCATATACCTGAGGCAGCAGTATCTCAACAGCATCCCTGGAATCCTACAAATTTTCTGTCAGTGTTTCCCAGTGCCCCTGACAAATCTGCCGACTGCTCCTTTGTCTGCTTGTACATTTCAACAAAGACACAAATTGCTGATATTATGGGATCCTTGTCCTGCCCGGGCTGAGTACATGCCTGGTCTCAGGCAGTGGTCTGAATGCCAGTGACCTGGGGTTTCTTCCTCAGCCAGCTGAGGAGATGTGGCAGTGACATGACCAGCCTGTGCTGTTGACTCTAATCTGCTTAAAATACTCACTGAGGCATCAGCATCTGAACTGGTCGGAGGTACAGGAGGCAGCCTTCCTGATTCTTCTCCTGAGGCCTCACTTCTCTTGTCCTCAGGAAATAGAGGAGATACCTTGTTGGCTGACCTCTTGACCATGCATACCATGGAAGTCCTGCTCGTATAATAGCATCCATATATCGTGAAAGCAGGCTATTTGGCCCACAGTCCACATCAACCCTCTGAAGAGCATCCCACCCAGACCCATGCTCCAACCCTATCCTTGAATCCTACATTACCCATGGCTAATCTACTTGGCCTACACATCCTTGGATGCTATGGCCAATCCACCTAACCTGCACATCTTTGGACTGTGGGAGGAAACCAGAGCAAACCCACGCAGAGATGGGGAGAACGTGCAAACTCCACACAGCCAGACACCCAAGGTTAGAATCAAACCAAGGTCCCTGGTGCTGAGAGGTAGAGGTGCTAACCACAGAGCCACTGTGCTGCCCTGTAGTACCTTAAGAGGACAAAAGAGAAAATGCATTGTGACCGAGGGGTTGAGTTTTGAGGCATGCAAATAACATCTTTCCAGTGGTTGTAGTGAGAAACCAGTACAATACTTCATACTCACTTGCAGGACATGGAAATTTTAGCATCTTCACAAGACTTGGCCTGCTCCTCACTGGCCAAAGTCAAGGTCTTGTTCTTAAAATGAGTGAGAAGCCAAATACCCTGATGTTTTCTATTGACCCAATATGAGCCATAGTCTCTTGTAATGAGAGAATGGAAAGTATGAGTGAGGTGTTGAGTAAAGTTAAATCTCACAAGATCCAGGGAGAGTTAGCCAATTGGATACAAAATTGGTTTGAAGGTAAAAGACAGAGGGTGATGGGAGAGAATATTTTTCAAAGTGAAGGCCTGTGAAAAGAGCCTTTAGGGCCCTTTTAAATCTATCCCTTCTTACCTTGAACCTATGTCTTCTAGGTTTGGACTCCACCATCCTGGGGAAAAAAACCTAAGTATTCACTCAATTCATGCTCCTCATGACTTTATAAACCTCTGTAAGGTCACCCCTCTCCTTGATATTCCAGGGAAAATAGCCCCTGCTGATTCAGCCTCTCCCTATAGCTCAAACACACCAACCCAGGCAACTTCCTTGTCAAGCTTTTGAGCCCTTTCAAGTTTTACAACAGCTTTCATATAGCAGGGAGACCAAAACTGAATGCAGTATTCCAAAAGTAGCATAACCAATATCCTATACAGCTGCAATACGACCTCCCAACTCCTGTACTCAATACATTGATCAATAAAGGTAAGCGTACCAAATGTCGTCTTCACTATCCTGTCTAACTGTGACTCAACTGTCAAGGAATCACAAAACCTGTACTCTAAGGTCTCTTTGCTCGGCAACATTTCCTGAACCTTACCGTTAAGGTGTACAAGTTCTGTTCTGATTTATCCTACCAATATGCAGGACTTCACATTAATCTAAATTAAACTTCATCTATCACTGTTCAGCCCATTTGTCCATCTGATCAAGGTCCTGTTGTATTGAGGTAACCTTCTTCACTGTCCACTACATTAATATTTTGATTTTAATATTAATTTATCTTCAAGATAAAGGAGTCATATTAATGCAAAACTAACTGGAATCTCTCCACAGTTGCTGCCCTGCTAAATTTCTTCAGCGTTCTCTGCTTTAATTTGTATTTGTATGCACTCTGTGTAACAACTTATCCCAAGACCATTCACAGGGACATTACAGAGCAATTTGATACCAAGCCAGTGAAATAGATTCTAAGAGGATTCTGTGCAATATTTTTCAGACAGATTAAAATAGCAAATACTAACAAGCAATTTTAAATCTTACTACCAACTTGACTCCATGGCAAATTCAATAGATTCTTCATTCGAGGAAATATTTGCAAACCATTACAAGATTGTATGGCAGAAAGGTGACAAGTTCATCTTGACTAATGTCATTAGTAGGATAAGGAAGCATGACAAAAGAGACAAAGACCAGAACAAAACAGGGAAAAAAAAACATATGGATTATTAGATAAAACACTTTGGATTAAGGCAGAAAATGCATTATGAATGAAATAGTAAGGAATAGTCCCTAGAATGTAGAATTGATATCCATGTGGTGAGAAATTCAAACCAATATAATTTTGATTGATTTGAAATGAGTTAATTGTTTGGTAGTTCATAGTAAAAAGTTGAAAACATATTTTAGATTAATTTACTTATTGATATAATACAATTGCACAGATAATATCTCCAGAAAAAAATATTTCTAGAGAAAGATATTGGTTTAAATTAATCATTTGATTAGTTAAGGAGGGCAGTGATACAAGTTCGATTATTGGGCTTTTGTATTAAAATATTAAGCAACCAAAACACATTCACATTGCAGAAAGCTGAGTTACAGATTATCCTGAAGTGATCATGTATGTAAAGTTTGCAAGATCAGGGGCTGGATTTTGTGAAGCTCACTAGAGTAGAAAGGATTTTGAGCAGGCTTGAGGAAATGTGCAAAAGGCCGTGCACCAAGCACACAGGAAAATTGTAAATCAGCAGCGGGACGGGAACACAATGGGAAGCCCATCCGTTAGTTAAAAGGAACCTCATTAATCTTCCTCATTCATTCCATACTCTTTCGGCCCAGAACTTGGGAGAAGGCTAACCCTGTGGAGGAACACTGTATAAGAGCAACCAATACTTCCACCTTAAACTTAACACAGAGCTGCCTTCCTCTGACTATGCTGCCCCATCTGCCGTGCATAGAATTCTAAATGCAATTTGGTGCTAATTTAAAAGCAGATATTGCTGGGGAAACTCAGCAAGTCTAAAGAGAGAAAGTAGAATTAAAATTTTGGGTCCAGTGACACTTCTCCAGAATTTTTTTCGTGCTAATTAATCCTGCCTCCTGATTTAATCAATGATGTCAATGTGCATGTGATGTCAACTTAGCTGATTGCCTAAAATGTCTTTTTGACTTCGATAACAGCAAGGCACAGGACAGCGAATTGTTTCTGTTTTTGTTTTTGTTTTTGGAGAACTTAATTCTCTATGTTGAAACCTGATAACCCTCCACACTTGTTTATTCTCTAAGCTGGGAAGTGTGGCAAACATAAGTACCAGATCCAAATATTGAAGGTTCAGCACTTGGACAAGGAGCTCTTAGAGTCACTCTTTAAAGTGGCATCAATATCCCAGTTCTTAATAGAGAGGGTATTTTGAGACTCCCTGTAAAGCAAAGGAGAAGTTAGAATGGCATGGGAATCATTCATTCCATACTCTTTCGGCCCAGAACTTGGGAGAAGGCTAATCCTGTGGAGGAACACTGCTTAAGAGCAACCAATACTTCCACCTTAAACTTAACACAGAGCTGTCTACCTCTGACTATGCTGCCCCATCTGCCGTGGAGTGATTAGGAAATCCTGGCTTTCTGATTTCAGAGCCAGCCCCAGCATATGATTCAGCATAAAGTCCAGGTCTCCCGCATTGATGAGCTTTTTGCCATGTTATTGAGTTCAAGTGTGAGGCATCCTCCCTGCACCAGATTCCTGACTACTTCTGGAATCTTCACCTGAAACAGCAACATCAAGGCTCAATCCAGCTGCACTGATCAGTTCTACAAAGTGTTTTGCAATTTTCTATGACTCCAGTTTCCAGAGTGATTAATAATGTGACAGGATCTTTACTCACACTGAGCAGTTACAATGTTATTATGTATCCCAGTATGTGATCAAAACGCTTTGCATTTGGTGTAACAGAGGAAAAGCAATTGAATTTGTTCAGCAATTTAGATTTGAAGTATCAAATGTTTATGAACTGCAGGGGTGTCAATCAAAGCTGTGTGAATTTATTCAAATACCATTTTGAAGGCAGTCACAAGCTAATTGCATGAAATTTCTGTGGTGCACATTGCCTGAGTTAGGACTAACAGGACTAAAATAATAGCAGAACAGGTTATTCCCTTGAGCTGAGAGCAATAAATTTCTTGCCACCACATAGTTTTTCAAGGTTTACAGATTATAAATAATGTAGACAATGCCATCAATTAAGAGTCAATATGCTACTTTTCTGTTAAAGCATTCTGTTGGCATAAGCTCCGTTTCTATAGTCAATACCAAAAACTGTTATTAAGTAGAGCTGACAAAACGTGAGGATAAAGCTAAGCTACAAGCTGGGTAAAGAACTGTTCTGTTTTTCACTTTCCCTGTTTATATTTACATGGAAAACAAGATGGTTACAGACATGGTGTAAGGGACCATAACTTTCTTCAATAGAGCAGAAAAAACTTCATGTAGAATTCTGGTAAAAGAGCAATATTCTGTATAAAGGCAAAATACTGTTGATACTGGAAATCTAAAACAAGGAGAATTCTGGAGAAACTCATCAGAACTGGCAACATCTTGTGGGGGGAGAAACACAGTTGATGTTTCAAGTCTGTTGGGATGAAATGAATTATACAGTGGGTGACTCACTCATAGCAGTCCAATTTAGGGGAACAATAAATTGCACCACACAAACCTTGAGTTATTGACAGTTTATTCGTGAGCTCATGGGGAGAGACAAGTTGACCTAGTGGTCACTCTGAGCTACAGAGAGTCAGGTGATTATATAGGTTACAATCATTTAACAATAAGCAAACTATTATTTGCAGTAAAACGAGTAAGTAGGCACTTTGTTCTGTCACTAGCCCCAGTCACATAGTGTCTGGGCAGTGCTAGTTAGTAGCTGACAAGTGTATTACAATAGATTCCTGTAAAAGAGAAGTGTTCCCATGCTGGGAAAGAATTTCATTATTGCGTGTTAGTACAGCTACAAGGTCAACCACCTCACTGAGCCTGGGAATGTACAAGTTTAGCAAGCAGACACTAATATGAGATTTAAAATGGTTTCCAGGCTTTTAATATGTAACAAGATGGCTGCTTTGGTTATAACAAATCTCCCACAAAGTGTGATATGACTCTTCCTCAAAAATATTTCCTGTATTTTTCATTAAAAAAACAAATTATTGCAGTTAAAGAAAGTTTGTAGTTATCGAGGTTTTTGTTTCCTGACAAATTCACCACAACATTGTATCTCATTACTAACTATGAAATAATCTCCTTATATTCCAAATTGAAAGCATGGCTGAAAAATTTCCCTGGTGTTTCTGACAGCTCTGTCACATCTTATAATAGGGTGTTCATCTTGAATCCTTTAGGTGCCTTTTAAGTCTTTTCCCTCTCACCTTAAGGATACATGAACATCAGCTAGCCACAAAATGACATAACCCTCTCTCATTAGTATCCTTACATACAGATAAGGAAGGACACCACTTTGACTAGGACAACACATCCATCCTCAGACAAGCCAAACAAAGACATGCACAAGAATTCCTTAAAGCATGGCATTTCAACTGGAACTCTACCAAAAAACACATCGACTTGGACCCCATTTACCACCCCCTGAGAAAAAGGACAGGAAATCACATCAACACAGGAAATGACATAATCAACTCTAGAAACCCAAACATATAACTAGAAAGCAGGAAGTACTAGCAGTACTTTGTCTAGAGGCTCACTGAAGATGTTACCTAATATGGTGACAAAATGTCTGAAAATGAAACTTCAAGCTCAGTGAGTAAACCTACATCTGAGGTAACCTTCGCTGTTCACTACACCTCCAATTTTGGTGTTGTCTGCAAAGTTACTAACTAAATCTATGTTCACATTCATATCAGTTATATCAATGATGAAAAGCAGTGGACCCAACACCGATCCTTGTGACACACCATTGGTCACAGGCCTCCAGTCTGACAAGCAATTCTCCACCAACACCCTCTGTCTCCTACCTTCAAGCCAGTTCTGTATCCAAATTATTAGTTCTCCCTGTATTCCATGAGATCTAACTTTGCTAACCAGTCTCCCATGAGGAATCTTGTTGAACGCCTTACTGAAGTCCATATAGATCATATCCACAGCTCTGCCCTCATCAATTCTCTTCATTCCTTCTTCAAAAAACTCAGTGAAGTTAGTGAAACATGATTTCCTACGCACAAAGCCATGTTGACTATCTCTAATCAATCCTTGGCTTTCCAAGTACATGTAAATCCTGTTCCTCAGGATTCCCTCCAACAACTTATCCACCACTGACATCAGGCTTACTGCTCTGTAATTCCCTGACTTGTCCTTATCACCTTTCTTAAATAGTGGCACCACATTAGCCAACCTCTAGTCTTCCAGCCCCTCACCTGTGTCTGTCAAATATCTCAGCAAGGAGCACAGCAATCACTTCCCTAGCTTCCCACAGAGTTCGAGGGTACACCTGATCAGGTCCTGTGGATGTATTCATCTTTGTGTGTCAAGATATCCAGCACTTCCATCTCTGTAATAAGGACAATTTTCAAGATGTCACCATCTATTTCCTCACACTTTGTATCTTCCATGTCCTTCTCCATAGTAAAGACTGATGCAAAATACTCGTACCTCCCCCATTTCCTGTGGTTCCACATATAAGCTGCCTTGCTGATCTTTCAAAATCTAATCTCTCCCTAGTTATCCTTTTGTCTCTAATGCATTTATAAAATCCCTTTGGATTCTCCTTAAACCTTGCTGTCAAAGCTACCATGTGACCCCTTTTTGGCTTCTTGATTTCCCTCTTAAGTATAGTTCTACTGCCTTTATACTCTTCTAAGGATTCATTTGATCTCTGTTGTCTATAGCTGACGTATGCTTCCTTCTTTTGCTTGACCAAAACCTGAATTTCTCTAGGTATCCAGCATTCCCTATACCTGCCAACCTTGTCTTTCACCTTAACAGGAACAAATTGTCTCTGGACTCTGGTTACCTCAGTTTTGAAGGCTTCCCGTTTTCCAGCCGTCCTTTCACTTGCGAACATCTGAACCAATCAACTTTTGCAAGTTCTTGCCTAATACTGTCAAAATTGCCTTTCTCCAAGTTAGAATTTCAACTTTTAGATCCAGTCTATCCTTTTGCATCATTAAATTAAAACTAATAGAATTATGGTCACTGGCCCCAAAGTGCTACCCCACTGAAATCTCAGTCACTTGCCCTGCCTTATTTCCCAAGAGTAGGTCAAGTTTTGCACCTTCTATCATTGATACATTCACATACTGAATCAGAAAATTTTCTTGCACACATTTAACAAATTCTTTTCCATCTAATTTTGTAACACTACGGCAATCCCAGTCTATGTTTGGAAAGTTAAACTTCTTACCATTATTCTTAAAGAAAATGGAGATCTTCTGAAAAATTTGTTCCTTAATTTCTCTCTGACTATTGGAGCATCTACAGTACAATTCCAATAAGGTGATCAACCCTTTCTTCTTAGTTCCACCCAAATAACTTCTGTGGATATATTCCCAGGAATATCCTCCCTAAATACAACCATAATGTCATCGCTTATCAAAAACGCACATCCCCTCTTCTCTTGCCCCTTCCTTTTCTAAACTTCCTATAGCATTTGTATCCTGGAACATTAAGTTGCTAGCCCTGTCCCTCCCTGAGTCACGTCTCTGTAATTGCTATGATATCCCAGTCCATGTTCTTAACCAAGCCCTGAGTTCATCTGCCTTCCCTGTTAGGCCTCTTGTATTGAAACAAGTGCAGTTTGACTTATCATTTCTAACTCATTCTCTGCTTTGTTCCTGCTTGCCCTAACTGTTTTATCTGCTCCTTTTCCCAACTGTACCAGTCTCAGACTGATCTCGTTCCTCACTATCTCCTTGAGCAAATCTCCCTGCCGGTATATTAGTCCCCTTCCAATTCAGGTACAATCTGTCTTTCTTATACACGTCATTTTTACCCCTGAAGAGATTCCAATGATTCAAAAATGTGAACCCTTCTCCTCTGCACCAGCTCCTCTGCCAGGTATTCAACTGCTCTATCCTCCTATCCTTACCTTCACTAGCTCGTAGCACCATAAGTAATCCAGATATTATTATCCCTCACAGACCTTCTCTTTAAATTCCTGCCTAACTTTCTATTTTCTCCTTCAGAATCTCATCACCCTTTTCCCTGCCTATGTTGTTAGTTCCAACGTGTACAATGACCTCCAATGTGCTGGTCCCACTCCCTTATGAGAATATTCTGCTCTCCCTCTGAAATATCTTTGATCCTAGCACCAGGGAGGCAACACACCATTCTGATTTCTCACTGTCCCCACAGAACTGTCTGTCTGTGCCACTGACAAGAGAATCCGTTCTCACAATTGATCACTTGGAACCTGACATACCCCTCATGACATTATAGGCAGTTTAAATACCAGAAACTTGGCTGTTCCTGCTAAATTCCCCTGAGGATTCATCACCCCCTACATTTTCCAAACCAGTATCTCCTGTGGGGATAGCCACAGGAGACTCCTGCACTTCTTGTCTCCCTCTCCTACATTTGCTCGAGGTTAGCGATCTACCTGACTGTATCTGTGGTTTTTCTCCCTTCCTGTAACTGCCTTTTATCACATCCCCTAGCTTCTGTAAATTCCTTGTTGCCTCTAACTGCCTCTCCAACCGATCCATGTGATATGATAGGAGTCTTAACCAAATACACCTAATGCAGACATAATCATCAATAACTTGGAAACTGTCCCTAATCCCCCACATCCGATAGGAAGAGCGCATTACTCTACTAAAAGCCACCTTTCCACCTAAACAGTCTACAGATCCAGGAAATAGCATGTTTTTATTGCTCTAAAAAAAACTGCTCCAGGCTAACTTAGTACCTATGTGTTATTCTTTTAAAATTTAATCAAGTGACAGATCTCAATAAAACATATAATCAAAAAAAACCCACTCCATTTACTATTGTAGGTTTACAAAGAAGTAGAACAGGAAGGTTACACTTAAAGACTGTGCACTTATCTGCTCCCATGCTATGAGCTCTCCCACATAGATTCCTCCAAGGTCAGTTGTGAATTTCGCTGTTTGTTAATTTTTCTTAGATGCACTCCAATGTCCAGAGATACACTAACAACAAAGGCAGTAGCTGTGCAGAGTCACTGCTGTGTCACACAACAGTGTAGGTTTCTTTTTTATTTGATTCACTGATCATGTGGTCCCTACCTTTGTCTCTCATTCTCCTTTTTAAAGCCATGTTGTTTTGCTCTTTGTTTTCCCCAAGATCCAAAACAATGCAATTAAAATACCTCAAAAAGGAGCAACTCTTACAGCCTCAATTCTTTCTATCCTCCATCTTGAATTATCCAGATGGTAACACATTTTTATTTTGTCTAGATTAGGTTTTAAAAATTTAAGAAATATTGTGGTGAATACAGCTTCAAAATGACCTTTCTTCTTGCAACAGCTTGATTACATCTGAAATTTAGTTATTTAAAAATTAGCTACTCAGAGTGTGACATTTTGGATCTACATGTTTGAGTATTTCTGCAATTTTTCAATTTCTGCATTTAATTATATTTCTAACAGTGATTACAGTATTGGAACATTTCAAAAAGCTAAGAATTTTGAAAGAAGGTACATTCATAGCTGTCTAGTACAGTTATAATATTCTACATTTTGTAAAGTTATCTCATCTGTTTTCAAAATAAAACAGCACATAATCCAGATATTTAACTGCCTTTTTAAACTCATAAGATATTGGACCAAACTGAGCTTGTCCAAGAAAGATAATGCAAGAGACATTATGGAATTCAATTAAATTTCCGAAGGCAAAAGGAAATCTTGTGACAATTAACCAGTGCATACTTCCCATCCCACCAACAACCAGAGAAGAGAGCAGCCATCAAAGCTAATAATTAAACAGTTAAAAATTAATCACCTTGATTTTTTAAAGAAGACAATGGACAGGATTAGAGATCTAAGTTAACCTGATACCTAATTTTCCTTTTATTTCTTCATGGCATGTGGGCATGGCCAATATTTGTTGCCTATCCCCATAAGGCCATTTTAAAAAAAAGGAGTAAGACACCAGGTCCCTTGAGCCTGCTCTGCCGTTCAATAGGATCATGACTAATCTGAAATTCCTCATGTCCACTTTCCTGCCTATTCCGTGTAACCTTTGCTTTCTTTACTGATCATGAATCTATTTATTGCAGCTTTAAATATACACAAGAACCCTGCCTCCATAGCACATTATGGCCAAGAGTTCCAAAGAAAATCCATTGACTTGTTTAGCCACTTCAGAAGACAGTCAAGAACCAACCATGTCATGTGATTCCAAACCAACAGTGTAGTCCAGACCAGGTAAAGACATGAGAGAACCAAATGCGTTTTATGATAATCAATGATAGTTACATAGTCACTACTACAGAGAATAACACTAAATTAGAGACTATTAATTGGATTTAAATTTCACCAGTTCTCGTGTGAACTCCCATCTATGTAATGTTAGCCTAAGCCTCAGCATTACTCATCTAGCCACATTACCACTATGTCAACATATCCTCGTAGGAATGTAGGAGTATGATTTCATAGTTTTAGGATACCAGCCAATTTAAGTGTTGGACATGCATTTAGTGCACATATTATCAGAGCAGCATTTTGAAGCAGTCACTTGTTCTCAACAGTGAAGAAAAGCAGGACACTCAATGACTGCCGTACTGAATCAAGCCACCTAGAACCACAAAATCCCCAATGCCATTGAAGTTAAACAAAGGAATCATTACTCACTTCCAGGACCTACATGCTCCACCTGTCAGAGCAACTTTTTGCTATAGAGACCATTGCAACTGTGGAATTCTAACTTCCAGCTTCAACCTCTTCACTTTGGAAAGAGAATCTTCAAGCAGATGACAGGATCTACAAATATCCTTTTTTTTAGTCCCTACTTTTAATCCTTGTACGTGATTTTTCAGCTAATAACCTGATTATTTTTATTCAAAAAAATTCCAGTAGTAGTTTTGCAATAGATTGACCTTTATCTTGAATAAACATAAAGCTGTGCTGTTAGTTATTTTAAAATTGAAGCACTCAAAAACTGAAAGGGGACTTAGATATAAGCCAATACAAAATTCTACAAAGAGCATATCTTTTTTATTTTTCTACACTTTTTTGATTATGACCTGAAATGGATAAAGAATTGTTTTGAAAACCAGATATTATGGAAGTGATGATGGATTTTTTTAAAGCAGGCTGCTGACATTATTGCAACTGCTGCTTGTTCACAGTGTGGAATTGGGAGGATTACTGCAGGTGGGCGAGAGTGTGTGTGCGAAAGGAGATTCAGCTGACAAGTAGATGATTCGTCTGTGGAATAGTGACCAGACATTAATGACAAAGGCTTTCTGCCTGCTAACAACTTTGTGACTAGCTCCAAGTTAAGTAAACAACTGATGGGTGTGAATAATATGGTCATAAACTTTCCAAAAGAAATGGTTTCTCTCTATTTCTATTGTTCTTTCTCTCTGTGCACTTAAAAAAAACAGAAGCATGAAGGAAGCCTGTTGTTTTCCCTCAGGTAAAAACAATGACTGCAGATGCTGGAAACCAGATTCTGGATTAGTGGTGCTAGAAGAGCACAGCAGTTCAGGCAGCATCCAAGTAGCTTCGAAATCGACGTTTCAGGCAAAAGCCCTTCATCGGCTTTTGCCCGAAACGTCGATTTCGATGCTCGTTGGAATGCTGCCTGAACTGCTGTGCTCTTCCAGCACCACTAATCCAGAACGTTGTTTTCCCTCACCAACTGCTGTAAACTGTTGAAATTACCCTTAAAGTCAACCTGTGAACTAATCACTCTGTGCCTTCTGTGAAGGGAGATGTAATAGCAACAAGGGCTTTCAAGCCAAAAGAATCATTTCAGTAAATCCCACGACTGGAATTATTAAATTGCTTTCCCAGTTTTTCCCTCCACCCATAACTTCTAAGCTTTCTTTAATCTGATTGTGTATGTGTAGGAGGGGGAGTGAGAAGTAGTTTTAGAAGGGAAGCTAAAGTTTTAAATAGTAGAGTTATATGTTAACGGTTCATAATTGTTTTATCTATGGCAAAATCCATTTATTAGTAATAAATGGAAATTCATGTTAAATATAGAAATTTGGTCTGTGCTTTCTGTCAAGCTGAATCTAAAAAGACATGTAAATTTGGAAATTCTAATATAACCTTTGAGACAAATTTGGGAACACTGATGCTTGATTTCTAGTTCACAAGCCCAATGAGGTATGGATACTCAGAGTTCACAAATCACTCTGTGGGTATGCCCAGTGTAGTCATAACAGAATACTTCATTAAAGGTTGGACAGAGGGCATTGTTGATGACATGACGTGAATATTCAGCATGTTGCAAAAACAAGCATTGTTGATTTCATTTGCATACGAATATTCAGATTGTTGTAGAAACAAATAGGATTTTATTCATATGCGTAAGTTTGATCCCTGATATCTAAACTAATGATTCAAATAATTATAATAACTTCAAAATAAGAGTTAGTGAAAAAAATATATTAATATGTTTCATAATACAAATTTTTATCATTCTTAGATTTGTTTATCTTTGTGATTTGCTAAAATACATATACAATGATTAAAAATAAGTAAGGGTAGAAGAAAATGAGAAACAAGAAAATGAGACCAGTCTAAGATTGTTGCAGGCTTGTTACTTGTTTAAAGGTTTTTTTTTCAAAAGTGAATGTGTTGAAAACTTGAATTCAGAAATAGCAGCTGTGAAGGCTTTTGCAACTGAATAGTTGTAAGTTGCTCTATACACTGCAGATAATGGCTCTTGATGGCCTAGTTTGGTGTAGAACAGCTGGCCTGGAATCCATCCATTGTCTCTGCTGAAAACAGTGACTGGTTCAGTATGTAACTTTGCTGTTCAATGCATGGTATCATCTTTGATTGTACTTCTTGTGCTACTACTCTTTTCTAATACCACCTTACAAACAAGTATCAAGGTGTTATAGTAGAAAAACATCTAATTCTAAGTGTAGTTGGTATTGTAAATTTATGAAGTGGTGCAGGGAGAGGGAACAGGACTTGAAATCATTTTTCATCTGTATCTGGAAGTTTCAACTTCCTTATAAGAAGTTTTGGTATGTTTATCACTAACCTTTTGCCCATAGAGACTGAACCAACGGCAATGAATGTTATAAATAGATTCCTTGATCTGCTTGGCTTTGTATGATGTCTCTTTTCAATCTCCATTTCAACTTGCAGGGAGAAGGCTTCTTGATGCAATCTCTGACATTTTAGGAATTAGTTAGAATAAGATAACCTGCCACACTTTTAAGATGAATAGCTGGGTGACCACAAAATGGATGCTTGTCTATTTATCTAGCATTGTGAAAGCAGCTTTCAATTTGCTGTAGATGCAAACACTAAATGTCCTGTCAAGGTGACATAGCTCAGAGCTGGGGTCTGTCAACTGTAGCAGAGATATGATGGAAACTCTGAGCAGCAATGTGGCTTTTCCCAACAAGATGTTTGTTTTGTTTGTCAAGTGTCTCCTGCAGTTGAAAATATGCTTGTGGAAAATTAAAGCTTATTATCTGAGGCAGCTGAAGAGTAATAAATCATCAATCATCTGCATGGACTTATGAATATCAAACTCAAGACATTTTAACATAACTTTGAAAAGTAACATATTCATCTTCAACTTGATTTAGAATGATATAGAATCCCTAGAGTATGGAAACAGATTCTTCAGCCCAACAAGTCTTCACTGACCCTCTGAAGAGTAACCCACCCAGACTCATTCTCCTACTGCTCTACATAGACCCCAGACTAATGCATCTAAACTATACATCCCTGAACACTATGGCAATTTTAACAGGTCCATTCCAGTTCACTGAACCTGCACATCTTTGGGTCGTGGGAGGAAACCCATGCAGATACAGGGAGACTGTGCAAACTCCACACAGACAGTTGCCCGAGGTGGGAATCGAACACATTCCCTGGCGCTGTGAGGCAGCAGTGCTAACCATGGAGCCACCAACAAGAATAAAAGTATTTTCACTTGACTGTTACCAGTTTTTATGTCTGACACAAATCAAATCAAATAATCAACTGTTGATAATTTAATAATAATATATTTCCAGCATTGCTCTAATGGAATTAGATGAAGAGAGGGGTTTTGCTGTCATGACAGATGTAATCTTATAAAATCTGCATTATAAATGATGTAGTTGCATTGAATTAGATTGTAAATTATCTAATCGTTCAAATCAAGCCAAGTGAAGAGTCGCATTGTTTCTGATGGAGCTAAGCTAGCATCTGTCAGCATGACTGTATGAGACTTTATAGACTGAGTAAAATCTATCTCTCTAATTTGCTGATCAGCTCCTTGAGTGTGCACTCAGGTCAAACCGGAAGAAAATTGCAGAATTTAACATGAATTTCAAATTCATTTGTAATAATTCTACTCAAAGATGTTACTGCTTGCATTAAAATCTTAGTATATAGAACCCATGTGCTGATTGAAGCCCATATGCATGGTTATATATTAATTCCCAGGATGGTTTCTTAATGCAGGTTGTAAAATGTGGAGAGTGAACATAAAGGAGGTTATTTTTAATAAAATCATGAAAATATGCATTAAATATCTTATGTACTAATAAGACATGTCTGTATCAAAGTCTGGATTTAATTCATAATTTTGGGGATAATTGCAGTTTAACATGATGTAAACATATCTGAACACGCTTAAATGAAAACCTGCATAGTTTGCGGACATTGCTGCAAAAAAGATAGATTCTTGGATATGACTCCAGTGTCACACAACATTTAAAGGTTTGAAATGAGTGGTGAAGGCAAGATAATGTCTCACAAGCTTTCTGTTTGATAGCTGCACCACAGGTGATACAGCATCTATACTGCATCCAACATCCCTGAAAATCTCAACAGTATGTTCCTCTTGTGTATCTTTACTGATTGCAATTACATACACTCCATTTATACAGGGTTTCATAGACACAAAAATACACCTGACAATACTCATTCGCAATCACCAATCTTTAGCTTAAGATACTCTTGTCTTTTTTAACTTTCATTTCCTGTTACACTTCCTTCCCTTTTGAGTTACTTAGATGCAGCCAGAAAATGTTAAGAGAATATGTTAAATGTACTTAAAATTCAAAGGTGCAAGTTTTTTGTCCTTCTTAAATTTGATAAGACGTAATACGTTTATTAAATGTAAGTTACCCAATATGAATGCCTCAGTGTAATGAGGCGGCTTGTAGCCAGATGGTTTTGTCTTGTGAGCACGTGCCAGTTCTCATTTGTCCATGGTGGATTCGGTTTTCAGAGGGCCCATCATAGGTGCCAAGTACTGATGCTCTTGGTGTTTTGAAGTGACAGCGTGTGTCGATGTCTATGCTTGTGGAAGAATCTAGAATGAGAGGTGACTGTTTCATACCAAGGGGTCACCCAATTAAAGCAGAGTTGCGGTGAATCTCTTCCTCACAGCAACTCCTGAGTACCTGGAACTCTCTTCCTGAAAAGGTGGTGGAAGCACAGTTTGACCATTTTGAACACAGAGGTGGATAGATTCTTAATAAGCAAAGAATAGATAGGCAATCAGGGGTAGACAGGATTGTGGATTTCAGGTTACAATCAGATCCATCATGATCCTATTGAATGGAGGAGCAGGCTCGAGTGGCTAAAGGGTCTACTTCAGGTCCATCTTCATTTGTCATTTGGAAGAGTGGTAGAGGCAGGATCAATCAGGGCATTTGAGAGAATGATTATTTGGATAGAAATAATATGCAAAGTTATGAGGTAGAAACAGGAGATTGGCTTTTGGAAATAATGTCCACTTATTGTGCTGGTCTGAATGGCCTTCTTCTGTACCATAGCACTTCTGTGATTCTGTGATGTTTGTATGTTTTGGGTAAAATTCTGCAGATGCTGGAATTGTACAGAAAACAAAAAATGCTGGAGATCACAGTGGGTCAGACAGCATCCATGGAGAGAGAACAAGCTAACATTTTGAGTTTAACTGACTCTTTATCACAATTGATATGAAGTAGGCAATATTTATGCTATAGTGCGGGAGTGGGGTGCTGGGGGAGAAAGGGTGTTGATAGTGCAGATTAAGTGATCAGAATGTGAGAAAGGCAGAACAATGGTTTATCTAACTGCCAAACTGGAAAGAACAGATGGTCCCACTGGAGTGGGGAGAGAGGACAGGATGATACAGAATGCACAAGTAAAGCTAAAAGAAAGGGAATCATTGGGAGTGAGTTCACAATCTGAAGGTGTTGAACTCAATGTTAAGTGCAGAAGGTTGTAAAGTGCTGAGTCTGAAGATGAGATGAACCTAAACAGTCTTTCTAATTGAAGCAGCATTTTACCTGTACCTCCTCCAGTCTGATCTATTGTAGTCGCTGCATCCAATGTGGCCTACTCTACATTCGAGAAACCAAATGCAAACTTGGTGACCGCTTTGTAGAACACTCCCAGTCTATGCACAAGCATGATCCTGACCTTTCTGTAGCCGGTCATATTAACACAGCAGCCGAGTCGCATGCCCGCTTGTCTGTCCTCAACATGCTGCAATGTTCCAGCGAGTCACAGCGCAACCTGAAGGAACATCTTATCTTTATGTTCAAGTAGCCGGAATTATTAATATCAGTAAAAAGCTAATCGGATATTAAATATTCCAATGATGTTCAGAAGCAGGAGAACTGAGATTAGACACATGATTCTGTGAAACTAGTGCAAGAGTGAGTTCCAGAAAAAATTGTAAAAAAACATAATGGCTCAAAATGAAGTTTTCTTCTGACTGAAATGGAGAAGAGAGTGACTGACAGGTAATATTTAATCAGCCTCCCTACAACTTGTCTTTATGCATTTAACTTAATTATAAAGTCCTGGCTGGAACATTTTTGCTATCAAAGTAGTGTGATTGTGCCATCTTGTTTATCAGGCTGCTTTGATCATAGTTTTACTTTGAACAATTTCTTTCTCCTATGGTTTTGGTCTTGTTTCTCTTCACAATTGTTGCATAACATTTGGTAATTTGTCATCTTTTGATTTCCAGTTCTGTACTTGCTTTGGTTAAATTGAAATCTCAGTACATGTTTCAAATGTTTCTTCATCGATTTATGTTGTCCTATATTGCACAGTGTTCACATCTGTTGAACACTTTTATACAGTAGGGTGATATTCTTTTTGTTTGTTCAGTTAATTTGATTGGACTGAATATTTGTCTGGTCCACAACATGGAGAAATTTGCTGTTTTCAGCACGACATGGTCCTTTCAGGCTTTCAGTGGGGCAAGCTGCATCTATTGTGCAGTCTATCATTGTTCTCTAAGACCAGTGAATAAAGGATTAGAAAATTTGAATAAAGTACATCCTGGCTGTACTTTCCTTGAGAAAGTATGCAATGCAATAAGCCCCTGCAGTAGTGTTATTCAAAGAGTCAGCCATATTTAGATTGCAGTGAAGTTCAATCTCTGGAACATTTTCCAATGCAAAGTTTTTGAAATTACACTGGAATATTTTTGAGATGTTTTCATAGAGTCGTACAGCATGGAAACAGACCTTTCAGTCCAACCAGTCCATGCTGAACATAATCCCAAACTAAACTAGTTCCACGTGCCTGTTCCTAGCCCACATCCCTCCAAAGCTTCCTATTTATATACTTATTCAAACGTATATAAAACATTGTAATTGTGCTGAACTCCTCTATTTTCCAGAGTGTTGCTACATTCTTGCAGAAATTTCTGAGTAGTTGGCTTGTCCATTTATATAAGACAGTTGGCCTAGAAGGGTTGACTTGGAAGGCTTGGAATAGTTGTCTCCACAGATATATAAATGATTGTCTGTGTCTCTGACAGGAGGTAGTTGGTTATAGTTCATTTTTAGTTGTTAGTTCTGTGTTCTAAGATCCGTAACCATGCAGCATTGGCCTGGTTACTACCTTTTAGGAGATAACAATGTATCAAGTGTTAATGTAGTCAACCAGTTTTAAGATAATGTAACTTGTAATCTCACTATTTTGGCAGAAACAACTTTTTTAAAAATTTAAGTACATGCCTCTTGTACTGAAGATTTATTAGTGGTTAATTCTTCATCATTTATTATGTATAACCCACATAGATTAGCATTACAAGAAGGGTTGATGGGTCATACCTCCTCAAAAGGAGATCCTGGCACCAGCTCTGGACATCACTTGCAATAGTCTAAACAAAGAATGCAACAGGAATGGATAGAGTGACAACCTGACTGGGTACTGGACAGGGAGAAAAGGAAGGGACTGTGGAGAAAACTAATACCATCTGGTTTTCTATGTTCAAGTTAGACTAAATCCATGACAGTGATAGGTATCATTGCCTCCAGAATCTTTGTGTGCTCACACATTCAATGGTCTCCTTGATGATGTTCCATTGAAGTTCTCTTTCGAGTTCTCTGCAGCAGCATTTTGCTCTTAAGTGAGCGAGGGAGTGAGCCCACCTTTTCAGTGTAACATGGTTGTCGACCATTCATTCCCAACAATGCAACAAGTACTAATCTGACCTCTATAACAGCCTGAAAGATAAACCCAGTGCCAGTGATGATTGTTTTTTTCAATGTTGTGCTTTTGCTGTCTTTCCTCTTGCCAATCCTGAGGCTGGTAGAAATTCTCGGGTTGTTTGAAGGCAGGCATTCAGATGTGAAAGTTTGGTGTGAGGGCAGAAGTTGGTGAGGAAAGCAATATGTCTGTGATAATATCAACATATTCACAATAGTTAGCCAGATGAGGGTGAGCTGGGAGTTGAGAAGGGCCACAAGGTAATGATATTAGGCTCAATGTTCTCAATAAGATGAAATGCTAGGAATCCTGTCACAGTTGGTACCTGATGCAAAAAGCTCTCTTTCCTTGTAATCATCAATTGCAGTAATCTCTCTGAGCAGCTTCCCTTCAATAGAAAACTTCCCTTTAGAAAGACTAGACTGCGACACCTCTAAACTGATTATACCAGGCCTGGTGAATATTTCAGGTTTCCAGCATCTGTAGGACCTTGTTGTTGCCTCTAGTTTAGTATTTTCAAGCAATGTTATCAGGACCTCCTGCTCTGGACATTTTTTTAAAATCAACTTGTTCAGAGACATTACTGGAGCAGGTAGAACTTGAAACTCTGGCTTAGATATAAGTACACTACTACTGCTCCACAACACCCAAAATCATGCTGTACACAGAGTTTACTACAAGCACTGAAAATCAGAGTCTGGTTTGTAGTTACGATAGTTGTTTGGCCATGTAACCTCTGGTATAGTAGCTTTCATTTTAAAAACTGGAGCTATTGAGGGCTACATATGGAACATGCTGCTGTAAGCACTTGAGAGTGTGAAAGAATCAGCAAAACATAGTAGAACTGCAGCCTCCAACTTTGCATGACTGGATGTGTCAGCACGGCTTTGAATTTTCTAGTCCCTGTGTCAGTGGAAGTGATATGAGAGTGAATTGGGAATGGTTCCTGTCTCAGTGGCAAAGGTAGGGGATAACTACAGAGTTGAATAGAAAACCTGAATAAATAAGAACAGAAATGTTGTTATCAGAACTGATTTTTTTTGAAAAGGTGCAACAAGTTGTATTCCATCCAAGGCCTCTGTGAGAAGCAGAAAAGTTAGACTGGTGAAATATGAAAGACCATGACGACACATTTTGAACTCTACTCAGGTCAGTTATAAAGTGTACCAGAACATAGGAAGAAATCATTGCTGATGTGTCAGCAGAGAGAGAGCAGCAGTTCAGTGTACAGGACATAAATACTGCAGAGAGTAAAAGACAAATGTCAACATGGGGAAGACAATGATCAAACTGCAAGAAGCTTAATCATTTTGAAAGAAACTGTCTTGCTGGACAGAACCAAAGTAAGTTGAGAAAGATGGTAGTTGGAGCAATATTGGACCACGATTCTGATTGATCACTCTATACCAAAGACAGTTTGGTATCAATCAATCTCAAATTTACAAATGATTTATGATTGCGAGAAGAATAAAGCATAGCATCAAATGAATGTGAAGGGTCAGACAGGCAACATCATGCGTTCTGCAGACCTGACAAAGTGCCTCATGATGGTGGCCCAAAAATGAAGCTATTAAAGGTAAAATTGAGGGGCTGTGATGGTATAGTATTCACCCCAAGAGGTCAAATAAACCTGAGAGCCCAATGCAATGAGTAGAAGAAAGATGTACAGTTCCAGAAATAGGTACTGAGCAAACCCATTCATTTCAGCTACACAAAGTAATGAATATACTGGTACTCCACACCAATGATGCATACCAATTCAGATTTGTCACAGTTTGCAGGGCACCCGATTCTATAAATATTTTAACAATACCTTTACAGAAACTGAATTACTTTCTGGTGAAAAGTATCTTATATTCTGTGAGATCAACTCAGTATTTATTGGGGAGAATTCCAACTCCCCTCAAGTTCAGACTGAAAGGCAAGAAAGAGTGTTGGGAAAGAAGGGACTAGTCAAGAAATTGACAACTCTGGCAGGTTGGTCAGCAGCATCATAACAGTGAATATTCTGAAAACTGAATGAGCTCACAGATTCACAAATACATCAGTAAAGCTTTAATAGCATTTCTCCATAAAACCAATACTAGATTGAGAAAGAGTGCCTGACTATTGTTTTTGCTTGTGAGAATTTTACATGTTTGGGATGATAGAGTTCAAACACAAACCACACCAAATCAACTTTCACAAACCACTTCTACTCTGCACCAAACATCTGCAAAGATTGTGGCTTTATCTGCAGTAATATCATTTGGAAATGATCTATAATCAAGGGAAATGGAGGCATATTACTGACATGTTGTAGAAAGCTGCACTTTTGATAAAGAAAATTGAGGATAGTTATAGATACCATCTGGCATTTTCATTGATCCAGAACAGACACTGGATGGCAGGGTGGCTCAGTGTTTTGCACTGATGCCTCACGGTGCCATGGACCAGGTTGAATACAACAGTCAGGTGATTTTCTGTCTGGAGTTTGCACATTCTCCCTGTGTCTGGTGGGTTTCCTTTGGGTACTCCGGTTTCCTTCCACAGTCCAAAGACATGTAGGTTAGGTGGATTGGCCATTCTAAATTACCCATAGTGTCCAGAGTTGTGCAGACTAGGTGGATTAGCCATGGGAAATGCAGGGTTATGGGGATAGGGCTTGGGGAGAGTCTGAGTGGGATGCACTTCAATGGGCTGAATGAACTCTTCCACACTGTAGGGATCTTGTGATGACAGAATCTTCCAGTTTCAACAAGAAGCAAAAATGTTAATGCTTCCATCTGTCCTTCCATTTCTGACTTCCTTTCCAGAAACTGCAATTAGTTATGTAATCAAGATATCAGCTAATGTCATGCATAAATGTTAATCTACTCTGTAAACCAGTCATTTTTAGTACGCATTTGTTAAAACAACAGAAGAGCCAATTGTATATCATCTCCATATGTGTTTCATAAATCCAATTTAAATATCAATGTGTTACCTTTTTGTCTGATAGTTCACTCTCTAACCCTCCCAACTTTTGTGAATCCTGTTTCTCCTTCCTGATTTCTATACTATTGCACAGTTGTCTTAAACATTCTCCGATAGAAGTAACGCTAAATTAGATTGTGCTGGCAGAATTAGAGATTGCAAGGAGAAAACTTTGAAAAGTTTGTGTTTGGAATGTAGAAGAATATTTTATTGAATTTAAGAAAAGACATCAAGAATATAAGACTTTACCTTAATAAGTCATAGACCAAATGGAGTGAAATTAATTCATGTAAGTATTTAGTTCACAAAGAAAGAGGTTTTTAATAGGTTTTATCACAAGTGCGTTAAGTACTAGTCAAATTTATTGGAACAATAATGATTTATTAATAATTCTAAAATGTATTAGTATTTGTAAGAATATCTTTTAGTAGTGGTATGGCTAACTAATAAATTAAGAAATGGCCGAGCTGCTCCAACCTTGAGAAAGCATATACTATGCGATATGGGAACTCCAGGACTTTTACTGTCTTTGATAACATTTGTGCAGTAAGTGCTATCAGTTTCTGTAGGTAGAGTTCCACATTTCAGACCTTGAACAGTAGCTGGCATCATTAAGCTGCATTAACCAGGCTGAGACTATATGAATATCACATTTGTAGATGGGTAAAAATTAAGCAGTGTGAAACAAAGCAGTATAATGGTGAGAGCTTCAAGGAAGATTGCAAGGGCCATAATTCAGGGAGAGTCAACAGTTAAGGAAACAGATGAAGTTGTAAACCTAGGATGGTGTGTTGCATTGGGGATAATGCTGAGGAGGTTTATGAGAATAGTTTTGAAGTTGAGGCATAAAAATAAATTAGAGAAGCTGGGATTATTTTCTTTGATGATGAGAAGGCTGAGGGGAATATATATATATAATAAATTTTGAAAGTGGAACCTAATTTGAACTGTCTTTATAGAACAGAAGTACAAGGGCACAAAAATGAGGAAACTGCAAATAAGCCTACAATCAAAAGAATGATTTTTGTGCAAAATAATGAAATTATAAATTATACTAAAAATAAAGTGTTCAAGTTATGTTGATGAACATGTTTGAAAAGCTACTAACAAAATTTAGGTTTGAGAATATGTCGAGGGCATTATAAAAACAGAATACAGCTAAGCTGACGAAGATAAAGCAATTTCTCATCAGTTCAGTATGTTTAGCAATCTCAGGATGTCTCAGAGCTCACTTGAAATAATTACTTTTGAGCTTTAGTGACTGCTGTTATTCAGGTAAACATGGCACCCAAATTATTACTAAACAGCATCCCACAATTGGCAACAAGATAAATAACCACATATGCTGCATGATAATGCATCATGAAGAACAATGAAAGTTTGGCAAATGCATTTCTAAGGAATGACTTATGTACTAGAAATTCACTTTGAATTGTACCAGCATATGCTGAATGAAATAAGTGTGTGAATGACCTGTGCCATCTTTAATATGTAAATTATCCAGCAACGTCTAGCAGGAAAAGCCAGCCTATAAATTGTAAATCAACATCAGTTACTGAAAAATATTTATGTTAGCTTTCTAAAAGAAACTTCTCACTTTTGTCTCTGCAATAATTTTCTTTCTGTTCTGTCTCATTTTTTTTCCGTTTACTCTTTAAATGTAATCAATTTTATTCTCTATTGCATTCTCAGGAAAGCATATCAATTGTATCTAGTAAAGGGAACATTAGTGTTATAGTGGGGTCAGACAATTGAAGCAATAATTGGAGGGTACAGCTGAACAATAAGAAGTTGGTGCCTTCTATAGTTTTCTATAAAATACTCTAAAGTCAGCAACATCAAGGATAAGATAAACACTAGAGCTGCATCTGTTGCATTCTTGGCTTTGCCCTTTTTACAATCATAGAGATGTACAGCACAGAAACAGACCCTTCGGTCCAACTCGTCCATACTGACCAGATATCTTAAATTAATCTAGTCCCATTTGCCAGCACTTGGCCCACATCTTTCTAAACCCTTCCTGTTCACGTATACATTCAGATGCCTTTTAAATGTCGCAATTGTACCAGCCTCCACCACTTCCTCTGGCAGCTCATTCCATACACGCACCATTATCTGTGTGAAAAATTTGCCCCTTAGGTTCCTTTTAAATCTTTACTCTCTTACCCTAAACTTATGCCCTCTAGTTCTAGACTCCATCACCCCAGGGAAAAGACATTGTCTATTTACCCTATTCCTGCCCCTCATGATTTTATAAACCTCTATAAGGTAACTCCTCAGCCTCTGATGCTTTAGGGAAAACAACCCCAGCCTATTCACCCTCTCCCTACAGCTCAAACCCTTTAACCCTGGCAACATCCTTGTAATTTTTTTTCTGAACCCTGTCAAGTTTCACAACATCTTTCTTATAGGAAGAAGACCAGAATTCCTCACAAAATTCCAAAAGTTCTTCATTCTGAAAGATTGCTTTGCTCATTATCCATCATGGTTCATATATTCCAGGTTCTGATATTGAGTTTGATTTTGGTTTTCAGATCACAGGTCGATCTTACCCATGCAGGTGAACTGACTAGCTCCTGCAGAGAACTGCTCAGTCATGAAAAAAGCTGTTTTCCTATTTTTATTCCAAGAGCAAAATGACTTAGTCAAACTCCACCACCTACATGACAGTCCAAAATTAGTGACTTCCAGATCTCACAATCCTGTCCCTGTCACCTCTCACCAATTTCTGCAAGGCTTATGTTGTATGTGGGTGGTGGGGGGAGGGGGCGGTTGGAATTGGGAGGGGATAGTGGGATTGAATCCCTCTAGGTTAACACACTGTGCAGGACATCTTTTAATGTGGGAATGCAACTGCACATCAGCAGACACATGGTCCATGAAGGATGGGAAATCCAGTTCCAGTGGTAAAGAAACTTTGACAATTGAAGACATTGTATCAGATGCATATTGTAGCATCTGGTGTCACAGCCATTGATATCACACAAATATCTCCTACCTAGGTCACAGTTGAGAACTTGTTTTGGATTGTGCCTTGTCTGGTTCCTCCCCTCCGACCTTACCATCTTGGGTGGCCCTGCCAGGAGTTGAGAAATCCTGACGGCGTCATTCTCAGATCAGTGGAACATCCAAGCCTCTTTCCCACAGCACGGTGGTAATCCATGGAAAGGAAATTGTGTATTGTAGAGCAATCAAGCTGCTAAATGCTTCAATACAATTGTTTTTGTCATTACCAGTCAGGTTACTTATAGGTGTTGGACAAGAAACTATTCATAAAAAAAATTATTGTAAAAGCACATTTTCAGTTGGAACAATTAAACTGTACCAGCTCACTTTCACACTTAAATATATCAGTATACTTTCTTCTTTTTTTAATTCACTCATGGGACTGGACATTATTGGCTCAGTCAGCATTTATTGCCCATCCTCAATTGCCCTTGAGAAGGTGAACTACCTTCTTAAACAGTTGCAGTTTATGTGTTGTAGATAGAGCCATAAAGCCATTAGGGAGACAGTGGTTAGCACTGCTGCCTCACAGCGCCGGAGACCCGGGTTCAATTCCCGCCTCAGGCGACTGACTGTGTGGAGTTTGCACGTTCTCCCCGTGTCTGCGTGGGTTTCCTCCGGGTGCTCCGGTTTCCTCCCACAGTCCAAAAATGTGCAGGTCAGGTGAATTGGCTATGTTAGGTAAGGGGTAGATGTAGATGTAGGGGTATGTGTGGGTTACGCTTCGGCGGGGCGGTGTGGACTTGTTGGGCCGAAGGGCCTGTTTCCACACTGTAAGTAATCTAATCTAATCTAATCTAATTTTAGGATTGTGATCCAATGACTCTGGGTGATTGGCCATATTTTTCCAATCAGAATGGTGAGTGTCTTGGAGGGGAACTTGCAGGTGATGTTGTTGCCAGGTGTTTTTTACATTTCTTCTTCTACATGTAGTAGTTGTGGGTTTGGAAGATGTTGTCTAAGGATCTCTGTTGAATTTCTGCAGGGCATCTCGTAGATACTACACACTGCTCCTACTGAGCAATGGTGGTGGAAGGAGTAGATGTTTATTGATGTGCCAATCAAGCAGGCTGTTTTCTCCTGGATGGTGTCAAGCTATTTGAACATTGTTGGAGATGCTCTCCCCCATCCAGTCACGTGGGGAGTATTCCATCACACTCTTGACTTGTAGGGCTTTCAGCAAGTCAGGAGTTGAGCTACTTGCTCCAGTATTCCTAGCCGCTGACCTGCTCTTGTGGTCACAGCATTTATCTGGATAGACCAGTTTAGTTTCTAGTCAGTGATAACATCCAAGATGTTGATCGTGGGTGATTCAGTGTTGGTAACACCATTGAATGGCACTAAGAAAAGAGAAACAATTATATTCTATTTCTTTATATGATTGATTGGTTCATGGAAGATTTTGTGTTTTGAATGTAGAAACAATCTTTCTGGGATACTTGAACTGTAACTAGCCAATATTATTTCTGGCACATTTTTTGAGCTACGTTCTGATTGTACCTATGTCTGAAACTCCACTCACGATTCTAAGAAATAAAAATACCACTGGGAACTGAGTCTTACTTCACTACAGTCTTTCTTCCTCTTAATGAGTACTACATTCCAGAATCTCTCAATTACTGCAGAGCAGAAAGACACAGTTCAGTCCATGATGTCAGCAGTGGTTCTCTGAACAAACAATTCAAGTTAGTCGTCTCGTCACTCTATCCCTACACATTCTTCCATTACAGATAAAAGTAATTCCCTCTTGAAAGCATCAATTGAATCTACCTCCACTGCTTTTTCTATTAGAGTATTTCAAATTCTCTTTGTCTACTCCACCAAGTCTCCTTATGAATTGTGAATACCACCATCAGCTTTCTTCTCAACCTTCCATGCTGTAAATAGAACAATCCAAACTCTTCCAATCTAACTTCGTAACTGAAGTTCTTCATGCCTGGAAACAGTCTTATAAATGTCTTCTGCACTCTTTCCAATACTTTCACATCTTTGCAAAAGTGTAGCATTTAAAACTGGGCACAATACTTCAGTTGAGGCTCAGCTGGTGTCCGGCACAACATGCACATCTTATTTGTTATTTGATTAACCTGTTAATAAAGCTTAGAGTAATGAGAGCTTTACTTATTGCTTTCTCTTGTTAACCTGAACATTCAATGACTTATGAATGCATACTGGCTGGTTCCTCTGCTCCTGCACCAATTTCGAGTCATACTTTCTACTATATACTGTCTATCTGTATTCTTTCCATGAAAATGTATCTCCTTTTGCTTCTCCACTTTCAACCTCATCTCCCACCATCCATCCAATTCATCCTATTGAAGACATCAACAATACTGTTTTCTCACAATTTTTGCGAAGTTTTGTATCATCTGCAAACTTTGAAATTCAGCCGTACACCTCAAGATCTAGATAATTAATACCAGCATATATCAGGGAAAGAAAGGATATTATTCTGAGCCCTGGGAGACAAACCTCCCCAAGTCTGCAAAAACCACCCATTAACCATTTGTTTCTGCTTGTTGTCACTCAGTCATTTTTGTTTCCATGTTGTTTCTATTCCTTTTGGTTCTGTGAACTCAAATTTTGTTCAGAAGTTTGTTGCTTGGCACTGTATCAAATCCGGGAAGCTGGGAAAATCAAATCAACAATATTGTCCTCATCAACCCATTCTGTCACCTTCTCAAAAAATTGCACAAAGTAGTTAAAGAAAAACACATTTAAAAATCCCATTACAGCTTTTCTTAATAAGCCTTTGTTTGTCCATAAGACTATTCATTTTAATTAAATCTGTTTCTACTACAGTTTAAAAGATAAGTGATAATTGTATATGTACCAAACCAATATCAAAGTGGTGGTGTATACAAATTTGGCAGGAATAAAAATAAAACCTTTATAGCTGAAGGAAGGTTCACTTTTGCCATTTAGAAGAACCATCTGTTAAAGATACAGTCAATTGTGCACAGGCCCAAGATTGAACTTCCTAAAGTTATTCTGACGGAAAATTGACCAAACTAAATTAAACCACAGCATGCAGCTTTCAGTTACAGAGAGCAGTGGAAACCAAAGCCAAAGAGTTTACAAAAGTTCAAGGGAAACCAGTTAGAAGAAGCCCAAGGGTGTGTACAAGAGAAGTATCAGTCAGACTTTCAGGCATCTTCACTCCCATTCAGTGCCTGAGGACATTCATTTTAAACCGCCCTGGCATGGCAACAGTGAATGGTAGTGGCATTACCATATTGGATAGTTTGAACCTTACTCATGACCCTATTGGTCAAAGGCCACAGCATATTCAGGAAGATCCAGGGTGAGGGTGATAAACACACACATTTGGAAGCCACCTGCTCAGCTAAGACTTTCGGTAAGACTTGTTGCAGAAGACCACAAGCCAACCCAGGAATCCTTTGGAGAAAATCCACCCTGACCTGAGAAACCCATCGTTGTGGAGAGCCAGCCCAATATGAGAGAGGAAGGAGATTCCAATAGCCCAGCTCAAACATTTGAGTCCACACCAACCATTCATATAGCATCCCACCCACAGTGCCCTACCCTATCCCTGTAACCTAGGATTTACCATGGATACCAGAATCCCTGAATGTGAAGGGGCATTTTAGCATGGCTGATCCACCTAACCTGCACATCTTTGGACTGTGGGAGGAAACTGGAGCACCCGGCAGAAAACCATCTAGACGTGGAGAATGTGCAGTGGCTCAGTGATTAGCACTGCTGTCTCACAGCACCAGGGACCTGGCTTTGATTCCAGCCTTAGGTGACTAACTGTGTGGAATTTGCTTGTGCTCTGGTTTCCTCCCACCGTCCAAAGATGTTCAGGGTACATCTGTACTCTCATATTCGTGTTTCTTCTATGTTACTCTCAGATAATGCCTATATTCAAGCACAAAAAAGAAGCTGAAATTACAGCATGATGCCTCCAATATATTAAAATGACATATAGATTCATATTCTTTGCCAAAGTTTCAACTAAACATATAATGTCCAGAGTGTCAGGGAATAGCATTTCTGTCAAGCATATTGTGCCACAATTAGTCTTTTTATGAAGTTAAATAAAGTGACCCTACCTGATACAGGACTGCATTTTAGCTATTACAACAGCTATGAAAATGCAGTGAAATGTAGAAAATTGAACAAGTTTTTAAGTGAATATATAAGAAAGTATTGTCACTTTGGAGAATAAATCATTAAATCTGTCTTCCGTGTTATTAAAAGGGTGCATGAGCTTGGTTCTGAAACACTTTGAATCTAGCTGAATGTTCTTTTCTTTTATTGATTTGTCTCATTCTGCCATGATGCAGTGTAGGGAGAATAAAATTCAATTTTCAGAGCGATGTTTGTAGATTTTAAAGTAAATGACCAAAAACTGGCTAATATATCCAGTCATGATAATGTGTATCCTGGGAAAGAGAAAAAAATAGTCTAAGTTAGAAATACAAGCAATCATTTCATTGCAGATAAGACCTGTTTATTCAAAAGAGCTCGAACTCTAGACTTTGCAGAATTTTCAGCCACAGGAAGGGTAGGATGGTGTGGAGGTGTGCGGGTTTGTGGTGAGTGAAGTAAAACTTTTAGTTTATTATTGGATTCTTGGTCACCTGCCTAGCACCGAGACCATCATTTCTTTAACAGCTTTTAAATGGACGCTTCAAGCTGTTCATATATTCCTGTTTCCAGAGCAGGTTGGTTTCTAACTTAAGTATTTAGAACCCCGAAAACCAAAAATAAAATCTCAAAAAGCAACTGTTGAGGAAAGTACTCAAAAAGAAAAAAAAATGATTCTACAACTATAATGAGTAGTAGAACACTCTAACTATGATTGTAAGAGATAATAGAATGAACAGTAAGTTGTTCTAAGAGGCAATTAACATTTGGAAAGGTTGAGTGAAGTGGTGAGCATAGCTCCTTCCAAATGGTAGATCCAGGTTTGATTCCCAGCCAGCACGCTTCCTCTGGCAGCTCATTCCATACACACATCATCCTCTGCATGAAAATGTTGTCCCTTAGGTCTCTTAAATTTTTCCCCTCTCACCCTAAACTCATGTTCTCTAGTTTTGTCTCCCCCACCCCAGGGAAAAGACTTGGTGAACAGTCCACACTTCAGGTGACAGATGATTGTTCTATGAGGACCAAATTAGGCATCTCTAAGTTAAATACCAAGAAGTTTCAGGACCAGCAATGTGTACTCACCCTGAAGTATAGCTTATATCCTTATATGAACTCTTAGAGTCAAGGAGGATGATGGTATAGTTGTGAGCCAGGACAACGGTTGTACAGTGGTGACCCAGAACAATGGTGGTACAGTGGTGAGCCAGGACACTGGACGTATAGTGGTGTGCTAGGATGATGGTGGTATAGTGATGAACCAAGATAATGGTGGTATAGTGGTGAGTCAGAATGATGGTGGTATAGTGGTGAGCATAGCTGCCTTCCAAATGGTCAATCCAGGTTTGATTCCCAGCCAGCGCGCTCATGCAATTTTAAAGCAATTTTTGATGGACAAACCACAAGATGAAATGAATGAAATTCATTGTTGACCTTCTCTGAAACTATGTGAATGTTTTATTTCATGACAATGGTTTCTGTGAATTGAAATATGGAACAGGACCGCATTACTCTCTTAGCCATTGGGAGATGCTGTAGAGGCTGGGGTTGTTTTCCCTGGAGCATTGGAGACTGAGAGGAAAATGTATCGAGATTTATAAAATAATGAGGGGCAAGGACAGGGTTATTCGACCAACTCTTTTCCCTGGGGGAGACAAAACTAGAGAACATAGGTTTAGGGTGAAAGGGGAAAAATTTAAGAGACCTAAGGGGCAACGTTTTCATGCAGAGGATGATGTGTGTATGGAATGAGCTGCCAGAGGAAGGTGCAAGCTGGGAATCAAACCTGGATCTACCATTTGGAAGGCAGCTATGCTCACCACTATACCACCATCATTCTGGCTCACCACTATACCACCATCATCTTAGCACACCACTATACCTCTATTGTCCTGCCAGAGGCTGGTACAATTACAACATTTGAAGGGCAGCTTCATGGGTATACGAATAGGAAGCTTTCAGAGGGATATGGACGAAGTGCTGACAAAAGGATTGGATTAGGTTAGGATATCTGGTCGGCATGGATGAGTTGGACTGAAGGATCTGTTTCCATGCTGTACATCCCTATGACTCTGAGATATACAGCATGGAAACAGACCCTTCAATCAAACTCGTCCATGCCGACAAGATATCCTAAATAACCGAGTCCCATTTTCCAGCATTTGGCCCATATCCCTCTAAATCCTTCATATTTATATGTCTTTTAAATGTTGTAATTGTAACAATTTCCGCTACTTCCTCTGGCACCTCATTCCCTACATGCACCACCCTTTGCGTTAAAACAAAGTGCCCCTTTGGTCCCTGTTATATTTTGCCCCTCTAACCTTAAGCCTATGCCCTCTAGTTTTAGACTCCCCAACCCTGGAGAAAAGACTTTGCCTGTTTACCCTATCCATGCCTCTCATGATTTTATAAACTTCTGTCAGGTCACCTCTCAGCCTCCAATGTTCCCGAGAAAATAGCCTTAACCTGTTCAACCTCTTGCCAAAGCTCAAAGCCTCCAACCCTGGCAACACCCTTGTAAATCTTTTCAGAACCCTTCCAAGTTTCACAACACTCTTCCTATAGGAGGGACACCAGAACTACGTGCAATGCTTGAAAAGTGGGCAAAGCAATGTCCTATACAGCCGCAACGTGACCTCCCAACTCCTGTACTCAATGCATTGACCATAGGCAAGCATACCAAATACCTTCTTTGCTTTCCTATCTCATGTAACTCAGGCATAATGTAACTTGTTACCAAATAATAAACCTCGTAATAACTAGCCTATCTTCTGCCAAAGGCTTCATGTTGAGATCCTTCACCACTTGGTATCATTACCTTCAACAAATATCATTAAGATGGATTTGTTTATTTGGTGGACATAGCCACAATATGCACAATGCTGGGCAGTGCTGGTATTGGGAAATATTGCATACTTAAACATAATAACAAAAATGCTGAAATGAAGCAGCTCATTGCTTCTGCACACAAGAGAATGTGAATTATAGATTCACAAGGTCCTGTTTACTTTTCCCGAGCATTATTCCAAAGGCTGAAGGGGAAACAGAAGATTCTGATGCATTACTGCTCTGTTAGTAGCATCTTGTGGAAGCGAGTGTAGCTTAATCATCTTCCAATAAATATTAACCTCATTTGTGCGAGGTTCAATCCAGTGAACTGACAAAATGTGAAATACTATGGAAACAAGACCTGTTTAGATACGATGATTGATCTATCACTATAAAATAGGGCAGAAGCTAAGTTCTTAATAGCTTCCTATACTTGCTGACACCAGGCTTGCAAACCAATGATTTAGTAAGATTATTGGGAGTAGCTCATTCTAGTAAAATTCAATGGTAAGGAAGGTCAAACAGGGGATTTACAATATTACCTCAGCTTCTTTCTGTACCCAATGCAAAATGAACTCTACCTTTTTATTTTATTTTGAAAGCAATTTTAATTATCTCAGATGAAATTTTGTCCAAAGTACATGCATTCTTTTGCCCTTAGAAAATATTTAATAAGTTTGAAATGGCAGACCAATTTGTCAGGGGCCAGTTAGAATGCTTTCTTGCTGTTTTGAAAAATGACTGCACTAACTGGAGAAGTCTAAAATTCCCTTAACTCAAGCTAATAGTGCCTTTTCAAGCAACTCTAATTGCATGACATCAAGACGGGAGCTTTGAACCCTGATCACAAACAGAATCTAAACCCACCAACCATATTCCTGCAGGAATAAAGATTCTCTAACTTAAAATAACTGCTGCTTTAAAGCAGATTTTAGCTTGACAGAATCAAATTGAGCTCAAATGTTGCATCAGTGATGAATTATTGTGTTTGTCTATGCCACTCAGTCTCTCATTAATGAAAATAAGTTGAACTTGAATTGCTTCAAAAAGAAAAAATCCAGAAGTAACCTTCAGTGTCCAATACATTTACTCACATTGCAAGGATGGGCTATATTATTTTCTTACTTTGAACCTAGTCAGCGTTGGTTGGAAACAGAAAACTGGAACTGTCAGATTTCCTACATGTGACTTTAGCCTTGATACATTCTCTGTCATGGATGTTTGATTGGTTGACTGGTTTTGTTTCCAGTTTGGCAGGGAGCACTCTGGAGAAGCTGTAGGCCTAACTGGATGTGACCCAACCCCAACCACAGGTGATGAGGGGAGGGCAAGGGAAGTGCAGTATTTGATATCCCAGTGGGCAGCCAATCTCCAACGTTGAAGTGAGGGGAGAGGTGGCAGGGCTCAATCCCTGATTTGGGGTCTCTGATCTCTCACTGCCAAAGTGGATTCAGAGAGTGATGATATGGTTGGAACATTAGGGGGCACGGTACAGAGTTTTTGCATCTGGGAGGAAATATTCTTTGCTTCTCTTATGCACAGAGAATGCAGAGAAGGAATCTTATCTTTAGTCCCAGTGTTCTCTTGGCTGACTATCAATGTCAGGCTTTCTGAGACCTATCTGGTCACGAGTAATCCTAATTGCATCCAAAATTGCAAGACCCTCTTATTTTATTTAAGCTCAGATAGAGTTGTTCATTTTAAACAACATTTTTTGATAAAATGAACATGATGGTAACATTATAGAATATCATGCTCTGAGCTGTACTAGCTTCAATATTCCAGCAGAATCCGACAACATATTGATTGAAATTATTCACATTACAGCATACCTACTTATAAACATATGAGCAAAAAGCAGGAGTTTTCCAGTTTGGACCATGGAGTCTATTTGAGCATTGAATAGAATCATGGTTGACCCAATTGAGCCCAAATCCATATTCCCATCTACCCCTGCTGACATTTCACCCCTTGGCTTAACAAGAATCTGTCTATCTCTGCCTTCAAAATATTGTTAAAAATAACAAAACACCAGGTTATAGTCCAGTCTGTTTATTTGGAAGTATGCGCTTTCAGAGTACTGCTCCTTCATCAGGTAGCTAGTGGGGCAGGATCTGCTGAGAGAGCAGCATTCTGAAAGCTTGTACTTCCAAATAAACCTGTTGGATTATCAACTAGTGTTGTGTGATTTTTAACTTTGCCCATCATTGTCCAATACCGGCACCTCCACTTCAAAATATTGAAGAGCTCTGCTCCCACCACTTTTTCAGGAAGAGACTTCTAAAGGCTCATGATAGTTTGTGAGAATATGTTTTGCCTCATCTCTGTGTTAGATGGGTGACCTTTTTTTTTAAAATGTGAACCCTAGTTCTTGATTATCCTGCAAGAGAAAACAAACTCCCATATCCAACCTATCAATACTCTTCAGGATCTTATCCTCAAATCAAGTCAACTCTTACTCTTCTAATCTCAACCAAATCCAAGCTTAGCCTGTTCAGCTTTTCCTCACAAGATAATGGTTTCACCTTTGTCCTGTCTGACTAAATCACAAACTCTCTATGTTTTTGTTTAATTCTCTTTGTACCAAGTGATAACATTCTATTAATTTTTCCTAATTATTTGCTATACTTCATACTTACCTTTTGTAAATCATGTACTAGGACACCCAGATCCCTCTGCAACTCTGAGCTCTGCCAGCTCATTTAGATAACATGCTTCTTTTTTATACTTCCTGCTAAAATGGAAAATTCACATTTTCCCACATTGTACTCCATTTGTTAGATCTTTTCCCAGTCTCTGAGTCTATTTATATATTTCTGTCAAGTCCTTATATCCTATTCACAAATTATTGTTCTACTCATCATCAGTAAGGTCGGCAAACATACCTCAGCCCCTTTATTCATGTCACTTATATAACTTGTGTACTGATGAAGTCCCAGCACCGGTCCCTGTTGTACACTACCGACCAGCTTGAAAATGTGCAATTTGAGCCTACCACCTGCTTCTTGTGAGCTAGTCAATCTTTGCCAATATGCCATGAGATTTTATTTTCTGTAATAACCTTTAATGCAGTATATTGACTAATGTCTTTTAGAAATCTAGGTACAGTATATCCACTTAGACATCATCTTTTTACACAGCAGATATTATTTCCTGAAAGAACTTCAATAGATTGGTTAAATGTCAATAATAATTCCTTTACACAAAACCACATTGACTCGTCTGGATACAATAAAGTTACCTAAGTGTGTGTTATAATTTTTATAAAATATTAGCTTCAAACATTTACCCTATTACAGATGTGAAGCTAATTGCCATGTAATTTCCCGCTTTCAGTCTCCTTTTTTTTTGAGTAAAGGGTTACATTTGCTATCTTCCAATCTAATGGGAATTTCCTGAGTTAAGGGAGCTTGGAAAATTGCAACCAATTCAACATCTATCCCATTGGCCACTTCTTTTGGACCATAGCATGACATCTTTCAGTATCCAAGCACATGACAGCTCGCAGCTTTTGTACATTCTTTTGTACATTTTTTTGTATTGTTATTTCCCTGAGATACACCCTCCCTTTTATTCACAGATAACTAGTTGCTTCTGGGACATTATATGTATCCTCTATTGTGAAGAC
Organism: Chiloscyllium punctatum; assembly: GCF_047496795.1. Lineage (NCBI taxonomy): Eukaryota > Metazoa > Chordata > Chondrichthyes > Orectolobiformes > Hemiscylliidae > Chiloscyllium > Chiloscyllium punctatum. The sequence goes on from NC_092747.1 coordinate 85,416,168, forward strand.
TGGTGCAAAATACTTTTTGAATTAATCTACTTCAGAGAGTCCTCTACATATTCATATGTCCCTATCAGTAACATATTTAAAATGCCAGTTTCATTCTTGGGTGTCGACTGGATGCCTTCCCTTTGACCTCAGTAAAATCAGAAGTTAGCAGCTTGAAGTTACCTTCCCATCACAGTTAAAATTGATCAATGTTTAACCATCTCACCACACACAGTGCTATCTGCTGACCATGTTAAAATTCCTCATCTAGAAACCTGGCAAGAGTTCCAAAAAGCTATCAAATGAAAAATAGCCCTAACTCGAGGTTGTCATCATACGTGAAGGCACTTAACAAAGCTGACAGTTCAATAATAGAAATAACCAACAAATTACAGGAGCAAGTTAAATGAAACTTGAGTTTGTTTGATTGAAGGAATTAAAATTTGCTGAAGGGAGATGTGAGTGCTGAAAGCGAGAGATTGCTTTCTAAGGACTGCCCAGGGCGCTCACAAATGCTAATTTTTTCATCTTATTTTATGACTTTGGACATTTTAGATATCTTGTGTTTCAGTATTTTAATGGAAAAGTATACTTTTCTTCAGGGGCTATGAAAATTTTAAACTTAATTGTAAATCAAAGGTAAAAGTAATTATGACAATCTCACCAGTTTTTTCACACCCAGTACATTTGGGGCCAGATATATCTATTTCACTTTGTGATTTAAAACCTTGTATCTTCACACCTGTGCAATGTGAAATATTGTTCATCTACTGAATAATGACCACTTGCTATTGTGTCTTTCCATGTCACTGATTCTCATAATCGCACAGAGACTGATGTGAGATTACGTGAATTGTACAGAACCGATTTTACTAATTTAATTGAACTTTTATTTGTTTTTTCATTAACAATCAGTGATTCAGACATAATGTCAGTTAAAGTGGGATCCATCCTGAAATGTCTTTGGGCTTAATCTTATCTGAATGCTGTAGGGCGTGGCAGTAGCTCCAGAAGTGAATTAGACATCCATTCATATTTAACCTTTCAAAAGGTACAAAGCTACGGAAAGGTCTTGTGGTCATTTTGTTAATTCAGGAAGATATAATAATTAATTGTAGAAGACTTTATTTCAAGAAAACAAAATACTCAAAAGAAGAAATAAGAAATAGGAAGGGAAAGAGGTCACTTGGCAAAATAAAGTCATACAGCATGGAAATAGAATCTTCTATCCAAATCATCCCTCCCAACCAGACATCCCAATCTGACATGATCCTATTTACCAGCATTTGATCCAAATTCCTCCAAACTCTTCCTATTCATATCATGTCCAGATGCCTTTTAAGCATTATAATTGTACCCACCTCTATCACTTCCTCTGGCAACTCATTGCATATATGCAGCATTGTGACACAGAGGTTAGCACTGCTGCCTCACAGCGCCAGAGACCCGGGTTCAATTCCCACCTCAGACAACTGTCTGTGTAGAGTTTGCACATTCTCCTGGGTTTCCTCCGGGTGCTCCGGTTTCCTTCCACAGTCCAAAGATGTGTAGGTTAGGCGAATTGGCCATGCTAAGTTGCCTGTAGTGTTAGGTGTAGGGGAATGGGTCTGGGTGGGTTGCTCTTCAGAGGGTCAGTGTGGATTTGTTGGGCTGAAGGGCCTGTTTCCACACTGTTGGGAATCTAATTATCACCCTCTGTGAGAAAATGTTATCCCTGAGGTTCTTTTCACCCTTACCTTAAACCTATGTCTTTTAGCTTTGGAGTCCCCCACTCTGGAAGACCTTGGCTATTCACCTTATCCATGCACATCATAGTTTTTTGAACCTTTTATGAGGACAGCCCTCGGACTCCAAGGCTGCAGGGAAAAGAAGCTGCAGCCTATTCAGCCTCTCCCTAATGCTCAAACAGTCCAGTCCCTGCAATAGCCTTGTAAATCTTTTCCGCACTCTCTCAGGTTTAACAAGATCCTTCATATAGAAGAGACCAGAATCATATGTAGTATTCCAACAGTGGCCTCAGCAATGTCTTGTACAGTCAACTCCTATACTGATTGTTCTGACCAATGAAGACAAGCATGTTATGGACCAGGCCAGACCTCCTCAAAACATTTCAAGAAGGTAGCCTAGACCCTAACTTTACTAAGTTGTTTTAAGCAGATGTAAGTTGAATATTCCAGGAGTGATGCAGCTGGTCAAACCACTCAGTTTTATACAAAACTGAATTTATTTACAAACCATCAATGAAACAGAAGCAAAAAAAACAGAATTTAGAATGACAACTATTTGACCAACATGATATCACCCATAACTTAGCAAAGAGCAGTTTCGATTTCCGGATAGATCTCATACACACATCCCTTGGCACAAAGGTAAACTCAAACACAGGTTCTTACAGGAGAGATGTTAGAGAGAGACATCAATTGAATCAGGGACCTTTTTTTATCCCCCAGCAGCTTTCTTTAACCAGCAGCTTTGAACAATCCGCCTGCTAAAAATCAAACCAAACCAGTATAAAATATCTCTGAACTAGGAGAACTGGCCACTCCCCTTTCATTGTACAAGTGTTTTCTTAAAAAAAAACTACAAGCCCTTTTCATTGATTTTTGCCGTAAACATTATCTGTAAGCCATAACCAAAGTAGCCTAACCACAGACAAATTGGAACCTCTTCCTTTTACAACCCCTTTTGAAAAATCCAAGGACAACATAACCTTGTTAAAGGAGCAGCATCATTGCACCTTCCTTCTTTTAAGAAATGAACCTTCAATATCCAAAGATAGCTTCATTTTAAAAGCTGCTTAATCTCACAGTGTTAGTACACTACAACACATATACACGACATTGACTATAAACATGCAAACATGCACCACTACACTTTAATACACTCTATTTTACTCCTGCCATTGAACATCTCAGTTTCTCATCCAAATCTCGACAATGCATCAGCAATCACGTTTTCTCGTCCTGCCACGTGCACAATTTTCAAATGGAATGGCTTGAAACACAAGTCCATCTAAACAGTCTGGAATCTTTGTGCTTAAATTTCTTGATAAACTTCAATGGGTTTTGATCAGTGCATATAATTGTCTCAGGTACATTACTGGTAACATAAACATTGAAATGTTGCAACTCCAACACAAAGCTCAAAGTCTTCTTCTCAACTACTGATGAATGTTCAGTTTCCTGTAGAAAAACCAGGTAGATCTTTCTATCTTCTCGTCATCTTCCTATAAGAGCACAGCACCCAACACCCACATCACTCACATTGATAACCACCTCCAATGGTGTAGAGAGTGTAGCAGCCACACTGCTAAACTTTGGTGTGAATTGCCAATAAAACTCACTCAATCCCAGGAACTATAGGACTCCTTCTTTCCTCGATGATATGGGAAACTCCCCAATTACCTTTGTTTTTGCATCCCATGAGGCTATTTGTCCATGTCCAATAACTTTGGGCTTTGGCAAATTCATTCTTAGCCAGGTTTATCACCAAGCCTATCTTCCAAAATCATTTGAACCATTCTGATAAATGTTGCAAATGTTCCTTCCATGTGTAACTAAAAATCACCAAGTCATCAATGTCAACCACACAATTGGTCAATCCAGAAATTACTTCATTTGGTTAGTCTTTGAAATGTGGAATTGGATATGAATCAGACTTTGTGACTGCATTGACTTTGTGATAGTCTGCACATAACCATTGGGTATCATCTGGTTTTGGCACCATTATTATGGGTGAGCTCCAGTCACTGTAACTCACTTTGATTATGTCATCTTGGAGCATGCATTCAGTCTTTTTTTGAACCTGTGCCAACTTTAAAGGGTTAAGCCTACAAGGATGTTGCTTAATCAGAACAGCATTTCCTATACCTACATCATGCATAATTAAATTAGTACTTCCCAACTTATTTCCACATATTTTCCCACATGACAGTAATAAATCTTTCAGGTCATTTTGATTTTCCTCTGGAAGGTAACTCAATCATTTATCCCAATTTTTTGACAACTTCCTCATTGTCCAATTTAATTTGAAGAACTTCCAATTCACAATCTTCTGAACTTGGTTCTTCACTCTGTGTTGTTACCAATAACACAGTCTCCCTTTGCTTTCCTTCCCTGTCAAAATACCTTTTGAGCACATTCACATAACACCCTCTGTGAGAATCCTTTCTCTCTGGAGTCCTTATCAAATAGTTCATCTTACACAATCTTCTTTCGACTTGATAAAGTCCACTAAACCTTGCTATTAAATGTTCACCTATCACTGAATGAAACACTAGCACTTTATCTCTAATAACAAAATTACTAGCTTTCGATTTCTTGTCGGCTTCCTGTTTCATTGTATGTTGTGATACTTTTAAATGCTGTCTAACCAACTCCCCCGTTCTAGTTAATCATTCCCTAAAATCTGACACGTAGTCCAAATATGTGATCTCTGAATTCTTACTCACCAATTTCTATAATAAAATCCTAACAAGGTGATCACTCCTTTTTTATTTTTAACTTCCACCCATATAGCCTCACTGGATCATCTCCCAGAATATCCTCTCTAATTACAGCCATAATGTTCTCTCTCAACAACATCATTGACCTCCTCTTTTGTCCCCCTTTCTCTCCATTCTATAGCATCTATACTCTGGAACATTAAGCTACCAATCCTGTCCATCCCTGAGCCACATTTCTGTAATAGCTGTGATATCCCAGTCTCATGTTCCCAAACACACACTAAGTTCATCTACCTTACTTGTCAGACGTTTTGCACTAATGTAAATGCAGTTTAATTTATCGGTTTTTACTTGTTCTCTGCCAAGCTGTTGTCTGCCTTGCCTTATACTTGTTCCCTTTATCTAATGTACTAGTATCAGCCTTTTCTCCTTCTCCCAATTGCTTTGATCCCCACCCATCCCCACTAGTTTAAAATCTCCTGAGTAACACTAGCAAATTTCCCCACAAAGATATTGATCCCCTTTACAATTCAGGTGGAAAATGTCCCTCTCAAACAGGTCATTTCTACTCCAAATATATCCCAGTGGTCCAAAAATGTAAATCCCTGCCTATTGCACCAGCACATTCATCTCCTCTCCCCTTCTATTCCTGCACTCACGAGCTTGTGGCACTAATGGTACTCCAGATGTTACTATTGACAAGGACCTACTTTCTAATTTTCTGCCTAGTTACCTGTATTCTCTCTGCAGAACCACATGCTTTTCTCTATTGATGTCATTGATGGTCTCCTTTCAGAATATTCTGCTCCATCGCTGAAACATCCTTGACTCTGGCACCAAGGAGGCAAATCTGAGAAAAGACCCTTTGCGAAGGAGGCAACATCCATGGCTAAATCAAAAAGTTAAGGATGATAACAAATTCAGAGGAAGACAGAAAGACCTACAAAGGTTCCTGATAAAGGATTGGACAGATTTAAGAATTTTTTTAATAATAGTGTCAATGTACATTATGTGAGAAAAATCTCTATTAATATAAAAACGAATAATGAGGTTTTTTCAAGTATTTAATAGGAAAAGAGTAACTGAAGTTAATATTGGTCATCCAATTGAAAAAAGGTAAGACAGAGGTGTTGAACAGATATTTTGTGTCAGTCTTCACTGTAGATGGTTTAGAAAATTTCACAATACTTGAAATTAAGAGATGTAAGTGAAAGATGAATTTAAACTATCACAATCAAAAGGAAAAGGTGCTGGGGAAACTATTAGGTCTGAAATCTGACAAGTCCTGAGTTTTAGAGGAGGTGTATCCTAGGTCTTCAAATAAAAGGCTGCAAAGATATTAGATACATTAGTTATAATCCTTCAAAACTCCTTAGATCCTGAAAGTAATTCAGCAGATTAGAAAACAACCAAAGTGACACCTTTATTCAAGAAAGGTAGAAGACAGAAAACAGGAAACTATTGGCTTATCACCTGATAGACAGAAGGTGCTACAATATATTATTAAGGAAGTTTTAGAAAGGATACTTAGAAAACATGAACATAATCCGCCAGAATCAACAGAGTTTTGTGAAAGGAGAGTCATATTTAGCAAAATTATCAGAATTGTTTGTTATCAGCAAGATGAATAAATATAAATCTGTGGATGTGATTTCCTCATCTCCGAATGACTCTGATAAAGTGTCACATCAAATGATAAATGTGCAAGCTTAGAACCCATGGTGAAGAGAGTAACATATTAGCATGGATAGAGGGTGGACTAGCTGGCAGGAAGGAAAGAGTTGGAAGATGGGTATTTTTTGAGCTGGCAAGCCATAACAGAGTTCCACAGGAATCAATGCGAGGGCCTCAGCTATTTACAACCAATAGCAGACGAGATGATGGAACTGAATGCATAGTAAAGAGATTTGCCAATGACACTAAATACAGAGAAAACTCAATTATCTGAACACCTTGGGCGGGGAGTATTTTGTTCAAATAATCAAACATTCGGATAATCAAGTGTTGGATAACACAGTTTAGCCAAGCATCGGGACCTTGCGATCTTGTTCGGATAATCCAAAATTTGGATAATCGAATGCCGGATAATCAAGGTTCCTTTGTAGATTGGAAAGTGAGTTATCAATAGGAGGATCCTTGTCTGCAAATTAATATGCACAGGTCGGCAAAAATTTGACAATAGAGTATGATACCAGAAAATGTGAACTTGTCAGTTTTATAGGCAGAATAGAAAAACAGGATACTGTTTAATGCTAAAGATTGCAGGACTCAATGGCACAGAGGGATCTGGGTGAAGCAGGAGATTTTTCAAATTTGACTACAATCAATAAAATGTGGAATTCAAAGCTAGTATCATATCAGCCATAAAACTATTGTTTATTGCCATAAATACCCATCTGCTCATAATGTCCCTTCGGGAAGGAGAATCTGTGGACCTTACCTGGTGTTGTTAAGCAGCCTTTATGAACCATTGCAGTCATCTGTCTATGGAGCCTTTGTGAGTTATTGACTACAACTTGCATATGGTGCTCACTATATGCAGATGTTGGAGAGGGAGATTTGAAGGTTGGAGACTGGGCGTCAGAAAATCATGCTGCTATGTTCCGGAAGGTGCCATACCTCTTGAAAGCTGACTTGTGCCTTGCTTTGGTGGACAGTTTTGGGGAGTCAAGAAATGAGTTATTTGCTGCAAGACTTTAAGCCTGACCTGCTCTTGTCATCCAATATTTACATAGCTGGTCCAATTGAGTTTCTGGTCAATGATGATGGTTAGATTCTCTCTTGCTGAAACTACTGATTTTCTGGCATTTGTCGAGCATAAAGGTAATTAGCCACTTATCATTGCAAGCTTGGATGTTCTCAAAGTCTTACAGAATTTGGACGTGAATTGTTTCACTATCTGAGGAGTCATGAATGTTGTGAAATCACAAGTGAATCCCCATTTCTCACTTTATGAACAAGGTTGGGTCATTAATAAAGTACCAAAAGATGGGTCACCCAAGGTTACTACTCTGAGGAACATTTTCAATGATATCCTGTATCTGAGATGATTGACCTCCAACAACCAAAACCATTTGACTTTCTGTCAGGTGTAACTCCCACCAGTGGAAAGATTTCCCCTTTATTCTCATTGACTCCAGTTTAGCTAAGGTTTAACCAATCAAATGCAGCCTTGATGTCAAGGGCAGTCAGCTTCACCCCACCTCTGGATTTCAGCCCTTTTGTCTATGTTTGAGTCAAGGCTGTAATGAGATCAGGTGATGAAAATCCCTGATGGAACCCAAACTGGGCATCAATGAGTAAGCTGTTGTTGGCAAGTGCTTCCTGATATCATCGTCGATGATACTTCCCATGAATTTGCTGATAATTGGAAGAAGGTTAATAGGATGGTAAGTGATTGAGTTTAATTCGGCTTTGAGGGAGAGGACATATCTGAGAAATTTCCATGATGTTGCCAGATTTGAAGCTGCACTGGGACAGCTTATCTAGGAGCATGACTAGTTCTGGATGACAAGTCTCCAGTACTGTTGTTGAAGTATTGTCAAGGCCTACAGCTTTTGCAGTATGCAGTGCCAAGAGTAGCCATTTCTTGATATCATGTGGAGTGAATAAAGTTGGTGAGGACCAGAAAATGTGATGTACAGAACTCTGCAGGAGATTGAGACTGATCATACTTCTGGTCAAAATTGTTTGCAAATGCCTCAGTTTTATCTCTTGCACAGTGTGCTGGGCTCCAAGATAATTGAGGATCGATTATTTGTGGAGGCTATTTCAAACTGTTTAACCGTCCAGACCATACATGACTGGATGTGACACAACTGCAGATTTAAATCGGAGGGTGGTAGAGGCCAAAACTCTCCCAATATTTAAGCATTGCCTTTAATACCAAGACATACATGGCAATGGGCCAAGTGGTGGAAAATGGGAAGAAGCTAGGTGCTTGTTTTTGACCAGCACAGACTCAATGGGCTGAGACTTTTTTTCTGTGCTGTCGACAGCCGTAACACCATAACTCTGTGATCCACTCATTGTCAGATTGCTTAGCTGCACTAAGTTGCCACTTCATTTGAGCATACCTAAATTCTGAGTTGCTCTGGTAGGGTGGATTTTAAGAACATGATCATGCTTTCAAAGAGGCTAGAAATGGAGGACACAGTATAAAAATAAAGAGGGAAGACAAGAAAATCTTTCACAGATGGCCCTGAGTGTGAGGAGTTCTCTTCTTAAAAACAGTGGAGGTTGGATGAGTGAATTGTTTGAGGGTAGGATGAGAGAGATGTTTGATAGAGAAGAGAATCAAGAATGCTGGGGGAAGGCAGTCAGGAAAATGGTGATGATACCTCAGTGAGATCAGCTATGATCTTATTGAATACAGGATTAAGCTGCAAGGGCTGAGAGCTGCCTTCACCTAAGCATTATGCTCCTGAGGTTCTGTAGCATTGCGTAGTGGTACCAACTGATTTAAAAACATCTTCTTCTCTGCTATTATCAGACTTACAAATGGACCTTTCATGTATGAGAGTTGATCTTTCTCTGCACCTTCTCAGTAGAGGTAACATTATATTCTGTATTCCATTCTCAGCTGTTTGCACCCTGATTTACTTATGTAAGGTATGCTTTGTCTGGTTCTCATGCAATAGTATACTTTTCACTGTATCTCAGTGCATGTGACAATAATACATCAAATCAAAACCAAATTAAATCATTAATGTGCTTGAGGAACAGGGGCTACCTAGTCTCAAGCCTGAGCTGGAACCAGAGCCAACAAGAGCAGTGTAGTTCTTGCTTGGCAGGTGCTGTTAGCATATTTAAAGGAGAACCATCCCTGTATTCATGACTGTTTGATTATCTTATTGCTCCTGTGGCCTTGGGATTTTCCTTCTCCCGTGTCTGGTTGTTATACGATGACTGCCCTGAGCTGTCCTCCTTCAGCTGCTTAGCTTATGCTGCCTCCAGCCATACTGCTGCTGCTTCTCCTTTCACTGAAGACTCGAGAGTAACTGAGTAGTTCACCAAAAGGCTATATCACCAATGGCAGAAGGAAGATCTTAGGGTTGTCCTGCAGTTGAGTGATGCTTCCCTGTGAATTCTACTGCAATAGACAGAACTCCTTCTCCCAAGAGATGGAAGGGGATGAGGTCAGCAGACACTGAGTCAACCCTAAGAACATGATTCCAATGTCAATCTTGCTGTATTATAGCATAAACTCCAGACTAGTTATATTTGTATCCTTAAGGCAGCTGCATGATACGTGACATTCTAGTGGAAAGGTACCTGATTCACTTCCATTCATTTTTTCTGCATCATGGAGTCTTCAGGCTGTGTATGTAAGGTTACATAGTAACACCAGGAAGCACACAGCTGAGATGATATGTCTGATATTTCAGCTGTGTAAATAGTGGTGTAAATAAATTTCAAGATATTTTACATAACAAGAACCCAACTCTCTGTTGAGTACCCCATTTGAGGTTCAGAGAACATGAGCAATTGTGCTTTGTGGAGAGGAAGTCATCATCTAGCCAAAGGCAAGGGGGTCAGATGAAAACATGTGCTCTCACTATATATATGAATATATCGCTGATGTATTGGGGGTACCAATTATCCTCCCATTACAGATCAGAGGCCCCCACCAGCATAAGGGTTGTGTTTGACTTTCTATTTCTGCTTTCAGAAAATAATGTTAGATGAAAGAGATGGTCAGGACTGGCAGAGGGGAATTGTAGCTTCAAGTTCTCATTCCCATAAAGGAAATGTCCTTAGAGTTAGCAGGTCACTACAAAGAACAATACAGCACAGGCACAGGCCCTTCAGCTCACCAAGACTGTGCTGACACATGATGCCTTCAAACTAAATTCTTTTGTTACTACATGATCTCTACCCCTGTACTTGCCTTTTCATGTATCTGTCAATGTGCCTCTTAAGCATTACATTTGCATCCCCCTCCATCACCTTATTTGGCTGCACATTCCAATCTATTACTATCCTCTGTGTAGAAAACTTGTCTGTTACATCTTCTTTTAACTTAACCCCTTTTACCGTAAACCTATGTCCCCTAATAATTGACAGTTCTACACTGGGAAAAAGACTCTAGATATCTATTCTACCCATGCTTTTCTCAATTTTGCAAATTTCTATCAAGTCGCTTCTCATCCTCCAACATTTGAGCAAAACAAACTAAGTTTGTCCAACCTCTCCTCATACCGAATACCTCCAAACCAGGCAATATTCTGGTAAACCAGTTCTGTATTGTCTTCAAAGCCTCTATATTCTTTTTGTAATGTGATGACTAGAACTGTTAAAATATTCCAAATGTGGCCTAACTAAAGTTCTATGCAGCTGCAACATGATTTTCCAGTTTTTATAATCTATGCCTTGACCAAAGAAGGCAAACATGCCGTACTCTTTCTTGATCACCTTATCCACTTAAGTTGCCACTTTCAGGAAACTGTGCATCTGCACATATAGATTCCTCTGTAGGTTAGATGGTACGAAGGATTCTGCCTCTTACTGTATGTTTCCCTCCTACATTAAATCTTCCAAAATATATCACCTCACATTTGGACAGATTAAACTTCATCTGCTATTTCTCTGCCCACGTCTCTAGACTATTGATAGCCTGCTGTGTCCTCTGGCAATCCTCCTCACTATCCACAACACCCCAATCATTGTGTCACCCACAAACTTACTAATCACACCACCTACATTCTCATAGACATATAGAGATGTACAGCATGGAAACAGACCCTTCGGTCCAACCCGTCCATGCCAACCAGATATCCCAACCCAATCTAGTCCCACCAGCCAGCACCTGGCCCATATCCCTCCAAACCCTTCCTATTCATACACCCATCCAAATGCCTCTTAAATGTTGCAATTGTACCAGCCTCCACCACATCCTCTGGCAACTCATTCCATACCCGTACCACCCTCTGTGTGAAAAAGTTGCCCCTTAGGTGTCTTTTATATCCTTCCCCTCTCACCCTAAACCTATGCCCTCTAGTTCTGGACTCCATGACCCCAGGGAAAAGACTTTGCCTATTTATCCTATCCATGCCCCTCATAATTTTGTTCTTCTTAAAATCACTTACATATTTTACAAACAACAGGGGTCCCAGCGATGATCCTTGTAGAATAGCATTGGTCACAGATCGCCAGTCAGAAAAATACCCTTCCACTGCTACTGTCTGACTTCTATGTCAGAGCCAGTTCTGTATCCAGCTTACCAGTTTAGCAGCTTACCAGAGATCCCATGTGACTTTAGCTTCTGTATCAGCCTGCAATGAGGGACCTTGACAAAGGCCTTGCTGAAGACAACATCCATTGACCTGCACTTCTCAATAATCTTTGTCACTTCTTCAAAAAACTCGATCAAGTTTGGTAAATGCACCATTCCCCACACAAAGCCATGCCTATTGCTAATAATGTAGCAATACAACTCAGGCTTCTGAACCTAGAGGGTAAGTTCCAGAGTACAGAGGGGTTGAGGACACAAAGATACATCAGTCACATTAAAGTCATTGTGCTCATGTGAGCTAGATTGGTCACCTACAGCTCTCCAATAAACCTGGTTGGACTGAGGGATTTGGAAAGCCTTAAGCCTTACATGTTTATGTTCTTTCATATGATTAAGATTGAAATGACACCAAAAGATTTCTTATTGATGCCAAGTCTCAGATGGTGCATGGTTGACTTCCTTGTTGGAGAAACAGATGATTCTCAACAAACCACTCAGTGGATTCCAGTGGTATGTGCAGACCTGCATATCATGATTGTACTGAAAGATACTAACAGTATTGAGCAGAAATTCCATGCCAACACCACTGACAAAGTCTCAAAGAGGCAAGCGGGTTTTTGGAGAAAATGGGGAAAGTGGAATAGATAGCTTCTGCAAAACAGCCACCACAGTAATAATGGGTCGAATGGCCTCCTTCTGTGCTGTTAGATTTTGATTCTAAGTTCTCTTGTTTTAACTCAGTTGTGAGGTGTGGACCTCACTGGTTGGCCAACATTTATTGTCCGTCCCTATTTGCCCTTGAGAAGGTGATGGTGAGCTGCCTTCTTGAACTGCTGCAGTCGACCTGTTGTGGATTCACCCGCAATGCAATTAAGGAGGGAATTCCAGGGTCTTGATGCAGTGACAGTGAAGGAACAGTGATATACTTCCAAGTCAGAATGGTGAGTGGCTTGGAGGAGAACTTGAAGTTGGTGGTGTTCTGTAGGATTGAGCAAAAATGTCCATCATCCAAAATACTGGACCAAAATGCAGAACTTCCAAAACTTTTAAAAATAAAGGGGGCAGCTGGGCAGAGCTCTGGGGAAAAATACACTGACAAAGAGATAGCTGCTTAGAACCACTGTTCAGCCTGGAATTATAACTTATACCTCCACCCTAAGAAAACAATCAACCAGACGTAAGCTTCTAAACTGAAGCTAACTTTTACACCTCAGGCTAATTATCCCAGACATTTTGGAGCATACACAGATACCAGACATTCAACTTCAACCAAATACATTCACGTGTAATCTTATCTCTCAGGAGACCCACTGACTTCAAAGAGAGCACCTGTAACACATTGGCAAACACAGATTTGGTATGAAGATAAGAGACCCACAATTAGTATTATTGCAGGCCCCAATCTCACCTCAGGCAGCCACCCCAAAAGCTATCTCCAGAAGATGGATCCCAAACAGCAATCTCTCCAAGAGTGATCCACTCGTGGCTATAGGCAGGAGGCATTCCTAACAGAGAGCCCCAGAAAACTTCCAACAGCTAATTCCAGTAGCTATTTCCAGAGACCTATCTCCCTGAGAGCTGTCTGCACAACTATCTCCAGAAGAGAGATCCCAACAGCAAGTCTGAAACCTACCGACACAAGCCTGTTCCTTACCAGGGGAACCAACCGACCACGATCAGCAGACCTAAGAACCGACAGCCACTGAAAAAACCAACTCGACTGACACCACAAGGCCTCAGAGATGTCCTGAGGTGAAAAACAGTCTGCAAACCACCAAAAAGCAAGGAATACCAAGTACTCACCAAATAAAACCAATACATGTCCTACTGCACTGGGGGACTCAACTGAGATTGAAAGCCCATACAGTTCGAAGTCTTCATCGAGGGAACAGGTATGGCAAGTGGGAAGTCAGCCATGCTTCAAAACTACATTTTCCCCAGTGGTGAGCTTAAACGTTCAAGACCACAAAGTTTTCAACCTAGATAACAGGGAGGTGAAGGCAGTGGGTGACAAGTACAAGAATTCCAAGGGTAAGAAGCCTGTTACAAGTTTTCAGTGATTAAAACTGCTGTTTAGTTTACAACATAAAACAGTACAGGCCCTTCAGCCCTCGATATTGTGCAGACCTTTTATCCCACTCTAAGATCAAACTAATCGACATAGCAAAAGGTTGGGTATCATCCATGTGCCTATCCAAGAGTCGCTTAAATGTCCCTAATGTATCTGACTCTATGACCACTGCTGGCAGTGCATTGCATGCACCTACCACTCTGTATGTAAATTAGATTAGATTAGATTACTTACAGTGTGGAAACAGGCCCTTCGGCCCAACAAGTCCACACCGCCCCACCGAAGCATAACCCACCCATACCCCTGCATCTACATTTACCCCTTACGTAACACTATGGGCAATTTAGCATGGCCAATTCACCTGATCTGCACATCTTTGGACTGTGGGAGGAAACCGGAGCACCCGGAGGAAACCCACGCAGACACGGGGAGAACGTGCAAACTCCACACAGACAGTCGCCTGAGGCGGGAACTGAACCCGGGTCTCAGGCGCTGTGAGGCAACAGTGCTAACCACTGTGCCACCGTACCGCCCACCAAGAATCTACCTCTGACATCTCCCCAAAAACCTTTCTCCAAATGCCTTAAAATTTCACCCCATCATGATAGTCATTTCCAACCTGGGAAAAAGTCTCTGGCTATCCACTCTATCTATGTTTCTCATTATCTTGTAAACCTCTATCAAGTCACCTTTTATCCTCCTTCGCTGCAAAGAGAAAAGCTCTCGCTCCCTCAACCTTTCTTCATAAGATAAGTTCTCCAGTCCAAGTAGCATCCTGGTAAATCTCCTCTGCACCTTCTCTAAAGCTTCCACATCCTTGCTATAATGAGGCAACCAGAACTGAACACAATATTCCAAGTGTTGTCTAACCAGGACTTTATGGAGCTGCAGCATAACCTCACAGCTCTTAAACTTAATCCCCCTGCTAATGAAAGCCAACACACCATACAACTTCTTAACAACCCTATCAACTTGGGTGACAACTTTGAAGAATCTATTGATGTGGACCCCAAGATCCCTCTGTTCCTTCACACTGCCAAGAATCCTGCCTTTAACCCTATACAGAGGAACCTTGATTATCCGAAGGACATGAGCAGGGAATATTTCATTCGGTTAATTGAATGCCGGATAACATAGTTTAGCCAAGCACCAGGACCTTGCAATCTTGCCAGATAATCCTAAATTAGGATAATTGAATGCCAGCTAAACAAATGCCAGATAATCAAGGATTCTCTGTAATCTGCATTCAAATTCAACCTTTGAAAATTAATGACTTCACACTTTTCCAGATTGAACTCCAACTGCCACTTCTCAGTCCAGCTCTGCAATCTGTCAATATCCTGTTGCAACCTATAACAACCCTCCACACTATCCACAACTCCACCAACCATCATGTCATCAGCAAACTTACTCCTTCATCAGGTGGTTGTGGAGGACACAATTGCTATAAATTCTGTTGTTGTGTGATTTTTAACCTTCTTCCAGTGTCAGAACCAAGGATCTGGGGGTGGTTTGAACCACCTAAAAATCAGCATATTCCTGATTGCAAACCAGAACCATACACTTCCTGTATATTTGCTGGCCCTGTCCTTCAAGATGGAAGCGGTCATGGGCTTAGAACGTACTGTCTGAGGATCTTCGGTGAATTTCTGCAGAGCCTCTTGTAGATTGTGCATATTGCTGCTACTGAGTGTCGATGGTGGAGGGAGTGAATGCTTGTGGATGTAATGGAATTCAAGAGGACCGCTTTGTCCTGGATGGTCTCGAGCTTATTGAGTATTGTTGGAGCTGCACTTATTCAGGCAAGTAGGGAATATTCAATCACACTGCTGACCTTGCAGATAGTGGACAGGCTTTAGGTAGTCAGGAGGTGAATTAATCACTGCAGTATTCCTAATCTCTGACTTGCTCTTGTCGCCATTGTGTTTATATGATGAGTCCATCAGGAAGGAAGAAAAGTTTATGCTCAAAATGTTGACTCTCCTGCTCCTCGGATACTGCCTAACTGGCTGTGCTTTTCCAGCACCACACATTTTGACTCTGATCTCCAGCACCTGCAGTCCTCATCTTCTCTTGGCCATTGGAGGAGACTGAGATGGTTCATCCACTTGGCACTTCCGGCTGAAGCTTGCTGTGAAAGCTTCAGCCTTATCTTTTGCACTGATATGCTGGGCTCTTCCATCATTGAGGATAAGGATATTTGTGAAGCCTCCTCTTCCAGTGAGTTGTTTGATTATGCACTACTCTTCAAGACTGGATGTGGCAGGACTGCAAGGCTTAGATGTGATTTGTTAGTTGTGGGATCACTTAGCTCCGTCTATCACTAACTGTTTTTGCAGTTTGGCATGCAAGTCATCCTGTTTGGTAGCTTCATCAGATTGACATCTCATTTTCAGGTATGTCTGGTGCTGTTCCTGGCATGCCCTCCTGCACTCTCCATGGAACAAGGGTTGATCCCTTGTCTTGATGGTAATGGTCGAGTGGGGGATATGCTGGGCCATGAGGTTACAGATTTTGCTGGAATACAGTTCTGCTGCTATTGATGGCCTACAGCACCTCTTGGATGCCCAGTCATGAGTTGTTAGATCTGCTCAAAGTGTGTCCCGTTTGGCACGATGATGGTCCCACACAACACAATGGACGTTAATCTGGATGTGATAATACCACTTGGCCTTCACCTCCCTGATGAATAAGAATGGTCATAGGCCAGACATCAATCTTTAGTTTTTGAGGCTAATCAAATTTTAAGCTTTGCAATTATTAAGCATCTTCAAACACATCCATTAGAAATTATTATTGATGATTTTCAAACTTAAACATTACAGGTATGACCTTCCTACTCCATGATTGAAACAAATAAGGATTAACCTCATTAAATTGGCCTTTTCATTAAAATTTGTTCTCAGGATGGGGAATTACTGGTAAGGTGCAGTCCATCACATTTACCCTGAGCAAGGGGTAATGGGTCTTTATTCTTACATGCCAGTAAACCCATTGATGTAATGGTGCTGCCATAATGATTTTAGCTGGGATAATGAAGGTTAAGCGCAGTAGGTCAGGCAGCATCCAAGGAGCAGGAGAATCGATGTTTCAGGCATGAGCCCTTCTTCAGGAATGAGGAAAGTGTGCCCAGCAGGCTAAGGTAAAAGGTAGGGAGGAGGGACTTGGGGGAGGGGCATTGGAAATGCGATAGGTGGAAGGTGGTTAAGGTGAGGGTGATAGGGCAGAATGGGGGTGGGGGCGGAGAGGTCAGGAAGAAGATTGCAGGTTAGGAAGGTGGTGCTGAGTTTGAGGGTTGGGACTGAGACAAGGTGGAGGGAGGGGAAATGAGGAAACTGCCTTCTGACCTACCTTTTATCTTAGCCTGCTGGGCACACTTTCCTCATTCCTGAAGAAAGGCTCATGCCCGAAACGTCTATTCACCTGCTCCTCGGATGCTGCCTGACCTGCTGCGCTTTTCCAGCAACACATTTTCAGTTCTGATCTCCAGCATCTGCAGTCCTCACTTTCTCCATAATGAAGGTTAATGCTTGTGCATTAAATGGCAGTCAATCATTTAAACATGAAAGGCAGTCATTTGTCAATAAGTATCTGCTCTTACTTGATGATGCCTTGAAATAAGCATGTATTCTTAACTGGAAATAAAAGTTATTATGCAAAACAATAATTGATAATTCAAAGTGCAAAATCAGAAGGGTGGAAGATTCATGCACAAACTTTGTGCTTTCAGCTGACAAGTAGCCTTCAGGTAAGATTCTGCAATCTTTTATCCTTGATTTGTTTATTAATGTCACTCCTCACATCATGATTGTTGACCGCCCTGTAATGAGGACTGTACTATGTACTCTTAGTGTTTGCTGCATAGCAAGAAAGGGGACTGGAACTCAAGAACCAAACTGAAAACACTCTCAATACACAAAACCAAAACAGTAATTTACCAACAGGTGGGGTCAGCACATCGGGTGCAAGGATACATTAAATGATGTGTGTGGAGGTGCAGGTGAATTTGCGACGGATATGGAAGGATCCATTGGGGCCTTGGAGGGAGGTGAGGGGGGAGGTGTGAGCGCAAGTTTTGCACTTCTTGCGGTTGCAGGAAAAGTTGCCGGGAGTGGAGGTTGAGTTGGTGGGGGGTGTGGACCAGACGAGGGAGTCGTCTCTCCAGAACGCTGATCGGGGTGGGGAGGGAAATATATCCCTGGTGGTGGGGTCTGTCTCCTCTACATTGGGGAGACAAACCGCCTACTTGTGGAACATTTCAGGGAACACCGCTGGGACACCCGCACCAACCAACCCAACCCCGTCCCATGGCTGAACACTTTAACTCCCCCTCCCACTCCACCAAGGACATGCAGGTCCTTGGCCTCCTCCATTGCCAGACCCTGACCACACAATGCCTGGAGGAAGAGCGCCTCATCTTCCGCCTAGGAACCTTCCAACCACACGGGATGAATGTAGATTTCTCCAGCTTCCTCATTTCCCCTCCCCCTACCTTATCTCAGTCCCAACCCCCGTATTCACCATCGCCCTCTTGACCTGTAATCTTCTTCCCGACGTCTCTGCCCCACCCCCTCTCCGGCCTATCACCCTCACCCTCACCTCCTTCCACTATTGTATTCCCAGCACCCCTTCCCCAAATCCCCTCCCCCAACTACCTTTTATCTCAGCCTGCCTGGCACACCAGCCTTATTCCTGAAGAAGGGCTCTTGCCCGAAACATCGATTCTCCTGCTCCTCGGACGCTGCCAGGCCTGCTGTGTTTTTCCAGCATCACATTTTTCAACACTAATTTACCAACAATCAGGTCAGATATCCATAATACAAATCATTAGAATACAATATTAAATATGTAGGGATGCCCAACATTGGATCAAAGTAATTCTTCAATTAATTAGAACAGCACAAGTTCAAATTTTCTTTGCCTTTTAATTCTAAACTTTGGTAACTCTTAATGTGAATTGAAAAATACATTAAATAATGGTTAGGTTCACCTTATTTCAGAAAGATGTGTGCATCCAGTTGCAAATACTCCACATGATGCAACTGTGCAATTTGGAAAGAACTTCCATCAAGAATAATTTTTAGTTCTGCATTTCAGGATTAAATGCAGAAAAAAAATTGATAAACTTGTTATGCAGACTTCTTATGCATAAACTGAAGGCAACTGCATGACTTTAATTGCTCTTTCTTTTCTGGGTCTGAAAGCTAAGGGTTCAAATCCCTGTGGCAATCCTCTGTCATGTGAGAAAATGCTTTGTAGTCGACACCAATTGAAAGCATTGGCGAAACTTAACAGATCTGACAACATCTATAGAGGGAAAAGCAGATTCATTTTTGAAAATTTTCAAGTCTTTTCAAAAAGATTGCTGACATTCTTCAGCACTTTCTGTTTGTGGTTAAATTTCTGGGACCAACAGTTTTAAAAATTTTTTATTATTGTGGTGTCATCTATTCTGTGTTACGCATCATGTGGGTGTGGCTCAGGAGCCCCACTCTGCCAAGGCAACTGGTGCCTTGCTTGCTGTATTAGAAGGAGAAAGTGAGGACTGCAGATGCTGGAGATCAGAGCTGAAAATGTGTTGCTGGAAAAGCGCAGCAGGTCAGGCAGCATCCAAGGAACAGGAGAATCGATGTTTCGGGCATCGGCCCTTCTTCAGGAATGAGGAAAGTGTGTCCAGCAGGCTAAGATAAAAGGAAGGGAGGAGGGACTTGGGGGAGGGGCATTGGGAATGCGATAGGTGGAGGGAGGTCAAGGTGAGGGTGATAGGCTGGAGTGGGGTGGAGTCGGAGAGGTCAGGAAGAAGATTGCCATGGTCTGGCAATGGGACACCCGGACCAACCAACCCAACCACCCCGTAGCCTAACACTTCAACTCCCCCTCCCACTTCACCAAGGACATGCAGGTCCTTGGACTCCTCCATCGCCAGACCATGGCAACACGACGGTTGGAGGAAGAGCGCCTCATCTTCCGCCCGGGAACCCTCCGACTACAAGGGATGAACTCAGATTTCTCCAGTTTCCTCATTTCCCCTCCCCCCACCTTGTCTCAGTCAAATCCCTCGAACTCAGCACCGCCTTTCTAACCTGCAATCTTCTTCTTGACCTCTCCGCCCCCACCCCACTCCGGCCTATCAGCCTCACCTTGATCTCCTTCCACCTATCGCATTTCCAATGCCCCTCCCCCAAGTCCCTCCTCCCTACCTTTTATCTTAGCCTGCTGGACACACTTTCCTCATTCCTGAAGAAGGGCTCATGCCCGAAACGTCGATTCTCCTGTTCCTTGGATGCTGCCTGACCTGCTATGCTTTTCCAGCAACACATTTTTAAGCTCTGATCCCCAGCATCTGCAGTCCTCACTTTCTCCTAGCTGAGTCTTTTGCTTCAACTCACCTCTTCCTATGTCTTTTCAAACAATAAACATCTAGGGGTGAAGGGCATTGGAATTTACAGTGTCAATGTTCACCATCTTCATATCTTACTGTCAGGTAATCACTTAGCAGCATGGACACTCAGGACATCATGACCCAGTATTTTGTTTTCTGAATGGAGGCTGTTTAGGCTTTCATCATTCCAGTGAACATGTTCACGCTCACACAGACACTGTTAGTTAAGGAACGAGAGAATGCTGTTGGAATTAACAAGATCTTGTGTTGTTGATGTTAGCAGGCGATGCTGAGCGCATAGTTATTAAGTGTGGCACTGGAAAAGCACAGTCGGTCAGACAGGAGAGTTGACATTTCCAGCATAATTCCTTGATCAAGAATGGAGGGGGCAAGGGGGCTAAAAGGTAAATGGGAGATGGGTGGGGCTGGTGGGAAGGTACCTTGTAAGGCAATAGGTAGATGAAGGTACAGGTTGATGGTGTTAGATCAGAGCGGAGGGTGGAACAGATAGGTGGGAAGGAAGATGGACAGGTACGATAGTTCAAGAGGGCAGTGTTGAGTTGGAGGGTTGGATCTGAGATAAGGTTGGAGGGATAGATTTGGAAACTTGTGAAATCAACATTAATGCCATGTGGTTGGAGGGTCCCAGGTGGAAGATGAAGTATTCCTCCTCCAGACGTTGGGTGGCTTGGATTTGGTGGTGGAGGAGGCCCAGGACTTGCATGTCAGTGGTGAGGGGGAAGTTGAAGTGGTCAGCCACAGGACGGTGGGGTTGTTGGGTGTGAGTGTCCCAGAGGTGTTCTTTGAACCGTTCCGTAAGTTGGCGTCCTGACTCCCCAATTTAGAAGAGCTGAGCACATGTCTAAGATGGTGAATGCAGAAATTATTCAACCTTTTCTCCTGTCAGCATATATCTCTCAAGTCTCACCAATATAGAGGCACGCACTGAGGATGTAGATTTTAACTCTCACTCTGTTAACTTCATAATAGGTTAATGCCATTGAACCATGATGCACTGTCATTTTTAGCGTGTAGTTGTTTAGGATTAGCAGTTAAACAGAAATATTGCTTCACCTTTCATTTGATTGCAAAAGATTCAATGGTACTATTTGAAAAACAACAAAAACATTCTCCCTTGCATACTGTCTAATATTTATTCTCCAAAAGCATCATTAAAATAGATTATCTGCCAATTTATCCAATTGTCAATTGTGTGATCTTACTATGTGAAATCCTGCTGCCGCATTTCCCAACAGTACCTTTCAAAAGTAGTCCATTCATGGTTAAATATTCAGAGGTTGTGAAAGATGCTACATTGCTGTTCAATCTTTCTCCCAAATTTTTTCAGAAAAAGTATCACAAGTGGAAAGCTGTAATTATAATTCTCAGAAATCAGTGGCCTAGCTGAAACAAAACTACCTCGAAGATTACAAAAATTTGTGATCAAATGTACACCAAAGGACACATTCCAAGTAGTATCATTATTTGTTAAGTTTTATACGCACCCTAGAGCTACAGAGTGCAGTACCTTTTGCATGTTGAGTGTAATGAGTCATTTTGTTAAATTGATCTTTAAAATCGTTATAGAAAGAAATAATAACATTTTGAAGCATCATTTAGGCACTGGAGTAGGCACCAGAGAGGAATACTTCACATAAGAATGATCTTCAATTAACCTAGAAGTAAGCAAGATTATTTATGTATACTTAATTGACTATGCAAAAAGTGTTCCATTTTGCTTATCACCAAAGTTAATAGCCGTGTTGCTGAATATAACATTGACAGTAAAGATGCAAGATTTATTCAGAGTCTGTAATGGCACCATTATAGCAAGCATCAGGCTAGAAGAAGAACAGTCAGATCTGTGTCTTGTGAAGTGAGGCTGTCACCAAAAAATATTCGACAGAAAATGAAAATTTAAAGATTCCGATGTACTTGCAGCAACAAAAACTGGAGGCAAGAACAAATGAAACTTGTAGAACGCTGACAATACAGGGCTACCCTCAGAATCAGAAGAGTCTCTACAAAACATTGCAGATCAAATTAAATCTATAAGTTTAGAACACAGATTGAGGATGAACACAAAAAAGACAAAAACAATGACCTTTAGATGCGTTACAACAATGGTTCAGAAACCCAAAATACAACAGGCATTTTTCACCCTTGATTCCAAAATGTGCTTTTCCAAGGGTGACTGCTATAAAATAAACACAGCTGTAAAGTTAGCAAGAAGCTGGCAAAAGTTCTGTGTGGGACTGATGGACTGGAGCACCTAAAAGTGTCAAAGAAATTGCAGACAGACTGGTCTATGATCTCTTGTGACTGCAAAGATAAGAAGGGGTTGACGCCCCTCTCCAACAGCAAACCACTCTCCTATGGAGTACGTCTCAAACTGCAGACATGTTTTCTCCTTTGAAGGACAAAGTAAGAGGTTAAGAAGCCAATTACAACTCTACTGGATTGTGCTTCAGAAATGAACGCTCTCCTGCATACAAGCCTGAGTTTAAGCGTTAGTGTGAAGGTCACAGTCAAAGAACCACCTTTTAATCATCCTCTGTTGCAGATTAATTAAAAAAGGATACAGGACAACAAAAAAGATTCTCTCTCACCAAGAATGCTGGAATTCAATCACAGTCAAAAGGAATTAGAAATAAGAATATTAACCAATTTGCAAAACGAAAGATATGGAGAGTGACTGGTCAAATATCACATAAAAAAGCTCCCATTCATTTCCACTGTCAGCTCAAACATTTCACTTACCTGCTCTTCAACAACAATTCAGAGATTTATCCATATATCTTTCTCTTAACTTTTACATTTTGGTCACATCTTGTATTTCTAATCTGTCTATATTTGTACAATAAGACGGCTTGTACCCAAGACAGTGCATCTTCTATAGATACCCTATGTTGTTTTATCCTCAAACACGAATTGCTAGATAGGCCCAAGACAAATCAAAGACTGAAGAGGATTGGTGGCAGTGAGCCATCTCCAACAATCCTTACCCACTATTGTATACCACAAAATACCAGAAGTCGACATCCAGAGAAGGTATGAATTAGAATTAGAATTCCTACAGTGTGGAAACAGGCCCTTCAGCCCAACAAGTCAACACCGAACCTCCAAAGAGTTACCCACTTCTCTAGTCTATATTTACTCCTGACTAATGCACCTAGCCTACACATTCCTGATCACTATGGGCAATTTAGCATGGTCAATTCACCTAACTTGCACATCTTTGGATTGTGGGAGGAAACCGGAGCACCCGAAGGAAACCCACACAGACACAGGAAGAATGTGCAAACTCCACACAGTGGACAGTTGTCCGAGGCTGGAAACAAACCCGGTCACTGGCATTGTGAGGCAGCAGTGCTAACCACTGAGTCACCATGCTGCCCCATACTCAGGGTAAGTGATCACAAAAATTACCAGTTCAGGTGAAGAAGTTACACAAGGGACAGAGTTAAACCAAAGTAATTTTGTGAATATGATGGCCGTGTAATCAAGAAAATTTAAATTTGGTACTTGGGAAAATCTTATAAGCTACTACATTCTATCCATTTTCCTAGAAATCTAGGCAACAAGTATAAATTTGTGCAAGAAAACAGAGGCCTTTGAAATGTGGATGCTAAGACGCATGTTGGAAAAAAAATACAATCTGTAAGATAAGTGAACAAGCGCTTGAAACTGCAAGACCACAAAACATTCCTGAAAGCAACATCCAGAAAATAAGTTAGTGTTTTGCCTATTTAATCAAAGCTGAAATGATAGAGATCTCTTCCAGAGGGCAACGTAGAGGCAGCAAAAAGACAAGTTGGATAGATATTGTTGGATGGCAGATGTCACAGAACAACTGCAAATACATTACAATGGATGAATGAAGGTGACGTGATAAGATTATGACAATGGAACCCCTGAAACTCCTAGGTACAAGCAGTAGTAGCAACAAATATGTTCAACAAGATTTGGCAGAAGTTAATAAACAATGGAAAATAGTTTTAATTGAAGTTAGTTTTCACTATTCAACCAATTTGACTGGAGCTTGCAAATCCATAGAAACAAAGCTGAGGCTAAAATTTCAAAAGCCACTGAAAACAGATGCAGGGGTGGAATCTTCTAGCAGTCTGAGTGATATGGGCTATAGCAAGATGTGGAGTAGAATTGGGTAACAAGTGCAGCAAGGCCCATTTCAATCTTGGCAGCAAATTGCTGCATTGTTATGCTTTTCACAAGCAGCTCATTACAGAACAGTAAGATGCTAAGTAATGGGGATTAGTGCTTGTAAAACAATGTTTTAATGCCAGAACGCACATCAGCTTCCCATCTTACTGAACTCTTCAAACAAGTTTGATGTTGGCAAACCTTGAAAAGGCAACCAGAGTAAACACCTGCCAGATTGAGCTTGCTACTTACTCCATAGGACCTCCAAGTTGGATACCAGGCACCAGCATCTTTCCGACATGCACAGTGGGCACTGGACACATTCATCCCATTTCTAAAGATTTTTGTCTTTGGCTTGCACCAGCTTCAAAGAATCATTATGCTGTATCTCCTATCTTCTTACTGGATGTTTTTGAACTTCAATGTTGCACTTTGGGCTGCAATGGCAATTGCCTTTGTAATGCTGCAGCAAGGACACTGTGTGTTCAGGGATATGCACAGTGTTCATGCTGCCGCATTACAATGAGAATGGAGTGGATGTTCATGGAGTGGATCAAGCTGCTTCCCTGGGCTTTACAATCACTGTACCTGCACTTACTCACTTTCACCTTACCTGGTCTCTCATAGCGCAAGGCAGAGGTGCTGTCTTCTTTGCCTTTTTTATGCTTTGCCCTCTCAGTCAGAGATCCCAGGCTCACATTACTTATGTAATAGCAAAATACTGTGGATGCTGGAAATCTGAAATAAAAAAGAAAATGCTGGATAAGCTCAGCAGTTCTGGCAACATCTACAAGAGAAATAGTGTTAATGGTTTGAGTATGATAGGACTCTTAGAGTCATAGAGATGTACAGCATGGAAACAGAATCTTTGGTCCAACTCATCCATGCCAACCAGATATCCCAACTCAATCTTGTCCCACCTGCCAGCAATAGGCCCATATCTCTCTAAACGCTTCCTACTCATATACCTATCCAGATGCCTTCAAAATGTTGAAATTGTGCTAGCCTCCACCACTTCCTCTGGCAGCTCATTCCATACACCTACCACTTTATGCATGAAAAAGTTGCCTCTTAGGTCTCTAACAGCTGTCCCCTCTCACACTAAACATATGCCCTAGAGTTCTGTCTATCCCCACCCCAGGGGGAAGACTTTGTCTATTTCCCTATCCATGCCCCTCATTATTTTATAAGCCTCTATAAGGTCACCCCTCAGCCTCTGATGCTCCAGGGATAAAAGCCCCAGCCTTTTCAACCCCTCCCTATAGCTCAAATCCTCCAACCCTGGCAACATCCTTGTAAATCTTTTCTGAACCCTGTCAAGTTTCATAACATTTTTCCGATAGGAAGGAGACTAGAATTGCATGCAATATTCCAAAAGTGCCCTAACCAATGTCCTGTACAGCCTCAACATACCCTCCCAACTCCTGTACTCAATACTCTGACCAATAAAGAAAAGCATACCAAATGCCTTCTTCACTATCCTATCTACCTGCGACTCTACTTCTTCAGAACTAGTGTTAACCCAAACTGCTTTAACTCAGGTGGCACATTCAAAACAGACTGGTATGGTCTCATGTTGTGGTTTCATTAGCGGTCCTAGGGGAAGAGAAAGTCCTCTCTGTGCACCACACTGACAAACAGGAGCTCCATATCCCTGACCACAGAGCAGAGTGCTGTACTCCCCCTTCTGCCATGTCTGGGGCAAATGTCAGGAATCTTACAGTGTAGCTCTGGACTGACACAGGTGAAGAAATAAGTGAAGTTTTGAATTTCACAAGAAATACTAAACTTGGCTCATTTAACCATTTAGAGTTTTATTGAGCAGCCAACACAGGAAGAAGACCTTACCCGAGTACACAACGGAAAGATAGTGTGGGTGCAAGGGAGGCTGGTAAATTCTGGGATCTCTAGTAAATGGCGATTTGCTTCAGGAACAGCATGTACTAAGATAGGGTGGAAATCAGATATGCAGTTGGGGCGAGGTAATAGTTAATAAGGCTTGTTTGGTATATGGTGAGAAGAACCTATTAGGACTTGTGGCGAGAAACCATCCCAAAAATAAACTTGACGCAACTTGGACTTGGCCAAAAAAATCATAAAATTCAGCACAGGGATTATAATGCACCATTACCATAGGCATACTTGCAGCTAAACCCTGTGCTGAATGGGTCAGCAAGTAGCCACATTGATACAGTTGGGTTCAAAGAGTAAGCAATTGACTCTCTGAGGTAATCTTGGATGACACTGTGATTTCAGAAGAAGAACAAAGAACAATGCAACACAGGAACACGTTCTTCAGTCCTCCAAGCTGTGCCAACATACTTTGCCCTTCCATACTAAAACTATCTTCACTTATAGGATTTGTAATCCTCTTTCCCTACCTTTTCATGCATTCGTCCAGGTGCTTCTTGCATGCTGCCATCCACTCTGGCAGCATGTTTCAGGCACTCACCATCTCTTTTAAACTCGCATTCCACCACCCCGCGCCCCGCGCACCCCCCCCCACCCCACCCCACCCCACACCACACCCTCCACACTTTGAACACATATCCCCAAGTAATTGACCCTGCCGCTCTAGGAAAAACCCTCATACTTCCCACTCTCTCCCTGCCATTCACACTCTTATCAACTTTTATCAGGTCAACCCTCAATCCCCTGCATTCCAGTAAAAACTAGCCCAGTATATCCATATTCTTCATAACTAAAATCCCCCATACCAGGCAACATTCTGGTAAACCATTTCTGTACCCTCTTTAAAGCATCCACGTGCTTCTGGTAATGTGATGACCAAAACTGTATGCAATATTCCAAGTGTGGCCTAACTAAAGTACTATAAAGCTGCAGCATAACTTGTCTATCCTTGTACTCAATGAAGGCAAGATGCCATAGACCTTTTTTTACTGCCTTATTCGCCTGTGCTGCCGCCTTCAGCAACCTGTAGACCTGCATACCAAGATCCCTCTGCATATCAATCCTTCAAAGGGTTCTGCTTTTCACTGTATAATTTCCACTTATACTTGACCTTCCAAAAATCATCACCTCACATTTGTCTCGATTAAATTCTATCTGCCATTTTTCTGCCCATATCGTTGAACTATATCCGGCTGTATCCTCTGACAATCCTCCTCCCTATCTACAACTCCACTAAACTTTGTGTCATCCACGAACCTAGTAATTCAACCAACAGTAGTAATCTTTTCTTGTTCTAAAGAGATGTTGGATTCTGTACAACTCAAAGCCTCCTGTTCTTCAACTTTACTGTCATTTGCAGCAATAAATATTATTCATGGTTACTAAGACATCTGGACTGAATTTGCTTTAATATTTGAACATACTGCACAAGAATGTAATTTAAGCTGGCGGGAGCAATGGAAACATTAGTCTAAGGTCGAAATAAAAATAGAAATTGCTGGAAACACTCAGCAGACCTGGCAACATTTGTTAAGGGAAAGCAGAAATAACGTTTAAGGCACAGTGACCCTTCTTCAGAACTGAGTGTAGATGGAAATAGGTTGGTACATATGCTATTGTTTACTCTTCCCTCCTCCTCCATCCTAATTCCAGCATACATCCTCACCAAGTCTGTTTTACCAGCAAGTTCTGTTTCTGTTTTTTTTTAGCATCTGCAGTTCTTTATTTATTTTGTTCATTCTAAAGTTCAGTGTTCAGTATTTTATCTCAGTCTTCAGCATTTTATCTCAAGGCATTAGAGATTGAGAAGGTAAAAGAAAAAGATTACTATTATGCACACCAGATTGCAAACTACAATCATCATAAAACACAGGACTTACTAGAATTTCAAAGAAAGGATCCAGTATGAATTAATGACCAGAAATCTGAAGGACAGATTCTTAGGAGAACTCAACAGCCATGATTTGCCTTGCAAGAACTGAACATGGAATTCTCAGGAGAAGATAACTAATCCTGGTATCTACCAATGAAAGACCTTTAGTCGAATAGGTCAGTTACTTCATTGATCAAGAAGACAACCTGACCAGTCTGCTTGAGAACTCACATGTCACTCTGCAGAAAGATAATAATCCTGCTTCTTCTCCAAAACAGCTGAGAATACAATCAGAGATGATTGCTTAAATCACCAAAAAGCCTCTACCTAGTATCAGGGATGTGGAAATCACAAATGTTGGTCAACTGCCTTCTTCAACAAGAGAGAATGTAACCATCAATCCTTGATGGTCAGCGCCATTACCTTTGCTGGATTTCCCACTATCAACATCCTGGGAATTATCATTAATCAGAAACTGAACTAGACGAGCCATATAAATAGAGTGGCCACAAGATCAATTCAAAGGATATGAATTCTGCAGTGAGTACCTCATGCCCTGACTCCCTAAAGTCTGTTCAATATCTACAAAGCAGAAATCAAGAGTGCAATGGAATTCTCCCCACATGCCTGGATGAATGCAGTTTCAACCACACTCAAGAAGCTTGACACCATTCAAGACAAAGCAGACCACTTGATGTTTCTTAAGAATACTGAACTAAATCCTGTTTCTAGTTGAGGAAAAGAAAGATTGAGCTAACTTGTGTTTTTCTTCTTTCACAGAATATAGACATCACTGGCTCAGCCAGAATTTATTGCCTGTTGTTGGTGAAATGCTTTCTTTGACTATTGTAGCTGATGAATACAGACCAACACATTAAAAACGGGCAAAATTTGCAATGGAAAGACTGAATAGCTGATTCCCCAAATCCATACGGACAATTGAGTCCCCACATATGATTTACATGTCAGGAACATTGGTATACAATAATTCGCAATGGATATTGTGAGCAGAAGAAACCCCTTACATCAATGAGTGGATTGGCACCAGAGCAGGTAAGATGCCTGAGGACTTGAGACTGCTAATGTCATCCCATTATTTAAAAAGGGAGGAAGAGATAAGCCAGAAAATTATAGACTAGTCAGGTCTAATCTGGGTGGTGGGATAATAATTAGGAAGAATTCTGATGGACTGAATATATGTCTACTTGGAGAGACATGAATTAATAATGGATAGTCAATAGGAATTGTTAAAGGATGGTTAATAGACGTTTAATAGATCAGATGTTTTAAGGCAACAACCAGGACTGTTGATAAGCATAAGGCAATTGATATTATCTACATGGACTTAGCAAAGCTTTTGATAAAGTCGACTGATCAAGAAAGGGAGAATCCATGGGATCAAAGTAGCATTCTGGATACCAAACTGGTTGAAAGGCAAGAAGCAGAGGTTAGTAGTAGTCACTAAATTCAAAACATTAACTCTGTTTTCTTCCCACAGATTCTACCATACCTGCTGCGTTTCTCCATGAACTGCTGTTTTTGTTTCAGATCTCCAGCATCAATAGTTCTTTGTTTTATTTCCATGACTGGAAGTCTGTTTCCAGTGGGGTTCCACAGGGCTTGGTGCTGGGGCCCAGCTGTTGAAGTGTATATCAATGATTTGGAATAAATTATATCCATGAAATTTGCAAATGAAGCGTAAGATATTGAACAGTACAGTACAAGAACAGGCTCTTCCGCCTACTATTTCTGAGCCGTCAGTATTGCCATTTCAAACTAATCCCATCTGTAGGCACATGGTCTGTATCCCATTATTCTCTGACTATTCATGAGTCTGTCTAAATGCCTCTTAACCATTGCTATCATATCTGCTTCCACCACTTTCCCTTGTAACACTCTACCCCATCCAGGCAGCTACTACCTTCTGCATAAAAAAAAAAGTTGCCTTGCATATCTCCATTAAACATTCTCCCCTCACTTTAAATCTATGCCCCCGAGTATTTGATATTTCCACCCTGGGAAAAAGGCTCTGACTATCCACTTTATCCATACCTCCTTCATTTCATAATTTCGTATATTTCTGTCAAATCATCCCTTAGCTTCTGATGTCCTAGTGAAAACAATCCAGATTAGTCCAATTTCTCCTTATAACTAATATGCTGCAATCCATCCAACATCCTGGTTAACCTCTTTTGCACCCTCTCCAAAGCTTTCCCATCCTTCCAATAGTGTAATGAACAGAATTGCATACAACACTCCAAATGTCCAAAATAAAGCTTTACCCAGCTGCAACTTGACTTGCTAAATTTTATATTCAGTAACCCAATGAAGGCAAGCATGCCATATGCCTTCTTTACCATCTTATTCACTTGGGTTGCCACTTTCAGGGAGCTCTGGACTTGCATTCCAAGATCTTTCTGCATTCCAATACTTCTAAGGATTCCAGTATTTATTGTATGCTTTCCTCTTGCATTTGACTTCTCAAAGTGTATTACCTCACACTTAGAGTCATAGAGACGTACAACATGGAAACAGACTCTTTGGTCCAACTTGTCCTGTTCTGGACAAGTCTACCAAATGGACCTTATCAAATGCTTTAGAAGAGCAATTGTAAAAAGTGTCACAATAATAGTTTGGTTTGTAAATACTGAGAAGGTTAACTGTAAAAAGCAGGAGGATATCATCAGGCTGGTCAAGTAGGCAAATGGAATTTAAGGTAGAAACATATGAGGTAATGCGGAGTGCTACAACACAAGGGAACACATAACAAATGATAGAACCCCAGGAAGTACTTAAGGTCAGAGGGTATCCACAGATCCCTGAAGGTAGAAGAGCAGGTAGACAAAGTGGCTCAAAGACTTATGGGATATATGCCTTTATTAGGTAAAACATTGAATAGAAGAACTGAGAGATGATGCTGGAACTCTATAAAACTCTGCTTAGGCCACAGCTAGATAGCCACATGTAGTTCTGGTCAACATGTCATAAGAAGGGTGCAAGGTGTAAAGGAAATTTAACTGGATGATTGGAGGGTTTGAGCTCTGAAGACATGTTAAATAAGCTGGTGTTGTTTTCCTTGGAGGTTTAAAGATTGAGATGGGACCAAATAAAGGGCTTCAAGGCTATGTGTGGCCTAGATTGTGTGGATAGGAAGACATTTTTTCATTTGTAGAAGAGTCAATAACCAATAAGCATAGATTAAATGGAAGAGGTAGACATCTAAGAGGAGAGTAAAGGAGACTTCCTTTCACCTAGAGTTTGATGGGAAGTTGGAACTCATCGTTTGAAAAGGTGGTTGAGTCAGAAACTCTCATAATATTTAAGCAGTAATTAGATATTCACTTGCAATTAAATAGCTTTCAGGACTGTTGTCCAAAAGCTGGAAAATGAAATTTATGGTAATCAGATTTGTTTTTAAACTGGCATGGACACAATGGGCTAAATGGCTTTCATTTTGCTGTAAATATCTGTGAATTCCTAAATGTGTCTCAGTTACATGTGGCTATGCTTCTCCTAATCGCCTGAAGCTCCACACTGCAAACAAGTGCATTCTACTCTTCCAAGTTGGTTTCCTTCATTCCTTGTCAGCAGCAGGACTTTGAATCACGGAGTGCAATTGTTCAGAAGTTTCTCCTTAATCTTGTCTAATCTGTGATTTCTCTCCTTTGTGAGCAGCAGTGTATCACAAGGATTGTTGCTGAGTCCACTACTTTTTGTCATTTATATAAATGATTTGGATGTGATCATAGGAGATAAGATTAGTAAGTTTGCAGATGGAGGTCTAGTGGATGGGGATGAAGAGTAAAGGGGTTCTTGATAAGATGGGCCTATGAGCTGACAAGTGGCAGATGGAGTTTAATTTAGATAAATGTGAGGTGCTACATTTTGGAAAAGCAAATCAAGGCAGGATTAATATACTAATTGTAAGGTCCTAGGGTGTGTTCTTGAACAAAGAGACCTTGGAGTGCAGGTTTATATTTCAACGCAGGTCAGTGCATTGAGTATAGGAGTTGGGAGGACATGAAGCTGCTGTACAGGAAATTGGTTAGGCCACTTTTGGAATACTGTGTGCAATTCTGGTCTCCCTGCCAAAGGAAGGATGTTGTAAAACTTGAAAAGGGTCAGAAAGGATTTACAAGGATGTTGCCAGGGTTGGAGGGCTTGACTTGTAGGGAGAGGCTGAATAGACTGGACCATTTTCCCAGAGCATTGGAGGCTGAGAGGTGACCTTATCGAGGCATATAAACTCATGAGGGGCATAGATAGAGTAAATAGACTAGGTCTTTACCGTGGTGGTGGTGGGGGGGGTCTTAAAGTAGAGGGGTAACTTTAAGGTGAGGCAGGAGGAAAAGTTTTAAACGGACCTAAGGGGCAAATTTTTTCATGTAGAGGGTGGCACATGTATGGAAGGAGCTGCCAGAGGAAGTGATGGAGGCTGGTACAATCACAACATTTAAAAGGCACCTGGACAGATAGATGAATGGGAAGAGTTTAGAGGGACTTATTTAGGATATTTGCTCGATCACAAAGGGTTGGACTGATGGATTTGTTTCCATGCAATATGTACACCTCTATGACTCTATGTTCAATCATGTTTTAATCATTTATCTAGTTACTGTACAACAGTGTTTTAACTGTCTCTTGCACTTTCTTGAAGATCCTTGATTCCATGGTCATACACCATGGGCCCAAAATTGGAAATTCTAAATTGACCCACAGTCTGAGACATTGGGTCTGACAGAAACTTGGACAAAGTAAATTAAATAGCAGCCAGCAATTACTGGCAACAAAGAACAGTGGAAACCAAGATTAAAGATGTCATAAAAGTTCAGGAGGAACCAGTTACAACCAAATCAAGGGTTGTGTTTTGGAAAAAAATCAAATTTTCGGCCTCCTGGCCTTCCAGCCAGTACCTGAGGAACTGCATTTTACACCTCCCTAGCAGGGGGCAACAGTGAATCGTCTTGACATGATACCATTGGATACTTTGAAGCCAGTTCATGACCCCATTGGCCAAAGGCCACAGAACAATCAGGAAGATCCGGGGTGATGGGTTGGGGAGGTTTGGAGTGGGGAGATGGTGGGAGTAAAATGGAAGCCACTCTCTCAGTGAAGGCTTGCAACAAGACTCATGGCAGAAGACTATGCAGCAACCAGAGCAGATCCAAGAGAAATTCCGCAATGAACTGGGAGACCCACCTTTATGGACGAGAGTTAGTTTTACATTAGAGAGGGGAGAGATTCCAACAGCCCAACTAAAACACACAGTTTATTGTAGGTTGTATCCTTTCTCAGTCAGACAGAGCGAAATTGAGAGTAAATATTGTGGGAATTTGGGGAGCGCTCACATGGTGTTTTTAATAAGGAATATTTTATCAGTAAATTTTTATTTTTGTTTATTTGTTGCAAAAAAATAGAGTTTATTCAGGGAAGTAAAACTTTGGTACACGTAGAGTTAATGGAGCCATTCAGACCTATACCCTCTTTACTCACAGTGAACAAGTTACGTCTTTGAAGTTCACCATTGTCGATATTTACAGTCAACCTCTTGGTATTTAGCTGAGGCATCAGTGGGGCCCAGTTACTGAATGGACCCCCATTATTCTTTGGCAGGAGGACCTTACACGGTGGTCATTCCCCACTGCACCTTGGTGGCAGCTGCCCCTAGCTTCAGAGCATCCCTCAGCATATAGTCCTCGACCTTGGAATATGCCAGTCTGCAAAACCCAGTTGGGATCAACTTCATCTGGAAGATCAGCAAGTTTCGGGCAGAGCAAAGATCGTCTTTCACGGAGTTGATTGTCCTCCAGGCACAGTTGATGTTTGTCTCGGTGTACGTCCGGGGAACAGACCATAGAGCACGGCATCCCACATCACGGAGCTGCTCGGGATGAATGTCAACATACACTACTGCATTCCTTTTCAGACTTCCTTTGCATAGGCACATTCCAGAAGGTGATGTGTGTCAGTTTTGTTCCCCTCCACAGCCTCTTGGAGGGCAGCATGTGGTGGTGCAGAGAGTCCGGGCATGTATAAAGGATCTCACAGGCAGAGCCCTTCTCACCACCAGCCAAGTGATGTCCTGGCACCTGTTTGAAAGTTCTGACAATGAGGCGTTCTGCCCAATGACTGACTGTTTGCCCAGGGAACAGCTCGACATGATCCACCCTCTCCTTTTCCCAAAGGGTCTCAAGGACACTACATCCTAACCACTTCCTGATGGACTAGTGGTCAAAGATATTTTCCTCCACAAATTTCTCCATGAAGGACAGGTGATATAGAACGGTCCAACTACTTGGAGCGTTCCGTGACAGCGAGGCCAGGCTCATCCTTCACAACACCAGGAACAGACAGAACCTCATATGTGGTGACACTTGGTATTTGTGCACAGTGGGTCCACACAGAGCTTGATAAAGCCACACACAAAGGTGGCCATCTGGGTGAGGGTATGCTCATTGTGTTTTCTCCCCCTTTGTCCAGGTCTTTGTATATGGTGTTCCTTCAGATGCGGTCTAATTTCGAGCTCCACATGAAGCGAAAGATGGCCTGGGTGACTGCGGTGACGCAGGTTTGGTGAATAGGCCAGACCTGCACCACATATAACACACCTGATGATCAGTCTTTTACCCACAATGGAGAGTGACCGGTGCTCCCATCTGTCCAGTTCCTGCCTCACCTTAGTGACACACTCCTCTCAAGACTTGGCACACACCCCAGCCCCTCTGAACCAAATACCCAGCACCTTCAGGTGGTCTGTTCCAATGGCAAAGGGGATAAAGGATTGGTCAGACCAGTTTCCAAAGAGCATGGCTTCACTCTTGCTTCTATTTACCTTGACCCCCCCCCCCCCCCCCCCCCGAGGCCCATTCAAACTGGTTGCAGATGCACAGGAATCTGTACACTGACCGTGGATCCAAGCAGAAAACAGTGACATCAATCATATATAGGGAGATCTTAACCTAAGGCACTTGCTGCCAGGAATATTTATCCCTCTCAGACTTGCATCCTTCCTGATGGACGCGCCAAATGGCTCTACATCAGGTACAAACAAAGCAGGACACAGTGGGCAGCCCTACCAGACTCCACATCTGATTGGAAAGCTTTCTGATTCCCACCCATCAACTGAAACTATAATAACAACGTTGACAGAATGGAAAGACAACGGAATGAGGACATGCCACGACCCAAAGGACTAGCCACACTAGCATACATCAAAAACATTTCTGAACTGACAGCCAGACTACTGCGACCACTAGGACTCA
Organism: Chiloscyllium punctatum; assembly: GCF_047496795.1. NCBI lineage: Eukaryota > Metazoa > Chordata > Chondrichthyes > Orectolobiformes > Hemiscylliidae > Chiloscyllium > Chiloscyllium punctatum. The sequence continues at coordinate 85,451,485 of NC_092747.1, forward strand.
TAACAGCACACAAACCACCAGCCACTCTCAGACAACAACTCACAAGGATGAAGGACCCGATACCCACCATGAGCAAAACCAATGTAGTGTACAAAATCCCATGCAAGGACTGCACAAAACACTACATAGGATAAACAGGAAGACAGCTAACGATCCGTATCCATGAACACCAACTAGCCACGAAACAACATGACCAGTTATCCTTAGTAGCCACACACTCAGATGACAAGTAACATGAGTTCGACTGGGACAACACTACTATTATCGGACAAGCCAAACAGAGAACAGCCAGGGAATTCCTAGAGGCATGGCACTCATCCACAGATTCAACCAATAAGCACAGCGACCTGGACCCAATATACCGGCCACTGCAGCGGACAGCTCGAACTGACAACCGGAAACGGCAGAGACAAATCACTATAAATGCCGGAGGAAACATCACAGAAGCACTTCACAGGAGGCTCCCAAGCACTGAGGATGTCACCGAGACAGGGGACGAAATGTCTGCAACACAAATTCCCAGATCAGCGAACAGAACCACAACAACGAGCACCCGAGCTACAAATCTTTTCCCAAACTTTGAACAATGTTGACATGGAGCAGTCAGATTCAATTACAGATTGCCTCCGCAAAGCCCATTTTGGAGAGAACCTTTCTCCTGTCTTGCGATATCCTGTCAAAGGCTTTCTCCCGGTCCAGGCCAATGAGATAGGTGTCTACCCTGTCCTGCACACAGGAAATTGTATTCCTGAGGAACGCGAGACTCTCAGTGATCTTCTTGCCTGGTACAGCGCAGGTTAGATTGGGGTGAATCACTGATCCCGGATCAGACCTGACCTAGTTGGCAATGGCCTTTGACAAGATTTTGTAATTCACATTTAGCAGTGAGATTGGTTGCTAATTCCTGATGTTCTCCTTCTCCCCATTCTGCTTGTAGATGAGAGTGATGATACCTTTCTTAATGGATTCGCTCATGGTACCTGCCAGAAGCATACTGTCACACATTTCCAGTCCCATAGAGCAGAATAGAACTCGACCAGTGAGCAATTGCTTCCGGGAGTTTTATTCTTTTGAAAGGACTCGAGGGCCTTGGTCGGTTTGTCCAGAGATAGCTGCTAGTGCAGCCTCTCCTTCTTGTTGTCGTCTAAAACTTCCATGACAGAGGACAGGAAAGACTGGGAGGCTGCACTGCCAGTGGGCTTCATGTCATACAGTCTGGCATAAAAGGATTTGCTGATCCTCAGGATGTCAGACTGAGATGACATTACCGAGCCATCTTCTACCTTCAGGCTCCTGAGCACAGAGCTCTCCTTGTGCACCTTCTGGAAAAAGAAATATGAGCACTTCTTGTCCTACTCCATAGAGCAGATACCGGACTGGAAGATTATCTTGGAGACCTCCGAGGCAAAGAGCAAGACTTGCTGGCCCTTCACCTCCTGTAGGTGCTCTGCAACATCGACCCCATTGTCTGCAGCAGAACTAGGTTCTGCATACTTTTCTGGAGTTTGGACAGTTTCTCACACCTCTTTCTCACGTTCTGCACACCTTTGAGATAAAGAACTTCTTGATATTCCCTTTGACTGTTTCCCACCAGTCCACTGGAGACTCAAAGAGCGGCTTCATGGTTCTCTAACCTGTGTAATCCCTTTTGTGTTCCTCAAAGTTTTCTGAGGTCAACAATTTCGTATTCAGCTTCCACATTCCCTTGCCTGTTCTGGAGGAGGCAATGTTCAGAGAAGAACACCAGCTTGACGTTGGTGGTTCTGACTGAGAATGCTTGGGACACAAACAGGAAGTCTATCCTTGAGCGGACAGATCCGTCTGGCCATGACAAGGTGTGTCTATGCTGCGGTCCATCTGCAGTGATGCTGAAGATATGATGCAGCTTGACATCTTTGACCATTTCCATTAGGGGTCTGGACGTGGGATCTAATTTTTCGGGCACCCCCCCACTCCCAACCGGATAGTCCACCTGCATCAATGATACAGTTGAAGTCGCCAGCCAGAATGACCAAACTGGACGTAGCAGCCGACAGTGGAAGGTACTGCAGGACCTTCTTTCCCGCTGGTGCATACACATTAATTAGTTTTAGGGGAGCATTTCTGTATATAATGTCTTCTACTAGGATGTGCCTTCCCATCATCTCCTTAACCTCAGAGATGGTGAAGTTGCCTTCTCGCAGCAGAATACTGAGGCTGGAAGAGCGGTTATCATCCCCCCACTCCGAACAAACTGATGGCCCACAGGCCCACAAGCTCAACCAATGTCTGTAGCTGCAGAGGTGTGGTATCCACAGTCCTGCAGAAACAGTACATCTGTTGGCTAGGAAAGCCAATGTGGAGACACATTGCATGGAAGATTTAATGCTACACACATTAAAATGGGTGTTACAACTGCCAGCATTAAAGTTTATAAGGTTACCAATGTCCATTCACCAACAGTCCTGTTACTGGGGTGGCAGTCTGCATTCCCATGGTGTCGGTGAACTGCTGGACTTTTGCAGGGCTGAGGTAACTGTCCAGTTGCTCCCTGGGGCCATTTTTCCAGTCTGGTGTCGTTGGGGTGAGACCAATAACAGCAGAGTCAAATTCTGAGACTGACAAAAGGGACAGCCAGAGGATAGCAGATCCCAGTTACCAGGCGCTATGGGGCAATGGTTACCCTGTGGTTCTCACTGGGTAGGGGTGGAGTCCCCTTAGGGATTCCATCATTTCTGGATTGGGGGATACTCGTCTCCACTTCCCCCATGGCGTTCTGCCTCTTTTTCTGATGATGGGCATTCTTTCACCCCTCTTTGCTATCAGAGCAGCTGTTGGTGTCATCCTCATGTAGCTGTCTTTTCCCACTTTGTTGTGAGGCTCTTCGAGCCTGGAGGTTTTTCTCTTTCCTACATTTCACCGGTATCCACACCCCACCTCCTTCGTTTCCTCCTCCTCCATTGACTCTGTCTGTCCAGCTGAATCTTAGGTCAGTTGATGTGTCTCTGCGCTGGCTACCATCTGTTTCACTCCAGCCTGTCCTTCAGGCCATCTGAGCGTAACTGCACCCCCCCCTCCCCCCCACACCTTGTACATGTGACCTGTTTCCCCACATAGGTTATAGCTTTGAGACTTCTTACAGTCCTTGGTCAGGTGACCCTCCTGTTTGTAGTTCCTGCAGTCAGTAGCTTTATAGTCCATTGCCGTGTACCCTGCCCCTCCGGCAGGTTTGGCACACTCTATGCTGCCCTGCATACATCAGATAGTTTCTGTTCCCTCCAATCATGAAGTTGGAGGGTGAATAGAGGATGTTCCCATTGGCGTCCATCTCCAGGGTCACCTCGACCTGCCTCTTATTGGTTCAGATTCCAAAGGACATCAGTGCTGTCTCCTTCAAGCTGCACATGCCTTCCCAGGAAGGTCAGGACATCTACTGCTGGGATACGGGGATTGTACATATGAATTGTAACAATCCGGCTCCTCTGTGCAAAGGGGATGCACAATGGCACCCACAGAGAGGATGGAGAAGACAGCCTCACCTCCTTTGTCCTCAAATATCTTCATCCAACATTTGCAGTCCCTTGTTGAACATCTGAAGGGTTTTTTTCTTGAGCCTTGTGTTTGATGCTTCATGCAGTTGCCGCTCTCTCTACTCAATGATAGCTTCACAATGACTTGTAATAACACTCCAAAAAAACATGTGTAATGTTGTTGCTCTCTAGACTTGTGTTGCTTGAAGAACTGAATATGCTTGCATGCTAAGAACCATAATGAAATCACATGATCAACTGACAAGTGCCTACTAGCAGAAGCAAACTCAAGTGTTTTAAATAAATAGAATCCATGCTACTTAATTTGTGTTACTTCCTAATAACACAATAAATATGACAAAACTCCTCCAGCAAACATGAGCAATGCACATGCAATGGCTGTCAGTAAATTACATAATCTCTGTTGCTACTCATTGATTGCCCACTTCACTGAAAGCCTTGCAGAGCCAGTATCACCATTTCCAATGACCGGGGACAGTGATAATTTTCTGAACTCTAGTTCGATTCCCTCTTCACCTGTTCACTTTAAAATGGCTGAAGGACCATTAACTACTTATGTGTCTTAGTTTGCTGCTCTGTTGTCATAATGCATGTAAGGAGGCAAAGAGTGGTTCCATGAATAGGAACAATAGCATAATCATTGGGTGGATAGCATTTGATGAGAGTGATTATGAGAGAATATTGTTTGGAATAAAGGATTGAGGAATGGAGCCTGGACTGAGGGCAGTCAAAGCAGTGACAATAGTAGCAACAGAACAAAGGAGAGTGAACTTGAGGGTAGACAGTGTAGCAACGGCCATAGTAGGTTAAGTACCTGAGGACTTGGATCAGAGTGATCCTGGGGGTGAACAGTGGCTGTCGGATAAAAACCTGAGGACCGGGCTCAGTCAGAGCAAATATGGAACTGAATTCAGGGGCGGAGCTCTAGAAGGGAAGCCACAACTCAAAAAGTGACATAACCTTGGCTATTCAGGAACCAGGTTTGCAGATAGAATGAGTAAGGTCTGGAGAGACATGAAGTACTTACTTTTTTGGGGTGTAGTATACTAGGAATACTCAGTGGGAGAGAGATCTGAATTTGATGGCAAATGGGTAAAGTTGTATGATCAGTTCATTGATTATTGTCTGCAGTGATAAGGTTGATCTAGCCAAAAAAATACAAAGTGGCAAGAGAACTGAGCCAATGGAATGCTCCTCCTGCAAAATGTGGCAAATCAGGGACAATTCCAGTGTCCATCGTGACCATGTATGCAAGAAGTATATTCAGCTGCAGCTCCTAATTTGCCACATGGAGCAGCTGGAGCTACAGATGGGCTCACTATGGAGCATCCATGATGCTGAGAACATGATAGATAGCACACTTAATGAGCTGGTCACACCATCAGTAAGGACTATACAGACTTGGGTAACCCAAGAAAGCACGGTAGGTGTTGTAGGAGTCCCCTGTGGCCATTCCCCTCTCAAGCAAGTATACCATATGGATATTGCTGTGGGAGTTGGCTTCTCAGGATAAAGCAGCAGCAGCAGCAGCAGCAGCAGCAGGAGGAGGAGGCAGATCAGTGTCACCACGACTGGTAGTTTTGTACAGCAAGGAGGGTCAAAGTGTATGTGAGATTACAGGATTGTGTGTTCCCCCCACCCCCCAACGTGCCAGGGTCAAGGATATCTCTAAGCAGGTACAAAATATTCTCAAGGAGGAGAGTGAGCAGCCAGAGGTTATGGTTCATATGCACATGAACACCATGTGCAGAAAGAGAGGTGAAATTGTGCAAAGGGAGTTCAGGGACCAAGTTAAGAAGGTGAAAAGCAGGAAGTATTATAGCTGTAATCTCAGAATTACTTCTTTTGTCATATGCTGGATAATGCATTTAAATTTGGAACTAAAAAGCTGGTGTAAGGGGAAGGGCTTTAGGGATGTTTTCCTAGGCAGGTGGATCTTGTACAAGTCCAACAGGTTACACCTCAACTGGAGGGGCAGGAATCAAAGTAATAAATCAGTAATTAAAATGACTGAGTAGGAGTCCAAGACTAAGGCCAGTAGGGCTAAGAGGAAGAATAAACAGGGAGTGGTTACTGAACATGGCAGGACTAGCAGTGTGATACGTATTTGTTTTAATGTGAGGAGTATAACAGGTAAGTCAGATGACCTTGGATTAATACAGATAAATATGGTATTGTGGTTATTGATTGAGAGACGGCCAAAACTGGTAGCGAAATCTTCTGAGATTTTGATGATTCAGGGTGAGATAGAGAAGGATATAAGAGAGATGGGAGAGTTGTGTCACTGATAAAGGAGAATATCACAACTGTACTGAGGAAGGATGCCTTGAAGAGTTCATCAAGCGAGGTCATGTGGGTAGTTCAGGAATAGGAAAGGTGCCTTCTGGTGGGACTGTACTACAGGCCTTTCAACAGTAAATGGGCAATAGTGGAAAAGATATATGGAAAAATGTGAAAACAATAGAGTTGTTCCACTATTTTGACTGGGGCACATTGTGCCTAGAGCTTGGATTGGGTAGGAGGGTGGTTCTTATGTTTGTCCAAAATGTTTTTTTTTGAAGCAGGGAAGGGGAAATACTAGACTTAGCATTAGGGAATGAGTCCGGCCAAGAGATCAAGGTTTAAGTGGAGGAGGGTTTTGGGAATGGTGCCCATAATTCTAGAATGTTCGAGTTACTTGCAGGTAAGGATAAGGTCCTTGAGCGTAAGTATTAAATTGGGGTAAGGCTAACTACCACAATGTTCGGCAAGAACTGAGGAATGTAGATTGGGGGTGTCTGTTTCTTGATAAATCCACATCTGGTGTGAGAATCTTTTCAAGGACAGTTAATCAGAGTTCAGGACCAGCATTTTCCTGTGGAAATGAAGGATAATGGTGGCAAGATTTGAGAACCTTGGAAGAAAAGAGAAATTGAGAGCTTAGTCAAAAACTAAAAGGAAGCGCACGTAAAGTTTAGGAAATTGAAGACAGACTGAGCCCTCGAAGAACAAAGATAGCAGTAAAGGAATTAGGACAAGTTAAAAGGGGACATGAAATATCTTTGGCAAACAGGATTAAAGAAAATCTCAAGGTGTCTTATACATATATAAGGAACAAAAGGTTGTTAGGGAAAGAGTAAGTCCATTCAAGGGTAAAGGAGAGAATTTATGTATGGAGCTGGAGGAAATGGGTGAGGTCCTTAATTATTACTTTGGATCAGTAATCACAAAGGAAAAACACAAGATCGACGTTGAGTCTTGGGAGTAGTATGTTCATATTTTAGGGTGTGTCAATATGAAAAAGCGTGCTGGGTGTTTTGAAAAGCAGTAAGGTAGCCCAATCTCCAGGACCTGATTGAACCTATTTCAGAATGTTGAGGAAGGCAGATGAGAAAATTGCTGGCACTTTTGCATCCTCTTTAATCACAGGAAAGGTCCAGAGGACTGGAGAGTAGCCAACATTGTTTCTTCATTTAAGAAGGACAACAGGGGTAATTCCTGAAATTACAGTCAGTGGCAGAGGAACTTTTGGAGAAGATTCTTTGGAATCAGAGTTACCCATATTTGGAAAAATACAGACTTACTAGTGGTAGACAGCATGACTTTGTGCATGGGCGGTCTTGCCTCGCAAACTTGAGAGCTTTTTTTGAGGAAGTGAGAAAGATAATTGAAGTGGGCACAGTGGTTAGCACTGCTGCCTCACAGCGCCTGAGACCCGGGTTCAATTCCCGCCTCAGGCGACTGACTGTGTGGAGTTTGCAGGTTCTCCCCGTGTCTGCGTGGGTTTCCTCCGGGTGCTCCGTTTTCCTCCCACAGTCCAAAGATGTGCAGGCCAGGTGAATTGGCCATGCTAAATTGCCCATAGTGTTAGGTAAGGGGTAAATGTAGATGGAGGGGTATGGATGGGTTACGCTTCGGCGGGGCGGTGTGGACTTGTTGGGCCGAAGGGCCTGTTTCCACACTGTAATTAATCTAATCTAATCTAATCTAAAAAAAAGAAGGCAGGATGGTAGATGTTGTCAAACACATTACTAAAGTCCATTTGGACACAATCCCTCTTGGCAGGCTGATTCAAAAAGTCAAGTCACATGGGATCCGTGGTGAGCTGGTAAGATTGATACACAACTGGCTTAGTCATAGAAGGCAGAAAGTAGAAGTGGAATGTTGTTTTTCTGACTGTAGGTACAAGACCAGTGGTGGTTCATGGTTATTATGGATGACACAAAGAGTGGGGGAGCTGCTAATCATAGAGAGAATTGCCAGAGGATATAGCAGAAAATAGATAGGCAAGAGACTTGGATGGAGAAATGGCAGACTGAGATTAATCGAGGTTATACACATTTTGGAACCTCTAATGTAGGAGGGAAATATACAGAAAATGACCGAACACTTAGTAGCATCAACATATAGAGGGATCTTGGCAGACAGGACATTCCTGAAATTGGCATCACAAGTGGATAAGATGGTAAAGAAGGCATATGGCATGCTCACCTTCATTGGTCAGAGCATAGAGCATAAAAATTGGCAAGTCATGTTCAGCTGCATAGAACTTCAGTCAGGGCACATTTGGAATACCAAACTATCAGAAAGATGTGGATGCTTTGGAAAGGGTACAGAAAATGTTTACCAAGATGTTGACTGATTTGGAGGGTATTGGCTATGGGGAAAGATTGAACAAACTTGATTTGTTTTTGCTTGAAAGTCAGAGGATGAGGAGTGACCTGATAGAAGTTTGTAAAATTAGGAGAGTCATGAACAGAATGGATGTCCAGAATCTTTTTCCCAGGGTGGAAATGCCAATTTCTTGGAGACCTAGGTGCAAAATTAAATGGAGTAAGTTTAAATGAAATGTGAGAGACAAGTTTATTTTTCAAAAAAAGTAAATGACTAGAATGTGCTGCCAGAGGAGCTGGTAGAGGTAGATACACAAGCAACTTTTAAGAGACATCTGACAGATATATCAATATGCGGGCAACAAAGGGATATAAACTGTATGGAGGCCAAAGAGTCCTAGTTTAGAAAGGCATCATGTTTGACACAGATTTGGTGGGCTGAAGGGCCTGTTCTTGTGTTGTATTATTCTTTGTTCTCTTTTTGATAGGGTGAGTGCTGGTGATTGTCGCATAGATAAAGAATGTCAGAAATTGCATTGTGTAGGAGACCACATTCTTTGAGATAATTACTGAAGTTGAAGTTAGATTGATATAAGGAATACCAGAAAATGTGTTATTAAAAAACAAGTATCGTTGAGCAGCACAATATAATTTCTTTTGAATTTGGAAGAGGCAGAATTTGAGACTTGAGTTGCACTGGAAATATTCTAAGAAAATTCTGCCTGCAAACAAGTTTTGATTGTTTGACCTGCAGAGTATTAAAAGTATGTAGGTACCAATCTTAGCAGAAAATGAAAACCATCCTTATCCTGCAGACAGGAAACATCTCTCTTACTCAGTCTCTCCACATGGAGAAGACAGAAATCACAAGAAAGCATAAAATGAAAAAAAGAAAAGATGTAAATTCACCTTATCAATCACTAAATAAAGAAATGACTACTAACCTACCAGCAAAAGCATATAATTATTGTAAAACTCAAAAAGATGAGTAATGTCCTAGAGGAAACTTGAGAAAGCTGAGTGAGGTAGTTGGGGCGACCCCCGTATAAATATCTAGGTAAATTAGTCACTGTGTTTTCCTGCCCTGAACTTGAACTTTGTTGCTTTCTATCCAGCAGAATTCCACTGGCTGCCTACTGTTGACCTCTTCTATCATTTCTGACTTTGCCTGCATGTTTTTCCTAGCTGTTTTCCTCCTGTTGTTAGAGAAAATTATTCTCTCCTGCTGAACCCCATTTCCAGGAACATATCCAGGGGAGATACCTGTGAAATGAGACACAGCCTTTGACTGTCTATTATGACTGAAATACCATTTCCTTCTTTCTTCCTAAATCCAACATTTTCACCCAATATGTACAGAGCCCTCTTCTGAATACTTTTCTTGCATTGCCCTGTGCAATCTTGATCGCAAATTAGATACAGGAAAGCCTGGAATCAGGTAACATTGATATGGTTGTATAGGAAGCTACTGTCAGATAAGCTTAAAGTTTGTTTGTGCCTTCTCTTACACGCTGCTCCCTCCTGAAGAAATAAAACCTTAAAATGTATATATTAACAAAATGACCACATTTATTTTGTCCAAACACAGAGGCATAGAAATAAAGTATAACGTTCAAATTAAGAAGGGTTCTATCTGAGCAGGTTGGTTGAGGCAGCATGTAAACAAACTGGTTGTAAAACCCCAGATTCAATTATCAAGCCAACTTTAAATGATTGCAATAGGTGAAAGCAAGGATGCTTTAATTAAACTCAGTACCTTGAGCTGGGATGGGGAAAATCAACTTGCTCCTATTCATTTATCCAGTTTTACTGAGCTGAGCTGTTTTCCTGTTCTTCTTCCATTGCCAGTGGACTTTATGCTTACCATCTTCTACATGATTTCCCAACTAACAGGTAAAACCAATTTGCTCCCTCTTGCCCTCTGTAAATGTTCAACAAATGGAGTTTCACATGTCTCTTGCTCTTTTATGGGTAATATGCATTAATTTTCACCCTCTAGCTTTTTCTCTGCTGGATGAGACAACACACACAAAAAAGTTGAAAATGTGAGAGAAAATCAGATGACTTAATGACTCTCTCCATGTCTTGGAAATGAATATCCCACCTAAAACTGTTGGCCACTAAATTTTTTGGTTGGGCACTTTTTGGACTATTACCTCACAAGGTTGTTAAAAAAAACCCACGTCAAAAAATAAAACAAAGAACTCTGGATGCTGGGAGATCTAAAACAAATACTTAAATTGCTGGAGAAACTCTGGAGGTCTGGTATCTGTTTTCATCTATCTGCTCACCTCTCCCCTACCCAACTTATCCCACCTTCAGCATAAATATCATTTTTCCCTAAATTCAGTTCTGATGAAGAATAATAGAACTCAGTATGTTTTTCTGCTTTCTCACACAACTATTGGCAGACTTACTGAGTTTCTCTAGCAATTTATGTTTTTGATGCAGTTGGCCAAATGAAGTTACTTTGTGTTGCCTGTCATTTTCCATTATTCAGCACCTCTGTGCTCGCCTCATCTCCTCCTTTTTCCCTCTTCTCTAGTTCCTTTGCAGCAGCCAGAACCTATTGAAGGAACTACATCAGTGGAGGTAAACTCAGACATTGCATCTTTGCCAGGAAATAACGCAGAGACTGACACCCAGATTGGGTTAGGGATTGAGTAGATGAACGTGCACGTAATAACATGCCCAGAGATATATTTATGGGTTTCTTCCTTCAGATTCTTACCATATAAATGAGGGAAGCAAGTCATAGAGTCATAAAGATGTACAGCATGGAAACAGACTCTTTAGTCCAACCCGTCCATGCCAACCAGATTTCCCAACCCAATCTAGTCCCACCTGCCAGTACACGGCCCATATCCCTCCAAACCCTTCCTATTCATATACCCATCCAAATGCCTCTTAAATGTTGCAATTGTACCAGCCTCCACCAATTCCTCTGGCAGCTCATTCCATACCCATACCACCCTCTGCGTGAAACATTTGCCTCTTAGGTCTCTTTTATATCTTTCCCCTCTCACCCTAAATCTATGCCCTCTAGTTCTGGGCTCCCCGACCCCAGGGAAAAGACTTTGCCTATTTACCCTATCCATGCCCCTCATAATTTTGTAAACTTCTGTAAGGTCACCCCTCAGCTCCAGGGAAAACAGCCCAGCCTGTTCAGCCTCTTCCTATATCTCAAATCCTACAACCCTGGCAACATCCTGGTAAATCTTTTCTGAACCCTTTCAAGTTTCACAGCATCTTTCCGATAGAAAGGTGACCAGAATTGCACGCAATATTCCAGCAGTGGCATAACTAATGTCCTGTACAGCTGCAACATGACCTCCCAACTCCTGTACTCAATACTCTGACCAATAAAGGAAAGCATACCAAACACCTTCTTCACTATCCTAACTAACTGCGACCCCACTTTCAAGGAGCTATGAACCTGCACTTCAAGGTCTCTTTGTTCAGCAATATTCCCTTGGACCTTACCATTAAGTGTATTAGTCCTGCTAAGATTTGCTTTCCCAAAATGTAGTACCTAGCTTTTATCTGAATTAAACTCCATCTGCGACTTCTCAACCCATTGGCCCATCTGGTCAAGATTCTATTGTAATCTGAAGTAACCCTCTTCGCTGTCCACTACACGTCCAATTTACTAACTTACTCACTGTACCTCTTATGCTCACATCCAAATCATTTACGTAAATGACAAAAAGTAGAGGACACAGCACCGATCCTTGTGGCACTCCACTGGTCACAGGCCTCCAGTCTAAAAAACAACTCTCCACCATTACCCAAGTGGTGAAGATTACACAAAGAGTCAGCAGACAGATGTAGAGGCTTAATCGAATGGGCAAAAAACCTGGCAGGGTGAATGCAATGTGGACAAATGGGAGATCATACACTGTCGGAAGAATAGTTCTTCTGAATATTACTTAAATAGAGAAAAGCAGCATAAAACTGTGTCACAAAGACAAAATGCAAGCATTCAAGTTCAGTGTAATAAGGGAGACAGTTGGAATGTTGACCTTTATTTCAAAGAGAAAGGAACACACAAAAAAGGGAGGTTTTGCAAAATCGATAAAAGCCACTAGTGAGAGCACAGCTGGAATATCGTGACAGTTTTAAGACCCTTATCTAAGGACAGCTATACTGACAATGCAGGCAGGCTGAAAAGGGTAGACTAGGCTGACTCATCAGAATACAGAAAAATGAGAGGCAAGCTTTTGAAACTAACAAGAATCTTAGGGTACTGAACAGGGTAGTAATAAAAATATCATTGCCCCTTGTGGGGGAATCTAAAACCAGAGGGCATAATCTCAGAATAGTCATTTAAGGCAGCGATGAGTTAATATTTTTTTCTCTCAGTCAATAGTAAATCAATATAATTCTTCACCACAGAGGGCTTCCAGGCTGGGTCATTAAGTATGCTCCTATGTCTTATTGTCTTATAAGGATATGATGATTAGTATTCTTTGGGAGATTCCAATCACGCTGAATGATTATAATGACGAGAAGGAACTTGAGTTGAGTTTAAAGTGTTTTTACCAGCCCCATCACAGAGAAAACTCACACTAGTGAGTACCATTGTCTAATTTATGGTTTTAATTTGATTTATTACTGTCACATTTACTGAGGTACAGTGAAGAGAATGTTGTCCTAGGTGCTTTACAGGCAGGCCATACGATACACCTGAATCAGCGTTACACAAGAAATTGCAGGATTCAGGGTTACAGATGCTGAGAAGGTACAAGGAGTGATCAATATTAACTGAACTGGATGTTTTTCATTCACACAGACTTTTATCATGGCTGGCTAGACTTTCAGTCTTTGTCCTTCCCTCGTGGAATCTTTGAATCAGTAGTGATGGTGACAATAGAAAATGATCAACTTTCAGAGGTAGGCATTATGGAGAAGCTGATCATTACTGAAACTGCTCAAATTTCTGCAAGTAGCAGCCATTGTATGACACTAGCTTTACACAGATGATGAAGGTAATATCCAAAATCAATACCTATGTCTTTAGGTGTTGCTCTCTTGTTCGGTTCATCATAATATTTTAACACCCAACAATGCACCATTAATAAACTTCAAATGGGATTAAAATTGAATAGTTTCTACAAATGTCAGATGATCCACTTAGTTAGATTTGGTGAAGTAGGTTACAATTACCCTGTTAATGTCAACTGTTCAGGCATTTACAGAATTGCATTCTTTGTTATGTTATAGTTACAACTTGCATCATAAATACGGTAGCACACTAAAAATCCTTGGTTAGATCAAAAGTGGTATACAATATTCATAATTGTGATTTGGGAAAAGAACAATGATTTGACCATTGAATTCTTGATTCTAAGGAATTGGAACAACTTGTATTATAAAATCAAATGAGGAAACATAACATTTCAGGACGCATAGGTGTGTACTAGCAATGTCAAGGCTCAAAAGGCTATGGGCTAAGTGTTGAAAAACAGGATTAGAATAGTTATAGACACAGAGATGTACAGCGCAGAAACAGACCCTTCAGTCCAACTCGTCCGTGCTGACCAGTTATCCTAAATTAATCTAATTCCATTTGCCAGCATTTGTCCCATATCCCTCTAAACACTTCCTATTCATATATCCATCTACATGCCTTTTAAATGTTGTACCAGCCTCCACCACTTCCTCTGGTCGCACATTCCACACACTGCACGAAAAATTGCTCCTTAGGTCTCTTTTAAATCTTTTCCCTCTCACCTTAAACCTATGCCCTCTCATTTTTTTTTACTCCACTACCCCAGGGAAAAGACCTTGTCTATTTATTCTACCCATATCTCTCATAATATTATAAACCTCTATGTGATGGTGACAATAGAAAATGTTCAGCTTTCAGAGGTAGGCATTACGGATAAGCAGATCATTCCTGAAACTGCTCAAATTTCTGCAATTGTAGCCATTGTATGTAGCAGCCATTGTATGACACCAGATTTACACAGATGATAAAGGTGATATCCAAAATCAATATCTTTGTCTTTAGCTGTTGCTCTCTTGTCCGGTTCGTCATAATATCTTATCACCCAATGATGCACTATTAACAAACTTCAAATGGGATTAAAATTGAACAGTTTCTACAAATGTCAGATGATCGATTTAGTTAGATTTTGTTAAATAGGTTACAATTATCCTGTTAAAAGACAACTGTTCAGCCATTTAAAATCACCCCTCAACCTGTAATGGTCCAGGGAAAATAGCCCCAGTCTATTCAGCCTTTCCTTATAGCTCAAACACTCCAACCCAGCCAACATCCTTGTAAAACTTTCAACCCATTCAAGTTTCACACCATATTTTCTATAGCAGGGTGACCAGAATTACAGTGTTCCAAAAGTAGCCTAACCAATGTCCCGTACAGCTGCAACATAACTTCCCAATTCCTGTACTTAATGCCCTGACCAATAAAAGAAAGCATTCCAAACACCTTCTTCACATATCCTATTCACTTGTGATTCAATTTTCAAGCAATTATAAACCTGCAGCCCAAGGTATTTTAGTTCAGTAACACTCCCCAGCACCTTACCATTAAGTATATAAATTGTGCCCTGATTTGCCTTTCCAAACTGCAGCACCTCACACTTACCTAAATTAAACTCCATCTGCCACGCTTTGGCACATTGGCCCATCTGATCATGATCCTGTTGTACTCTGAAGTAACCTTCTTTACTTACCATTACACCTCCAATTTTGGGGTCATCTGCAAACTTCTAACTGCATTTCCCATGTTCACATCCAAATTATTTACAGAGGAACCTCGACTGTCCAAAGGACATGGGTTGACAGTATTTTGTTTGGATAGTCCAATTCCGGATAATCGAATGCTGGATAACAGTTTAGCCGAGCGTTGTGACCTTGCCATCTTGCTGGATAATCCGATATTCAAATAATCGAATGCTGGATAATCAAGGTTCCTCAATAAATAAAGAACAAAAACAGTGGACCCAGCACCGATCCTTGTAGTGCACCACTGGTCATAGGCCTCCAGTCTGAAAAGCAACCCTCCACCACCACCATCTGTCTTGTAACTTAGAGCCAGTTCTAAATCTAAATGACTTGTTCTCCCTCTATTCCATGTGATTTAATCTTGCTAACCAGTGTACAATGAGGAATCTTTTCGAACATCTTTCTGAAATCCTTATAGATCATGTCTACTATTGCCCTCATCAATCCCTTCATTACTTCTTCAAAAAACTTAATCAAGTTAGTGATTTCTTATACACAAAACTATGTTGATTATCAGTCCTTGCCTTACCAAATACATAAATCCTCTCCCTCAGGATTCTCTCCAACAACCTGTCGCCACCAATGTCAGGCTTACTGGTCTCTAGTTCCCTAGCTTTCTTTACTACTTTTCTTAAATAGTGGCACCAGGTTAATCACCCCAGTCTTCTGGCACCTCACCTGTAGCTATTGAAGATACAAATATCTCAGCAAGTGGCCCAGCAATCATTTCCCTAGCTTCCCACAGAGTTCCAGGGTACACATGACCAGGTCCTGGGGATTTGTCCACCTTTCATGTGCTTTAAGCCATCCAGTGCCTCCTCCTCTGTGATATGGATATTTTTCAAGATGTCATTAACTATTTCCCCACATTCTATATCTTCCATATCATCCTCCACAGTAAACACGAATTCAAAATACTCACTTAGTATCTCCCCATCTCCTCTGCTTCCACACATTGGAAAAGCCTTCCTGATCTTTAAGGAGCCCTATTGTCTCCCGAGTTATCCTTTTGTCCTTAATATATTTTTGGAATCACTTTGGATTCTCCTTAACCCTATTTGCCAAAGCTATCTCATGTCTCCTTTTTGCACTCCTGATTTCCCTCTTAAGTGTACTCCTACTGCCTTTACACTTCAGTACTCTAAAGGGATTCTACAAATATATTAAGGACAGAAGTATAATTAGGGCATGAATAAGGTTCCTTTAAGATCAGGGAGGCTGCCTATGTGTGGAACCACAGGGGATGGCAGAGACACTAAACAAGTATTTTGCATTCGGATGTTATTTTTAACTGGCACAGACGCAATGGGTCAAAAGGCATTTTTCTGTGCTTAGATCACTATAACTATATAAGACAAACAGCTTTGCTTATCCTTGACCAAATGATAACAAGCCAAAAGTCTTAATAAACTAAACTGAGAAATCAAGAAACAAGAGCCTAGAACGGCACGGTGGCACAGTGGTTAGCACTGCTGCCTCACAGCGCCAGAGACCCGGGTTCAGTTCCCGCCTCAGGCGACTGACTGTGTGGAGTTTGCACGTTCTCCCTGTGTCTGCGTGGGTTTCCTCTGGGTGCTCTGGTTTCCTCCCACAGTCCAAAGATGTGCAGGTCAGGTGAATTGGCCATGCTAAATTGCCCGTAGTGTTAGATAATGGGTAAATGTAGGGGTATGGGTGGGTTGCGCTTCGGCGGGGCGGTGTGGACTTGTTGGGCCAAAGGGCCTGTTTCCACACTGTAAGTAATCTAATCTAATCTAAACTTATGGAATGGCGATGGCTGACATGATAAAACTAGTCCCCTTGAATCATCCTGGATTGGACTACAAAATTGCACCAGCCATAAAAGACCAGTTGGTTAGGGCTGGAACACAAGTTTTCTGAGTCTGTAGATGGGAATAAGTTTGGAATGGGACTGAGGGGTGAATGTAAATTGCCTGCAATTTATAACGTGGAAAGGTCCTGTATCTCCCAGCTAATGTTCAGCTATCTTACATCATTTCCAGAAGAAGGCTTCAAGCAGTCTATTTAAATGTACAGGCCATTCTCCTTAAACACGCGTTTCATCAACAAGCTTGGTGAATTGGGGAATGACTTTTCTATAATGCGAACTCCATTGGCTATTATGCGATTCCATCCTGGCACTAGGTATCGCGGTGTGGGGAGGACTGGACTCCACATCTACATCATGTGCTCAGACAGCTCACATGTTTTCTCGTGAAGAACATCATGAAAGATACAGTGCTGTACTCAGTAGCTTAAAGTTCTGTTTTTTTTCCCAAATCGTGCTATGTTTTCCAGCATTCAGGTGAAATAATAATTGCAGGTGGTGACCATAAAAGAAAGGCAATAGCACTTCAACAGAAGCTGGATGTTATAAAGCATTTTGAGCCTAATGAAAGAGCATGTGATATTATTTGTGCAACAGGAATAAAGGAGTCTACTCTACACACCATTAGAGACAACGCAGAAAGAATTAAAGCAAATTGCATTGCTAGAACAAGTTTGAGTGCAAGCAAGTCAATGAGAGCATGAAGAAAAGAACTTGAGGATGTGGAGCAACTTTTAAGTGTACAGATAAAGATTAATCAAAAAAGTGATGTGGGCCACCTTACCATAAAACAGAAACCTTATCAATTTACAAGGAACTAAGGAAAAAAAGCTGAAAATCCTGCAGATGTGCCTGCCTTCAGTGCACATAGCGGGTGGTTTGCTGTATTTAACTGCCGCTAAGTTTTCATTATGTAGCAAAGCTGCCAGTGCAGATGTGGAACATGCACTGTCACTTACTTCTATGGTAAAAACATTGAGGAAGAAGGCTACACCTGAGACCAAACCTTTAATTTGGACAAGACAGGTTTATATTGGAAGCATATATCATCTAGAAGCTAAGAATTTCTAAGAATAAAGCACACATTCCAGGTATTAAGGTTGCAAAGGATCATATGACTGTGTTGTTGGGCGGCAATGCCAGTGGGGACTTAAAGCTTAAGCCTGTGTTAGTGTATCACACGGCCAACCCGTGGGCCTTGAAACTAAGTCCACTCTAGGTGTTTATTTCAGGTCAAGCAAAAAGAGATTGATAATGGGACAGGTTTTTTTCTGACCTTACATTGAAGTTTTCAAGGATAGAGTCATAGAGATGTACAGCATGGAAACAGACCCTTCGGTCCAACCCATCCATGCCAACCAGATATCCCGACCCAATCTAGTCCCACCTGTCAGCACATGGCCCATATCCCTCCAAACCCTTCCTATTCATATACCCATCAAAATGCCTCTTAAATGTTGCAATTGTACCAGCCTCCACCACTTCCTCTGGCAACTCATTCCATACCTGTACCACCCTCTGCATGAAAAGATTGCCCCATAGGTCTCTTTTATATCTTTCACCTCTCACCTTAAACCTATGCCCTCTAGTTCTGGACTCTCCAGCCCCAGGGAAAAGACTTTGCCTATTTACCCTATCCATGCCCCTCATAATTTTGTAAACCTCTATAAGGTCATCCCTCAGCCTCTGACGCTCCAAGGAAAACAGCCCCAGCCTGTTCATCCTCTCCCTATAGCTCAAATCCTCCAACCCTGGCAACATCCTTATAAATCTTTTCTGAACCCTTTCAAGTTTCATAACATCTTTACATTAGGAAGGAGACCAGAATTGCACGCAATATTCCAACAATGGCCTAACCAATGTCCTGTACAGCCGCAACATGACCTCCCAACTCCTGTACTCGATACTCTGACCAATAAAGGAAAACATACCAAACGCCTTCTTCACTATCCTATCTACATGTGACTCCACTTTCAAGGAACTATGAACCTGCACTCCAAGGTCTCTTTGTTCAGCAACACTCCCTAGACCTTACCATTAAGTGTAGAAGGCCTGCGAAGATTTGCTTTCCCAAAATCCAGCACCTCACATTTATCTGAATTAAACTCCATCTGCCACTTCTCAGCCCATTGGCCCATCTGGTCAAGGTCCTGTTGTAAGCTGAGGTAACCCTCTTCGCTGTCCACTACACCTCCAATTTTGGTGTCATCTGCAAACTTACTAACTGTACTCTTATGCTCGCATCCTAATAATTTATGTAAATGACAAAAAGGAGAGGACCAGCACCGATCCTTGTGGCACTCCACTGGTCATAGGCCTCCAGTCTGAAAAACAACCCTTCTCACCACCCCCTGTCTTCTACCTTTGAGCCAGTTCTGTATCCAAATGGCTAATTCTCCCTGTATTCCATGAGATCTAACCTTGCTAATCAGTCTCCCATGGGGAACCTTGTCGAACGCCTTACTGAAGTCCATATGAATCATATCTATCGCTCTGCCCTCATCAATCCTCTTTGTTACTTCTTCAAAATGCTCAATCAAGTTTGTGAGACATGATTTCCCACACACAAAGCCATGTTGACTATCCGTAATCAGCCCTTGCCTTTCCAAATACATGTACATCCTGTCCCTCAGGATTCCCTCCAACAACCTGCCCACCACCGAGGTCAGGCTCACTGGTCTGTAGTTCCCTGGCTTGTCTTTACCGCCCTTCTTAAACAGTGGCACCACATTAGCCAACCTCCAGTCTTCCAGCACCTCACCTGTGACTATTGATGATACAAATATCTCAGCAAGAGGCCCAGCAATCATTATCTAACTTCCCACAGAGTTCTAGGGTACACCTGATCAGGTCTTGGGGATTTAACCACCTTTCCCCATTTCAAGCCATCCAGCACTTCCTCCTCTGTAATATGGACATTTTGTAAGATGTCACCATCTGTTCCCCTACAGTCTATATCTTCCATATCCTTTTCCACAGTAAATACTGATGCAAAATATTCATTTAGTACCTCCCCCATTTTCTGTGGCTCCACACAAAGGCCACCTTGCTGATCTTTGAGGGGCCTATTCTCTGCCTAGTTACTCTTTTGTCCTTAAATGTATTTGTAAAAACTCTTTGGATTGTCCTTAATTCTATTTGCCAAAGCTATCTCATGTCCCCTTTTTGCCCTCCTGATTTCCCTCTTAAGTATACTCCTACTTCTTTTATACTCTTCTAAGAATTCACTTGATCTATCCTGTCTATACCTTACATATGCTTCCTTCTTTTTCTTAACCAAACCCTCAATTTCTTTAGCCATCCAACATTCCCTATACCTACCAGCCTTTCCTTTCACCCTAACAGGAATATACTTTCTCTGGATTCTTGTTATGTTTATTAGAAATTACTGCAGGAGAAAAAAAATTGGATTTCCAGATTCTTCTCATTCTGGACAATGCACCAAGCCATCCTTCCATCATTGTTGAGCTTTCTGAAAACAGCAAAGAGCTATTTCTACCTCCGTACATAACCTCTCTCATTCAGCCCATGGACCAGGGTGTAATAGCAGCTTATAAAGCTTAGTACTTAAGGCGCACATTTAAGAAGCTGATTGCAGCTACTGAAGGGGATAATGAGGACAGTATTCTTAAATTTTGGAAATGCTTAAACATTAAGAATGCTATTGACGTCATTGTGGAGACCCGACGTCATGTCAGCAACTTGAAGATAGTGAGCACAGTTGATGCTGGAATGTCAGAGTTGATAAAATGTGGAGCTGGGTAAAGCACAGTAGGTCAAGCAGCATCAGAAAAGGAGGTGAGTCAACATTTCAGGTGGGACCCTTCATAGGACTTCCTGATGAAGGGTCCTGCCCAAAATGTCTACTTTTGATGTTGCTTAAGCTGTTGTGCTTTTTCCAGCTCCACATTTTATTGACACTGCCATTATGTCGGTAAGTTCTACTTGTATGCAGTTTGGCAGAAGTTGCTCGCAGATTTTCTTCATGATTTTAAAGACGTTGAATGAGAATGTTGAGGAACTGCTTAAGTCCCATTGTGAAGAACTCTCCACAGCTGATTGATAACAACTTGCTGCTGTGTGTGTGTGTGTGTGTTGGGGGGGGAGGTGGTGGGAATGAAACTTGAGATGAAGATGATGAAGTCCAATATACAACATCATGAGGACTTTCTACTTCTCTATTGTCTTCTATCCTGAGGGAAGTTGAGAAACAGGAGCAGCTGTTAGAAGACAATGCATGCAATGCAGAACACGGCAGGAGAGCAGTTCGTGGCATAAAGTCTTATTTGGCACCCTGTGAAAAGCTTCTTCATGAAAGAAGAAAGATGGCACAGCAGTCAAAACCTGGATGCCTTTTTTAAGCCAACCCCAAAGAAACAGTAAGGACAATGAACCACCATTTCTGAACTAAATATTTTCTTTTGTCCTAATCCTGAACCTGAAAGTAATTATGATGCTGATGATGACCTTCAACACCTGTCTGAGTACAACACTAACTCAGCAAATTCAGAAACCCCTTAAAGTGTTAAATTTGTTGTATTATTTAATTAAAATATATGCCTTCGACATTTACTTAGACTGTACTATTATTTGTGTTAGGTTAACTACTATTTTTGTCATGATTTTTATCAATATTTTTGGTGGTTTGCCCAAACCCTGTTTTCCCATAGGTGCCATTATTTCTATTCCATGATTTTCAGTAAGACAAATTTGCATGGGAATGCAACAACAGTGTTATAGCAGTACAGCCTGTAACTGGTTTGGTCACTGGGCCAAAACTGACCAAAGTATGTGTAGCCCTTGAGAATGGAATAGAGACCTGAACGGAGCATAAAATCCAATAGTGATATACGCAATAGACAAATTGCCAGTTTTAAACCTGCACTCTGAATAAATATAGCTATTTAGCATATCATGCTCTTCCAGTGTGAGAGGCACGCATTTAACTCTTACAACAGTGAACCTTTCAACAGCCATTTTATAATGGAAAAAACAGTCCTAATCGATCAAACTTCTAAAATTATTAGCTTTTCAATGAAATTGTGAAGCACTTGTTAAAAATAATTTAACACTTTTTTTCAAGGAAATGTCTCATGTTTAGCTATTATGATCCTAACCACTGGCAATAATAGACAAATCAGATCCCAGAACATAATCTGGCTTCATAGACCAAAGGTTTAATTTTTGTACTTCGGTTGCCAATGTGCCACTGAACTTTTAACAAAATAACAAGTTTACTACTCAAAAGAAAAATAATACAAACTTTATATCTAGCAATTTAGGAAGATCTTAACAAATAGAAAATCAAAAATTGCACTCTGATCCTTTAACGTCATTCAATCACAGTGAACAATACTCCTATAATTTGTTACCCAAATGTCTCTTTCCAGCTGTTTTGCTTGGATTGCTAATCTATTTTAAGACCTCTCTCCAGCTCTGAACATCTGAAATCTTAATTCCGGTTTAGATGGCTATGATTCTTCTTTTTAATTCTGACAGCCTGGAGGTTTTCACCAACTGTCACAGCCTGAAGATTTTACAAACCAAGTTCTCACAGTCTGTAGAGTTCTATAAACAAAATAAAAACCATCCTTTTGTTCAGACTTCTCTCCTTCTAAATTGAATTTACCAATGATCACCAGCTAACACTGTTTCTGTCTCATTAATCTCAGTTTTGTAAACATTCAGCAATTAACTCCCCAGGTAGTTGATCAAGTCATTTAACTTCAATCACAAGCTTTCTTGGAAGAAGTAGCTTCAGTTCACTGCTCAAAATAGCTTTCTTACCTTGGCTGTAAAATAAAAGACAAATCACCTTCACAGAACTGGAAACTAAAAGCTGTTTTTCTTTCAGTTCTGAGTCAATGTTCCGAAATAATACCACAATAGTAAAAACATACACCACACAGCATTGCCATTAGACTGAACAATATGACGTAACTGAGATATATTCAGCTCCAGAATCCTACTGCAGGTCTCTGTATCAACACTGCTCAAAAGATCAAGAAAGAAACATAAGGATCTATTTCCAATAAAACAGGCAGAACACATCTAAATATTTTTCATAATCTAAAAAGTAAATTACACATTAGTGGAAGAAAACATCATGTGATAATAAAGAAAATTATAGATTAGATAGCACTAAGTTAAATGAATACATTGAACCAATGTCTGGAGTTGGCAAACAAAAACATGAAATTCAGACTGATAGGCCAGATTTTGTTCTGAAGACTGATTGAAGTTCATCACAAACTTAACTTGCCACAGGAAATTGACTTGACATTTCCAGTTTAATTACTCACTTAACCGTTCGATAGATGTTACTTAGAATCAATTAATTTTTGTCATTGAAAGTTAACCATTACAATTGTGGAGCCTCATTCCTTCTGGTACTAACTGGAGATGATTTTTAAATGTTTAAATTTAATTTGCTGTCTTTTTCTCATCTTTCCTTTTTGTTGCTGTATTCTCACTTGTGATTTGTAATCACAAAACAAGATCCTCGGTCACTATTCAGAAAGTCTGTTTACACTTCAGCTTTTAACATACTTTAATGGAATCACATCACTTACTGTTTCTTTCTGCAACGCATGTAGATTTTTTGAGATATCCATATATTTCTCTGAAGATGTGGTAGATGCCAATATTCTTACATCACTATTTTCATGCTGGATACAAAATTTAATTACTGTTTCCAGAATTTCAGTCAGCTGAACTTGAATGAACGTTAATGTTTTGAGATAAAACAAAGAACTGAAACAGGGGTCACTAGATTCAAAATTTTAACTCTGTTTTCTCTCCCCAGATGCTGTCCAGACATATTGAGTTTTGCAGCAATTTTTGAATTACTATTTTGAGACTGTATAGTGCAACATTAAGATAAGTTAACAAATATTGCCGTTGCATTGTTTGTTCCTGCCATGCATTTCACATGAGAAATATCTTTAACAGCTAAACAAAATGGGTGGAATTTTCTAATATTCTCACCTGGCATTTGAACATCTCATCTACTAGTCCTACAATTATCAAAATTTCTTTATCATTTCCTGAGATGGGACAAAGGCAGAATCAGCCTTTGTTCCTGATTCATACTGAGCGGTTCGACTGTTTAGGGTCACTCACTGTAGGTCAGGAGTCAGTGCTGTCAGAGACTATTTTCCTGAAAGGACTTTAGTGAATGAGAAGGGCTTACATATCAATCAGTGATAGCTTCATCACAACTATTATCTCTAAGTTCCAGATTTGACTTTAGTTTAAACACTACCAACTGCCAAAGTAAGATTTGAATTCACATTCCCATAGCATTATCCCGGGCTTCTGGGTTGCTAGTCTACTGATGTTACCATTCATTTAACATCTTTCTTAATTGTCTCACTGCCTGCACACAAATTTCTTCAACAATCCTGCACTTGCCATTTCTGCACACATTCCCATCTCTTGATGCCTACCATCATTGGTTCAGTTCTATTCCTGTTACTTCCTTTTCTGTAACACTAACTTCATAACCCACCATGATTTCAGATCACACCATTAGCAGTTGCAACCTGCATCTCTCGGGCACACAGATCGGAAGGGTTGTTTCAAGTTCTTGTCATAAATGTTTGTTTGTTATCTTTAAACATACGCTGTGTGCAACGTTCCCTGTAAGATGCAGAGTCACGTATAACAAACCTGAAGATCCCCCACAAAAGCCATCCATAAAACTCCGTGGAAAATAAAGAATTAAAGTTGCCACATATCTGATTAAATTTGCCTACACACTCAAAACAGGAGTAAGAGGAGCAGTGGCTTTTTATGCAACTTAACAATTCGTAAAGGTGAGTTTTCGCTTTTCCTTCATTTGGGCTTGTGATAAAAAGTAAGCAGTCCGAAATTTTGATTATATACTGGACATTAACTAAGCCTATCAGTAACTGGAGACTGGATCTACTGAGAACCAATTCCAATTGAAAAGTTCAAGGAGAGAAGAGTATGAATTTTCAGTTTGTATGCTAAGGCAAGACGAATCATAGAGTCGTTGAGATCTCCAGCACAGAAAAAGGCCCTTCGACTCATTGCATCTGCACATCACAAACAATCACTGAACTTTTCCAATTATATTTTCTCGCAGTTGAATGCCTTGACATCACAAGCGTACATCGATATACTTATCGAAAACTTCCAAGCTATCACTTCCATGACTCGGATTTGAGCTGAGGATGCAGTGGCAGCAACACAAAGGACTAACCACTACATATTCACACCACCTCACATCAGCCCCAGTTAGGCAAAGGTGAAGTTACCATAGTCACAGAGGACCATTGGGCTGCTCTTTCTTTCGAGAAAAATGATTGGTGGCTATGTAACCTGAAGACTACCATAATTCAAACAATGGATGAGGTCAAGAAGGTGGGACATCAGCCAGTATGTGAATTGACCCTGTACTGTTGATGTCACTCTGCATCACAAACCATTCATTCAATTGAGCGAAGTGACCGCTATAGTATGTGACCTGAAAAAATTCACTGCTAAATTCCAGAATCTAATCGGGGGTCTTTCGATTTTTAGCCTAATGCTCTCCCAACTGAGATGTTTTGGCACACTTTTTGGGGCATCCCGGGGTATTCCAGCCAATGGTTATAGCTTCACAAGAATGCACAACAGTTGGGAGAATTTCCCCAAAACTTTAGCAGGCAAAGGTGATCAATGCTGGAGGACTCTCCTTACCATCTAAGTATCATGCCAAGTGACGTGGATGACTATGTCCTTGCTAAATTTCCAATCAAATGAACAATGGATCACTTCATTGATGGAGGTCTCATTAAACCAATCTTTCACATTGTCTAGCTACTTCTTTGACTGTCAGCCTCTTTATTCTGGTAATCCTGTCGGCACCAATTAGGCTCCTGCACCTCTGCACAGATAGACTGTCTAGAGAACACCATTCAGCTCCTGACATTATCTAAAATCCCCTTGGTCTTGCAGTTTCACTCTGTACCCCTTACATATTTCTTATAGTAAATGGGAGAATATTTCAATCAATTCAACAATTGAAAGAAGCACAGTAATTTCCAAAGTCAAAGATAGTGATGAAACATGAAAAAAAAGCATTGGATAAGCCAGAAGTGTTTCGACAATAATGAGCAACGTTGTAAGAAATGCTGGGTTGAATGTCAAAACAAGGAGCTGTGTTATAAAACATTAGGTCTGGTCAGCAATGAATTATGAATGTGAAATTTACTGGAGGAAACAATAAGAAAAAAAAAGCAACTAGTTTGAAACATGCTGTTTATGAAGCATCCTAATCAGTAAGCTGATTGAATCAAATAATCTAAATTTGAGCTGAATGAAGCCTGGAGGATTACTGCTCATTATTAGACAAATAGTTGATTTAGGAGCTCTGGAATACTTATAATTGTCTACTTGCTTTGGCCTGGACAAACCTCAGAGTCCCTGTTACTTTGGTGCAAAAGCTCTTGCCACATGAATGTCACATAATTGGCAAGTCATTTCTCATCCATAGCACCCATAGATCTGCTGTGCCTCAATTTCAACTGCACAATATCCTGATCAGAAAATCAGGCCCCAAAATATTTGCAACATCTTAGGAAATCCCATGTGGCCTTCTATTCTTCACTTTGAGTAAACGCTCTTTAAAAAATGATGAAAGCTCAGCAATTATCACATGTAAGCAAACAAAAAGAAGTCCCATCACCCAAATATAAACAGAATATTTCACAAATACCAATCGGCTGATTAAATACTTTCAAAGCAGATTGAAAAGACAGCGAGAAAGTAATGTCCCAATAATCCAGTGGCAAATTTAATTAGGTAAGAGACTCCTGGAGGAAGAACGCCTCATCTTCCGCCCCGGAACACTTCAACTCCAGGGCATCAATGTAGACTTCATCAGTTTCCTCATTTTGCCTCCCTCCACCTTACCCCAGCTCCAACCTTCCATCTCAGCAACATCCTCATGATCTGTCCTACCTGCCAATTTTCCTTCCCACCTCTCCGCTCCACCCTTCTCTCTGATCTATCACCTTCATCCCCACGTCCATCCAACTATTGTACTCTTGGCTACCTTCTCCCCAGCCCCACTCCCCCTCCCATCTCTCCACCCCAGAGACTCCCTGCCTTCATTCCTGATGAAGAGCATTTGCCCAAAACGTTGATTTTCCTGCTCCTCAGATTCTGCCTGACCTGTTATGCTTTTTCAGGACCACTTTAATCTAGACTCAGATTTCCAGCATCTGCAGTCCTCACTTTTGTCTAATCAAAAGTGTACAAGCATTTAGTTCAGGAATATCTCCCTTTCCTCACAAGGAACTGTCAGAAATCTAGACGTGGAGGAGATTGGAAAATAAGCGAGTTTTATGTTTGATAAATCATAGACCATGACAAGACAATATCATCAATAACTCATATTTCTATAATGCCTCTAACATAATAAAATGTCCCCAGGCAATTCACAAGAACATTATAAAAAAGAATTATGACACAGCCATAAATTAGGCAAAGTTAAAAATCACACAACACCAGGTTATAGTCCAAAAATTTTAATTGGAAGCACACTAGCTTTCGGTGCAATGCTCCTTCATCAGGTGATAGTGGAGGGCTCAATCTTAACACAGAATTTATAGCAAAAATTTACAATGTAATGTAATTGAAATTATACATTGAAAAATTGACTATCTGTTAAGCCTTTCAATGTATAATTTCAGTTACATCACACTGTAAATTTTTGCTATAAATTCTGTGTTAGGATTGAGCCCTCCACTATCACCTGATGAAGGAGCATCGCACCGAAAGCTAGTGTGCTTCCAATTAAACCTGTTGGACTATAACCTGGTGTTATGTGATTTTTAACTTTGTGCATCCCAGTCCAACACCGGCATGTCCAAATCATAAATTAGGCAGAATGCCAAAAGATTAATCGAAGGTGAGACAGAGATGCTTTGAGAAGGGAGTCTAATATTAGAGTGTTTAAAATCGGGGTTCATAGATATCAAAGAGGCTTGAAGAAACTATAGCTTGAGACCAAGGAGAGATTTGATAACAGGACACAAAACTTAAGAGCAAGGCATGACTTACACAGGTGCTATTGGTAGATTGATGAGCATAGAGGAGATCACAGATTGAGGCTTGCTGCAAGCTAGGACACAGGCTAAGTGTTAAAGATCACAAAAGTTTATGTAAGGTAGAATGTGGTAGGTCAGCTGGAAATGCAGTAAAATGCAGAGGGCAGCACGGTGGCTCAGTGGTTAGCACTGCAGCCTCACAGCACCAAGGACCCAAGTTCAATTCCAGCCTTGAGTAACTGTGCAAACTCGACACAAACATTCTCCTTGTGTCCGCGTGGGTTTCCTCCGGGTGCTCCTGTTTCCTCCCACAGTCCAAGGATGTGCAGGTCAGGTGGTTTAGCTATGCTAAATTGCCCATAGTGTTAGTTGCATTCGTCAGAGGGAAATGGGTCTGGGTGGGTTACTCTTTGGAGGATCGGTGTGGACTTGTTGGGCTGAAGGGCCTGTTTCCAAACTGTAGGTAATCTAATCTAAACTGCATTAAATGTTTACAGGGTGTCACCACTCATTGGGGAGCACACTGGTAATCAAGACACACTATTGTCAATGTTGTCACAAAAGTTAAAGAGTTTAAAAGAAATATGCAACATACCCGATTGTCAGACTAGATCAATAGAAAATAAAACAAAGTTTTTCTTCTGTCCTGTCCTATTGTCTATTACCTCCTTGCTTACCTACCTCCTTCATATTTCTCTATCTCTGGGCTCTCTGTCTTCACTCATGCACTTGACCACCCCCACTCCTTATTGCCCCACCTTGGCTTCAGCACACGTATCAATTCTTCCTAGCTGCTAATAATTCTGTTGAAGAGGCACTGGATTTGAAATGTTAATTCTGTTTTCTACCTATGGATACTGTCAGACCTGCTGAGATTATCCAGCAATTACTGTTTTGTTTCAGGCTCAATAGAAAGCATCAGCCAGGTTTCTGTATTTAATAAGAATTTATTTATTTCAGATAACTAAATTCTACCTACAGGAAAATAATTAAACTAAATGAGGTAAAACCTGCAAATTGAATCTATAATTGCTTATAACCTTGCCCATATACACACAGGCAGACAACCGTAAATAAAGGGAGAAAATATATACACGGGTCAAGGGAAAATGAGTAAAACATTCCGTAGTCTTTGGGTTGGATGATACAAAGATTTGTTGGGTTGGATGATACGAAGGTTCATTATCAAAGTTTCTATTTCCAAAAGTTTCCATTGGATTTCAAGTGGAACAAGATAGCTAGTTCACATTTGACTTATCTCATTCACAGTTACAACTCGCAGCATCTGATGAAGGAAAGATAAGCTGGGTATTTTTGGGTTCAAAATGGTTTACTGCAGAGAGCTGAGAGTGAGAGCTTTCTTATCAGTCTGCTGAATACTTGCAGGCTTCTCCACTCTGACTAAATTATAGAATTGTTGAAGTCTACAGTGCAGGTGACCATTCACCCATTATTTATGTACCGCCTCCTAAAATGCTACCCAGCTGGTCCCATTCTCCAGCCGCATCTCCATAAACCTCTAAATTAATCACATTCAAGTCTCTTTTGAAACCTTGGATGAGATCACTCTTGACCATTCTCCAAAGCATTGCATTCCAAATCCTAAGAAATCTGAGCAAAAAAAGATTTATTCTCATCTCACAACTAGTTCTCTTGCTGACAGTTTTGAAATTATAACCCCTAGTTACTGACATGCCCTGTCAAAATTGTTCATAATTTTAAACACTTCAATAAGGTATCCTTCTAAAATTCTCTGTTCCAAGGAGAATAAGCCCAATTTCTTGAATATTTCTGAGTATCTAAAATCCCTTGTTTCTAATATAATTTCAGTAAAATCCCATTGCATTTGTTCCAGGGGTTTAAACACCCTTACTTACACAAGCTGCCCAGAACAGAACACAATACTCTAAATGTGGCTTGACCAATGATTTGTCGAGATGTAGAATTACATCCTTGCTTTTATACTCTATGCCACTGTTTATAAATCCAAAGATCCTCTAAGCCTTCTTAACAACAGTTTCAAATCACCTGGCCACCTTCTGAGAATTATGCACATTAATCTCTAGGTCCCTCTGGTCCTATATTTCCCTCAGATTTGTACCATCCAGACTGTATTACCTCTCCATGCTTTGGATATCAAAACGAATTACTTCACATTTCTCTGCGTTGAAGTGTCTGCCTATTTGGGCAACATTTCAATGTCTCTCTGAAGTCACTCAGTGCTATCCTCACAAATCACTATTTTCCCCAGAATAGTATTATCTTAGAGATTTTGCTCTCAACTCCCATCTCCAAATCATTTATGTAAATCAGAAAAAGAAGCAAAAGGGCTCAACACCAATACCTGGGGAAAACCACTTTCACCTCTGAGAAATGTATATCTGTACATACTTCTCCTTCTTATCTTTGAGGCAAAATCTAATTCATGCTGCCAAGAACCAATCAATCCTAAACATTTAACATTTGCTAAGCAACTTGCCATGTGTCCCCATATCAAATACTTTCTAGAAGTCCAAATATACAACATCCACACAGCACTACCCTCCTCCACTGCTTGTGTCACCACATCAAAGAACTCAATTAATTTGATCAGACTTAGCCCGCCTTTGAGAAAGCCTTTAGATGGTCTAGTATATTATGGACCAGACCAAACCTCCTCAAAATATATTCAGATAGCCTCAACCCTAACTTCTTCTTACTTTAAAGGTAAGTGTAAGGCAGTGTGTTCCAGATGCAGTTCAATTGGTCAAACTCCTCTAAGCAAAACACACTACTTTTGCATTACAGTTAAAGTACAGAATAAAAAAAGAAAAGAATTGGCTTAACTGTGACTCATCAAAATGCTTAAAAACACACTGTTCCAACATAGTAGCATCCCATAAACACGTCCTTTGTAATGGCAAATTCAGTAAAATTGATTGTCTTATATACAATTATGGCAGCAGGAAGAGAGACCCAACTTTTAGCTGGAACAATGAGAGGAAAGAAATGCTTCCACATTCAGCTTCAAGACCCCAAAGCTACTGCTTAAAGCTAAAATTAAAAATCTTGGGTCTGTGGGAGTTTCACCTCACCCATTCAGGCTTCTTCTATTGTTCTAACTTTAAAGAGAAACAAGGCTTCACAAGCTATATACTTCATTGGCTTCAAGCAGCCTGCTCTCCACTTCTGTCCTCACCTTTCTTTGTAAAAAGAAAATCCAGACAAAATACACCTCTTAAAGCATTAGTATTGTCACAGTATGAACTTATTTTTCTCCAAGTGTACATTTACTTTATCCTGTGCTATGGACTCCATTAGTTTTCCCACTACTGATGTCAAGCTGATAGGTCTGTAGTTTCCTGAGTTATCTTTCCTCCTTTCTTAAACAACAGTGTCACATTTATAATCATCCAGTCCCCCAGGACACTTCCTGTGTTCAGAGAGGCCTGAAAGATGTCTATCAGTGGTTCCGCAATTTGCTTCCTTACTTCTCTCAGAAATCTGGGATCCATCCCATTTGAGCCTGGTGACTTCTCTACCTGGAATGCTGCCCACCTTATAACTATCTCTTCTTTACTTATCAGTATCCTGATCAGTTAAAACATTCACATTTTTAATTGTCACTACTTTTAAATTTGATAAAGATATAGTAATTCTCAGAGCACTTTGTACATCTGCCATACCCTGTGTTTCAGTGAGCAGCTACCCTGCTTATTGCTTTTGGGCCTCAATCTATTCTTTGCTGGTCTTTTACTATTAATATGTTTGAAGAACATTTTATTATTTGTTTTAGTTCAGCCTGCTATCCCTTCCTCATGCTTCCACTTCGCCTTCCTTCCCCTGCATTTGAGATATTCTTCCTGATTTCTATTTCTGCTATTATTTTGGTACATGTCATATGCCTCTTGCTTCCTTATTTTATCATCAATATCCTTAGCCTTCCAGGATACTCTAGTTTAGGATACACAAATGTATTTCTCATGGATATGTCCTTAGCTTGTACCCTATTCATTCCTCTTTTGAAATTCGCCCATTTTCTATCCATTATTTTTTCCACCAAACTGTATTTCCAATCAATATGCTCCAATTCAAATTTCAGACGCCGAAAATCTGCCCTTTTCCAAGTTGAAATCTTAATCATTGACTGATTTTTATCTTTTGCCAACCTATTATTTAACTTAATTATATTACAGACAATATTTCCAAGAACCGTCGCACACTGACCTCTCCACTTGGCCTGTCTTATTTCCTAGGATGAGAACCCATAGAGCTTCCTTCCTGGTAGATCTGGACACATACAATTCCAGAAAGGTCTCCTACACATATTGCAGAAATTTCTCCTCTTCCATTTCCCCAGTCTTCTGTAGGTTAATCAATTTCCATAACCTGCGTATAGATTATAGAATCAAAGAATCTCTACATTAAGGAAGCAGGTCATTTGGACCATCAAATCCATACCATCCCTTTAAAGGGCACACCACCCAGACTCATCCCTACCTTATTTCTGTAACTCTCCATTTCCCATGACTAATCCATGGAGCCTACACATACCTGGCCACTATAGGCAATTTACCATGGCAATTCCACCTAACCTGCACATCTTTGGCCCGTGGGAGGAAACCAATGCACCCAAAGGACATCTACACAGACACTGGGAGAATGTGCAAACTCCACACAGAAGGTGGAATAGAGTCTGGATCCTTGGCACTGTGAGGCAGCAGTACTCACCACGGAGCGACAGTACCATTATGCTCTCTTCTACTTACTCCCTATTTTTTGAAAGTCTATTACAACAAGATCAAGTTCCCTTCCTGTTGCCCACTTATAACCATATAGATTCTAATTCAGGAACTGCATCTCATTCAAGGACAATGATACTATCTTTGACCAAGACGACTATACTTCCTCCCTTTTTAACTATGCTGTTTCTCTAAAAGCTTCAGAGTCTAGAATGTTAAGTATTCTATCCTGTTCTGCTCTGAGCCACATTTCTGTCAATACTACAATGTCATATCCACCTCAAACAATTAATTCAAGTTCCCCAGTTTTGTTCTCAATACTCCATGCATTTACCGACATAAAGTATAACCCTGTCCTTATTTCTTTCTTGCTCATTGGAAGGCAACCATTTATTTGTTCACTGTCCACATTGAAGGCTTGCCTCACTTTCTTTTCCCTCCATCTTCTTTCTTTTGTCCTCTCTAATACTTCCAAAATCAGGCCCATTAGTCAACTTCACTTTGTCTTTTTCACAAAGCAAGCTGTTAGCTACCTGACAACCAATCATGCTTGCGGTCAGAGAACATTATCATAAATTACTGACTACACCAGTAAACAATGGGTAAGCAAACACTTGGCTTCAGCTCATCTATGTGTTGCTAGAATCCACAGCTACACAAGGACTGCAAGAGTCATCAAATTCTTTGCTTTCAAATATGCAGCTATCCTTGTAAATTCCTGGATTTCAATCCATTGCTTTAAAAATGCCAAAAATAATTTTAAAAATTGGGTCTTTATAAGGGCTAGACATGGATAAGGATTTCACCAGCAGTTGAGCTAAGGTAGAGTAATCTAGTCTAATGAAAGTAATCTAATCTAATCTTATGTTATGAGTCCAAAAATGGTGTGGAGATGAAAATATGCAATGTTAGGGATTGTACAAATACGGGGTTTGTAGGTGTTCTTGGAGTTAAATATAATATTGAAGCGTTGAACAATTTGAATTAATATCAAACAATGATCAGCCAGAAGTTTGTAATTAGTGACTAGTGAGCCAAATTGTGGTGGGGATTAAAGTCATGTATTTGATCTAGTCAACACTAGATTGCAGGAAGCTTTTTTCTCAATGGTACTGGGCGTCAGATAAGTGACTGGAGATAATAGATGTGTGAGAGAGTTAGTACTGAGTTAGAACTGGGTGTTTTCAGTGTGTGTGAGAAAATGGTTGTGTCTGCAAATGATATTGCTGAGGACCAACATGTGGATAATAAACAAAATTAACCCAGGTGGATTTCTTTGGGGGGGGCAGGTCTCACCAAATGTAATGTTGTAGATCAAGGAAGAGAAGTCAAGATTCGCTGACTACAATTCGATAGATACGAGGGGAACCAGGCGAGAGCAGCTTCACTGAAATAACTACAGCAGCTGAGTCCTGTCACCAAGTCACCTTTTATTTACTAATGCACAGTACACAGGCTGTGGCCAAGATCGGAGACAGTCCTCAAATGAGGAGATTCTGATTCCTGGTTATAGATCTTTAAGAAAAATAAAAAGGGAGTGCAGATGTCCACAACCCATGTACACCACAGCACCACAGAACAAACAACTGAGCTGGGAGTCCATGAACCCCCACAATCTGCAGTTGCAGGGGACTGCTGCTTGCATTACCCTCCACCCCAGAGGAATACCACCTAGAAAGCTCTCCACTGGGGATCTCCACACCAAAGAATTTCCACACAGTGTTGAAGGAGAAGCAGTACATGGTGTGCAACACTAGTCTGTACAGGGCTCGCTGTTCACATCTTTGAAAGAAACAGAACAAAAATTACGGATGCGGCTCAGGTTGTGGGGCACAGGCTCCCATGATAAGTATGGGATCCGGGAGCTAATGGTTATATGTGTTTTTTTTTCTCCCCCCCGCACTAACAGCAGTTGTGCTTATTTTACCCCAGCACCAATGTCATGTATGTGCAGGTGTCAGACACAGTGAAGAATAATACGTGTGTAAATCTTTATTTATATTCCACCACCAGGAAGAAAGGAAACACCTGAGTGTCCAGTGACAAGCAGTGCCCTTTACATCATAGGGCAGTGCTGCATGCTTAAAAAAGTGAAGGGGAGGGCAGGGATTAAATTAAAATAGAGTCGAAGGATGAAATAATACACTCCATTCCCTGTGGTGCCCACCTCTCCCTGAAAATCTCAACGGTGTTGCTGGACACCACCTGCTCCTTCTCCAGAGACACCTGAGCTCAGATGTAACCGCAGAAGAGGAGCAGGCAATCGGCCATAATAATCCCCTCCATGGCTCACTGCCTGGACCTGTTTATGGCCAGGTTGGCCAGGCCCAGGAGCAGACCCATGAGGAAATCCCCTGACCTACCCTCCCTCCTCTGCACAGGTTGCCCTAAGATCAGAAACATGGAGCTGAAGTGCAACCAAAAAGAGAAGATTTTTAAGAAAATCAAAAAAAAAAGGGAGTGCAACTGCCCACACCCAATATATACATTGTCCACGGAAACCACAGAACAAGCAGTTGGGCTCAGAATCCGTGAACAACCATAATTTGTAGTTGCAGGGGACTGCTGCATGCAGATAGTAAAAGGACACACCAAGGCATGTCCAGGCAGTGGCTAAGGAGAAGCAGTAGATGGTGTGCAGCACTATTCTGTACAGGGCTCGCTGTTCATATCTTTGAAGTATGCATAACAAAAATTACAGAGGCAGCTCAGGTTATGGGGCAGAGGCTCCCATGATAGGTATGGGATTTGGGGTCTCCTGGTTATATTGGTCAGCCAATGCTTTCCTGATGGGCCCAGATTAACAACCCCAATCAAGAACCCTGTAGTCAATGATGTCTACCTAATCCCAATTACTACACTCACCAGCTGGACAAAGGCAGAAGGGCTTTGGAGGAGGACCATGTGGTCAATTATGTCAAATGTTTCAGAGAGATCAAAAACATCAAGGAGCATAAGTTGACATTTGTTACATATGTCATTTGTGACTTTGATAAGAGTCACTTCTGTACTGAGGCAGGAAGAGAAGCTGATTACAGGGTTTCAACCAGAAAGTTCCAGCAAACATCAACACTAATTTGGGGAGGTACCAACACATGCAATGAGGTTGAAGAAGAAAAGGAGATTATACTCAAACACTTAATGATTATTTTTCAATACTAGCCAAAATTTCTGACAAATAAATTACTTAAAGTAACAACCAAGCATCTCAAACAAAGTAAGTCCTTATCTGTAATGTATTCATGACAGTTCTTTTTTTGGGATTTTGCTCGACTGGTTTGATTTATCTGACACTTTTCACTAAAGACGCAGGTAACATTATTTGGGAGTGTTTTTAGGTCTGTAATCCTGTTCTGGCCAGAGGAATGAACTAAAGTAAAAACTTTCACTTAGATGAGCCCTTGATTATATGGAAAGAAGTTTCCTATTCAATTAAGGTCACCAGGCAAGTGCTCAAGGCAATTCAAAGGACCCACGCTCACTCTATTTCTGATCCTGTATCCTGTCTCAATCCAAGGCTCACACTTACCACTCTCACTATTGCCTGCAACATCTTTCATATTCACATTGTCTGCTCATTTACTTGGGACATCTCCCCACTGCATGAAAATAACAGCTGTGACATCCACTTCCATCCCCCTTGATACCTACCTATTTCTCTCTCTCTTCTAGTCTAGAAGGCAAATGGCCTACATTAGGGAGAAAAGGGTGGTGGGCTGACCCATTCATTTCCTTATCCTTCAGTTAGAGAGATTCTGACTCTGATTGCCTTGAGTGACTCACTAATCATTTTCAGGCCTTTTAATTGGTATCAGAAGTTAATGTTGTCCTACTGTGCCAACACACCCTGAGTAATGACTATCTGGCTCGATTTTACTGAGGCCTGCTGATAAATATGTTAAACTTCCCAGCTTTCTTTGTACACTATTCTGTCAGCATGGCAAGACAGAAATGATGAGAGTATTGGTTGCCTGGCTGACAACTCAATGCTAAAACAGGCAACTTGGGCAGGGATGCTATGAATGCTCAGTTAGGCAGAGAGTGAAAGGGTGTTATGAGAGCAAGCAAGGAGCCCAGAGATAGAGCCTTGTCCAGTCCATGAGCTGGATATGTGTCGCTGAGTGAACAGTATGCTTATGACATTAGAATGACATATGCTGGAGCAGCCTGCAGTACAACATTGACATGAAGCAGCATTCTAAGTACATGTGCCATAAGGGTTATTAGAAGCTGATTCATAATGGATGCAAATGTCTGTGGACATGGTGTACGTTTCATTGGAGCTCATGGAAATATTGGTGCAAAAAATCAAATATGGAGGTCGTTCAGAGTGAGCAGTGAGCTGAAATCGCCAAGTGCCTCCTTGGGTTTCGATGTTGAGATTTCTTGGTGCCTTGCTTAATGGGTTTAGTTTTACAGAAAGCTAAGTATTAATGATGCATATTGGACTATCAACAAGCCATTTAACAAGCTTCAAATAATTGCCAATCATTAACTCATCACCTGCTTCGCAAAGGTCTCACCACATTATTGGTGAAAAGCATTAAAAAAGAGCTAGAAACTTCCAGTGTGGAGACTGGTCTCAGAGGATCTCTCATCCAAATCTGCCACAAATCTCACAAAATCCATCCCACTTAGCTACATACAAGTTTATGCCCACAATAAGTTGTTGACATTTAACTGTCCTCAGAAATGGCTGACTAAACTATCTGGTTGAATTTCAGAGGGTAGGTCACCATCACTTTTCTGAGGACAATTAAAGATAATCAACAAATTCTGACCTTGCCAATGACATTCTCGCCCCATGAATGTATAATGAAAAAATTGTTTATTTGGTGCCACCGGCATTGAACTTTCCTCACCATCACTGACTTCTAACAGTGCATTAAAAAGTGACCTTTCTAGTTTCTCCCCAAATTGGAGAATATCTAAAGAAACTGAAAGTCAGATTATTCATATTGCATTTTCAGGCATGTCGCACTCCAAAAAGAGGGGCTCACAAATGTAGGTGGGTGGAATTGGCTGAAATTACTAAATTGCTTGTGAAGTTGTTGAAGGCACATCAGCATAGTTTTAGAGTCCTTAGTGTGGAAACAGGCGATTTGGCACAACAAGTCCACACTGACCCTTTGAAGGGCAGGCCCTCCCTCCAAACTATTCCTGGAACTCTGCACCTCCCATAGATAATCAACTTAACCTACACATCTATGGATACTATGGGAAATTAAGCATGACCAATCCACCTAACCTGCACATCTTTGACTGTTGTAGGAAACCACAGCAGTCAAAGGAAACCTAGGCAGACATGAAAGAATGTGTAAACTCGGCACAGATAGTTCTCAGAGGCTGGAATTGAACCCAAGTCCCTGGTGCTGGGAGGCTGCAGTGCTAATCACTGAGCCACCATGCTGCATCAATAATATTGACATACAGACATAAGTAAGCCTGGAGTTTGACTGTAGTGTTATCAGGTAGTACTTACAGACTGATTGGAATATTAAAAGCAAACCGCTTCTGACTAAGCTAATGCAATGAGATTGAAAGGTTACACTTAACCTATCCTAAGGCCATCTGGAGGGAGGAGGATGAGAGTTGGTCATATGACAGAGCCATTAAGAACTAGGAACAGGAGTAGGCTGTCTGGCCCTTCGAGCCTGCTCTGCCACTCAAGATGATCATGGGTAATCTTTTCATGGACTCAGCTCCACTTACCTGCATTTTCACCATATCCCTTAACTTCTTTATTTTTCAAAAAAGTAACCAGCTTAGCTTTAAAAGTGATTACTGAAGTAACATTAACTACTTTCCTGGGCAAGGAATTCCATAGATTAACAACTCTCTGGCTGAAGAAGTTCCTTCTCAGTTCAGTTCTAAACCTAAGATTACTTCCTCTAATCTTGAGGCCATGCCCTCTTGTCTTAGATAAAAGCAAATTACTGCGGATGCTGGAATCTAAAACCAAAAGAGAAGGTTCCCCATGGGAGACTGATTAGCAAGGTTAGATCTCACGGAATACAGGGAGAACTAGCCATTTGGATACAGAACTGGCTCAAAGGTAGAAGATAGAGGGTGGTGGTGGAGGGTTGTTTTTCAGACTGGAGGCCTGTGACCAGTGGAGTGCCACAAGGATCGGTGCTGGATCCTCTACTTTTTGTCATTTACATAAATGATTTGGGTGTGAGCATAAGAGATACAGCTAGTAAGTTTGCAGATGACACCAAAATTGGAGGTGTAGTGGACAGCAAAAAAGGTTACCTCAGATTACAACAGAATCTTGACCAGATGGGCCAAGGTCCTCGGGAGTGTTACTGAACAAAGAGACCTTGGAGTGCAGGTAGATAGGATAGTGAAGGCGGCATTTGGTATGCTTTCCTTTATTGGTCAGAATATTAAGTACAGGAGTTGGGAGGTCATGTTGTGGCTGTACAGGACATTGGTTAGGCCACTGTTGGAATATTGCATGCATTTCTGGTCTCCTTTCTATCGGAAAGATGTTGTGAAACTTGAAAGGGTTCAGAAAAGATTTACAAGGATGTTGCCAGGGTTGGAGGATCTGAGCTACAGGGAGAGGTTGAACAGGCTGGGGCTGTTTTCCCCGGAGTGTCAGAGGCTGAGGGGTGACCTTATAGAGTTTTACAAAATTATGAGGGGCATGGATAGGGTAAATAGGCAAAGTCTTTTCCCTGGGGTCGGGGAGTCCAGAACTAGAGGGCATACGTTTAGAGTGAGAGGGGAAAGATATAAAAGAGACCTACAGGGCAACGTTTTCACACAGAGGGTGGAATGTGTATGGAATGAACTGCCAGAGGAAGTGGTCGAAGCTGGTATAATTGCAACATTTAAAAGGCATTTTGATGGATATTTGAATAAGAAGGGTTTGGAGGGATATGGGCTAGGTGCTGGCAGGTGGGACTAGATTGGGTTGGGATATCTGGTCGGCATGGACAGGTTGGACTGAAGGGTCTGTTTCCATGCTGTACATCTCTATGATTTTATTATTTTCTGTTAGTTTGACTTTAATGTTACACAGAGCAGTACAAGGTGTGAAATTCCAGGATGGTGATCTAAACTCTGTTGAGTTTACAGCCTTCCGTTAGTAATAATCAAATCGCATCATGTGACCAGAAAGGCAAATAGATGGGTGGTGTTTGGCTTGCGTAGTCACCATAAATATAACTTGTCAATAACTCGGAGAAAGTGATTAAAGCAATTTAAAATCTGTCCTGCATGTGCTGTGGACATGTCAGGAAGTTTCAAGATCAGTCAAAGTGAATAACAATCCCTTATTAAGTCTTAATAAGATTTTGTGATTGACCCATTGTATCGCTAATGTCTGGGATTGTTGGGAAAGTGCTGTGAAATTTTTGGGATCTATCTGAAATGCAAAATTTGATGTGATCTGTTGTATGTTTGACCCTAGCTTGCCTGTTATTACATTCATTGCTTCATGTTACATTTGGAATATCAGAAAAAAATCATAGCTATCAATAAATGACCTCATAATAAATGCGCCGAGACAGCAGTTTTCATAAAGTTAATGAATTTCACATTTAGTTTGAGGGAGAAAGAGGAGATTGATGTCTCATGTTTTAAAATCAAATAAGGGCAATTGCAAGGGTGCAGATAGAGAGAGAGAGAGACAGAGACAGAGACAGAGACAGAGAGAGAGAGTCAGCTAAAAAATGTACTATCCCAATCCTTAATCCAATTTCCCAGGAGAGATTCCATGGCAGACATTGAAGGAGATATTCCTAGGGAATGTTGCTGAACAAAGAGACCTTCGAGTGCAGGTTCATTGCTCCTTGAAAATGGAGCTGCAGGTTTCTAGGATAGTGAAGGCGGCATTTGATGTGTTTTCCTTTATTGCTCAGAGTATTGAGTATAGGAGTTGGGAGGTCATGTTGCACCTGTACAGGACATTGGTAAGGCATTTTTGGAATATTGTTTGCAGTTCTGGACTCCTTCCTGTGAGAAAGATGTATTTTCAGATCCCTTTCAAGTTTCACAAGTGTGTTGCCAAGGTTGGAGGATTTGAGTTATTGCGAGCGAATGAAGAGGCTGGGGCTGTTTTCAGTAGAGCGTTGGAGGCTGAGGGGTGACCTTATACAGATTCATAACATCATGAGGGGCATGGATAGGATAAATAGACAAAGTCTTTTCCCTGGGTTGGTGGAGTACAGAACTAGAGGGCATAGGTTTAGCGTGAGAGGGGAAAAATATGAAAGAGACCTAAGGGGCAACTTGTTCACACAGAGGGTGGTGCATGTATGGAATGAGCTGCCAGAGGAAGTGGTGGAGGCTAGTACAGTTGCAACATTTAGAAGGCATATGGATGGGTATATGAATGGAAGCGTTTGGAGGGATATGGGGCAGGTGCTGGCAGGTGGGATTAGATTGGGACAGTGCCTGGTAGTTTAGATAGCTTAAGGAATAATGTTATGGTCAATATAACAATGCTCTTCTTTCCTCCCTTTCAATAAATTGCAAACTAAGAATGATATTGCTTGCTCAACTTTGACTGCTCCAGCTTTCAGCATTTCCTCACTTCTCCAAGGGAAAAAAAATATGATTAATGTTTAGAAATCCTTGTATTTTTATCCTTTATTATTGTTCACGTACAATATTTATGTGATAACTATATTGTAAAATGCAAGTCAAGTTTTAAAGAGTGTTCTGATAAGACATTACCAGTTTACTCATGGTGTTCAATGGACATCTGTACTTGTCTACATGAATCCAATTTCAGTGGATTTCCATCAGGCACTTTCTGCAAAGGTATAGGGTGAATTAATGTGCAAAGATATTGCGGCAACTGTAAGAGTTAGTGCTTATTTGGATTTATTCTAAAATGTAATTTGGTCTGACAAGGTAAATAAAGATATGTAGAAAGCTGCACATATGAGATTTGAAATGGAAATTTTCGAGCTGGAAATAAAATTTTAGAGCTGAAAGAATGAGGTTGAAGTCATATTTTTGTCTCACTAGACACTAATGAAAGCTCCAGGCAGATTTTATAATCCTCTGAAGAATAAGAGTGGTCCAAACTCTCATCTTAGATTATTAGAATATTTTATTGCTAGGATATTTTTACTGAAGGGTGTAAAATTCTGTGAAACATTAAACTAATACTTTATAGATAAGCAGAAAATATTAAATCTACTTTTACTGGCCTTGAGGGCAGCTTCAAATGGCCATAAGGTAAATTTTAATAAATGCATAATGTCTGTAGTTAGGACTACTTCAAGTGATGTTGCTGAAGAACAAGGTATCTTATTGTTCTCACATGCTACCAACTAAAACATGAATGAGGATAGAATTTTTTAAAAAATCAACAATAAAATGGAACATACGGTAGGTTAACACTTATACAAAATTTAGATAAATGCTTGGTCCGAATCTTCATTAGGACCAATAATGTTGGGTTTGATTTTGAAATAATGCAAACAACAAACATGCTTTAGACCAGATATCCTTTTTTCAAAGTTTTTGAAAGATGACAAATGACTTGCATAGTTTCCAGAAATCCTTCATCTATCTGAACTAAAATATCTTTCAGCATTGTTGATCTAAAGTCAATGATCAATCATAGAAATTTTAAGAGGTACAGACATTTTTTCCTCTGGAGACTAGGAATAAGAGAAGACTGTTCCATCAAGGAACAGGCTCCAATATTTTGTTAGCTATGTTTCGCTTTAAATCAAATTTGATCAATTTTCAAATAACTTCGTGATGTAATATCACCTCATAAGTACTATTTTCTTAAGAGTTGAAAATGTAAGTAAACCAAATATTCTAATGTATCAGAGAACCATAGCTCAGAGACTTTCTGCACTGCAGCACTTGAGGCTGTGTCTGGAGATTGCTTTGTACGGTATGCATATGTTTAGCTATAAATAATCCCATCAGAGACATTCAATTGAATGAAATCTATGTTCCTCATTTGTGTTTATGATTAGATAATGCAACACTATTTTATGTGGTGTACAGCTGCGATTTTTATTTTTTAAATCAGAACAGCTCGCACAGAGAATGTTGGAGAATCTCAACACATTTGACAGATTCTGTGGAGAGAGAAACAAAAGTAAATGTTTCAAGTCTGGTATGACTTACAAGTCAAAGGGAACAACAACAAGCAAAAATTTAACAGCAACCTAAAAGTTCCTGCACTGTAGAACACACAAAACAATAAGATTTATTTGTAGACTACAGGTATCTCTCAGATGATACAGCTGATGACAGCTGATTCAAACTCACTCTTCTGTAAGTTTGACAGGGCTTTCAGCCTTCACTGAACTAAGAGAAGTGTACCTAAATTCAAGCAATGATAAAACAAAAAGCAGACTTTGTTTAGGAACGCTACTGAGCCACAGAACTGACCTAAAACAAGCTATAAGCCAAAGAAATAGAAAAGAACAGGAGATAGAGAGCTGAAAGCACAGAAGGTGTGAACAAAGTTAAACGTAAAGTGAAAAGACAAAAGAACAGCAAAAA
The DNA here is from genome assembly GCF_047496795.1 of Chiloscyllium punctatum. Lineage (NCBI taxonomy): Eukaryota > Metazoa > Chordata > Chondrichthyes > Orectolobiformes > Hemiscylliidae > Chiloscyllium > Chiloscyllium punctatum. Next base: position 85,494,457 of record NC_092747.1, read on the forward strand.
GATGGACAGCAAAACTCTCCCCAAAAATTGAGAAGTCACAGATTTCCGAACAGAGCACAACCCCCTTAAAATAAGATTGCAGCTAAATTTAATTTTGCAGAACCAGTTAGGCAAGCTGTGAAAATATTCACCACAGTTGTTAATGAGGGGCTTCACAGACTCAATGCCTTGGAGTGATGTGAAGAGGGTCAAAAAGATCCCACAGATATATGCAAAGTGCTAGAAGATCAGCTGTATATGAGAGTCAAATTTGGAAACCGTCACTTAGAATGAATGTCCTGCAGACAAAGGTCACAGGACTCAATAAATCAATCTGTCAGTAATACTGTAAGAAGGCAATGAATGTGACTGTTCAGAGGCTGAACTGTCAGAATGAATAATAGAGTTGGTGATTCCCTCAACAACTATTGAAGCATTCCAAAAAGACCTCATGCAGATAAGGAAAGATTACAGCCTTGATTCTCTACTAGTATATGGTAGAAAATGCAAAGCTATTATAGAAAAACAACAGCACTGGCAACTGTGAGATGTGTCAAACTAAATGGCACTGCAACCAGTTGACAGAAAGTAAGCAAGCTCTGTGGCAAGGATGGTTCTGCATTCTAAGATCTATATCAAGGGAATGATACAACAGAACACTCGGCTTGAGTATGCAAGAAATCTGGCTCCAGAGAGGCAGCTGGAGGCTGTAACTGATCATAAACAATAACAGAAATTGCAGCATAAACTCAGCAGGTCTGGCAGCATCTGTGGAAAGAAAACAGAGTTCCCTTTTTGAGTCCAGAGATGATTCTTCAGAAATTTCAAAAGAAGGGATTCTGGGTACTCCAAGATGGAGGATAGGAAAAACTTTTGGCTGTAAGAGCTGCTCCTTTTTTGAGGTATTTTAGGTGTTGGAGGTGATTTTCTCAAATTCCAGGAGCAGCAATTCCTGTTTTATATGCTGTTGCATTGTTTTGGAACTTTGGAAAAAAAAAGTCAAAACAATAGCAGTTTTAAAAGGGAGAAGAGCAGACAAAGGAAGCACATGGTGAGGACAGTGCGAGAGAGAGAGAGAGAAAACCTGCACAGTTACCGCCTCTGCTGTTTGAATTCGTGTATCACTGGACATCGGAGTGCATCTGGGAAAATTAACAAACAGTGAAATTCACAACTAATCTTGGAGGAACTGTTGGGCGAACTTTACAGCGCAGAATCAGATAAGTTAATTGTCGTTTTAAGTCAGTCCAAGAGAGAGGCTGCAGTAGTGAGTACAGTGGATTCTTTCTTGATTATATGTTTTTGGAGATAAGTCTCTTGATTAAACTTAAAATATAAGCCATAGCTATTAATTTAAACAGGGGCAGTTTTTGTAGAAGAATAAGACTGTGTTATTTTCTGGGTCTGTAGATTGTGAAGGAGCAAAAATGGCCTTTGCATTGATATGTACTTCTTGTCAGATGTGGGAGTTTAAAGAGAGTTTATGGGTTACTGCGGATTATATCTGCCATCAAAGCTGTTGGATGCGAAACTTATCAGATCGAGTGGATCAGTTGGAGAGACAGATAGAAGCGATGAGGAATTTGCAACAACAACAGTATGTGATGGATGGCAGTTATAGGAAGGGGGGAAAGTCTCAGATACAGTCACATAGATGGTTAACTCCAGAAAGGGTGAGAGAGGTCGGCACCTAGGGCAGGAGTCTTTTGTGGATATACATATTTCAAACAGGTATGCTGTTTTGAAAAATGTAGGGGATGATGGATTCTCAGGGGAACGTAGCACGAACAGCCAAGTTTCTGGTATTGAGACTGGCTCTAATGCAATGAGGGGCACGTCGGCTTCCGAGAGATCAATTGTGTTAGGGGATTCTGTAGTCAGAGGTACAGACAGACATATTTGTGGCCAGCAGAGAAAAAGCAGAATGGTGTGTTCTTTCGTGATGCCAAGATCAAGGATGTGTCAGAGAGGGTGCAGAATGTTCTCACGGGGGAGACGGGCCAGCAGAAGGTAATTGTTCCACATTGGAACGAACGACATTGGAAGGGAAAAGGTTGAGACTCTGAAGGGAGATTACAGAGTGTTAGGCAGAAATTTAAAAAGGAGGTCCTCAAGTGTAGTAATATCTGGATTAGTCCCAGTGCTACAAGCTAGTGAGGGCAGCAATAGGAGGATAGAGCAGATGAATGCATGGCTGAGGAGCTGGTCTATGGGAGAAGGATTCAATTTTAGGATCTTTAGAATCTCTTTTGGGGTAGAAGTGACCTGGACAAGAAGGACGGATTGCACCTAAATTGGAAGGGGACTAATATACTGGCAGGAAAATTTGCTAGAACTGCTTGGGAGGATTTAAACTAGTAAGATGGGGGGCAGGGGACCCAGGGAGATAGTGAGGAAAGAGATCGATCTGAGACTGGTACAGTTGAGAACAGAAGTGAGTCAAACAGTCAGGGCAGGCAGGGACAAGGTAGGACTAATAAATTATACTGCATTTATTTCAATACAAGGGACCTAACAGGGAAGGCAGATGAACTCAGAGCATGGTTAGGAACATGGGACGGGAATACCATAGCAATTACGGAAACATGACTCAGGGATGGACAGGACTGGCAGCTTAATGTTTCAGGTTACAAATGCTATAGGATAGAAAGGGAAGCAAGAAAGGAGGGGGAGTGGAATTTTTGATAATGGATAGCATTAAGCTGTGCTGAGGGAGGATATCCCGGAAATACATCCAGGGAAGTTATTTGGGTGGAACTGAGAAATAAGAAAGGGATGATCACCTTATTGGGATTGCACTATAGACCGCCTAATAATCAGAGAGGAATTGAGAAACAAACTTATAAGGAGATCTCAGCTATCTGGAAGAATAATAGGGTGGTTATGGTAGGGGATTTTAACTTTACAAACATCGATTGGGACTGCCATAGTGTTAAAGGTTTAGATGGAGAGGAATTTCTTTAGTGTGTACAAGACAATTTTCTGATTCAGTATGTGGATGTACCTACTAGAGAAAGTGCAAAACTTCACCTATTCTTGGGAAATAAGGCAGGGCAGGTGACTGAGGTGTCAGTGGCGGGGGAGGGGGGCGGGGGGTGGGTGGGAGCACTTTGGGGCCAGTGACCATAATTCTATTCATTTTAAAATAGTGATGGAAAAGGATAGACCAGATCTAAAAGTTGAAGTTCTAAATTGGAGAAAGGCCAATTTTTACGGTATTAGGCAAGAACTTTCGAAAGCTGGTTGGAGGCAGATGTTTGCAAGTAAAGGGACAGCTGGAAAATGGGAACCCTTCAGAAATGAGATAACAAGAATCCAGAGAAAGCATATTCCTGTCAGGGTGAAAGGGAAGGCTGGTAGGTATGGGGAATGCTGGATGGCTAAAGAAATTGAGGGTTTGGTTAAGAAAAAGAAGGAAGCATATGTCAGGTATAGACAGGATAGGTCGAGTGAATCCTTAGAAGAATATAAAGAAAGTCAGAGTATATTTAAGAGGGAAATCAGGTGGGCAAAACGGGGACATAAGATAGCTTTGTCAAATAGAATTAAGGAGAATCCAAAGGGTTTTTAAAACATCTTAAGGACAAAAGGGTAACTAGGGAGAGAATAGGGCCCCTCAAAGATCAGCAAGGCGGCCTTTATGTGGAGCCACAGAAAATGGGGGAGATACTTAATAAATATTTTGCATCAGTATTTACTGTGGAAAAGTATATGGAAGATATAGACTGAAGGGAAATAGATGGTGACATCTTGCAAAATGTCAAGATTACAGAGGAGGAAGTGTTGGATGTCTTGAAACGGTTAAAATTGGGTAACTCCCCAGGACCTGATCAGGTGTACCTGAGAACTCTGTGGGAAGCTAGAGAAGTGATTTTTGGGTCTCTTGCTGAGATATTTGTATCATCGATAGTCACAGGTGAGGTGCTGGAAGACTGGAGGTTGGCTGACGTGGTACCACTGTTTAAGAAGGGCGGTAAAGACAAGTCAGGGAACTATAGACCGGTGAGCCTGGCCTCGGTGGTGGGCAAGTTGTTGGAGGGAACCCTGAGGGACAGGATATACATGTATTTGGAAAGGCAAGGACTGATTAGGGATAGTCAACATGCCTTTGTACGTGGGAAATCATGTCTCACAAACTTGATTGAGTTTTTTTAAGAAGTAACAAAGAAGATTGATGAGGTCAGAGCAGTAAATATTATCTATATGGACTTCAGTAAGGCGTTTGACAAGGTTCCCCGTGGGAGACTGATTAGCAAGGTTAGATCTCATGGAATACAGGGAGAATTAGCCATTTGGATACAGAACTGGCTCAAAGGTAGAAGACAGAGGATGGTGGTGGAGGGCTGTTTTTCAGACTGGAGGCCTGTGACCAGTGGAGTGCCACAAGGATCGGTGCTGGGCCCTCTACTTTTTGTCATTTACATAAATGAATTGGATGCGAGCATAAGAGGTACAGTTAGTAAGTTTGCAGATGACACCAAAATTGGAGGTGTAGTGGACAGCAAAGAGGGTTACCTCAGATTACAACACGATCTGGACCAGATGCGCCAATGGGCTATGAAGTGGCAGATGATTTGGATGTGAACATAAGAGGAATAGTTAGTAAGTTTGCAGATGACACCAAAATTGGAGATGTAGTAGACAGCAGAGAAGGTTACCTCAGATTACAATGGGATCTTTTTCAGATGGGCCAATGGGCTGAGAAGTGGCAGATGGAGTTTAACTTAGATAAATGCGAGGTGATGCATTTTGGGAAAGCAAATTTTAACAGGACTTATACACTTAATGGTAAGGTCCGAGGGACTATTGATGAACAAAGAGACCTTGGAGTGCAGGTTCATAGCTCCTTGAAAGTGGAGGTGCAGGTAGATATGATAGTGAAGGCAGCATTTGGTATGCTTTCTTTTATCAGGCCAAGTATTGAGTATAGGAATTGGGAGGTCATATTGCAGCTGTACAGGACATTAGTTAGACCACTGTTGGAATATTGTGTGCAATTGTGGTCTCTTTCCTATCAGAAAGATGTTGTGAAACTTGAAAGGGTTCAGAAAAGATTTACAAGGATGTTGCCAGGGTTGGAGGATTTGAGCTATAGGGAGAGGCTGAACAGGCTGAACAGGCTGGGGCTGTTTTCCCTGGAGTGTCAGGGCTGAGGGGTGACGTTATAGAGGTTTACAAAATTATGGGGAGTATGGATAGGATAAATAGACAAAGTCCTTTCCCTGGAGTTGGGGTGGGGGGAGAATTAGAAGGCATAGGTTTAGGGTGAGAGGGGAAAGATATAAAAAAGACCTAAGTGGCAACTTTTTCACACAGAAGGTAGTATATAAATGGAATTAGCTGTCAGAGGAGGTGGTGGAGGCTGGTACAATTGCAATATGGGCCAGGTGCTGGCAGGTGGGACTAGATTGGGTTGGGATATCTGGTCAGCATGGACGGGTTGAAACCGAAGGATCTATTTCCATGCTGTACATCTCTATGACTCTAATGTAACCCAGAATGTTATGGGAAGCAAGAGAGGAAATTACAAGACCTCTTGCAGAAATATTTGCGTCATCTTTAACTATGGATGAGGTGCTGGATGACTGGAGGTTTGTACCTTTGTTTAAGAAAGGTTATAAGTAGAAACCAGGTAATTATAGATCAGAGTCTGACTTAGGTTGTGGATAAATTGTTGGAGGTGACGATAAAAGATAGGATTTATGGATGTTTAGAGAGGCAAAAATTGATTAGGCTTAGTCAGCAAGGTTTGTGTGAGGAAAATTGTGTCTCACAAACTTGATTGTGAGATACCAAAAAGATTGATGATGCCAGAGTGGTAGACATAATTTATTTGAATTTTATTAAAGCCTTTGACAAAGTTCCGCATGGTAGATTAATTAGTAAAGTTAGGTAACACGGGATTCAGGGTGAACTTACCAGATGAATACATAATTATCTTAACAGCAGGAGACAGAGAGTAATGGTGGAGAGTTGCTTTTTGGACGAGAGACCTGTAACCAATGACATTCCACAGGGATCAGTTCTGGGTCTTCTTTGTTTGTCATTTATATAAATGATTTGGATGAGAATATAGAAGGCATGGTTAGTAAGTTTGTGGACAACACCAAAATTGGTGGCATTATAGACAGTAAAGAAAGTTTTTTTAAGATTACAAAGGGTTCTTGATCAGATGAGTCAATGGGCTGGAAAAAAAGGCAGATGGAGTTCAATCTAAATAAATGTGAGGTAATACATTTTGGTACAACAAACAAGGGTAGGACTTAGAATTGAAAAGTGTTGTGCTGGAAAAGCACAGCAGGCCAGGCAGCATCCAAGGAGCAGAAGAATCGACGCTTCGGGCATAAGCCCTTCTTCAGGAATGAGGCTGGTGTGCCAAGTGGGCTGAGATAAAAGGTGGGGGGGTCACTGAGAATACAGTAGGTGGAAGGAGGTGAGGGTGAGGGTTATAGGCCGGAGAGGGGGTGGGGGCAGAGAGGTCAGGAAGAAGATTGCAGGTCAAGAGGGCGGTGCTGAATCCGGGGGTTGGGACTGAGATGAGTTGGGGGGAGGGGAAATGAGGAAGTTGGAGAAATCTACATTCATCCCGTGTGGTTGGAGGGTTCCTAGGCAGAAGATGAGGTGCTCTTCCTCCAGACATCGTGTTGCTATGGTCTGGCGATGGATGAGGCCAAGGACCTGCATGTCCTTGGCAGAGTGGGAGGGGGAGTTAAAGTGTTCAGCCACGGGACAATTGGGTTGGTTGATGCGGGTGTCCCAGAGTTGTTCCCTGAAACGTTCCGCAAGTAGGCGGCCTGTCTCCCCAATGTAGAGGAGACCACATCGGGTGCAGCGGGTGCAGTAAATGATGTGTGTGGAGGTGCAAGTGAATTTGCGATGGATATGGAAGGATCCACTGGGGCCTTGGAGGGAGGTGAGGGGGGAGGTATGGGCTCAAGTTTTGCACTTCGTGCCGTTGCAGGGGAAGGTGCCGGGAGTGGAGGTTGGGTTGGTGGGGGGTGTGGACCTGACGAGGGAGTCGCGGAGGGAGTGGTCTCTCCAGAACGCTGATAGGGGAGGGGAGGGAAATATATCCCTGGTGGTGGGGTCTGTTTGGAGGTGGCGGAAATAATGGTAGGGCCTTGAGTCGCATTGGAGAAAAGAGGGACATATGAGTGCAACTACATAGTTCTTTGAAATTTGTATCACATATAGACAGAGTGGTTAAAAAAACATTTGCACACTTGCCTGCATTGCTCTGTCCTTTAAGTGTACGAGTAGGGAAGTCATGTTCAGGTTGTACAGGACATTGATGATGCCTCTTCTGGAATACTGTGTCCAGTTCTGGTCACCCAGTTATAGGAAGAATATTATCAAGCTAAAGAAGGTTCAGAAGAGATTTACTAGGATGTTGTCAGGTATGGAGGGTTTGAGTTATGAATAAAGACTGGATAGGCTGGGACTTTTTTCACTGGAGCATACGAGATTGAGATGTGATTTGAAAGAAGATTATACGATAATGAGAGGTTGTCTTTTCTCTAGGCTGGGGGATTTCAAGACTAGGGAGCACGTTTTTCAAGAGAGGAGAGAGATTTAAAATAGACATGAGACAATTTTATTTAAAACGTGTGGAATGAATTTCCTGAGAGAGTGGTAGTTGCAGTCATAATTACAATGTCAAAAAGACATTTGGATAGATACATGAATAGGAAAGGTTTGGAGGGATAAGGACCAAGGCCAGGCAGGTAGGACTAATTTAGCTTGGGCTTGTTTGTGACATGGACTGGTTGGACTGAAGGGTCTATTTTCAAACTATATGACCTCTGTCAATAATATGCATATATATTTTGCTTTTAATATAAAAATCGTGCAGAAGTTGTTGTGGAAGGGTTTAAGGGTCATAAACTTAATTCTTTGGGCTGCAGCAAACACTGCTCAATATAGTGGGAGTACAAGGTCTTGGATAAGGGAGAACAACTTTGGATCTCAAAAAAGTAAGACTTAGCTTCGAGGCCTCCCTGAGAGTCTAAGTGACAGTGTATCTCCAATCAAGATAACTGCTACCTAATTACTAGCATGCAACAAAATGCATCTTATTTAAGCAAAGAGCTTCTTATTGTTACATGACTAAGTGGTTACCTTCTATATCAACTAGACCCTTAATATCCCAAGAAAGAGGATGGGGGCAGTAGACCTAGAAGATGGATCTTATGCTATAGTGGGCTATGCTGAGGATTCATCTTACAACATGAGATGACAAGCAGCTTGGATGCCACTTTGTTGCTGTATAAAAACTGCTGGCAGCCGGGGAAATCTGAAGATTTCTTAAAATATAGCTTTAACAATCCTGGTGATACAGTCAACAGCAGGAAGAGATGAACAATCACAAAACCTTACAGCGGAGAACCCTACAAGATTTAACATGGAGAGAATCTACAGTTGATAGTAAAAACGTTTTAGATATGATAAGACAGACATTGCTGCAAGACCATATATGAACTAAAGGAAAATGCAGCATTTGTCACATCATGGTAATTGCATATTGTATTCGGTGCCAAGAACTGAGATAGTATTTCAGAGTCAAGGTTTACCCCTCAGCAAACAGGTATCAGAAACTTGAGGGAAAAGTCAAAATTGCTGGTGGGCAAGGAATACATTTATAAACAAACAATGTAGTTTACAATCTGGAAAAGCCAGAATGAAAGAAAAGTGCTGATAGTTCAGATAAAGAATCATGGAGTCATAGAGATGTACAACATGGAAACAGACCCTTCAGTCCATGCCGACCAGGTATCCCAGCCCAATCTAGTCCCACCCGCCAGCATCCTGCTCATATCCCTCCAAACCCTTCCTATTCATATACCCACCCAAATGCCTCTTAAATGAGGCAATTGTACCAGCCTCCACCAGTTCCTTTGGCAGCTCATTTCATACACATACCACCCTGTGTGTGAAAACGTTGCACCTTAAGTTTCTTTTATATCTTTCCCCTCTCACCCTAAACCCATGCCCTCCAGTTCTGGACTCCCCAATCCCAGGGAAAAGATTTTATCTATTTACCCGATCCATGCCCCTCATCATTTTGTAAACCTCTATAAGGTCACCCCTCAGCCTCCGACGCTCCAGGGAAAACAGCCCCAGCCTGTTCAGCCTTTCCCTATAGCTCAAATCCTCCTACCCTGGCAACATCCTTGTAAATCTTTTCTGAACCCTTTCATGTTTCACAACATCTTTCCGATAGGAAGGAGGCCAGAATTGCATGCAATATTCCAACAGGGGTATAACCAATGTCCTGCACAGCATCTACGTGCCCTCCCAACTCCTGTACTCAATACTCTGACCAATAAAGGAAGCATACCAAACACCCTCTTCACTATCCTATCTACCTGCGACTCCACTTTCAAGGAGCTATGAACCTGCTCTCCAAGGTCTCGTTGTTCAGCTACACTTCCGAAGACCTTAGCCTTACGTGTATAAGACCTGCTAAAATTTGCTTTCCCAAAATGCAGCACCTCGCTTTTATCTGAATTAAACTCCATCCGGCTCTTCTCAGCCCATTGGCCCATCTGGTCAAGATCCTGTTTTAATCTGAGGTAACCCTCTTCGCTGTCCACCACATCTCCAATTCTGGTGTCATCTGCAAACTTACTAACTGTATCTCTTATGCTCGCATCCAAATCATTTATGTAAATGACAAAAAGTAGACGACCCAGCTCCGATCCTTGTGGCACTCCACTGGTCACCAGCCTTCAGTCTGAAAAACAACTCTCCACCACCACCCTCTGTCTTCTACCTTTGAGCTAGTTCTGTATCCAAATGGCTAGTTCTCCCTGTATTCTGAGAGATCTAACCTTGCTAATCAGTCTCCCATGGGGAACCTTGTCGAACGCCTTACTAAAATCCATATATATCACATTTATCGCTCTGCTCTCATCAATCCTCTTTGTTACTTCCTCAAAAGACTCATTTAAGTTTGTGAGACATGATTTCCCATGCACCAAACCATGTTGACTATCCCTAATCAATCCTTGCCTTTCCAAACACATGTACATCCTGTCCCTCAGGATTCCCTCCAACAACTTGCCCACCACTGATGTCAGGCTCACTGGTCTATAGTTCTCTGGCTTGTTCTTACCACCCTTCTTAAACAGTGGCACCACGTTTGCCAACCTCCAGTCTTCCGGCACCTCACCTGTGACTATCGATGATACAAATATCTCAGTACAGGCCCAGCAATCACTTCTCTAGCTTCTCAAAGTGTTCTAGGGTTCACCTGATCAGGCCCTGGGGATTTATCCACTTTTATGCATTTCAAGGCATCCAGTACTTGCTCCTCTGTAATTTGGACATTTTTCAAGATGTCACCATCTATTTCCCTGCAGTCTATATCTTTCATATCCTTTTCCACAATAAATACTGATGCAAAATATTCATTTAATATCTCCCTCATTTTCTGTGGCTCCACAGAAAGGCCACCTTGCTGATCTTTGAGGGGCCCTATTCTCTCCCTAGTTACCCTTTTGTCCTTAATATATTTGTAAAAACCCTTTGGATTCACCTTAATTCTATTTGACAAAGCTATCTTATGTCCCCTTTTTACCGTCCTGATTTCCCTTTTATGTATACTCCTACTGCCTTTATACTCTTCTAAGGATTCACTCGATCTGTCCTATCTATACCTTACATATGCTTCCTTCTTTTTCTTAACCAAACCCTCAATTTCTTTATTCATCCAGCATTCCCTACACCTACCAGCCTTCCCTTTCACCATGACAGGAATATACTTTCTCTGGATTCTTGTTATCTCATTTCTGAAGGCTTCCCATATTCCAGCCGTCCCTTTACCTGTGAACATCTGCCTCCAATCAACTTTCGAAAGTTCTTGTCTAATGCCGTCAAAATTGGCCTTTCTCCAAATTAGAATTTCAACTTTTAGATCTGGTCTATCCTTTTCCATCACTATTTAAATCTAACATAATTATGGCCGCTGGCCTCAAAGTGCTCTCCCACTGACACTTCAGTCACCTGCCCTGCCTTACTTCCCAAGAGTAAGTCAAGTTTTGCACCTTCTCTAGTAGGTACATCCACATACTGAATCAGAAAATTCCTCCCCATCTAAACCTTAACACTATGGCAGTCCCAGTCTATGTTTGGAAAGTTAAAATCCCCTACCATAACCACCCTATTTTTCTTGCAGATAGCTGAGACCTCCTTACAAGTTTGTTTCTCAATTTCCCTCTGACTATTAGGGGGTCTATAATACAATCCCAACAAGGTGATCATCCCTTCCTTATTTCTCAGTTCCACCCAAATAACTTCCCTGGATGTATTTCCGGGAATATTCTCCCTCAACACAGCTGTAATACTATCCCTTATCAAAAATGCCACTTTCCCTCCTCTCTTGCCTCCCTCTCTATCCTTCCTGTAGCATTTGTATCCTGGAACATTAAGCTGCCAGTCCTGCCCATCCCTGAGCCATGTTTCTGTAATTGCTATGGTATTCCAGTCCCATGTTCCTAACCATGCCCTGAGTTCATCTGCCTTCCCTGTTAGGCCCCTTGTATTGAAATAAATGCAGTTTAATTAATTAGTCCTACCTTGTCCCTGCCTGCCCTGACTGTTTGACTCACTTCTGTTCTCAACTGTACCAGTCTCAGATTGATCTCTTTCCTCACTATCTCCCTGGGTCCCAACCCCCCACCTTACTAGTTTAAATTCTCCTGAGCAGTTCTAGCAAATCTCCCTGCCAATATATTAGCCCCCTTCCAATTTAGGTGCAATCCGTCCTTCTTGTACAGATCACTTCTAAACCAAAAAAGATTCCAATGATCCAAAAATGTGAATCCTTCCCCCTTATTCCAGCTCCTCAACCATGCATTCATCTGCTCTATCTTCCTATTCCTGCCCTCACTAGCTCGTAGCACTGGGAGCAATCCAGATATTACTACGCTAGGACTTCCTTTTTTAAATTCCTGCCTCACTCTGTAATCTCCCTTCAGAATCTCAACATTTTCCCTTCCTATGTCATTGGTTCCAATGTGGACAATGACCTCTTGCTGGCCCCTCTCCCCCTTGAGAACATTCTGCACCCTCGCTGAGACATCCTTGATCCTGGCACCAAGGAAGCAACACACCATTCTGCTTTTTTGCTGCTGGCCACAAGTATGTCTGTCTGTACCTCGGACCAGAGAATCCCCTAACACAATTGATCTCTTGGAACCCAACGTACCTCCCGTTGCATTAGAGCCAGTCTCAATACCAGAAACTTGGCTGTTTGTACTATGTTCTCCTGAGAATCCATCACTCCTTACATTTTCCAAAACAGCATACCTGTTTGAAATGGGTATATCCACAAAAGACTCCTGCACTGGCACCGTAGCACAAGACATGACTGCAGTAAAATCAAAGCCCCAGGAACCATTTAAAACATGTTGCAGACTTGGGAACATAGCAAACCCAGAATTAAATCTATAAAGGGAAAGTTGAAGTTTGATATCTTCCAAAAAAAAACAACTCTGAAGGGACAGAACGGCTTCCAAACTAGATATTAAATCTAGACTGTAGGACTGTTGACCAGTTAAAGGTCAGAAACCTCTGGTGACTCAGTCATTAGTGATGAGGCCAATGATAGCCTGAGATACTCATCATGAATAGCCTGTCATCTATTAATGAGCTGGTTGATGAATTATCTCACCAGTGGAGTCACCATCTAACACTGTAACTTTCTTACTTAGAAAGAAAGAAAATTGAAAAATCACAGCTGAACTTTTTTTGGACATTTCCACATTGAAGTTCATGGGAATTTAGTTTGTACCTAATTGAATGCGTTTCAGACACCACAGCAGTAACCATTTCAAAACTAGTAAATTATCTGTGGTCATGAATGGTACTATGTAAGGGCAGATCTTTATTTTCCTTTGATAGCACACAAGTCCATTTTATATCCCTCCTAATTTGAAAATCAAATCATAATCAATTCAACATAAAACTTATACCAGCAACTCTGTCATGCAGAGACTTAACATACAAACATGCTAAGACTAAAACTATGAGCAGAAGGAGACCATTCAGTCCTCCAGTCTTCTCTGCCATTCAATAAGGTTATAGTAGATTGATTTGTGTATGGATTCCACATTCACATCTACTCCTGATAACTGATTCCTTTTCAAACAAGGTATATCCATCTCTGTTTAAAAAATATTCAACGAACCAGTTTCCACTGCCTTCTGAGGGTCCCAAAGTCGCACTATTTTTTGAGAGAAAACATTTCTCCCAATTCCAGTCATAAAAGAATGTCACTAATTTTTAAACATTTCTAGATTCACCCACAAGATGAAGCATCCTTTCCACATCCATGTCATTGTGATCATTTGGGATTTTACAAACTTCAAAGAAATTACCCTGCAATTGTAAGAGGATGCAAGGAGAGGCCGGAGAGGTATAGACCTGGGAGATTCTAACATTGGTGGTGGATATGTTGTTGGAAGTCATTCTGAAAGAGAATTTATATGCATTTGGAGAGACAGGGATGATTAGGGGTAGTGAGCATGGTATTGTGCAAAGGAAATAGTATCTCATAAACCTGATTGAGATTTTTGAGGAATTAACCAAAATGATTAATGAGGGCAGAATGGTAGACATTGTTTACTTGGACTTTAGTAAAGCCTTTGACAAGGTTCCACATAGTAGGCTAATTAGTAAAGTTAGATCATGTGGGATTCGGGGGAGCTTGCCATTTGGATACAAAATTGGCTTAATAACAGAAACAGAGTGATGGTGGAGAGTTGTTTTTCAGACTGGCAAAATGTGACCAGTGGTTTTCCACAGAGATCAGTGTTGGGTTCGCTTTTATTTCTCATTTATATAAACAATTTATATGAGAACATTGAAGACATGGTTAGTACATTCGGTGATGACGCCAAGATTGATTGTGGAGCAGGCAGTGAAGAATGTTATCTAAGATTACAAAGAGATCTTGATCAATTGGGTCTCGGAGCTGATGACTGGCAGATGGAGTTTAATTTGTACATGGAGTTTTAATTTGTACTGCATTTTGGTAAAACAAGGGAGTGCAGGGCTTATTCAAATAAAGGTATGCCCTTTGGTAGTGGTGTAGAACAGAGAGACCGAGGGATTCAGGGATATAATTCTATGAATTTTGACAGATAGGGTGGTTAAGAAGGTATTTAGCATACTTGCCTTTATCGCTCAGTCCTTTGAGTATAGGAGTTGGGAAGTTATGTTGAGGTTGTACAGGCCTCTTCAGGTGTGCTGTGAGCAGTTCTGGTTATCCTGTTATTGGAAGGATATTATTAAGCTGGAGAGGGCACAGAAGAGATTTACAAGGATGTGTCTGGGAATGGAGTGTTTGGGTTATAACGAGAGTCTGGATCTTTTCACGAGAGCATAGAATGTTGAGAAGGAACATAGAATGTTGAGGAGTGACCTTGAAGAGGTTTATAAAATAATGAGTGGTATGGATATGCCGAATGGCAGGTGTCTTTTCCTTAGGATGGGGGGCTTTCAACACTAGATGGCATATTTTTAAGGCGAGAGGAGAAAGATTTGTGAAAGACATTTTTTAACAGTTTTTTTTAAACAAGCAATTAGTCTATGGAATGAATTTACAGAAGAAGTGGTAAATAGGAGTACAGTTAAAATGTTTAAAAGACAATTTGATAACTAAATGAATAAAAATTGTTTGGAGAGATATAGGGCAAATGGAGGCAGATGGGGCGATCTAGTTTGGGATTATAGTTGGCATGGATTGGTTGGACCAAGAGGTCTATTTCAGTACTGTTTGACTATGACTTGTTGCACCTGCTTTGTGATATACATGAGAATACCTGAATCCCTCTGCTTCTCGGAATGATGCAGTTGTTTTCCAGTGTGAAATAATATTCTGTTTCTTTCATTCTTGACAAAGTTAAACACCTGTACAATTTGCCTCAGTATGTTCTATTGCCAGATTTTTGGCAAATCACTATTCATTCCAACTGTAACCTTCTTAAATCTTGAGAACATACTTCCATACCAATGTTTGTGTCATCTTCTGCCATGCCTTCACAAGTCATTGATATAAATTATAAAAAGCAGAGGTCCAGCACACTGCCTTGCAGGTCTCCATTCATCACACCTGTCAAATAGAAAAAGAAATGTATATTTTGTTCTCCGCCAAACAATTGTCTATTCCTACTAATATTCACAGAATCCCTATAATGTGGAAACAGGATATTTGGACCAACATGTCCACAATGATCCTATGAAGAGTAACCCACCCAAACTCATTCCCCTACCCTATTACTCTATATTTCCCCTGACTAATGCACCTAACCCACACAACCCTGGATGCTATGGGCAATTTAGTATGGCTAATCCACCTAACCTGCACCTCTTTGGACCGTGGGAGGAAACCAGAGCACCCAGAGAAAACCTACGCAGACATGGGGAGAATGTGCAAATTCCACACAGGCAATCACCCGAGGCTGGAATCGAACTTGGCACTGTGAGGCAACAGTGCTAACCAATGAGCCACTGTGCCTCCAGTTGTTACCTCCTACATCTCAACGCTCTATTTTATATGGCAGTTTATCAAATGCCTTCTGAAAAATAAAACTACAATACATCCAAGGGTTTCCTTGAAAAATATGCATGTTAGCCCTTCAAAGATCTTTCATGAATTAGTTTAACATGACTTTGTATTCATTAAGTCATATTGTTTCTTCTCAATTAGCTCAGATTTTTCCTAAATACAGAGCTATAAAACCCTAAATGATGGATTCTAAATCTTCCTTATGATAGGCATCAAGTTAACAGGCCTATAGTTTTCTGTTTATGCTTCCCTCTCCTTTTGAATAGAAGAATTACATTTCCTACTTTCTAGTATTGTGAAATCTTATCAGAAACTGGTAATTTTGTAAAATTAATTCCAATGCTTTTCCTACTTCCTTAACTATCTCTGAAAAGCCCCTAAGATAAAGTCTATCAGGACCCAAAGACTTGGGAGCCTGCTGACCCAATAGTTTGTTCCATAACATTTCCCTAATGATTGTAAATTCATTAAGTTTCTCCCTCCCCTCCATGTCTTGATTTATAGCTGTTTCTTAAATGGATTTTGTATTCTCTATTGTGATGACAGACACAAATTATCTTAAATTTTATCTGCAATTGCCTTACTATCAATATTAACTCTGCATTCTTACCTTCCAAAGGATTATCACTCACTTTACTCACTCTTTTCCTTTTGAAGTGCTTCTAGAAACTCTTGCTAACATTTCTAGTTAGTTTCTTCTGATATTTTAATTTCTTCTAATTAAACACTTATCATACTCTACTGTTCACTATGTTCTGCTAGGTTAATGTATCATTGACTTTTCAATAAGGTACAGATGATAGATACCATTCAAAGACTTCCTTGATGGAATAGATAGAGGAATTCACCTAACCTAAACAGGAAATAGGAATTCAATGGCTAGGCCTCAAAGGTTATCCACTGGCTTCAATCATCTCCCACTGTCATGACTTTGTCCTGCAACTAAACACAGATATACCAGGCCAACAAGAGTGTGAATTTGAGGCAGAATAGCTGTCTCTCAATAGGACTCTATTTCACCAGTAAATCGTGCCATCACCCTTCTATTTTATAGACTTCAGTTTGTTGGTTGAGAGTGAGTGAAGCAGCAGAGATGCAGATTTATTTGATTAGTCTTGCTTGAGTACATTACACCTGAAGCCTAACTACATGGATTTTAATCAATGTCATGGCCATCTTTGAACATGATTGATGTGTGTGAATTTGTTCATGCATGTATTTACTGGTGTTCTCTGTGCAGTTATTCCATGAACGTTTGCTTCTGAAAGTGTCATATAAGCAAAATGCTTGGTCAAATTATTGTATATTAATATAAAATTGTAACAAAACATGACAGAAAAGCTGATTTGAAGATGACAGAAATTAGTTTTAATAACCTGTTTGTGGTACAGGATATGAAACTTTCCACAATTCTATGTATGTTCATAATGAATGAATGAAAGAAAGCCAGATTTAAAATGGAATGAGATAAAATGTTTTGTTTAAGGAAAAGGAAAAA
This sequence comes from Chiloscyllium punctatum, assembly GCF_047496795.1. NCBI lineage: Eukaryota > Metazoa > Chordata > Chondrichthyes > Orectolobiformes > Hemiscylliidae > Chiloscyllium > Chiloscyllium punctatum. The sequence continues at coordinate 85,511,505 of NC_092747.1, forward strand.
TAAACAAGGGTTGACCATTGGGTTTTGCAGTATTGCAAATTTGATTTCTTTATCTGCTAGTCTAATAATCTTTAGGACTTCTCCACAAAACCTTTAACATGTTCATGTCTGTTTCTTTTAAATGGATTGATGCTTGCATCGAAGGAAAACATTATTTAAACCAAACATTATGCCAAAAATTGAAACAACGGCAAAATACTGTAGGTGTTTGAAAATTGAAGTTAAGAAAATAATGTTGGTAACAGCAGTTCAGGCAACAACTTTAGGAGAACTAACATTCCAAGTTTATAATTTTTCATCTAATTTTAAATGTCTTAACATTTTAGAGAGCTTTTAGGCAATATCACAGCCAGAACCAAAAGGGCCAGAGAACAAGACAGTAATGTCTATAATATTGTATAAGAACATGCAGTATAGCCATGCAAAGAACAGATTATTAATAAATTGATTGCCTGAGGTACACCTTGACTGTATCACTTTTTCATTGACGTTATTAGAAAAGAAAATCAAATGGGGTGTTAAATGAGCAGTTGTTTCGATATCATCCATTATCAAGCAGCAATGAAAATTAAAATTAAATCCAGTGTTTCAACTTTGTGCTTTATTATGTTCAATAATATCAATTACTTTATGTGACTTACTTTTTATTGGGATTTTATTTATATTGACTTATAAATAGCAGAATGGTAGCAAGAGTCAAAGGAGTAACAACCGATCCTTATATGATAAGAACATATTCTTCACATTTGAATGTTTTTCTCATTCATTTTGGATAGAGATGACATTAGAGGGGACAAAAGTTTGCTTTGAACTGAGGCTAGAGTGAGGTAAAGGAATAAGGTTCCATGTTTCTAATGTTTACAAAGTTAAAAATCACACAACACCAGGTTATAGTCCAACAGGTTTAATTGGAAGCACACTAGCTTTCGGAGCGCCGCTCCTTCATCAGGTGATTGTGGAGGACACAATTGTAAGGCACAGAATTTATAGCAAAAATTTACAGTGTGATGTAATTGAAATTATACAATGAAAAATACCTTGATTGTCTGTTGAGTCTTTCATCTGTTCAAATACCATGATAGTTTCACTTCTTTCATGTGTAAATCACAAAGCCTTTCTTTAAAAGTTGCATTCAGGTTAGCTGTAACAATTGATGTTAGCTAGACAATATGTTGAAGGTGTTAGCCCCCCTGTGTTCTCTGTCTATGCCTGGAATCTTTTCCTGTAATGCTTTCAGTGATTTTGTTTTGTATATATGTGGATCCATAACTACTTCAGAATCTATATCAATGATTATCTGAAGAATTTTAACTAAAACTGGATCATAATATTGTAACAGATTGCTTAACTAATTCAAGAGAAACAACTTATCGGTATGAATTTTTTTTAATCAATGTAAACCATTGCAGCTGCACGTTCTATAACCTTGATTATACAGAGTTACTATTGTTCTACTTGTGAAGAATACATTATGTAAATATTTCCCCAAGCGCTCTAACTACTGTCAGCCATAGTCTGCTATATTTAGGCCTGTGTAGCCATTGGCCATTTTGTGCTGTTCAGCCATGAGATTATACAGTTCTCATTTTTTTTGTTGAAAATATTAAGTGATAAACAGCAGACATTAAAAAGTTATTTTTAAAGAATGGTAACTATGTTATGTGATAGCTAGACATTATCTAGCTATCACCCATTGTTACAGTTAACCTGAGAATGCAACTTTTTAAAAAAAAGGTTTTGTAATTTACACATGAAATAAGTGAAACTATCATGGTATACAAACAGATGAAAGACTCAACAGACAATCAAGGTATTTTTCAATGCATAATTTCAATTACATCACGCTTTAAATTTTTTGCTATAAATTCTGTGTTTTAGGATTGAGTCCTCCACTATCACCTGATGAAGGAGCGACGTTCTGAAAGCTAGTGTGCTTCCAATTAAACCTGTTGGACTATAACCTGGTGTGTGTGTGATTTTTAATTTTGTACACCCCAGTCCAACACCAGCATCTCCAAATTATAATGTTTATAACATCCAGTGTCTCAGTAGATAACATTTTCACCACTGAAATACAAGACTCTGGGATTAGGTCCCACTACTTGAGTAGAAAAACATCAAGATTAACAATTCAGGGCAATACAGAGGGAGCACTTCATGATCAGTGATGTTGTCTTTTAGATGAGGTTAAGGGCCCATCTGTCAGTTCCACTGGATATAAAAGGTCCCATTGGATACATAAATCAGAAGACCACAGGTGCTATCTCTACTCTTTATGGAAATAGTTATCTGGTAGACATAAAAAGATACAGTTTTAACACAAATTTCATGACCATTCACCTTACTGATCTCCATGGAAATAAATCCAAATTGTCTAAGCCATTCTCAAAAAACACACACACACACACTCTAGATGTCAATCTAGTGAACATCCTCTGAGCTATTTGCAAAGTATTTGCATCTGTCCTTAAATAATGAAACTAAACCTCCACACAGTAACATCTTTACTTTTATAAATGCAAAATACTGTGGATGCTGGAAATCTGAACCAGACAATGGTTCATGAGCTCAGCAGGTCTGGCAGTATCTGGGGATAGAGAAACAGGATTAATGCTGAGTCTTGTAGGACTCTTCTTCAGAAATATGGCACTCCTCAATGTACAGTGTAACCTAACATCATCTTACTGTTCCATTTGGGACTATCACAAACCACAAAGCCTTAAATTTGAAGTGTCATTTTTATTCCACAGTATCAAGAGCAAAGAAAAATCAAACCAAGAAAAGTTGCATTTGCTTTTGTAAACAGACAGGCACTGCCTGTGTTTTAGCTAACCACACATTTACAGTCTATATTTACTGTAACAAAGACTCAGTTAAGCCCTTGTTTGCCTGACACTGCAGTGCTTTATCATACAGAAGATGATGATCCTCCTTCCACATGCCCTCATTTTCCTCCTTGTAATGCTGCTGCATTACATTTCCTCGTTGCCTACTCTAGTTGCATGCTAGGGTGTTGCAGAACTCTCTGCATGGGGTGTACTCTGTGGCACCCCAAACCAATTACGGCATCAGGACCTCAAATTCAGAATATTTATCTCACTTATTGTGTCGATGCTTGGCCTCAGTTAAAGGGTCATAAAATGGAGTCATCAGCCCTGTTTGCACAGGGCAACCCTTGTCCTCCAGCAACCAACCTTGGTGAGACATCAAGCACTTGATGGTTTAAAAATAGTCCTCCAGGCAGCAAAACCTAGAGAACCCACAATAAGGAAGGCCATGAATGTCACTATATGGATCTTTGGCATAGGGACCATATTCTGATGAATGAATAACGCACAAACTATACTGCACGTGACAAAGCTGCTCCTTTTACAACGTTCTGCTGTCCTTGTCTATTTTCCAGAGAGGTCGTAAAAGACACAGACTCTAAAAAGTCTAAGTTGAAGATAAATTTGATTATAGCTAACAGATACTACCTCAGGCAAAAGGCTTTTAAGTTAAAAAAAACTTGCACAATGAAAAGAGAGTTGTCAGTTCTCCCAGCTCACTTTTTCTCTGGGTGACTTTGTTTGGTTTTAGCACAATAGAGTTGGGAAAGGCTGCTGGACCCAAAAGAAGCATGTCCATGCTGACTCTCCCCTCTCTGGCTTCTCTCCTGGGTAAGATCCTGGATTTGATTTTACATTTTGTGCCAAGGATTGTTCATAGGGATTGTTGCAAATAGTTTGAACAGCAGATTAATTCGGGATGATCAGTTGGTTTGCCAGATAGGTTAAGTTATTCTGTATTCTGTTCGCTTTTGTTTGTGTTTCATCTGGTAATCTTTTAAATAAATTCTTGTAAATAACCTTTTAAATAAATTCTGTTTTGTTAAAAACTAAAGTGAGTTGCCCAGCTGCATCACTCCTGGACTATCCGTGATACACCTGCTGAAAACAACTTGCAAAGTTAGGGTCTGGACCACTTTCTTGAAATGTTTTGAGGGGGTCTGGTCTGGTCCATAACGCACAAATACATAGAGGATTGAAATGGCTGAGTGATTAGTGATATCTTGTCTACCAACCCCCACACTCCATATTACCCCCAAACATGGAAGTTTTGCATATGCTGGCAAATACATACAGTTCAGGGTGAGAAAAACATCAGTTCTGTGCCCTTGTGTAGCCTATGAGATCTTGGATGTCTTTGTGAATTGTGCCTTAGCGGTGCCAAGTGAAAGTTAACTATGATTACTTCTGCTTCACAGAAAAGACGATCTTCAATCCATGGAAAAAGTGAAGGCTGCAGATGCTTGACATCAGAGTCCAGAGTGTGGTGCTGGAAAAGCACAGCTAGTCAGGCAGCATCCGCGGAGCAGGAGAATCTATGTTTCAGGCATAAGCCCTTCATCAGGAATCTTGATGAAGGGCTTATGCTTGAAACGTTGATTCACCTGCCCCTCAGATACTGCCTGACCAGCTGTGCATTTCCAGCATCACACTCTCGACATTATCTTCAATCTAATGACAAAAGATAGTCAGGGGTTGTTTGTGACCAAGATTTGTATTCCACATAGTTGGACACTGTTTGTATTTCACCTAAAGGGCACTATGATTAAAGATGTTTTCAACTTGTACTCAAATGTTTGATTAATGCAATTGCCCTTTGAAGGGCCTCACATTTTTCATAACTGGAGGTCAGGTACTCGGATAGAAAAGAAAACACTTAGTCCACCCGCTTTGGGTATGTTCACAGCCATTTTTCATTGCTAATGCACATTTGTGATTTGAATAAGAATAGAAGGCCTGCAGATTGTGCTTGACACCATTAGGCACAGGCTGAGCCTGGTAATCAAGGAGCTTTCCCCAAACTGCATGGTTTTTTTTTAGGTGCACCATTTGTCAAGTCCATTAGTATTGAAATTTCAGACTTCTTTGCCCATCTCTTTGAATTATGACCTAATATTCAAACATTCCCTGGATCCTTGGCCATACAACTTAGCCATGTCAACCAACATGCTGTGCAGTCCACCAATGCAAGCTCAGGAAGTTTTGATCATTGAAGACTCCCTTACCACTAGCCCACTGCAGTAACCTATATCCTCTAATATACTATTGTCTCCACCCATGGCTGCATTGGACATGACTGATTGTGAACTACTCCTTGAACTCAAGATGGTATGAACCCCCAAACCTGGATATCCCAATTGAATTGGCTGTGCCCAAGGCTGATAGCACTTGATGCCCCTTCTGTAGAGTGCCAGGACCCTCTGACTGAAGGTTGCTTCCTTGAAATGTCTGAGGACTACTCCCCTTAAATTTTGAGATGGCTATCTTGTTGGAGCACATGCAATGTGTTTGGCATGTACACTACTTAGGAGAAAGTGAGGACTGCAGATGCTACTTATACATGTTGTAGGTATGAGATTGGCATAGTATGATGTCATATGGCAACATGTTCATCCACTGGAGTGATCACCACTGACAACCATGACAAGTGGCATAGCTTTCTCCCTGCATTAAACAAGACAGAAATGCTGTGAGTCTTCATACTCTTGTTGAGAAGGAAAAGCAAAACAAAAGGCAAGACAGAAATGCTGCAACTAAGTAAATAGATGCAAAGTGAAGGAATGCTAAGAAAACAAGAAAGCAATGAAAGGTGCCAGTGCATTCTAAAATGTAGCACTGGATTGTTGAATAATTTGAGAGTATAAGTTTGATGATGTGCCATGTGGGTGCATGAGGCTGTCTCATCCCCATACGTGGATGGGACTGGGTGACAGGCAGTATCACAGATTATTTTTATTCAATTAAAATAAGCTTACTAACAAGTAATGGTGAAAAGGTGATTAAAACACCGATTGTTTTTGTGATAAATCCATTTTTAGCTATATTAATCCAACAGAATAACATTAAGATCCATAAATATGTCGATGAATATTTTTAAAGGCAGTTTTAAAATTACATTTGCAAACAAAACCCTAATTCATTGAGGATTGCCAAATGTTAAATCTGCAAAATAAGATTGTGTAGATATTTGGACAAAAGAAAATGATTACATAATAGGTGCAAGCTTTAACTCATTTTGGACCCTTTTGCTGATTACATCCAAAGTGAAAGTTGTCTCTCATTCTCGGTCAATTACATCAATGTTCTTTGCGGGACCTTGTTTGTTATGTTCTCCAAATTGCAATGGCGAATATCGTTCAAAGTATTTCAGTGGCTGAAAAGCGATTTGGGGGTGTTTTGTGGTTAAAAATGAATATTTTTCAAATTTTTAAAATGATACCAGGTTTCCTAATTCAAATTAAAAACAAACAAATCTTTTGTACTCCATGTTGGCTGAATTAAATACAGTGGTAAAACAGTCAAACAATGTGTGGTAAGATGTCTCCTCCTAAGCTCTGAAACATCATGCTTTTTGTTTTACAACCAGAATGGTGTAGATATTTTCCAATCAATCTGTTCAGAGATGTTATAACATACGGCTGGTGCAGATGGGACTTGAACCTAGGCCTCCTGCCTCAGAACAGAACAGAGTATGCATCCAGTTAGTGCAAAAGCATTCAGTTTGAAGCAAATCGTGTTGGAGGCTGAGGAGTGTCTTTATAGAGGTTTATAAACTCAAGATGGTATAAATAGACAAGGTCTTTTTCCAGGGTTGGGGGAGTTCAGAACTAAAGGTTTAGGGTGAGAGGGGAAAGATATAAATGGGACCTAAGGGGCAATGTCTTTCATGCAGAGGGTGGTGCATGTATGGAATGAACTGCCAGAGGAAGTGGTGGAGGGTAGTACAATTGCAGCTTTTAAAAGTCATCTGGATAGGTATACAAATAGGAAGGGTTTAGAGGGGCCAAGTGCTGGCAAATGAGACTAGGTTAGGTTAGGATATCTGGTTGGCATGGATGAGTTGGATGAAAAGATCTATTTCCGTGCTGTAGATCTATGACTCTAAATGCAGAGTTCTTACCACAGAGTAAGAACTGTTCATTGTTCAGTTTCAGTTTCATCCCCAGGACAATCTGCTGGAAGATTGATAATAACAATTAGTAAAGCAGGCAAGTACAAGTAAAAATTGGTGTTACCAGTTTAAAAGTTTAAGTGGTTCTACTTTTCAGTTATGTAAACTCTTCATTAGAATTGTACAGTGTGTACATTTATGTTCTGTTAATCACTAAGCGTGTAATCACCTCATCTGATTTACAATATACAAAGCTAAAAACTAAATACATCAGAAAACATAGCAAAGGTTATTTTCATTAAATTTTCACATAATGACTGGCTTAAATGCCTATTGGTGCTTTGTTGCATTTTTTTTTACATGCTCTTCAAGCCTTAACTACCTATTTATGTTCTGAAATTACCATATGCTTTCCATCAGCCTTACGGAGAAAACAGCAGAACTAGTTTTCCAAAATGCAGTTTAGGAGGAGGAAATTGTATTGCCTGTCTGAAAAAAAAATCAAAAACTGCTTTTTATATCTGAGGAAGGATCACTGGACCCAAAACATTAACTCTGATTTCTCCTCACAGATGCTGCCATACCTGTTGCTCTTCCAGCAACTTCTGTTTTTATTTCTGTAATATTGCTGAGATGTGGCAAAGCCCACATTTCTTACATACTCCTAATTGTTTGAGAATATAGTGGTGACCTTCTTTCTTGAACTACCACAGTTCTTGAGTTATTGAAATGCATAATATAGATGCTACAAACTGCAGTCACTGCGTGTTGATGATGGGAGTAAATGTTGAAAGTGGCAAATGGGATGCCAGTCAATTCGGTCGCTTTGTCCTAGGATGGTGTGCAGCTTCTTGAGTGTTATTGGAACTGCACTCATCCAGGTAAGTGGGGAGTATTTCCATTACACTCCCAATCTGTGCCTTGGGTAGAAATCAGGAGGAAAGTTACTTGTTGCAGGATTCCTAGTCTCTGAATAAGTTTTGTAGCCATAATATAAGGGCTAATCCAATTCGGTTGCTGGTCAGTGGTAATTTCTATTGATAGTGAGGGGGGATGGGAGTTGATGGCACAGCCATTCAATGTCAAGATATAAATATAATAACAAGAAAGAGTAGACCATCTGGCCCCTCGAACCAGCTCCACCATTAAAGATCAAGGTTAATCTTTCTCATGGACTCAGCTACACTTACTGCCCACCCAAAACCCTGAATTCTTTTACTGTTGAAAAATCTATCTCTGCCTTAAAAACACAGTGGTTAGCACTGCTGCCTCACAGCGCCAGAGACCTGGGTTCAACTCCCACCTCAGGCGACTGTGGAGTTTGCACGTTCTCCCCGTGTCTGCGTGGGTTTCCTCCAGGTGGTCCGGTTTCCTCCCACAGTCCAAAGATGTGCAGGTTAGATGAATTGGCCATGCTAAATTGCCCGTAGTGTTAGGCAAGGGGTGGGGGCATGGGTGGCTTGCGCTTCGGCGGGTCGGTGTGGACTTGTTGGGCTAAAGGGCCTGTTTCCACACTGTAATGTAATCTAATTCAATGAGGTAGGTTCAACTGCTTTGCTGGGCAGGAAATTCCACAGATTCACAACCCTTTGGGAGGAGTTCTTTCTCAGCTCAGTCCTAAATCTGCTCCCCCTTATTTTGAGGCAATGCCCCCAGTTCTAGTTTCACAAGCCAATGGAAACAACCTCCCTGCTTCTATATTCCCTTCATAATTTTACGTTTCCACAAGATCACCCCTTATTCCTCTAAATTCCAAAGAGTATCGTCCCAGTCTACACAATCTGCCCTCATAAGCCAATGCTCTCAACACCAGAATCAACCTCGGGAACCTCCTCTGCACCCCATCCAGTGCCAGTACATCCTTCTCAAGTATGACCACCAAAACTGTACACAGTGCTTCAAGTATAGCCTCACCAGCACTCTTCACAGTTGGAGCATAACCTCCCTATTTTTAAAATCCATCCTTGCAGCAGTGAAGGACAATATCTTATTTGCCTTCTTAATTACCTAACACACCAACAAACCAACTTTTTGTGACTCAGGTACAAGGACACCCAGGTCTTTTTGCACAACATCATGCTGCAATTTTGACCTTTTAAATAATAGTCCATTTTGTTATTATTCTTACCAAAATGGATGAACTCACATTTACCAACATTGTACTCCATCTGCCAGACCTTTGCCCATTCACTTAACCTATCTATATTCCTCTACAGACTTAGTGTCCTCTGAACGCCTTGCTTTATCACTCATTGCAGTATCAACTGTAAACTTTGACTCATCATACTTGGTCCCCAACTCCAAAGCATCTGTGTAAATTATAAACAATTGGGTCCTCAACACTGATCCCTGAGGCCACAAGCCACTGAGCTCCAACCAGAAAAATACCCATTTACCACCACTCTTTGTTTTCTGCTGATTAATTAATCCTCTACCTATGCTAATACATTATCCGTAACACTGTGCATCTTTATCTTACGCCACAGCTTTTTGTGTGGCATCTTGTCGAATGCCTTCTGGAAGGCCAAATACACCAGATCCACCAGTTTCCCATTGTCTACCGTGTTCATAAAGTTCTCAAAGAATTCCAGTAAATTAGTTAAATATGACCTGCTTTTCATGAACCCATGCTGTGTCTGCCCAATGGGACAATTTTTATTCAGATATCTCACTATTTCATCCTGAATAATAGATTCAAGCATTTTCTCGACTACAGAAATTAATCTAATGGGCCTATCGTTATCCAACTTCTGTCTGCCTTCTTTTTGAAGCAGTGGCACCACATTTGCTGTTTACTAATTTGCCAGAACAGCCCCAGAGTCCAATGAACTTTGCTAAATTTCTACCAATGCACTTGCTATTTCCCTTACCATCACTTTTAGTACCTGAGGATGCATTCCACCAGAGCCAGGAGACTTGTCTACCTTTAGCCCCATTACGATCATTTTTAGATCGCATACCATAGCCTCCTTATCATGAGCGCATTGTTTCTGTCTTCCACAGTGAAGACAGACAAAATACCTATTCAAAAATTTCCTCAATTTCCATTATTAAATCCCCCTTCTCATCCTCTAAAAGGATTTTACCTTTGCCATTTTTTGTTTTCTATTTTTGTCGAACCTGTCTTCTATTTTTATATTCTGAGATAGTTTATACTCAATTTTATCTTCCTTTATAGCTTTTTACATGGCTGCCTGTTGATCTTAAGACATTTCTCAATCTGCCAATTTCCCACAAATCTTTGCCACTTTGCACGGATTACCATTCAATTTGATGCCCTCCTTTATTTTCTATGTTATCCATAGCCGATTTTTTCCTACAGTCCTTCCTTTTCACTGGTATACACTTTTGCTGAGCACTGAAAAATTGCTTTGAAAGTTCTCAACTGTTCCTCCATTGTCCCACCATTTAATCTTTGCTCCTAATCTATCTTAGCCAACTCGCCCCATCCCATTGTTTGAGCACCAGATACTGGTATTGGATTTTACTTTCTCACCTTCCATCTGGATTTTAAATTCAAACATGCTGTATTTGCTCTTAAAGGATCCCCAACTATGATATCATTAATTATTCATGTCTCATTATACAGGACAAGATCCAGGATAGCATGCATAAACCACACCTATCAGTGACCTTTTGTCCTTACTATTTTTAATTTCCACCTCATCCCTATGTCAATGATAATAACGTACCACACCATTGGCTGGTTCTCTCCACCCCCCCAGCTCCCCCCAAAATTCCCTGCAGCTACTCAGTACCTGGCAAGACCCTTGCACTGGGAGGCATCATACTATCCTCTTGTCACTAGAGTGGCTGCAGAAGCACCTTGCTGTTCTCCTAATGATGGAATCCCTTGTCACAGTCCTAACTACCTTTTTCTGTCTGCTCTGTGCAGCTGTGCCCTACAGGTTTTGCTTTGACTGCAATTCCCTGAGGCATTTTCACTGTTGCCAGAACTCAGCATGGAGGACTGGTTGGTTATTGGTATGGCCTGAGGTGACTCCTGCATTACCTGCCTTGCCTTATGCTTGCATGCAATGGTCACCCATTCCCTATCCTCCTGTACCCTCTTATACTGTGGAGTAACCATCACCACACTTTCCACATAAAACTCATTTCTCCCAAATGTCACTCAGTGCCTCCAGACCTCAGTCAAGCTGCATTACCTGGCATTTGATTTGGAGGTACTGACAGCATCGCCTGCATACATGTTACTCAGCAATGCAATCAGAGCTCCCACATCTTACATGTAGAGTATACTGCTCAAAAGGAAATAGCCTAATATCCCTTTAATTAACTCAAATATTATCCATTAAAAAAATCTAAATCTAATTTTCACTCACACACACTAATAGTTAATTAGTAAATAGTGATTTCAACAAGTAAGAAAATTAAAGAGTTATACTCATCCCTCAAACAACCACTTATTGGCTTGGCTATGACATCACTCTGGAATTCATACTCCCTCTCTCCAGAAGCTGTTTAGGTATGCCTCTTTGTTCATTCCCTGTTTGCTGCTTGTATTCCTACCCACTGGAATTCTCTCTGTCAACCTCCCTCTTGCAATGTCCTGGTCTCTCTGCTCGGCAGCAAATCCCAGGCTTGAATCCCTCGAGCAAACAGGCTGCAACACCCTAGACTCCAGACCCCAATCAGCAGCAACATTTTCCCAGCACAGCAAGTGTTGTTACTTTAGTCTTTGACTCACTAAGGAGAAATGCAGTTTACCAGGCTTCCAAAGCCAGCAACAGAGAACCCAGGCTCTGGTCCTCAAGTTAGCAGCAGCTCCTCCCAGTGACAATAGGTGTTGTTACTTCAGTCTTCAACTCACTGAGGAGAAATGCAGACGACCAAGCACCCAAAGGTAGCAACAGAGAATCCCAGACCCAAATTCCTCCAGGCAGGCTGCAGTACTGAAGATCCCAGACTCTCTGCCTCAATCAACTTCAGCTGGTCTCAGTTGCAACTTCAGCCTCCAAGCTCTAATTCCAGCAGCAGAGTGGAAACTCCCAGTACACTGCCCCCTACAGGGAAGCTTCAAATATTTATCAAGTATACAATGGCTTGATAGTTAGATTCTGTCTTGTTGGAGATGGTCATCACTTGCTATTTGTGTACCATGAATGTTACTTACCATTTTTCAGCTGAATGCTATAAAGGTCTTGGTGCACATAAACATGGACTGCTCAGTATCTGAAGAGTTGCAAATGATATTGAACATTGTGTAGTCAGCAAACATACCCATGTCTGACCTTGTAATGAAGGGAAGGTTATTGGTTAGTGGCTGAAGATAGTTGGGCCTGAAGAACAAGTGCAAAGATGATCTGCAGCTGAGATGATTGAACTCTATCAACCACCGCCATCTTCCTTTGTGCCAGATATGACTCCAATGAGGAAAGCATTTCCCCCGAATCCCATTGACTCCAACTTTGTGAGCATTCCACACTCCATTAAATACAGCTGAGATGAAGTTCTCAGCACAGGAAAAGGTCATTTGGCTTCTCAAGTTCACTACTCTGTCCAATCTCTCTTCCTCCTCAAGCTAACCAGACAGACAACATTCTAGTAAATCTGCTTTGCATCCTCTCCATTACTATCCCTCTCATTATGTAGATTTTAAAACTGTACATAATAATCTAGCTGTTGTCTAACTGATGGTTTATATAATTCCAGAAGACCTCCCTGCTCTTAAACTCTGTGCTTTGGCTAACAAAGACAAGTATTCCATTTGCCTTCTTAATCACTTTATCAACTTATCCTAATACTTGAAGGGGCCAGTAGATCTGCACACAAAGGTCCCTCTAATCCTCAATGCTTTCGAGGGTCCTACCATTCATCATGCATTCCCATGCCTTGTTTGTTTTGCCCAAATGCATCACCTTGCACTTATCTGGATTGATTTCAAGGGCAGTCAATCTCACATCTGAAATTGAGCTCTCTTGTCCATGTTTGGTCAAGTCTGCTATGAGATCAGGAGCTGAGTATCTCAATCAGAGCATCAGCAAGCAGATGCTTCCTTTGCAAGTGTTACTTGACAGCACCGCCTACAATCCCTTCCATCACTTTATTGAAATTGATAGTTGACTAACAGGGTGCTGATTAACCAGGTTAGATTTGTCCTACTTGTGTAGAGAACAAATCTGACAATTTTTCACATTGTCAGGTGAGTGCCAGCGTTGTAGCTATATTGGAACAGTAGGCCAGGGACGTAGTTAGTTCTGGAGCACAAATCTTCAGTACTATTGCCAGAATGTTGTAAGAGCCCATAGACTTTGCAGTATTCAGTGACTTCAGCCATTTCATGATGTGAATCCTATTATTTGAAAACCATCAGCTGTGACGCTGGAGACCTCTGGAGGATGCCAAACTGGGTCATCCATTCAGCAGTGCTAGCTAAAAGTAAATTCAAGTTATTTATCCTTGTATTTTTCACTGATGTGCTACGGTCCTCCATCACTGATGTGGGGATATTTGTGGAACCACCTCCAGTGAGTTGTTGAGTTGGCCACCAACATTCATGACTGGATGTGACAGGACCGCAGAGCTTAGAACCGATCCATTTTTGTGGGATCCTTTAGCTTGATCACTTGCTACTTATGCTGTTTGGCAGACAAATAGTTCTGTATTGCAGCTTCACCACAGTGACACATCATTTTTAGCTATACATAATGCTGCTTTGGCATGCCCTCCTACATTCTTCATTGAACAAGGGTTTGACTGGCTCTTTATTGTTATGGTAGAATGGGGGTTATGTCAGGTTACAAGTTTGCAAATTGTCGTTGAACATATTTTACTACTGTTGATGACCCACAGCACTTTCGGGATGCCCAGTCTTGAGTTGCTCAATCTGTTTATATCTGTCACATTTAGCACAATGGTAGTGCCATACTCCCCAATGGCTGTTGCATTTAATGTGAAGATAGGACTTTGTATTCAGTACAACAGGATTCATTCAATACAGCTGTAAGCAGTCATACCTGCAACAGGTAGATTGATGAGAATGAGGTCAAGTCAGATTTTCCATCTTCCTAGTTCCCTCACCACCTGCTATAGATGTAGCTTAGCAGCTATATCCTTTAAAATTCAGCCAAATCACTCAGTAGTGTACAGTAATGTATTTAGAGTTCACAGAGTGTCCTTGCTGCTGTCGGGTTCTGATTTGCAATCAGTAATTTTCTGATTTTAAAGTGGCTTGAATCACTCCCAGATCCCTGGTTCCAGACACTGGACTGATTTAGGGAATGTGAAATGAAGAAGGCAGTAGTCAGGTGTTTCAGGGCAAAAGAATCATTTACTTAAAATACAAAAAAAGACAAATTCAATCAACAGGGAAATTGAATGTACTATTCAGAGGATAGTAATACTAGTAAATACACTATTACTGAGATTAAACACGATTAGAACCTAAAAACAATAGTTTTAATTATAGAATCTTTAATCAAGCTTCCTACCCTTGGGGTCCCATGCATTGACACAAACCTGCCTTCCCCATCCTGTGAACTAGGTGGGACCTTTGGGGTCTTGGGAGTTTCAGCTCACTACTATGGGAAACATGATTTTGAAATATACCTGGTTATTCTTGTTTGCTCTACCCAGTGCCTGGATGAAGAGTTTGGACTGCAAAAGCCTTTCAGTTTGAACTGAGTGCTGCTGATGTGGCTCGGTGCATTGTGGATCTGTCAGGTAAATACTTGGTTTTCTTTACTTTCTGCTAGATGGCGAGCCGGGTTTGCACCTCAGAATATTTATGAGGCCTTGTGGTGTGGGTCGGGTTGGATGGTTTTCAGACTTTGTTAATTCTTAGGTCTGGTTGTGGTCAGTTGCCTTTGGTTCCCCTGTTTCAGACGAGGCCTGTGCCTGCTATTTCTTGCTCAGAAGCTCTTGGAACATTCTTGAATGCTCTCAACTTGCTCTCAGAATTGATCTTGTAAATAGCTTTTGGGATCACTCTTGGAGTTGTTGCGAGAATTAGCTCTTCGAACGCTCTTGAAAATAGCTGGTGGAATTAGCTGTTGGAATTTCTCCCTCTGAAGACAGCTGCTGGAATTGAGTTTTCAGGTGAGATTGGGGCCTGCAATTCTTATTGATTGTGGGCCTCTTACCTTTCTGCCAAACCTGTATTGTCCATTGTATTTCTGGTGTTCCTTCTAATATCATTGGTTTCCTGATCATTAAGAGTATATGTGAATGGATTTTGATTGAAGTTGAATGTTTAGTATTTCTGTAGGCCCCAAACATAAGGGCTGGAATCTGAGTGTCAGTTGATTGTTCTTTTTAGAGTAGAGGCTGGATAATAGTCCTAAACTGAACTCTCCATTTTGCTGGCTTTGTTGTGTATTTGCTGCTGCCTCATCAGTCCATAGTGCTGTCCAGTATTTTAGATAATGAAATGGAAAAGTCCGGGATCTTGTCCAATGTTTTAGATGATAGGGAATTTTGCTTGATCTTACGCTGTCCTTATTGCTTCCTCCAACTGGTGTTGAACAAGGAAGCATACTGACAATTTATGCATATATGTTGACATATACATAAATTGTTTAAACTTGCTGCTGTGATTCAGTTACAATTCCAATTATCATGTGGATATCACTATGTCTTGCAGGTTAATTATTAACATAAATTAGATTTGTTTTCAATATGATTAAAAGGAAATTATTTTGTAGTTTTTGGTCTTACATTTGTTCCAAGCAGCAATTAAAACTGAAAACGTTCCAGACTGATTATGCCAAAGGGAGTTTTAAATGTAAAAGAGGCCATTCAAAAATGAGTAATCATTCACACAAAATATTTAACTGTCTAACTGTTGCTAAGTGGATTCAATTGACACTTAATGGGAAAATCTAAAGTCGAAGTAGATAAGGAGTTCTTGTAATGTGCTGCTACATGAAATACTTCACAAACATACCAAAACGTAATGCATATTTAAGCAGCAAGTGCAGGTCAAGTAGAAGCTTCCCTTTATGAATGCAAAGAGCCTTCCTTTAATGGGACCAGCATTTTAATATTGTACTTGCCTTGCACCAGACAGTTCTGCAGTGAAAGACAGATAACTGATTTGCATATAATTATAGTTTTATATTTATGCATTGCTCATTATAAAATGTCTTCTCTAAATGTTTCCAAGTGCACAGATTTATAATGCATATGGGAACATTGCGCTATAACACTCTTCATTAACTTGATATCGACATACTATGCAAGTCAATGGAACAGAAGTTTTGACTATCCTAGGCATGGAAATTTAGAGTTAGATATGAAGAGTGGAAAATGAGCAATGTAATATTAAACTGGTTGAGATGCGATTTTTGTAACAGATTTTAATCTTAAATAATTACGGCTGGCATAAATGTTCATTTATAAACAGCAAATATTGCTGTTGCATTACGTAAAAAATTCTTTATTCTAAATATGTATCTTGTTAAATTTCTGTGCTTAAAGTAAAGCTTTCTAATGCTAAATATGTCACTGAAACATCTAGATCTGGAAGTAGATTAAACTATATACTATTCTTCCATTTTAACTTAAGAGCAGATCTCTTAGGCATTTTATTTGATATTTCCTTTTAATATTGATGGATTAAAACACACAATCCAAAACATGCCAGGGACAGCTGCAAAATCAAGACATTCTGCTAAGTCCAAATTTGTGAGTGTCTGAGTGCTGAGTTGTTGTATTGAACAGAAACACAAGAATTGCAGCTGTAGTTCATAATAACAGGCTACAAAACGAAGTCAAACAGGATCACAGGCAACAGTACATCCCAACCCAAATAGTTCAATGCATTCCACACTCTGTTTGAACAGGAGATCAGTGAAATGTCATCAGTGTCACCTATCCCAACAGCTTTGAATACACCTATACCCACTGCAGATGTTAGATCGGCCTTCTTGAGAGCGAACCCATAGGAAACGATCCCATCAGATCCTGTGTGGACCAGCTAGCAAGAGCATTCACAGGCATCGTAAACCTCTCCTTACCATAAAGTCCCCACCCACTTCAACAAGACTCCCATCATCCTGGTGCCAAAGAAAAATCATGCCACATGCCTCAATGACTACTGCCTGGTGGCTCTGATCTTCACAGTTATGAAGTATTTTTGGTAGTTAGTAATGGCTCACATCAACTCCAGCCTACTAAGTTGCCTTGGTCCCTTGTAATTTGCCTATTTATGCAACAGGTCCGCAGCAGATGACATCTCCTTGGCCTTACACTCATCCCTGGAACATCTGGATAACAATGATACCCATGTTGGGCTCCTACTTATTGACTATCATTTTGCTTTCAACACCATATTTCCAAACAAACCCATCTCTAAACTCTGAGACCTAGGTCTCAGTTTTCCCCTTTGTAACGTGATCTTTAACTTCATGACTCAAACTGCAATCAGTAAAAATAGGTAACAATACCTCATCCACCATAATCCTCAATACAAGTGCCCCCCAAGTCTGCATCCTTAGCCCCTTACTATAGCCTTTATACACTCAAGACTGTGTGGCCAAATTCCACTCCAAGTTTGTTGATGACACCACCTTTTTAAATTGGAGTTCAAACAACGACGAGACAGAATACAAGAAAGAGATTGAGTACTCAGCAGCACGATGTAAAGACAACAATTCAGGAAGAGCAATGAAGGAGCCTGCCCCAATGGTGCTGAGGTGGAGATGGTAGAGACTGTCAAGTTCCTGAGAGTGATGATCACCAATAATGTGTTCTGGTCCACCCACTTCAACGAGGCGGTCAAGAAAGCACAACAATGTCTCTACTTCTTCAGGAGGATAATGAAATTTGACATGTCCATCAAGATTCTTACCAATTGTTATATGTGCACCATAGAAAATATCATATCTGGATGCATCACACTGTAGTATGGCAACTGCTCCTCCCAAGCCAGCAAGAAACCACAGCAAGTCATGAACATAGCCCAGTCCATCATGCCTTTCATCCACTGACTCCATTTATACTGCCTTGAGAAAGGAACCAACATAATCAAAGACCTCCTCCCACTCCAATTATACTCTCTTCCAACTTTTTATGTTGCGTAGGAGATATAAAAATTTGCATTCACTTGGGAACAGATTCAAGAACAGCTCCCCCCCGCTCCCCCCCCCCCCCACACTGTTATCAGTCATTTGAATGGACCTCTTAAATGTTAAATTCCTAATGAAGGGCTTTTGTCTGATACGTCGATTCTCCTGTCCCTCGGATGCTGCGTGACTTGCTGTGCTTTTCAAGCACCACACTCTCGAATCTTAAATGTTAATTCTAATCTTGCTCTCTGTGACTGTAACACTGAATTCTGTGCTCTGTTCTGCTATCCTGATGCATTTTGCATGGTATGATCTGCTTGAATAGCATGCAAAACAACACTTTTTTTTTAATGTATTTCAAAAATGTGACAATAAATCATAATAAAGTATCCAAAAACTGAACATATTCCAGGACATAAAAATTGACCAAACTATTTCAAGTTAAGGAAAAATCTTCTTAGAAATAAGCTATCAGACTTTATTGCAAATGCTAGCTGAATAATAGCACTGATTCTGAGCTTTGGAAGACACAGTCCACAAAAAGCAAACATCTCAAAATGACTTTATTGCACTTATTAGAGCATAAGACCACAACATATAGGGACAGAATTAGGCCTTTCAGCTTAGCAAGTCTGTTCTGCTATCTGATTATGGCTGATGTGCTTATCAACATCATTCTCCTACCTTCTCACTGTAACCTGTGATCCACTTACTGATCAAGAATATGCCTATCTCCATTAGAAATACACAAAGTAACTTAGTCTTTATAGCATTCTGTGGCAATTAATTCTACATGTTCACCACTCTCTGGCTGAAGAAATTCCTCTTCCACTCAGTTCTAAGCTCACTCTGAGGCTGTGCCCTTGAGTCCTAATTTCTCCTCCCACATTATATACCATCTGCCATTTCTTTAGCCACTCTTCCAAACTTTCCAAGTCCTCCTGTTATCTTCCCAGCTCTTCACCTTCAATTGTCCCTTCACCTATCTTTGAGCCAACTGCACACTGAGCCAAAATGTCCTCAGTTCCTTCTTAATGTATCGCATGAATGGTTGCCATCCCAGCACTAATGCCTGTGGAACTCCATGGGTAACTGGCTACTATCCTGCTAAATGCTCCTTTATCGCTGCACGCTGCCCTTCTGCCAGTCCACCAATCCTCTATTCATGCCAGTACCTTGCCCCAAACACCATGGGCTCTTATCTTATTTAGCAGCTTCCTTATGTGGTATCTTGTAAAAGGCTTTCTGGAAATCCCAATAGATTGTGTTCAGTGGCTCACCTTTAACTAACTTTATTGTTATTTCCTCAAACAATTCCACAGATTTGTCATGGCCTCCCCTTGATGAAACCATGCTGACTTAGCCCTCTTTTACCATGTATTTCCAAGTGCTCTGCAATCTTACCCTTAATAAAGGATTCTAAAATGTTACCATCAACAAAGATCAGGCGAACTGTCCAAAATTTCCATTTTTTTGCCTTGCTCCATTCTTAAACAGGATGGTTACATTAGCCATTTTCCAGTCCTCCAGGACCCTCCCTGACTTCAACGATTCATGAAAGATCATCCTCATTGCCCCCACAATTTCCTCCACCACCCCTTTCAGATTCCTGGAGTATAGGCCATTCAGCCTGGATGATTAATCCATCTTCAGACCTTTCAGCTACCCTAGCACCATCTTCTTAGTGATGGCCAGTGCACTCATCTCTGCTCCCAACTCTCGTAAATTTCTGGTATGCTATTGGTGTCTTTCACTGAAGACTAATGCAATGTACCTATTCAGCCATTTCATTGTTTTACTTTATTACTTCTCCAGCTTTATTTTCCAGTGGTTTGATGCCCACTCTTGCCTCTCCCTTACCTATTAAATATCCAGAAAATATCTTGCAATTCACTTTTATTATTAGCTAGCTTGCCATCACATTTTATCTTGTCTCCTCTTACTACTTTGTTAGTTGTCCTCTATCCATTTTTAAAGGCCATCCACTGATCTTCACCATATAGCATTTCTTATTGTTTGCTTTTATGCTGTCCCTGGCTTTTCTCATCTTTCCTTTAATATGTTTCTTCTTCCTTGGGATGAATTTCTGCTGTGCCTCTCTCAATACTCCCAGAATCATCTTGCTGCTCCATTGTCTTCCCTCATGAGTTTACCTTTCAATCAACTCTGATCAGCTCCTCCCTTATGTCGTTGTAATTACTTTTAATCAATTGTAATACCATTATCTCTGATTCAAGCTTCTCCCTCTCAAACTACAAGGTGAATTCTGTCAAAAGTCATATGACACCAGGTAAAAGACCAACAAGTTTGAGAGCAAGATGTTTGATAAGGGTCCCCATTGTAGACTCATTCAGAAAGTAAGGAAGATTGGGGTACAGTGAGATTTCGCTGTCTGGATACAGAATTGGCCAGCACATAGAAGACAGAGGGTGGTCATAGGTGGAGTATTCAGCCTGGAGCTTGGTGACCAATGATTTTCTGCAGGGATCTGTTCTGGGACTTCTGCTCTTTGTGATTTTTATAAATTACTTGAATGAGGAAGTGGAAGGGTGGGTTAGTAAGTTTGCTGATGACACAAAGGTTGGTGGCGTTGTGGATAATGTTGAGTGCTGTTGTAGGTTGCAACAGGATATTGACAGGATGTAGAGCTTGGCTGAGAAGTGGCAGATGGACGTCAACCTGGAGAAGTGTGAAATGATACATTTTGAAGGTTGAATTTAAATTCAGAGTATAGGGTTAAAGGCAGGATTCTTGGCAGTGTGGAAGAGCAGAGGGATCCTGGGGTCCACATTCATAGATCCTTCAAAGTTGCCATCCAAGTTGATAGGATTGTTCAGAAGGGGTATGGTGTGTTAGTTTTCATTAGCAGGGGGATTGAGTTTAACAGCTGCAAGGTTATGCTGCAGCTCTATAAAGCTCTTGTTGGACCACACTTGGAATATTGTGTTTAGTTCTGGTTGCCTCATTGTAGAAAGGATGTGGAAGCTTGAGAGAGGGTGCAGAGGAGATTTACCAGATGCTGCCTGGACTGGAGGGCATGTTTATGAAGAAAGGTTAAGGGAGCCAAAGTTTCTCTCATTGGAGTGAAGAAGGATGGGGATGAGAGGTGATTTGATAAGAGTGTACATGATGATGAGAGGCATATATAGAATGGATAAGCAGAGACTTTGGTTATGGCTATTGTGAGGGGGCATAATTTTAAGATGGTTAGAGGAAGGTTTAGGGAAGATGTCAGAGATTGGTGGGTACATGGAATGCACTGCCAACAGTGGTAGTATAGTCAGATACATTAGGGACATTTAAGTGACTCTTAAATAGCACATGGATGATAGTAACATGCAGAGTATGTAGATTAGTCTGATCTTGGAGGAGAATAAAACGTCAGCAAGCATCGAGGGCCGAAGGGTCTGGTCTATGCTGTACTGTTCTATCTTCTAAGTTTATTTGAAATCACAAGCTTCAAGAGAAGGAAGCAAACATGCAGTGCTCCGAAAGCTTGTGATTTCAAATAAACCAGTTGGATCATAACATGGTGTCATGTGCCTTCTGACCTTGTCCATCCAACATTGGCACCTCCACATCATGGCTATCATATTCTGATCATTCCTTCACCTTAAGCTCCCCAATTAAGTTTGTCTCATTACACATCACCAATCCAGAATTGCCTGTTCCTATGTGGGCACTAACACAAGCTGGTCCAAAAAACATCCGCTCAACTTTCCATGAATTCCTTTTTTTGGTTTGTACGACTAACCTGATTTTCCCAGTCCACCTATATGTTGAGATCCCCATGATTATTGTAATTGTGCCTTTCTTACAGACATTTTCTGTCTCCTAATTTATTTTCAGAACCAAATCATGATTACTGCTAGGAGGCTTATACAAAACTCCCATCATGATCTTTCTTCTTCTGTGATTCCTCAATTCTATCCACATAGATTCTATGCCTTCTTATCCTATATTGTTTCTTGCTATTGATTTAATTTGTATGGAATGAGCTATGAGGGAAAGTGGTGGAGGCTGGGACAATTACAACATGTAACAGGCATCTGGATGGCTGTTTGAATTGGAAGGTTTTAAAGAGATATGGTCTAAATGCTGGGAAATAGGACTAGATTAAGTTAGAATATCAGGTCGGCTTGGATGCATTGGGTCTGTTTACCTGCAGTCCAACACAGATGCTGTACATCTCCATGACTCTGAGACAAACCCACCTGTCCTTTCAACAGGAGGCAAATCCTTGGATATTCCGTTCCAAGCCCTGATCCTTTTGCAGCAAAGTCTCTATGATATCTGCAACAGAACAATGGCCAATTTCAATCTGTGCCACAAGATCATTTACTTTATTTGATTTATTGCATGCATTTTAAGTACAACATATTCAATCCTGCTTTGACTGCCCTCTTCTCTTAGTTGTCCCTTTATCTGCTGTGACTGAAGTTAGATTCCTGACCCTTCCCATACTCTTCTTCCAGAAATTTTAATTAACTTGTAATGATACTATGGCTTTAAGAGGTATATTTTATCCTTTATTTGTTGAAGAAAGGTTTAAGACAGTGATGAAGATCTGTCTATTTGAATCCAATAAAGTAAAAAGGTTGTGGAGTCTTGGGATTCTTTTAAAAGTTGGAAGAATAGAAGCAGTGTGAATTTGTGGGGTCAGGCTCCCACAGAACCTGAACTTTTAGTTTTTGTTTTCAGTAGCAGCTGCTAGGTATTGAAACTGGAAATGAAAGCTATTTTTCTTTTCTCCGAGGGCTCTTCTTTGCAACAGGATTGTATGAGAGACTGTCTATTTTGCTGTATTTGCCTTTGCCGTGGGTGAGTTTATATTTGAACAGTTAGTTAATATATCAATTATTTTGTTAAGCATTTTGATAGAGTTACAGTTAAGCCAATTCTTTTATTTTATCTGTATCTTAACTGTAGTGCAAAAAAAAGTGTGTTTTGTTGAACATTAAGTAGTTTGACCAACTGAATTGCATCTGGAAAGCTGCACCTTAAATTAAGCAAAAGTTAGAGTCTAGATTATCTTTGAGTGCACTTAGAGGGAGTTTGGTCTGGTGCATAACAAACACTGCTGAGTTCAGTTCCCCTTTTCTTGTTTACATAATTTTCTGTAAAATGAACAACAATACCACTCCACTCCCACCCCAAAAAACCCTTCACTTTGCCCAGTGAGCCACATAAAGTAATATTAAGTTAGCTAACAAAGAGGTAGGTTTTACAAAGTGCCATAAGGGAGGAAATTGAAATAGGCAGAAAGAGGAGAGCGAATTTGAGAGCTTAGGGCACAGACCACTAGAAGCCAATAATGGAATGATTACAATTGATGATGTTAAAGTGTTAACGTATATACCCAAACACAGGATTGATAGGGGAAATGGATTAAGTATTAAAATTAAGTATTAAAATATATTAAGTCACAGGAAGCAAAATTCTGGATAGCAGCAATTCAGGTATGGGGAATTTGAAATGTAGGGTGAGGAAATGTTAAAAAAAACATGAAAGACTCTGCCTTCCTTAAATCTGTCAGCTCTGTCATAAAAAAAATTGGAACACCATCGAGGAAATGTTGTCTGATCTCTTGCAACAACCTGACAAGTTATACCACTTATAGTCACTTTAACCTTATATCAGATATGGCGCAGTTGATAGCAATGTTTGCTTCTGTGTCACAAGGTCCCACCATAATTCATGTCCCAGCTCAGGATGTGAGTGTAAAATCAAATCACAAATGTAAATGTGAGTTGCTATGATAAAGGTGTGAATTTCTTGATGAGACTGAAGTCACCTCTGCTCTGTCTGGCAGAAGTGGAAGATTGTATTGCACTTCTTCAAAGCACGGCAGTTCTGGCAGATGCTTTTTCCTCAATCAATATCACTAAAAAATATTACCTGGTCATTATCACATTGCTGTTTGACGAACCTGGTTATGCACAGTGCAGAGTTTGGCTGCAACTTTTCCTACCTCCCGACAGTGACTACCCCTCAAAAGCACTTCACTGGCTCAAAAAAAATTTGGGATGTCAGTATATGAGTGAAAAACTCAATAGAAATTATGTCTTTCTTCTTCTATTAAATTTGGACAGGCATTCTACATCTCTGATGCGATAAGCAACTTACTTTCAATTTGTATGAGTTTTCAGAACACTGGAGAGCATGCAACAAGGTAAAATTAGTCAGTCCAATATTTCCATAGATCTTGCCCCATCTTCTCTTATAATTCTTCCATTTCATTTTTTATGCAATTATTGTGTAACATTTGCCATTGATCTACTGACACACCTTGCATATTGAAAGTACAAAATCATTCATATTATGTAAGTTTACATAGAAGATTGATCAACTTTGACTTTTGGCAATTCAATATTCACATGATTCCACAGTATGTGGAATCATGCACAGTATATATCATGCACAGCATTTTACAAATCTTTATTAACCACTTACCTTCAAAACCTCACGTTTCCCAATTAAACTGCACATTAACCTGGACTAATGTTTGACATACCAGTTAAAATGTGCACCAAAATGTCATCTTCATCATGCTCCCACGAGGAGGTTGAGCAATTCATCAACTTCACCAACACATTCCACCCTGACCTTAAATTTACCTGGACCATCTCTGACACCTCCCTCCCCTTCCTGGACCTCTCCATCTCCATTAGTGACGACTGACTTGACACCGACATTTTTTACAAACCCACTGACTCCCACAACTACCTGGATTACACCTCTTCCCACCATACTTCTTGCAAAAATGCCATCCCGTATTCCCAATTCCTCCGCCTCCATCGTATCTGCTCCCAGGAGGACCAGTTCCACCGCAGAACACACCAGATGGCCTCCTTCTTTAGAGACTGCAATTTCCCTTCCCACGTGGTTAAAGATGCCCTCCAACGCATCTTGTCCACATCCCGCACCTCCGCCCTCAGACCCCACCCCTCCAACCGTAACAAGGACAGAACGCCCCTGGTGCTCACCTTCCACCCTACCAACCTTTGCATAAACCAAATCATCCGCCGACATTTCCACCACCTCCAAAAAGACCCACCACCAGGGATATATTTCCCTCCCCACCCCTTTCCGCCTTCCGCAAAGACTGTTCCCTCCATGACTACCTGGTCAGGTCCACGCCCCCCTACAACCCACCCTCCCATCCTGGCATCTTCCCCTGCCACCGCAGGCACTGCAAAACCTGCGCCCACACCTCCTCCCTCACCTGTATCCAAGGCCCTTCCACATCCATCAAAGTTTTACCTGCACATCCACTAATATCATTTATTGTATCCGTTGCTCCCGATGCAGTCTCCTCTACATTGGGAGACTGGATGCCTCCTAGCAGACCGCTTTAGGGAACATCTCCGGGACACCAGCACCAATCAACCACACCGCCCTGTGGCCCAGCATTTCAACTCCCCCTCCCACTCTGCCGAGGATATGGACGTCCTGGGTCTCCTTCACCACCGCTCCCTTACCACCAGACGCCTGGAGGAAGAACGCCTCATCTTCCGCCTTGGAACACTTCAACCCCAGGGTATCAATGTGGACTTCAACAGTTTCCTCATTTCCCCTTCCCCCACCTCACCTGAGTTCCAAACTTCCAGCTCATCACTGTCCCCATGACTTGTCCGGACTTGTCCTACCTGCCTATCTCCTTTTCCACCTATCCACTCCACCGTCCTCCCTGACCTATCACCTTCATCCCCTCCCCCACTCACCTATTGTACTCTATGCTACTTTATCCCCACCCCCACCCTCCTCTGGCTTATCTCTCCATGCTTCAGCCTCTCTGCCTTTATTCCTGATGAAGGGCTTTTGCCCGAAACATGGATTTTGCTGCTCCTCGGATGCTAGCTGAACTGCCGTGCTCTTCCAGCACCACTAATCCAAAATGTCATTTTCATCAACTCACTCATTAGTTTTGATATGATTACATGGAACATATCTAACTCACTGCAAAAATCTAAGTAATAAGCTATGAGGTTAATGGTTATTCTCAAACAATGTAAGTAACATCTTGCAAATCTGTGTTTTAAAAGGAGATTATTTCAAATAGAGAAGAACTGTCAGCCATTCCATCAGAGATCTCATCAACAAGCATGTAATGTTTTGACCTCAGTGCATATAGTTGGAAGGCCATACATGTACAACAGAAACAGCAGTGAACCCAGCAGTGAGCCCTGGGGCTTACTGGCTGTAACAGTAGGTAATAAATTTGTATTCTCGAACTTGTTTTCTCTCTCATAAGCCTCTGCTGTCAGTCATACCAAGAATATGAAAAAAAACATATTGCTGAAGTAGAGAACATGTCAACAGCTCACAATCACTTGTATTGCAGATGTTGGTGTGATTGCAGTAATTGCATTATACTAATGTAAAATCTGACGAATAACTTCAGCTTAAAGAAATGAATGTGACAATGAACCAATTTGTCAGAGGCTGTATCTGACCATCTTACACTACTGTGATTTCATGCGTAATTCTCTAATAGAATTTGGTAATTATTGAAAAAAATGTTTTCGACTACTTCGTTCATTATTGCATTTCCACTTTAAATGCTGTTGGAATAATGGTCAAAGTTTTAATTACTAAGAGGAGACAGGTTCATGTGCAGTCAGGGGATTCAAGTCCCCAAACATTGCATTAGATCAGAAACCCAATGATCCTAATCATATCCTGATTTAACTAGGTGCAACCAGTTTACAGATGACAGTGTATCTCTGAGGAGCTATTCAGGTAAGTAATTAAAGTATTCAAAGAGGCAATTAACCGTGGTTTTAACCTGACATTCTGATGTTAAAACTAAGGGCACTATCAGACGTTTCCTGAGCACATTCAGGAGCCAAAGATTTAGCAGGCTATATGAAATTTGATATTGTATAGTGAAATAAGATTAATTATTAGCCTCACAGGGAAGACATGTATAAATTGTGGAAATCAAAACATAATTGAATTTTGCATTCAGTTGAAGGGAGTGAGGAGTGTGTCCAAGATTAGGTCATTCTGCTATAACACATGTTTCATTAACGCAAAGTTGTTGTAAAGCAATTGCTGATTTGGTGACACTGTTTATATAGCACGAACTTTTAAAACACGTATTGGCTGTAATGTGGTTACCTCGCCATCATTCACAGCACTATTTCTAAAGGCGATTTTTCTATAATGCAGGGTTGCACAAAGATGCAACCATGGTGTTATAGAAGAACTACCTGCATTTTAATGTTTAAAACAAAGGTAAAGTTAATTGGCAAATTAAATTTTGAAGGTCTTTAAAGATACAGTGACAGACATTTTAGGGTATATTTTAGAATACATGGAATTGAACATTCGAGTGAGAAAAAAATACAAGGGAGAAACTACAACTATGGTTAACCAAAAGAAAAATGCAGACTCAAATTTAAGGGAAAATAAAATCCTTACACAAGAATGAATGACAGGTCTGAAGTTTAGCTAGAATACAGAAAACAGCAAAGAGTGGCATGAAAATTAATAAGGAGGAAAACAGTAGAGTATGAGGGAAAGCTAGGTAGAGATTTTTTTAAAAACACAAAGGAAAAGATTCTACCGACATTTAAAAAGAGCAGAGTTAACAGGGCGAGCATTGGTCCAATGAGTGTGGGAAATTAATAAAATAGACTAAGGAGATGGCAAATTAGTTGAACAGTTATTTTGTATTGGTCTTGATTATACAGCTGACAATTAACATTTCAGAAATAGACAGAAACCAGGAAATTGATGATAAGGAAGAACTTGAGTATTAAATTACACAATACAGGGGCAGCACGGTGGCTCAGTGATTAGCATTGCTGCCTCACAGCACCAGGGTCCCAGGTTCGATTGCAACCTTGGGCCACTGTCTGTGTGGAGTGTGTACATTCTCCCCGTGTCGGTGTGGGTTTCCTCCCACAGTCCAAAGATGTGCAGGTCAGGTGAATTGGCCATGCTAAATTGTCCATAGTGCTTGGTACACTAGTCAGAGGGGAATGGGTCTGGGTGGGTTACTCTCCGGTGGGTCGGTGTGGACTGGTTCGGCCAAAGGACCTGTTTCCGTAATGTAGGGAATCTAATCTAATCTAATCAATACCAAATAGCCACAACACTCATCACAGCTGCCAGTGATGCTAGACAAAACAGGAAAGGGAATCTTTGATAAATGACAGGAGCCTGGGAAGCATCAAGAATCAGAGGATCCTTGGTGTGCAAGTCTACTGGTCCCTTAAGATAGTGAGAAAAGTATAATTAGTTTAAGAAAGAACATGGAATACTTGTCTTTATTATGATGGAACAAAATTAGAATTTGCGAGTAAACTTCAGGAGGTCTGACAGAATCTGTGTGGTGAAAGCAGAGTTAACATTTTAAATCTGGTGATTGTTCATCCGAATACAGATATTGCCAGACCTGCTGAGTTTCAGCTCTCCAGCATCTGCGGTACTTTGTTTTATTTCAGAGCTGAAGCTGAAACTGTATAAAATGCTGGTTAGGGCTCAGCTGGAGCATTGTGTGCAGTTTTGGAATCCACATTACATGAGAGATTGCAAAGGAGATTTACTAAGATGTTGCCTCAGCTGGACAGTTTTAGTTACGCAGGTAAATTGGATAGTCCAGGATTGTTTTCTTGGAGCAGAGGAGGCTCAGGAGGACATTGATTATGAGAGGCACAGATAAGTACAAAGTTAAAAATCACACAACACCAGGTTATAGTCCAGGTTCATCAGGTTGTCACCACCTGATGAAGGAGCATCACTCCAAAAGCTAGTGTGCTTCCAATTAAACCTGTTGAACTATAACCTGGTGTTGTGTGATTTTTAACTTTGTACACCCCAGTCCAACACCAAATTCTCCAAATCATGACAAATAAGTAGGATAGAATGAACAATCCCACTTGGTGCTGGGATCAATTACCATCTTAATGCTCCCACATCATGCTCCCACTGCTCCCAGTATATCCTAATAAGCAATCCTAGACCCTCTCTGATATGCTGACCCTCAATAACATTGTCTGAAAGCACATTGTTAGTTTTCACTGATAACATCCAATTGTACCTCTCTGAACTCTTTCACGGTTGGCAAACTGTGAGACAGATTGTCCAGTATTGGACGAGCAGAAATTGCCTCCAATGAAATATTGGGATGACTAAAGCCATTGTATCTGGCCCCTGTGACAATCTGCATTCACTGTTCCATGGCTTTTCTGCACCTTTATCATACTATTTGTAAACTTGTTGTCATATTTGATCCAATGATGTGCTTTTGAATATATAACTACCACTAAGACTATCATTTCTACCCCATGTTATAACATCTAATCTGCCTATGCCTCAGCTCATCTGCTGCTGAAACCCTCACACATGCCCATGCTATTTTTTAGATTTAAGGTAATCCTGATCATCTTAGAACATTTGACTATCTGTAAACTTGAGGGTATCTGAAACTCTGTTTGATATGTCCTATAGGCAGTAAGTCTCATTCAGTCGTTGCATAAGAACATAAAAACAAGATTCAGGAGTCAGGAATTCAGTCCCTCATGTCTGCTATACCAATTAATATGATCATGGTTGATTATATCTCTGCCTCGCTTCCATATTAATATTTGCTCTCCATAACCCTTCAACCATTACTAATTAAGAATCTATCTCATCCTTAAATTTATCAATGTCACCACACTCAAGGGTAGTGAATTTCACAGATTCACAACTCTTTAAGAGAAGCAATTTCTCCTCATCTCTGTTCTAAATGTTCAACCTCTTAGCCTAAAACTATGACCCCTCATTCTTGACTTTCCAATAGGGAAATTCCTTCTCTTACATCCATCTTGTAAATTTCCTCCAGCATGTTATATACCTCAATTCAATCTCCTCTGATTCTTCTAAACCTCAGACAGTATAGGTTGAAAGAGCTCAATCTCTTTTCACAAGACAAACGCTTAATCTCTGGGACAAATCTAGTGAACTTCCTCTGAACTGTCTCCTCAAGTAAAGGGACAAAAACTGATTGCAATACTCCAGGTCTAGTCTCACGAATACTTTCTACAGTGTCAGTAACACTTCCATACTTATAAACTCAATTCCTTGAACGATAAATACCAAAATTCCATTTGTCTTTCTTACTACCTGATGTGCAGACATGCCAGTTGTTTTTTTGCAATACATGAGGAAATAATGTCTGCACTGAAGCACTTCGAAGTTTCTCTCCATTTAGATAATAAGCTGCCTTTCTATTTCATTTCTAAAAGGATAATCTCACACTTATCCATGTTAATTTCATCTATCAGATTTTGGCCCATTTACCTATCCCATCCTATTCATATTCATTTGGAAATTTCTTCATTGCAAATTACCATCCTATCTATTTCAGTGTCATCTGCAAATTTGACTACAGTACTGTCTATCCTTGCATCTAAGTAATTAATATAGATTTTAAATAGTTGTGTCCTGTGTACTGAACCCCAAGGCATCCCACTAGTTACATCTTGCCGACTAGAAAAAGACCCACTTGTCCTGACTCATGCTGCTGTTGATTAGCCAATCCTCTATCCAAGCTAATAAGTTACTCTCTCTTACACATTGGTCAAGCCCAGACACACATTCGGATATTAAAGCCACGCCTCTTGATCACTCCAATATTAATTGCTCCATTGTTGGTGTCCTGAGTAGATTCCTAACATTTGGAGTACCTCTCTAAGAATCTCCATTCTCTACCCTTCTGATCTCCATCAATTGCCATGGAACATTTAAGATGCAATATACATTCAAATTGATATTGTTAAGAGCTTAATGTTCCAGTATACTAGTGCGACAGGAAGGATAGAAAGGGAGGCAAGAGAGGAGGAGGTGTAGCTTTCTTTTTAAAGGATAGCATTACAGCTGTGCTGAGGGAGGATATTCCTGGAAATACATCCGGGGGAACTGAGAAATAAGAAAGGGATGATCACCTTATTGGGATTATAATATAGACCCCCTAATAGTCAGAGGGAAATTGAGAAACAAACTTGTAAGGAGATCACCACTATCTGTAAGAATAATAGGGTGGTTATGATCAAGGATTTTAACTTTCCAAACATAGATTAGGACTGTCATAGTGTTAAGGGCTTAGATGGAGGGGAATTTAAGTGTATACAAAAAAATTTCTGATTGAGTATGTGGATGTACCTACTAGGGGAAGGTGCAAAATTTGACCTACTCTTGGAAAATAAGGCAGGGCAGGTGACTGAGGTGTCAGTGGGGGAGCACTTTAGGGCCAGCGACCATAATTCTATTAGATTTAAAACAATGATGGAAAAGGATAGACTAGATCAAAAAGTTGAAGTTCTAACTTGAAGAAAGATCAATTTTGACAGTATTAGGCAAGAACTTTCAAAAGCTTATTGGGGGCAAATCCTTGCAGGTAAAGGGATGGCTGGAAATAGGAAGCCTTCAGAAATGAGATAACGAGAATCCAGAGGAAGTATATTCCTGTCAGGGTGAAAGGAAAACCTGGTGGGTATCGGGAATGCTGGATGACTAAAGAAATTGAGGGTTTGGTTAAGAAAAAGAATAGACAATAGGTGTAGGAGTAGGCCATTCTGCCCTTCGAGCATGCACCATCATTCAATATGATCATGGCTGATCATCCTTAATCAGTATCCTGTTCCTGCCTTATATGCATTACCCTTGATTCCACTATCCTTGAGAGCTCTATCCAACTCTTTCTTAAATGAATCCAGAGACTGGGCCTCCACTGCCCTCTGGGGCAGAGCATTCCACACAGCCACCACTCTCTGGGTGAAGAAGTTTCTCCTCATCTGTCCTAAATGGTCTACCCAATATTTTTAAGCTGTGTCCTCTGGTTCGGCACTCACCCATCAGCGGAAACATGTTTCCTGACTCCAAAGTGTCCAATCCTTTAATAATCTTATATGTCTCAACCAGATCCCCTCTCAGTCTTCTAAACTCAAGGGTATACAAGCCCAGTCGCTCCAGTCCTTCAGTGTAAAGTAGTCCTGCCATTCCAGGAATTGACCTCGTGAACCTACACTGTACTCCTTCAATAGCCAGAATGTCTTTCCTCAAATTTGGAGACCAGATGTGCACACAATACTCCAGGTATGGTCTCACCAGGGCCCTGTACAGCTGTAGAAGAACCTCTTTGCTTCTATACTCAATCCCTCTTGTTATGAAGGCCAGAATGCTATTAGCTTTCTTCACTACCTGCTGTACCTGCATGCTTACCTTCATTGACTGGTGTACAAGAACTCGCAGATCTCTTTGTACTGCCCCTTTACCTAACTTGACTCCATTTAGGTAGTAATCTGCCTTCCTGTTCTTGCCACCAAAGTGGATAACCATACATTTATCCACATTAAACTGCATCTGCCATGCATCTGACCACTCACCTAACCTGTCCAGGTCACCCTGTAATCTCCTAACATCCTCCTCACATTTCACCCTGCCACCCAGCTTAGTATCATCAGCAAATTTGCTAAAGTTATTACTAATACCATCTTCTATATCATTAATATATATTAGTCCCAGCACTGATCCCTGCGGTACCCCACTGGTCACTGCCTGCCATTCTGAAATGTAGCCATTTATCATTACTCTTTGTTTCCTGTCAATCCAAGTTAGTACTTTGCCCCCAATACCATGCTCCCTAATTTTGCTTGCTAACCTCCTATGTGGGACTTTATCAAAAGCTTTCTGAAAGTCCAGGTACACTACATCTACTGGATCTCCCTCACCCATCTTCAGAGTTACACCCTCAAAAAATTCCAGAAGATTAGTCAAGCATGATTTCCCCTTCATTAATCCATGCTGATTCTGACCTATCCTGTTACTACTATCTAGATGTGTCGTAATTTCATCCTTTATAATAGACTCCAGCATTTTTCCCACCACTGAGGTCAGACTAACTGGTCTATAATTTCCTGCTTTCTCTCTCCCACCTTTCTTAGAAAATGGTACAACATTAGCCATCCTCTAATCCACAGGAACTGATCCCAAATCTATCAAACTCTGGAAAATAATCACCAACGCATCCACGATTTCTTGAGCCACCTCCTTCAGTACCCTGGGATGTAGACCATCAGGCCCCGGGGACTTATCAACCTTCAGACCTAACAGTCTCTCCAACACCAATTCCTGGCAAATATAAATTCCCTTCAGTTCAGGTCCTTCAGCCACTGTTACCTCAGGGAGATTGCTTATGTCTTCTCCAGTGAATGCAGATCTGAAGTACCAATTCAATTCTTCTGCCATTTCTTTGTTCCCCGTAATATATTCCCCTGTTTCTGTCTTCAAGGGCCCAATTTTAGTCTTAACCATTTTTTTTGCCTTTCACATACCTATAAAAAGCTTTTACTATCCTCCTTTATATTTTTGGCCAGTTTACCTTCGTACCTCATTTTTTTCTCTGCGTATTTCCTTCTTAGTAATCCTCTGTTCCTTAAAAACTTCCCAGTCCTCCGTTTTCCCACTTATCTTTGCTATGTTATACTTTTTCTCTTTTAACTTTATATGTTTCTTAACTTCCCTCGTCAGCCACGGCCACCCATGCCTCCTCCTAGGCTCTTTCTTCCTTTTTGGAATGAACTGATCCTGTATCTTTTGCATTATACACAGAAATATCTGCCATTATTCCTCCACTGTCATCCCCGCTAAGGTATTGCACCATTGAACTTTGGCCAGCTTCTCCCTCATAACTCCATAGTTCCCTTTATTCAACTGAAATATTGTCACT
Organism: Chiloscyllium punctatum; assembly: GCF_047496795.1. Taxonomy (NCBI): domain Eukaryota; kingdom Metazoa; phylum Chordata; class Chondrichthyes; order Orectolobiformes; family Hemiscylliidae; genus Chiloscyllium; species Chiloscyllium punctatum. The sequence continues at coordinate 85,545,192 of NC_092747.1, forward strand.
TCCGATTGTACCCTCTCCCTCTCAAATTGCAGATTGAAGCTTATGGTCACTACTTCCAAATGGCTCCCTCACTTCGAGGTCCCTGAACAATTCTGGTTCGTTGCAGAATACCAGATTCAGAATTGCCTTCTCCCTGGTAGGGTCCAGCACCAGCTGTTCTAAGAATCCATCTCGGAGGCACTCCACAAAGTCTCTTTCTTGAGTTCCAATACCATCTTGATTCTCCCAGTCTACCTGCATTTTGAAATCCCCCATAACAACTGTAGTAACATCTTTGTGACAGGCCAATTTCAGCTCCTGATTCAACTTACATCTGACATCCAGATTACTGTTTGGGGGCCTGTAGATAACTCCCAAGAGGGTCTTTTTTACCATTAGAATTTCTGAGCTCTATCCATACTGACTCTACATCCCCTGATTCTAGGTACCCCCGCGCAAGGGACTGAATATCATCCCTTATCAACATGGCCACCCCACCCCCTCTGCCTGTCAGTCTGCCCTTACTGCACGTGTAGCCTTGAATATTCATTTCCCAGACCCTGTCCACTTGAAGCCACGTCTCAGTTATTCCCACAATATCGTATCTGCCAATTTCCAAAAGAGCCTCAAGCTCAACCATCTTATTTCTAATGCTTCGTGTATTCATATATAGTATTTTTAATTTGTTACTGTCCTCACCCTTCCCATCAACTCTGATTTCACTCAACCTTACAACATGATCCCTTTTTGAATTTTCTGCTTCATTGATACAGTTGTCTTTCTTGACTTCCCTTGTTCTAACTTTCCCTTCAATTTCCTTCTTAAACATCCAGGTTGTCCCCTCCCCCCCGCTACTTTGTTTAAGTGTAGCTGTGTTGCAGTAGCAAACCTGCCTGCCAAAATGCTGGTTCCTAACCTATTAAGGTGCAAACCGTCTGTCTTGTATAATTTATGCCTACCACAAAACATACCCCAGTGATCCAAGAAATTAAATCCTTGCTTCCTGCACCATTTCCCCAGCCACACATTCAAGTCCATTATCTCCCTGTTCCTGGCCTCTCCAACCCGAGGAACTGGAAGCAAACCGGAGATAACCACTCTGGACGTCCTGCTTTTCAGCCTTCTTCCTCGTTCTCTGAAGTCCCGCTGTAGTATGTTCCTCCTCTTCTTCCCGACATCATTTGTGTCGACATGTACCACCACCTCTGGCTCTTCACCTTCGTCCTTGAGGATTTCCTGCACTCTGTCTGTGATGTCTTTAACCCTGGCACCAAGAAGGCAACACACCATCCTTAAGTCCCGCCTGCTGCCACAAAAACCCCAGTCAGTTCCGCTCACTATGGAGTCCCCTATTACCACGGCTCTGTGCGATGTCCGACTCTTCACTCTGCCTCCACGCCAACTTTTGATTGACAGACCTGGCCGCCTCGCGGACTGGCAGTGTCATCTGTCTCAACTGTTTCCAAAAGATTCAACTTGTTCCTCACAGGTACTTCCCCAGGGTCTCTTGCACCTGTCTCCTCTCTGCCTTCCTCATCGTCTGCTCTCTTCTGCCCTCTTCTGGTATGGTTGGTGTAATAACCTCGCTGAAGGTTTTGTCCAGAAAGATCTCATTCTCTCGGATGAGCCGAAGGTCCTCGAGTTCTTTCATCAGTGCTGCAATATGCTGTCAGTAGCTGAACGTGCACACACTTTCTACACTTATATGAGCCAGATACACCAGAGTCATTGACCTCCCACATCAAGCACGTAGCACACTGAAACAGCTTGGCAGTCATGTCTTCACCCTCTTCAACTGTGGCGTAATCACTTCACTCAACCTCCTTGTCAAAGACTTCTGAGCTAAAGTCTCACTCTTCACTCCACAGGAACTTCCTTGTACCCTCTTTTTGGGGCAAGTCTGTGGACTTTTAATTTAGGTTAGAGGAGGCCCTACTTTGTAGGACCTGGGGTCTAGAACATACCTACTCAAATAACAATCACTTACCTTCCCGACCGGTTTTGCGCTCCGACTTCACTTCTGCCCAGCACCTGCCGTTCTCTGCTGCAAAAAGCATATGTAAGGTTTCGACAGGATAGATCAAGTGAACTCCTTAGAGTATAAAGGCAGTAGGAGTATACTTAAGAGGGAAATCAGGAGGGCAAAAAGGGGACATGAGATAGCTTTGGCAAATAGAATTAAGGAGAATCCAAAGAGTTTTTCCAAATACAGTTAGTAAGTTTGCAGATGACACCAAAATTGGAGGTGTAGTGGACACCGAAGAAGGTTAACTCAGATTACAACAGGATCTTGATCAGACCAAAAGCCTTGATCTTGGGGTGGCACGGTGGCTCAGTGGCTAGCACTGTTGCCTCACAGCACCAGGGACCCAGGTTCGATTGTGGCCTCGGGCAACAGTCTGTGTGGAGTTTGCACATTCTCCCCGTGTCTGCATGGGTTTCCACCAGCTGTTCCAGTTTCCTCTCACAGTCCAAAGATGTGCAGGTCAGGTGAATTGGCCATTCTAAATTACCTGTGGTGTTAGGTGCATTAGTCAGAGGGAAATGGGAGAAAGTGAGGACTGCAGATGCTGGAGATCAGAGCTCAAAAATGTGTTGCTGGAAAAGTGCAGCAGGTCAGGCAGCATCAAAGGAGAAGGAGAAACGATGTTTCGGGCATTAGCCTTTCTTCCTGAACCTTCTCCTTTGTTGGGCCAAAGGGGCTGTTTCCACACTGGAGGGAATCTGATCTAATCTAATCACATGGGCCAATGGGCTGAGAAGTGGCAGATGGAGTTTAATTCAGATAAATGCGAGGTGCTGCATTTTGGGAAAGCAAATCTTAGCAGGACTAATACACTTAATGGTAAGTTCCTAGGGAGTGTTGCTGAACAAAGAGATCTTGGGAGTGCAGGTTCATTGCTCCTTGAAAGTGGAGTTGCAGGTAGATATGATAATGAAGAAGGCATTTGGGTATGCTTCATTTTATTGGTCAGTGTATTGACTACAGGAGTTGAGAGGTCATGTTGCGGCTGTACAGGACATTGGTTAGGCCACTGTTGGAATATTGCATGCAATTCTGGTCTCCTTCCTATCGGAAAGATGTTGTGAAACTTGAAAGGGTTCAGAAAGGATTTACAAGGATGTTGCCAGGGTTGGAGGATCTGAGCTGTGGGAAGAGGCTGAACAGGCTGGGGCTGTTTTTCCTGGAGTGTTGGAGGCTGAGGGGTGACATTATAGAGGTTTACAAAATTATGAGGGGTATGGATAGGATAAATAGACAAAGTATTTTCTCTGGGATCAGGGAGTCCAGAACTAGAGGGCATGGGTTTAGGGTGAGAGGGGAAAGATATAAAAGCAACCTAAGGGGCAACTCTTTCATGCAGAGGGTGGTACGTGTATGGAATGAGCTGCCAGAGGAAGTGGTGGAGAATGGTACAATTGCAACATCTAAGAGACATTTGGGTGGGTATATGAATAGGAAGGGTTTGGAGGGATATAGGCCGGATGCTGGCAGGTGGGACTAGCTTGGGTTGGGATATCTGGTCAGCATGGACGGGTTGGACTGAGGGGTCCGTTTCCATGCTGTACATCTCTATGACTCTGTGACTCTATGTTCTTTAAACCTACCTCTTTTACCAAATTTATAGTCATCTTCCACATATTGATGCTGATACCTCAGATTCAAACCTTACTTTGGAACATGCCTGCATTGCATTTTGGAGAGATTTATTGCATTAAAGTAATTAGAGGGACAATTTGACATCACTGTTGTGGTTTCTTATTGGCTCTGTCCTGTCTGTTTGAAATGTTTTAACAAAGCCAATGATGCTGTGTTTATAAAAAATATCCTGTTTGACATTCCAACAGCAATAAAAGAAACTGTCATTTCTGGGCTTGCTTTTTGCTGAGTGGAGTTTATGTTCTTTAACAAGGTAGTGATGAGCATATTGAAAGATGGAGGGTTGCAGTGATACAGTCCAGTTGCATTCCTATACTTAATGTTCCCAATTTAACAACAACTCCTATTGTCAGTCCAATACCCTTATTAACCATAACCTGTGATGTTATTCTTCACATAACATTCACAACCTTAACATTCATTCTAAAACTGAAGGAGATTACTTCCTCATGAATATATGGGAAGACAGCAATTTAATTTCTGAATTAACCGAATAATGCATCACCAGTTTCAGAGTTCAGGCCAAATATTGTTGTCCTGATATAGTTAGAATTAAAAGAGGACTTTGAACCAGAGGGATGTAACAACATGGCAGCTTAGTTTAATATTCAAAATTGTTCGACAATCCGCTTTGTCCCATGTTAATGCCCAAACTGAATCAGAGATACAAGCATAACATTTTCCTGAGGTTTGCCTGCTGTGCAGCATTAGGTCCTGGAGCTACTTTGCCATGACATCTGGGATTTCCAGTTAATTTAAATAAAGTATCAAGAAAATTCTGGACTGATTCCTGGACCACAATATTGCCCAGAGCAGTATGTTCTATCGCTTATAATGAAGTGATAAATTAACTTATGCTCTTACTATATGTCCATGAATCAATATTTTGCAGTTTGCATTTTAAGGTTTTGTACATATTTTCCCATGATGGTCCTCATGCTGCCAATGCAAGGATCATGGAATGGAATTCCCAGTCATTCATACAGATGGGGCCAACTAGGTTGCCATGCTGATGTCCTAAACACTTCCTGGCCGAGCACTACCAACGTTGGGACTGTTTAACTCTAAGCCTGCAGTCTAGTCATTCAATCTCACTACTCATTAAAATTGCTTGCTAAATTTGCTTGTCATTAAAGTATTCATGATTTATTAAATTTTGGATATAACTTTTCATCAGATCCTAATAAGAACGAGAAATTTCTAAAAGCTAGGGACCAATCAATAACCATTTTGTTCCTTCACAAAATGCAAAACAAGTAGTTGTTTTTACTTCCATTTTTACTAAAGGTCTTGATATGCATTTAACAAAGTTTTCAAACAAAGATTTATTCAGACTTTGTTTCTTCCCTCTGTATGAAGAAAAGAAATGAATTTGTTTCACACATAGCTTTTTTGCACAAATCATTGGGTGTTAACCTATAGCTTCCATTATGAAGAGAATTTAAAAAAAATATTGCCAACATTGTGCTGAATTGGAATATCTTTGAATGTCACAGGATATGATAGATTCTCTCTTGTGGGAGATGCTTATTTTCTGGCACATGTGTGGTCCAACTGTTAGTTGTTAATGATCAATCCAATCCAAACGTAGATATTGTTCAGGTCTTACTACATTTAGACATGGCCCACTTCAGCTCTGAAGAATTTAAAATGGTATTGTCAATGTTAGGACATTCTAGGATTTCGGATACCCATCATAGAGCACATAGTGAGGGGTGTAGCAGCTTCCTGGCTGCTTAAACACAGGTAAATTTGCTGACTTGGCCAAACAGCAAGGGACACTGGGTACATTGGACACACAGAAAACCCACACACCAGACACAGTTCAAACACAGCACCCAGGTGCTAATGATATTAGCATAACCTAAAATGTAGTAGTCATCCTGAATAGACCTATCCCCAACAGTTTAGCTATCAAACAAAGAAAGGTCCAAATAGAAAGGTATTGGGTCCTGCTGGAGGAAGAACCAAACAGAAGCATACTATCCAAATGATTGACACTGTCTCAAACTATTAAGTGAGTCTCCCTGATTGGCAAGAAATATGGACAGTTCCAGAAAAGCATCTGATAAGGAGGAGACCAGCCAGGCCAAAGGCAGAGATCGCTGACCATCCAGAGAAAGGCAGGAAGAGAGAAAGCAGTTTCACAGATCTGCAGAGACAGAGACAAACAGAGAGAGCCACTCTGCAAATCTACAAGAGACACAGGACATATTGTAACCTTAAGGGGCCAAATAGGATTAGAGATTAGTATTAAAAGTTATTGGAGCTTTTCTCCTCATAAACTTGGGACTATTTTGCATTGTTACTGACTTGTGTTTGTAGTCATTTGACTGCTTTGATATTGTGGGACACCTGGGCAAATTAATTCATTACATTCCAGTTGAAGTTATCCAATTTATTTTAAGGAGGAACTAAACAACAGACAGACAAAAAAAACCCAAAACTTTTTATGGGCACATGGGTAACGCTTCATCACAAATAGAAACTCACAGGGATAAAGTTTTGTTATTTTACATCATCACTTGTCCAATTGACAGCTATTATCACAGCAGCTACAAGATTCAACCTATCCATCCTTATTGTCGTACCATGTCAGAATGCTGTCTACTCTTTCCATAATGCTCATTTATAGCATAGCATTGTTCAATGTGAGTGTCACGTTATAAAGATTTCATACAGTTAAAACTGTTTACTTTTTCTGTTCATTAATTTTTTTAAAAAAACCAAAAGCTGCTTTTACTTTTCAGAAAAAAAATCACTGACTTTTTGAGTTGTTTTTTGAGCAACTTTTAAGATCTGTCAATAATCGTTGAACTCACATCTCCTGCAACTGAATTTCAGTTAAGTCCTGCATAGCTCACAGTGCCTGATACTAGATACCATCTCAGGGAGAAGCTGGTGTTCCTCCTGCTCAATGTCTTCATCTTCCTCCTCAAAAGACTACTGCTGCTCTCCCAGCTCTTTAGCATTCATCAGATCACTCTTTGCCTGCTTTAGTTGTGCAGAGCACTGCATGTTAGGATTGTATTGCAAACTCTGTACTGAATGTACTGAAAAGCAACCCCCTAACCCACGCACACACACTCACACTTGGATGAAGTGTTATGATTTGCACACATTGTATCAGTAACAGTCTTAATATATTTACAGGTTGTGAATTGAGATTCCATACAAATCTACAGAGGATTTCTGGAAGTAGCCAGCTGAATAAAAATTAACAGTCGTCACCGTTAATGGGATGATCACCCTGATCTAGCAGTTGCCATAGTTCAGTTCACAGTGTCTGGGTATCTCCAGACTACAGTTAAACAGTACATCACTACTCTGGAAGAAATAGCATTGAGGCCAATACACTCTGGCCCTCCTATATCACTTGTGAATCATGAGAGGGATGTCTGTTGTGATATCATCATCTGGAGGATATTCAGCAGCTGCTGGAAGATGTTCAGTGGCTGCTGGAAGTTGCTGTTGGTTTTAGGCTTGCTGACTCACATGTTTATTCTCTATGCCCTTACTGCAACACAGCAGCAAGAGTTATAATCCCTTACTGTGGCTGGATGCATGAGCCTAAATTCGAATTAACCTCAATATAGTATATTAAAAACGGAATAAAACTCTTGACTGAAAGGACATGGAATGCATCTATATGGACCTTTGACATACGAACTTTATTCAGATGTTGACAGCACAAGACATGTTGTAGAAATAGATTGGAGATAGTAAGTGCTGTATGATTACTTAAACCTGACTCCCCATCCTCTTATCCCCTTATCTCCAAAACCTACATTATCCAAGAAAGGTGCCATTAGACAGAGGAAAAGGTGAGGACTGCAGATGCTGGAGATCAGAGTTGAGAGTGTGGTGCTGAAAACACATGCAGGTCAGGCAGCATCCAAGGAACAAGAGGAGTTCCTTGGATGCTGCCTGACCTGCTAGGCTTTTCCAGCACCACACTCTTGATCATTATACATTGGACCATGTTGCAAATACTTGCAATTCAAGGTGAGAGAGAATCAGTTCTAAGTCCTTTTGTAGCCTTTGAATTCTTGGATTGGATTGGTGAATTGGGGACTGCAGATGCCAATTTTAAGGTTGTCTGTGATTACTTCTGCTTCACGGAGATGACTATAGTCAATCTGTAATGACCAATGATATGGTCAAGATTGTTTGTGACCAGGATTTGTATTCCACCACAATTGGACACTGCATTTAATTTACAGAGTATTGTGATTACATGTCTTCAACCTGCACTGTTAAATTGTGCGATTTAATACAATTGCTTCTTAGAAAGGCCAAATAACATTTACAATTAATCCAGGTGTGCTCAGACAGAATACAAACAGTTTATTTTACCCATTTTGGGTGTGGTCACAGGTCTTTACCAGTTTCTAATGTGAATTTGTGATTCAGGTAAGGATTGAAGGAGAGGCAAATCCTGCTTGGCACAGTGAATGACAACTCACTGATATTCAAGGCCCCCTCAAACACTGTTAGATTTCATATTTTCAATGAGAATCCAAGTTGTAGGGGCAGATTCAGGTGACCTTTACTTTCAGTACAGTTTCATTTCTTAGTATAATAAGACAGACATAAAACTTCGTCATGATTTGGAGATGCCGGTGTTGGACTGGGTTTCTACAAAGTTAAAAATCACACAACACCAGGTTATAGTCCAACAGGTTTAATTAGAAGCACACTAGCTTTTGGAACGCTGCTCCTTCATCAGGTGATAGTGGAGGACACCATAGTAAGGCACAGAATTTATCGCAAAAATTTACAATGAAAAATACCTTGATTGTCTGTTGAGCCTTTCATCTGTTTGAATACCGTGATAGTTTCACTTCTTTCATGTGTCAGTCACAAAAACCTTTTTTAATAGTTACATTCTCAGGTTAGCTGTAACAATTTATGTTAGCTAGACCATATATTGAAGGTGTTAGCCTCCCCGTGTTCTCTGTCTATGCCTGGAATCTTTTGCTCTAATGTTTTCAGTGATTTTGTTTTGTATATATGTGGATCCATAACTACTTCAGAATCTATATCTATATCTATGATTATCTGAAGAATTTTAACTAAAACTGGCTCATAATATTGTAACAGATTGCTTAACTAATTCAAGAGAAACAACTTATCTGTATGAATTTTTTAAATCTATGTAAACCATTGCAGCTGCACGTTCTATAACCTTGATTATACAGAGTTACTATTGTTCTACTTGTGAAGAATACATTATGTAAATATTTCCCCAAGCGCTCTAACTACTGTCAGCCATAGTCTGCTTTATTTAGGCCTGTGCAGCAGTTGGCCATTTTGTGCTGTTCAGCCATGGGCAGCCCTAACAGACTCCTTGCAGCTTTCCTCCTCCTACTCTGTGTCAATCACATCAGTCCTGAACTTCCCCATCATCCCTCCCATTTCTTTCATTTAAATTTTCATTTGCCAACATTAAGAGCCCATGCCTTACAGTTTAGCCATGCTAGCCATCATGGTGTGCTGTCTTCTCATTGACAGTCACCACAATGCTTGTTTCAATGACTCCTGTGTCCTGCAAAATCTCATGTTATCCAATGCACAATTACATAGCTTTCAGATTGCTTGCTACAGTCATGCACACTTCAGTTTGTCAAAGGCTTCACGCTCCTGAGCTGAATTCAAATAGGTCTACTATCAGCTTCATGCATAATCCTCAATGCTTGTACTCACTAGCATTAACCAATATGATGGGCAGTACCCTTCTGGCATGGACTAAGCACATGTACACTATCAAATGATTGGATTGTTAGGTAAGCGTCTCTCTGTGCAACATTTCAATCTAATTTAAATGCATCCAGACAAAATGAATTGACTCTGTCTGTCATCAGATGGGGTGCAAATCGTATTCATGCCTTCTTCATTGAAGTTGAGCACATCCAAAGTCTTTGTGTAAGACATTCAGGCAATGTAGAGATTGCATGATTTGAATCCTCCCTTTTGCTTAGATAATTGGAATATTCAGTTTTATTCACAATTCACAGTCTATTAAACTGAATGAACATTTAGCATTGGAGATTCAACTGACAATGTTTCAAATTTACATTGAATTCAAGGTGGAATTTTATAATGATATTTTTTTATAATAATTTTATACTTCTGGAGATGGATGAGATTATACAGTTCTCATTTTTTTGTTGAAAATATTAAGTGATGAACAGCGAACATGAAAAAGTTATTTTTTAAAAATGGTAACTATGGAAATTGATTCAAAACTATTTGCTGCTGAGTTGAATGTGTTTGCTCCTGGAGTTATGAATAACTAAATTCAGTAAGAGTCAAATGTTCTGAACTATTGCAATTAACCTGAAAGCTGAAAGGCAGCACAGCTCAATCAGTTTGCAGGCAATTAAATAAAGCTGCTTGGTACTGTGTAGGTTTGTGTATTGCTATGATTCCCTTTTGATGGTACTACTATTGGCAAGTCATATCCCATAATTAAACCTGACTTAATAGATCACTTGCTTAGTTTTTGTAATTTAATTAAAGTGGTGAATTGTCACTGGAACATTTTCACATGAGGCTCCAATGGTTCTTTCACAATTGAACATAAGTTTATTAAATGAAGAAAAAGGAAACAAATAAACCAAGCTACCTATATAATCCAGTTAGAAAAAAATCTATTCTTTGAGTTGTAGAGGCAATGTTATGATTCCCCTCCTTATCTAATGGCGTGAACCTTGCACATGTCTGGTAAATTAAACCTGAACAACCTGAAGATTTATGTCCAAAATTCTCATGGCTTAAAAACTTGATGAACTAAAAAACACACTGCTGATCCAATGCCTTGTTTTTTTTGCCTTTGAACTGAACTAAGTTAAATTCATATGAAGAAAATTCTGCTAGGAAAGAAATTAAAACTTGCTTCTGATTCAAATCTTTATTTTTCTCAGCTAAACCTATGATATTTTCTGAATTGAAATGAAAACCAAACTAATGGTTTAATGTATTTATATGACCTGCCATAAATCCATTAGTATAAAGATCATTTTTCTCCATTAACATGCCAGGAATTCTCCCAACCCACTGCTTCTGATACATTTAGGTCACTAAATGTTCCAGAATGACTAAAAAAAACTCTAACGGCACAAATCCACATTCATATGCCAAATTCCAAAACATCATTAATATAATTTTTGCAGCACTCATTACAACATTAATAATTGTCCTCCATTTAACTGTTCTTTATTAAGAGAACTGAAGCTTCATACTATTGCTTCTAAATGCCATGATTTGGAGATGCCAGTGTTGGACTGGGGTGTACAAAGATAAAAATCACAATACCAATTGGACTATAGCCTGGTTTTGTGTGATTTTTAGCTTCTAAATGCAACATTCATAAATGATGTAATTTACTCTTCTCATAAACAAAAACAGAAATTGATGGAAAAGCTGAGCAAGTCTGACAGCATCTGTGAGGAGAAATCATAGTTAACATTTTGGGTCCAGTGACCCTTCCTCAGAACTGCTAGTAGCTAGGGAAATGTCAGTTTATATGCAGAAGATAGGGTGGGTGGAAGGGGTCAGGAGTAAATGATAGGTGGGGATATAGTCCAAAAAGGGAGAAAATCAGTTGGATATACAAAGGAGTAGATAACAATCTGGTTAGGAAGGTGAATAGCTGTTAATAGAGAATGGTAATGGTTAGCAATAGATAGCGTGTAATAGCAGACTATGTGATAACAAGGTGTGGGGTAGGTGGCTAGGACATGGGAGAGTTCAGTCTTTACTCCCTCCCCCTGCCCTATTTTCTGCATATAAACCAATATTTTCTTAGCTACCATCAGTTTTGAGGAAGGGTCACTGGATCCAAAAGATTTACTCTGATTTCTCTTTGCAGGTGCTGCCAGACCTGCTGAGCTTTTCCAGCAACTTCTGTTTTTGTTTCTGTTTCTGATTTATAGCATCTGTATTCCTTTTGGTTTTCATTTAGTTTACTCTTTCTGTTTAAAATAAAAACATGTCTGGTAGTGGGATTCCAAAAAAAAAACAATCAGTAGTAGAGAATTTTGTTTCTGTTGCATTATTACTGATTTCAATAAATCTATAGTAAAAAGCATATGATTCCAGCTAATGACTTTTGGAGATGGATCCTGCCGTGTTTACCCTAGTCTGGTCTGTCGGTAGTTTCACTCCATTCCAATGTCACTAACTCTTTATTGTCCTCCGGAGTCTCATAATAAGCCACTGTAACACATTGGAGGACTAAATATAGGTGATGAATCTGATCTTCTCAGTTGTTTCCATATTCTAAGAACTAATACAAATTATTACATTATTTTCTCCTCATTTTGTCTTCTAACCCGTAGCACATGTGAGAAAATGGGGTGGCATAGTAGCTCAGTGGTTAGTACTGTTGCCTTACAGTGCCACCCAGGTTTGATTCCAGCCTTGGGCGACTGTCTGTGTTGAATTTGCACATTCTCCCTGTGTCTGCATGAGTCTCCTTCAGGTGCTCCGGTTTCTTCCCACAATCCAAAGGTGTGCAGGCTAGGTGAATTAGCCATGCTAAGTTGCCCATCATGTTCATGGATGTGTAGGTTAGGTACATTAGTCAGGGGAAATGTAGGGTGATAGGGTAAGGGAATGTGTCAGGGTGGGATACTCTTCAGAGGTTCAGTGTGGACTTGTTGGGCCAAATGGCCTGTGCCCACACTGTAGGGATTCTATGATTCTATGAAAACTGGCAAGAGTGTAAATGTGTAACTGTACTGATTGAGGTAAGAATGTAAGAGGTTCTTGCTTTTAAAACAATTGAAGATGGTGGTACTGTCCTAAGGAGAAGTGAGGACTGCAAATGTTGGAGAGTCAGAGTTGAAAAGTATGGCATTAGAAAAGCACAGTAGATTACACAGCATTCGAGGAGCAGGAGAGTTGACATTTCTGGCATAGGCCCTTCATCAGGATTCCTTTTTGACTTGGTACAGGGCTGGATAGGTTAGCCCAGGCTAACAGCTTGTGGCTATGGGTTAAAAGGCCTTCATGGCATCTGAGGAGAAATTCAACTTGCTTAACCAATCTGGAATATAAAGCTAGACTCAGTATAATTGTTTATTGTGAAAACACACACAACTACGATTGTTGTAAAAACCCATCTGATTCATTCATGCCCTCTAGAGAAGGAACTCTGCCATCCTTACATGGACTGGCTAAAGTGTAACTCCAGACCCACAGCAATGTGGTTGACTCTTAAATACTTTGATAAAAGGCCTAGCATGCCAATTAACTTGAGAGCAATTAGGAAAGGGCAACAAATGTTGCCCGTGCTGATAATGCCCACATCCCATTATAGACTAAAGAGTAAGAGATCATGGAAAGTGAAAGATCACTCACCCATTTCATTTAATTCTTCTTTAATAGAGCCACTAAGCAACTTGCACAAAATTGGAAAGGTAGGTAATTGAAATCAAGAACAGAAGAATATAAGAACAAGGAGCAGGAGTAGACCATCTGGCCCTTTGAGCCTGCTCCACCATTCAATAAGATCATAGCTGATCTTTTCCTGGCTTCAGCTCCATGTATGCACCCTCTCACTGGAACACTATTTTTTAAACAAAGGAATTATCTTTTTAGCTTTAAGAGCATTTACTGAATTAGCATCAATGACTTCATTGGGCAGGGAATTCCATAGATTTACAACCCATTGGGTGAAGAAGTTCCTTCTCAATTCAGTCCTAAATCTGTTCCCTCTAATCTTGAGGCTATGCCCTCTTGTCAGAGTTTCATCTGCCAGTGGAAAATCCTCTCTATTTATATTTTATCTATTCCCTTCATAATTTTTATGTTTCTAAATTCATCTAAAGTCCAATGAATCAAATCCCAGTCTACTCTGTCTCTTCTCATAAGCCAACCACTTCAATTCCAGAATCAACCTTGTGCACCCCCTCCAGTGCCAGTACATCCTTTCTCAAGTAAGGAGACCAAAACTACACCCAGTACTCCAGGTGTGGCCTCACCAGCACCCTATACAGCTGCAACATAACCTCTCTGCTTTTAAACTCAATCCCTTTAACAATGAAGGACAAAATTTCATTTGCCTTCCTAATTACCTGTTGCACCTGCAGACTAACCTTCTGTAATTCATGCTCAAGGACACCCAGGTTCCTCTGCATAACTATTCAAGTAACAATCCTTTTTACTTTTACTCCTACCAAAATGCATATACATTGTACTCCATCTCCAAACTTTTGCTCACTCACTTAAAGTCTCTGTGTTCCTCTGGAAAGTATCAGAGTCCTCTGCACACTTTGCTTTGCCACTCATTTTAGTGTCATTTGCAAACTTTGAAACACTACATGTGGTCCCCAACTCCAAATCATCTATGTAAATTGTGAATAATTGCAATCTCAACACTGATTGCTGAGGTACACCACTAGTTACTGATTGCCAACCAGACTACAACTCATTTATCCCCACTCTTTGCTTCCTTTTAGTAAACCAATCCTCTATCCATGCTAATACTTTACCCCTAATGCCATGCATTTTTATCTTTGCAGCAGCGTCTTGTGGAACACTTTGTCGAAGGCCTTTTGGAAACCTAGGTAACGCCACATCTACTGGGTCCTCATTGTCCACCTTGTTTGAAATGTCTTCATAGAATTCCAAAAGATTTGTTTGGCATGACCTGCCCTTCAGGAACCCATGCTGCATCTGCACAATGGGACAATTTCTATCTAGATGCGTTGCTATTTCTTCCTTGATAATAGACTCAAGCGTCTTCCCCACTACAGAAGTTAAGCTAACCGGTCTATAATTCCCCAATTTTTCTCTACCAGACGTTTTAAATAGTGGTGTCACATTTGCTGTTTTCCAATCTGCTGGAACTGCCCCAGAGTCCAGTGAATTTTGGAAAATTACCACAAGTACATATGTTATTTCTCCTGCAATCTCTTTTAGAATCATGGGATGCATTACATCAGGGCCAGGAGACTTGTCTATCGTTAGCTCCATTATCTTGCCCAACACTACCTCTTCCATGTTAATGAATGTTTCCAGGTCCCCAGCTACCGTCGTCTCCTTGTGAATTACAAGCATGTTATTCATGTCCTCCACTGAAGGCAGACACAATACCCAGCACACACCACTCTCACCACAAGATTCAGTCTTATCCATCCAAATTACATTTTAGATTTTGTTCATTAATATTTTGCAAATTTTAATCCCTATCTTTATCACCGTTCGCAGATTGATTAATGTTGGACTGCAAATAATTTGGCTTATATATGATTGTTTATGAGACAGAAAGCTTCACTTCATTGTTTGACTGGTTCTGATATTGCTTAAAAAGAAGTATTAATATACTTAAAAATGTAGGTTTACTTTCCTTTTAAATTAGCTAACAGAGGAATAGCTTGTTATCCTTAGAGCATTTGTATGATAAAATCACACACAATATTACTAAGCTGTAATCTTGGGTTTATGTAATGGATTTAATAAATTGTGTTGATTCCAAATCCACCAAAATATGATAAATTGACTGAGCAAAGATCTGTGAGAAAAGAAACAATATGAGGTGAGATGTAATCTGTTAATTTCATACTGGCCCAATATCTTCCAGGAATAGCAATCACTGTTGGAATACTAATACCTTTTCTACATTTTCTTGCTAAGTTTCTGACTGGAACTTGTGAACCTGCCTCTTCAGAAAGTAAAGGATACCCAAATCAGAGTCCTTCTCTAGAGTGCAGGATTGTGCAAGAAAGCAAAACCATTCCTTTACTTCCTCAGGAGGCTAAGGAAATTTGGCAAGTCTTTAACAATTTTTATCGATGCATCAAGAAAGCATTCTATCTTGATGCATCGTGGCTTGGTATGGCAACTGCTCCCCACAGAACAGTAAGAAACTACAGAGAATTGTAAAAACAGCCCAGTCCATCACACAAGCCAATCTTCCATCCATTGACTCCATCTACTTCTCATTGTCTGAGGAAGGAAGCCAACATAATTAGAGATCCCTCTCAACCCAGTTATAATCTCATTCAACCTCTTCTGTCAGGCAGAAAATTTAAAAGCTAAAATGCACGTCTCAATAGATTCAAAAACAGCTTCAACCCAGCTGTTATTTGACTTCTGATTGGATCGCTCAAATTTTAAATTTAATTGCGCTCATTGTGCACCTTCTCTGCAGCCATAACATTCTCTGCAGCCATAACTATTACCTTGATGTGCTTTGTATGATATGATCTGCTTGTACTGCATGCAAAAACAAAACTTTTCACTGTACCTAGGCACATGTGAAAATACGAAATCAAATCAAAAGTCTTTGCTTACAATTAGATTTTATAGAACTACCCAGGGTACAATATTATAAGTATTGCTTGGTTATTATAGTCGATATCATCAGCATATGGATTGAGGCAATCCCAACGACGGACAACATGGCTGCAACAATAGTGAAAATACTGCTGAGGGAAATAATTCCCCGGGGACTATTAGCTCAGATAATGGGCCACACTTCGTGGCCAAAATTTACCAGGGGATTCGCAGGGAACTAGCGATAAAACAACAATTCTACTGTACCCACCACCCAAAGGCAGCTGGAGTGGTGGAACAGGGAAATGGTACCCTAAGAAACAACCTGGCAAAGCGAAAATAGCAAACAGGCCTAAGTTGGTTGAAGGCCCTCCCCCTCGCCCTGTTCCACATGAGGGTTACCCCTTCTAACAAGACCGGTCTGCCTGATGCTAAGGTGGTATACAGGAAGCCCATGGGGACCTGGGATCCGCAGACCCTCTCCCCGAGAGACTAGATATGAGGTGGGGGTGTATCTGCACGGGATAACCAAAATTCGTCAAAGTTTGCATTCACAGCTATGCCAGGCTTACAGAGGAAGCGATGATCTGCCTGAAAGAGATTAATTCAATGCCAAATTGGAGGACTTCGTCCTGATAAAGGACTGGGAATGAAAAAAGCTGGGACCAAGCTGTTCCAGATGCTGCTAACGACTTCCACAGCTGTGAAAGTACAAGGCCATTCCCAGTGCATACTTAGAACCAACTGCAAAAGAGTCAATGTGGAAGCAGACAACAACTAAGGACAAGGACGTTTTCCATACTTGTAATCTTGATGATTTTGGGAGAAGGGGCCTTGAGAAAAGATAGATCCCAAAATGACCACCCGCAGCATAATATCTTTTTGTACCTAGCCTATCACACAGCCCGCATAATGGGGAGAGACACCCATTGCTGGGTATATACCCACATGCCCCCCCAACTCGGTGGCAGGAATCCCTTTGTGGCCCATACCTTTTCAATGGCATGACCACCCACTTCACCTCCATATTAGCATAGGTATGTAAATCCCCCATTCACTTCACCTCAATATTAGCATAGGTATGTGAGTCTCCCACTTACTGAAGGCAGAACCTCCTGCCTTAATCTTTTCCATCAACACATAATCATGAAGAATATGATAATCAGTTTCTGTGATCCATTCACACGTTATCACAGGACATCGACATTCATCAAGCTTTGTAAATTCATAATTCTCTACTTTAAACTATGTAATGACAATCACCCGTGTGACTGATATACCTTTGTTTAATTCCTTTAAAATATACTGTCTCTCTATGTAAGGCAGAGATTTGTAAAGAAGAGTCACTACAAGGGACGGCACAGTGGTTAGCACTGCAGCCTCACAGCGCCAGAGACCCGGGTTCAATTCCCGTCTCAGGCGACTGACTGTGTGGAGTTTGCACGTTCTCCCTGTGTCTGCGTGGGTTTCCTCTGGGTGCTCTGGTTTCCTCCCACAGTCACAAAGATATGCAGGCCAGGTGAATTGGACATGCTACATTGCCCATAGTGTTAGGTAAGGGGTAAATGTAGGGGTATAGGTGGGTTGTGCTTCGTTGGGTCAGTGTGGACTTGTTGGGCCGAAGGGCCTGTTTCCACCCTGTAATCTAATCTAAGTCGACTCATGGCTACTTTAGAGAAGCTTTGAATCTCTCGCCGACTGTCTGATAATAAAGCTACTGCTGTTGGACAGAAAACTTGTGTCGTCCGGATTTCTGGAACAAAGCAGGCATCAACATAAGCTGTGGTCATTAGCCAGTGAGCAACTTAATGGGAAATTTACTCAGTTCATCCAAATTTTACAGTCAAATATCACCATAAAATTATAAACATGGAAATAAAAGTGCTGAAAAAAAAACAGATTTCTATTTGGACATTTGGGACAAAATGTAAACATTTTAGAAACACTGAAGCCAGAATGCATTTAAAAATATTTTTAAAAGTAAATATCTTGTTAGATGCTGCTTTTCAAATTATTTAGAAGCAAAATAAGTTTTTTTACTAGTTTATTTGAGTGAAGCAAAATTCTACCAAAATTTATTTTGATTGACAAATTGGAACTTATTTTCTAAAAGCAATTTAATGCTGGAGTTAACATCAAGCAATTGCTACTTGAACCTGTTTTTATACCTTAAAAAGGTTCTTAGAATATTTCTGAACTACATCTATTTACAATGATATATCCCACAAAGCTTGAAAGGAAGGATCCAGGATAAGCCCAGCTTAAAACAAACTGGAACAAGTATTAAACTGACTGTCAAAAGACCAATTCCTCCCTGCTGTTGACAATTCTAGTTCTGCTCGTAACAAAAACAAATTCCTTTCTGAAGAAACATGCCACAAATATCTCATCAGTCAATCTTCCCAGTTAACAGACTTCAACTGTTAGCTAAAGCAATGTTGTCCTTGTACAGTGTTCTCACTGCTCATAAAAAGACAAGAAATCTTAATGGAGGCAAATGATGTTCCTCAGTGTCTTTCCTGATTAATGTCTTAGATCTGGATTGATTTGTTTAAAGTTATCTTCATAGAATTGCATATTTTTTTAGATATCGAACTCCAAGGCCAGAAATCATTGAATTGCATTAACTTTTGAAAAACAATTTAAATAATGCACAAAATATGATTTTCACATATTGCATGTATGCAATAATTTAAAACATTAGTGAATGTAACATGTCATTCCCATGATTTTTTAACAAGTCATTCCATAACTCATTGGATGGTTTGTGTAAGGAAGGGAATCATTTCGGACAAAATATTCAAGCTGGACATTCAAGATGTGCTTTGCGAAGCTGGCCACAGTGCTGTTGGGATATTTAGTAAGATGGACAGTGTCACGTGATCTTTAAGTTTTAAAATAATATGAGCTCTGATTACACAGAATCTTCCCAGCCCCAGAATAATGTTTGCATTGGCATAGATGCAATTTTAATGTTGAGATAAAAGCTCTGATTCTCCAAACAAATTTTGGGTGTTAAAATAAGTTCTTGCTACTTAGTAGCAGAAGCCTATTTGTAACCTTTACATGCAATACCGTTATCTGCTGGGCTGATACCAATTGTTAAAGTTAACCTGAGAATGTAACTTTTAAAATAAGTTTTGTGATTTACATATGGAAGAAGTGAAACTAACATGGTCATTCTAGCAGATGAGAGACTTAACAAACAATCAAGGTATTTTTCAATGTATTATTTCAGTTACTATAAACTTTTGCTATAAATTCTGTGTCTTACAATTGTGTACTCCACAACTACCTGATGAAGGAGCAGTGCTCGGAAAGTGACTGCTTCCAGTTAAACCTGTTGGACTATAACCTAGTATTGTGTGATTTTTAACTTTGTACACCCCAGTCCAACACTGGCATCTCCAAATCATGCAATAGCATAATATTAATACCTAGCCTTGCCTCATTGACATGCCGTCTCTAAATCTCTGATCAGCTGGATAGAGACTCAATGGCGACAATTCCCGGCATGAAGGTCAGAGCAGTTAACAGGCAACTTCAGCTCATCACTTGCTACTCCTGGGAACTCCACCTTGAAGACCAGTCGCCAACATCTCAGGGTCTGCTCCATACTCGGTGACCACCAGCAGACCTAATAGACAGACTTTGGCATCAGATGTGTATCAACCTCACCACACCCTCATGGCATCTCACTGATTACCTTACGAGAAGTTTCTCCACATCAATATTGCACTTTGAATTATATTGACACCTATCGGTGTAATGTTGCTGTCATGACATGTTTCACACACAGTCAAACACCCAACTCGTGGATTTAACCAGAGTACATTTCAGGGATCCTCACATTTGCTCTTAGTGGTCAATCACTTTGCACCTACTTTGATGCTCATACCATCTTTGTCTTGCCTTGTATTGATGTTTTGTGCTTTGACCATCAGCCAGTGCTTAAAGGCTCACAATTCGTCTGTCTTGACTTGCTATTTGGTGCAGATACAAACCCAAGCAGTTTGACATGGTGGTCAGCAGCAATCCATCAAGGAGAATGCATGCTTTTGAATGGCATTTTGCTAATCAAAGCCACACCTGTACCATGTGTCAATAGTGCATATGGCTAATGTACTGTATATGTTTCAACGATATGGTTGTGTTTCAATATGTAAGGAGAGTAGTCCTTAGTTAAGTCAAGGGAGATGGCTTTCAAACAGGAATTCCTGGCACAGTTAGTCAAGGGCAATGTTTAACATCAGTACAGGAGCTTGAACATGGTCAGTCAGTCATATCTGTGGGGTTAGGGTTAGAGAGCCTATACCACTGCAGTCCAGGGAGTGGGACCTTGTCAATCTTTAGGTCCCGTGAAATCAATCTAGGGATTCTGTTGGAGAGCTGCCCAAATGTTAATCAGGGGTCTGGTCAATGATTATTCGAGATTATCTGTGCATGTTGGGCCAGACAGGGAGGCGCTCTGGGCAGTTCTAGAAGTCAGCTCAATGAAGGTCAAAGAGGACTATCATTGGGCAGCTGCTGAGTTAGGGAATACGGAGGTGTCAACCGTAGAGAGCAAAATGGAGTATGATAACAAGAAATGATCCTGGATTGGAAGATAAAGAATGCATTTGAGTGCAAGTAAGAAATGAAAGGGGCAAGACAATATTGGTACAAATAGTCTCAGACCGCCCTAAAAAGGGCTCTGCAGATAATGAAGGCTTGTAAAAATGCAGTACATTGTTCATGGGTTACTTCAGTCTTCATGTACATTGGGAAATTTGTATTGGCAGATGTAACCATAAGGAATAATTAATAGAATGTACTCAAGACAGTTTCCTGGAACAACATGTCATGAATCCAACCAGGGAGCAGTCTATTTTGGACCTGATGATATGTAACAAGACAGGTTCAACAAATAATATCTGAATTGAAGATACCCTAGGAAACAGTTGCAATAACATGGCAGAATTTAGCATTCAGTCTGAGGGGGAAATACTTGGGTCAGAACTTGCTAAAATTAAGTATGTGTAATTACAAAGGAATGAGGAAAGGGTTAGCTGTAATGGACTGGGAAAGGAGTTTGCTGCAAAGACAGTTTAAGAAAAACATTTAAGAAAATCCTTCATGGCTCACAACAAAGAATTATGCCTGTGAGAACGAAGGATTCAAAAAGGGGGTAAGCCAACCATGATTAACCAGGGAAGTTAAACACAGCATCAAACTGAAAGAAAAGAAGATATTCAAAATGGTAAAGATGCATGGTAACCTAAAGGATTGGGAAAGCTTTAAAAACCAACATTAGATGAGCAAAAAGTAAATAAACATGATGAAAATAAACTTGGAGTGTAAACTTGCAAGTTATATCAAGACAAGCAGCAAGAGCTTCATTAAATATGTGTGAAGGAAGAGTGAGACCAAAGTTAACATATTCAAAAATCACACAACACCAGGTTATAGTCCAAAAGGTTTAATTGTAAGCACACTAGCTTTCGGACTGTCGCTCCACTATCGCCTGATGAAGGAGCGACGCTCCGAAAACTAGTGTGCTTCCAATTAAACCTGTTGGACTATAACCTGGTGTTGTGTGATTTTTAACTTTTTACGCCACAGGCCAACACCGGCATCTCCAAATCAAAGTTAACATAGGCTTGTAGAGAATGAGGCTGGGGAAATAATAACGAAAATGTCAGCAGTGTTGATTAAATACTTTGCATCAGTCTTCACAGTAACATTAATACCATTCCAAAATTACTAAGTATTCAAAAGGCAAAGGAGGAAAGGAAAAAAATACAATGAACAACACAAAAGAAAACATGGAAGGGAAACTAATGAGGCTAAAAGCCCTAGACCTAATTGGGTATGTCTAAAGATATTGAAAGAAGTAGCTACACAGATATTAGATGCACTGATAATTATTCTCCAAGAATCCTTAAGAAAAGTCCCTGAAGTTTAGAAAATTGCTGATGTAAGACCTCTATTTAGAAAGGAAAAGAGACAGACAAAACAGGTAACTACAGGGCAGATTGGGTAGATGTTACAGTTCATTATAACAGATACAATAGCAGAGAATCTGGAAATGCATAATATGATCAAGCACAGTCAGAATAGCTTCATCAAGGGGATATGATATCTGATAAATTTATTAAAATTCATTTGAGGACATAACAAGCAGATTAGATAAAGAGCAAACAGCTGGTGTCCAGGTAGACAAACCCTTGTCCCAAATCCTGAAATCTGAAAAGCTCTAAAGTCCAAAGGTTTTTTTGTTTTGTGAAGTTTTTTTTCATTAAGAAGGTTGTTTGGTGTGCAAACAGTTAACTCAAGTCGACACCCACTCAATGCCTGTCACTCAGATAAGATGTGCGTGACCCAGCACTAGCAGGCCTCAATTCTGCCTCAAGGCCTGTTTTACTCAGTGAGTCTTCTCCTCCAGTAAGATTTTTAAAGTTTTACCATCAAACTGTCATTTATTCTGAAATTCGAAAAATTCTGAATTCCAAAAACCATCTGGTACCGAGCATTTCGAATAAAGGATCGTGCACCCGTAATATGTTTGGATTTTAGATGCTGTTTGATAGGGTACCACACATTAGACTACTCAAAAAGATCATGTTGAATGTTCTACATTGCCACATATAGAAGATTGGCTAACTAATAGAAAACAGAGATTTGGGATAAGGGGGCAGTTGCAGGTTGGCAACCTGTAACTAGTGGTGTGCCATAGCAATCACTACTCAGGGCACCATTATTTGCAATCTACATTAATGATTTAGATGAGGAAAGCAAATGTACTATTGTCAAGTTTGCAGATAGCTCAAAAAAGATATATAAGGAGTAACTCATCTTATAAGAGTCAGGGCAGTAGTGCATTGGAGGTCCTATGTTATGTAAATGCATTGATATTCATAACAAATTCAACTTGACTTCAGTAAAGGACAGTGCAGCGAGATGGTGACATCACTAAATGTTGTAAGCCCTGGGCTCAGGGGTAATTTTGAGAGATGAAGTTATATTTGAAGAGGTGCATGGAATGTGCGGAAGCTTACTACCGATGGGCTTAAGAGGAAGTAAAAAGAAGAACATAGAAGTTTAAGAGTCTCTTGATTAATAGGCTGAGCCCATACCAAATTCAATTGGTGTTGTATTACAGATTCTTGCAAATCACAAATGTGCATTGGAAATAGACAATGTCTGTGATTACACCAAGAATGGGCAAACTAAATGTTTTTTATTTCTGTGAGCATGCAGGTTGTACATGAGAGTAATGTTAGTCCCTTCAAGGGGCAATTGATGTACTCAGGCATTTACACAGTACAGGATGAAGATGTCTGTAATCATATTACCTTTCTGGTAAAATACATACACTGTCCTACTATGTGGGAAACAAATCCTGGTCACAAGAACTTTTGCCCTGTTATTGGTCATTGCAGATTGATCGGAGACATCTCTAAAGCATAAGTACTCTCAGATAACTGAAAAAGTGGCATCAGTGGGCCACAATTCACAAAGAAAATCCAAGTTCTCACAGGTTGCACAAGAGCACAGAATTGATTTTGTCTCACATTGAACCATAAGTATTTGTCAATATGCTCTAAAATGTAATGCTGCATGACAAAGGTTGGGGAGTGATGGACAAGTGTAAGAGTAGGCATGATGATGTGATCTAGTTGGTGGTTCATCAATGTTGACTTGCAAAGATGAAAATTCAAGAAGGGTGATGTCCATCAAGCATTTGGAGATACTATTGCGAATAAACAGTTGGGTGTTCGCTGAAAGGATCAGTGAGTTGGAGTCACCAGACACATGCGCCGATGTATACATTAGGAATTTGCACCATTTAGTTTCTCAAAGGTTGACAGGAATGTTGTGGTTCTGTTCGCCGAGCTGGTAATTTGTCTTGCATTTGACAGGAATATTGGAACTGACATAAAAATATGCAAGTTGGGGAATTAGTTTAATGCAAAGTCATGGAAATAATTGTTCTCTGGTGAGATTCTGAAGATTGAGAGTTTGAGAAGAAAATTGTGAATATTTTTCTAAACATCAATATTCTGATATTTTCATTCTCTCCATATCTTCCCAACATGTTTGTCATTGTTCATGCCCCACTTGATAGGAGAGTATTCCATCTGTAGTCTCACTGAGTACAGTACAACGGTCTGTAAGCTATAAGGTTTGTTATTTGTCAACATTTAACTTTTGCTGGTCTGACTATTCATAGAATCATTGAGATGGACAGCAGGAAACAAATCCTTTGATTCAACTCATACATGCTGAACAGATTTCATAATTTAATCTAGTCCCACTTGCAAGCATTTGGTCCATATCATTCTAAACTCATTGTATTCATATACTCTATCCCAATGCCTTTTAAATGCTGTAATTGCACTAGCCTCCTCCACTTCCTCGAGCAGCTCATTCCATACACACACCATGCTCTGCATGAAAATGTTGCTCCTTTGAGAAGTAAGAAAGCTACAAAGGTATCAGTTCTATCTTTTACTTATTTTTCATGGCATATTCAAGACTCAAGGGTAAAACATTCCACTGCTAAGAGGACTCACTGCACTATCAATTGCATGTCTGTCCTCTTACAGAATGAGACAGGGCATCTCAGCAGTGTTGGGGGGGTGGGGGGGGGGGGGGGGCGGTGGGGAAGGGGGTATTATCCATGGGAAATGCAGAGTTACAGGTTTAGGATAGGGAGGTGAGTCTGGGCGGGATGCTTTTTGGAGGATCATTGTGGCCTCAAAGGGCTGAATGGCTGGCTTCCACACTGTAGGGATTCTATGATTTATCACTCGCCTTCTGAAAATTACCAGATTATGTAAAACCTTTCCCAATCCAAACGAATTTTGAAAATTGTCCTGAAAGTTCAGATGAAATGAGACCTCCCATAAGTGCTCTAGTTAACTCTCAATCGTTTGACAGCTACTCAACAATAACTTTCCCTTCAAAATTGAATGCATTATTAGCTTGAATCAGGTCCCAGCTTGTGGTTAACACATTTGGAACAAATTTTATAGCTCTTGAAAGTTTGATATTATGTATAGTTTGCATGTTACATGAACTGACTTCCCCTCCAAATAAAAGTAGCTGTACAGACAGCCATGGTTAAAACTCCAACATTCTTAATATGGAACATGGATTATATTTTATGTGGCATATCAGTTCCAAATAGTATTCCTATACAGCTCGAATTTCAAAATGGCATCACTGTAAATGCTATCAATTATTGTCAGTAACGATATTTCTGATGGAATATGACACTTCAGATGCTTTATAGCAAATATAACATCAACACTGTTTTATTAGAACACATTTAAATGTATTATTCTATATAGTATCCTTTCTGTCAGACATTTGGCACTTGATTTCACAAGTAGTAATATGCAATTCATAACCTGACAAGCTTTTTATTTCACATAATGATATGGGAGAATATTACAATATGAATGTGCTGTATTGTGACGGGCAGGTCATTCTTGTCTCTCTATTAGATTAAAATTTTTGCTGATATCCAAAAAGAAGCGTCAAATTGAATGTTTCCAGCAGAAACATTTGCTCAGCAGAAGCGCAGGTTGGTAAAAGGGCTATAACGTAATATGGTGCCAATTCACTCAACCAAATTCTCTGGCACAAGGTTCCATGTCAGGTGTCTGAGATTGCTAGATTTATTCAGAGTTGTGTGCTAAGTTGGTTTTAGAAGCATGCTTTTCAGATTAAAATGAACATAGTAAGATGAAAAAGCCATAAAGAAATTAGTTTATGAAATACTTTTTAACCTCCTTGTAAAAAACAAAATAATTACACTTACATTATGCCTTTCATGACCTATGGACACATAAAATTGCTTTCCAGTCATTGTATGTTTGAAATTTAATGCACGTTGTTAGAATTAATTTGCATGCAACATGTTCCCAGAAGCAGCAACTTGATAGTAACTAGATGATGAGGCAAAATTGGATAACCCTCAAAATATGGAAACAAAGCTGAACCATCCTCAATCCAATTGATGAAATATATTCAGGGTGGGATCTTAGTAGTGTTTGCTCATTATTTTAATGCCACACACTTTGCTTTTTGGCTCCTTGATCCACAATTAACAATATTTTTGAACATATTTGAAAACATATTTAGTGGTTAGGACTGCTGCACCAGGGACCCAGATTAGATTCCAACCTCAGTTGACTATCTGCATCGAGGTTGCATGTTCTTCCACCACGGCGTCGGTTTCTGCTAGGTACTTCAGTTTCCTCCCACAATCCAAAGATGTGCACATTAGGTGGATTGGCCATGCTAAATTGCCCTTAATGTTTAGGGATGTGTTCTTTAGCTGCATTAGTCACAGGAACTGCAGGGTTAAAGGGATAGCGTCGGAGGATGGGTCTGAGTGGAATGCTCTTCAGAGGGGCGGTGTGGACTTGTTGGGCCAAATGGCCTGTTTCTACACAGTGGGGATTCTATGATATTCTACGATAAATTGTGTCCAGCTACTGTAGGATTGAGCAAAAATCTCCATCGTCTAAAAAACTGGATGAGACCTTGGACTTTTCCAGTATCTAAATCCTGGAAAAAAGTCCTGGGCTCCAGCTGCAACAAAAACACACAAAAGAGCCAGAATGATCTTCGTCTGGGACTACTGTCCAATCTGAATTTGCAATTTACATTTCCACTCTAAGTGAACAATCAACCAAACCTAACACTCGAGATTGAAACTAACTTTCATACCTCAGACTACCCAGCACAGACATTATGGGGCCTACATAGATACCGAACATTCAACTCCAATCAAAACTCATTCACAGAGACATCAGGAATTCAACTTAGTCAAAACCCATTCACACGTTCTCATAATAATTAGGAAACCAACTGACTTCAAAACAAACACCAGAAACATAATAGAAAGTACGGATTTGGAACAAAGATAAAGGGCCCACAACCAATATAATTGCAGCCCCGATCTCACTTGGAAGAGCTGTCTTCAAGAACCTTCCAG
This sequence comes from Chiloscyllium punctatum, assembly GCF_047496795.1. NCBI lineage: Eukaryota > Metazoa > Chordata > Chondrichthyes > Orectolobiformes > Hemiscylliidae > Chiloscyllium > Chiloscyllium punctatum. The sequence goes on from NC_092747.1 coordinate 85,572,107, forward strand.
GAAGCTATCCCCAGAAGCAGTCCAAAAAAGCTATCCCCATGAACATTTGAAAGAGCTATCTCCAGAAGAAGAATTCCAACAGCTAATTCAAGTGGCTATATTCTGAGAACAATTTTTTCCAGCAGTTATTTCTAAGAGCTATCTTCAGAAAGCTATCTTCAGATCCCAACTGCAGTTCCAAGAGCTACTGACATAGATCTGTTCCAAACTAGGGAAACCAACAATCAACCACGACCAGCAGACCTCAGAACCAGTAAACTCCAAAACCCCCAACCCAACTAACACCACAAGGCCTAAGACATATCCTGAGGAGAATACCAGACCTGCAAACTGAGCAGAAAGTAAGGAAAACAAGTACTTCCCTGATAGATCTACGATGCACTTTGCTGCATCAGTGGACTCAGCCAAACTAAAAAGCTTACATAGTCCGAAGGCTTCATCTACACTCTGGGTACGACAAGGAGGAACAGCCAGCTATACTTCAAAATCACGGTTTCCTCGGTGGTGAGCTGAAACTCCCAAAACCCCAAAGTTTCTGATCGAGCTAGCAGGGAGGGGAAGGTGAGTGGTGACAGTGCATGGGACCCCCAAGGGTAGGAAACCCGATGAAAAAAATTCAGTGATTCAAACTGTTGTTTTTAGATTCCAAATAGTGTTTCATCTAGTTAATAGTATATTTAATAAAATTACTATCTCTGTATAATTGATTGTGTTAATTTCATTGTTTGTTGCATTTACCTTTATTTCCTATATTAGAGTCACATTTTCTATTTTAAATAAACACCTTCCTTTGCCCTGAAACACCTGTCATCTTCCTTCTTTGTTGCAAATTCCCTAAATAACTCCAGTGTCTAGAACCCAGTAATCTGGGAGTGATTTGAAACATTTAAAAATCAGAAAATTAATGATTGCAAACCAAGACCCTGCACTAAACCTCATGAATGATCAACTACTGAAAGTTGGCCTGTGCCTCTTAAAGCATTGCTGCTAGAGGGGGTTTTTGGAATCCATGGTGAACACATCTGGTCAAGAGAGAAGAACCAGCGAACTTGGGAAATGCAGATCAGTTTTCCATGGCTGTGCTGGCAATCTCAATAAATAAGGAGAGAAGGATGTCATGCAGCTGAGGAGGCCACAATCACATGGGAAAAAGACAGAGGGAATAAAGAGTCATGGGTCCAAGTCAGGAGTGGGCCCATGAGAGGGACCAAAATACAGTATCTCAAATGTCTCGTGGCCTCATACTTGCACTCAAAGTCAGTGAAGTTACTTTTAACTGTCATATCTTGCACTTAGCGAGTTTTGAGAAGATTTGTAACTCAGGTTGAGTTTCTTGATGTAAGTTTGCTCACTGAGCTGGAAGGTTTGATTTCGGACATTTCGTCACCATAGGAAATGGCATCGCCAACACAAAGAAACCAATCACATAAATAGAAAGTGGGTCACTAACACCAGTGCTTCACTGGAGGCTCCCTGATGATGTTAACTAGTATGGTGCTGAAACATTTGAAAATGAACCTTACTGCTCAGTGAGCAAACTTATCTTGCACTACTGAGCCTCAACCCCATGCGCATGACCACATTCCCACTACTCAATCAGCACAATCTCTAACATTTAAGACTCATGCCAAACATTCACATAATTCCAAGCATGCTAAGACAGTGAGTGTTGTTGTACGCTTCAAATCTACATCTCACAGTTAGCACATACAGTCACATCACTCATCCAGGTTATGTAATATTCACTGACTCACTTCCCTCATTCTTTTTTTTAGATTAGATTAGATTACTACAGTGCGGAAACAGGCCCTTCGGCCCAACAAGTCCACACCGCCCCGCCGAAGCGCAACCCACCCATACCCCTACATCTACCCCTTACCTAATACTACGGACAATTTAGCATGGCCAATTCACCTGACCTGCACATCTTTTGGAATGTGGGAGGAAACCGGAGCACCCGGAGGAAACCCACGCAGACACGGGGAGAATGTGCAAACTCCACACAGAGAATCGCCTGAGGCGGGAATTGAACTCGGGTCTCTGGCGCTGTGAGGCAGCAGTGCTAACCACTGTGCCACCGTGCAAGAGAGAGTGACACAAGTGGAAGGGTCTAGGTTAGAGTGGTGCTGGAATAGCACAGCAGTTCAGCAGCATCCAAGGAGCAGTAAAAACAATGTTTCGGGCAAAAGCCCTTCATCAGGTAAACAGGCAGAGAGCCTGAAGGGTGGAGAGATAAGTGAGAGGAGGGTGGGGGTGGGGAGAAAGTAGCATAGAATACAATAGGTGAGTGGGGGAGGGGATGAAGGTGATAGGATAGGGAGGAGGGTGGAGTGGATAGGTGGAAAAGAAGATAGGCAGGTAGGACAATTCATGGGGACAGTGCTGAACTGGAAGTTTGGAACTGGGGTGAGGTGGGGGAAGGGGAAATGAGGAAACTGTTGAAGTCCACATTGATGCCCTGGGGTTGAAGTGTTCCGAGGCAGAAGATGAAGTGTTCTTCCTCCAGGCGTCTGGTGGTGAGGGAGCAGCGGTGAAGGAGGCCCAGGACCTCCATGTCCTCGGCGGAGGGGGAGTTGAAATGTTGGGCCACAGGGTGGTGTGGTTGATTGGTGTGCATGTCCCAGAGATGTTCCCTAAAGTGCTCTGTTAGGAGGCATCCAGTCTCCCCAGTGTAGAGGAGACCGCATCGGGAGCAACGGATACAATAAATGATATTGGTGGATGTGCAGGTAAAACTTTGATGGATGTAGAAGACTCTTTCAGGGCCTTGGATGGAGGTGAGGGAGGAGGTGTGGGCGCAGGTTTTGCAATTCCTGCGGTGTGCAGGGGAAGGTGCCAGGATGGGAGGGTGGGTTGTAGGGGGCGTGGACCTGACCAAGTAGTCACTAGAAGGGGACAGGCAGACCTGTGTACTCTCTCCCCAAAGTCATGCTAACCAATATCTAGGGCCAGTGGCTGAATTGATTGAAGATGATCGTGCCATTCATACAGAATCCTCCTCCTCACGTCCCAACCCATCCCACGTCATCTCTGCTGATTTGCCCAAACTGTAGATGCTGTAAACCTATCCTTCTAGCTGTCCCCTTTCCCTCACCACAACTATACTGTGTAATTTTACATTCAGATGCCAAAGAAAACTATATCTAGTGAAAAGTTGTCAGGGAGAAATTGCTGAAGACCATGCCACTCCATTTCCCACTACTCACAACTCATCATCAAAAACTCTCAGAGCAGTTGTTGATAACGTTGTTTTGGTTGTTTCTACAGGCATCTTTTGGTTATTAATGTTGCCATTTAAAGCTGCTAAACTTTACAGGGTGTGCTGTGATGTGTGAAGATCTTGTTTCTACGTTCCAGGATTTTGTGTAGTACACTCCCCACAAGACATGAATCCAATATTTGATTTTCCTCATGGATTGTGGCATGATAGGGCACATAAGGAGAGAGGGTGCAGTGCAGGCCAAGCTGTTTGAAGATGTAGGAGGAGGAAAGGGAAAAGAGCTGTGAGCAGCAAGCTATATCCATGTAGTGACCACTGGCAATAATTCTTTCTTAACCATATTGAGGTACAGTGCTTTTGACCCTCTCACTTCCCAAAGGGAATGCAAAATGGTATCCACTGTCTGTTTAATACAGAGTTGTATCATCAGAGCAGAGCAGGAAGGACACTGTCAATGGCTGGAAAGTTGCTCACGATCATCACTTTTTTCACATTGGGCTCTTTCAGAGCTGGAGCACGGCTGGAGTTTAAGGGAGATATTTGAAGCCATCAGTTCTGTTCAGCAGTCTTGTTGATGTAATTTTTTCAACTGTCAGTGACATCAGGGGTTGGGAAAATGAAAGAACCATACTGTTCATCCTCATGCTCTCATCCATGAACTTGCTCCACTTCTTCCCGACAGACAGACATATTTATCCTACAATCTCTTTCATGGGACATTATACAAAATCTCAATACAGGTAAGGTTTTCTCTATGCTGGCACACCAAGCTGAACGCCCAACTATTCTTGCTGGTTCTTGGGAGTGGGGTTATATATATACCAGAAGCAATGAACTTACTAACATGTGATGGCAGAGTGAGGATTGCAGAGCCTATTACTGCTGGAGTAAAAAGAAATCAAAGCAGTTACTGCAACACACCTCTTTTTGTTGGAATCCAGTGACGCAGGTTCACTGCCCCATTCTATCTAGTCTTACTGGAATTCTCCTGCTCCCTCTTTGTCAATGGGATTCTCAGCTCCCACTTAACTGGTCCTAGATTTCCCCTTATCACCACTAGCCCTCTTTTGGGCACTCTGAGTCTCCCTTGTCTCTTCTATTCTGACTGCCTCACAGCGCCTCCAGTAGCCTCTTATTAATGACTGCCCATTGGTATGGGAGTCTCTCTTGGTGCCTCTCTATGATGTCCTGGGCTATTCTGTCATTCATCTGTTGGAATAATAAGGTGGAACTGCAGTGCAGCAGATGCTTTTGAAGGTTGCAAGAGGGAGAAGATTTGTCTTTGGTGAATCCTAGCACTCAGAGCAAATTGAGAGCGGCACGGCAAAGAGAACAGAAGAGTCACAAGTTTCTCCCTCCAAGGCGTTCAGAAAACAAAGTGAAAGTTTAAAAATATCTTACATTGAATAATCATCAACATATGTAGACTCTTTCAATATAATTTAAATTTCAGTTCATATTGGTTAGGCTGTGCCTAATTATTTCAATTAGTTCTGTTATGTTTAAAAGGAAGCTGAGAGATTTTTAAACGCAAACATTTTGGACATGAAGATCTGCTTTCTGCTGCGTCACAAATGATCAGATGGTGAATCTCCCAAGAAGTGCAAGAGGATTAATGCACATGTTGTTGCCAGTGCTCTTGACTGATCAGATGATATATGCAAGGGGATGTGTCTTGACAGAAAAGCTTCACTGGATTCATATCAACACATTATGAATCTGATAGACTGAAGCCCACAATGACCACAGATTCATCTTCAACCTTGCCAAAGCAACACCTATTGCATTAAAAAATGAAGGCAGTGACAATGAAGACTCCTTACTTCATGAATGTTTGGGTACTGGGGCCAATTTATCAACTGACTGAAATAGGTGTGAATTTAGAAGAGAAGCCATGTTGTTCATCTATGCAAACATTTTCTTCTTCTGTGAGGCATTAGATGTTAAGAATGATTATACCAAGCCACGACCTTTATATGCAGTCTGGTGACTTCTGTCATTGCAGGTAGAATACAGTCCTCTTGCACTCACCAGGAGAACAGTTGCAACACTGCATTGCATCCTTCATGGTGAATAAATGAATGCCAGAGCCAAACTCGTTCCGGGAGATGGTAAGAATTCAACTTTAAAAGAATTACTGTGTCTCAAGAAACACTGCTCTGAAGGGCCATTGATCATAACCTATGTGTACAGGGCTTCCCTTGAGTAAATTAAAGGGTACCCTTCCAGCCCAATTGCAACCACACATTGAAATGAAAGTCAATGAAGACAATGCTCAGCATCCTCTATCTTACTGGAAACACTAAGATCATCAGTACACATTCGCATGCATAACAACCATTCTAATGTTTCAAACTGATGCTATAATTGGTTCTGGATTACAGCATGGTTTGTATTACTGAAGGTGATATCATCTGTGAAAAGGTGTGTTTCTGAACTAAAAAGCATATCACAAATAATGTATAGATCACGAGATTTCATTTTTGAGTACAATCTGTGCCAAGCTTGAATACATCCTGGACAGAAGCATAGTTATTGATGACCTGTAGAATTTGTCCTCATATTTTGTTTTATTCCTTCACAGGATGTGGACATCACTGGCTGGGTGAGAATTTATTACCCATCCTTAATTGCCGAGAGGACAGTTGAGAGTCGACCATATTGCTGAGACTCTGGAGCTACATATAGGCCAGACCGGGTAAGGATGGCAGATTTCTTTCCATAAAGGATATTAGTCAACCAGATGGGTTTCACTCAGTCAGCAATGGTTTCATGGTCATCTTTTGGGTCTTCATCCCAGATTTCCTTTTTATTGAATTCAAATTCCACCATTGACAGGATTTGAACCTCGATCCCCAAAATGCTACCTAGGTTTCCGAATTAATACTTTTGTGATAATACCACTAGGTCATCGCCTCACCTGAATCATTCTTGAGTTTACTCTTAGCATTTCTTTTTCAGTAATCGGGACTATAGATGGATTCAGTAGAAAACAAGATAACTCCCCATTGCTTGAAGAGAAAAGATTCAACAAAGGGAACGTCTTCTAATCTTCTGGCTGATGAAGCTGACCAACTCCTTGAAGCAGTGTTGTCATCACATTCTTGGAAAGTGCATTATTAATATTAAACCTTGCACTCTGGCATGGACCTTCTGGGAATATCTGGGTGATTTTCTACAGCTCAAGATGTTGCACTGCCTCCCCTAAATTCTTGCAATACATTTCTTTATCTTGTCTCGAACTCCCACCTCAGTGGCACCCCCATCCCACAAATGAATTAAAAAGAAAAATCCTAGCTGTTGAGATGAGTAGCTATCATTTATTACAGAAGCGCCAATCAAAGATCCTAATCAGGAGACCAAATATTTCTCAGGATTGTATGCATTAGTTTATAGCTTAGGAAACAAAACACAAATGTCAGTTGTGATATAAATAATGGGCTGGGTACCAGTTACATTTCCAGCCTGAGGGGGATTCTAGGTCAAATGCGATCACATTTCTTTCATGTGGTATGTAGATGGAGAACAACTGTCAAGTTTAGCAAAAGGAGCTGACGTGTAATTTATTTCACTGTCGATGAACTCCTTAGTGTGAAGACAATTAATCCAGACAGTGCCATTTCTAGCAATCTCTGGTTTCATGAGAGAAATCCATGTGTGAATTGTTATCTGAAGCTATTTTAGAACTTAAAATCCCTACAGTGTGGAAACATTCCCTCCGACCCAGTAAGTACACACCAACCCTCCGAAGAGAAACCAATCCAGACCCATTCCCTTATATCTCTATATTTCCCCTGACAAATCACCTAATACTATGGGCAATTTAGCATGGCCAATCTTGCACATCTTTGGATCTTGGAAGGAAACCAAAGCACCCGGAGGAAACTCACGCACACATGGGGAGAATGTGCTAACTCCACGCAGACAGTCACCTGAGGCTGGAATCGAACCTGGGTCTCTGGCACTATGAGGCTACAGAGCTAACCACTGAGACACCATGCCACCCATTTTGTAAGACATTTGAAAAGTTGTACATGCTTGGTCCTGATGTGAGTAGTGATCATTGCAGAAGAGAAATAAATGTCAAATTTCTCATGCAAAAGTCTTGAACATAAGATATGTTAATAGTGAATTTGGCTGTTCTGATTTCAGACAGCAGGGCAAGTTGTGGAAGCTGATAGGGGTCATGCCAGAGTTATTTCCATTTCACCCTGAGAATCTTGATGGGCCTTGCAGGAATCACTGAGCAAATTATCAATGTGCAATGGTAACTGAGGCAAGGAGGATATCAATAAAAGAAATAAAGGGACCTTCAAGGGCATTGTATATAAGGACAGGTGAGATATGATGAAACTTTATCGAACTTTAGTTAGGTCATACTTGGAATATTACAGACAGTTCTAATCACCACACTACTAGAAGGATGTGGATGCTTTGGGGAGGGTACAGAAAAGTGTTATCAGGAAGTTGCCTCAGATGGGGAATTTTAGCTATGAAGAAAGTTTGGATAGGCTGGGTTTGTTTTCACTGGAATGTAGGAGGTTGAAGGGTGATCTGAAGGAAATTTGTAAGATTATGAATGGCATAGTTGGAGAGGTGCTTTACTAGGAGACACTGGTTCAACATGTAGGGAGGAGAAGTTTAAAAGGGATGTTCAGAGCAAGTATTTCACACAAAGGGTGGTGAGTGCTTGGAACACACTGTCAGAGGACGTGGTGGAAGCAGGCACAATAGTAGCATTCGAGAAGCACCTGGACAAATACATGAATAGGAAGGGAATAAAGGGATATGGATCCTGTAACTGAAGACAGTTTTAGTATGGAAGGGCAAAATGTGTCAACGCAGGCTTGGAAGGCCGAAGGGCCTTTTCCTGTGCTGTAGTATTCTTTGTTCTTCATTTTTCACTCTGGAAATAGAATTTTTCAAAAGGATGTTCTGGACTCCATCTATAATGTTCTTCTGGAAATTGTCAGGCACCCACTAGGCTTGGATTGGAGTCAAAATACTAACCAACTAATTTACCGTTTGTCGATATATATGGATGGTTGGTCAGAAGCTACATAGTATAAAGCCATCAAAACTTCATCTTTCACTTCCCAACATTTATCAAACAGCATATAGCATGTTGGAAAATACATGAATGCAAATCATAATATTTATGCTATTCTGTTTCTCTGCCTAATAGCATTCTACCTCATGATTTGCACCAACATCACCTGCCTCCACTGGAAGCTTTCTTTACACCAAGATCAGCTGGCGATCAGTGATCTTTCATTACCATGCACCTTGAATGAACCTTGCACACTGATCTACAGATGAGTAGTAATCTGTATCAATTTCTGTATTTAGTGGATGATGTTCAGGTTTTGGGACAACTTAGAGTCTACAGCTGCTTGCTGAGACTTGCCTGCAGTGCTATCAAACCTATAAGGTAGACAGCAAATGCTGTCAATTCTATGATGAGAACTCTTGAACCTGGAATGAGATTCCCTGTTGATTCCAAGGCTGTCTGCTGCTATAATCACTTGTGAAATCAGGGTGTTAACCAGCAGCATGTAAGGGCCATTTATGCAATAGGGAAAATGACATCTGTAAATGCAAAGGAACTTTACATTGCTGTAGAAAATGTAGCATTGATACCAAGAGCTTTGTTCTTTGCCCACTGAACATAGATCTATGGCTTAGTTGTTTGTGCAGTCTTTGGTATACTGGATTGAAGAAGAGAATTTCATCAGTCATTTTTGGAAATGGCAATTTTGTCTGGGTGGAGTTATTTCTGAAATGCATAAATGTTCATGTGTCAATGTCCAAGACTGTAACTGTGATTCTGTACATTATTGCTGTGGTGGGATTAGCTGTTGCACCTTATACAGAAGTTGTACCCGTAATGGTATATTAACAGGAATCACACTTCAGCAGATGTGTTTCCTGTGACGCAAATCTGATCACCTGCAGCAAACTCCAAACTACAGACCCATAAACAATGCCTGAGTGTATGCCAATGCTGGCATGACCAAGGTCAACTTGCTGTATCTTGAATTTGTATGTTTTTGTTTCTGAAATATATTTTAGGTGATTGAAAATATTTCAAGACAGCTAGCTTCGCCAAATGCTGTTTAGCTGACAACAATCATTCAACTTGAAGTCATCTTTTAGATGAAGATGTGTGTGTACATAAGGACCAAGCAATATCTCTCTGCTTTGTGTTTTCTTTATTCCTGTTGCACTTTAATATTGATTTCCTGTTCTTTAATTTTTATGTAAAATATGTAAATTGGATGTAATTTTTGGTAGATTTGAAGTGTCACTTATTGTAGATAACCTGCAGTATTTCAAAGTGAATACTGCACTGAACATCTACCCCCCTTACCATATGGAGATGAATTTATTATTTACCATCCCCTATTTTGTGTTGTAATATTGTAGTCATTAGTAGAATGTAATTCTACTACATTCTGTAATTCAGATTGACACTTATCGTAAAATATTATTAAGCAATCTTTGAAAAGTTGCAAACTTGCACTTAATATCTCAAAGCCCCCCAACAACATTTTTTAAATTAGAATGCTTAAGATACAACTACTCAATGTACTAGACTAAGAAAAATGTAAAGACTGTATGTTTTTTTTCAAAAAAGTAGGATTTAATCAGATGTTCTCTTCATCTGTCTGAAACAGAGGAGGATTCTGTTGCATTATCAGCATTCTCCAGCTTCACACAGCTAGCTAAGATGTGACCATCAACAGCTTGTGCTTACCTCCTTTTGCTCTTATCTGTTTGGAGGACTAGATCTGGAGACGTGATTCACAAGAATTTTAACCAATGTACTTATTATTGCTACACACTGCTATGTTGAATGCAGACTTACCTGCAAGCAATATGACCTGTGGTTTGGAGGTTATCAGAGTTCCATACATACTCCATAAAGTTAGAGACCTCTGTATCAACAATGCTCATTTTTGAACCTAGCACCCTGCCTGGCTTGAGCACTGTTTTTTAGATTCATAGAGTCCTAGGGTTGCACAACACGATTCAACTCATCCATGCCAACCAGATATCCTAAATTAATCGATTCCCATTTGTCAGCATTTGGCCAATATCCCTCTGAACCCTTCATATTCACATACAAATCCAGATGCCTTTTAAATGTTGTAATTATGCTAATGTCCACCACTTTCTTAGGCAGCTCATTCCATATACACATCATTCTGTATGTGAAAGCATTTTCCCTCAGGTCCCTTTTAAATCTTTCCCTTCTTGCCTTAAACCTCTGCCACTAGTTTTGGACTTCCCCACCCTGGGGAAAAGACCTTGTCTATTTACCCGATCCATGCCCCTCATGATTTCATAAACCTTATAAGGTTACTCCCCAGCCTCCGATGCTACATGGAAAACAACCCAGCCTATTCAGCCTCTCCCTTCAGCACAAACCCTTCAGCCCTGGTAACATCCTTGTAAGTCTTTTCTGAACCCTTTCAGGTTTCACAATATCCTTCCGGGAAGGAGACAAGAAGTGCATACAATATTCCAAAAGTGGTCTAACTGATGTCTTGTACAGCTGCAACATTACCTCTTTAATTTGTTAATGTCCTTCTGTGGCCATAATCATGAATAGTCCAGCTTTTAACTGTGAATGTCATAACCTGAAAGTGGTAAAAATATGAGATTACATCACTGGAACCAATGTTCTGTTTAACTCCTAACTTTATGACATTCCCTTTCCCCACTTTCCCCACTTGTGGAGTCTAATTCAGCTACAAAAAAGGTCAAAAGGAAATCACTGTAAATTCACGCAGATTAAAACAATGTAAAGAGGCATGTGAACTAGCCAATCATTGAACAGTAATTACAATTGACCAATTGACAGGAGGGCTGGGTGGAGTTGCAGATTTGAACTTCCTGTGGAGGAGAGAAAGACACCAAGAAGTGAGCAGCTCAGCTTTCCTACAGATAGTACCATGTTATTTGGTGACCCAGGTAGGGAAACCAAAATCATCTTTATAGAAATACAATTTTTATTGTGTCTTGGTGGATTGGGGCAAATGTTTTTGAATTTTTCTTTACCTCATTGACTGTAAGAACGGGGAGTTGAGTGGGCAGGAGCTATTTAACAATAAAAGACAAATCTAATGATGATTATAATGCTCAAATAGATTTTCTACATGTGCATGCATGAAGCCACCAAGCAACAGCCTGGGGTTTAGTGTGGAATAGTCTGTGCTGAAAATTCATGAAAGCCAACATTTTTTTTCCAAAATCTATGACCAAAACTAACACTAGTATTGTGTTCTCCTCTTGTGAGAGTCCAGATTTGACTAGGTCAAAACAACCATTCATCAGCGTACACCAATACATCTCAATGTGGTTTCATTTGGGTTTTACACTGGGCTTGAGGGACTGGACATACTTCTTTTCCTTAGCAGTTTAGGGGAGTCTGATGCCAGTCACCAACATTCCACAAGCTCTGATAGTGTGGTCTTAACCATAACTAAAATAAGTGGTATTACATCAAAGATTGGGACATAAAATTATCTATAAACATAAGTCAGCATGTCTTGCTGGAAGGAGAAAGTGAGGACTGCAGATGCTGGAGATTAGAGCTGAAAACGTATTGCTGGAAAAGCGCAGGAGGTCAGGCAGCATCCAAGGAACAGGCGAATCCATGTTTCCTGAAGAAGGGCTTATGCCCGAAACGTCGATTCTCCTGTTCCTTTCATGTCTTGCTGGAAGCCTTGATTTGTACTTGCCACTATTCTGCCCTCATTGCCATCAGATTTGCTGTAGATTCCATATTCAAATTGTGAATTCGGTTCTGTGTTGTTGTCACGAGGTTATTTGATTTCAGAGACCTACTTGTCAATCACTGCACATCTTTAGAGAGTGGCCTCAGATTCTGCACACAATTACGAAGTTACTTGGGAGTAAAGGAGTTACTAGACAAAAATGAAATAAGATCCATTCACTTTTTTTCCTTTTGACATCCTAATATCAGATATAAAGGAGATCTCTCAGTGGCATAAACCTTTCATCACAAACAGGCTACACTAACGAGCCACCTTGACTCATTTTACTTGCATGCTGCATTCCAAAAGAAAAACTGTGAAAAAAAACGATCTAATTTTCATTTATGCTCAATCAATGTCAACAGCTTTCACCATCTCTTTAGGAAAATGTTCCAGAGATTTATCCCTTGACCATATTTTTGGAGATTAGTTCTTTAAATTGGCCTTCCTTCAAGTGCAGGTAACATTCTCTGGCTCTATTATTCTGAAAATTTTCCATGTAAAGATCGAAAATAAGAGCTGGTCGGCCATTTAGATCATCAAACCTGCTCGATCATTCAGTCTGATCATAGCTGATCATCCAATTCAGTATCTTGGCCCTGCATTCACCCTGTAGCCACTAATGCCTTAGCCATTATGACTGTATCTCACCCCTTGGATTTATTCAAGGCTTTGGCATCAATCACTTTCTGTGGCAGGGAACTAAACAGGCTCACTTGAAGAAAAATTTCCTCAGCTCAATCCTGAATAGTATTGGAATGTGAGTCCTTGTTTTGGATTCCCTCATCATTGGATTATCTTTCCTGCATTTATCTTGCTATGTCCTTTAAAATTTTACAGGTTTCCAGGAGATTTCCCCCTCATTCTTCTAAACTACAGTAAACAGATTCCATCTCTCTTCATATTCCTGCCATCCCAGATATCAGTCTGGTTAATCTTTGTTGCACTCCCTCCATAACCAGAACATCCTTCCTCACATATGCAAACCAAAACTACGCACAATATTACAGGTATGGTCTTACCTAGACCCTGTACAATAGCAACAAGGCATCCCTGCTGCTGTACTTGAATCCACTCACTATGAAGGCCAAAAATCATTTATTTTCTTTGCCCACCAGCTGCAGCTATATGCTTTCTTGCAGAGATTGTGTACAAGAACACCCAAGTCTTGGTACGCCTTCCCCTTTCCCATTCTATTGTCATTAAGGTAATAATTGCTTCCTGATTTTGCTATCAAAGGGCATCAATTTATCCACGTGATAATTCATGTGTTCTTCATTGATCCATTTTCTCAATTTGTCCAAATCACACAGAAGCATCTCTGAATTTTCCTCTCAGTTCACCCTCACATCTAACTTTGTGTCATCTGCAAATTGGGGGATATTCTATTCAGTTCCTTTATCTAAATTATGAATATATATTTTGAATAGCTGAGGTCCAAAGTAACATGTGGTCCTTGTGCACTGGCAAGTCAAAATGCCGACTGAGTGATTGCTTTGATGATCATATATGGTCTCTCTGTAAAAATGACACTAAGCTTCCAGTTGCCTGCCACTTCAACACTTCGCCATGTTCGCTGGCCAAGATTTCTGTCTCCAGTCAGATGCAGTGCTCTAGTGAGCCACAGCACAAGCTGGAAGAGCAACACCTCATCTTCTGTTTGAAGACATGACCAGTATCAGGATACAATAACACATTTAATAATTTTCGAACATGAGCACCTTCTTCCTTGTCTGTTACCGACCCCCATATCGCAGATCCTGTCATGACAAAAGTTGAGAGTGTGGTGCTGGAAAAGCACAGCAGATCAGGCAGCATCCAAGGAGCAGGAGAATCAACATTTCAGGCAAAAGGCCTTCATCAGGAATGAGATGCTTTCAATGTAGCCAAGCCATTTTCATCCATTCATAGCCCCCATTATGATTTAGCTAGCCTCTTTTCTTCCCTTTTACCTTTTGTTCCCCGACTTATTATCGCAATTCCTTAGTCTGCCGAACTATTTTATCCCTCTATTTCTCTCTGGGCTCCCTTTCCACCTACCTATTCATTACTGCACCCCCAACCCCTCACCTCCTGTCATAAGCATAAATTCCACCTTTTCTTGGCTGTTATCAGTTCTGAAGAAAGGTCACTGAACTTGAAACATCATTTTCTCTCCACAGATGCTGCTGGACTGGCTGGGTTTCTCCAGCAATTTCTGATTTTGTGTGTTGCATCTGTACTCCTAGCCCTGGGTAAGTATCTCTAGGACAGAACATAATTAGATACAGGGACTTGGATAAAGAAAGCTGGTGGTAGGAAGGAGGTGGGCAAATGGGAGACTGTATTCGTAAGGATGCAGCAGATTGGTGTTGATCTTCACTACATATTCCTCATCTTCAAGGCAAAATGTCACCTCCCACTCATCAATAGCTTCATTATCATCTTTGTCCTTCTATGCCCTCAAATGTTGTGATGCATTCATAGAATAGCAAGGAGAAAGTGAACGTGTGTCAATCTTACTTTGTTAAGGGTGAGAAGACAGGATGGGTTGGAAGTTTATGCCGATATGGTGCTTTAGTAACATATCATGGTGACTGCAGAGGTGTTCAGTTAGTAACCATATACTAGCAAGTTGCTGCTGACCTCACCATCTTTCATTAAAATTGTCTGCCATCTGTTAGTCCCTATTGGTGTGTGGTCTTGTCCTCAAAAGGGCAAGCGAGTTTATTTTGTGTTGTGCCTTAGGTGGATCAATTAGGGAAGCATGGGCTATTTTTCTGAGACCAGAGAAGATTAGGAGGTTATCTGATAGAGGTGCTCAGAACTGTGAGTGATCTGGATGGAGTAGATTGGGAGAAACTTGTTCCCATTAGCAGAAGAAGCTAGAATCAGAGCTCGCTGATGTCAGGTAATTGCTAAAAGAATGAAGCACGTTATGAGCAGAAGCTTCATTACACAGCAAGTGGTTAGTATCTGGAAAGCACTGCCTGAGAGTCTGTTGGAGGCAGATACAATCGTGGCCTAAGAAGAGAATTGGATCATTATCTGAGGTGAAAAATAACTTGTGAAGCTGAAAGGGAAAAACACAGAGGTGTAGGACTGTGGAAGTTATTGAGGAGAGCTAGCATGATTGTGATACTTTGCATAAAAAAGAATGAAGTAAGTTGAAATGAGAAATTAAATAATTCTGTTCAAAGAGATAGATATCTCAGTATCAGGCAAAGCAAATAATGTCAGAGCTTCAGAATATCACGGGCTTTCACCTTCTAATATTTGAAACTGAGTGGCAGGATATTACCATAGCTACCTCGTATTAAGGGTAGAAAATGGTCCCAGAACCAATAAGCCAAAGGAATGCCGTTGCTTTATTTCTGATTTTCCTTTACAGTTTCATTTGCAGTATCTATCTCTACATCATTTAATTAAATATGCTTGCATTTTTTTTGGAAATGATAACTCTTCATCATTGTGTACAGCTCTTAGATAAATTAGTCCCTGAAGAAAAGTTGAATTCACAGTAAAGCAATTGAGATCAAAAACATAACTCTGGAAAAAGAAATTTCATTGCCTGTTGCAAAAAATCAATAGTGTTATTATAACAGACGACGAGGGGCTAATATAAATCTGTGTGTTCCTTCACGGTGTTAAAGATTCACATTTGAATCAGTATGCAGGAGCTGTGCGTGATTGCAAAAGCACCATCAGCATTTGAAAATTTAGCTCAGGTTATGCATGCATTATTTGGAATTACTTCAAAGATCAAAGGAATCTTGTGCTATTAGGACTACTTTATGGGGAATTTACAGTGTAAACATTGCATAACATATACTGGTTCAACGTATAAACTTTGCTTGCACCAGGGTACATTCAGTCAGTGTTACATAAATCTTTTTGATATATGTGTAACTTAATACACAGGCCACAATGGTCAAGTTGTGTATGCTAAGATGTTATATAGATATAGTATATGTCAAAGGCTGTGCTCTGAATCAAAAATGGAAATTGCTAGAAAAGATCCACACGTCTGTCACCAGATTCAAAACATAGGGTCAGTTAGACTCGAAAAGTCAGCTCTTTTCTCTCCTTACAGATGCTGCCAGACCTGCTGAGATTTTCCAGTATTTTCTCTTTTGGTTTCAGATTCCAGCATCCGCAGTAATTTGCTTTTATTCAAAACATATAACTCCGTTTTCTTCCCACAGACGCTACCATACAGTCATAGAGTCATAGAGATGTACAGCATGGAAACAGACACTTCACTACAGCTTGTCCATGCCGACCAGATATCCCAACCCAATCTAGTCCCACCTGCCAGCACCTGGCCCATATCCCTCCAAATCCTTCCTATTCATATATCCATCCAAATGCCTCTTAAATGTTGCAATTGTACCAGCCTCCACCACTTCCTCAGGTAGCTCGTTCCATACACTTACCATGCTCTGCGTGAAAATGTTGCCCCTTAGGTCTCTTTTATATCTTTCCCCTCTAACCCTAAACCTATGCCCTCTAGTTCTGGATTCCTCAACCCCAGGGAAAAGAATTTGTCTATTTACCCTATCCATGCCCCTCATAATTTTGTAAACCTCTATTAGGTCACTCCTCAGCCTCCGACGCTCCAGGGAAAACAGCCCCAGTCTGTTCAGCCTCTTCCCACAGCTCAGATCCTCCAACCCTGGCAACATCCTTGTAAATCTTTTCTGAACCCTTTCAAGTTTCACAACATCTTTCCGATAGGAAGGAGGCCAGAATTGCATGCAATATTCCAACAGTGGCCTTACAGCCGCAACATGTCCTCCCAACTCCTGTACTCAATACTCTGACCAATAAAGGAAAGCATACCAAAAGCCGTCTTCACTATCCTATCTACCTGTGACTCCACTTTTAAGGAGCTATGAACCTGCACTCCAAGGTCTCTTTGTTCAGCAACACTCCCTAGGACCTTACCATTAAGTGTATAAGTCCTGCTAAGATTTGCTTTCCCAAAATGCAGCACCTCGCATTTATCTGAATTAAACTCCATCTGCCACTTCTCAGTCTATTGGCCCATCTGGTCTACTTCCTGTTATAAACTGAGGTAACCGTCTTCGCTGTCCACTACACCTCCAATTTTGGTGTCATCTGCAAACTTACTAACTGTACCTCTTATGCTCATATCCAAATCATTTATGTAAATGACAAAAAGTTGTCCTCTTGTACAGGTCACTTCTACCCTAAAAGAGATTCCACTGATTCAAAAATGTGAATCCTTCTCCCATACACCAGCTCCTCAGCCATGCATTCATTTGCTCTATCCTCCTATTCTTGCCCTCACCAGCTCGTAGCACCAGGGTTAATCCAGATATTACTACTCTCGAAGACCTCCTTTTTAAATTTCTGCCTAACTCTCTCTAATCTCCCTCAGAATCTCAACCTTTTCCCTTCCTTTGTCATTGGTTCCAATGTGGACAATGACTTCTTGCTGGCCCCTCTTCCCCCGTGAGAACATTCTGCACCCTCTCTGAGACATCCTTGATCCTGGCACCAGGGAAGCAACACAGCATTCTGCATTTTCCCTGCAAGCCCCAGAAATATCTGTCTGTACCTTGGAATAGACAATCCCCGAACACAATTTATCTCTTGGAACCTGACGTACTCCTCGTTGCATTAGAGCCAGTCTCAATACCAATGACTTGGCTGTTCGTGCTACATTCCCCTGAGAATCCATCACCCCCTACATTTTCCAAAACAGCATACCTGTTTGAAATGGGTATATCCACAAAAGACTCCTGCACTAGCTACTTACCTCTCTTGCCTTACTTGGAGTTAACCCATCTATGTGACCGTACCTGAGACTTCCCCCTTTCCTTTAACTGCCAGCCATCACATACTGTTGCTCTTGCAAATTCCTCATTGCTTCTAACTGTCACTCCAATGATCCATTTGATCTGATAAGATTCACAACCAACAGTATTTATGGCAGATATAATCTGCAGTAACCCTTAAATGCTTGTTAAACTCTCATATCTGACAAGAAGTACATATCACTCTATTCAAGGCCATTTTTGCTCCTTCACAATCTACAGACCCAGAAATTAACACTGTCTTATTCCTCTACAAACACTACCCCAGGTTAACTTAATAGTTATGGCTTATATTTTAACTTAAATCGAGAGACATATCTCCAAAAAATATATAATCAAGAAAGAACTCACTCTACTCACTACTGCAGACTCTCTGTTGGCCACACTTAAAACAATGATTAACTTATCTGCTTCTGTGCTGTGAACTTCGCCCAACAGTTCCTCCAAGATCAGTTGTGCATTTCACTGTTAATTTTCCCAGATGCACCCCGATATCCAACGATATATGAATTTGTTGGACATCGGAATGCATCTGGGAAAATTAACAAATGGTGAAATTCACAACTGATCTTGGAGGAACTGGATCGGTTGATTTTTTTTCCAACAGTTTCTGTTTGTGTTTCAGATCTCCAAAATCCACAGTTCTTGTTTTATTGAAGGCTATGCTGTTAGTTTTCACTGATACTTTACCCAATAAACAACAAATCAAAGTTGTTTTTCACAGAACTAAGTAATGATTTGATTGTGTGTACTGTGCTTCAAGTGAAACCTACTTGTTTTTTTAAAAAAGACCCTTGTTATTTATCTTATTATTCCAATTAGCATAGTTTAAAGTTGTGCTGCAGTTGCTCTTGTTGTATCGTGGTAGACTCTCTACCTCTGTGCCAGAGGCTCGGTTCTACATCTGAAAAGGCTGATCAACAAAATATATAAAGATAAATTGTTAATGCATTTTATCAATTGCTTGCAAAGATATCCAATTCCCTAAGTTTTGAAAGGAATGCATCTACGTTTGTCAATCTTGCCTTGTAATGCAAATACTGATTACTGTAACTAACATTGGTAATATGTGTTTCTCTCCTCTGTACCATTAAACAAAATAGTATGTTTATCATTATCTGACCAGAGCAATAGAGAGCTGCAAATAAGGTCTGATCAATATGTTTTTCAGTAACAATGCAATCTTGTAGATTTCTAATATTTGGCTCTGCTAATTTAACTCTGTGTTTGTTATTTTTTGATCATAAACAAGCAATGCATATTTTACCATAGCAATCTGCAGTTGAAGTGTAAGTTACTCAAATAGGACTAGTAATATTGACACAACAAAAATACAACTCTTGGACAATCAAACAGATTTCATCATAAATCACATCTTTATGATGGATAGCATTTACCCCAAAGTATCAAGGCAGGTAAGAGAGGAAGAATTTGTAAAGTGTTAAGAATCAATGTGGGAGGAGTAATGGACTTTAGAACGGTGAAAAAAAGTTTGGTTGGAAGACAGATAGCAATGGGTATTTGTTACAAAAATGGTGTTGATATACATTGATTGAGATTGGATCCCTCATTTAAGTAAGCAACTTGAATTCAGAAACATAAAGCCAAGTAACCAACTCTACAGATGATTTCAAAGAAGTGTGCTCATATGGAATGTAGGAAATAGCTATGAGTTGAATTTAATACATAAAAAGACAATTTAATCAGGGCATAAATACTGTATAAAGAATGAAGAAATAGGTAATGTACACCTATGGAAGTCACTGCATTTTGAATGATGTACAAGCAGCTAAGAATGGAGGTGAAAGAGATATTGGAATTTTAGTGGATTCAATGCCACACATGCTCGAACAAAATGACCATCAAATGTTTCAAGAATTGAATTGACAATTTGGGATTGTACAGTGGCTCAGAGGTTACCACTGCAGTGTCACAGTGCCAGGGGCCTGGGTTCGATTCCACTCTCTGGCGACTGTCTGTGTGGAGTTTTCACATTCTCCCTGTGTCTACATGGGTTTCCTCCAGGTGCTCTAGTTTCTTCCCACTGTCCCAAGATGTACAGATTCAGTGGATTGGCTGTGCTAAATAACCCATAGTGTCCAGGGATAGCTGGGTTAGCCATGGGAAATGCAGGGTTACAGGGATAGGGTATTAGGTGGGTCTGGGTGGAATGCTCTTCAAAGGGTTGGTGTGGACTTATTAGACTGAATGCCCTGCTTCCACACTGTAGGAATTCTCTGATACTAATTGCCAGCTGATGGAAATGGTACTACGGAGTAGGGAGATCTGCAACCTTGTTATCAGGGGCCATACCACAAGTTAATAGAAAAACAGAGATTGTCTCCTTGAAGTAACTTTACAGAACCATCATAAACAGCCCTTAGCATTTCTATATACCATTGGCAGAGACTCTGAACTCAAATATTCATGAGTCTTTCATTTTTACAGATTGTCTATTCATGTCGTTATCTGGTCTGCAACAGGACACACAAATGTTTAAGTCATTACAGGTATACATTGAACTCCAAGACAATTATCTCTGAGAAAACATTCAGGTTTTCTGCATTTAGCAAATAATTATTATCCAGTGAAAGCCCAAGCGTTCATCCATGAATTGGCATTCTTGCTGACAGGATTGTACGATATATAGCATCATTCACATTTTATTAGATACTGTCCAAATGCATTGAGACTTGGACAACATCTAGGGTTGAGCTGAAAAGTGACAAGTGATAGTCATGCTACACAAATGCCAACTAATGACCATTTCCAATGTCATCACATCTTGACATTCGATGGCATTACCTTCACTGAACTCCCCATTTTCTACAACAAATAATAAAACATAGAATTGACACAGATGTTGTAAATTTGAAACAAAAACCAAAATTGCTGGAGAAACTCAGCAGCTCTAGCAGCATCTGTGGAGAGAAAGTAGAGTCAATGCTTTGAGTCCAGTGACTTTTCTTTAGACATGCTCCATTGAACAGTAACCAAACTAGACTCGCTATATAAATATAGTGGTTACAAGTGTTGGTCAAAGGTTAGGATTACTGCAGCAAGTAACTCCTCTCCTGACTCCCCAAATCCTGACACCAACTACTAGGCACATGTCAGGTGTGTGTTGGACTACACCTCAGTTACCTGGACACATTCAAGTCCAACAGGTTCACTCCATCCAGAACGAAGATGCCTCCTGCTTAATTGGTCACATATCCAACCCCAATTCAGGATGGCACCTCACCACAATCTTCTCAAGGGCAATAGGGGTGGGCAATAAATGCTGACCCAGCTAGTGACACCTACATCCTATGAATGAATCTTTCTCATTATTAAACTTTACCATGCCAACCATATATCGTGTATTACTACATCACTTGTATGAAATGTTCCAAAAAAGAAATAATTCATTCCCAAGTCATTTTTCATTTGTCACGTGTTCTGGCCTCCAGAAAATTTCTGTTGTAAGGTTTGATTTTGTGGTCTACAATCTCCCATTTGTTTTGCATATGCCACCTGCTTCAAGAAGCATCATTTATTATTAATGATCTCATCTTTTACTAAGTTCACTGCCTCCCATCCTAACGCATGATCAAATTATTCCGCATAACACCAATATTTTTGTTTAAGCTGTAATTCCACTCCTGCTTTCCAGTGTCTATTTACAGTACAAGTATGTTTTGAGCGAGGGTATATTAAGACCTACTAAATGACAAACTGCTTCTGCTTGAAGTTGCTGTTTAGAAGCTTTATATGCTATGGCAGATAGCAGCAAATTGAGTACTTATTGTTCTGTCTGATAATTTGATTTTGGTTATTGCATTGCGACATGAAGTTAAAAGCAAATAGCAGTGGCCTGCAAAAAAAGAGAGGTTAAAGCAGTATTGATTGAATTGCAGAATGTAGTACTAGTATCACCTGCTGGCAATATGTAGCTGCAGTTTGTGCACTTACAATACTCCTGCTTCAAAATTCTACTGCTTTGCAATCACCAATGATCTGAACAAGAAAAATTTAGCAAAATGATATTTTCACATTTGGTAATTTAACATTCAACAAGCATTTCAACATTTCAAGGCAGTGCAGTTACAGTTATGAACAGGAACAAATTGAAGACATGCTCCAAATCAATATGGACAAAAACTTATTGAACATTTCATTTCCATTTGTTTTGAGGTCCCCATGCTCCGTGTTGATCTTCCTTTTTTTTGCCATCCAGCTAGCAGACAAAGTCATTGTGAGTTATCTCACGTACAAACTATAATTGGGTATCAGACAACCATCAATAAGGTAAGATGGATGAAGCATCCTGACTGATCTTCAGTTGTAAAAAAAGACAAATCCTGAAAGCTGGTGACACCCACTAAATTTGTCAATGCAATGTATCTGCGTACAACGAAATTCAACTCTGCTCGAAATGCAAGTCTAGCAAAGCAGTATGATCAGTATATTGTATGGCCTCTGGCTATGAAAATGTCTTTGATAATGCTATAATGTGTTAGAAATAAACTTACCCACTACCATCAGTCCTGGCAGTGACAATGAAATAAAACTGAACATTTTTTTTCTTGTGCACTTTGTAGATTAGCTTTGTCATATTTTGAATTGCCAGACTCAAATGACATTACTGCATTCAAAGCTGTGTTTAGTGGGATAAGTTGTGCCAAGCAATAAGGTGAAAAAAGGGGGAAAACAGGCATTTAAATAACATAATGGACAAATGAATTTTATATTAATGAGCTAAAACATTCTATAATAACGTTGTTTAGGTCAAATTAAATTCATTTTATAATCAGCATCATTTATACAACTGTTGCATCAATGCCATGATAGAGGAATGTCATAACCTTTGTTGGGAACTATTGAGCATAAATAAGTACTAACATTCTGAAATTAAAATAACAGGGAATACAATCATGAATATTAAAGTGGATTAATTATTTCAGAGTAGAAGAATGTGAGGCTGAGTTTAGAAGATTATAGTGAACCATTTGAGATGTCTAGGAGGTTGAATAGGAATGTGTTTAAAACTACTAAACATTTGCTGTCTGAATGAGTGTTATTTGTTATGTGAGGTTTTTTGGTACTTTAAAAGTGACAGCCAGGGCACTGTTCTCACTTCTCAGGTTCAAGACTCATCTGAATTGCATGCATATTCTTGGTTTACAGTTGAATGCTGCATCAAAGACAATGCCAGTGGAAGGTGATGCTCCAGTGGTATTATCATTAAACTGTCAATCTAGAAACCCAGGTAACAGTTTGGGGCCTGGTTTCAAATCCCATCATGGCAGATGGTGAAATCTAAATTCAATAACAATCTGAATCAAAAGTCTAATGGTGACCATGGCAATTGTCAGAAAGAAAGAAAAAAATCTGATTCAGTAATGTTGTTTAGGGAAAGAAATCTGCATTTCTTATCAGGCCTGATTTATATGTGACACCAGACCCGCATTAATGTGGTTGTCTCATAACTGCCCTCTGAAATCACGACAAGATCTATGATTTTCAGTGGTTCAAGATGTTCCATCCTCTCGAGGATAGCTCGGAACAGGCAATAAATACTGGCCCAGCCAATGATGCCCATGAGAAAGTAGTAAAATAAGCTTTGGAATGAGGCATGAACCTGGAGTTCTATCTTCCCTCTCAAAAGAATATACTTTGTTTTCAAAAATTCTATCTGTCAACTTCTATATATTGTTCAGCAGCCATCATTAAAACACTCATTGTCTCTCATTCTTTGTGTCATCTTGCTGTTTGAAAATTGATTGCCTTTCTCTCTCTGACAGTAAGGAGAAATTAGTATGAAATACCTTGACCTGTAGTTGTGAAATGTATTATATGAATTGAAAAGGCCATGGTATAATGGTAATGTCTCTAGACTATACATCCAGAGCCCAAGTAAACACTATTGCAACACACACTCAAATCACATTATGGTAGCTCTTGGAATTTAAATTCAATTATTTTTTAAAAAATTTTGAACGTAATGTAGTTTTGTGGTGACCATGAAACAACTAAATGGAGCAACACTGCAAAAAAGTTCCACACAGTCAGATCTGGGTATTCTTCTTCATGAAACAAATGACGTTTGCTTTCAAATGTAGCAAGTAGTGCAGAAAATCAATGGAATTTTGCCCTTTATTGCAAGGGGGTTGGAGTTTAAAAGTATGGCGAGGCCATACTTGGACACAGTGTGCACTCTCATGAATTTGCTCAGAAACAATCTTACTTGTGAAGTTGACCCCAGAAGTCTTTTTTTCCCATGATTGACAGGTCCTTTTGGATCTTGTGGCCCTTCACTGCAAACTGGGGATTGCAATTCTCACATTATTGGTATTTTTGAGTTCTCTGCTATCTCCATGGACAACAAGAATTTGGCATACAGTTTCATCCCTGTATTTAGGAAAATAAATACTGACATCGGAGGTAATTCAGAAGAGCTTCACTGGGCTGATTCCGGGGATGAAGGAATTAACTAATCAAGAACAGCTAACCAGTTTAGGCATTTGTTGATTACATTTGAGAAGAATGCAAAGTCATTATGTTGAAACATCGATGTTGAAAAGATGTGGGAAATTCTCTAACTGAGGGCATAGTTACTGATCAATGGGACATGCATTTAAAACTGAGATGTGAAGGCATTTTTTTCTCTGAGGGCAATGAGTTTGTGAAATTCTCTATCCTAGAGAGTTATGGAGGCTAAAACACTGACAATATTTCAAGATGAGGTAAGTAGCCTTCAAGATGTTGATATTTTAAAAAGTCTATGAGGAACTGGCACAAAAAAAATGAAGCTTGGGTATATCAATTATGATCTTGATGGCAGGGGATGAGTTGTGAGCAAACATGGGCTTCTTCAACATAAATTCCTGAGGTACACAGAAAATTTAACTAGATAAGAGACAGGATGTTTTAGAAGCTACAAGGGTTTCAGCAGCCAGGTAGAGAAGCAGTGAGTGACCTGAGATACCTCATTTCAGGAAGGACAACCCCCTTCCTGAAACCACATGCCAATCAGGCAGGGATATAGCCATGATTAGGGCCTCACCTCAAATAAGGTCCCTGGGGGTAGATGATGAGTCTCATGAGAGCCAGGTCAATCATAGGCCAGCAGCTCTTGAGATCGGCAGTGCCAAAATGGAGGCAGTGGCTGCAAGTGGGAATGTAGCCTCCAGAGGTACAGGGATGCAAGACAAGGATAAATGATTATATGGCTGGTGGAGGGGGGCGGGGCGGGGGGGGGGGGCGGCGGTTGGAAAGGATGTTGTTTCTCAGTTTCCAGATTGGGGGAAGTTTAGTTGGTTGTAAAGGTAAAGGCAGATACCAGTTTGCTGTTAACAACTCTGAATTCCCCAATTTCTGACTGAAGTCCTTCATTGCAGATATAATTCCTAAATAATTAATTTAGAATTATCTGATTTTAAAGGATGCCTTTTTTTGTGTTTTCTGATATTAATTTCAGTTATCCTCTACTGTCCTATGATCCAAATCTCTCTTCATATTTGAATTGGGTTAATAACATAACCTCTAACTTATTGAGTGATTCTGCAGGTCTGTTCTTATTCCTTGTATATACTTTTATAATATTTGACTTTAATGTTTATATTTATCACTATTATGTATACATACATCTATACATATTAGAGAGAGAAATAACCAAAGTCTGTGACAGGATTATTTTACAACAAGATAATCATTTATTTTAAATAATCACTGCAAAACATTGGTAAATATCTCTCATGATTTATGATGCCTCTTTTAAAATCATTAGTTTTTTTTCTATCATTTTATTTTCTAAAGCTTTCCCTCAATTAATTCACCCATGACAGTAATTCTGTGGTAATAGTGATAGAGGCAATATTGGCACTGCAGCAGAAATAACTGAGCTAATCTCTATGCATTTGTGCCTGCAATCTGATTGCACATGAGGACAGATGGTGTTTGTTTTAGAATAATGTATGCCTATAGCAAATTAATACAACTGACTTTGCATGGGCAATAACTTTAATGTGGAAAGAAATAGGTTGTGCCCATATGAGATATTTGATAAGCTTGTATTCTCATATATTGCTGGGCTAGTGAGCCTCTGACCTAATAAGCAAAGGACCTTTGGCGCAAGTGCTACGATGTCAAGATGTGAACTTTTTAAATTCAATTAGGAAAAGATCAAAAAGAAAACCATTCCATGTTTGAACTTTCTCCAAGTGTGAAGGGACAAACATATATTAGACTTCACCTCCCAGATTGAAGTGAACATTATCATCTGGGTCTGTTGAACATCATCACCTTTCGGAGAGCACAGTGATGCCAATATTATTTTAATGACTGACAATAAAACTGTGCAGTCACAGAGTGCTTCACCTCATGATTTCACAACCATTCCCTTACTGATGGTAAATATTCGAGAACCCACTATTAGAATGGAAGGACAGCTTGAGGTGAGTTCACATTTTAGCAAGGCATGAAACCCAGAAAAAAGGTATAGACATAGAATCAGAGGACATACATTGGACAGAAAAAGGCCATTTGGCTCATTGTATCTGTGCAGCTGACTTAAAAAATGAATCACCAAGCCTAATCCTATTTTCCAGCGTTTGGTCTGTAGCCTGAAAGATTAGTTCTTGTGGCATATCCAGGTACGTTTTACATTAGTTGAGGGCTTCTGCCTTTATTGCCTTTTCAGGTTGTGATTCTAGATGATTGCCATTTTTCCTCATTTTCCCACTTATCTTTGTGCCAGTCACTTTAAGCCGGTAGCAGATCCCCTGCCATAACTCTTTCAGTGACTTAAGACCATAAGACATAGGAGTGGAAGTAAGGTCATTCGGCCCATCGAGTCGATTCCGCCATTTAATCATGGCTGATGGGCATTTCAACTCCACTTACCCGCATTCTCCCCGTAGCCCTTAATTCCTTGTGACATGAAGAATTTATCAATCTAAATCCCATCCCAATCACTGGCAGTTTGATTTCATTTGGGTCTGGTGCCCTGATAAAGTGACGAAGTGTCAGATTGATGTTCCTGTCCCTCCCCACTGACAGAATATCCAGACAGCATATGAACCACTACTTCCTTTCATCTTAATGATTTTTAATCATCTTAATTATTCCAGCTTTAAAAGCTGGAAATCTCATCACACTTCACACTATCTAGCAACATGGAGGTCAATGGGGTTTCACCCTTGTTGGGCTTTTAAAAAAGTGCATTACAGTGATTGTAATAAGGTCAACCAGTTGGACCTGATAGAAAATGAATTCCCTGAATGGGGTTGTTGATCTAGTCCAATCAAGGAACCCTAGCTAACAGACAATAAGAGCAGACATTGGTTAGGCCACTTTTGGAATACTGTGTGCAATTCTGCTTTCCCTGCAATAGGAAAGATACTGTTAAACTTCAAAGGGTGTGAAAGAAATTTAGAAGGATGTTACTGGGATTGCAGGAATTGAGGTATAGTAAGAGGCTGAATAGACTGAGGCTATTTTCCCTGGAATGTCAGAGGCTGAGGGATGGTCTTACAGAGGTTTATAAAATCATGAGGGGTATGGATAGGGTGAATAGCTATGGTCTCTTTCCTAGGGTGGGAGTGTCCAAAACTAAAGAGTATAAAGTTTAAGGTGAGAGGGCAAAGACATAGCAGGGACATAATGGGCATTTTTTTCACAGAATGATATGTCTTTGGAATGAGCTGCCAGAGGAAGTAGTGGAGGCTGATACAATTACAACATTTAAAAGGCATCTGAATGGGTATATGAATAGGAAGGATTTAGAGGGATATTAGCCAAATGCTGACAAATGGGACTAGATTAATTTAGGATATCTAGTCAGTCAGGACAAGTTGAACCGAAGAGTCTGTTTCTGAGTTGTGTAACTCTAAGATTCTGTGATTCTGATTTTCTCACTCTGGTAGCTGACTCTGAGGAAGTAGCATGACAGTCAGAGGACTGTTCATGTCAATAAAGGGTGATTTGGTGATGAGATATCAACCTCTGTAGAGTTATTTTTCATGCATTGGAGAAATGTAAGTGAAGCATCATAACAATTTTGAATTACACTTTTCTAGTGGAAACAAATTCAGGTTGGCTATTGGATGATTTGATATGAATAACATTATAGTTTTGTGTGGACAGTACAGGAAAGTATGATGAATTTGTCATTCAGTTCACATTTATTTGCTCAAAATCCTGAGAATTTGTTTACTGATAAAAACAATCCTTCAATCAATGTGTTCAGAATTGAAAGAACTTCACGTCTGATATTGAGTCTTCATTCTTGACATGGAACAAGAATGCTTAAGACCAATACCAATTAATATTTTAAAACAAAACCCAAGTTTGTTGCCCTTCGGAAGTATTAAAGGATTATTGCCTGTTGATTGCTTGCACTGAATTTATAGTTCATTTAAAGCATTCACTAGGCATTGATTTCCTGTCTAAGTTTTGAAAGCCTGCAGCCATCATGGAATGTTATTTCTTTCCCTAGGATCTAGGTAATTATTGCAGCTTGCAAGAGACTTGTGTATTGGACAAAAAGGCCTTTGGGTAGATTTACAAGACTGTGGATTGCCTTGTAGTAATAAACATTTCCATTGTTCTGCCATCAAATAGTGTAAAAGGTTTATAGCAAAGCTACACCCACTGAGATCCCTCAGGATTACCTGCTGCTCTGGCAAATAATATTAATTTCTAGTGAAGTGTTTGGTGGAAGCAAATTAACTTCAGTTATTATTCCTTTAATCAAATCGCATTAAATTCTAAGCACTAATCGATAATCCATTTTTCAGACAATTATAGAATTACAATTCAAATTAAAATGATACTATTTACAGTGTGGCATTTGTGGCTATCAGGATGCTGTGACCAGTTCTCTTTCCTTGATAGATTCTAAGGGCCCATACAGTTTACAATGGTAGAAGAACAGCCACTGATGAGTCTTGACAAGTGCTGATACGTAGTTGATTTTATCATGGCAATTAGGTACAAGTTACATTTGTCAATTAGACATTTGTTATTAAGACTCTTAAGAGACTCAAATGACAAATCTGTTCCCTTAAAGATCCAGATTTTTTTTCCTGATTTCTGATCAATTATGTAACCTCATCAGATTCAATGGATCTCCAATCTCCAACATTAGTCCTTTCTGAAGCATTACCTGATATAATGTCGTCAATCTTTTAATTCTTGTTTCCATTTTAGCTCTCATCGTTGTTTCTCATTTTCTTTCTGATATTGTCTTATCTATACTCACCATCAGATAATTAAGAAAGCCAGAACAATGTCTACATAAATTCTAGGAAAATAACAAAGAAAAATATATGAGTAAGACTTGTTGACATATGCAGGAACAATGTATGTTGTAGAATTGTCTAAAGCATGAATGGAAATTAGCTTGCAAGGTTTAAACTAATGTGGCAGGAGACTGGGAACCAGAAGAGAAAACAAATAGGCAACGAGGTGCAGACTGCAAACTGTAAGAATTATGAAGATAACACTAATAAAGGGAAGAATAGGCAGAGAGCAGGTGAGCGCAAAAGAACTGGTGGCCTGAAATGCACCTACTTTAATGCAAGGAGTATAGTGTGTAAGGCAGATGAACTTAGGGCTTGGATTAGTGCCTGGGAGTATGACATTATTGCCATCACAGAGACTTGGTTGAAAGAAGGCATGATGATTGGCAACTGAATGTTCCAGGATATAGATGTTTCAGACAGGACAGGGAGGGAAGTTAAAGAGGGGATGGAATTGCATTGCTGGTCGGAGATGATATTAAGGCTGTGCTAAAGGAGGACACTATGGTGGTCTTGGGTAGTGAGGCATTAAGGGTGGAGCTTAGAAATAAGAAGGGTGCAGTTACATTGTTGGGGCTGTATTACAGGCCTCCCAATAGTGAACATGAGGTAGAAGAACAAATAGGTAAACAGATTGAGTAGACGTAGAGGCAATAGGGTAGTGGTGATGGGAGATTTTAATTTTCCCAACATTGACTGGAATACACTTAGGGTCAGAGGTCTAGATGGAGTAGAATTTGTACAAAGCATCCGGGAGAGTTTTCTAGAGCAGTATGTCAATAGTCGAATGAGGGAAGGGACCATATTGGACCTGGTACTGGGGAACGAGCCAGGACAAGTGGTAGAAGTTGCGGTGGGGGATTTCTTTGAGAACAGTGACCACAATTCTGCACTATTTGTTCTGCTACCTCATGTTCACTGTTGGGAGATCTGTAATACAGCCCCAACAATGTAACTGCACAATATTTGTAGATAAAGGAGAGAGTGGTCCTAAGCGAAGAGTGCTAAACTGGTCCAACGCCAATTATATCAAAATTAGGCAGGAGCTGGGAAATGTGGATTGGACACAGCTAATTGAAGGGAAGTCCACATTTGAGATGTGGGAGGCTTTCAAAGATAGGTTAATGGCAGTGCAGGATAGGCATATCCTGTTGAAGGCACAGGATAGGAAGGGCAAGATTTGTGAACTGTGGATGACAGAGAAAATTGTACGACTAGCCAAGAGGAAAAGGGAAGTGTACATAAGGTCTAGGCAGCTGAGAACAGAACAGGCCCTGGAGGAATATCAGAAGAGTTGGACAAGTCTTCAACAAGGAATCAAGCAGGCTAAAAGGAGTCATGAAATAGGTTTAGCTAGCAGAATTAAGGAAAATCCCAAAGCATTTTATTCTTATATAAGAAGCAAGCAGGTAACTAGAGAAAAGATTGGTCCACTAAAAGATAATTAAGGAAGGCTGTGTGCCAAACCTGAGAGAATGAATGAGATTCTGAATGATTACTTTGCATCAGTGTTCACTGAGGAGAGGAACATGATGAATGTTGAGATTAGAGATAGAAGTTTGATTAGTCTGGATCATGTTGGCATAAGTAGGGAAGATGTATTGGGAATGCTAGAGGCTATTAAGGTGGACAAATCCCCAGGCCCGGATGGGATCTATCCTAGGTTGCTGAGGGAAGCGAGAGAGGAAATAGCTGGGGCCCTGACGGATATCTTTGTGGCATCCTTAAATACAAGTGAGGTGCCTGTACACTAGAAGGTTGCTCATGTTGTCCCCCTGTACAAGAAGGGTAGTAGGGATATCCTGGGTAACTGCAGACCAGTGAGCCTGATGTCAATGGTGGGGAAGTTGCTGGAGAGGGTACTGAGATATAGGATCTATTTATATTTGGTAAGGAATGAGGTTATCGGTGATGGGCAACATGGTTTTGTGCAGGGGAGATCGTGCCTTATCAACTTTAGAGAGTTATGTGAGGAAGTGACCAAGTTGTTAGATCAAGGAAGGGCTGTTGATGTCGTATACATGGACTTTGTCAGGCATTTGGTAAGGTTCCCCATTGTAGACTAATGGAGAAAGTGAAGTCACATGGTGAACAGGGTATTCTAGCTAGGTGGATAAAGAAATGGTTGAGCAACAGGAGACAGAGTTGTAGTTGAAGGGAGTTTCTCGAAATGGAGAAAGGTGACCAGTGGTGTTCCACAGGGGTCAGTGTTGTGGCCATTGTTGTTTGTAATATACATAAATGATCTAGAAGAGGACACTGTTGGTATGATCAGCAAGTTTGCAGATGACACAAAGATTGGTGGAGTGGCAGAAAGCATAAGGGACTGTCAGAGAATACAGGAGGATATAGATAGACTGGAGAGTTGGGCGGAAAAGTGGCAGATGGCTTTCAATCCAGACAAATGTGAGGTGATGCATTTAGGCAAGTCTAACTCTAGAGCGAATTATACAATGAATGGAAGAGCCTTAGGAAAAGTTGATGGGCAGAGAGATCTGGGAGTAGAGGTCCATTGTACCCAGAAGGTTGCTGCACAGGTGGATAGAGTGGTCAAGAAGGCATATAGTATGTTTGCCTTCATTGGACGGGGTATTGAGTATAAGACCTGGCAAGTCATGTTAAAATTGTACCAGACTTTGGGTCAGCCGCATTTAGAATACTGTGTAGAGTTCTGGTCGCAACATTACCAAAAGGATGTGGACGCTTTGGAGTGGGTGCAGAGAAGGATGTTGCCTGGTATGGAAGGTGCTAGCTATGAAGAGAGGCTGAGTAGGTTAGGTTTATTTTCACTAGAAAAAAGGAGATTGAGGGGGGACCTGATTGAGATTTACAAAATCATGAAGAGTATAGACAGGGTGGATAGAGACAAGCTTTTTCCCAGGGTGAAGGATTCAATAACGAGAGGTCATGCTTTCAAAGTGAGAGGTGGAAAGTTTAAGTGGGATACATGCGCTAAGTACTTCACACAGAGGGTGGTGGGCATTTGGAACGCATTGCCAGTAGATCTGGTAGAGGCAGGCACGGTAGATTCATTTAAAATGCTTCTGGATAGATGCTTGAGTAGGTGGGGAACAGAGGGATACAGATGCTTAGGAATTGATCGACAGTTTTAGACAGTACATTTAGATTGGCTCAGGCTTGGAGGGCCGAAGGGCCTGTTCCTGGGCTGTAAATTTTCTTTGTTCTTTGTTTTGTGCAATTTAGGGCAGAAGTTGGCATAAGCTTATTTAGTAATGAAAAAATTGTTGAAATCTTTGAAGCAGTATTTCTTGTATTATAACAGGGATTTCTGTTCAGACAGCACATAACCTTTAAGACCATTTTAAGATTTTGTGACATATAATGTTCTAATTTAAAGGTACCTGAAACACCCAAAAGATCAGTGGCATGGCACCCAGACTATTTGAGACTGTGACATTCAATCTCAAAAAGTTACTATGTATTTCAGAATCTGCTGCTTTGAGGGGTAAGTTATCTAGGCTAATATATAGTAAACCACAAATTGCATCCGGATCAAGTCCCTTTGGTTTTAAAATCACATTAGTAAAGAAGAAAAGTGTGTAAGAGGAAAAAAAAACTCCAAATAATCAAAGAGAAACATTTTTCAATTGGGAACAAGGAAGTATTGTATTAATTCTTTGTCAATTCCTAAACATTTTAAATCTTCCTTTGAGTAGCTTCAGTGTGCAATGACAGCAATTTACATGTGAGTAGTAATTTATTCAAAATATCTGTTTAATGTTCTTATTTCGACTGCAGTAGGTTCAGAATCCTACAATGTCTGATCTTATTTTGAGTTCTAATAAATAAGGAAATAACAAAGTTATAACAGTGGAATGGAGGCTCAGTAGTTAGCACTGCTGCCTCACAGCACCAGGGACCTAGATTTGATTTCACCCTTGGGCGACTGTCTATTGGAGTTTGCACATTCTCTCTGTCTTGGCGTGGGTTTCCTCCGGGCACTGTGAGAGGGGACCTAATTGAGGTATACAAGATAATGAGAGGCATAGATAAAGTCGATAGCCAGAGACTATTTCCCAGGGCAGAAATGACTAACACGAGGGATCGTAATTTTAAGCTGGTTGGAGGAAAGTATAGAGGGAATGTCAGAGACGGGTTCTTTACACAGAGAGTTGTGAGAGCATGGAATGCGTTGCCAGCAGAAGTTGTGGAAGCAAGGTCACTGGGGACATTTAAGAGACTACGGACATGCATATGGTCACAGAAATTTGAGGGTGCATACATGAGGATCATTGGTTAGCACAACATCGTGGGCTGAAAGGCCTGTTCTGTGCTGTACTGTTCTATCTATCTATCCAAGGATATATGAGCTAGGCATAATAGCCACGGGGTTAAAAAACAGACTTGCAGGGATATAGTCAGGGTGGACTTGATGGGCTGAATGGCCTGCTTCCACACTACAGGAATTCTATCATTCTATGATTTTGTTTTATTAACAAAATCAGGAATGACATTATGAAGGAAAAAGAAGACACACAAAACATTCTAATGTTCAGGAAAAGAGTACTGTAGCAAGATGTGGAAAGCAAGGCTGAAGAGAGCCAATACAAGCGAAGAGAGACCAAGAAGAAAACAAGAAACACAATGCAGAGCTGTAAAATATCCTTCAAATGTGTCAGGAGGAAAGAATATGGTAAAGAGATGAATCATCACAGAAATCATAATGGAGAAGTCGGAGAGCGTGGTGCTGGAAAAACACAGCAGGTCAGGCAGTATCCGAGGAGCAGGAAAGTCAATGTTTCGAGTGTAAGCTCCACAGGGACTGAGAGATAAATGGGAGAGGGTGGGGCTGGGAGAAGGATAGTTGAAAATGCGATAGGTAAACGAAGTTGGGGGTGAAAGTTCAGAGGAGGGTGGAGCGGATAGGTGGGAAGGAAGATGGACAGGTCAAAAGAGAGGTGCTAAGTTGGAAGGTTGGATCTGGGATAAAGTGGGGAGAGGGTAATTGAGAACTGGTGAAATTCACATTGATCCCATGTGGTTGGAGGGTCCCAAGGCAGAAGGTGAAGTGTTCTTCTGCCAGGCATCGGGTGGTAAGGGTTTGGCTGTGGAGGTGGCCCAGGACCTGCATGTCCTTGGTGGAGTGGGAGGGGCAGTTAGTGTTCTGCCATGGGATGGTGGGGTTGTTTAGTGCATGTGTTCCAGAGATCTTCTCTGAAGTATTCCACAAATAGGCATCCTGTCTCCCCAGTGTAGAGGAGACCGCATCGGGAGCAAAGGTTACAGTAGATGATGTGTGTGGAAGTGCAGGTAAATCTCTAATGGAAATGGAATGATCTTTTGGGGCCTTAGACAGAAGTAAGTGGGGAGGTGTGGGCGCAGGTTTGCAATTCTTGCAGTGGCAGGGGAAGGTGCCAGGAGGGTAGAGTGGGTTGATGGAGGGGTGTGGATCTAACAAGGGATTCATAGAGAGAATAGTATTTAGGGAACGCTGATAGGGGTGGGGAGGGAAATATATCCTTCGTGGTGGGATATGTTTGTAGGTGACAGAAATGGCAGAGGATAATGCAATGTATCCGGAGGTCAGTGGGTTGAAAGGTGAGGACCAATGGGGTTCTGTCCTTGTTGTGGTTGGAGGGGTAGGGTTCGAGCGTGGAGGTGTGGGAAGTGGATGAGATGCGCTGGAGGGGTATCATCGACCACATTGGAAGGGAAACTGCAATCTTTGAAAAAGGATGTCATCTGGGATGTTCTGTGGTAGAATAATTTAGAAATGGTATCTAGAGAAAAAGTGAAATTGCTGAATCACTCAACATGATTTTTACAAATGAAATGGGAAGGACAGTCAGAATGTTATGGACAGGTCGTATTTAAAGGTGGATATTTACCTTTTTTTTTAAAAAAAGTAACAAAGCTTGTGTTGAGCATATTGATTTGATTAGATATGTCTCTGAGAACTTTCATTCCAAAGTTTGAATATAAATATTTTGAATCCCACTGAAGGATACATCTTGTTTTACTGGACTCTCGCCAAATCCCAGAGAATTGGAAAATAAAAAATATGCTCCTCGTGTTCAGAAATGGGTTGAAAAATGAACTACTAACTTAGAGCTGTAAATTGAAAAAGTGTTTGAAACTATTGAAGGTTATTGTGAGGGAGCATACTGATAATCATGAGATTTTTTTAAGATATAGGGGACTGTTTGATTAATACGTCTAATTTCTCTTTGAGAAGATGATGGGCTGAGTAAGTAGGAGTAAAAGTATGGATGCCACCTGTCTGGATTTCATTGAGAGTTTTATACTGTACCAGATCACAGTATAAGTATACTTAATGTATTACAATAATTAGGAAATCATTGGCTGGTAGACAATAAGTTGTTACATATAGGTAGGTATTTGTTTAACTGCCAGTTACCACTGGAGTGCCAGAAAGCTCATTGCTGTGGCTACAGTTAGCGTTACTGTTTTAGAGGAATGCCAAATGATTAACATTGATATAAACATAAAAAGATTTTGAAGATTTTGATCAGTGTTTGGAGGAATGATAGGTACAATTTTATCAAGTGAAATGCAAGTTACAAGTTCAATTTCTCACAGTTAATTATGGATTCTTTGATAAATGAAAATGTATTTGATATATCCAAGTGGATGAGAGACATTGGGGTTCATAGGCAGGTCAGTAAAATCAACAGCACAGGTAATTCAAAATGGAAAAAAAATGTTGACGCTATGGCAACGATAATGACCAATAAATCTCAGGAGATCATTCTTGACTCTGATGAGACATCACCTGCGGTGTGGCATTATGTTTTAGGTGTCACTTCATCATTGCAATGGGCAGACAGAATAGTTTTGTGACTAATCTCAGAACATTGGGAATAAAGTGGTGGGAAAGATTGATTACATTTCATCTCTGCTCTCCCGAAAGTGAAAACTCAGAAGAGATTTGATACAATTGTTTAAAATAATGAGAGGTCTGTGCAAATAGAAACTGTGCAGGCTCAATTGTATTTTTTTTAATTGAGAATACCAGATGAAATAGAAAATTGAGCAGGATGTCTTTTGAAGAAAATAAAGACCAGTGTGTGGGTCAGAGTATTATGTGGATGATGGGAAATAAATCTTAATTCATTTCAAGAAAGAACAGATCAGTTTCTTGTCAACATGTGAGATTCTGGATTACTAGGAAAGTGTCAAGTGATCACTGCAATCAAAACAAAAAAAATACTGGAAATGCTCAGCAGGTTAGCTGACACCTCACGAAAAAGGTAAGTTAGTTTAGGATCTGTACCTCTTTGCTTTCCTCCCTCATTCAATCAGAATTTTCAGGAGCATAATGTGTTTCCAATAGAAACAATTTATATTTATGTACCACCTATCTTTTTTTTTCATACACTAGCTATGATCTGGAATGCACTATCTAAAAAGGTGGTGGAATCAGATTCAATCTTTTTTTAAAAAAAGGTCAGCATGTTTGGAAACTTTACCTCATTTGTTAGAATAGTGGAACTTCTAGCCCAAAGATAGAGTCATTGCAACTGCACCACAAATCATGAAACCATTAGTCAGAATGAGACTCAATGATAGCTTTTAAGAGGAGACTCCAGTAACTGGATTGTTCTTTGAAAGAGCCAACAGGCAATGGTTCATCTATGTAGCATCATTCGAAAATAATTACATTTTCACCTGTCATTTGCAGTACTTAATTTCTCCGTGAATTACATTGAAGCTAGTACAATCAAGAACATGGGCTTTAAAGAAAGCTAATTTTGTGTAATCTTTGTCTTGTATCTGTGCTCTGCTCTACTCTATGCCTGAAACTTCAAGGAACCTGCAGTTATGGCCACTGAACTTGAAGGGGTCACCTGCCTGCCTTTCAGTTTGAAGCCACAAGATGCTCTGGTTATTGCAGTGCAGCATAAAACATGGAAAAGTTCTTTTGACTACACTGGTGACATAGCAGATTGTGTTGCATGCATCTGAAGACAACATATTAGGTAGAAAAGAATTGTTGAGCTTTTCCAAAGGTAACTTCCAACATTTTTAATGATTTTGCTGCACAAGGTCAGGCCATTGTGAAGTATGAACAAATTGAGAAAAATTGACAGTTTTAAAAATATTTACTGCATCATAGTTTTCTTTTCAGTGATAGAATGCATTCATAGGCAAAAATGACTTGCAGAGGGTCACCTTGATTATCGTGAGCCTCCATTTAAATCAAGTTTGTATGCAGACCTCACGTTAATTTTCTTGCATATGCCCTTTAAATAACTCCCCTCAAGGCATTAGCTAAAGTCTGTCCAATGCAGTATACAGGCAAAAGTGTGGACTGCAGATGCTGAAAACCAGAGTTTAGATCAGAGTGGTGCTGGAAAAGCACAGCAGGTCAGGCAGCATCCGAGGAGCAGGAAAATTGATGTTTCAGGTAAAAGCCCTTCTTCAGGAATCAGGAATCCTGATGAAGGGCTTTTGCCTGAAATGTCGATTTTCCTGCTCCTCAGATGCTGCCTGACCTGCTGTGCTTTTCCAGCACCACTCTGATCTAAACAATGCAGTATACATTCTAACAAGGTTTCCCAACTTTTATACTCCAACAACTTGCAATGATGTTAAATTTTCTACTTGCATTTCTAATCTTTTATGATTTATATACAAGGATACCCAGATCTGAGTACCACAGCACACTCCATTTAAATAATAATCTGCTTTTCAAGTATTTAAGATAAAAGGAATAACTTGTTTTTCCGACATTATATGATTAAAAATTGCCCACTTAATTAACATATTGACGTCCCTTTTCATGTATTAGCTTGTTCGAAACTTACTTTCCTTGTTTTATAAATTTGACTACATTGCAATCAGTCCCTTCAGCCAGATCATTAACACAGACCGCAAATAGTTGAGGTCTGATCCAATAACGCTTCACTGGCAATGCTTTACCAATCTAAAAATTAACTATTTATCTTGATTCTTTTCGGTTAATCAGTCAATTCTCTACCTATGCTAATAAATCATTCTTAACACTAGGCTTGTCTTATGCAAGCAACATTTTGTTGCAACTTCTCAATTAATTTTGGAAACAAATTCATTGCATCACTGGCTTCTCCTTAATGCACTCTGCTTGTTACATCCTGAAAGAACTGATAAATTTTAAAGATTCACAAAATTGATATAGCATCAAAGTCAACCCATAATGCTTACATCAGCTCTATGAATGATCATTTCATTGGGTGCTATTCTCATCTTCCCAACCACCCTCAACCTTGGAAGATATTTCTTTTCAGACAAATCTAATACCCTTTAGAATTGCACCTGCCACCACAAAACATGACCTGTGCATTTTAGACTTTAACCACTTGCTAAGTGAACAGGATTTCACTTTTGCTTCTCAATCTTAAATTAATGTTGAAAGTGTCTGACTATAATTTCATTATGTAAATGTCCTGTTACAACCTTTTCATAATGGATTAAACGATTGAGGCTATGGTTGCCTGATTTCTGTCTCCCTTCCTGAATAGTGGTATATTACAGAGGAGGAGGTGCTGGACATCTTAAAATGCATAAAGGTGGATAAATCCCCAGGACCTCATCAGATGTACCCTAGAATTTTGTGGGAAGCTAGGGAAGTGATTGCTGGGCCCCTTGCTGAGATATTTGTATCATTGATAGCCACAGGTGAGGTGCTGAAAGATTGGAGGTTAGCTAATATGGCACCACTATTTCAGAAAGCTGGTAAGCTAAAGCCAGGGTACTATAGATTTGACATCAGTGGTGGGCAAGTTGTTGGAGGGAATCCTGAGGGATAGGATTTACAGGTATTTGGAAATGCAAGGACGGATTAGAGACAGTTAATTTGGATTTGTGCATGGGAAATTGTGTCTCACTAACTTGATTGAGTTTTTTTTGAAGAAATAACGAAGAGGATTGATTAGGGCAGAGTGGTAGATGTGATCTAAATGGACTTCAGTTAGGCATTTGATAAGGTTCTGCATGGTACATTGATTGGCAAGGTTAGATCTGGATAGTGAAGAAGGTGTTTGGAATGCTTGCCTTTATTGGTTAGTCAGTTGAGTATAGTAGTTGGCAGGTCATTTGAAGCTGTATAGGACATTGGTTAGGCTACTTTGGGAATACTGCATTCATTTCTGGTCTCCTTGCTTTAGGAAGGATGTTGTGAAATTTGAAAGGTTTCAGAAAAGATTTACACGGGTGTTGTCAAGGTTGGAGAATTTGAGCTATGGGCTGCAGCTATTTTTGTTGGAGTGTCAGAAGCTGAGGGGTGAACTTACAGAAGTTTATAAAATCATGAGGAACATAGATGGGGTGAATAGCCAAGATCTTTTCCTGAATGTAGTGGAGTCCAAAACTAGAGGGCATAGGTTAAGGTGGGAGGGAAAGTTCTAAGAGGGATCTAGGTGGGAACTTTATCATGCAAAAAGTGGTGTGTGTGTGGAATGAGCTGCCAGAGGAAATGGTGGTGGCTGGTGCAATTACAACATTTGAAAGACATCTGAATGAGTGCATGAATAGGGAGGGTTGAAAGGGATATGGGCCAAATGCTGGCAAATGGAACTAGATTGG
This sequence comes from Chiloscyllium punctatum, assembly GCF_047496795.1. Classification (NCBI taxonomy): domain Eukaryota; kingdom Metazoa; phylum Chordata; class Chondrichthyes; order Orectolobiformes; family Hemiscylliidae; genus Chiloscyllium; species Chiloscyllium punctatum. Next base: position 85,611,762 of record NC_092747.1, read on the forward strand.
TTTGGGATATCTGGTTGGCATGGATAAGTTGAAGCAAAGGGTCTGTTTCTGTGCTGTACAGCTCCATGACTCTATGTGGCAAATGTCCTAAAGCACTTTGTAGGAAATTGAAATAGTCTATGCCTGAAGGGGGAGATTTTGATGGTATGGAGAAGAATGAGAAGATGACCAGTCTTCATCTAAGTGCTGGTTAATTTCTGCCCCTATGTTATCAAAACAATGAAGAAACGCAGGAAGGCGGCTTTGAGAAGCAGCCCACAAACAGCTGACAATTCCACAACTAACTAATAGTGCAAAACAAAATCTAAACCTGTAACTATGTTTCGAGGTAACTATAAATAACAAAGTCTTTCTTTTTGATTTATATTAAATTTCAGTTCTCTTATTGTTTTGGGATTATTTCATTTTTTTCTGTGCAAACTATAACCATTGCACAGAGGTTTATTTATTGTTTTGAAGTTCCTGAAGACAGGATGAGAATTCATAGGATATTGATCTTTGCAGGGCTGTTAGATCTGTTTATAATAGCCTGCTCAAAGTTACCCTTGTCTAGAATCACTGGGGTAGCATGCTGGAAATTGAGTTCCATTGTTCTCTGAGTTGTTGCAGAAATTAAGAATTTTCATAAAATTTGCCAAATCCCCCAATTAACCTGTCTTTTTGGCCCCAAGTTAACAGAAAGCATTGACTGGTTTTCTGTACTCAAAAAGACTTACAACTAATTAGACTCCAGTTACATGTAAACAGCTATGAATAGTCAACACATAACTATAATAATTAAAACTTTCCTGTTCCAGACATGTATAATATAATCTCTAAACTGGTTGATTAGAAAAATAGGTTAAATTAAAAAAAGTCAAAAATAAGATGAGAAGTAAGAGGACCCTTTGCGTTGCAGTGGTGGTGTTCCCACCCTTGGACCAGAAGGTTTGGGTTCAATTCCCACCTATTCCAGAGATGAATAATAACATCTTTGGATAGGTTGATCAGAAAGTTGGTTAATGTAAGAGTAATCTAAAGCAGATCGGGTGCACTGGCTGTGTCCCTACTTCTGAACTGGGAGGTCCAGGTTCAAGTTCAATCAACTCCACAGATGTGTACTAACATTTCTGAACAGGTTAATTGGTCAAATAAAAAGATTCACAAGAATCTCTTGTGGCACAGGGGTAGAGTGTGTAACCCTTGACCGGGAGGTTGGCTTCTAGTCCCACCTGCTCCCCAGTAAAAAAGATAATTTAAACTCAAATCCACTTAAAAATACTCCCTTATATGTTACTCTGTCTTGTGGCCTTAACATAATGACTCCTCTATCTATCAAAAAGTCTATCTAACTCAGCCTTGAGTAACTTCAATGACTCAGTTACCATTATATTCTTAGGAAGGAGGTTCCAACTTCTAATGATTCTCAGAAAATAATCGCATCATCTCTGTCTTCAATTGCAGACCTATTTTACGTATTTTTTGTATTTTCGTATTCTATTCCCTATTTGCTTATTAATTTTATTCCTCTTTTGCTGATTTCTAAAATCCGTCTTATCCTTGAGTTTATTATGCTTCTTTGGCAAATTATCAACTTCATGCTTTGTTCTAATGTTCTTTAATTCTTCTTAGCTATGGTTAGACCATTATTTTGGCTTTTGCTATGCCTTAAGTTCATGTATATTTACTAGAAGTGATAAGTGATTCCTTTAAATGTTAGCTAAAGTTTGCCTGCTTGTCTATTGTTACATTTTGTAATGAAGTTTCCCAATCCATGAATCTCTCATACCTACTTAACTTGCTATATTTAGATTTCTGAGCAGTTTCAAACATACCTAAATCACTTTCAGGCGCAATATAAAATTTGCTCATGTCATGATAACTCTTCCCTCAGAGTCTCTTTTATGACAAGATTATTAATTAAAACTTTCTTATTGCACAATTCTCCTAAATTCAAAACTGCCTGTTTCCTGCAGTTTCATTTACAAACTCATCTCAAAGTATTGTGTACACATTCTAAAAAATTGTCCTCTGTACTGTAAATTTGCTTTGTATTTTATCTCCGGATTAAAGCTCCCTGTGATTGTTACATTATCCAAATTGCCAGTGTCTCAAGTTTCCTGGTTTATGCACTGCCATTTACTGCACTTATTGCTTGGGACCTGTGGACAGGTCCTGTCAAAATTTTAACCAAGTTGTTTCTTGGTACCATGCAAAGTTATTCTATATATGGATTTTGATGAGGTAAGATCCCATTCCCCCTACCATTATCCCATCCTTTGTTATCAGAGCCAATGCTCTTTTTCCCTTTTGTCTGTGTCTTCTAAAAGTTCAGGACCTCAGTCTGTTAACACTGACTGCAATCATAGTTTATTTATATTTGGGATTAGGATACATAGACACTGCAGGAGGCCTAGCTTCTTGTAAAAATGACCTTCAAACGAACATTTTCTTCCAACAAAGAATGGGACAACATTTTACACAAGTCTTTGACACCGAACCATTTGACAGTTGTTTTCTGATAGTCAAAAAATTCTATGTCACTCATGACAGAGGCAGTCTTACTCACAATATTCTTATTGCTATTTATAAGTAACACAGTTTAAGTAACATGAATTCTATTAATTTGAAAACTTCAAATAGATTTATTAGCAGCTGAGATTACAACGTTTAGTTACAGACAAATATGTATGCAACATTCTGCTAGCATTTCTTCTTTTTGGATGTCATATGGCAGTTGATCTACATCCTGGTAGATGGTTTACTTCCTGATCACTGGTTCATTGGCATATCCAGCTCTTGAAGCCACGCAACAATTACAGTGCTAATACAACACCTGCATTTTTCCAAGATAAAATTAATGAACTAAGAGTACAAGTATATTTAGGATAGTGGTAACCATTTACACCAAAACAGAAATTGAAAAAAAAATGACGAGTTTAAGAGTTCAAGATTCTATATAATGTATAGGTGTCTTAGCATCCTTCCAGGCCTTGTGATGCTGTATCTTACTGGAGATTTTGACTTCACATTTGTGCTCTCAACTCAGATATATTGGAGTCTTACATTTTATCATCCAGATAAAATGTGTTAGTTATCATCCAGATATTCTTCCAAACTTTCATTATCCAAACTTGTGTGTGTTTTGTGCACAATTGGAGGATAGCAGAATCCTGTACATTGGCTTTTGTTTCCCTTTAAGATTGTTCCATTTGGCTTATGCCTTTGTAGAAATTTGGTTCACTGCACGTTTTGACTACTGCTGTGGTAGTTAGATTCCTGGATAGGATACAAACACTTTCTATCCTAAGTGCAGATTAGACAGTTGGTCATACACTATTTTTACTCTGCCTTGTTTTTTGAGATGTTTGTCCTATTTCTCTGAATCATGGATTGGTGATAGCTTTGCAGAGGTGCTTTCTCTCCACAGGTTGCTACCAAACCTGCTATGTTTCTCCAGCAAGTTCAGTTTTTGTAATGGAAAAACTGTGTTTTTGTGAAACCCTGCACTTTATGATGAGTGCTTTGACATTGTGAATTATTCACTCAGCAACACCATTGGACCTGGCATCACGCGGTGAGGCTGTTAAATAGATTGTATCACTGACCTCCAAGGATATAGGTAGATATCTTTCAAGATTCTGACCAGAAGGATGCTTTCAGATGAAACTGCTTACAGTTTAATTCATCCACACAATGTGTCACATTTAGAAAATGTGGGAAGCTGTTTTCCTTCAGACCGAAGTTTCATGCAACCTGAATCTTCATCCTGATCAGTCCTGCAGCTCACCTCATGATAATGCTTATGTTTCTGTGGTTGTACCATTTGGAATTAGTTTTCATGTACAGATGAAAACTGTGTCTTTCTGCAATGCATGAATTGCAAAGAACTTGGATCACAGGAAAGCTTCATGGAAGGTGTAAAAGATCATAATTTCTAGCTTGCTTCTTTTCTGCATCCAGACTACTGCACCAATACTGGTCACCGCACCTAACGCTGGCAGATATTATTTCCTGGTTACAGTGGCTTCTAATTTTCTGCAATCATTAAGCAACATGTTGGTTTTATAGCCTTTCAATTATCTCTGGGAGATGTTTTTGCAAAGTGTCAATAGTTGCTGAAGCTATAAACTAGCTCCATCTTCTGAAAAAGTTCAAATTCTGACAAAGTATAGTTCTTGTAACTATAAGACAACAATGGTAGAAGGTGAATTCTAAAGTTAACTTTTGCACAAAACTGATTTTCCATCACTTCCCATTTCTTAGTAGTATTTCTCTGATCCTCCTGATTCATGCCTGATGTACTATCTCTGTGCAACCGCTTGTTTCCAATAGCTACCTTTTACTTTCTCTCCTTAATTATTTGGCTCTATAGCAATTAATTTTAAAAACCCATAGTTCCATTTAAGGTTTTGATGAAGCTCTGTAGCTCGGGTTGTGGTCATCGTTTTTTGTCGGTTCTCTGAGCTGGCTGATTTTCTTGCACATGTTTTGTCTTCCTCCTGGGTGACATCTTCAGTGCTGTGTAGCCTCCAGATGAAGCACTATCAGTGTGATCTGCCCCAAATTTGTACAGTTCTGCCTGTTGTGGCGGATGGTTGTACTTCTGGGTTTAAGCTGTGGTGATCTGTAGCTGTGACCTATTTCAATGTGTTTCCTTATGGAACTAGTGGATGAAAACCAGACTTCCAGGAAATCCTGAGCTTGTCTTTGTTTAGCATGTCTCAGAACCATAATGTTATCCCAGTTGAATTGGTGTCATTCATTATCTGTGTGCATTGATGTGATGGAGAACTGGTCATGTCGTTTGGTTGCAAACTGATACTCATGTATTCTGGTGGTGAGTTTCCTGCCCAACTGTCCTGTGTAATATTTCTCACAGTTGCTGCATAGTATTTTGTATATCACATTCATCCTACATGTTGTGGGTATGAGGTCTTTTGTCCTGGATAGTAGCTGGTGAAGTGTGGCTGTTGGTTTGCGTGCTGTCAATATTCTCTGAGGGCGTAGGAGTCTCATTGACAGTTCTGAGACATTTCTAATATATGGTAGGGTGGTCAGTGTCTTCTTGGTGTTGTTTCAATGCTAAGCATTAGTGGATGAAGCCAATAGGGTACCATTATTTGCAAAGATTTGTATAGGTTAAAGAGTTTTGAGATGATTTGTAGCTCAGGTTGAGGCTCTGGATGTAAGTTTGCTCACTGAGCTGGAAGGTTAAGTTTCAGACGTTTCATCACGATACAAGGAAATATCAACAGTGAACCTCTGGTGAAGCACTGATGTTCTGCCCCCCCCCCCCCCCCCCGCCCCTTTCTATTTATGTGTTTAGGTTTTCTTGGGTTGGCGATGTTATTTCCTGTTCTTTTTCTCAGACGGTGGTAGATGGGATCCAAATTGATGTGTGTGTTGATAGAGTTCTGCTTAGAATGCCATGCTTCTAGGCATTCTCATGCATGTGTTTGTTTGCTTTGTCCTAGGATGGATATGTTTTTCCCAGTCAAAGTGGTGGCCTTCCTCATCTGTATGTAAAGATACTAGTGAGAGAGGGTCATTTCAATTTGTGACAAGTTGATGTTCATGTATCTTGGTAGCTAGTTTTCTGCTTGTACATCCAAATAGTGTTCGTTACAGTTCTTGCAAGGTACTTGGTAAATGCTGTTCATTTTGCTTATTGTCTGTATAGGGTCTTATAAGTTCATTAGCTGCTGTGTTGGTGGGTTTGTGGGCTACTGTGATGCCAAGAGGTCTGAGTGGTCTGGCAGTCATTTTTGAGATGTCTTTGATGTAGGGGAGAGTGGTTAGAGGTTCTGGGCACATTTTGCCTGCTTGTTTGGGTTTCTTGCTGAGAAATCAGTGGACTATATTTGTTGGGTACCTGTTCTTTTTGAGTACACTTAATTGGTGATTTTCCCCTGTTCTTTGAAGTTCCTCTGTGCTGCAGTACATGGTGGCCCAGTAAAATAACATTCTAATGCAGCTTCATTTGTGGATATTGGGATGATTGCTTCTGTAGAACAGTATTTGGTCTGTATGTAATGTTTTCCTGTAGACACTGGTTTGAAGTTCTCCATTGACTGTTCACTCTACTGTGACATCTTGGAATAGTAATTTGTTATTGTTTTCCTCCTCTTTTGTGAATTGTATGCCAGGAAGGATATTATTGATGGTCTTGAAGGTTTCCTCTAATTTGTTTTGTTTGTTCGAGTCTCTGAATTACTGCCTCTGCTCAGAACCCTGATATCGAAGATCCCATGGGTGTTCCATTGGTTTGTCTGTCGGTTTTGTTATTGAAAGTGAAGTGGGTGGTAAGGTATAGGTTCACTAGCTTAGTGATTTTGTCCTGGCTGGGATATTGTCAACGGGGACAGCATTACAATACTGGGACAGGCTAAACAAAGACAAGCTCTTGGGTTCCTGGAGATCTGGTACTCATCCATGGTTGCATAAATACACACATTAAAATGCCCTCCCCACCCCTTTCCGCCTTCCGCAAAGACCATTCCCTCCGCGACTACCTGGTCAGGTCCACACCCCCCTACGACCCACCCTCCCATTCTGGCACTTTCCCCTGTCACCACAGGAACTGTAAAACCTGTCACCCACACCTCCTCCTTCACCTCCATCCAAGGCCTGAAAGGAGCCTTCCACATCCATCAACGTTTTACCTGCACACCCACTAATATCATTTATTGTATCCGTTGCTCCCGATGTGGTCTCCTCTACATTGGGGAGACTAGGCGCCTCCTAGCAGAGCGCTTTAGAGAACATCTCCGAGACACCCGCACCAATCAACCAAACCGCCCCGTGGCCCAACGTTTCAACTCCCACTCCCACTCTGCCGAGGACATGGAGGTCCTGGGCCTCCTTCACCGCCGCTCCCTCACCACCAGACGCCTGGAAGAAGAACGCCTCATCTTCCGCCTCGGAACACTTCAACCCCAGGGCATCAATGTGGACTTCAACAGTTTCCTCATTTCCCCTTCCCCCACCTCACCCTAGTTCTAAACTTTCAGCTCAGCACTGTCTCCTTGACTTGTCCTACCTGCCTATCTTCTTTTCCACCTATCCACTCCACCCTCTCCTCCATGACCTATCACCTTCATCTCCTCCCCCACTCACCCATTGTACTCTATGCTACTTTCTCCCCACCCCCACCCTCCTCTAGCTTATCTCTCCATGCTTCAGGCTCACTGCCTTTATTCCTGATGAAGGGCTTTTGCCCAAAACGTCGTTTTCGCTGCTCGTTGGATGCTGCCTGAACTGCTGTGCTCTTCCAGCATCTGCTCGTTGGATGCTGCCTGAACTGCTGTGCTCTTCCAGCATCACTAATCCAGTATTTGCTTTCCAGCATCTGCAGTCATTCTTTTTACCTCATTGATTTTAACCCGACTGCGAATCCTCTTGCAAGGATGCCTGCCTTGAAGACGTTTTCCTCCTCTCTCTACAAGAATCTCAGGGAGTCCCTCTCCCACTGCAACTCCCAGGTCATTTCCTCTGCTCTGAAGCTCTTCAACCATATCGTGAAACAAACGCGCTACCACAGCCACATTTGCTTCCTCAGTGCCTGCCTCCGTAACCAACTCATCCCACATGGACTCCGGACCACCTTTAAACCAGTGAGTTCGGACCCAAACAGGACAAACCGTACAGACTACAGATTCAAAAACACCAGCAACAGTTCTCCTTCAGGATCCTCCGCTCCACGCTTGAAGCAATGCGCCGGCACCTAACCTCTCTCCAGTCAGCCCTGCCTCAGCTGAGGGCCACACTCTCTCAGAATTGCAAAGGACCCACTCTGTACTACATCCTCAGGAGAATTCATACTCTCAACAAACAGTATTTCAATTCCATCTCAAACATCAAAAACTGTAAGTACAACAAACTTTTATCCACCCACCTCCATAACCAGCGCTCCTCAAACATTCCAGAAGATTCTCCTGGCCTCGGAAACGCCATTAGCCATGCGGCTGATGCAGCTGCCACCCCCACACTGAGTGATGATGTCACTTCCGCCCCCATCAGGGCCACTCCCACAGCCACTTCCGGTCCTCACATCATCACTGATGCCACACGCTCAGTGACTTCCGCCACCCCTACTGCCATGATCACCACCACTTCCGCCCCCACCAGTACAACTCACCTGCATTCTGCTGACACGGCCCCCACAGACCCCACTGTCACTATACCCACACCCCAGAACCCCGAGGGCAACATTACCCCTGCTCATGCTCCACCCCCATTCCCCCCACCATCACACCCACTCCAGGTACTGGCTCCGACCCCACTCCCAGCTCCACACCCACACCAGATCCCAGCTCCCGGCCCTGCCAAGTTTTCACCATTCCCCCCAGACCTCCCACTCACTGAGGATGAACGATCAGTCCTCAGCAAAGGACTCACCTTCATCCCCCTCCATCCACGCATCAATGAATTTAATACACGACGTGACATCGAACAATTCTTCCGTCGCCTCCGCCTCCGAGCTTACTTTCACAATCAGGACTACTGCCCACCTTCCGAGGACCCCTTCACCCACCTCCAACACACTGCATCCACCTGGACACCCCGCGTTGGCCTATTACCTGCCCTCGACCTCTTCATTTCCAACTGCCGCCGGGACATTAACCGCCTCAACCTGTCTACCACCCTCCCCCACTCCAACCTCTCACCCTCACAACGCGCAGCCCTCCAATCCCTCTGCTCTAATCCCAACCTCACCATTAAGCCAGCAGATAAAGGGAGCACAGTGGTAGTCTGGCGCACTGACCTCTACACCGCTGAAGCCAAACGCCAACTCGAGGACACCTCTTCCTACTGCCCCCTCGACCATGACCCCATACCCCATCACCAAACCATCATCTCCCAGACCATACAGAACCTCATCACCTCAGGAGATCTCCCACCCACAACTTCCAACCTTATAGTCCGAGAACCCCGCACTGCCCGGTTCTACCTCCTTCCCAAGATCCACAAGCCTGACCACCCTGGCCGACCCATTGTCTCAGCATGCTCCTGCCCCACTGAACACTCATCTCTACCTACCTCGACACTGTCCTATCCCCCCAGTCCAGGAACTCCCCACATACGTTTGAGACACCTCCCACGCCCTCCACCTCCTCCAAGACTTCCGTTTCCCCTGTTCCCAATGCCTCATCTTCACCATGGATATCCAATCCCTCTACACCTCCATCCGCCATGACCAGGGCCTCCAAGCCCTTTGTTTTTTCCTCTCCATACGTCCCCAACAGTACCCTTCCCCTGACACACTCATTCGTTTGGCCGAACTGGTCCTCACCCTTAACAATTTCTCCTTTGAATCCTCCCACTTCCTCCAGATCAAAGGCGTAGCCATGGGCACACGTATGGGCCCCAGCTATGCCTGTCTCTTTGTTGGCTATGTAGAACAGTTGATCTTCCGTAATTACACCGGCACCACACCCCATCTCTTCCTCCGCTACATTGATGACTGCATTGGCGCCACCTTGTGCTCCCGCGAGGAGGTTGAGCAATTCATCAACTTCACCAACACATTCCACCCTGACCTTAAATTTACCTGGATCATCTCTGACACCTCGCTCCCCTTCCTGGACCTCTCCATCTCCATTAGTGACGACCGACTTGACACTGACATTTTTTACAAACCCACTGATTCCCACCTACCCGGATTACACCTCTTCCCACCCTATCTCTTGCAAAATTGCCATCCCGTATTCACAATTTCTCCGCCTCCGCCGTATCTGCTCCCAGGAGGACCAGTTCTACCATATAACACACCAGATGGCCTCCTCCTTTAGAGACCGCAATTTCCCTTCCCACGTGGTTAAAGATGCCCTCCAACGCATCTCGTCCACATCCCGCACCTCTGCCCTCAAACCCCACCCCTCCAACCGTAACAAGGACAGAACGCCCCTGGTGCTCACCTTCCACCCTACAAACCTTCGCATAAACCAAATCATCCACCGACACTTCCACCACCTCCAAAAAGACTCCACCACCAGGGATATATTTCCCTCCCCACCCCTTTCCACCTTCCGCAAAGACCGTTCCCTCCGCGACTACCTGGTCAGGTCCACACCCCCCTACGACCCACCCTCCCATTCTGGCACTTTCCCCTGTCACCGCAGGAACTGTAAAACCTGTGCCCACACCTCCTCCCTCACCTCCATCCAAGGCCCTAAAGGAGCCTTCCACATCCATCAACGTTTTACCTGCACACCCACTAATATCATTTATTGTATCCGTTGCTCCCGATGTGGTCTCCTCTACATTGGGGAGACTGGGCACCTCCTAGCAGAGCGCTTTAGGGAACATCTCCGAGACACCCGCACCAATCAACCAAACCGCCCCGTGGCCCAACATTTCAACTCCCCCTCCCACTCTGCCGAGGACATGGAGGTCATGGGCCTCCTTCACCGCCGCTCCCTCACCACCAGACACCTGGAAGAAGAACGCCTCATCTTCCGCCTCGGAACACTTCAACCCCAAGGCATCAATGTGGACTTCAACAGTTTCCTTATTTCCCCTTCCCCCACCTCACCCTAGTTCTAAACTTTCAGCTCAGCACTGTCTCCTTGACTTGTCCGGACTTGTCCTACCAGCCTATCTTCTTTTCCACCTATCCACTCCACCCTCTCCTCCCTGACCTATCACCTTCATCTCCTCCCCCACTCACCCATTGTACTCTATGCTACTTTCTCCCCACCCCCACCCTCCTCTAGCTTATTTATCCACGCTTCAGGCTCACTGCCTTTATTCCTGATGAAGGGCTTTTGCCCGAAACGTCGTTTTCGCTGCTCGTTGGATGCTACCTGAACTGCTGTGCTCTTCCAGCACCACTAATCCAGTATTTGCTTTTCAGCATCTGCAGTCATTGTTTTTACCTTTTTAATACATTAAAATGGACCCCATCTACAAAAATGACAGTAGTAAACTGGAAGCGGACCCATCTGCCACAACAGACAGAACCATGTAAACTTAGGACAGATCACAATGACCGCGCTTCATCCAAAGATTACAGAGACTGAAGATGCCATCCAGGAGGGAGACAAAATGTTTGCAAGAAAATCAACCAGCTCAGCAAACCGGCCATCAACTTCAATCATAATTCCGTCCTTCATTAAACATCGCAAATTTGGATAGACCATCTATGGTCATGCAATTCATGAAAGGGAATTATTTAGTAATTTTTTGACATTTTCTATCTTTTAGAAATACTGTTAATGTCTTGGTTGTTGCTTTCTTCCCACTGCTCAGTGCTATTTATGGCTGCAGCTCAAACTTATTCAGTTGTTACATATCAGGTGCTCACTGTGCTATTTCTTTTCCTAGTGTCGCAGTATAGAAGTGACTTTTACCATGCTTCACGTTTTGCCGAAGCTCTTTTTCCTGTAGTTTTTCAAACATCACTCATTTGTTTCTTGAGGAAAACCCCCATGAGCCCAGCATACCGTATCATGTTTTCTTATCATTTATAGTTAAGAGATTGAGTAACATAGAGAGAGTTCATTTGAGAAGCTGAAACGGTTTTTTTGTTTAACAGCTTAGACTGCAACCTGCAATTACAGATAGCCATGTATCCAGCCTCCTTCGAACATTACATCTGCTGGAGTCCACATGGACAAGGTGCATATCCAGGTCCTTGACTCACATGGATATGATGTTCTCAAAAGAAATACAGCTTTTAAAACACTAATGCAATATTTAATGCCACTAAAATGAACTCTTTATGCTAAATCTGGAATATTTAGTTCCCAACCTTGCTCACTGGAAAACAATATATCTGCAATATCTATTCATTTTTATGCTTGTAATTAATTCTTCTAATTTGTTGTATTTCTTTTTCCATCCATGTGTGATGATTTTAGCCTTTGGATTAGTCAGCTGAATTTTGATGCAGATCATTGGGTGCAGTGCATTTGGCAGACTGCCTTAAAATGCATCTGAACCAATCCAAAGGCTATCATTATACACTGTAACCTGATCTCAAAAACACCACCTCAGTGTTTTTATCTTTTTCATGGACCTCCAAAGTTGTGTCAGCAAGACAATCATCTTGCACAGGCTCTTAGAGCAGTTGTGTGGCTGAGAAGAAAGATTTGCTTTTTGTGCCTTCTGTCTTATAGGTAGCCACTTCACTGCTCTGAAAGGTAGCATAACCTTTTATAGCTAAAAATGTATATGTCACAATCTCCTTTGATCTTTAAATTGTGGATAAAAATAAGAAAACATGTAATTTTTCTGAAGTTGTAAGGGAGCGTTGCACGCTTGAAAATCTTAGGGAAAAGGCTCAGCTAAGACTTGAAGTCTTGTAAAAGTGACCTAGACACTAAGACACCAGAGCAAAAATCAGTACAATAAGCAGCTGATGTGTAACAAGGTAAATAAGCTTAAGCTGCATCAATTTCAATTATGAGCATAGTGGAAAAAGAGAAAGAACTGAGATATAGATATTTTCAAAATGTCAAAAGAAAGACTAATTCCCTAAACATGAATTGTAAGGCCACAGCTGTCCTATCCAAACTTAGGATCTTTAAATGAAGGATGGAGCTATGGATTTTGAAATTAGTTGCTGCAGAACCAAATAATCAAGGAGAGAAAATAAAGGTAGCCATTGGAAACAAGCAATTTCACAGTTGCAATATGTCAAGCATGTCTCATACAGGTCCGAGAGATCATGCTAAGATATGGAAAATGCTGGAAAACCAATTTCCTGTTTTTTTTTATTAACTATATAGTCGTCTCCAACTTTCATTTTCCAGTTTATAGTCCAGAAGAAGAACAACATTTAAATATCTTAAAATATGTAAAATCACTATGCTAAAATGTTTATACTGATTTCCTGTTTTGATCAACATGGCACATAGAAAACAATCACCTTCCAGAATGTTGATTGGTAACCTTTTATTTATGTCATCTTGTTACAGGGAAAAGTGCACAATACTGATTATTAATAATGCAGTTTGCAGGTGTCTTTTTCATAGGTAAGATGTTCTTGCCCAATTCGGTGTCATCCTTTGATGTCTTCTGTTAACCAGATTGAATCTCGTTTGCCGATTTCTACCCCATGTATTTTTTGTATATTAGATCTGTTATAATGTCATTCCGCTGCTCTAGTTTTGTTGGAGTATCAATTGCAGACTCGCAAATTAGAAAAAAAGTTTACATTATTATGGCTTCAGTTTCCTTCCACAAATTGGAATATAATCTGATGATGAATTAATGGGATTTGGTTAGATGCTTGTTTTTCATCCGCCCAAGGGGCTGATTCGGTTGCATCAATTTGTTGATTGCAGATTAGGATAAAGTGAGCTGTAAAATTCACTTTCAGTTGAAGTGACTCTGATGATATGATGGCAGTCTATCTTTATGTTGTGGGGGAAAAATGCTGCAAGACATCACCAGCCAACTCCTATGTGGAATCATAGAAATCTTACAGTGCAGGAGGAGCCCATTGCACCTACACTGACTCACAAAATTATCATAATTAGTGCTAACTCCTGCTTTTCGCCAGACATTTGCACCTTACTTTATATCCATAAAATCGCCCGCGCCCACTTGAGTGCTTCAATTGAACAAACCTTCACTAAACTTTTGAGTCAGTGCTTTCTCACAGCTATCTTAGCTACACACAGAGTAGTAATGTTTTTCCTCACTTCACCCTTGCTTCATTTACATATTACTTTGAACTTATGACCACTTGTTCTTGTTCCTTTATGAGGGAACATTTTCTCCCTTTCCGTCCTTTCCCATGAATTTGAAACCTTCAATGATATCACCTTTCAATGTTATTCTCTTCAAGGCGAACAATCCCAACTTCTTCAATCTATAATCATAACTGAATTACTCATCAATGGAACCATTCTTGTAAATTGCTTCTGCATTCAATCCTATAATATGGTGCACAGAACTGTATGCAACACTCCAGCTAAGATCTAACAAGTGTCTTGTGCAAATTGAACATTATCTCCTTCTTTATGTAACTTATGCCCCTCTTAATAAAGTCAAGGTCACTGTAAACTTCATTAAATACTCCTCACCTGTCCTGCCACCTTCAATGATCCATACACGTAAATACCTAAGTCCCCCTGCTCCTTGAGCCCCTTTTAAGATTATATCCCTTATTTCAAGTTGTCTTCCGATATTCTTTTGACTAAAATATGTCAAATCACACTTCCGTGCATTGAAATCCATCTGTCACCATTCTGCTTGCTCCACCAAATTATTTATGTCCTTCTGGAAGTCCTCCTTTTCTTCCCACAGTTTACAATTCTTCCAAGTTTTGCAAACTTTGAGATCTTGGTCAGCACATGGTGTTTCCACGAAGAGGAAATGGCATGCATCAGGCCTCCTTATTGTGCTTTGAATGACTGTAAATTGGCATAATCTGGATCTCACGTGACATGATGCTACAATATACCTAATTTGGATCTCACAAATGGAAGCAACTGCACTTGAGGGACTACATGAGTGTTCCTGAGGATCACGTGAACTACTGCAAGATTGCCCCTTTTCTGTGGCTAATTAAATGGCCAGTCAGCAAGTTGAATGTTAAGGTGTTTTTGAATAATATATCTGGAAGCAATATTGTTGAAACAACTGTGCAGTATTCTTGAAGGTGTATTTTGCCAATTGTTGTATACAGCCAAGGAGCAGAGAGGGAGAACAATATGATATAGTCCACAGGATACCATGACCCAGAATTTGGCAGAGAGGTCAGGCTCTCTAGAGTCATAGAGATGGAAACAGATCCTCCGGTCCAACCTGTCCATGTCGACCAGATATCCCAACCCAATATAGCCCCACCTGCCAGCATCCGGCCCATATCCCTCCAAACCCTTCTTATTCATATACTCATCCAAATGCCTCTTATATGTTGTAATTGTACCAGCCTCCACCACTTCCTCTGGCAGCTCAATCCATACACGTACCACCCTCTGTGTGAAAAGGTTGCCCCCTCTTTTATATCTTTACCTTCTCACCCTAAACCTATGCCCTCTAGTTCTGGACTCCCCGACCCCAGGGAAAAGACTTTGCCTATTTATCCTATCTATGCCCTTCATAAATTTGTAAACCTCTTTCAGGTCACCCCTCAGCCTCCAACACTCCAGGGAAAACAGACCCAGTCTGTTCAGCCTCTCCCTATAACTCAAATCATCCAACCCTGGCAACATCCTTGTAAATCTTTTCTGAACCCTTTCAAGTTTCACAACATCTTTCTGATAGGAAGGAGACCAGAGTTGCATACAATATCCCAATAGTAGCCTAACCAATGTCCTGTACAGCCACAACATGACCTCTCAACTCCTGTACTCAATATTCTGACCAATAAAGGAAAGCATACCAAACGCCGCCTTCACTATCCTATCCTATCTACTTGCAACTCCACTTTCAAGGAGCTATGAAACTGCACTCCAAGGTCCCTTTGTTCAGCAACACTCCCTAGGACCTAACCATTAAGTGTATAAGTCCTGCTAAGATTTCCTTTTCCAAAATGCAGTACCTCACATTTATCTGAATTAAACTCCATCTTCCACTTCTCAGCCCATTGGCCCATCTGGTCAAGATCCTGTTGTAATTTGAGGTAACCTTCTTCGTTGTCCACTACACCTCCAATTTTGGTGTTATCTGCAAACTTACTAACTGTATCTCTTATGCTCACATCCAAATCATTTATGTAAATGACAAAAAGTAGAGGGCCCAGCTCCGATCCTTGTGGCACTTCACTGGTCACAGGCCTCCAGTCTGAAAAACAACCCTCCACCACCACCCTCTGTCTTCTACCTTTGAGCCAGTTCAGTATCCAAATGGCTAGTTCTCCCTGTATTCCATGAGATCTAACCTTGCTAATCAGTCTCCCATGAGGAACCTTATCGAATGCCTTACTGCAGTCCACATAGATTGCATCTACCACTCTGCCCTCGTCAATCCTCTTCAAAATACTCAATCAAGTTTGTGAGACATGATTTCTCAAGCACAAAGCCATATTGACTATCCCTAATCAGTCCTTGCTTTTCCAAATACATATACATCATGTCACTCAGGATTCTCTCCAACAACTTGCCCACCACTGAGGTCACGCTCACTGGTCTATAGTTCCAAGAGGAAGAAGAGGAGAGATGTAAAGGCATAGGGATGGCAAATGCGTCCAATTACATGGGATGCAAGATAATTGTGATGGAGCACATTGTGAGGCTAGACTCCTGCTGAAACAACTTGCCCATTCCAAATGGACTCAGCATTCTCCACTGCCATATTGATTCCAGAATCTCTGATGCAATCTCTCAATGGTTCACATTGATGTTAACAATATGGATAAAAAGGGAGAAGAGGGGGCAGCACGGTGGTTCACTGGTTAGCACTGCTGCCTCCCAGCACCAGGGACCCAGATTCAACTCAAACCTCAGGCGATTGTCAGTGTGGAGTTTGTACGTTCTTCCTATGTTTGCATGGGATTCCTCCAAGTACTCTGATTTCCTCCTTCAATTCAAAGATGGGCAGCATGAGTGGATTAGCCATGCTAAATTGCCCATCATGTCCAGGGATGTGCAGGATAAGTAGATTAGCCATGGGCAATGCAAGGTTACAGGGATAGAGTAGGGAAGTGGGTCAGGTGGGATGATCTTCGGAGGATTGTTATGGACATGATAGGCTTCCACAGTGTAGGGATTCTATGATTCAAAGCCCTACAACAAGAATTTAGGAATCTAGGTAGCAGTCTGAAAGCAGGATCTCAAAGTTTGTAAGCTCTGATTTATTTCCAGTGCCATATGCTAGTGAGTGTAGAATAGTTGGGAGAGTGGATGAATGTATGGTTACAGTGTTGGTGCAGAAGAGATGCCTTTAGATTTCTAGGCCCTTGGGTCCATTTCTAGGTAAGAGGTGATCTATATAAGTTTAACAGAACCACCACAGACCAACGTTGCTGTCGGAGTCAGTTGGTGGGGAGCTTTGCTAATTTCTGTTGACAGGGGTTCAAACTAATTTCACTCATATGGAATGAGATATCATTTGCAGGTAAAATAATTGGTGATGCACAGACAAACACAGAAAAAATGCGATGTCAGTCTGGCAGACAGGTAATGTACTGTATAGTCAAGTTAACATACAAGGGAGCTCAGCAAAGTTGGATGGCATTTACTTTAATGCAAGGGATCTTGTGAGTAAGGCAGACGAGTTGAGGGTGCTGATTAACAAGTGGGAATAGGACATCCTAGCTATCCCAGAGACAAGTTTAAGGGACGGACAGGACTAACCATTCAGTATTTCAGGGTATAGAATTTTCAGGCAGGACAAGGAGAAGTGTAAAAGAGAAATGATGTTGCAACATTAATTAAACTTCAGTTTCCACTTCTGGATGAGGGTGAGCAGAAAGTTGAAGAAGGATATAAGATTCTGTTTACTATCTTCCTGGATATCCTCAGCAATGCTGAATGCCACCAGTTGCCAGCCTCATGATACCATATACTATCTCATGGGGTTCAGATTTGGCCGCACTCTGCCACTTCCTTGTATTTCCCTCACGTTAATGACGACCATCTCCTGCAAGAGAGAGGGAGGAATGGCAGCAATTGTCCAGCCATCTGCTTACATGCTGTGCCTGCCGTACCTAAATAACTGGAGCTCTGCAGAGGCAGTGAAAGATGGGCTTTCAGTCTTGTGGAGTATCTGAATGTTAGGTAGGAGCCCTGAGGAATGTTAGAGTTGAGTGATGAGTGTGTGATACATTGACCACTGTTGTTTGTCTAGAGGATGTTGAATGGGACGTGCGCATGCATTCAACACGAGTTTCCTTAAATATGCTTCAGGCATTGCTATTTGGTCACTAGGACCAGAACAGCCATTACTTTTACAGTTGGGGATTACTTATTACTTTAGTTAGACCCTTGTCATACAATTCTTACATCTATCATGTTATTCCAGCCAGTTAGTTTATCTCCAGCACCATCTTATTTTTAAAGTTTTGTAATTATCTTGGATTATTTGTCATCCCTTCATTTGTTATTCAGCTGTTGACACTTTAATCATAATTTAGGCCACCTAAACAGACTTATTATTCGACACTCCACTCACACCAGTTTTATGCTCTCTGCTCTTGATCTCTCTGCTTGTGTGCTCTACTCTCTCACTGCACTTGATGAATGGACTGTGCTCCAAAAGCTTGTGATAGCAAATAAACCTGTTGGACTATAGCCTGGTGTAATGTAACTTCTGACTTTGTTCACTCCAGTCCAACACAAGCATGTCAACATGATATCTTTGAGAGGGAAATAGTCTTTAGATGAACTGACTCACACATCTGTAGAGTGCAGTTGCAAGCAGTATTTTCAACAAGGGTGAAAGAACGTGGTAACCTTCAGCCAGATGCAGAAATCATGTAGAGGAAGTGAATATGTCAAGTCATAACTGCCATGGTCAGGTAACAAATTGTGACCCTGCACCAGAAACCAAGGCACGTGAAGGTCTGGCCTGTGAAAATTTTTCAATTCATGAGGAAAGAGAAAGGTGCTTGCATATTCAAATGTGAGTCAATGAAATCAGCAAAGTATAACTCGAGGAGAAAGTGAGGACTGCAGATGCTGGAGATCAGAGCTGAAAATGTGTTGCTGGAAAAGCGCAGCAGGTCAGGCAGCATCAAAGGAGAAAGAGAATCGACGCTTCGGGCATGAGCCTGAAGAAGGGCTTATGCCCGAAATGTCAATTCTCCTGCTCCTTGGATGCTGCCTGACCTGCTGTGCTTTTCCAGCAACACATTTTCAGCAAAGTATAACTCTACATTATTAACCCTTGGCAAGGTCTTTATTGTGTCATTTCTGTCTTTGTGTGTTTCAGCAATTTCCATTTTCTACTACATTCACTTTTCTCCCATTGTATTTTTCCTTACAATATGAATGGCATTCCCAACTAGTGACAGACAGAACTATTACTAATTTAAAGGTAATGATCAGCATTACATTCAGCTGACTTAAGCAGCAAAACTTTTCTATACATCTCTGTAAAGAGAAGTTTTTTTTCTTATAAATAAGTCTTGAAGCTTGTCAAATATTTTTCACATTCCCGTCGATCTGTATCCACTGTTCTAACCTTAATAAGGTCCTTGTGTGTGTTACATAATCCTTTTAGCATTTTAAGTTAAACACATTTTAGACCTTATTAAAATAACAGGCAACAGAATTTCATACAGATTTGTCGATACATTTTCACGCTGATATGTGAATATAATTTCATCCCATCAGTGATCATTTTCTATGAGGATAGAGTTTATAATGTGAAACAAATCACAACAAACATACTGTCATCACAGCACTTAAAAGGGCACCTTGGATTAAGTAAAGTCACTACTCTGTTCATTCCATTTTGAGAGAACAGTCTATTACATTTATCTGCACAGATTGTAGTCAGTGAATCAATTAAACAATATAGTCTGAGTGATTTATTGACCAAATGTTCACTTCCCAAAAGAACTATAATATTACCATAACTGTCATTCAGCAAATATATTTTCAATTATTGCTACTTCAAAAGCCAGCTTGAATGCAGGATAAATGCTGTTAATGTACAATGAGTGTGTTATCAAATATATAGTATCAACCGTGGTACTTTTCAATTTACCATTTTAGATTTGATATATTTTGATGTTGGAGCAAATTTCTGCCCAGTTGAGATTAAAAGGCATATTCATCAGTTCCCCAGAGCACAACGTACCGCATGGTGCAAGACATGATGTAAAACCAAGCCTTAGCCACTTACTAGCACTTCAAACATTGCTTCCTCCTACATCTCATTTCTGCAAGTCATGTACTCATGTTGGGTAAAATCAGTGGATGTAGCTATTACACGATTTACATGAAGACTGATGATGTGAGATTATTTAATCCAATGTCACCAGCTGGATGACTTTGTTGAGTGGCACTCAACTGGATTTGTGATCCATGATCAGCTTTATGTAATTGCAATA
This sequence comes from Chiloscyllium punctatum, assembly GCF_047496795.1. NCBI lineage: Eukaryota > Metazoa > Chordata > Chondrichthyes > Orectolobiformes > Hemiscylliidae > Chiloscyllium > Chiloscyllium punctatum. The sequence continues at coordinate 85,631,695 of NC_092747.1, forward strand.
TTAATGGGATTTCATTATCAGTAAAATGTTAAATAGTAAAGGCACTATTTATTAAAGGCATCAGGGTCGTGCCTGCTGGCTGGATTTCTGATGAGAGCCACATGTTTGCCTCTGTTTGAGAAGACTCACTGCATTAAATGCCATTTAACTGACAGCACTGGTCCTTTCCTGTCAATCAGAGGCTGGCAGTTGGACTGAAAAGCAGCAGCACCCTACAGGTAGTTGCTGCTGCTGCTGTGACACCTACTTGAGGCCTTGGGATTATTTCTGAATCAAGTACACGGGGTGGTGATGGTAATCTTGTTGCAGGGTAGGGTTTGTGGAAGGATTGAGGGAGGGTGTTCAGCACTGAGGATGGAAAGTCTCTCAGTGGGTTTCTTCCTTCCTTCCTAATGCTGTGCCAATTGATCAGACAGGAAGTTCCTTTAACTGAGAGACCCCAACCCTGAATGTTCCCTGCATGACAAGTCTCTATATATCTTTGGACTTGCACTAATGTCATTGGGATGAGGTTCTTAAGTGAACATTATTGTATCCACTTAGTGGCCTCAATTGATGTTTAGATTAAGATTTAGATTTAGGTTTTAGTATAAACTGGACTCAACTACACAGTATAAGAATACTGTGAAAAGTACACAATGTCATCATACACAGCGCCATCTTAGATACAAAATACCTAAGTACAAAATCTGAGTTACAGAAGTAAAAAAAAATTAAAAGTTCAACACTACAGTCTTCATAGTATAAAAGTGGAAAATATAAAGAAATAAAATTTTAAAAGTCAAACATTACCATCCTTTCTTAAACCATGATCTGCAGATATTCAAAGTTGGGCTTTCCCCAGGAGGGACTGCTCTCCCTTGCACTGGGCATGCTTTCCTGCACTGGGCTGACTCATCTGTGTTGGCTAGCCACCTTTGCCACTAACGACCACTGCTAACCTTTCCTGGGCAAGGCCTCAGCTGCAACCACTGCCTTGCAACTGACCACCATCCTTCAAACTGACTGCTACAGCTACCATCCTTCGCCGCCAGCTGCCGCTTTGCTACTGCCACCATCCGAACCCCAGCTGCTGCCATGCTGCATTGTCGTGTCAGCCGCCTCGCTGCAGGACTCCCCCAGCACATTGACGAAGGTTGATGTTGCTGACCACGACCCTCTGTCTCGTAGCTGACTGGCTTAGTCTCTCAGCTGCCGACCATTGCCACTGAGCTCCAAGGACCGAAGAACCAAAGAAAGAAAGAGTGAAACGAGAAAAGGAGAAAGAAAAACTTTTGGAGCAGACAACCTTTGGTGAGGAGCCCAACTCTGCTGCCATGTTGGATTATGGATAATGTCAGAGAATTAGGCAGGGTTCTGGCAGAAAGGAAATGGTGTCTCCACCCATCCTCCTTCAAATGTATTAGCTGGCATAACCCAACAAACCTGCAATGTTTGTGGTACTAAATTTCAGCAGAGATATAAAGGTTTAGAAAATGTGTGGGATATAATCCCTGCAGTTGTGCAACAATTATACAGACCAGTGCACACAAGTAATACTTTCCCTTCACACAAGCACAAGTATCCTCTCGCTGATCACACAAATCCCAGTAATGTGTCTCCAAACTGTTATAGGTACATCTTTAGTAACCAGCTGGATACACAACTACACTTTCGGTAGGCTTGTTGCCTTTCAGAAGTTAAGTGTTGCCTGTGCAATCACTCCCCCCAAAACAATCATTCATCAGCCTCTGACCAGATCCTCCAACAAATCCACAAACTTCTCAAGTATAGAGTTCTCACTCCCTGTTGAACCAATGCATGCTGGATTTGTGCCATCTGTCTAATGAATTTTCACTGAATGTTTCACCACTTTCAAAGATGTTTGGAATATCCCAGAAAAACTCATTGCAGCTGTGTCACCACTACTTTCTGATGGATTCTGTCAACATGCTGGCAGGTATCCAGTAACATGAGGCCTCATGTCCTATAGTCTACCTTTCTCAGTATATTTATGAAGATGTTTTCAGTATTCCAAAAAAAGTCAGAAAATCACGTTCCACTATCAAAGTCAAAATAATCATGCTATGTAACCTCCCCTAGTTTTCGATGAACCTAAATCAAATCAACTCTTGGACATTTGACTAGATTTTATCCTGAGCACCATGTTAGTTACTATAGAAATTCTATCTTTAAACTTTATTCTCCTTGATCAAATTATAAATTATGATTTTTGTCTAGTTTTGTAATCTGATTGTATTTATAAATTATGTAATTTGCATTTTCTTTGCAATGTGCAACATGTATTTTCACTGTCTACGTTGTCTGTAACCCATTGACAGCATTGCCTAAACCTTTTTAAAGATAACATAATAACATTCAATGTTTTTTGGCTCAAAGTAAACAAATAAGAATGATAATGTTGCTATGGAAATCTCTGAACATGTCAGATCGTATTAAAATAGACCTTTTTTGAACTGCCCTAGAAAGCAATTATTTCTAGCCAAATAACATCAATGGCTTCAATAATTAATGATAATATCCCCAACTAATCTAATCAGTAAAATTGTACATTATAGATTGAAATTTAATGCATAGTTACTGACAATACCAAACATTTTGATTTTGGAAAGTGTTATAGTAAAAAGGGACTGATATGTTGCTATGACAATCATATCCATGAATAGAAAAGGAAAAGCATGAATTATATACTCTTCAAAAGCAGTAGGCTAGATTTTACTGTCAAAATAATAGTGAGGGTCATAACCCCTACATTTAACAGCTCCGATCTTTTGGTTGTTCTTGTCCTCACACAAGCTATTGCTATTTAGCGCAGCAAATTAAAACGTGTATACAATTTATAATTTGCTCTCTACCACCTGCTCTAAAATCTGTTAAAAATGAAGTTTAAATCCCTTTTCCGAGAGTCAGTTTATGGCAATTAACACCGATCACTACTTCTTTCCAATTCACAGTGTCTTGGTAGAAAGTTAATTGCTTGATTCACCGAAGATGAAAAATTTGAGATTCACATCAATAAATGTTCATCGTAATGAAGCGTGATTACAAACAGCAACAAATCTTCAATACCAATTATAGAACTGGAGTTTTATTAACCAAAAGTTGCCAAATTCTCTTTTAAGAATTTCTGAAAAAGTCAGAGATTCTATTGTGTTATCACATACACGTGAAATCTATCAGGAAGAATAGCTGAACTCAGACAGATAAATGATTTTGCTTTACAACTACAGCAAAAGAAAATAGTAAACAGCTTCTATGATTTTGCCCTTCCTAAAGGGAAGAACACTCACCTGGAATGCACCTCAAGAATTTATGGGCTTCTAGTCAATGATTTTTATTCATCAAAATGGGGATGATTGAAATGAAGGGTAATTCTAAATCTACATGCAAGGAGGACACAAAACTAATATGATCATACCTGAAAGATCAAATGGTAGAACAGTTCTATTCCAAGCAACTCAGCAATGAGTAAAAAAGGAATTTCCCTGGGATGATTTCTACTCCTACTCCTCGTAACAATGAAAGGCAATTGAGCAAGGTTTAGTATTTTCGTCAAACTTCCACTGGAGCCCAAACTGTCAGAAAGGTAAATCCAAATTAAATTCTTAAACTGTCAATGAAACTCAAATGAAGAGAAAATTGGGAGTTTATGCTTCAATTATAGAGGTTCTAAGTGAGACATTTGGAATGTAGGGTTCTCTTTTGAGAAATAGTTGGATAGGTGAGAGTTCCTGATGAAGGGCTTTTGCCCAAAACATTTGACTAGATTTTATACTTAGCACCATGTTAGTTACTATAGAAATTCTATCTTTAAACTTTATTCTCCTTGATCAAATTATAAATTATGATTTTTGACTAGTTGCTTCTCCTGCTCCTTGGATGCTGCCTCACCTGCTGTGCTTTTCCAGCACCACACACTTGACTCTCATCTCCAGCATCTGCAGTACTCACTTTCACCTAGGTGAGGCGTGTATCCATTGGATCACAGAGAATGAGGTGACTTGATTGAAACATTAAATTTTGAGGCTGGATGTGAAAAGGGTGTTTCTTGTGGGAGTATCCAGAACTGGGCTCACTATTTAAAAACAATGGGAGAATGTGAGGACTGCAGATGCTGGAGATCAGAGTTGAAGAGTGGGGTGCTGGAAAAGCACAGCCGGTCAGGCAGCATCCGAGGAGCAGGAGAGTTGATGTTTTGAGCATATAAGCACTTCATCAGGAACAATGGATCATCCGTTTTATGACAGCTTTAAGAAGAGAATTCTCAACATGCAGTATTTGGACCCTTGGAATTCTTTTCCTGAGTGGATGGTGGAAACAAAAGCTTTGAATATTTTTAAGGCAGAAGGAGATAGAATCATGGGGTTGAAGTATTGCTGGGGTTAGGCATGAATGTGGGATTATCAGATCAGCCAAGACCTTATTGAAGGGCAGAGCAGCCTACTCTTCATCCTAATTCATATGTCCCAAATGTACCATGAGGGAGCTGATAGCTTTCCTGCAAACGTAGCTTCATATACAATCAATAAACATTAATGTTATAATTTTGGAAAATGATACATGTACAATTTTAAAAAAAGGTAAAAAAAGCACTGAGTTACAAACTGTCCTAAGTATGGTGCAATTTCACCTGACACCTCATATCCCAAAGCAGTTATTAATGTGTATGAGTCAGGAGGATGGCAATAGGACATATTGATAGGATACTTACTTTTGTATGGAGGGATGCAACACAACTTAGGAAGCTGGCCATACACCATCAAAAAAATCTGCAAAGACTCAATCCCACCATGACTGGGTCATCATGGCTCCAGAATGTAGTATTCATATGATTACTGCAGTTACTATCAGAAAAACTCTCAACAGTGCCTCCAAAACTCATTGCCTCTACCTAGAAAGAGAAAGCCGTAAGTTATATAGAAATGCTAACAGCTCCAGGTTCCCCTTAACCTTGTGTACCATTTGAATGTAGACATATATCTTCAGACCTTCATAATTGTTACAACCGCCTCACGGACAAATCTGGGTAGGAAATAAATTCCAGAATTTGAAAAGGTGCCCATACTCTGAAATTAAAGAGCAATAAAATGTACTCTCTTCAGTTTTGTCTACAATGAGTACTTTCATGTTTGAATGTATGATCATGCTTGTGCAACATGAAATGTTTGCTCAAAAGCATTTTCTCTGACAGCCTCTTAATTTCATATGCTTGTATCAATCTATGTGTAAATTAGATTGTATTCAACAGCATCAACAATGCTTGCTGTTTCATAATCACTTATTTTGCCCTGAATGTCCATCATTTAAGTTCAGTCACAGGAAATGAAGGGAGTGAATTTTAGCTCCAAAGGTTGAGCATTGTTCCTCTGTCTTTCAGCACAGCCCATGTAGCACACGCACTTTAGCAGTTTTTTGTATGACGTCATTTGTCTTTGCTGACCATCTTCAGAATAACGTTCTTCTGATGTTATGCACTCCAAATGACTGACAGAATTATAACATGGTTATAGCATAGACATAGGCCATTGATGGAACACCTTGACACCTACCATTACCACCAGCAAGGGTGTCAAGGTAGGAGAGCACTTAATGAAACAGAAGGGTGCAGGGTGGGGACCACTGCCTTCCCACCTCGACCTGATTAAATCATGAGTAGGAAGGCTCATGGAATCATAATAATCAACAAGAGTAGCCTGGAAGGTAGTTACCAGGGGAGTGTCTTGTTTAAAGGCACTCGGTGACGGATCAATGGTCCTGGCATTGGAAGAAAAAAACCTGCTGAAAGCTACTCTTCTGCCTGAGTCTCCATTCCCCATTCCATGACCCATAAACTTGCTCTGATCTTGCACAATCTGAAATGTCTCAAAGTGCTACAAATAAAGATTTAGAGCCAGATTTGCATTGTTCTGAAATAATTCTATCATCAAAGGTAATCAGCAACCAGACACAAGCCAAAATTGGCAATGAATATGGTTGAGAAAGGTTTAATAATATCTGCTCCAGAGATATTTTATTCACTATTAGGAAACTGCATTTGAGAGACATGAGCTTCAATGGCCTAAGTTTAAATAGACAATGTCATTGGTGCCTGTAACACTTAGGGTAACTCACTCCAAACTACAACAAGCAAGAACACCACATTTTCTATTTCAGTTGTCTTCATTTGTACACTTGGTAATGGAATAGTCCTTCAGGAGTAATTGCAAATTTCAATTGATTGTTAAGTGTTTTCAGTAGTGTTGTTGCAGCTGCTTCAAAGTGCAGTGGTGAATATTCCATCACACCATGAGAAATGTTTTAGGGAGTAATGAGAAGTCATTAACAACCAAATTCTCAGCTCCTGACATGTACAAGAATAGCATAGTATTTACATAGTTTATCCAGATTAGATTAGATTAGATTCCCTACAGTGTGAAAGCAGGCCCTTCAGCTCAACCAGTCCACACTAACCCTCTGAAGGGTAACCCAGCCAGACCCATTTCCCTCTGACTAATGCACCTAACACTATGGGCAATTTAACATGGCCAATTCAACTGACCCGCACATCTTTGGACTGTGGAAGGAAACCAGAGCACCCGGAGGAAACCCACACAGTCACCCAAGGCTGGAATCGAACCTGGGACCCTGGCGCTGTGAGGCAACAGTGCAAGCCACTGTGCCGCCCCATTGAGTGTCTAACCCATGTTGATCATTTCAGGGTTGGATGGTGATGATAATACTATTGAATGTCATTGAGAGATGTTAAATTTTTATTGGTGGAATTGGGGTCCTTTTAAAAGTGAACCTTTTTTGTATCATGTGCAGAATAAGTTCTCATTTAACTACAGTTATCAAAATAATTAATTGTGCACATTTCCAACAAATAATGTCAAAATGAAGCCACAAAGGAAAGGTCACAAGAATCACCAGGATCATGGATGTCATTGAACTGATACGCAAGATTCATCTAACTTCATATGTATTCTATTATTTACTCAGTGTTTGGAAAAGTAGATATTTTGTTCTTTGAAAGAATGATAATCTAAACTTCAGTTCAAAGCAGGCAAGGGGACAGTAGTCATTTTGATGTCGTAGGTAGTTGCCACATGATCACAGGCCAAAATGATCAAGACCAGTGATTGATACAAAGTTACTTGTCCCTAGGAATAAGTTCTATTAACAAATTTCCAGGGCCAGAAAGGACCTCTCATCAGATGGTACTTGTGGGCAGCAATCCTCATCAGGGAGCTGTCTTCTTCAGACGGGAGATGAACCAGAAGATGAGGTAGAAGACCCAGGGAAGAGTTCCCTAACACTTTAAGGGCAGTATCTCGCTCTGCAGCCAATGACCCCAATGTTCCATGTCAACAGTTTGTTTGTCCTCTGGTATGACTGAACTATGTCCTATTGTCATGGTTATAAACTTAGTTTAATTAATTTAAGTATCATCAACTGCTATAAATAATAAATGATTTTAAAATTCTTCACCGATCCAGCAACCACTCCCATTTCTGGAAGAGGTAGCTATGATGACGGATGGCCAAAATCTAACCTCATTGGTTTCTGCTTGTGACTCAGGACTGACATGATTAACTCCTAACAGCAACATTTATCATCTTCGTACAATCTGTGCCATTGATGAAGCAGCTGAAGATGCCCAAACCTTGAATCCTAGCCTGATGAACTCCTGAGAAAGTCTATACCCTTAAAACTTGTCTTTAAACATTTAGGCTAAAATGTAATTTAGATTACTTACAGTGTGGAAACAGGCCCTTCGGCCTAACAAGTCCACACCACCCCGCCGAAGCGTAACCCACCCATACCCCTACATCTACATTTACCCCTTACCTAACACTATGGGCAATTTAGCATAGCCAATTCACCTGGCCTGCACATCTTTGGACTGTGGGAGGAAACCGGAGCACCCGGAGGAAACCCACGCAGACACGGGGAGAATGTGCAAACTCCACACAGTCAGTCGCCTGAGGCGGGAATTGAACACGGGTCTCAGGCGCTGTGAGGCAGCAGTGCTAACCACTGTGCCACCATGCCGCCCACATGTAATGCTGAATTATAGAACACATTTACTGCACTAGAAAATAGAAAGGTAGGAAGGCTTACAAAAAGGAGGGAACTTAAGGAATGCAGAAGATAGGGACACCTGTGCTCACCAAGTGATAACAGGATGCTGTAAGACAATTAAGAACATTTTCCTTAAATCTGTGTGAACAGGACACCAAGTGACAACATTTACAGCCATTCCCTTGTGAAATGAAAAACCATGTTTGATTCTGACCCTGAAATGAAACTTGGTACTATCAAAAAAATTGTGATTAATGGTCAGCTGCTGCTAATTATAATGGATCCTTATTATCCCTTGCAAGCGGGGAAGACACAGAGAGAAAAAAAAATCTTTGCTGTTACAGACCCTGACTTGAGAGTTCAAAAGGATACTAGAGAGAGAGAGAGAGAGAGACAGAGAGACCATTTTAGTGCTAAGGTTGTTGAAGCAAGTAAAAAATTAAGTTTTAGTGCTTAGAGTCATAGAGATGTACAGCATGGAAACAGACTCTTCGGTCCAACCCGTCCATGCCGACCAGATATCTCTACCCAATCTCGTCCCACCTGCCAGCACCCAGCCCATATCCCTACAAACCCTTCCTATTCCTATACCCATCCAAATGCCTCTTGAATGTTGCAATTGTACCAGCCTCCACCACATCCTCTGGTAGCTCATTCCGTACACGTACCACCCTCTGTGTGAAAAAGTTGCATCATAGGTCTCTTTTATATCTTTCCCCTCTTACCCTAAACCTATGTCATCTGGTTCTGGACTCCCCGACCCCAGGGAAACAAATTTGTCTATTTATCCTATCCATGCCTCTCATAATTTTGTAAACCTCTATAAGGTCACCCCTCAGCCTCCGACACTCCAGGGAAAATAGCACCAGCCTGTTCAGCCTCTCCCTGTAGCTCAGATCTTCCAACCCTGGCAACATCCTTGTAAATCTTTTCTGAACCCTTTCAAGTTTCACAACATCTTTCCGATAGGAAGGAGACCAGAATTGCACACAATATTCCAACAGTGGCCTAACCAATGTCCTGTACAGCTGCAACATGACCTCCCAACTTCTGTACTCAATACTCTGCATCCAGCACTTCCTCCTCTGTAATCTGGACATTTTGCAAGAATTAAAATAGCAGAGGATGGCTTTGATCCATTGACCTCTGGGTTATGGGCCAGGCATGCTTTTGCTGCACCACTCTGCTGTAGTTAAATTTTATTGCATTTTGGGACTTAATGATGATATTGAGTAGCCATTATTTGTTATTAAATACAAACTCTGTAAAAGAAAATATTGATAAAGCCTTAACTTACTTGCTGTTATTGAAGACCACTCTACAAATCTTACAGACTGCCCCACTGTCAATTCTAACTAATCAGATATTGTCTTATTTGAATTTGAATCACAAACCTGAAGGCATGTTTAATTCGAGACTAATTAATCATTTTAAATCCAACCTTGCAGTAACGTTTCAGTCTCAGGTACAGAATGATTCTGTGCTTAAGATAAAAAGCAGGAATCTGCTTCCAGCTTAATATTATTCTAAACCTAACATTGAAGAGATTCTAACACAATCTGTCAGGAAGCCATTTTATGGTCAAAAGTTTGCCCTCCTTGTAAGGAGCCAAATTGTAAAACAATATCAGACATGTGAGCTGTGCAAGGTTACCTTATGACATCTCCCACTTAATTTAGACTGATGCTTCTTTATAAGAATGTATCTCACCAGCAGAAGCCTAACTCAGCTGGATTTGTTTTTCCCACTTGATGGATAGCTCAAGTCCTGTAGGAGTGATCAGTCAAGCGCAGATAGACCTGTCAATTAACTTTTCTTCCTTACAAATTATTATCTTTCACTGTAATCTGTATAATTAAGAACATGCAATGTTTTTGTAAACTTTTTTATAAAGGAAGTCACTTTGTATCAGTACATCGGAGTAGCCTGCTGGTGCACTTGCAGAGCTGGTACCCTACTCTCCTAGGTTATTAGAAGCTAGTTAGCTTAGTTTATAGATATCAGTGTTATTTTGTAACAGTGATGCTATTAGTGAATAAAGGGGATGACTAAAATTAAACGAACCTGTCTGTAAGAGGTTACAGACTTGGGCTATCTCAAATCTCCACTTTAACAATTTGGTGCTACGAGCACGGATGCAACAAGGGCTACGTTTGAGTGAAACTGGAAAAGAGGAGCTTCCCCCATGGGTCAGACCCGAGACCAATGGGCCCACAAGATAAGATTATACCTTGATGGCTGTCAGTCTGTATCATTGTGTGTGGCTTCCCCCATTTCACTCTCACAGTACCCTGACGGAACCCAAAATAAGATTGTTTAAATAGGTACTAAAAACAGAAACTGTCAGGATTTTGGAATATTGACAATGCTTTGTAGAAATGATTAGTCTTGTTGTTTGTTGTTGGGTTGTTTTCTTCTAAAATGTTCATGTGTGTGTGAGAGAGCGCGAGAGCACGAGACAGGCACACAGAGACTTAGTGCTAACTCTCTGCAGCTTGCAGAAAGTTTAACCCTTTGAGATTCAGTTTGGATGAACATTTGGTGAGTGAATGTTTGTGTTTTTTGTCTGTGCCCTGTAGTGATTGGGGTTGGTGCCTCTGTAGTGATTGGGGTTGGTGCCTCTGTAGTGATTGGGGTTGGTGCCTCTGTAGTGATTGGGGTTGGTGCCCCTGTAGTGATTGGGGTTGGTGCCTCTGTAGTGATTGGGGTTGGTGCCTCTGTAGTGATTGGGGTTGGTGCTCCTGTAGATCAGTAGTTTTATGAAGATTTAAAGTAGGTAGGATAAATATGGGTGCATCCCTGGATAAGATGAAAGACAAATGTCCCCTAAAGGAAATAATAAGTCTGTATCCTAATTGTGAGAAACAATTAAAGGAAATATCGGCTGCAGCTGCTCAACAAAATAAGTATTGGCCACTAGGAGGCACACGTGATTTAACTCTACTCATTAAAATTGAACAAGGGAATTGAGAAAAAAGAAAGGGATGTAAGCAGAAAGAAGCCAGTGTGGAAAAAGGTAGCTAGGGAAAAATGGGAAAATTCCATGCAATCATCATGGAGACAGAACTGTAATAAATGGGGAATTAATCCATTAACTGAGGAAGAATCTGAATTAGATTGGACAGAACTAAAACGCAAATGTGAAGCATATGATTTAGAAACCGAATTGGAATTGGCTAGAGAAAGAAAAAGAAAACAAAGATTTAGAACCTAAGCTGAAATATCAGGACCCCCAATGAGAAAAGAAAAATGGGTGAATAAGGACAGGCTGCAGCCATGCAGGACCGGAATGTTGGAACATTCAATGGCCTATTTCTCTTCTTATGTTTAAGTTACAAGGTGAGACTGGATTGTCTGAGACAAAGAACAAAGAAAATTATGGTACAGGAAAAGGCCTCGTGGTCCTCCAAGCCTGTGCCAATCCAAATCCTCTATCTAAACCTGACACCTATTTTCCGAGGATCTGTATCCCTCTACTCCATGCCCATTCATGTATCTGTCTAGATACATCTCAAATGATACTATCATGCCCACCTCTACCACCTCAGCTGGCAACACATTCCAGGCACCCACCATCCTCAGAGTAAAGAACTTTCCACTCTTATTTTCCTTAAACTTTTCCCCTCTCACCTTGAACTCGTAATCCCTAGTGATTAAAACCCCCACTCTGAAAAAAAGCTTCTTGCTATCCACCCTGTCTATACCTCTCATGATTTTGTACACCTCAATCAGGTCCCCCCTCAAGCTTCATCTTTCTAATTCTAATCTACTCAATGTGTCTTCATAGCTAGTGCACGCCATACCAAGCAACACCCTGCTGAAGTCAATGTGACAGGAGCATTTAAGGGACTTTTAGATAAACACATGAATGTTTATTGACTTCAGCATTGTTGGGGGTCATTGATGCCATGCTGAGTCAAATGTGGCCATTTTATGTCAAGGGCAGTCAATCCCACATCATCTATGGAATTCAGCTGTTTATTTTGTAAAAGTTTTAATAAAGTCAGGAGCTAAGTGGGCGTGGTAACACAAACTGAACATCAGTAAGCAACTTTTTGTGAAGCAAATATTAATTGAGAGAACACTGTAAATGACCTCTTCTATCACATTACCGATTATTGAGAGTCAACTGGTCAGGTAGAAATTGAATGGATTGGATTGAACGTGATTTTTGCCCCACAACGTGCCTACCCGATTTCTCACATTTTTGTGTAGATGGCAGTGTTGTAACTTTGCTGGAATAGCTTGGCTAAGGGCTTATCAATTTCTGGAAGACATGTCTTCAATACTGTTGTTGGAATTTGATTGGAAACCATTCAGCCTTTGCAGTTTATTTCAGTGTTTTCTTGATATCACAAGGAGTGAAATTGAAGTTTATTTACTATAATGCTGGGGAACTTTGAAGGAAATCAAGATGAATCATTCGCTCACGACTTATGGCAGAAGATGGTTATAAATGCTTCAGTCTTATCTTTTGCACTGCTGTGTTGGGCAAACTATCATGAATTATGGAAATATGTTTGGACACTCCTGTTAGTTAGTTGTCCACCCTGTTCACAACTTGCTGTGGTACAACCAGAGAACTTGAACATTGTCGGTTGACATTGCACTTAGCTCTATCTATCAGATGCTGCTCCCACTGTTTCAGAAATTGTGCAACACCAGTTTATAATCCAACAGATTTATTTGAAATTACAAATATTTTCAAATAAACTATTTTGGACTGTAACCTGGTGTCGTGTGACTTCTGACTTTGTTCACCCCAGTCCAACACCAGCACCTCCAGATCATGACTCCCACAATTTGGCATGTAATAAACTTGTGTTGTAGCTTCATCAGGTTTACACTGCAATTTTGTCTGGCAATGTATGCCATTCTGAATGCAGGCTGGTCCCCCATCTGGATGGTAATAGCAGATGTTTTTGTTTTGGTCCGTAGCATTATAGATTATGATTAAATACAATTATGCTCCTGCTGATGGACCACAGAAACTGTCAAATGACCAGTTTGATCTGTTTGAAATCTGTCCATTGAGCATGGTGGTAATGCCATCTGTTTTTACTTCTGTTTTGATAGAGTTTCTCAATGCCATACTTGTCTGAACAATGCCTCAATGTCAAAGGCAATCACAGCTCCCTTTTTATTTCTGAAATTGAAGTCATTGTATGGTTACAGCAATAGCTTTTATAAGAAATGGAGACAAGTAATCCTGGCAGAACCCAAACGACATGCTAATGAGCATTCTGTAAATGAGTAACTACTACTGGATACTGCTGTTGACTACTTCTTCCATTAGTTTCTATCAATGAGATGGGTAGCTGCCAATATTATATCTGAACAGTTTAGCCAGGGGCATGGCTAGTTCTGGAACATCAGACTTTACAGCACAGATAAATTTGTAGATGATACAAAGATCAGTAGAGTTGGGGGTAGTGTAGAAGGTTGTCAAAGGATACAGCTGGATTTAGATCAGTTTCAGATATGGGCAGAGAAATGGCAAATGGAGTTTAATCTGAGTAAGTGTGAGGTGCTGCAGGAAATCAAACATTGAGGAAAAGTATACAGTTAATGGCAGGACCCTGAACAGCATTGATGTACAGAGGGATCTTGAGATTCAAGTCCATAGCTCTGAAAGTAGCCAAGCAAGTAGATAGGGTGGTAAAGAAGGCATGCTTGCCTTTATTGATTGGGGAATTCAGTACAAAAGTTAAGACGTCATTTTGCAAATTTGAGACTTCAGTTTGGACACACTTAGAATATTGCATTTATCATATTACAGGAAGGATGTGAAGGCTTTGAGAGGATTCAGAAGGAGTTTATTGTGATGCTGCCTGGATTAGAGGGTATAAGCTGTAAAGTGAGGTTAGAAAAATTTGGGTTGTTATCTCTGGAGTGGCTAAGGGGAGACTTGATCCAAGTCTGTCAAATTATGTGATGCATAGGTGGAGTTGAGACTCAATCTTTTTCCCAGAGTTGAAATGTTTCATACTAGGGGGTGTGTATTTATGGTGAGGGGGGAAAGTTCAAAGGAAATGTGAGGGGCAAGTTTTTTTTACACAGAAAGTGTGAGGAGTCTGGAACATGTTACCAAGGATGATGATGGAGGCAAATGTGACAGGAGCATTTAAGGGGCTTTTAGATAAACACATGAATGTGCAAGAACTGGAGGGGTGTGGACCAAAGGCAGGCAGAAGGGATTAGTTTAATTTGGTGTCATGTTCAGCACAGCATTGTGTGCCAAAGGGCTGTGCTGTACTGTTCTTTGTGCTGTAAGATATTGTGTGACATCTGTGTCCAATGCATACTAATTTTTTGATTTTACATTAATTAAAATGAAGTGACTAAAAGAATGATATCTGTAGAACCACCCAATGTTGACCCTGCCAGGGTTAGATATGATAATACTTTTGAATGTCACAGAGAGATGCTAAACTTTTATTGCTGGAAATTGGGATCCCTTTAAAAGTGAATCTTCCACAAATTTTCTGTGTAGCATAAGGAGCAAGAGGGTAACTAGAGAAAGGGTTGGCCCACTCAAGAAAAAGGAGGAATGTTATGCGTGGAGTCAAATAAAATGTGTGAGATTCATAATGAGGACTTTGCATCGGTATTCACCGAGGAGAGGGACATAATGGATATTGATCGGGATGTGTTGGCTATTCTAAAAGGTATTGAGGTGGACAATTCCCCAGAACCGTATGGGATCTATCCCAGGTTACTGAGGGAAGCGAGAGAGGAAAAAGCTGGGGGTTTAAAAGGTATCTTTGCAGCATCCTTTAATACGGGTGAGATCCCGGATGACTGGAGAATTGTTAAGGTTGTCCCCTTGTTTAAGAAAGGTAGCAAGGATAATCCATGTCATTATAAACTGGTAAGCCTGATGTCAGTGGTAGGGAAGCTGCTGGAGAAGATATAAACGGATAGTATCTATTTATGTTTGGAAGAAAATGGGCTTATCAGTAATAGGCAATACGATTTTGTGCGGAGACAATTATGTCTTACCAACTTAATAGAATTCTTTGAGGAAGTGACAAAGTTGATTGATGAGGGAAGGGCTGTAGATGTCATACACGTGTACTTCATAGAAGGTGTTTGATAGAGTTCCCCATGATAGGCTGATAGAGAAGGTGAACTTGCATGGGGTCCAGGGTATACCAGCGAGATGGATAGAGAACTGGTTGGGTAGCTGGAGAGCTGTGACTAGTGGTGTTCCACTGAGATCCGTGCTGGGAGCACTGTTGTTTGTGGTATACATAAATGATCTGGAGGAAGGTATAGGTGGTCTGATTAGTAAATTTTCAGGTGACACAGGTGACACTAAGATTGGTAGAGTAGCAGATAGTGAGGGGAACTGTCAGAGAATGCAACAGAACATAGATAGATTGGAGAGTTGGGAGGAGAAATGGTAGATGGAGTTCAATCCGGGCAAATGCGAGGTGATGCATTTTGGAAAATCCAATTCCAGAGCAAACTATAAGGTAAATGGAAAAGTCCTGGGGAAAATTGATGTACAGAGAGATTTGGGTGTTCAGGTCCACTGTTCTCTGAAGGTGGCAATGTAGGTCAATAGAATGGTCAAGAAGGCATTTGGCAAGCTGTCCTTCATTGGATGGGATATTGACTACAAGCGTTGGCAGGTCATATTATAGTCGTATAAGACTTTGGTTCAGCCACAGTTGGAATACTGTGTACACTTCCAGTTGCCACATTACCAGAAGTGTTAAAGTACCTGTTCAACACAGCTCAGGGAATCCCTGATGGACTCGACCTGTTGCGTGTCTTGGTGTGTCCCAGAGATCGTAATTTGTGGTAGTTTGGAATATAAAACTCTTACAGACAGTTTAGTTTAAATTATTACCTTTATTTACCAATGGCATCAATGTTACACTATAACATAGATACCTACAAGCCAGCCTTGAGCTTAGAGCTCTCTCAGGCTAATTCACTTATTGCTGCAACAAGCTGTCTTTATACAGAATTTAGTATAAAATTACAAAAATGCTGCATGTCCTTAATCAGATAAGCAGCAATAAAATGACCAAAATATGCAGAGGAAGAGAAACTCATTGATAGGTCTGTGTTCGCTTGACTAATTAAGCTACATGCACATCAACGTGGGAAACCTTGATCCAGCCAGGCCCCAAATCATCATTTGCTTTGATTGGGACATTATAATGAGAGACTAGTCTAAACTATGTGGAAAAGGTCATGAGGCAACCTTGCTCTGCTAACCTGTCCAGAATCATTGTCCGACAAAATGGCTGTTTCTTTTAAAATCATCTTAGATTCCCAGAATGCAAAGTAAATACATAGCATTCCTGGATCTCGAGCTCCAAGGAGCAACACACAAGCATTCAATCCATGACAAGCCAGTGTTCACTCAAATCAGACACAAAGAGTTAATCTTTCCAGCAGCTTCTGTCCTGTCTGTCTCTTTCTCCCTTTTACTCTCTCTCCCTTTCCCTCTCCCTCTCTCGAACCATTCTGTTAGTGAATGTAATTCATAGAAGAATGTTTTCTCTCTCTCTCTCACTGACACATGAACATCTTCCAACTTTCTTACTATATCATTTTCAGCTTTCATGTTTTTCCAGCTTGAGGTAATGCTACATTCGCATTCTCGAACAGTCAAGATGAGGGAGCTGAGCTTCATAACTTCAAATCTGCTCAGTGTGGTGTACATGAAAATGTATCAGGATTGTTCTATTAAGTGCATGTTCCACTCTGGTTATTAAATTACAAGTTCTTTTCTGATTGCGCATGCGTTTTATTAAGAGTTTTCGATATAACCAGAAATTTAGTTATCCAACATCCAACTGAAATATGTGCAATCTTCCAGCCCCCGGTGTGAGAAAGAAGTACTGCCAAACATTCCACAAGTGTACAAATGTTGTCACCTTATTTACACTGATCCATTGACACAAAGAACAGATGTCTCAATTCTTCTGAATAAATTCTGCCACAACCACCCTCACCGCGCCTTCCCTCCCCCCAAAAAAACGGTTAAGCATTTTCCTGCATATCCTGTAGCAAACATGTCACATGTAAGGCTACAAGCTTGCTCAGAAGGATGTGGATGCTATGGAGAGGGTGCAGAAGAGATTCACCAGGATGTTGCCTGTTATGGAGGGTGCAGGCTATGAAGTGAGGTTGAGTCAATTGGGATTATTTTCATTAGAAAGACTGAGGTTGACATGGGACCTGATTGAAGTCTACAAAAGAGAGGTGTAGACAGGGTTGACGGCAAGAAGCCTTTTCCCAAAGTGAGGGACTCAATTGCTCGGGATTACGAGTTCAGGGTGAGAGGGGAAAAGTTTAAGGGAAATAAGTGCGGCAAGTTCTTTATACACGGGGTGGTGAGTACTTGGAATGTATTGCCAGCAGTGGTGGTAGAGCCAGGCATGATAGCCTCATTTAAGATGTACCTGGACAGATACATGAATGGGCAGGGAGCAGAGGGATACAGATCCTTGAAAAATAGACGACAGGTTTAGATAGAGGATTTGGATTGTGTAGGTTTGGAGGGCTAAGAGGCCTGTTCTGCATGTTTCTTTGTTCATAAGATCACATTTAACTGCAGTTAGAGCAGTAATTTGCTGTGCAAATTTCTTGCAAATAATGTCAAAATGAAGGTGCAAAGGAAAGGTCACAAGAATCACCACAATCACCAAAGTCATAATGTTTCACTATGCAATAAATCTCTTAGCACTTGCCACTTGTTGCTGGAAATTTTGTTAATGTTTTACTCTTGTATTTCCCAGTCATGGTGGATTCAGATATCATTGAGGATGGAAATGTTGATAAGCATTTTTCTCCACTAGCTTTTAATTGTTCAGTACATGTGACTGGATGTGGCAAGACTGCAGTCTCTGACCTGTCCAACATTAGATTTGACTTTGTTCTGTATATTGCATGATGCCTTCACGATTTAGCATTCATACTGTCCTGTGCTGTCCATTGTCCAGGTTAGCATAGAGGGAGGTGTGAATAGCTGTAATATTGTACAAAAAAAAATCCACAATATTAAAACATATGGGGTGAACCCTGGACTTTGGACAGAGCCCTGTACTATTAAAAGAAAACTTTTACAAAATTGTACTGAACCTGCAAGGAATAAAGAAAACCACCATCGGATCTCGAAACATTATTCAGTTTGTAGTTCCAATTCACAACTTCGCTCTGAAACAATCAACCCAAAATGAATGAAATCTTGCCCCAAGATGGCTTTTACACTTCTGGTTACACAGGTCAGTGTGGAAGCTAGTGAGGTCATGTGAATGCCTCAGCATCCAAAATAAATTGAAGATCGTTTACACCTTGTCTAATAATCAGAAAGCCAATTAACCTAATAGAGAATGGCATCCAAGCAATGAGACTGCAGATTTGGGTGCAGAGATAAAAGGCCCTCAATCAGTCCTGATCTCAACTGAGGAGCTTCCGAACTGTGATTGAAGAGAAGTCAAGTTGAGAGTCTGAAAGAAGCTAAATCGAGAAGCTGAAACAAAGGACACCAGAGAGGGAAGCCTACCAAGAGATCCATAACAGGACAAGCCAAATGAGCTTCCCAACAAAGAGCTTCTGAACACAGACCTTCCTTCAACTAAGAACACCGACCGCAAGTACTTTCACTGCGTTCTGAGTAGTGAACAGAACTCTGAGACCCCAAAGTTCCAACATAGAGGCAATACTTGGCAGGTATCAGTGCATTGACACTCTACTGCAGGAGCTAGGAGACAGTGAGGACTGCAGATGCTGGAGAATCAGTGATGACAAAATTTGGTGCTGGAAAAGGCACAGCAGGTCAGGCAGCATCCGAGGTGCTTTAGGAAGGACACTTCATTTGTCAACGGTCCAGCTTCCCGAGACATCGACTTTCTGAAAGAGCTCCACAAATGCTGCCTGATCTGCTGTCCTTTATCCAGTGCCACACTTTTTATTGACTCTACAGGTAGGAATTCTGACCAATAGCCTATTTAAATTATGGTGTCTTTTCTGAGCAGTTGTAAATAGTTGTGATTTAACTAGTGGTAATCTAATTAATAGTGTATTTTAAAGTGTACTAATTGTGTTAGATTGCTTGAATTATTGAGTTATTTATTTCTTGTCATGTTACGTTGTTGTACATAAATAAATGTAAGGATTGTTTTGATTGAGTTTTTTGAAGAAGTAACAAAGGGGGTTGATGTGGGCAGAGTGGTAAACATCGTCTATATGGATTTCAGTAAGGCCTTCGACAACGTTCCCCATGGGATACTGGTTAACAAGGTTAGATCTCATGGAATACAGGGAGAACTAGCCGTTCAGCTACAGAACTGGTTCAAAGGGTTGTTTTTCAAATTGGAGGCCTGTGACCACTGGTGTGTCACAAGGATCGGTGCTGGGTCCACTACTTTCCATTTTATGTAAATGATTTGGATGCGAGCATAAGATGAATATTTAGTAACTTTGCAGATGACACCAAAATTGGAGGTCTTGCGGACAGTGAAGAAGGATACCTCAGATTACAATGGGATCTTGATCAGATGGGCCAATTGGCTGAGAAGTGGCAGATGGAGTTTAATTCAGATAAATGCAAGGTGCTGCATTTTGGGAAAGCAAATTTTAGCAGGACTTATACACTTAATGGTAAGGTCCTATGGAGTTTTGCTGAACAAAGAGACCTTGCAGTGCAGGTTCATAGCTCCTTAAAAGTGGAGTCGCAGGTAGATAAGATAGTGAAGAAGGCGTTTGGTATGCTTTCCTTTATTAGTCAGAGTATTGAGTACAGGAGTTGGGAGGACAAGTTGCGGCTGTACAGGATCTTGGTTAGGCCACTGTTGGAATATTGGATGTAATTCCGGTCTCCTTCCGATCGGAAAGATATTGTGAAACTTGAAAGGGTTCAGAAAAGATTTACAAGAATGTTGCCAGGGTTGGAGGACCTGAGCTACAGGGAGAGGCTGAACAGGCTGGGGTTTTTTTCCCTGAAGCGTCGGAGGCTGAGAGGTGACCTATATAGAGGTTTACAAAATTATGAGGCATGGATAGGATAAATAGACAAAGTCCAGGACTAGAGGGCACAGGTTTAGGGTGAGAGGGGAAAGATATAAAAGAGACCTAAGGAGCAACTTTTTCACAGAGGGTGGTACATGTATGGAATGAGCTGCCAGAGGATGTGGTGGAGGCTGGTACAAATGCAACATTTAAGAGGCATTTGGATGGGTATATGAATAGGAAGGGTTTGGAGGGATATGGGCCGGGTGCTGGCAGGTGGGACTAGATTGGATTGGGATATCTGGTCGGCATGGACAGGTTGGACTGGAGGGTCTGTTTCCATGCTGTACATCTCTATGACTCTATGACATGAACAGAGAAAAGGAAATTGAAGATTAAACATATTCTCTTCATTAATGTTTGTAATACCTCATCAGATTAGCGAGTTTAGATTCAATAACAGTATCTCCTTCTGATGGTTTAGGATGCCTAAAACATTTTTGACCAGCAAATGGAGTAAACTTTTAAATGTTCTGATTATATTCATTCCTCCTTTAAAGAACTAATCTCATTTGCCACCTATGAATGTTTCAGTATAATTTCCCTATCTGTAGAATTTTATGAAATTATTGCTATTTCCTGTGTGTTTTTGTTTCAGCGGCTTCCCTCAGGAACTTTATAAATAATTCATTTGATGAATCTCTTTGAACAATGACCCCTTATGCTCATGACTGATGTTCCTGTAATCTCCATGTTCAATTATTTTTACAAATCTTATGCAATTAATCATTTTCTTTGAAACAAACACCCAAAAGTATGCACACTGCACACTTTTCTGATTAAGTTCTTATCTTCCTCTTGATACTTATGAATATAGCAAGTTGTTCAGTAATTATTTGCAGTTTTCTGATAAACGTATTGACTGATTGCATATAAAGGGACAATAAATGAGCCGGATGTACAGGAGGAGCTGTAAGTCTGGTGATAGGGTCTTTTGTAGTGCAGTGTTAGTGTTCCTACCTCAATGCTAGGAGTCTTGGGTTAAAGTCCCATCTGCTCCAGTGGTGTGTCGTCTCTGAACAGCTTCATTAGGAAAAGATTGAAGACTAGGTAGTTAATAATCT
Source organism: Chiloscyllium punctatum (assembly GCF_047496795.1). Classification (NCBI taxonomy): domain Eukaryota; kingdom Metazoa; phylum Chordata; class Chondrichthyes; order Orectolobiformes; family Hemiscylliidae; genus Chiloscyllium; species Chiloscyllium punctatum. The sequence goes on from NC_092747.1 coordinate 85,652,853, forward strand.
CAGTCTACAAAGAAAGGTGTCTTGGTTTTTATCTCCTCAGGTGTGCATCCAACTTGACATGACCAATGTGCCAATGAAACTTTTTATTGCCCTTTATACTTCTGTTTTATCTCTTGGTACCCCACTGTAGTGTTCTTGTGTTCGTTAGATTTCTCTTCAATTCCTTTTTCTATTATTTCCGACTCCTTCATCAAACATAAAATAATGTAATATGTAAAGATGAAGTATTGCAGAGATTGGGGTTCTCTTTCATTCTTGTTTCAGACAGATTAGTTGGAGCTTATTTAGTTCACAATAAGAATGAGAGCGTTTGTGATGGATAGTACTTCAGGTTAGAACCTGGTCTTCATGACACATGACAGACAGAATGCGTGTTGAAAGGCTGTTCTTTGAGATTTCTTCTAAATCTCTTGTCAATGAAAGGACTTTATCCTGTGGAGTCAGACAAAGTGTATAAAAAGACCCTTACAGTTGCTGTGACTCTCAAAGTCAAGATTGTCGTGCTGGGAAAGCACATCAGGTCAGGCAGCATCTGAGAGCCAGCAGAATCCACGTTTTGGGTATAAACTCTTCATTCCTGATGAAGGGCTTATGCCTGAAACTTTCGTTCTCGGATGCTGCCTGAACTGCTGTGCTTTTCCAGCACCACACTCTTGACTCTGATCATCAGCGTTTGCAGTCCTCACTTTGCCCTAGTGACTTTCAAAGTCACAGATACAGCAGTTAAATTCAGTTACATTGATCATGTCAAATGTGAGAATTTGACAAAGCTCAATCATTGTAGTGATATCTGCTTTATGCAGGATGCTTTCACATCAAACAAATTAGCCAAAGTATTCAGAACAGATTGGCTAAAGATTCTGTGATTATTCAACAATCATGCAGACTTTATAATATTGTAAACCTTTTGGGGAAAGGAGCCAAGTTAAATCAAGGGGTCAATTTATACTGCTTATCATCCAAATATAATGTAAATGCTGAAGAATTTTAATGGATTGGCTCCAATAAATTGTAACTGTCTTGTTCTGAAAATCCATTGTTCTGGTAGTCTTATTCTTGGGAGTTTTAATGGTTTCTGTGAAGCTAATTAAAACTCCACAAGCTAAATCTTGTGCTTTCACCTTGAATGAATCATTCAATTATCATGCACAAAGCAGATATTGCATTGGATATGTTAGAAGGGTGCAGGACATTCTTAAAAGTGGGGAATAAATATGTGGATAACATTTGTTCAACAGCATAGGCAGGCATTTGGAGCTGCATTGGGTGACTGTCTGTGTGGAGTTTGCACATTCTCCCCGTGTCTGCGTGGGTGCTCCAGTTTCCTCCTACAGTCCAAAGATGTGCAGGTCAGGTGAATTGGCCATGCTAAATTGCCCATAGTGTTAGGTGCATCATTCAGAGGGAAATGGGTCTGGGTGGGTGACTCTTCGGAGGGTTGGTGTGGACTTGCTGGGACGAAGGACCTGTTTCTACACTGTAGGGAATCAAACTGAATCTAATCTAATCGAATCACAGATGGCAAATTAGGTGAGGACTTGGATAAAGTGTTTTCTACAGGAAGTGCATAGTCTTGGAAAAGGGAATGTTGCAGAAGTATGAGGAAATGAATGTGACTGTATGCATAATTCTTTCAAAGGCCTTGCACAGAAAGATGGAGAATCAAAGGGCCTCAATCTGCTCTATCATTCAATTGATGCAACAGGCCTCCAATATTTGGTTTTCTTTCATAATCTCTTTTTGCATTTATCATTGAAACTAGTTCTTTTTGGAAATTTGACTTTAGACTTGGGCCTAAGCAAACAGGATTGCCATTTATGTTGTTATTTTCTTGTCACCCTAGTCATGTATGTTTAAAATGGTCATTTACACAAACCGCTAAATTAAAGAAGAACAATGGTATTTTTCTTTAAGATGAAGCATTTGTCTCCATTTATTTAACATTTATTGAATTAGTGAAGCATCATAGCTCATCATATGGATGTAAAAATGCTATCCTGGATAATGATGGTATTATGTCCACTTCCCCCTAAAACTAACATAATATTCCATTGGCATTTAGTTTTTTCTAAGTTTAGGATTTTTTTTTCATCTTGCCTTAACAAAACTTTTAATATGATTCAACTATGCCTGATGGGAATCTGGATTTAATTTTCTGTGTGCTATCAAAGGTCAATGAATAACTTGTCTGCAAAAATCATACTGTGCATTGCAGTAAATTGTGCTTGTACCAAAAGTGTTCATTATGATATGCTAGAACTGCATCAACATTGAAATAAAATTATTGTACCTTGTAATCTCTGTCAGGAATAATCATGTTATGCTCTGCATTGAAAGGAAGGTTTATAATGTTTGATCATTTAAGTGGCAAGTTTCTGCCTTGCTTCATTACTTTTAATAAGCTTAAATGGTAGAAGCTCATCCTTCCTTAGAGATATATACGTATATAATGCAAATATGTGATGTGTTGCTTGCAACCAACCTGTAAACTTGGAATGTATATCACCAAGAGAACAATGAACGTTACCATTTGGTTTTCCCTCTGCTCAATGGAGGAAAAAAAACTAATTTTTTTTGTAATTGACACAAGCACACAATCAATTTATTTCTGAAGCACATCTTTTAAAGAAAAGGGATTGTGTGGGAGATGAGGAAATTTTTCTATACACATTTTTTTTTTGTTTTGATCAAGGACATGTAGCCATAAAACATAACTGGAAAAACAAAATGCTCAGAGCATTTTGTGATTTTTCAGGGTCACTGGGCAAGAGCAGGGGAGTGGGACTTATTGAATAAACTCTTAAAGGGCATCTACAGGAAAGGTGGTTTGTATGATCACAGTCTGTGCTCTTTGATAGCATGATTCAGTGATTTTACAAATTTATCTTTGCTGACAGAATTTGGAGATGGTCAGATGAGCGACCATGATTGAACATCAGTTCGAGAGTGTGGTGCTGGAAAAGCACAGCAGGTCAAGTAGCATCCAAGGAGCAGGAAAATTGATGTTTCTGGCAAAAGCCCTTCATCAAGGCTGCCTGACCTGCCGTGCTTTTCCAGCACCATACACTCGACTCTAATCTCCAGCATCTGCAGTCCTCACTTTTGTCACTATTGAACTTCAGCTTATTTTACTTTACCAAGGGTAATAGATATCTAATGTACCATATTTCTGTCACATTGGGGCAGGTTAGTCTGGAATCAACCCACAATGTAACTAGAAGCAAATTGAACATAAATGTTGTTATTGTTTCCTTTCATTAAAATTACAGTTGCACAAACTGAAAACTAATCTAAAATAATGCATCCAGTGTTACTTAAGTACAGGCTTTTGATGTTTATGCTCTTTTGCACAATCTTTCACAGTTGCAAGATGCCTGAATTAATTTACTTGAATTTACTTAGTTTGGACTGTTTATAAGCAATGAGTCGACGTGTGGACAAGACAGGATTTTATTATTTCATGATATACTACAAGTTAACCTGTACATTGGTAGCATCATTTGCAATGTCCAGTCCAGGACAGGAAGAAAGAAATCCAAGTTTCTTTTTAACACATCATCGTGTTCATTTTTGTTTTAATTGATTTGTGCTGGATTTTATAATTGCAGCTATTGTATGTAAAATAAGCAAGTCGATTACTTACAGAACTTTCCAGTACTCACCTGAACATAAGTAAAAACGTGACTCTTATCATGCAATGAGCCTCACATTCTTTAAACATTCCAGCTAAGCTGACATAGGACTCAGGAGAAGGTGAGGATTGCAGATGCTGGCGCACCAGAGTTGAAAAATGTGGTGCTGAAAAAACACAGCAGGCCAGGCAGCATCCAAGGAGCAGGAGAATCAATGTATCGGGCATAAGCCCTCCTTCAGGAATGAGGCTGGTGTGCCAAGCGGGCTGAGATAAAGGGTAGGGGGGAGGGGTGCTGGGAATACGATAGGTGGAAGGAGGTGAAGGTGAGGGTGATAGGCCGGAGAGGGGGTGGGGGCAGAGAGGTTGGGAAAAAGATTGCAGGTCAAGAAGGCGGTGCTGAATCCGAGGATTGGGACTGAGATAAGGTGGGGGGAGGGGAAATGAGGAATCTGGAAATCTACAGTCAGATGTAGATTTCTCCAGCTTCCTCATTTCCCCTCCCCCTCACCTTCTTTCTTTTTTTTTATCTCAGTCCCAACCCTCTGGATTCAGCACCGCCTTCTTGACCTGCAATCTTCTTCCCGACCTCTCTGCCCCCACCCCCTCTCCGGCCTATCACCCTCACCTCCTTCCACCTATCATATCATATTCCCAGCGCCTCTCCCCCCTTCCCTCCCCCTCCCCCTCCCCCTCCCCCCCCCTTTTAGCACACCAGCTGCATTCCTGAAGAAGGGCTTATGCTCCTGCTCCTCGGATGCTTTGTTTTTCAACAAAGGACTCATGGACAGGATGTCAACCTCAATCACTTCTGAACGAAGGCAATCATTAAAATTCACTATTGCCCAATTTAAAATAAACATCTTCACAGTTGTCTGCTATAAAATACAATGGTTTCTGACCATGGGACATCAAATTCAACTTATTGGCTGAGTTTCTCAATCTAAGGTTCCCATGATATGACTGAAGCTGTTAATTTCCTTAACTCACCTTTAATTATGCAATGTTGTATATGTTTGCCAGTCTGCTTGTAACAGCAATAAAAGCTAAGCAATTGCAGGGTTAGTTAAATGTCTGTCTCTGATCTCATTATCTCTAAAAAAAATCCTTTTTTTATAAGAAAGAAGTATTTTGCTTCTGAAGCGAACTATTCCCAGCTTGCAGCCACTACACTTTCATCAGCAACTTAACTACATCTCTTGTTCACAGCTATCTGAAAGAGCCTCAACTGGGCATTGCCTTAGTGGACACTAATTTAAATGAACTAATTCTGATTTATATGATTTTAAACTAATTAGTAGTCTGTAACTTCAGTCCTTTCCTTCCTCTTCTCCTGCATTTGTACAAATTTTCATCCAAGAAATGTTGTTAGCCATTTCCCTTGATTTTGAGTGCAGTAATACTGTATACCCTACTTTGTTTAAACACCAAGTAAGTTGCTATGGTTCATTTGAAATTGGACTTCACAAAAAAGGGGTTGAGGAAACACACCACTGCCTATTTTTAAAAGGAAAACAAGATAAGGAAAGAAAATGAAAATACAACCCCTGTTAATGACAGATTGGGGAGAATAGTGAGATTTAATTTAATCCACCTTTCCCTCTTGTCTGTGGCACAACAATGCACACCATGTTCTAAACAAAAATAATCAAAAACAGCACAATGAGTTGGTGCCAGCAGTGTACATCTTAAAACATGTCACCCAAATAGTAGAAAACCTACATCTTTATAGAGCCAACATATTAACAGCAAATGAAACAAAAGAAAGACTTGTCAATTAAAAGTAAAAATATATAGGTTATGTATGACATAGGTGCAGAGGTAGATCATTCAGCGCATCACCGCTACTCTGATAATCTTTCACTTCCTTGTCTTTTCCCCATAATCATTGATTCCCTAAAAATTAATTGATCTCCGCCTTGATTACTCTTTTATGTGGTGCAGTGTAGAGTGCCTACCCCTGACCAGGAAGCCTGGATTCAAATCCTATCTATTTCAGAGGTATGTAATAACATCTCTGAACAGGTTGATTAGAAAACTAGGTTACACTTAATAACCTAGCCTTGACATGTTTCTGTGGTATAGAACTCCACAAAGTCAGTATTCTCTGAGAGAAAAAAATCCCCCTTAATCTCTGTTTTTAACATCCAATCCCTTATTCCGATATTATTCCTTCTGGTCCTAGTCTTTCGCACAAAGGAAAATAATCTTTTCACATCTAACTTTGTCAAGTCCCCTAATAATCATTTTTGTTTCTTCTAAGTTCCAATGAGGACTGACACACCCATTCAATAAAAAACAAAAGAACTGTGGATACTGTAAATCAGAAGCAAAAACAGAAATTGCTAGAAAAGTTCAGCAGGTTTGGTAGCATCTGTGAAGAGAAATCAAAGTTAATGTTTTTGGTCCAGTGACCCTTCCTCAGACCTAATGAGTGAGAATGAGGCAAGTGGGGAGGCAGAAGGCATGGAGATGAACAAAAGGGAATGGGAGAAGGAGAGGGAAGGTTGTAAAGTAGAGATGAAGATGAGAAGAGACAAAATTGGAATTGATGAAGATGTGAAGGAGTAGACACTGAGTTTAGAAGGATTGAAGTTCAAACATCGAGGATGTTCTGGGAAGAAGGGATGAGGAGGAAAGGTCAGGAAGGTGATGTCGTGGAGTAGCTAGTGAGCTGAGCAGGAGTGGGTTTAGGGTTGAGAATGGTGGACAGGGAGGAGAAGGAGGATGTGACAGAAGTTTGAGGAGCAGGAAGGAGACAAGTGGTGCTTGGATTGAACTCCAGGAGGGGGATGATGATGGAGAGATAGATATAAGGGTCGGGTAAAGGAAATACTGAGGGTGGTGAAGGTAAGATCGTGTTGAAGAGGAAGAATAGTAGGGTGAGTTGAAAAGGAGTGGAGTGACTGTTATTGTTGTAATTTATCAATTTTCTGCACCAACTGCTTTTAGGAGTAAGTGAGGACTGCAGATGCTGGAGATCAGAGTGGACAAGTGTGGTACTGGAAAAACCCAGCAGGTCAGGCAGCATCTGAGGAGCAGGAGAGTCATCATTTCAGGCAAAAGCCCTTCATCAGGAATGAGCGGCTTATGCCCAAAACAATGACTGTCCTGCTCCTCAGATGCTGCCTGACCTGCTGTGCTTTTCCAGCTCCACACTTTTTGACACTAACTGCTTTTATATAATTAACTATGACACTGTATCTGCAAATCTACAGTAAGGATCATTATAATATTGATAAACAAAATTTTACATTAAAGAGTAACCTAATAAATTATGTCAAATTTGAAGCCTAAATGTGCAAGACAAAGTCCGCTATGCCAAACTAATATATTTTCAAGCAAAAATTGAGAACAAAAATTTAATCCTGTCAGTTTATGACAATCAGAAAGCGGAGGAAAAAAAAGCTTGCAATTAGAAATCAGAAAGATGAGGGAGTCTGGCTGCAATCAAAATCAATGTTTTAACAAATGAGAATGAAGCACATTTTTTTGAAAATGTGTGACACCAAGAGTAAACAATTAACTGTCAGACTATCCATGAATAACAAGATAGGGAGGAATGTGAATTGAGGTTATTCATTTGGCTGTCTGTTGGAAAAAAGGAAGCTAATTATGGTTGATATTAATTACCCTTTAATTAAATGGAATGTTGGTGGGAAGTTGCAAATGAAGGAGGTTAATGCATCAGGTTAATAAGAGACTCTTCTTGACAAATCACTGCAAAGGGTCACATTTTAAAACATATATCATCCAATGTTTTGACATGAGCTTAATATGATGAAATATTCAAAGGTTGAAAGCACTTGATTACCAGTGATCATAATGTCATTAGATATGACCCTATGACATTTTCTAGAACAAAAGATAATTGCATAAATAAAAGGTGGTTTTTGTGTTAACAGTGTAGGCTGTGTCTTTTAATTTGTGAAATAAATTTTTACAGAAATATGAAATGTCTTAAAGATTGAGTGTTGCTGAACAAAGATCTTGGAGTGCAGGATCATAGTTCCTTGAAAGTAGAGTCGCAGATAGACAGGGTAGTGAAGAAAGCATTTGGTATGCTTGCCTTTTTTGGTAAGTACATTGAGTAAAGGAGTTGGGAGGTCATGCTGTGGCTTTACAGGACATTGGTTAGACCATTTTTGAAATATTGCATTCAGTTCTGGTTTCCCTGTTATAGGAAGGATGTTTAGATTAGATTAGATTACTTACAGTGTGGAAACAGGCCCTTCGGCCCAACAAGTCCACACCGCCCCGCCGAAGCGTAACCCACCCATACCCCTACATCTACATTTACCCCTTACCTAACACTATGGGCAATTTAGCATGGCCAATTCACTTGGCCTGCACATGTTGTGAAACTTGAAAAGGTTCACAAAAGAATTCCAAGGATGTTGCCAGGTTTGGAGGGTTGAGTTTTAGGGATAGGCTGGGGCTATTTTCCCTGGAGCGTCAGAGGCTGAGAGGTGACTTTATAGAGGTTTATAAATCATGAGGGGCATATATAAGGTGAATAGCCAAAGTATTTTCACTGGGGTGGGGAAGTCCAAAACAATAGAGGATAGGTTTAAGGTGAGAGGGAAAAGATTTAAAAGGGACATAAGGTGCAATGATTTCATGCAGAGGGCGGTGCATGTTTGGAATAAGCTGCCAGAGGAAGTGGTAGATGCTGGTACAATTACAACATTTAAAGGGCATTTGAATGCTATATGAATAGGAAGGGTTTCGAGGAATATGGGCTAAATGCTGGAAAATGGGACTAGATTCATTTAGAATATCTGGTTGATTTGGACAAGTTGGACTGAAGGGTCTATTTATGTGCTGTACATCTCTATGACTGTGTGTGCTGGACAGAATCTCTAACGTATACACCTATAAATTTGAATTGTAAGATTGCCTCCCACTGTCATCTTATGTTAAGGTCATATTTGAATCATTTCTCATTGTTCAACAGATGTTGCTATTACAGCAGAAGTTATGTTCTGTGAAGTCTGCCAGTTTTTCAAGGCCATGTGGAGTGAATCAAATTGGCTGAAAATTAGCTTCTCTGGTAGCGAGGACATCAGGAGGAAGCACCAATGGCTCTGAATATGCTATAAATGCTTCAACATTGTCACTCACATTCTGAATTCTATCTGTTGAAGAGGAGGACATTTTTGGAGGTAGATCGTCCCATTATCTACAAACATTTACTGCTGGAGGTGTCATGGTTGCAGAACTCTGGGTAAAATACTTGTGAGATCATTTATCCTTGTCAATAGCATGACATTAGTTATGCACATTACCCCAGTATTGTAAATGCACTCGAATGGCAAATAATTTTCAGATATTCCCAATGCTAGAGGAATGTGGAATTTGCCAGACTGTAAAGTTCCAGATTGTGGTGGCATATGATTCTGCTGCTGATGAAAATCCTCAGTGCCTCTAGGATTTGTCCTTCTGGCTCTCTTCTTAATCTATCTCACTTGCACAGTGGTAATGTCATACGCCACATTCAAGAATGTCCTCATGTTGAGGTGTGACACTGTCTCCACAAACATGATACTGGAGAAGACAGTAACGATCAGGCAAATTACTAAAATCTAAATCAGCAAGTTAGGCTGAAGGAGCATCTTAAATTTGGAATGTCAAAGGTTCGATTTAGGAGATATAAATGGCTCATGGCTATGTGACATTTGACTTTTAAAGTGTTTAGGCTTTCACAAAGATGCGCCCTAAAATCTGGGTGAGTCCAAAATTAATATGTTTGCTTTCACAATGCCAGTTTTTCAAGAATGCCCTGTATCTTTGATCCTGGGATTATATCCAAACAAAATTGTTTGTAGTGTCAGGAACCACTTGCCTCTGGTTACTGTATTGACATGGTTGTGCATTCACATGCGTTCATTGTAATAATGTTGTGCAGCAACAGATGTCTGCACTGTAGGCTTCCTTGAGCAACACCAGCTGAACTCCTGAATGAAAATCATTTTCAATATAAGAGCAATTTTTGCAAATACACTCAGTTCTAGTACCCGTGTGAAGTATCAAAGCTACAAGGAATTATGTCTGTTTCAATAGTAATTATGTGTTACAGCCAAGCTGCATATGACTGTTAGCAGGCAGCACCTGAGAAAACAGTTAATCTGTAATGATTGCAGTGTTAATGACACCTGGAACAGTTCTACCTCTAATAAGGATAGATTTGGCTGTGAAAGCTCTATCTGCCTTACTTTTTCACAGGAGACTGTGCAACTATCCTCCAGTATTGTTCATTCAATAGTAAAGAGTATACAGGTAGCAAAAAACAATTTACAGTGTACAAGGTACCATATTCTTTGATGCATAGATGCTTAAGATTTGTTTTAAACATACAGGACAGTGATTTTCATTTTTATTTAAACTTACTAGTAATTTACAGCTTGTAGATAGAAATAATAATACAGTTGAGCTACTCATTTGTTGAATTTTTAAGAATATGGATAACATTTAGCAAGAGAAACCTTTCTCAGCATGGAAATTGTCAAGGGTTAGCAAGAAATGTTGAATAAAGGGTCATTGGTTTCTCATAACTCTCAAGCACATCAAGGCTCAACAAATCATTTATGAAACTGAAAAAGCAAATTATTTTAAACTGTATGTGACAAGAGCACTTTAATGACTTTTCAGCTTTGTTTCACAATTTAAAACAACCGATTACCAAAGTTCAAATTATCCTTCCATAACAAAAGTAACATTGTTTATTTCACGATGCGACTTTTGCTTAAGACATAGAGTGCGTCAAGAGTTGATCAAAATCAATAAAGATTATTTGCAACCAAGTTGCTGTCAAGTCCATGTTTCATAAAAACTGACAACCACAAAAGGACTTGACAAGTAATGATCAGACTTGAGGGAAAATTAATGCCCATGACCAACATGGAGCTAAATCTAGCACCTAAGGGCAGGAACCTGTTCCAGTAGGTTCACGGGGTTAACCCTCTGGTCACACAAGTAACCATGACGACTGTCAAGGAAGCTCTTCAAAGTAAGCTAACCTATGAGATGCATCGAACATGACTTTGACCAAAAACAAGAGGGCTCTCGTGCAATAGGAATGACCAACATATTGGGTTTGGTGAACAAGGAGACTAGTGAAATGTTTGTCAGTATCCATGGCTCACCTTTGTTTAACAGGAAGTAGGCAAAAGGTGCGAGAATTGTAAGCTGGAATTTTACCAGGAAAAGTGGGATCAATGGAGTGCAGGAGTCATAAACTGCAGCCAAAACACACTCACTGGAAGCCTGACATAAGTTTATTTTCAAATTTTAAGGAACTGTGAGGGCAGAGTTCACACAACAGTGGGACACTAAATGTTGACCACTCTAAATAAGTGTCATTTAATGAAGCATTCTGAATCTTATGAATGATACATGGAAGCTAGAGTCTTCTCAGCACCAGCTGCTAAGGGAGACAGATCTGGGACAGTTCAGTGTTGTGTCTGCCAAGCAGCTATATTCTATGACAATACACCGTGGAAGTAAGTGTGGAGAATGGAGAATATTGCCAGACTGGAGTTCAGATGAAGGCCAAAGCAGCGGCTTTAACATGATAGGGATTGAGGGGAACTGTGAAAGTCACAGCCCTCTGGGGGAGGGAGTGATAGAATGGTCCCTGATCCCATGAGAGCTGGAGAAAGATTTTGAGAGGAGGAGGTAAATGAGAGGGCCCAACTCCTATCATTGAATTGACTCTTCTCCAGTCTTGAAGTAATGAGGACCAACCTTCGAGTGGGTCCACTGGAAAAGCAAAAGGGCACCTCTAATTCCCTGTTCTATATGGTATTTATCTTTGGGGAAGATCTACTCTATATACGGCTAAACTATCTACAGATGTTTGAGCAACAGACTCCCTGTAGACTGAAGCCTTCCAGGGAGGCAGCCACTGATCTTTATGCCCTGTTTCAGGATGAGCTTAGATCCATGAGGTTTGGTGGACACCCAATGCCTGCAACCTTGAAGATAACCGTGACATTCAACACCTACACTGTTACGGCATAACGGTGAACCTTTCTGTTAAGTAAACTAAACACCCAGAAAAGCTCACCTCCCCTCATAATCTGTTAAAATATGAGTGATGGAGAACTCCCAAATTCCACTATTTAGGGAAAATAATATTAATTTATTCTTTAACTCTAACTCTAAAAGTGAACACTAAACAACAACTATTCACAACTCTTCAGCCTGCCTTTCTCTTAACTGCTTACCTGCTTCTAACTCTATAACAATATACTGTTCCAATTATACAATTATTAATATTACATCAACTTAATTTCAAAACCACATGGTATGCTGTCCTCTTTGGTGTCTGTCTTCTTCCAATTGAAGATCTCCCTGGGTTGTCTCTTTTTTACTGCACGTATGTTTCATGTGAAAAGGTACTTTTGACAAAAGGTGTTTCCTAATTTCTTGGCTCTCTCTCTTGATGGCAGTTGCTCCTACTTCAGTTTTCAAAATGCCTGCATTTTTATATTCCCTACATCAGATTGTCTTATCAGTTTGATGTTGATAAATTCAAACTCGATTGTGTTTTAGTATCCTGGAGCATAATTTAAAATGATTGGTTAAATTCAAATTGTTGTCAAAACAGCAACCAAAACTCAGGTATCCATTTCACAGCCAAATGTTCCATATTTTCAATTTTCCAGACTGAGACTGCCATCTAGTCATATCACACAGGTGTTTGTAAGCTCTAAGTTCAGAACAGCATTCATTCTCTCTTAAAGGTACAGGACACATCTTCAATGTCATAACACCTCCTGCCTTCGGAAAAATGAACCATTATAATGAAAAGATGTTTTTTTTTCCTCGTTTTTAATCCCTTTACAATGAAATGTGTAGGTCATTAATCAAAGTTCATATTCATTTCTGCAAATACATTTATAACGTTGGAATCTGTACAATCTTATCAATACTTTTTCCTTTAAATCCACGATAATGCATCTGCTATCACTTTTATGACCCACAACATATACAATTTGTAAATTAAAAGTCTGTAACATAAGCTTGCAAAGAAATAGTCTCATATTTTTGTCTTTAAATCATTCCAGGAATGTAAGAGGATTGTGGTCTGTGTACATAATTGTCTCCGACACATGGTTCATCACATAAACATTAAAATTTGTAAGGCCAGTACCAAACTCAATAATTCTTTTTCAATGGTGGAGTACTTTCTCAAGTAGGTGTTGCGTTTCTTTGAAAAGTAGCCAATTGGCTGTTTAATTCCATCATCATCATCCTATAGCAGTACAGGTCCAACGTCCAACTCCCATCTCACTCGAATCAATTGCAACTTCGAAGCTTTTCAAAACATTTGTTGCAACAAAAACTGGTGCGATGGTTAAGACTGCTTTTAAATTCTCAAATGCCTTTCTGGCATTGCTCTGTCCACTGAAATTTTGTGTTCTTTATTCGTAAATCTGCTAATGGTGCCAGCACGCTGCTGAAATTTGGAACAAACGTGCAATAGAATCCTCTAGGTCCCAAAAATCAGAGCACCTCTTTCTTTGAATTTGCACGACTATCCTTATCGATGACCTTCGTCCTGGTGTTCCTTGGGGTCAACCTTCCATGACCAATGTTATATTCCAAGAACATCACCTCTGTCTTCGTGAATGCTGTTTTCTTTAAGTCTATGACCAGTTTTGCTTCTCACATTCTTTCAAAGAGCTCTGCCAACTTTACCACTTTCCATGATTTGCTAAAGATCACTACATCATGCAGATAAACTGCACACTTTGTTAATCCAGCCACAATTCTGTTCATGAGTCTTTGTAATGTAGCTGGTGCATTCTTCATTCCGAAAAGCATCACTTTGAATTGGTATGGCCCGTTTGGGGTTACAAACACAAAAACCTCTTTCGCTTTCTCTGATAAAGATACTTGTCAATAACCACACAGTAAATCCAACTTTATGAAATAAGAGGCTTGTTCAACTTTCTTGATACAGTCCTCCAATCTTGCTATTGGGTATGAGTCTGATTTTGTTATGGTGACCACTTTCCGATAGTCCACACAAAATCAGGGCTTTTGCCCGAAACGTCGATTTTGCTGCTCCTTGGATGCTGCCTGAACTGCTGTGCTCTTCCAGCACCACTAATCCACACAAAATCAGGTTTGGAGAACTAACGTGATTGGTGAATTCCACTCACTCTGACTTAGTTCGATGATATCTTCATTGACCATTGCATCCACTTCTTTCTGGACCTGTGTGGCTTTGAGAGGATTAAGTCTGTAGGGGTGTTATTTCAATAAAACAGCATTCTCTACTTACTTAAAGCACAATAGTATTAGTCCACCCCATCGTATACCTACATATGTCCTCATATTGCTGCAACAAATCTTTCAGCTGGGTTATTTACTCCAGAGATAACTCAATTCACTTAACTTATCCCACTCCTTAATGACTTTCTCATTATTTAACATATTTGAGGCACATTAAACTTCACGACATCTGGATTTGATTCCTCACTCTGTAGGGCAATGACATCTATTTCTCCAATTCCCTGTCTCTATCATAGTAAGGTTTCAACATATTCATATGACATACCCGATACAGTTTTTTTTAATCTATCTGGCATCTTTAAAAGAAAATTTACCTGATTCAAGTTTTTCTCAATTTGATAGGAACCACTAAAGCTAGTTTGAAGGGATCTCCTACCATGGCAACAAAATTAATATGCCATCCCAATGGGAAAATGTCTGAATTTAAAGTTTTTATCTGCCACCTGCTTCATCTGGGCCCTTTTTAGGTGCTGTATAGCTAACTCATCGCCCTCTGACTTCGGTCCTGTTAATTTTTCTTCAATTAATTTCAAAGGCCTCTCAGTACATGTCTGAATATTAACGTGAAGGGAGTATACTGAGTAGATTTGTTTGGGGCATCTGGAATGGCAAACAATATGAATAGGATACCTTTATCCCAATCATTCGGGTAATCCTGACAGTACCTTCTTAACATGGTCTTCCCGTCTGATGTCACCTTTCCAAAGTTCCCTGGGATTCAAGATGGTACACACTTGATTTAAAATGCTGTATGTCTAAGCTATCCATCACTTCCTTAAACAGCCTAGTAGTAAAATTAGACCCTTGGTCTGACTGAATCTCTTTGGGTAGCTCATACCACGTGAAGAAAGCTATTAACTCCTGTACCATCCTTTTTGTCTTAATACTTTGTAATGGAATCTGGTAGACACATCCATTATGGTTAGCAAGTACTGGTTCCCACTTTTAGTTTTACTACACAATCAATCATAACCCATGTGAAAGATTCTTTGAACGTGGCAATTGGCAACAAGAGTGCTTTTGTTTTACTGCTTGTGGCTTACCTACCATTTGGTGCATATGACATGCACATCAAAATTTAACCACATCCTTGTGCCGTCCAGGCCAATAGAAATGCTTTTGTACCTTAGCCTGAGTCTTCCTCATATCTAGGTGACCTTCTACTGATAATTCATGTGCTAACTGTAACACTTTCTGTCTGTATGCTATCAGCAACACAATCTGTTGCACTTCTGCCAATTTCTCCTCTGTATTAACCTGCCGTGGTCTTCGTTTTCATCTTAGAAATCCATCTTTAGGATGATAACCGTCAGGAATACATTCTGATTCCTTTTTCTGAGTATGCATCAAGAGATATATTTTATTGTCTCATCTTTCTATTGTAAGTCCATTAGCCTTTCAGAACTAAACCTTTCTGCCTGGTCCTCTGACTGTTCAGGTTTTTCCTGCACCATTACATCAAACAGGATGTCCACTAACAGTACCTCAACTCCCTTATCTTTCCCTTTTCACTTTTTGCTTCTTGCCGTGACTTATGATGGTGGGATCTTATTACAGTCTGGAAAAATTCTGGGGTATTTTTCTTTTAATTCCTCAGTTCCCTGGTCTTCGTTTGGCTTCTTCACAACAAGAGAAATCACTCCCACCTTGGATCCTGCAAAATTGTTCCAAAGAACAAACTGGATTCTTGTAACTAACACTCTATCAGTCACTCCCACTGTTACTTCCCCAGTCTTGATTTGATTCTCCTATCTGATGTTACAAAGGGGAATGCAAAATTTATGTCCATCTATTCCACAAATTACCACTCACTTGGGTAACATGTCAGAAAGCGTGAAAATACATTCATCTATTAGGGACTGATATTAAATCCCGTTTCTCTCAAAATTATAACTTTTTTCCTTTCTCCCTCTATTATCCTGAGTAAACTTTACCCACGGAGGTGAAATCTTTCTTGAGATTGGGCACTAACTCAATACCCAGCCCCTGCCTAGGCTTTACACTTAACTTGCAGCTCCTCGACTTTTCTTGGAGTTTCCTTTTCCTACTTTCACTAAGGCCACTGGATTAGCCTATTTTCCCACATCTTTTCCCACAGTGCCTTTCTTCCATGACCAGCACTGTGACTTTATGTATCCCGCTATTAGATTAGATTCCCTACAGAATGGAAACCGGTCCTTCAGCCCAACAAGTCCATGCTGACCCTCCAAAGAGTAACCCACCCAGACCCATTCCCCAACCCTATGTTTATCCCTAACTAATGCAGCTAACACTATGGGCAATTTAGCATGGCCAATCCACCCTAAACTGTACATATTTTAGATTTGTGGGAGGAAAGCAGAGCACCCGGAGGAAACCCACGCAGACACTGGGAGAATGTACAAACTCCACAGAGGCAGTCGCCCAAGGCGGGAATCGAACCCATGTCATTGGCGCTGTGAGGCAGCAGTGCTAACCACTGAGCCACCATGCTGCCCTTTCAGCAGTGAAAGCACATTTTCCCAGTGCCTTTCTTAAACTGTAATTTTCTGTGTCCCACTCCATTACAATGAAAAAGTGGCACCTTTCACCTCCTTTCCAATCTCTGAGGCTTCTGTTTTCACCTGTGGTAAACTATTACCAGTGTGCTCTAATCTTTGTTTTGTGGTGAAGGATCTTTCCTTCTCCCAATTTTGATCCCTCACAGGATGAAACTTTTTCTGGGAGCTAAATTTTCCCTTGTGTACCAGTACATATTCATCTGCCATCTCTGCCACTCTTGTCACTTCTTGAATTTTCTGTTCATCCACATGAACTTGTTTCATCTTGGGAAGTAAGCTTTTAAACTCCTCCAGTCTGTACCCATCTGTCAGAATTACTGCGTTTAATTCTTTTGAACTCAATGCAAGTCTGATCTAGTTCTTTCTTTATGTTTCTGAACCACTCTCTTTATGTTTCTGGCACCAATTCATAAGCACTCAAAATAGCCTTTTTGACATCTGCATAATTTCTTGACCCCTCACCTGACTGCGCTGCAAATACCTCACTAGCTTGGCTTATCAGTTTAGTCTGAACTAGCATTACCCACAAGTTCTCTGACCACTCCAATTGCCTAGCCATTTTTTTCAAATAAAACAAAGAAGGCTTCAACATCTTCCTCATTGCCACACTTCAATGTTTTAACATATTTGTAAACATCATTATCTTCTTTCTTCTTTTTCACCCTGTTTAATTTGACTTACCTGACTAATTTGCACCTTCTGAAATTCAAACTTTCTCTCCCTTTCTCTTTCTTTTCTCTCTTTGTTCAGCTAAGAACCTTCTCTTCCTTTCTTTTTCCTCTCTTTCTCTTTTTTCTCTTTCTTCTCATTTTGGCCCTTTTTTCCCTTTCTTTATCTTCTAACCCCATTTGCCTCAACTGTAATTTAAGATGTTTCTAACTCTACTGCACTTGTCTGTTTTTCTGATCCACCGAAGTGCTTAACCAACTCCATTACAATTTCAACTTTCCTTTTGTCCTTGGTTAAACTCAATTCCAACTTATTTGCTAATTCTAAAATTATGCCCTCCTTCTGTCTTTCTAAACTTTCTTGGCAAATTTGGGAAGCATCTTCAAACCCAAAAACCTCTTTAACAATCTTACGAGACATTTCCTTCACTTTTAATTTAACCCACCGCAAGTAACTAAAATTAAACAAATTGTCTCACCTACATTTTATTTAAAGATCTGGGATGCTAAGCAGCAAGTGTTTAAATCTGCTGGGATCTTATGTACTCCAACTGGGAACTTGGAGCAGAAACAACTGTGTTGAATTTAAATAAAAGAAATTACAAAGGAATGAGGATAGAGCTAGCTGGATTGGACAGGGAAGGGGTTTAGTAGCAGAGAGGGTTGAAGAATAATGGCAGATGTTTAAGAAAATCATTCATTGCTCACAGCAAAAAAAAATCCAAACGAGGAAGAAGGATACCAAGAAGGGGAGAAGTTAAACATGATGATCCAGAGAAGTTAAGGATAGCATCAGTTTGAAAGGGGAAAAAAAAGGCAAATATGGGGTACATTTCAAAAAGTGATCAAAAAAAATGACAAAAAATAAACTTGGAGTGTAAACTGGCAAGTAATATCATGACAGAGAGTTAGATAGCCTTTAAATTTATTAAAAGGAAATTACAGGCTCCATAGAGAATGAGACTGGGGAATTGATGCAAAACTAGGAAATGGCAAAGGAGTTCTTCACATTAGAAAACATAAGTAGAATTCCAAAATTACTACAACAAAATGATGAGAAGAAGAGAGGAAATAAATAAGAACAAATGGTAGGGACTATTGGGGCTAAAGACCTAGAAGTCCCAAAGATCTGATAGGATGCGTATTATTGTATTAAAGGAAGCAGCTACCAAATTGTAATCTACCATAAATCCTTAAATTACTGGAAATGTTCCAGAGGAATAGGAAACTATCACGTGACACTTTTATTTAAAAAGAGAAGGAAACAAAAATAAACATGCAACTAAAGGCCAGTTAGCTTAATGTTTGTTATTGGGAAAATGCTCAGGTCTATTATAAAAGATGTATTAGCAGAGCATTTGGAAATGCACAATATGTTCATGCACAGGCATCTTGTGAACGGGAATCCTTGCCTGACAAAATTAATAGAATTCATTGTGGAGGTAACAAGTAGCATAAATAATAGGGGAGCAACGTATGTTCTATGCTCTCTTGATGAGCCGAAGGGCCTTTTTATGTGCTGTAGGTCTCTATCATTAGGTTTATCCAGATATGCAGGGTCTGTCTACTGAAGAGAGGTTATGAAGGTTGGACCTATTCGCTGGAATTTAGAAGAATGCGACATACAAAACTCTAAGGGAAGTCAACAGGGTAGATACGAAAACATTGTTTCCTCTTGTGGGAGAGCCTAGAACCAAATGGCGTAATCTCAAGAATAAGTGATCACACATATATGACATCACACATATCCTCTCTTAGAGGATAGTAAATCTGTGGAATTCTTTGCTGCAGAGGGCTGTTGAGGCTGACTTGTCTCTTCAAGGCTGACATAGATAATTTTAATGAGCAAGAGAATCAAGGATTATGGGGAATAGATAGAAAAGCAAAATTGAGGATCATCAGATCAGCCATTATATTATTGAATGGCAGAGCAGCCTCAATGGGCTGAATAGCCACCTTCCGCTCTTATGTCCTATGCACAAAGAGGATACAGAGGATGTTGTAGAGTAGATGACTGTAGATGGATTAGAGGCATCAGAAAATGTGAGGCACATAAGGGGAGGATTGAGCTAATCTCCTACATATCCAGTTCTTGCCACCCTGATGCCCATTCCAAATCTGGGTAATAAAAACTTTCCTATACATAAGTCACCTGTCACCTCCTGCATTACAAGGTTTCATTATCTGACATCCAGGTTCACAGCACAAACTGGTGAAGGTAAGAGTTCTCCACCATAAGCAGAATTGTTGGAGGACATCAAACAAGAAATATAGAAAAGACAAACAGCAGTAGGTTGAATATTTATTGCTTGGCAACATAGCCCATTAACAAGTGCATCTAGTTATTCTTTTTACTGTATGCCCTTGTGAGGAGCTCCAGGCATGCTTCCACTGTGATGGAGGCAGGTAGCTGATCGCCCTAAGCCATGAACTCCATGTCCCTCCTTAGGCTGCCTCAGGCCTGATAGCACACTGTGTGACTCCTGCTTAAATGCAGGACTCTACTATGTCATTGTGGCTATTGGGGTCATTAGCACGTGCACCGTCCACACTTACAGCAATACGAGAGAAGCTTCCAGTTACAGAAAGCTGCTGCTCCCCCTTCCTGGCAACTACTGTAATTCCCTGTTCAGTTGAGAAGGTGAGCACCTGGAAGCAGGCCTAGTCACCTCAGACCCCTCTTGTCTTGCCATTGTTGCATAGAGATCATATGCAAAAGTGAAAACTGCAGGTGCTGGAGATCAGAGTCCTAGATTAGAGTGGCTCAACACTTCAACTCCCCCTCCCACTCCACCAAGGTCATGCAGGTCCTTGGACTTCTTCATCGCCAGACCATAGCAACACGACGGTCGGAGGAAGAGCACCTCATCTTCCGCCTAGGAACCCTCCAACCACAAGGGATGAACTCAGATTTCTCCAGTTTCCTCATTTTCCCCTCCCCCTACATTGTCTCAGTCAAATCCCTTGAACTCGACACCGCCTTCCTAACCTGCAATCTTCTTCCTGACCTCTCCGGCCCCACCCCCACTCCGGCCTATCACCCTCACCTTGACCTCCTTCTACCTATTGCATTTCCAACGCCCCTCCCCCAAGGCCCTCCTCCCTACCTTTTATCTTAGCCTGCTGGACACACTTTCCTCATTCCTGAAAAAGGGCTCATACCCGAAACGTCGATTCTCCTGCTCCTTGGATGCTGCCTGACCTGCTGCGCTTTTCCAGCAACACATTTTCAACTGTGATGTGCTCACTAAGTTAAGACTCTGACTCTAATTTTGAGCAGATGACCACTAACATTGAGTATCTGGAGGGTGTGGGGAATGGTGTCATGGTGCAATCTGTAAGGATTATTCCTCCTTATCAGAAACAGAGCTTCTTTCAGCATTACTGAGACCTGTCTGAGAGAACATAGACATTTAAGGGTACAGACTTTTAATTTGCTCATTCAAACCCCACCTGATGAACATTGTCATATATCCAGTAGTGAATACATGAGCACAATGATCCTATGGTGCACAGAAGGTCCCTGTGCCCCAACATTCGCTTGCTCATTTAGCCATGTTGACACTCCTGTCTCACTGTCAGTAACTGCTGAGCTGGCTTGGGACACAGCCAGTTCCAGCCCCCTACTCTGTTGGGGACAGAGTACAAAATTCACCTAACGGGTATTATTTTTAATTGTTCTTTTCCTGCTTCTCCTGTGAGTTGAAAGAGAAACACAGTTAGTTTTACCTAGGAGAACTGCGTCTGTACAAGTGGCAGCATTTGATCAATGAGTCATAGAATACCCTTTGGTCCATTTAGTCTGCACCGAAAAAGAGACTGCTATAAATCTACACTTGACATTGTCATGACTGTTATAATGTTTCAAGTACTCATCCAAGTACTTTTTAAAGGTTGAGGTTTTCTGCCTCAACTACACTCCCTAGAAGTGCATTCCAGATTCCCACCACCTTCTGGGTGGGAAAAAAAGACTTCAAATTTCCCCTCGAAACCTCCTAACTTTCACCTTTAAAATTTTGTTCCCCTTGTTATTCAGCTAAGGGAAACAGCTGTTTTCTATCAACTCTGTCCATGCCCCTCATAATCTTATACACTTCAGTTATATACCCTTCAGCCTTTTCTGCTCGAAAGAAAACAGTCTGAACCTAACCAGCTCTCTTCATAGCTAAACTATGCAACATTGCCTTCATGTTGTGATTGTCTTCCATCGTATTGTGTGGCAATTATCAGGGTTAACTTCCATCCGGCACTAATCTACCGATTTGGCCATTTATATCCTGTTGTAACCCAAGACATACTTCCTCACTGTCAACCATCTGGCCAACCTTTGTATCGTCCACAAACTTACTTATCAATACCCTTTTCTATGATGGGGCATTCGAAGGAATGCCTCCTTCATTTCTCAAGACATAATGACTGTTCAGCCAAGACTGACAGTTAACTGTTGCTAAGATGCAGCCAAGTATCTGAAAAGACATGCTGATGCCTCATCTCCTTAGCATCATCCAGATGATCTCATTCTTCCAATTTAATATGGTGTATTCATTTGCCACATGTAAGCCTCAAAGCTGCTGGAGAATTCATCCTAGCTGAGCAAAATGGAGTCTGAAGGGTTAAATCCTAGGCATGTACACATGTCACTGACAATGTCATGATCACATCATGATCAGACCTGAGAGAAGGAGCAACAGCTGAGAGCGCATGTTGATTGCTAATGTACACAATTGGGACTCTTGTGATTCAGTGATGGTGTCCCTATCTCTGAGTCAGGATGCCCAGGTTCAGGTTCCAACCTGCTATATTGTGCAATCCCTCCTCTGAACAGTTTGGTTAAAATTATCTATACAGTTAGTATGGTGTGAGTTCACAAAGCTGTGAGTACACAGCATAGTGAAAAGCTTGAAAGAAACATATCCCAACAACGAGCAAAGTAGTAGAACAGGAAGAAAACTTATAACTGGTTTAATGAAAAGTGCCAGAAGGACAGGCCATGCATCTCTGAAAATGAGGTGCCAACCTGGTGAACCTTCAGCACAGTAGGTACTACAGTTCCTGAATCTCTGCCAAACAGTACTCTGTGTGCATCAAATCAAGTTCAGCAATCCCAAATCAATGGATCG
Source organism: Chiloscyllium punctatum (assembly GCF_047496795.1). NCBI lineage: Eukaryota > Metazoa > Chordata > Chondrichthyes > Orectolobiformes > Hemiscylliidae > Chiloscyllium > Chiloscyllium punctatum. The sequence goes on from NC_092747.1 coordinate 85,675,117, forward strand.
GATCTAAACGCTGCAGTCCGGCCACACCAAGTCCTCAGTGATGGGCAATTTAACAACTAACAGGAGGAGGTTCTATAAATGCCTCAATTCTTAATGATGGGGGTATCCAGCACCAGTACAAAAGACATGGCTGAAATATTTACAAACACATCAAACAGAAGTAATAAGTGGATGGTCTATCTTGATTTCCCCCTGAATCATCAGCATCAAGGATTCCAGTCTTCATTTAGTACAATTCATTCCAAATAATAACAGAAAAAAAGGCCGAAGGCATTGATTACTGCAAAGGCTTTGGCCCTGACAGCATTCCAACAATAGTATTGGTGACATGTGCTCCAGAACTATCTGCAACACAGGCATCCACCTAATAATGTGGGAAACTGCCCAAATATGTCCTGTACACAAGACAAGGAGAAAGTAACCTGGCCAATTACTGCCCCATCAATTTACTCTTGATCATTAGCCAAGCAATGGAAACTATCTTCAATAGAGCTTTAAAACAGCACTTCTTGCCCTCATGGGCTTTGCTTGACTACATGAGTGTGTTACTGGTGGTGGTTACTTGGCTTAAAAAAAAGCAAAAAAGAAGTCCCAGTGATTTTGTTGGTGGAAGATCACTCACTTGTGTGTGATAATACTTCTGGTTAGATAAAGTGAAAAACTCCATCATTAACACTCAGCTCCTGACCTCATTACTGCCTTGGTTCAACCATGTTAAACAAGTAGGGGGCTGGTAGAACACAGCAAACCAGGCAGCATCAGGAGGTGAAAAAGTATAACTTTTCTTCAGGACTGAGGGTGGGGATATTGATGATGACAATAATAATAATAATAATAATAATTGCTGCCTTAGCCAACAAATCCAAAGTCCCATGAACAAGCTAACAAAATAGATTGAGTCACCAGTCAAGGTGTGGGTGAATAGAAAAGACAGCAACCTAGAAGGACATAATTCTGCTTCTGATTCTTAATTTAATGCTCAGCACAAACTTACAAGTGAGCTAGCACAATTTAACAAAGTATTAAAAACTGGGGAAGGCATGAACTCCTTTAATAATGAATTGTACTGTTTGACAGACAATTGTAATTAACAATAATAAAGGCCCATGAACCCCAAATGCAGGGTTTTATTTGGTGCTTTATACATGACTTCTCAGACTTCCTGAAGTTTAGGTTTGGTAAGTTAATTCAAAGTTGACAGTACAAGATCTGATTAAAATAATTGTGCCTTTATTAAACAGAAAATAAGTTATTTGAAATAATACTTGTGTCTGTTCCAATGGTGTGAAACTAAATGCAAAATATGACCAATGCCAGAGCTGAATTCAGGTGCTAGCTTGTCATGTTCCTGCTATAGTGGGAAATAAGACCATAGCTGTGAGAAGTATTCAGTAAGCATTGAGGGGACACATACCTGAGGGAAAGTCAGCCATTTTAAATTACTATTTCTAGGCAGGAACTTTGTATCATCAAAGCAGATGTCAAAGCCTTCAAAGAAAACATATTCAAGAAATGAAGGAGATAGAATCTATTGAATCTTTTGAGAACCAAGGAATCATGAAGTCTGGAGTGGTAAAATAGAGGTTATTTTCAGTTAGATACAGGATTAGCAGTCAATGCTTTCTGATGTGATAGAACAGCTCAATCAAATAACATTGTCACCTTCATCAATTCAAGTCCAAGTTCCAGAGAAGAGCAAATTGAAAATAAAAGTTAACTGCCAATTTGGAATACAAAGCTCGAGAAAGCTTTGAAACACTGTGCATCATCTAGAACCAAGTATGCTCTTTTTTTCCTTTTTCTCTCCCCTTAGCACCAGAGGCGAATCCTGGCCCAACGGTAGGCGCCAGCAGCAAGTCCCCGGAGCAGCAAGCCCATTACTGAGTATACACGTGGGTTGCGAGCACTGGAGCCGTGTGCATACAGCAAGTTCTGGGCGGAGACTGGGAGGGAAGCAGTTGTGGAACTTATCTTGGAGCAGATGAGTGCTGGTATGGAGTGAACTGGGGCTTGGAGTGGAGTGGGGGATGGCTGTTGGACTGAAGTCTGGCGCCAGTGGTTAGACCACATGCGGAGGCCCTGCACTGAAATGTTACAATGTAATGTTTATTTAATAATTTCCTGCCTTACTTTAATGTCAATCCTTTAATGTTGGCCTATTTTTAACTTATTTTTCAACCCTGTAAACAATGCAATTACTTTTATTTCTGTGCTTTATCAAAGAATTGCACCTAGGTATTTGTATCTAAGATGTCGCCCTAAGAAGGCAGACATTGTAAAGGTTTTCACTAATCTCCTACAATGGAGCGCACCTGATAAAAGGATATTCTATTCTATAAACCGAAAATCATATCACAATCTTAAATGAGTTTACAAGTTGAATGATGCAATGAGTTCAGAATTAAATTCTTAAAATTGTTCAGGGGCTTGGGGAAGTTATGGACTTAATGGACAAAACACTTTTAAAAAGTGCTGAGTTAAATAAGCTTACAGCAGAACCTAGACAGAATGCAAACTCTCCTGTGGTTAGTTACATTGGAATGAAATAAATCATTTGATACAATTGAAGACATGGAGAGCAATTTAAAAAGTGGGTTTTTTTAAACTAAAAAGAGTTTGAGAATTCAGACTTCAAATCACAATAATATTCACAAGGAAATGCAATCAAAAAGGCAACAAATAAACCATCTACACCTCTTGACAGTTGACATTTGAGATGTAGTCAGACAGTGAAAGAGTATGCAAATAGGTGAAACTAGATTGCACACAGCACCCTGAGCAATCATTTCCAACACATTTAAATCTGCATTAAGTGTTTAGAGGATTAGGTAGGTGATAGTTCTGTTTTCTTCACCTTCCAAAGAAGAGTTCCCAACAACAATAAAGAATGTCATACCTAAAGCAATGGATATTTAACTGACACACAAAGGAAGTGAAAAAAATGCTTTCAATTAGGAAATTGTTAAAAAGGAAGACACTGAATGATACTGTATGAAAGAGTCATTCATAGATTAAAAACTTGGGGAATGTATTAAGAACATAAGAACAAGGAGTAGGAGTTGGCAATTCAGTGCCTCCGCCATTTGGTTAGACCATAGCTGATCTCATCTCAAACTCCATTCCATTTTCCTGCCTGCTCTCCATACCTCTTAAATATCCCAGCATCCACTGCAGTTTGGGGTCGTGAATTTCACAGATTCACAACCCTTTGAGATAAGTAATACCTCTTCATCTCTGTTTTAGGATTCTGGGTAATGTAAGATGGAGGATGGGAAACAGTTGTGGCTGTAGGAACTGCTCCTTTTTTGGGGGTATTTTCAGTGTTGGAACTGACTTCCTTATTCTAAGAGCAATAATTGCTGTTTTATAAGCTATTTCATTGTTTTGGAACTTCAAAAAGATGGCACTTTAAAAAGGAGGAAGAAAGACAAAGCAGTGACCACGTGGGAAGTGAATCAAATGGAGAAGTAAACCTGTTCAGCTACACCGCTGAAGCCAGGCACCAACGTGAAGACACCTCCTCCTACCACCCCCTTGACCACTACCTCACCTCCCATCATCTCCCAGATCATATACAACCTCATCACCTCAGGGCATCTCCCACTCATGGGTTCCGACCTCAGAGTTCAGGAACTCCACACCGCCCAGTTCTACCTCTTATCCAAGATCCACAGACTTGACAATCCTGGCTGACCTATCCTCTCAGTCTGCTCCTGCCCCACCGAATTCATCTCCATATACCTTGATACTGTTCTATCCCTCCTGGTCCAGGAATTCCCGACATACATTCAGGAAGCCACCCACACCCTCCATCTCCTTCAAGACTTTCATTTCCCTGGCCCCAAAGCCTCAACCTCACCATGGACATCCAGTCCCTCGGCACCTCCATCCGCCATGACCAGGGCCTCCAAGCCCTCCAATGTTTCCTCTCCTGACATCCCCACCAGTACCCTTCGACTGACACTCTCATTCATTTGGCTCAACTGGTCCTCACCCTCAATAATTTCTCCTTCGAATCCTCCCACTTCCTCCAGACGAAAGGGGCCCCAGCCATGCCTGTATCTTTGTCAGCTATGTAGAACAGTCCATCTTCCACAGTTACATGGTACCACTCCCCACTTTTTCCTCCGCTACATTGATGACTGCATCAGCACTACCTCATACTCCCACGAGGAGGTTGAACAATTCATCAGCTTCACCAACACGTTCCATCCCAACCTTAAATTCACCTGGACCATCTCAGACACGCCCCTCCCCTTCCTGGACCTCTCCATCAACAGTGATTGAATCAACACTGATATTTTCTACAAACCCACCGACTCCCACAGCTATCTGGATTACACCTCGTCCCACCCTGCCTCCTGTAAAAATAATTTCTGTTATTCCCAATTCCTCTGCCTCTGCCACATCTTCTCCCAGGAGGACCAGTTTCACCACAGAGCACAACAGATGGCCTCCTCCTTTAAAGACTGCAATTTCTCCTCCCATGTGGTTGATGATGTCCTCCAGCATATCTTATCCACTTCCCACACCTCCACCCTCGAACCTCACCCCTCCAGCTGCAACAAGAACAGACCCTCCAGGTCCTCGCCTTCCATCCCACAAGCCTTCGTATACAGGGGAACCTCAATTATCTGAATGTGATGGGCGGGCAGGATTTAATTTAGATATATGATTATTTAGTTAATTGATTAAATGCCTTTCCTCTGGGGCTCGGAGTTTTTAAAGTCTGCTCCTCATTCAGGAGACTGCAGCAGCAACACACAGCGTGCGAGACCCCACTCTCAATACCCCCCCCACCCCCAACCCATCCAACACCCCCCCACCCCCAACCCATCCAACACCATCCCCTACCCCCCCGTGCAACACTCACCACTCCCAACCCCGTCCAACACTTCCCCCTCCCCCCATGCAACACCCACCGCCACCACCCCGTGCAACACTGCTCCCCACCCACGTGCAACACCCCCCACCCCCAACCCTGTCCAACACCACTGCCCACCCCCATCCAACACTGTCACCCACCCCCAACCCCGTACACACCTGACACCTGCCCCAGCTCCGGGGTCACTGGACTGGAAGCCAAAAACTAGACAGCTGCAGTTGCCTTTGTGGGGTATGTCCTGTGAGTGCGCGCACACACATACACACACCTTATCCTAGTTCCAATCCTCCAACTCGGCACTATCCTCATGACCTGTCCTAACTCTCCATCTTCCTTCCCACCTATCCACTCCACCCTTCCCTCCAAACCTACCACCTGTACCTCACCTCGATTCACCTATTGCACTCTCAGCTACCTCCCACCCCACCCCCCCCCCATTTATCTTTCCACCCCCGAGGCACTCAGCCTCATTCCTGATGAAGGGCTTTTGCCCGAAACATTGATTTTCCTGATCCTCGGATGCTTCCTGATCTGTTATGCTTTTCCAGTGCCACACTCTCGCTGAAGAGCTGTTTGACCCAGCAGTGAACCTACACAGCGGTCTACCTCTGCAGTTAGATTTTGAGAATCTGTGGACTTTTGAGTTCCTCTAAGAAAAATAAACAAATAGTGCAGAAAGTGGAGCATATATGAAATGAATTGGAAATGGTGAATGCTGGTACGATTGCAGCATTTAACAGGCATTGGATGGGTATATGAATAGGAAAGGTTTGAGGGATATGGCCAAATGCTGGCAGACAGGACTAGATTGGTTTAGAATGTTTGGTTGGCATGGACGGGTTAGATTGAAGAGTTTGTTTCCATGCTATACATCTCTATGACTCTAAATCTGCTACTCATCCTAAAACTGTGACTTCTCTTCCTCGAAAAACATCCACTGTACATCTACATTATCAATCCCTATTATCATTTTGTATGCAGAAGTTAGCTCTCCTCTCATTCTCTTAAAGGCTAGTGATAATAGTCTAAACCTCTGCTCAACCTTTCCTCAAAAGAATATCTTTCATTTTCTAGAATTAATCTAATGAACCTTCTCTCAACTACCTCACATGCAGTTGCATCTTCCTCAATTAAGGGGACCAAATTTTACACCATACTCCAGATACAATCTCCACACCAGTCCCCTGGGTAGCATCCCACCCTGACCTATGCATCCTACCCTATCGCTGTAACCCTGCAATTCCAATGGCTAATCCACCTAGCCTGAACATTCATGGATACTATAGGCATTTTAGCATGGCCAAACCAGCTAACCTACACATCTGTGGACAGTGGGAGGAAACCTATGCAGACATAGGGAGAATGTGCAAAATCCACACAGCCAGTTACCCAAGGATGGAGTCAACCCTGAGTCCCTGGTGATGTGAGGTAACAGTGCGAACACCCAATATGTGGAGGCATATAGTGGTGGTGATGTTGGTTCAGATCAAAAAGGGCGAACTCTTGACCACATATAGAAGAAGCTATGACATGGATGATGTCGTGTCCACATGATTGTAAAGTGTAAAATATATATTTAATCCTAAAATATATATTGAAAATCGGAAAGGATGGATCTTACTGATGTCAGATTGCTTGGATCTGGAGCCTGAGTCTTTAAAGCTTCAATAGTATATCATCTCTTTCCATGCTTTGCAAATAGGTACTATAATAATTTTCACTCGAGAATACAGACTATGCTTTACTACATTGTTCCTGTGGTGATCAGACCACAGAACTGGAGGTAAGCATGAGTAAGAGTCCAAAGAAATGTCAGTGACAATTTAAAGATATGGGTCAACCCTGGGGGTGGTGTGGCTGCGATTGGGATTACCCAGTGCATTGGGGCACTGAATTACAGAGGGGGAAGACCCATGCAAAAGCTGCAAAACACATCACGACGCATGCAGCACAGAACACAGGAGTGAAAAAGAAATCAATTGCCTGCACTAAGTAGTAATAGCCTGTGGATAAAGTAGATTCAGAAAAAGGCATAACCCCAAATAAAAGATGAGGCTTGCCTGAGAAAAACATGTCCCCAAGAAGTTATTAATTAACATCCTCAGAATAAAATAAAGTGAGAAAGGAGAAAGAAAATCCAGAACTATTTGCTTGTGACTAAGAGAAACAAAGAACTCCTGTCCATGAAGGACAGAGGGGATATGATTTTTTTTAAAAACGTGATGGTCTGGTTCATAAAAAAGAGTTCTTAGTAAAGAAAGGGCAAAAACTATATTCAATCATCTTCACCTCTACACAGGAAGAACAACAAAAGATCTTGCCACAGAATTGTTGCAAATGAAAAATTCTCCTTGGAAAAAGGTAGTCTGGAACCACATAAAATCTTGTTGGAACAATATTGTTTAGTTGTAGTCTCTGCAGCTCCTCTGTCTCTGGGGATTTAATGATAAAGACTGTGCAGGGTGACATGTTGTTGACATCAGCATAGTTAATATCACACCTTTTACAGCAAGAATTTTCTGAAAAAAAAAGTTTAGTTTCTAAAAGAAACCTTTTACAAATTCAGAACATTCTAAGTGCCTTATAGTCAAAATAAAACTTTTAACATGTCACCACTGATGTAATATTGCAATGGTTCAGAACAGGAGTAATGCATTCAAAACCAAGAGTGAAAAATAAAGTTATTTTTAGACAGAAATAGAAGTCTTCTTAGTGTTTATCACTTTTTTTAAAAAGGAAAAGCCTGTTAAAATTTATGCTCATTACCTAAAAGTATGTACTCACATGTGAAAAGGTCACTGCAAGCTACAAAATCCCGTAAGTTAACAATAATATAGTCAGCTGGTTTAGCAGGTAAGTACTGTGTCACTATCAATGAATCCTCATATGAATGAGGAGTCAGCAGCAGGATCAGGCCACTTCGTCCTTCATGTCTGTTCTGCCATTTAATAATGGCTGATCTGATTGTAGCCTTAACCCCATATTCTTGCCTACTCTGATAACACTTTCCTGATGAAGGGCTTTTGCCCAAAATGTTGTTTTTCCTGCTCCTCGGATGCTGCCTGACTTGCTGTGCTTTTCCAGCACCACTCTAATCTAGACAAGAATCTAACTATGTCTGCCTTAAAAATATTCAAAGACTTTGCTTCCATCATTTTATTGGGATGAGAGTGTTACAAAGACAATACACTGAGAAGAAATAAGATCATCTCATCTCTGTATTAAATAGGCATCTCTTGACTTTTATTTTATAACCTGTAATCTTTTTGGGGCCTTTCTAATCTCTAAAACCATGTTTCATAGCACAACAATCAAAATTCGGTTCTGTCTCTGGTGCTACAGATTCTTTGTTTCCTTTTTCTGTGATAATTTTGAAGAAAACACAATACATGCTTAAATTTAGTAAATACCCTCCATTACCAATTAGAATCTTTGCTGGTGACCCAACTTAAACTTTTCATCAATTTCTTCTTGACTGTTTCCCTAATAACCCTTTGACCATATCATCAGTTATTGTGGACATGCTAAATTTGATGCATGCACTTTCAAAATGTGGATTTTCTTCTAGCCATTGCCCTCGCCTTAAATTCCACGGCAACACCAATTAAAATCCTGTGTCATTAGAAGGATTCTATGAGAATGAAGTGGTCAAGCTAATAATTTTTCATATTCCTCATTAACTTGTTTTGTTAGGTTTGTCTATTCTTCAATACCTGCATTTTTTTAGCAAGATATTTAGCCTTTGACAAATAAGGTTTGGAAATTGAATAGGTAACTCTACAACATTTTACTTTTATTTCCCCCTTCTAATTCTGATGATATGCCATTCACAAATGCCTAAAATTATGACAGATCAGGTTTTGTTAGGGGCATACAATAATGTCCCGATTGGGTAAACTGTAGATCACTGACTTTCCAAAAATATTTGTGTAAACGTGCTGTACATCAAAATTAATTTGCTCCTTCCTTTAAAGAAAATTTGCTCAATAATATATATACCTAACTGGAGACTACATCTACAGTGCTAAAATGGCTTACCCCAGCAATTTTATATAGAATTCTAACACTCTTTTGTGACACCAATATATTGTTATCACTAAATCTACAGTAAGCAGTAACTTTATGTTCCTTAAACTTGCATTGAACCTCACAATTGAATGAAACTGCATAATATTTTAAACTATCTGATCTGGATACATCCAAGTACAAACACTATCCAACAGTGCACTGTTTAAGGAATCCACATACTCCAGACTTACCACAGGGTTAAAATTTCTTGTAACTGGTAACATTCATTTGAGTACATCATGAACTTTTTCTTGTTGCTCTTAATTTTCTTTGTCATGAATGTTGATTTTCTATGTGAATTCAATGCAGAATTACTTTTAGCTGCTTTCCACGTTGTTAAGATAGTTATTTTCTGTTTGATTCTGTTTCCTTACTTCCATCTTTTACAATCCTTTGTTATCATATTATAATGCAGAAAGCCATACTGAAGGATATAATGAAATCCAAACCTCATGTACTATTACAAGCATTTATTTACATAACTACAGATTTTTAAAACAAAACCTCTCAAGTTCCAACAACCACAGATAGACAAATTTAAGTTATTATCAACTTAAGGATACAAGTGAGTCCACTACCTGCCTATAATTTTAAAACAAGTATTTAAAATTATTCAAAATACTCAAAGTCCTTAATTCTCCTGAGCAGGTTTCTGTACTTAGCAAGAAACTATCATTTATTACAAATGAATCAGTTTTAACTACAAGCAAACAATATGTGAATGATTAAACATATAAATCTAGCCCTCCTTAACCCCCCCAATCTCCTCTCCCCCCACCACCACCACACACACACAAACATTCAGACATGGAGAAACAACAAAACATCTTAGATCTTATGAGTGGAGAAAGAAGTATTAGGGATGCACAGTTCAATAACATCAGCCAGCACAATTCATTGAGATTTATTTTTGCTTCTTCTGAGTTCTTATGATTCTTAATCTTCTTCTTTCCAAGTCCTTTTAATTCTTTACTGCAGAAGCAGGTTGTTTGGCACACTAATTGTTCAGTCTCTCAGTCACTGGATAGAGGCAGCATCTTTTAGGCAAATGGTAAGTGAGAATAGCTAATTATTTTCCAAATCTTTATTTGTTCTCTGCAAGAAGAGAGAGATGTTGTCTTGTTAGAGTAAAAGACTTTCTGCCCTGTATTGTTCACACACTGGCTGTTTATCTATCCAGGAACCCAATCAGATGTTTGTTGTCATGCTGACGACTCCTAATCCACATAATTTGACCTAATTTTAAAAAAGCTCAAAATCTCACTGTCTTTGGGAAAAACTCTCCTAAAATACATACACTGAGCCCAAAAACCTTCAACATCTTTCCCCCCAGCTTGAACAAGAAAACAGTTCCAAAACAACTTACGATGTGTCCTTGTAAATCATTTTAAAATTGCAACATCTTCCCATGTTTTTTAGTTCGATGCAGTATCCTTTTCCCATTTTGGTCATCCAAGTAGGATTAAAAGCCATGGCCTTCACACTAAATAATGGTTTTCTTAATGCAGATATGGTCGTTAATAATATATTGAAACTTATAATGCAACAGTGATTAACAATGCAAAAGAATGCAGCAACAAGTCTGTTATTCATTGAAAATGACCTATAAATTTTGCTGATATGATAAGCAATAATTGTGGTTACTATCAGTCATTGAACGTATGAAAGCCAAAGAAATTGAAAATAGATTTATCACATGAACAACAAAGATAATGTTGTTCGTTAAGTCAAAGAATGATGAAACGCTACAAGATACACAACCTCCTTTTCACAAGAAAAACTAATTACTCAAATTGGGGAAAGTTTAAAAGACATGAACCAAAAAAAGTGCTCTTAATTTGATATAGTGCATATTTTATAATGTTAGTAACAGGGAAAAAATGGCCAGTGGTAGCTTAACTATAATGAATGATTTCTATCTCACAGGTATAAAGCCACTAATGAGCAATATAACTCATACAACAGTTGAGAATGTAATTTATGAGCTTCAGGATGTGTTGAAGCAGTTACAAATGTCTGGCTGATATGTTAGAAAAATCTATTTTTCAGACTGCTTCTCAGAGGCCCAATTGAGTTGAGAACACGATGACATTTCTAGGCAGACATTATAACGAGGTTGATTGCTATTGACTGTAATGGATGCAGTGCCTGAAGCAAATTCTTGGCTCCAAGTCTGCTGGTATTTTATCTTGAGTCACTTCTATGGCAGTTTTTGCCATTGTTTCGTACACTCAGGGCATTGTCTGAAGAAAAGTATGAAGCACCCCTCAGAGAGAACAGGAATCCCGTTTGGACTGACAACGTATTCTTAACTATGCAATTACCATCTCCATCAAGTTGGAATGACTTGAGAGACCTTTAAAAATGGCCAGCAATCCCAGGATTTCTGACCACATTACCATGCTTTCTTATTTTTTTGTTGGCTCTGTGGTCAGATAGCCTACAGCTTGACCTGATATCAGAATGGGCAACCTTTGAACAGCCAGGCCCGCTCGGAATTTCTGGACAGATTAAGCACAAAGCATCAGCACAAGTCAAGGGCAGGCAAGGACAAGCTTGGGCTTGCTGCTGGAAATGGAACGACAGAGCTCTGAGTTCCTGCCATGACCATGTATGGAGAGGGGGAGGTGCCTTGATGCATTGGAGGATGGACGCTGAGGGTAGCCCCAGCATCTTCCATATAGGATGCTATGGCCTTGACCCGGAAGATTGATTGTTCACTGGCATTCAGCCATTCAGGAAGGATGAAGCAGGAAGAGATAAGGTGAGATACCTGGCGTACATTCCTTCAGTGAGGACTCAACCTGGACCAGTGTTTCCTAGAAAGAGAGAGAAATTGACCACACAGAGTCACAGGGATGTACAGCACGGAAACAAACCCTTTGGTCCAACTCGTCCATGCCGACCAGATATCCTAACCAATTCTAGTCCCACTTGCCAGCTTTGGCCTATATCCCTCTAAACCCTTCCCATTCATATACCCATTCAGATGCCTTTTAAATGTTGCAATTGTACCAGCCTTAACCACTTCCTCTGGCAGCTCCTTCCATTGATGCACCATCCTCTGCATGATAAAGTTGCCCTTTAGGTCTTTTTTATATCCTTCCCCTCTCACCCTAAACCTATGCCCTCCAGTTCTAGACTCCCCCACCCCAGGGAAGGGGCTTTGTCTATTTAGCCTATTCATGCCTGTCATGATTTTATAAACCTGTATATGGTCATCCCTCAGCCTCCAATACTCCAAGTAAAACAGCCCTAGCCTGTTCAGCCTCTCCCTATACGTCAAATTCTCCAACCCTCGCAACATTCTTCTCAATCTTTTCTGAACCCTTTCAAGTTTCACAGCATCCTTCTGATCGGAAGGAGACCAGCAATTTTTGTCAACTTCATCAGTGCTGACCAAGTTTAGCTGCAAGGACAATACCTGCTCCTAATCTGGTAGCCAGTAATAGTTTTGATAAGGGTTATGACAAAAACTTAACTTTATAAGTATGTAAGTTAGCTCACTGAGCTGGAAGATTTGTTTTCAGACGTTTCGTCAACATACTAGGTAACATCATCAGTCAGAGTCTCCGGTGAAGTGCTGGTGATATGTCCCACCTCTCTATTTATAGGACTTTGTTTCTCAAGGTGGGTGACATCATTTCCGGTTCTTTAACTCTCTCGGATGATATTACCTAATATGGTGATGAAATGTCTGAAAACAAATCTTCCAGCTTAGCAAGCTAACTTGCATACTTTTCATCAACCTGAGCTACAAATCTTCTAAAAAAAATCACTGACTTAACTTTATGATAGGTGGAGTAATTCATGTAAGAATGTAATCATAAAAAGCAGAGTTTGAGGTAACACTTGACCATATAGCCCCTCTGTGTCTTTAGTCATATTTCATGAATAAATTTGAATTGAACGGCAATTCCATTCTGACACGTTTGTTGATCTCACAAGTATAGTACAGGATCCTCAGCTTCTTGACCCACAGGCCCATCAGTGAAGATTGACAATAGCACTTCCTCCATGATAATCCTCTCAACACTGCTGCCCCTCAAGATGTGTACTCAACACCTACTGTACTCCCTGCACGCTCACGACTGTGTGGCCTAACTTTGTATGAATGCCATCTACAAGTTTGTTGGTGACGGATATCAAGCAATGATGAGTCAGAACACAGGAAGGAGGTAGAATGCTTGGTGTCATGGTACAATGATAACGATCTCTCCCTCAATGTCAACAAAGCAAAACAGCTGATCATTGACTTCAGGAAGAAAGTGAAGGACACACCCCCATCTACATCAATGGAGCTGAGATGGAGAGGGTTGAGAATGGCAAATTCCTAAGCGTAATTATGAACAATAACCTGTCCTTGACAAGAAGAGACAACAATGCCTCTTCTTCCTCAGGAGGCTAAGGAAATTCAGCATGTCCATAAGGACTCTCACCAACTTTTACAGGTGCACCATAGAAAGCATTCTATCTGGGTGCATAAAGGCTTGGTATGGTGACCGCTCTGCTCAGATTCGGAACGAATGACAGAAAGTTGTGTACACAGCCCAGACCATCACAAACGTCAACCTCCCATCTATGGTCTCTATCAACACCTCCTATTGCTGCAGAAACTGTTAACATTATCTGAGACCTCTCCCACTCAAATAATATTCTCTTCCAACATCATCTGTCAGGTAGAGGATACAAAAGCTTGAACACATGCACCAACAGGTTTAAGAATAGCTTAGAGTCATAGAGATGTACAGCATGGAAACAGACCCTTCGGTCCAACCCGTCCATGCTGACCAGATATCCCAACCCAAGCTGGTCCCACTGCCAGCACCTGGCCCATATCCCTCCAAACCCTTCCTATTCATATACCCTTTCAAATGCCTCTTAAATGTTGCAATTGTACCAGCTTCCACCACATCCTCTGGCAGCTCATTCCATACACGTACTACCCTCTGTGTGAAAAAGTTGCCCCTTAGGTCTCTTTTATATCTTTCTCCTCTCACCCTAAACCTATGTCCTCTAGTTCTGGACTCCCCGACTCCAGGGAAAAGACTTTGTCTATTTATCCTATCCATGCCTCTCATAATTTTGTAAACCTCTATAAGGTCACACCTCAGCCTCCGACATTTCAGGGAAAACAGCCCCAGCCTGTTCAGCCTCTCCCTGTAGCTCAGATCCTCCAACCATGGCAACATCCTTGGAAATCTTTTCTGAACCCTTTCAAGTTTCACAACATCTTTCCGATAGGAAGGAGATCAGAATTGCACGCAATATTCCAACAGTGGCCTAACCAATGTCCTGTACAGCTGCAACATGACCTCCCAACTTCTGTACTCAATAATCTGACCAATAAATGAAAGCATACCAAACGCCTTCTTCACTATCCTATCTACCTGCGACTCCACTTTCAAGGAGCTATGAACCTGCACTCCAAGGATTCTTTGTTCAGCAACACTCCCTAGGACATTACCATTAAGTGTATAAATCCTGCTAAGATTTGCTTTCCCAAAATGCAGCACCTCGCATTTATATGAATTAAATTCCATCTGCCACTTCTCAGCCCATTGGCCCATCTGGTCCAGATCCTGTTGTAAACTGAGGTAACCCTCTTCGCTGTCCACTACACCTCCAATTTTGGTGTCATCTGCAAACTTACTAACTGTGCCTCTTATGCTCGCATCCAAATCATTTATGTAAATGACAAAAAGTAGGGGGCCCAGCATCGATCCTTGTGGCACTCCACTGGTCACAGGCCTCCAGTCTGAAAAACAACCCTCCACCACCATCCTCTGTCTTCTACCCTTGAGCCAGTTCTGTATCTAAATGTCTGATTCTCCCAATATTCCATGAGATCTAACCTTGCTAATCAGTCTCCCATGCGGAACCTTGTCGAACGCCTTACTGAAGTCCATATAGATCACATCTACTGCTCTGCCCTCATCAATCCTCTTTGTTACTTCTTCAAAAAACTCAATCAAGTTTGTGAGACATGGTTTCCCATGCACTAAGCCATGTTGACTATCCCGAATCAGTCCTTGCCTTTCCAAATACATGTACATCCTGTCCCTCAGGATTCCTTCCAACAATCTGCCCACCACCGAGGTCAGGCTCACCGGTCTATCATTCCCTGGCTTGTCTTTACCACCCTTCTTAAACAGTGGCACCACGTATGCCATCCTCCAGCCTTCTGGCACCTCACCTATGACTATCGATGATACAAATATCTCAGCAAGAGACCCAGCAATCACTTGTCTAGCTTCCCACAGAGGTCTCGGGTACACCTGATCAGGTCCTGGGGATTTATCCACTTTTAACCATTTCAAGACATCTTATTCCCTGCTGTTATTAGACTGCTGAATGGATCTCTCTAATGTCAAATCTCATGTTGATTTTGTTTTTGTGCACCTCCTGTGAAGCCATAACCTTGTATGTCTTGCTTTATTTAAATACCCTATGATCTGTACATCCTTGTATGTTATGATCTGCCTGAACTGCTCACAAAACAGAAGTTTTCACTGTACTCAGGCATATATGACAACAATAAATCAAATCAAATCAAACAGTACCCATGTAAACGAAGCTTATGGAGAAACTGGTCAAAGTATCCAAAGTAAGGACAACAGATGTTTTAGAGGTGCTGTTTTTTTGCGTCATGAAATGACGCAAACTGATTCTCAAACTGGCCAGTTCCATTTTGGCTAAAACTCTGCTTTTTTAATGATTACATTATTACATTAATTACTCCATCAATTATAAAGTCTTTGTCATTATCCTTGTAGTTAAACTTGGTCAGCATTAATGAACGTGACAAAAGTTGATCTCATATGTGGTCAATTCCTCTCCCTTTCTATGTTGCCATAATACTGGGCCAGGCTGAGTCATCGCTGAAGGAATGTCTACCAAGTGTCTTGCCTTATCTCCTCCTGCTTCATTCCTCCAGAATACAGGGTCTCCTCCACCACAATTTTCATGGAGAAGTGACAGAATTTTAAAGGGTCATGATTCACAACACATCAGAGATATCATGAACCACACTCTGAGTAAAGGAACATTTTGAGTGATAAATTCAAAAGTTCTTCCTCAGGAGCCCATTTCCAAGATATCCCTCTTCTTCCAACAGTCATGGCTCATCATGTTAATATGAGAATGTATGACATACTCATGCCCACTGACCCACATCTATGGAAGCAATGGATTTCATATGACAGTCGGACGCATTAAAAATGTGTTTAATTCATATGTTAAATTACTTCCTATTGGAGAAGTTAAGTTTCTAATAATCACAGCTCATATGTATTTGCAATGATTGGACTATTTGATGAAAAGACAGAAAGTTGATTCTGTACACTGAACTTGTTAACATGTACTTAAAGGTGAACAAAGTGGCTGAATACATCATGGCACTGGTTTTCTTAAGCACCATTATAGTAAGACATTTACAATTTTAAGGAGTCTGGTGTAAGTAGAGAAATCTGCAGAGGAGACTTACCAAGAACTATGCAACGAGATGCAAAGTTATGTTGCGCCCAACCATTAAAAATAATTTCCTATTTAATAAACATACACAATGAAGGAGAGTTCATTGCCCAGCTTGTGACTGCTTTAAAGAGGTTAAAGGAACATTGCAAATTTGGAGGGTTCCTTCAAGATGACTTTCGAGTCTGTTTGATTTGTGGCCTCTGTTCTGAAGCCATTCATTGGCAGCCACTAACAAGGAGAGACCTGGATTTCAAAGCAGCTTTCAAAGTTGCTACCTCAAAGGAGTTGACCTTCGGCAAAACACGGTGGCACAGTGGTTAGCACTGCTGCCTCACAGCGCCAGAGACCCAGGTTCAATTCCCGCCTCTGTGTGGAGTTTGCACGTTCTCCCCGTGTCTGCGTGGGTTTCCTCCGGGTGCTCCGGTTTCCTCCCACAGTCACAAAGATGTGCAGGTCAGGTGAATTGGCCATGTTAAATTGCCCGTAGTGTTACGTAAGGGGTAGATGTAGGGGTATGGGTGGGTTGCGCTTCGGCGGGGTGGTGTGGACTTGTTGGGCCAAAGGGCCTGTTTCCACACTGTAAGTAATCTAATCTAAAACAGTATATTTGAGTGATGACACGCAGATGCAGCAAGTAGTGGACACTCAGCAGCATTTCGAATGTCACTGATGTGACAAGAGTGGCCACAAGGTGTCAAGCTAGTGCTGCAAGTGTAAGTGATCAGATTAGATTAGATTCCCTACAGTGTGGAAACAGTCCCTTCGGCCCAACCAGTCCACACCGGCCTTCTGAAGAGTAACCCAACCAGACCCACTTCCTTCTGACTAATGCACCTAACACTATGGGCAATTTAGCATAGCCAATTCACCTGACCTGCACATCTTTGGACGATGGGAGGAAACTGGAGCACCTGGAGGAAGCCCACGCAGTCACTGGGAGAATGTGCAAACTCCACACAGACAGTTGCCCAAGGCTGGAATCGAACCTGGGACCCTGGTGCTGTGAGTCAGCAGTGCTAACTACTGAACCACCGTGCCACCTGAATGGGTCATTTTGCCTGAAATTGTTGGGTACACCCAAACAAGAAAAAGGGAGTCACAAAGAAAGAACCCTGGGGACAAATCATAAGGTACATGCTACCAGCCAGTGGATCGACAGAGAATCAGCCGTATCTGCAGGAGAAACAGCCTAGAATCAGCAGAGTTTCAGTTAAACATCCTGTTGGTACAGGTTGAAGCTAATCATTTCTGGGCTCTTTCCAAATTAGAGGGTGAGACCAAAAAGATGGAAGGGGACACAGGTGCAGCGGAGTCTTAGATAAACAAATGAATACATCTGGGAAAGTTAAAAGTACTGCCATTGACACCTGCCAAGATTACATATATACATACACGTGGAATATGTGGTGCCACTGAAGGGCTATGCACTGATAAAAGTACACCTAAGGGACAAGTAGGCCAAACTGCCTATGTACGTGGTGAAAGGCGACTATCCTGCATTATTCAAATGCTCCTGGTTACAGAAATTAAAGTTAAATTGGGACATGGTTTATTGGCTGGCAGATTCAAAAACAAGTATGAAGATGTTTTCAACAGAATCATGGGGGATAGGAAAGGGGTAGAAATTAAATTTTCAAACTGGAAGCTCACCGTACATGATTGGGCCTAAAGTGGAGGCAGAACTGTAAGAGCTCATAAACCTGGGAGCATTGAAAACAGTAACCGTCAGTGAATGGACCACTCCAATCATTCCTGTCCACTCATTGTCCAAGTTGTGCATAAAATAAATGGCGCTGTGAGGATTTGTGGTGACTTTAAAGTCATAGTCAACCCAATCCTGGTTGATTAGGTTAGATTCCCTACAATGTGGAAACAGGCCCTTCAGCTCAACAAGTCCACACTCTGAAGAGTAACCCATCCCCCTCTGACTAATGCACCTAACACTATGGACAATTTAGCATGGCCAATTGACCTGACCTACACATCTTTGGAACTTGGGAAGAAACCGGAGCAAACCTACGTAGACACAGGGAGAATGTGCAAACTCCACACAGACAGTCACCCAAGGCTGGAATTGAACCTTGGACCCTGGTGCCGTGAGGCAGCAGTGCAAACCACTGAGCCACTGTGCCACCCTGGTTATGGATCAATACCCGCTTTCACACATTCAGGACCTGTTCAGTGGATGGGAGGGGAGGAGACATTTTCAAAAACGAATCTGTCGCAGGCCAACTTGCCGATAGGGTTCACAAAGGAGTTGTAGCTAGGACACCAGGGACTGTTCCTTTACAAGTAACTTCCTTTCACCATCATGTCAGTACCAGCTTTCCTCTGGAGAACAATGGAACAAATTTAGAATGGATTGCCAGATGTCCAGTGTTATCTGGACAATATTTTCATTGTTGGCTCATGCAAAGAACAGCAGTTGTAAACTCTTAAGAGAAATTTTAAAAAGTTGCAGAAGCCTTGCCTAAAAGTTAAAAGGGAGAATGACATGTTTTTAAAGACTCAATTTTAAAGACCTGAGCCATGTAATCGATGTTGAGAGACAACAAAAGGTGGCTAAGAAGGTGGAGACTCTCATGAAGCATCCTAAATCACACAACGTGTCTCGACTGAGATTGTTCTTGGGACTGGTAAATTACTATGGCAAGTTTATGTCTTGAATGGAAACTCTGCTAAATCCCCTGGATTGGTTACTGGGAAAAGGGTGGCTGTGGAAATAGACCCAGGAATGTGAGGAGATTTACTGGGAGATGAAGCAAGCCTTGAAAAGATTGGAATTGTTGACTCATTTCGACCTGAATTTGCCACTGCTGTTGGCGAACGATGCCTTGCCTTATGGGTTTGACAACGTACATTGTCACACATCTTGCTTAATGGAGAGGAAAGGCCTATTATTTTCACATTGAGGTCACAAACAAAGTTGGGGGAGAAGTAAGCACAAAAGGAAAAAGAAGGATTGGACATCATATTTGGTGTTAAGAAGTTTGCCCATTTCCTTTACAGTAGCTGCTAATGCACCATAGACCTTTAACTTCCATTTTTGGCCCAATTTCAGAAATACTGTCAATGATGGCAGCACGCCTGCAGAGGTAGACACTGGCTCTGTCCGCCTGCTCATATGAAATCAAATACTGACAGCAGAGAAGTGCAGCAATACAGAAGTAAGGATGTTCCTGACTGGAACCTGAAAATTATATACTTTTCCCAGGAAGATAAGTCTTTCCTTTCCTGGTCATAGAAACCACTCAGAATTACACACTTACTTGTTCAGAAGATTGGAGTTGTCTGCATTCAACAGATAGGCAAAAGTGATGACTGCAGATGCTGGAATCCAGAGTTTCGATCAGAGTGGTGCTGGAAAAGCACAGCATGTCAGGCAGCATCCGAGGAGCAGGAAAATCGACGTTTTAGGCAAAAGATCAGGTGCCTGATGAAAGGCTTTTGCCCGAAACGTCAATCTTCCTGCTCCTCAGATGCTGCCTGACCTGCTGTGCTTTTACAGCACCACTTTGATCGAAACTCTGTATTCAACAGATGTTTAATGTAGGGAATAAGAGTTGTTATTCCTCCCTTATTAAGAGGCAAAGTGCTGGAACAAGTGCGCCAAGCACACACTGGTGTGGTGTGAATGAAAGAAAAAGACAGGAGCTACTTTTGGTGGCCGATTGTGTACTGCCAGATTGAGGAGAAAGAAAATCCTGTGCATTAGTAAGGAATGCTCCCCCCGTTCACCCATGGGAATGACCTCAATCACTCTGGCAGTGGGCTCACATCAATTTTGGAGGACCAATAGAGAGACAGATGTTACTAATGTTTGCAGATGCCCACTCCAAGTGGCCCGAGGTGATGATCATGAAATCTAAATCAGCAGAAGCAATGATAGACAGATCTGGATTAAATATTTGCCAGGTTTGGGGACTCTCAACAAATAATAAGTCCACAGTTTGTGGGACAAGTGTTTGAAGAGTACTTGGAAAATCATGGAGTCAGACATTTGAGATCGGCTCTGAATCACCCTGCAACAAGTGGCCAGGTGGAGAGATTTATTCAGACCCAGAACATAAGAATGTAAGAAATAGGAGCAGGAGTAGGCCATTTAGCCCTTTGAGCCTAATCTGCCATTCAATAAGACTATGGCTGTTTTTTATTTCCATGGACTCAGCTCCACTTACCTGCTCACCACGACCCTTAATTCCTCTAATGTTCAAAAATCTACCTATCTTTGACAAGGTAGTCTCATCTGCTTTACTATGCAGGGAATTCGATAGATTCAAAACCCTTCAGGTGAAGAAGTCACTCTTCAACTCAGTTCTAAATCTGCTCCCAGTTATTTTAGGGCTATGCCCCTTGTCCTAATTTCAGCCACCAGTGGAAACAAGCACACTGCTTCTATCTTGTCTATTCCTTTAATAATTTTATATGATTCTGTAAGATTCCTCCCTCATTTTTCTAAATTCCAATGATTATAGTCCCAGTCTATTCAATCTCTCCCCATAGGGATTGAAGCAGGCCTTTAAGGCTTCACAAGGGAAAGGGTCACAGGGATAGTAAATCAGCAATTTCCTCAGCATGTACATTACACACCACATGCAACAATCAAGTGTTCGCCAGATTCCTTAAAATTCAACCACCGACTGAAAACCATGTTTGCCTTACATCGGTTGGAAGAGACCCGAGAGCTGGAAGAGTGAAATCAAGAAAGATAGATGGTCAGAAGAGTGGGAACATCACAGTCAAAGGTATTCCAGACAGGAGAGACCATGTTGGCCTGAAATTATACATCTGGTGTGAAATGGATGCCAGTGGTGGTAGTGGCTGAAACAGGACTGTTTTATCATTAGATTAGAGGTGAACTTGTCTGGAAGTCCCTCAGAAACTTGAGTCGATCCAGGTTGAAGAGTGGTCTCAACTGAGTCATGTGCCTCCGAGCCAGGGTTGGCCATACCCAGGATGGAAACAACAGCAGTGTTACAGGAAAACAACTGCCCCTCAGACAAACACATTTGCAGAACAAAAAGAGTTTCTGGAAGACCGGGAGACTACACTCGAGGAGGTTCCTGAGACAAAGAGATGGTCTCCTAGGAATAGCCATCATCTGAGAGGTTGGTCATGTCAATTTGGACTGCAGAAAGGTCATTTTCATTTTCATTGTTCTTTCTGTAAATATTGCTGATTTTTTTGGTGAACATTCCTAACGATTTACATAAGTTAATTACAATAGAGTCATAGAGATATGCAACATGGAAACATACCCTTCGTTCCAACCTGTCCATGCCGACCAGATATCCCAATCCAATCTAGTCCCACCTGCCAGCACCCGACCCATATCACTCCAAACCCTTCCTATTCATATACCCATCCAAATGCCTCTTAAATGTTGCAATTGTACCAGCCTCCACCACTTCCTCTGGCAGCACATTCCATAGATGCACCACCCTCTGTGTGAAAACGTTGCCCCTTAGGTCTCTTTTATTTCATTTCCCTCTCACCCTAAACCTATGCCTCTAGTTCTGGACTCCCCGACCCCAGGGAAAAGACTTTGCCTATTTATCCTATCCATGTCCCTCATAATTTTGTAAACCTCTATAAGTTCACCCCTCAGCCTCAGACGCTCCAGGGAAAACAGCCCCAGCCTGTTCAGCCTCTCCCTGTAATTCAAATCCTCCAACCCTGGCAACATCCTTGTAAATCTTTTCTGAACCCTTTCAAGTTTCACAACATCTTTCCGATAGGAAGGAGACCAGAATTGCACGCAATATTCCAACAGTGGCCTAACCAATGTCATGTACAGCTGCAACGTGACCTTCCAACTCCTGTATTCAATACTCTGACCAAAAAAGGAAAGCATACAAAATGCCTTCATCATTATCCTATTTACCTGTGACTCCACTTTCAAGGAGCTATGAACCTGCACTCCAAGGTCTCTTTGTTCAGCAACACTCGCTAGGACCTTACCATTAAGTGTATAAGTCCTGCTAAGAATTGCTTTCCCAAAATGCAGCACCTCACATTTATCTGAATTAAACTCCATCTGCCACCTCTCAGCCCATTGGTTCATCTGGTCAAGATCCTGTTGTAATCTGAGGTAACTCTCTTCGCTGTCCAATACACCTCCAATTTTGGCGTCATCTGCAAACTTACTAACTGTACCTCTTATGCTCGAATCCAAATCATTTATGTAAATGACAAAAAGTAGAGAACCCAGCATCGATCCTTGTGGCACTCCACTGGTCACAGGCCTCCAGTCTGAAAAACAACCCTCCACCACCACCCTCTATCTTCTACCTTTGAGCCAGTTCTGTATCCAAACGGCTAGTTCTCTCTGTATTCCATGAGATCTAACCTTGCTAATCAGTCTCCCATGGGGAACCTTGTCAAACGCCTTACTGAAGTCCATATAGATCACATCTACTGCTCTGCCCTCATCAATCCTCTTTGTTACTTCCTCAAAAAATTCAATCAAGTTTGTGAGGCATGATTTCCCACGCACAAAGCCATGTTGACTATCCCTAATCAGTCCTTGCCTTTCCAAATACATGTACATCCTGTCCCTCAGGATTCCCTCCAAAAACCTACCCACCAACGACGTCAGGCTCACTGGTCTATCATTCCCTGGCTTGTCCTTACCACCCTTCTTAAACAGTGGCACCACGTTAGCCAACTTCCAGTCCTCTGGCACCTCACCTATGACTATCGGTTATGCTTGTATAATAATTATAATTATTAGCTGTACATATATATATTTAAGGGGATTATTAAAAAAAGGGGGGAAGTGTGTTATATGTGGGATTGTTTGTGTTTTGCCCATTAAGAGAGCAGTTGAGTTGACCCAGAGCTGGTGCTAGGGGGTGCAGTCTAAAAACCAGCTGTGAGTATAAAGATGCACAATAAAGTGTTCCCTGTTCAAGTTTATCTCGTGTTCTATTTATGGTTCTAGTGAACAACACCATAATTGTCAGATTTCTGGTAAAATAGCGGGGGAATAAGGCTGCTGAGTCCATGTCTCATCTACTCTGTTGGCTTTTATTTTCATTTATTTTGTTGTTTTACTCTGTTTTCTCTTTTTTTTTCTTCTATTTTATTTTATTTTTTTCCTGATGAAGGGCTCAGTCATAGCGACAACATTGGTGGCGGTGAATGGGCCCAGCAGCGAGGACCCGAGTGGGACAAGAAGTGAGGACTCGAGTTTGGGCAAGCAGCGAGGACTCAAGTAGGCTGAGCAGCGTGGTTTCGAGTAGGCCGGCAGCATGGACTCATGGCAGTGATGATGTGGTCCCAATGTCGACTCCAGGCTGCTGCTGTGAAGGTTAGTTTGGGTTTATGGCAGTATCTGCTTCCAGTGCAGATTACTGGAAGTGGAGGTGAGTTTGGATCCAGTACAAGACCTGGTGGCATCAGTAGTGGCTGCATCAGCAAGTTGGGCCCAAATCAGACACATGGTGGTGATGAAACCAACTTGGTCCGGTTTGGTACCCGGCAGCATTAGCGGCGTATGCATTGGCAATGTCCATCAAGGACTCATGGTGGCAAGGGTGTCAGTGGAGGCAAGATGGTGCTGAAGCATGGTGATTTTCATTCCTCAGCTGGTGGTGTGGTGAAGGAGACTCGTGTCTGCTCACCAGCACTTGAAAGAAGTACTGAAAAGGTGGAAAATGTCTTCTTTTCTTCATTTTTCTGCCTTTATGTTCTATGTTTTCGTTTATTTTTGTTTTTTAAGATAGTGCCAGAGAGTGGTGACAGTAAATCCTTTCAAATAATGACAACCCTTTCACATTTCAGTATCTGAAGCCTTAAGGTCTTTGAAATCTCCTCACCCTTGTCTTAAATCTGTTAGTACATGTTTTCAAAGTTTTGGATCTCCTGCTTGATGGAAGAGAGTATCATTGTGGTGGGAGGGCCCTTTGATTATATTGGCTACTTTCCCAAGGCAGCCCAAGGCAGCAGGAAGTGTAGGTGTTGACAATGGAAGGAAAGCTCATTTTTCTGATAAACTGTGCTGCATTCGCAATTCTATTATTTCTTGCAGTTTTGGGCAGAGCAAATGCCACATCAACAATCCAGTTAGGTTGCTTTCTATGGTGTATCTATAAAAACTGGTAAGAGTCATTGTTGACATGCCAAATTTCCTTAGCCTTCTGAGGAAGTAGAGATGTTGGTAGAGATGTGCTTTCTTGACTATAGCTTCAATATGGATGGACTAAGATTGATCTTGGGTGGTATTTATTCTGAGGAACTTGAGGCTCTTGACCACCTCCACCTCAGCAACATTGATATAAACAGGGTTGTGTCCTCCACTCCACTTCCTGAAGCTGATAACTAGCTCCTTCATTTTGCTGACATTGATGGAGAGATTGTTGGCTTTACAGCATGCCACTAAGCTGTCTACCTCCTTCCCGTACTCTTTCTCATCATTATTTTAGATCCAACCAACTATGGTGGTGTCATCAGCAAACTTGTAAATGGAGTTCAAGCTGAATGTGGCCCCACAGCCATGAGTATAAAGGATTTAGTAAGGGGCTGGATGCGCAGTCTTGTGGGGCAGTGGTTTTGAGTATTGTGGAGGAGGTGTTGTTGCTTATCTTACTGGTAATGGTCTGCGGGTCAGGATATTGAGGATCCAGTTGCAGAGGTATGAGTAAGAGTCCTAGGACTTGGAGTTTGGGGATGAGATTGGTTGGAATTATGGTGTTGAAGGCAGAGCAAAAATCAATAAACAGGAGTCTGATGTATATGTCCTTGTTATCCAAATATACCAGGGATGTGTTAGGGCCAGGGAGATGGCATCTGACTTGGGCCTATTGTTATAGTCGGTGAATTATAGGGGATCTCGGCAATCTGGGAGGCTGGAGCTGATGTACTTCAGAATGGAGTGAATATCAGAATCACTGGGCAGGAGTCATTAAGATATGTTGCCTGATCTTTCTTTGGCACTGGGATGATAGTGGTCTCATTGAAGCAGGTGGGAACCTCACATCATACTAAGGAGAGATTAAATATGTCTTCAAATACTCCCATCAACTAGTCTGTGCAGGATATGAGTGCATAGCTAGGACTCCATAGGGCTGTGGGTTCACCCTCGAGAAGGCTGACCTGATAGCTGCAGCAGTAACCATGGGGACAGGTGTATCTGAGGCTGTCGGGACAGGTGATATAATTTCATTGAATTTCTGTTCAAAATGAGCATTGAATGCATTGACCTCAATAGGTAAGGATGCATTGTTGTCAGCGACTCTGTGAGCTGCTTTCTTGAAATGCTGTGGGTCAAACCACAATGTCATGAAGGAGGGAAGTAGAGGGTTTTGACCTAGCAACAGTAATAGAGCAGCAATATATTTCCAAGTCAGAATGGTAAATGGCTTGGAGGTGAAATTGTATTGGTAGTGTTACCAATCTGTTGCCCTTGTGCTTCTAAATGGGAGTAATTGTCTGTTTAGAAGGTGGTGCCTCAGGATCCTTGGGAATTTCTACAGTCCATCTTGTAGATAGTACACACTGCTGCTACTGAACATCGGTAATGGAGGCAATGGATGTTTGGGGATGTAGTGCCTATCAATCAGGCTGAACTAATGATAACAAGAAGGTCATTGATAAGGCAGATAGAGATGATTGAGCACCAAAGACTGAGGAACTTCTGCAAAGATATCCTGGAGCTGAGATGATTGATCTCCAATAACACATCTTCCTATTTACCAGGTATTACTTCAAAGAATGGAGAATTTGCCCTCTGGCACTCCTTGATTCCAATTTTGCTAGGACTCCTTGATGCCACAATTGGGTGGCTCCAAGGTTGTAACTTTCACCTCATATCGAGAATTCAACTCTTTTGTCCATGTTTTAACTAAGACAGGAGCTGTGTAGCCTTGGCTGAACCCAAATTTTGCATCACTGAGCAGGGTATTGCTGAGCAGCTGCTACTTCATAGCACTGTTCATAATCAAGAGTAGACTGATGGAATGGAAATTGGCTGTGTTAGGTTTGTCCTGCTTTTTGTGAATGTTGGAATGCCAATGCTACAACTGTACTGGAACAGCTTGGCTGGGGAAGCAGCAAATTTAGATTAGATTACTTACAGTGTGGAAACAGGCCCTTCGGCCCAACAAGTCCACACCGACCCGCCGAAGCGCAACCCACCCATACCCCTACATTTACCCCTTACCTCACACTACGGGCACTTTAGCATGGCCAATTCACCTGACCTGCACATCTTTGGACTGTGGGAGGAAACCGGAGCACCCAGAGGAAACCCACGCAGACACGGGGAGAACATGCAAACTCCACACAGTCAGTCGCCTGAGGCGGGAATTGAACCCAGGTCTCTGGCGCTGTGAGGCAGCAGTGCTAGCCACTGTGCCACCGTGCCGCCCACTTAGATTACTTACAGTGTGGAAACAGGCCCTTCGGCCCAACAAGTTCACACCGCCCTGCCGAAACGTAACCCACCCATACCCCTACATCTACATCTACATCTACATCTACCCCTTACCTAACACTACGGGCAATTTAGCATGGCCAATTCACCTGACCTGCACATCTTTTTGGACTGTGGGAGGAAACCGGAGCACCCGGAGGAAACCCACGCAGACACGGGGAGAACGTGCAAACTCCACACAGTCAGTCGCCTGAGGTGGGAATTGAACCCAGGTCTCTGGCGCTGTGAGGCAGCAGTGCTAACCACTGTGCCACCGTGCCACCCACTAAATTCTGGTACATAATTCTTTGAAATTTGTGTCACAGGTAGGGGTGTGATTATGAAGATGTTTAGCAGGCTTGCCTTCATTGCTCACACCTTTGAGTACAGGAGTTGGAGCATTATGTTAAGGCTGTACAGGATGTTGGTGAGTCCTCTTCTGGTGTACTGTGCATAGTTCTAGCCACCCTGTTACAGGAAGGATATTATTAGACTGGAAAACGTTCAGGAAGGGTTTACCATGATGATACTGTGAATGGAGGGTTTGAGTTAAAAGTAGGCTTGGATTTTTTTTCTCTTTTTTTTAGGAGGTTGAGGAGTGACCTTATAGAAGATTATAAAATCATGAGAGGCCTAGATAATGTGAATACCAAACGTTTTTCCTAAGGTGAGGGACTTCTAAACCAGGGGGCATTTTTTAAGGTGAGAGGAGAAAGATTTATAAAGGAAATACGGAGCATTTTTTAAAGACAGAGTGTGGTTAGTGTGTGGAATGAACTACAAGAGGAAATTTGGATGCAGGTACAGTTACAACTTTAAAAAGACATTTGGGTAAGTACATGAATAGGAAATGTTTAGAGGAATATGGGCCAAATGCAGATAGGTAGAACAAGTTTGGTTTGGGAACATGGTCAGTGTGGTCTAGTTGGACAAAAGGGTCTGTTTCCATGCTGTAAGACTCTATGACAATAACTATTATTGCCAGAGTGTTATTCTGGCCAATAGCCTTTGCACGATACAATGTTTCCAACAGTTTCTTGATATCACATGGAATGAATTGAACCAACTGAAAACTAGTATCTGTAATGCTGAGGACCACTAGAGGGCGCTGAGATGGATTAATTACTTGCCACTTCTGGCTTAAGCTTGCTGTGAATGCTTCATTGTTTGTGCTAGGGTCTTCAATGATTGAGAATGGGGATTTTACCTAGGTCCCCAGAATGTCAGCTGAGTTTGTTGATTAATAGTCCAGTGATAATACCAGTCAGCCATCACCTTCCCTTGTTATAATTAAAATGTAACACCTTACCTTTCAGTTCATTATGTGGGAATATCATCTCTTTCCTGAAGCTATTGATATCTATGGGAATTATAACCAGAGACAGGCATGGGAATCAGAGGTCTTGGTGCAGCTGTTGGTCTGGGATGCTGGCTCCCAATATAAATATTGCAGGACACTGGTTATGGACTGTGGTTATTAGGTCCTGATAATAGGGGTAAAAATGGTAGAAAATAATGAGTAGAGTTGATCAGGAACTAAAAATGGGATTTATAGGTTGGGATGCAAAATGAGGATTTTATATCTGCCTTTAGCAAGGAATAAAATGCTCAAGTAATTGAGAAAGACAAGATGTTTGAGACACCTTAAATGGGCACGATAAGGGGATAGAAACGGTATTAGATTATTTGCTTGTACTTAAACCGAAAAGGTCACAAGGATTAGATCGGTTGCATTGGAGAAGTAAAGATAGAACATGTAAAATTACAGGCCATTATCTTCCAATCCTCAGAAATAGAGTGGATGCAGTTTATTGGAGAATCATCAGTGATATACATTTTTTCACAATAGGTTGTAAGATAAAACTAGCAGTTAAATTTAACCTAGGTATTGTGAAAGGTTTTAGAAATGTTAATTGGGGGAAACATTACCTGTCAATTGGTCAAATGTTGATTTATGAAGGAAGCTCAACAGGGATTTATGAAAAGCAAATCACCTTTTACTAATCTGATTGAGATTTTTGGATGAAGGTAAAGAGATTGGTGTAATCATCTGTTGGTTTTAAAACAAAGTTTGTTAAAATACAAATAAGCTTACGAATACAATTGTCAACAATTTTGAAGCTGTTTGATGAATCTGTATATCCTGAACCCAGTTTTGTTGGCAGATTTTGTCCCATGTTGTCAAAGGAGGCTTGAAATCAGCCAGTGACACAAAAATACAAAGATTTCATCACTTTCTCATTTACTGGCAGAGATATTTTCATTGCTATCATTGCATCAAAGACCAGTCAGGTCACTGCCATAAATCAGTGATTGCCTTTGTCATGAAACAAGTGCAGTGAGACAAGGCTGTTTGACAATATTACATTAGCTCTGCTTAGTTATAAATCACACAACACCAGGTTATAGTCCAACAGGTTTAATTGGAAGCACACTAGCATTCGGAGCACCACTCCTTCATCAGGTGATTGTCACCTGATGAAGGAGCGTCGCTCCGAAAGCTAGCGTGCTTCCAATTAAACCTGTTGGACTATAACCTGGTGTTGTGTGATTTTTAACTTTGTACACCCCAGTCCAACACCGGCATCTCGGAATCATAGCTCTGCTTAGGTCTAGAAACCTGTGACCTGCGATAAGAGTAGGCAAGAGTTGGAGACCTCAGGTATAACCAAACTGTTTCCTTTCTGACTCCAGTTAGGATACTTATTTTCTTCATTGAAATCCTGGATAAAGCAACAATCAAATAATTAAGTAATACAATTGAATGCTGTTGTCACAAACCATGCTGTAGGAAGATCTGATGGAAAAAGAATAGAAAAGAAATAAGAAATAAGAAAGAAAAGGGTCAACACAAGTCATAAACAAATTAAAAAGTAGCAGCAAAAAGTAAAACATAGCTAAAAATCAAAATCTTCATGGAAAAATTATTAGCTCCTTGAGAGTCTTCTTCATTTCAACATGGAAAATGATTGACACATTCCCAGTGGAAAAAAACAGGATATCACAACTTTCAGTTTCTTCTATTGAATGGTAACTACTTTGGTGGTTAATGACTCCCATGCACTTCTGTCAAGAGCACTCTGTGGTTATTTTATCGCCACCGCAAAGTATCACACAGTTGAGTGAAAATGAAGCCCACAGTTTAAGAAGGAACATTATTTTATGTACAGTAGTGCCATTTGTAACTTCAGGACATCCCAAGATACTTCACAACCAACAAAATTTTAATGCATTGCACTGTGAAGAAACACAGCAGCCAAACAGCCATTTGTAGTAAAGCAAAGTCCCACAAACAGCAAAGAAATTGATGCCACAATAATTTACTTAAAATGTTGTCTGGAGCTTAAATAAAAGTCAATTCACTAGCAGAGATTCCTTGCCCTTCTGGAAATAGTGTTGTGAGTTTTTCTTATGTCAAGTCAGGAGGGCAGCTGGTTAGTTTAACATTTCACACACTCTGTCAGCCTTTCATTATGATAGCAGTCTTGATTATGTACACAGATTTCAGGACAGGTTCTTGCAGCTATGACCTTCTATCGTAGGAGCGCACGATTTTCCACAGAGCCAATACTGGCACTAAATCTCTATTTCTTCAGTTCCCAATTGTCCAAACAGTGTTTGTCTCGACTAAAGTCTACCTATTTTATTGTGATTTGGAGAAGTCAATGTTGGACTGGTGTGTACAAAGTTAAAAATTACACAACACCAGATTATAGTCCAATAGGTTTATTTGGAAACATTAGCTTTTGGAGCACTGCTCCTTCATCAGGTAGTTGTGGATCAGAAGACACAGAGAAAGAAGTGCATTAATTAATTTTAAAAGCTATTCATTTCTCAACAAAATGTAAACAGTTAGAGATTAACATGATAAATTACAGATTTTAGTAAAACAACCTCTTAAGTTATGGATGTAAATTTGCTCGCTGAGCTGGAAGGTTTGTTTTCAGATGTTTCATCACCATGCTAGGTAACATCATCAGTGAACCTCTGGTGTTCTATCCCACTCTCTATTTGTGTGTCTTGGTCTCTTAAGGTGGGTGATATCATTTCTGATTCTTTTTCTTAGAAGTTGGTAAATGGGGTCCAAATCAATGTGTTTATTGATGAGTACCAGTTAGAATGCCAGGCCTTCAGGAATTCTCATGCATGTCTCTGTTTAGCTTGTCCTAGGATGGATGTGTTGTCCCAGTCAACATGGTGTCTTTCTTTGTCTGTATATAAGGATACTAGTGATAGTGGGTCATGTCTTATCATGGCTAGTTAGTGTTCATGTATCCTGGTGGCTAGTTTTCTGCCTTTTGTCCAATGTAGTGTTTGTTACAGTTCTTGCATGATATTTTGTAAATGACATTAGTTTTGCTGGTTGTTTGTATTGGACCCCTTCGGTTCATTAGTCACTGCTGAAGTGTGTTAGTAGGTTCGTGAGCTATCATGATGCCCACTTCACATTCAATAACAAGACCTACAAACAAATTAATGGATCGAAAGCTGCATTGAAAGGCTTTGGCAGAAATGATTAGTTCACAGGATCAGCTGAAGGATTTGACCAGGCAGCATCTCAAGATTGTTTACTTGGTCTCTTAGCACCTGCATACTCACAGCATCACTACCTTGCTGTGCCAGTTAACATGGTCTCCCAAGCGGGCATCTTTCTTTGCTGGTCAGCAGTCCTCCACCTACGGGGTTGAACAGCAGTGTGCTATGCCAATCTTACACATATACGATGTGCTAGCATCTTATGCAGCAAACACGCTGCATGTAAAGTAGGCAGCCCAAGTCTTCGGAGAGTAGTCTTTAGTGGAATTCCGTTTTTAATGACATTGTGGATCTACTGACAGCACATGGACTGCAGCAATTCCAAAATGAGGCTCACTACCACTTTCTCAGAGAAAACTAGAGATGTCTAATAAATGCTGGCTGACCAGCAATGCTCATTTTCCATGAATGAATTAAAAAACATACATTCAGACACTTGTCAATGTAAGGTCCTGGCACAATAGGTCAAAGCCAGCATCTGCAATCAGTCCAGGGGCTTTGCTATGGTCAGCAGTTTGCTTGGGTGGTCTTGTCATTGGCTTTATACCTTTGAGGTCTTGGAAGTGAATCATGGTCAGTCCTGTGGCTCATGTAATGATTAATAAGACTAATGCAGTCAGGAAGATGTGAAGTCACTAGTCAGAAGGGCTGTAACCACACTTTGAGTGGGCAGATAAATGGCTCAAACTGGATGGGGTGTGGTGGAGTGGGAATTATGGCCCATTGTGTCCCCTGTTTCTCCTTGAGAATGTGGACCAAGTCCTTGATTGCCAACACCACAGGCTCCTATCCTGCCTGGTGCTAAGCAGGTACCTTTGTTTTATTCATTTAGGGGATGAGGGCATTGTTGGCTAGGCCAGTATTTATTGCCCATCTCTAATTGCCCAGAGGGCAGTTAATAGTTAACCACACTGCT
Organism: Chiloscyllium punctatum; assembly: GCF_047496795.1. Lineage (NCBI taxonomy): Eukaryota > Metazoa > Chordata > Chondrichthyes > Orectolobiformes > Hemiscylliidae > Chiloscyllium > Chiloscyllium punctatum. The sequence continues at coordinate 85,707,412 of NC_092747.1, forward strand.
ATGGGTATAGTGTCACATGTAAACCAGACCAAGTAAGGATGGCAGTTTTCTTCCTTAAAGGATGTTCACGAAATAGATGGGCTTTTCCAATAATTGGCAATGGTCATCATTAGACTCTTAATTCCAGATTTTCATTGAATTCAAATTCCACAATCTGCCATGGTGGGATTTGAACCTGGATCTCTTGTTTAACAGTCCAGCGATAATACCACTAGGCTACTGCCTCCCATCTCTGACAGTCCTCCGAGGGGACAGTTTCTGGGGCATTTCACGGCTGAGATGGTGGACGTACTGGTAGTATTTGAGAGCCATAAGAGAGAGAAGGTGTGTAGCTAGTTGTTACAAGTGGTGTGATTATTGACACTGACAGTGGGGTTAACATGAAAATTGCAACAGAATGAAGAGTAGTAATTACTCTGTTGAGCATAAATGCCCTGTCATTTTGGTCTGTTCCTGTGACAGCCAGAGTTCTTTCATAGGGGGTAAAGAGCCTAATATTCAGTCCCCTCTACAGCACAGACTCATCCTGTTCTGCCTTCTCCTGTAATCAGAGAAAAGGAGGGATTGAAAGAGATGACAGTGAATTGTACAGCTGTTAAATGTTGGTACAGATGGGTGGAAGTTGGTGAGGTGTATGGAAGGAGTGAGGAGATAGTGCAAACACCATGCACGGTAGAAATGTGGGAAGTTCAAGTGGTGAAATCGGTTCAGGCAAGATGTTCTATGCAATAGTTAGTATATGTTTAAGAAGCCATGCAAGGTTTATGGGATACTTGCCTTCATTAGTCAATGCATTGAATAAATAAGGAGTTTATGATGGAGCTGTAGAACATGATAGTTAGACAACAGCTGGAGTACTTATGTGCAGTTCTGGTTGCAACAACATAAGAAGGATATGATTGCACAATGCAGAACAAATTGTTGAGGTGCCAGTATTGGACTGGTGTGGACAAGGTCAGAAGTCTGATAACACCAGGCTTTGTCCAACAGGTTTATTTGAAATCGCAAGCTTTCTGAGCATTGCCACTTTACCTGTAACCAGTGTCATCTGACTTCTAGACTTGCAGAACAAATTGACAACGGTTTTGACTTGACTAGAAGGATTCAGTTATGAAGAAAGATTAGATACCTGGTGTTGTTTTTCTTAGTGCAGGGAAGGCTGTGGTGGGGAACCTCATCACAATGTCCAAGTTTATGAGGGGAATAGATAAGGTAGACAGAGAGAAATGCTTCTTCTTCGTAGAGGGATCAATAAGTGTGACAGAGTTTTAATGTGAGGAGCTGGATGTTTAGGAGATTTAAGGAAGAATTTATTAGTTAAAAGATGGTGGCTACCTGGGGTTCACTGCCAAAAATGGGTGCAAAGCAGTTACCTTCACATTTAAGAATTATTTAGATGTTTACTTGAAATGCATGACCCCAGTGCAACAAAATAGGATTATAAAAATAGATGCTTGATTTTCTGCACAGACATGATAGTGCATAGAACATAGTCCTTTGTGGGAAGTAGATGGAGTAACAGAGATAGAGTGATTGACAGGTCACAGAGAGAAGGGTATGGCTCCTCTTACAGCACTGCTGGCTATTTCTCCGGATCATTGAGATGTCAAGGACATTGGACCAAGCTGTCAGAGTCTGATATTGTGGCCTCCTCTGGCAGTCTTCTGGGAGAGGACTCCTGTCTTTTGCAGCAGCTGAAGATGCTTGTCACTGTAATGGTGGCATCTTCCCCTTCTCTGACATCTTCTGCAAACATTTTTGATCCATTAGAGCAGCTTCAGAACGCGAGTGTTCATTAGGATACACAAACACTTTCAAAGATGGTGCAAGTGCAAGAGATAATAGTCTTACGGAGTTAGAATTAGACACAATGGAAGCTGTAAGATGGAGAGATAGTTAATGGGGTGAGATTGGTAAGATATGGAAAGAGAACTCGCAACTCCATGTGGCAGAGATCTCTCCAAAAACATCAACACAACTCAGACTTAAGCAAATAAATGTCAGCTTAGCCCAATATTATTTATCCACTATTTTAAATCTTGGATCTATGCAGAGATGACACTAGGTTGTATGTATATATATTTTACTGTGCTTTAAAATGTCCACTCAATGCATCACCTCATGCTCCCAAATCTATTTACAACTAATAGAAAAACACAAAGTGTTGGAGAAATTCAGTAGGTCTGGCAGAGAGAATCTCTGGAGAGTTGCTTTTTAAGTCCATTGTGATTCTCTTTTCAGAACTCTTCTAGCACATGGTCCACTTTTTTTTTAACCATCTGCAATTTTTTTTAACTCATAGCTCCTGGGGCTTCAAATCTAAATCATTTTTGTTGTCATGCTCCCAGCTGATGTTATTACTGGACAAGTAAGATCCAAGACTGAAATCTCGTTTGAAAGATTATATTTTGTTTTGGTTTCAATGAGGTGGTCGCGACTGCAACTTAAGTACACAATGTTGTAAACATTTTCCGGTACTTTCTTGATAGCTGAGATAAGACTAACGAGCTTGTAAATGTTCAACCTAATCCTTGCTCAATTTGTAAACCATTGTACAGCATCAACTCCTCTATTCCTCTACCACCACACCTTTGACCAAAGAAAACTAAAAATGATGGTCAGGGCCTTTGATATTATTCTTGTGCTTCCCTTACAACCTAAAATGCATTTCACCCATATCTGGGATTTATCAACATTACAAAATATTAAAATCCTTAATACTTCTCCTCTCATTATCTGAATGTAATCTCATATGTCATACCCCATTTTCCCAATTGCAGTCTCTATCATCTGCCTTTCTTCTGAAATGAAGTATGTAAGGCCAATACTACGAATGGTTGACAAAGATTGTCACCAGCCATTGGCACATGTGGAAATCATGGCAGAGCGTTCTGGTTGCCCAAGTCATCCCACTGGCCACTCCAATCACTTGCTGCTGGGGTACCAATGCTTTCACCCCCCCCCCCCCCCAGCACTGCTGGGTAACTTCCCCACTCAAACCACATTGCTGGGTCCATCGTTTACTGTCCAACTTAACCACTTTGATCACTTTCTGAGTGTGCTGGTCATTGCATCATCCAATGGTGGCATTAGCAATAAATACAACTTTAGTGAAAATAGACACAAAAATATTGTTTGACGGCCCAAACAATCCCTGCCCCATCCACAAGTTTCCCAGAAGCTGTCTGAAAGTTAGCCCTAACATATCCTGTATTGATAAAAACATTTTTTTTTCCTTTTTTTCCACTTGTCAGTATTTTTAATGGTCTCTCTTTGCTTTCCTGATTTCCTTTTCAATTCTCCTCCACATTTTGCCACGTTTTGAGATTTACTGCAATATTGAACTTCACATTTTTCATTATCTTTTCCTTTAAGTCCAATTTACTTGTTATTGCACTGCATGCTTATAGCCTCAGTGTTAATGGTGAAGTGCAGGCCATTATGTTAAAAATGCAACAAAATTGGCATCTTGGGATGCATATTTCAAGTGTCCTCATGAATTTTCATTTTGAAATTCCTTTCTGGCCACAAACTAATCATTAGTGGCAATGCACAGTCCCTCACTAAAGAGATTCATCCCTTGGTTAAATACCAACTAAACCTGCCTTACGTGAAATTACCTAACTTTTCAAAATGCAAAATGTATGTTTCCGTCAAGCCCATTAAGGGTGGGTACAGCTGCAGCAGCATGCAGAACTAACCAGGTTGTGTTGTGAATTTGTGAAGTTGCATGGCTTTAACAATGAATACCTACTTGAAAGCATTGTGGATTTGTGTTTGTCATTAGATGTTTTGAATACAAATACATTCCAAAAGAAGAAGATGTGGACATTGTTGAACTAAAATGAATAGCAAATGGAGAAGGAGGCACACTGCCCAGAGTTAGTGCTTATTACGCTTTGGGAGATTTATGACTGCATATCTCGCAAGAAGATAGCAACAATGGAGTTAAAATGAAGGGGACAGGTGTACTAATCTATTCTGTGTGGCTGTCCTTCTGTCAGGAGTATTCTTTAGAGCAGACACAGTGCCCGCTTCAATTTCCAATGACAAGGATAAGACCCCAATATTGGCAGGAGTTCCATCTTGGAACATGTGTTGAGATACAACATTCAATAAATCTGGCAGAACTCCACCATTTACCAACTGACTGGATTAAAGAGTATAGATCTCATCTCTTGACTATGGACCTGTGCTACAGCTTTACCAGTTTGGCACTTAGCAAATGCATTACCCTCTCCTTTATATAAAATTTTAGTTAATTCTCTTCCAAAATAGTGTTTGGAGACCTGCAAAAAAAGATTGGAGACATTGTCTTCTCTCAGACTGGAAAGATCCTGACATAATGAATCTCAAGGAAGGGGCAGCTTCTATATCCTTGTCCTCAATGTTGTGGACCTGCCAGTGTTGGGCAAAGACAGAAGTCACACAACACCAGGTTATAGTCCAACAGGTTTATTCAAATAAACTGACCCTGTCCTCTATAACTGGGACCCCCAGCACATTGGTGCAAGACACATGAATGAAACACTTGCAAACATGTTCAGCAAGAAATGTGGAGGTCATTTTTGTCCTCTATGTCACATCTTTAGCATCATAGTTTTCTTCCAAAAATGAACGAGAGAGTTGAATTCTGGAAGTGAGCTAAAAGCCAAATTCCACTGAGTGTGACATCAAAGAGTAATGGAAATTAGAAGTATCTTTCTATGGCTTGGAAAAAAACATGCTACAAAAAATATCATGCTTCTGTTTGTTGAATATCATTCAGACCCAGAGTGTCACTTTAGGGTTCCTCTTTGAAGTGTTCTAGGCCCAATCATCATCACTTACTTTATAAATGACAATAGCCATAAACTCAAAATGTGGATGTCTGCTGATAATTACCTATAATGTAACATCATTCACCTTCTCAGATGGTGAAGCAGCCCTTATCCAAATGCAACAAGACTGGATGGCATTTATGCTTGAGCTGACAAGTGGTAAATAATGTATGCAATACAAAATTGCTAAGCACCGGTTATCTTCAGCAAGAGACAATTTAAACACCTTCCTTTGACAATAAACAATCACCACCTCTGATTTCTCTACCTTTGGAATTATGATTAATCAGAAATTTAACTGAGCAACTTGGATCAGAAGTGTGTATGGATATGCACACCAGGAAACAACTGACAATCTGAATCACTTTTCTTGAACAAGTAATAGTGCTGAGTGATTGAGTAGAGGTGTTTAAAATTCTGAAAGATTTTGATCAAGTGGATACAGTGAGAATGTTTCCTTGTGTAGTGAATAACAACAGGCAGTCAATATTTGATATTAACAAAGAAGTCCAATGACGAATCGAAGATATTGTTTTCTCAAAGAATAATGAGGCAGTGAATCTCCCTTCATCTTAGGAATGCTTGAAATCGTTTTGGAGATAGCTCCATTTACGGGAAAAAGGACAGAGGGTGATGACTAGTAAGTACATTTGGAAAGAGGTTTAAACAAAATATAAAAGAGTAATGGAAATTAGAAGTATCTTTCTATGACTTGGAATAAAACATGCTACAAAAAATATCATGCTTCTGTTTGTTGAATATCAGTCAGACCCAGGGTGTCACTTTAGGGTTCCTCTTTGAAGTGTTCTAGGCCCAATCATCATTGGCATGTGGTCTTTTGCTATACCTTGTTTACTCTATCATATCTATAATATGGCTAAAGCAGTAGGCCAGAAGTTGGGAATTTCATCCTGAGTTAATCTCCTTCTGATTCCTCAATGGTTGTCTCCCATCAGAAGGCAGAGTCAGGAGTATAATGGAATAATTTTGCACATGGGTAGTTGAGTGCTGCTCTAACAACATACAAGAATCTTAATGTTCTTCAAGACAAAGCAGCTCAACTGACTGATATCACATTGACTGCTAAAGAAACCACACTCTCCCCTATTGGTGCATTGTGTCAGCAATAGGTACCATTTTGAATTTTTTAAAAAATCTGCAATTAAGAGTCTAATGATGGCCATGAAATTATTATCCATTGTGCAGAAAAAAAACACCCGGTTCACTAATGTCATCCAGAGAAGGAAACTGCTGTCCTTACCCAGTCTGAACGACATGCAAATTTAGATCTACAGAATGTAGTTCACTCATAACTGTCCTCTGGATAATAAATGCTGATTCAGCCAACAATATCTCCATTCCATGAATTAACAAAGAACAATTACATGATGTATCGCCACAACTTATCAAAACTTTTTTGACCTTCTAAACTTTGATATCTCCCACCAGGAAGACCAAGGGCACTAGACACGTGATAACACAGTTATGGGCAGATCCTGAATCAGAAATATGTTGAATTCCTTCACTGTCTCAAGGTCAAAATCCTGACAATACCTCCTTAATGGTACTGTGTAAATACCTAGATCAATGGATGACAGCAAAAAAAGAGAGTGGTTTAAAGCTAATAAAAAACTGGCAATAAATTCTGATTTTGTCAGTGATGCTTACTTTTCAGGATGGAATAAAGAACAAAATTCCCTTGTTTTAGAGAGCATGTACGTAACCTTACCAGTGTCGTGGGGTTCCCCATCGTGCCAGGTCTGATTTACAAAAAGGCAAGTACTGCACCTAAACTTGGGGATATCGTCAAAGATCCAGTTGAAGTGCAGCCATGTGCAGCAAACCTTGCAGGTGAATACACAGTATTCTCGCAGCAGTCAGGCTGCTCCATTCTGTGACATTCCACCGTTATGACTTTAAACTTGGGTCATTGAGTGACAGGCCCAAAATGCTGATAATCTAACCTGGTTGTGGATAGTGTGCATATAGCAAGAAACTTGCTGCCACAAAATCTGTCATTGAGGAAAGCCATTGAGGTGTATAAGGAGGACAGCCATTGCTGCTGCCTGCACTACTCTAGATGAGCACTACATGAGTAAACAAAAGCCAATTTATGATTCACCATTCTCTGCAGTGAAAGACAAACTTTTCCCAGTCAGAATTGAAGGAGAAGTTTTGTTCTTACAAATGCTGACATACTTTGATCAAGAATATTATCTAAAATACAATTTGCTTTTTATTTCTTTAAGCGATGTACATTACAAAAATGTAACATAATTGCATGAAAAATTTAACCCTCAAATCACAAACAATCATCTAAGTTTATTCTTTCTGCTAAGTGTTGATTTAAGATTTTAATCTCACAGATCTATTAGGACAATTTAACCACTTGGTCTATTAACCATAATCACAATAACAGGTGATAATGGTTTCCAGCTCCCCATGAATACTGATTGCAGCAAAAAGAAACAGCTTTGGAAATTAAAGCTTAGTGTTTTGACAACATAATTTTTTTAAAAATTCAGAAAACTTTAAAGATCTGCTCTGAACCATTTGGACCATTTCTGATTTTTCAAGACAAAGTGTGTGAGAAGAGATGTGATACTTGAATAAAAATAATCTGGATACTGGTAAAGAAACTCAGCAGGTCCAGCATCATCCATGGAGATAGTCACAGAATTACTGTTTTAAGTTTACTTCAGAAGTGAAAAGAACTGAAAATAGTCAAACTTACTGTCGAAGTGGGGAGATAAGAATCAAGTTCCACCGACTCCATTCTCTGAGGCATAAAAGCAATATTTTCCAGCACCTTTCCGCTGTGAAGAAGACTTATTCTGAATTTGGATTAGTGGTGCTGGAAGAGCATAGCAGTTCAGGCAGCATCCAAGGAGCTTCGAAATCGATGTTTCGGGCAAAAGCCCTTCATCAGGAATAAAGGCAGAGAGCCTGAAGCGTGGAGAGATAAGCGAGAGGAGGGTGGAGGTGGGGAGAAAGTAGCATAGAGTACAATGGGTGAGTGGGGGAGGGGATGAAGATGATAGGTCAGGGCGGAGAGGGTGGAGTGGATAGGTGGAAAAGGACAAGTCTGGACAGGTCATGGGGACAGTGCTGAGGTGGAAGTTTAGAACTAGGGTGAGGTGGGGGAAGGGGAAATGAGGAAACTGTTGAAGTCCATATTGATGCCCTGGGGTTGAAGTATTCCGAGGCAGAAGATGAGGTGTTCTTCCTCCAGGTGTCTGGTGGTGAGGGAGTGGCAATGAAGGAGGCCCAGGACCTCCATGTCCTCAGCAGAGTGGGAGGGGGAGTTGAAATGTTGGGCCACGGGGCGGTGTGGGTGTCCTGGAGATGTTCCCTAAAGCGCTCTGCTAGGAGGCGCCCAGTCTCCCCAATGTAGAGGAGACCGCATCGGGAGCAACTGATACAATAAATGATATTAGTGGATGTGCAAGTAAAACTTTGATGGATGTGGAAGGCTCCTTTAGGGCCTTGGATAGAGGTGAGGGAGGAGGTGTGGGCACAGGTTTTACAGTTCCTGCGGTGGCAGGGGAAAGTGCCAGGATGGGAGGGTGGTTTGTAGGGGGGCGTGGACCTGACCAGGTAGTCACGGAGAGAACGGTCTTTGCGGAAGGCAGAAAGGGGTGGGGAGGTAAATATATCCCTGGTGGTGGGGTCTGTTTGGAGGTGGTGGAAATGTCAGCTGATGATTTGGTTTATGCGAAGGCTGCTAGGGTGGAAGGTGAGCACCGGGGCGTTCTGTCCTTGTTATGGTTGGAGGGGTGGGGTCTGAGGGCGGAGGTGCGGGATGTAGACGAGATGCGTTGGAGGGCATCTTTAACCACGTGGGAAGGGAGATTGCGGTTTCTAAAGAAGGAGGCCATCTGGTGTGTTCTGTGGTGGAACTGGTCCTCCTGGGAGCAGATCTGGCAGAGGCGTAGGAATTGGGAATATGGGATGGCATTTTTGCAAGAGATAGGGTGGGAAGAGGTGTAATCCAGGTAGCTGTGGGAGTCGGTGGGTTTGTAAAAAATGTCAGTGTCAAGTCGGTCGTCATTAATGGAGATGGAGAGGTCCAGGAAGGGGAGCGAGGTGTCAGAGATGGTCCAGGTAAATTTAAGGTCAGGGTGGAATGTGTAGGTGAAGTTGATGAATTGCTCAACCTCCTCGCGGGAGCACGAGGTGGCGCCAATGCAGTCATCAATGTAGCGGAGGAAGAGGTGGGAAGTGGTATCAGTGTAATTACGGAAGATCAACTGCTCTACGTAGCCAACAAAGAGACTGGCATAGCTGGGGCCCATACGTGTTCCCATAGCTACCCCTTTGGTCTGGAGGAAGTGGGAGGATTCAAAGGAGAATTTGACAAGTATGGTATTTAGCTGCTAAACTCATAGCAAACACTTCTGTTACCATTTAAAACCACCATGACTGGGAATAATTGTTCTTGAAATTGAAAATGATAGAAAAGATTGATATGGGTTGCCATTTCAAGTACTCAAAGGAAAATTTACCTGAGGTTTAAGGGGATAATGAAATTTTAATTTTCAAACAAAAAAACTAATGGAAAAAAAAGTCTAGATAGTTGTTTAGCATCAAAGAATAATTTTTTGGGGGGGAGAAATAAATTGAACATGAACAAAACCTGTTAGCTGAAAGGTAGTGCTATTTTAATTTGAGACCATTCTGAAGTGATAAAACATCTAACAGTATAATGGGTCAAAGTGAACAGGGAAACATGATGTGTTAATAATTGGAACCGCATGTATATGTTTGATTACTGTTTTAAAGGGGAAAATGAATTGTGATGTGGAATGATTGCCTGTGTTTTAATTAAAATTTAAATTGGAAAATGGAAGTTTGAACTACTGTATTGCACTGAATGAACTAAGATTTTCTTTTAACAATTTGAAGCAAAATTAGGACTAAATTATATTTATTTATTGGATACACAAGAGCACGGAACTTCTAAAGAAATGGATTTGATCTTTTTGTGAGACCAGCTAGCACCAGGTGCCTGTGCATTGAAAAATAACAACTGCTCAGTAGCAGCTTTTCGACTGGTTTAAAGGGGAAATGTATCACAGAACTGCGAGAAAGGAGCTGTGGAACTCAGACCATCACAAGATTGCAAGCAAGTCGGATCGCCCTGCTTTACCCTCTGAGTCTAGAAAACCCGCACTAAAAGATTTGAAAAGGGAATCATAGAAAAGACCTAGGTTAAACTAGCTAGTTACTAAATTGAGGATTGCCGTGGTTGACAACAATGTGATATCATTGACAAGAACAACAGTATTAGAAAATTATTTCATTCTTCTTGTAATTTGAACTCTTGATCCATAGAATTTCTTTGTTTTTGCCTATGATTTCCAAACATGTTATCCTTGTTAAACTGTGTTTCTTGTCAGCTTTAATTGTGAATGAGTATGTAGCATCTGGATATAATTCGGTCATAGTTTAAGTTGGCATATATCAGTAATTTATTCACCATATATTAGGGGATTAATTGGGAATAATAATTAAGTTTTGATTAGCCTGTTGGGAGTTTTATTAGGTGGTTGTTAAAGTTAGAGATTGACCATTCTAGTGATTAACTTAGTTGTTTTTTTCCATTTGAAACAATATGTGGAATAGCAGTGCTTGATTTCTGCTGCAGTCTTTCCTTTGGGATCATGAGAATTAGAGATGAAAATATAGCATTGACAAATAAAGTTTCTCCAGAGCTGCTGAACGATATGGGACATTGATTATTGGATGTGTAAAATTTAATGAGCAAATTGCTGAAGGTAAGAAATACAATTATGGGAATAACCCACCTTAGGCATGGATCAATGGATTAGATCAATCTGGTATTTATGCACATACTAGAGAAAAGTAGGTGTAAATGAGGTTTGTACGTTTTTAGCTTTCTTTTGGAAATATTTGTCTCCTTAGCCCATAAACATTTCAAGAATTTGATAGCTTGGCCACTACCTGAGATATTACAACTGAGCAGAGGGGGATAAGCAAAGATCTCAAAACATACACACTCAAAGTTTACCACAAGGATCGGTGTTGGTCAACTTTTCATCATTTGTATAAATAACTTGGATATAGATATGGTTAATAAGTTTGCAGATGACACCAAAATTGGAGGTGTAGTAGACAGGCAAAGAAGGTTACCTCAGAGTACAACAAGATCGTGATCAGATGGACCACTAGGCTGAGGAGTGGCAGATGGAGTTTAATTTACATAAATGTGTGGTGCTGCATTTTGGCAAATCAGGGCAGAACTTATATACTTAATGGTAAAGTCCTGTGGAGTGTTGATGAGCAAAGAGACCTTGGAGTCAGGTTCATAATTCCTTGAAAGTGGAATCCCAGATAGACAGGATAGTGAGGTAGGTGTTTGATATACTTGCCTTTATTGGCTCGTGCATAGGATATAGGAGTTGGAAGGTCATGTTGCACAGGATATTGGTTAGGCCACTTTTGGAATATTGCATGCAGTTCTGGTTTTCGTGCTATTGGAAGGTTATTGTGAAACTTGAAAGGGTTCAGAAAAGATCTACAAGGATGTTGCTAGAGTCAGAGGGTTTGAGCTATGAGGACACTCTGAATAGGCTGGAGCTATTTTCCCTGGAGCATTGGAGGCTGAGGGGTGACCTTGTAGAGGTTTGTAAAATCATGATAAGCCAAGGTCTTTTCCTCAGAGCGGGGGAGTTCAAAACTAGAGGACATAGGTTTAAGGTGAGAGGGAAGAGATTTATCAGGGACCTAATAGACAACTTACTCCACACAGAGGGCATTGTGTGGTATGGAATAAGCTGCCAGAGGAAATGGTGGAAGCTGGTACAATTACAATATTTAAAAGGCATCTGGATGAGTTTATGAATAGGAAGGGTTTAGAGGGATATGGGCCAAATGCAGGCAAATTGGACTAGATTAATTTAGGATGGTCAGCATGGATGAGTTGGTTCAAAGTTTCTGTTTCCATGCTGTACAGCTCTATACTCTATAAGTTGATGAAAAGACTTGAAAGTCAAAAAGAATCTTAAAAATACAAGTGTGTGTGCACTGTTGATGTGCACTGTACAGGTGTTCTGAAGTATGTATCCCAGAAAAGCTCAACTGCTTATCAAACAGTGTGATATGAAATGGTTTCTGTGACCTTGTTCTTGATTCCTCCACTGATGAACAACCTTTCATTGTATGTCCTGTCAAAATTCGGCATGATTTTGAATACATCACACAAACCTCCTCTCAACCACCTCTTTGCTTTTGAAAAAGTCCCAACGTTCCAGATCAATCTATATCATTGAAAGCCAACCTTGGAACCTTTTGCATGACTTTTCTCTGCATTCTCTCTTATGCTTAATTTCATTTATCATCACCATTGCTGCAACCAATCTAAAAGGATGAAGAAATTCCATTCTTCTCCTCCGTTTTGAACCTTGTACAGCAGAGACCAGTTTTAAATTACAATTTTGTATTGCTCAATCACGCACAATATCGAGAAATAAATAAACAGATCCTTTTGTTTCAGTTTTTGTTTCAGTGTGTTTATTGACAAAACACACTCAAGTTAAAAAGATATATAAGACCTATTTAAAAAGCAATAACATCTAGTTCTATACCCTTCATTACATGAGCATTTAACATAGCATGCAGAGAATAATTAACAAAAACTATAGGGTGGAGTGAATCAAAGATTGCAGAAAGCATTCAAAAAGTTTAATGAATAATAATGAGTTATGATTTCCATAGTTTCTAAGGGCTCAAAGAGTGACATCATTGTATTAACAGTTTAAATCCATGTGCTCCCCTGACTCTAGCTTTTGGAGTTAGATTCTCTGTTTTTAGAAATTCTCTTTTCCCCATCCAAATTCTTTCCAGACACTGCTGTCCATTGGCCACTTTTCCTTTTTGTAGAGAACTACTGTTCAGCCTTTATTCAGTTCTGCATTTTTAATTCCACCTCTCTTGGTCTATCAAAAATCTTGACATGCCATGGCTAATCTGATGAGAATTTCATTCTTCAATAGCATTTTTTGGTGGTCACCATCAAACCACTGACCAAGACCTTACTGTACTTTGTGGCCACAATTTCAAAATTTGTGAATGATATGAAATTTGTAAGTATAGTGAATTATGAGGATAATGTAGATATTCAAATGATGCAGATCAGGAAGAACAGGGATCTTCTCAATAACATCTGCAGAATTCAACTATGAACCTTCCTCCAGCCTGAAAATCATTTATTAACTAATACTCACTGTTTCCTGTCACTCAGCAGATTTTGTATCAATGTTACTACTGTTCCTTTTACTCCATGTACTCTACCTATTTTTACACATAAAATTGTTATGTGCCACTTTATTGTAAGCCATTTCAAAATCTATGGATAGTACATCAAAGGCATTACCTATAGCAACTAATTCTGCTAACTGCTTAAATAAGGTTTTCCCATAGGTCCATGCTTCTGTCAATCTGCTTATTTCCTGTGAATTTCTCAGGATCAAAGCTCCTTCAAAGTATACTTCGGCTCCTGCTAAAATGCACAACTCTCCTGTAAAAGGTGCAGGCTTGTTCGCTTTAAAAAACATCATGTAGTTTAATTTCTAACCTAACTCCTGTGCCACACAACAGAGTGTTGAGTCTAATATAATGAGGATGGATATGTATTGTGGTAATGACATATATTAAGATCTAAAAGTGATATCAACAGTCATGTTCAAGAAAAGGTGGAATAATATCTATCTCAGCGATAAGTACTTACAGAGGACAGGATGATGTACAACTGTAGAGTAAAGAAACCTACCAGAATCAGCCACAGATACCTATAGTTAAGAAGAACCCATCACAGACCATAAACTACTAGCAGAGGCAAAGATAACCATTTTGTCAAACTATGAATTCTTACAGCAACTGACTGTGGTGGAGACGCCAAATTGGTCGCAAATTAGTGGCATGTAATGGAATCCACAAGAGAGAAAAAACATTAGAAGACTTCAAAACATAAAAGGATGTCTTACCCAGGTTAGAATTCCATTGAAAGCTGGTAGTGATGTCCACACCTGTTCCTCTGTAGTGTTCCAAAACTCTGTAAGCCCTCAAAGAAGTCAACACTGGAATTTATGTAAGAAGTAATTCCAAAGGTATTGAGCAGAATGGAGTTGTGTACATACATATAGCATGTTCCTTTGTGCTGATAATGTCCTTGTTAGATGGGGGTAAACGGTAACACTGCAGATATCCAATCCATTCTAAAGGCATTTATGATACATACTTCAGGCCAGAAGGGAATCTTGTTATGCAGCAAGGTTGATTTGATCAGAAATCTCGAGGCTAAGCAAGTGAGCCAGGTCCTTCCTTACTAACCTAGACAGGCTGCCATTTGTTGCAGATATGAAGCATTGTAGGATAAGTTTACTTGTGACTGGGAATTCATTAGATGAAAAGCTATCATCTTTTTCATTGTCAAATGAGACTTAACTCTTGAACAAGCAGTTCAATAAGCTCTGCAGGCAACAGTAAGAGGATAAAACTGAACAATAATTCAAGGACATACTGAGCCTTGGATGCACTAGTGAGTTTGAGGGGCCAATTAATGTCTTCTTTCCCACTTAAAAACCTGCAAAAGAGGGCAGCACGGTGGCTCAGTGGTTAGCACTGCTGCCTCACAGCACCAGGGACCCGGGTTGAATTCCCGCCTTGGGAATTGTCTGTGTGGAGTTTGCACATTCTCCCCGTGTCTGCGTGGGTTTCCTCCGGGTGTTCCGGTTTCATCCCACAGTCCAAAGATGTGCAGGTTAGGTGAATTGGCCAAGCTAAATTGTCCATCGTGTTAGGTGCATTAGTCAGGGGTAAATGTAGGGGAATGGGTCTGGGTGGGTTGCTCTTCGGAGAGTCGGTGTGGACTTGTTGGGCCGAAAGGCGTGTTCCCACACTATAGGAATCTAATATCTAAAAAAAAAATTGGGCTTGAGCAGGAAAATTATATAGAAACCATTTTAAAGTGTTCACACTGTGAAGCAAAGCAATTCCACAGACTCTAAGACTGTCCAGCAGGTGGAATAATTTAGGAAGACAGGCCACTTGAAGCAGTTTTGCAGATAAGAAAAGCACTGAAAGAAAAAAAAAGTGTCTTGAAAATCAGAGCTAAAAATCACACAACACCAGGTTATAGTCCAACAGGTTTAACTGGTAGCACACTAGCTTTCGGAGCGATGCTCCTTCATCAGGTGGTAGTGGAGGGCTCAACCCTAACACAACCCTAACACCCTAGCAAAAATTTACAGTGTGATGTAACTGAAATTATACATTGAAAAATTGATTGTTAAGTCTTTCATCTGTTTGAATACCATGATAGTTTCACTTCTTTCATGTGTAAATCACAAAACCTTTTTTAAAATGTTTCATTCTCAGGTTAGCGGTTAACAATGGGTGATAGCTAGACAATATGTTGAAGGTGTTAGCCCCCTGTGTTCTCTGTCTATCCCATGATGTTTAGATTGTTTCTAGTCTAAAAAGTGAGATAATGGAGTTTTACATGAATGCATGCAGTTTTTGAGCAAAATACAACGTAACCCTGCCAGTACAAATTCACCCCACAAAATATATGTGTGCATGTGGGTCTTTGTCTGTGTGTGTCTGTCTGTCTGGGTTAGGGGTTGCGAGTATGAGAAAGTGTATGTGTGTAGTGAGTGTAGTGTGTCTTAAGTCTGTGAGGGGGTGTATGTGTGAGTGTGGGAGAGTGTGTGTCTGTAAGGGTGTGTGTGGGTGTCTGTGTGCGCGTGTGTGTGTGTGTGTGTGTGTGTGTGTGCGCACACGAGTATCTGTGTGTGTGTATAGTGCAATGGTGGTCACCTGTAATGTGACATGAACCCAAGGGCCCAGGAGAGGCCCTCCCTATGGGTACTGAACTTAGCTATCAGCCTGTGTTCGGCCACTTTTCGCTGCTGCCTGTCCCGAAGTCCGTCTTGGAGGATGGTCACCCGAAGGTCCGAGGTCAAATGTCCTGGACCACTGAAGTGTTCCCCAACTGGGAGGGAACCCTCCTGTCTGTTGATTGTTGTGCGGTGCCCATTCATCCGTTAGCGTAGCCTTTGCTCGGTTTTCCCAATGTACCATGCCTCAGGGCAACCTTGCCTGCAATGTATAAGATAGACAACATTGGCTGAGTCACATGAGTACCTGCCAAGTACAAGGTGGGAGATTCCCCCACGCATAAAGGTGGTATCTATGTCCACACTCTGACACGTCTTGCAGCGTCTACCGTAACAGGGTTGTATGGAGTTGTCCTGAGAGCCGGGCAGCTTGCTATGAACAATGATCTGCTTGAGGTTTGGTGGTTGTTTAAAGGCTAAGTATAAGATACTTCAATCAAAAAGCCATTTTTATTTCTACTGATGATTGAAATAATTTCTTTAGATATACACAGGGCAAAAGAGAGGCAGAAGTGGACATTGGGCCACTGCAAAATGATGCTGGAGAACTAGTAATGGGAAACAAAGAAATGGTGGAGGAACTAAACAAGTACTTTGAGTCAATCTTCACATTGGAAGACATGAGTAACATCTCAAAAATTCAGAAAGGTTGGGGAGTGGGTGCAGAGGTAAGTATAGCGGCCACCTATAAGGAGAGTGTGCTTGAGAAACTGAAAGGTCTGAAGGCACGTAAATCAGCTGAACCAGATAGACTACACCTCAGAGTTCTGAAGGAGATAGCTGAAGAGATAGTGGAGACTTTTGCAGTGACCTTTCAGGAATTGCTGGAGTCAGGGAGGGTCCCAGAGTACTGGAAAATCATTAATGTAACACACCTGTTTCAGAAGAGAGTAAGGCAGAAGATGGAAAATTACAGGCCGATTAACCTGACCTCAGTCATTGGTAAAATTTTGGAATCCATTGTGAAGAATGAGATTTCTGAGTACTTGCAGTGCATGGTAAAATAGGGCAAAGTCAGCATGGTTTTATAAAGGGGAGGTCATACCTGACAAATCAGTTAGATAAACGAGAGCCAATGGATGTTATCTATTTCGACTTCCAGAAGGACTATGACACAGGAGGCTGCTGAGTAACATAAGGATCCATGGTGTTAGAGGCAAGGTGCTAGCATGGATAGAAGATTGGCTGTTTGGCAGAAGGTAGAGAGTGGGGATAAAAGGGTCATTCTCAGGATGACAGCCGGTGACTAGCAATGGTCCACAAGGGCAGTGGAGGGATCACAACTTTTCACTTTATACATTAATTGTCCAGATGAAGGGGCTGAGGGCATTCTGGCTAAGTTTGCAGATGACACAGAGAGAGATAGAGGGACAGATAGTATTGCGGAAGCGAGGAGGCGACAGAAGAATTTTGACAGGTTAGGAGAGTGGGTAAAGAAATGGCAGATGGGATACAAAATGGGAAAGTGTAAGGTCATGCACTTTGGAAGGAAAAGTACAGGTATAGACTATTTTCTAAATAGAGAGAAAATTCTGAAATTTGGAAGTCCCTGTAAATGGATTTGGGAGTCCTAGTCCAGGATTCTCTGAAGGTTAACTTGTAGGCCGAGTTGTTAGTTAGGAGAAAGTGAGGGCTGCAGATGCTGGAGACCAGAGTTGAAAAATGTGGTGCTGGAAAAGCACAGCAGGCCAGGCAGCATCCGAGGAACAGGAGAATTGATGTTTCAGGCATACGCTTATGCCCGAAACGTCGATTCTCCTGCTCCTCGGATGCTGTCTGGCCTGTTGTGTTTTTCCAGCACCACATTTTTCAACTCTGAGTTGTTAGTTAGAAAGGCAAGTACAATGTTGGCATTTACTTTGAGAGTTCTAGATTATAAAAGCAGGGATGTACTTCTAAGATTTTATACGGTTATGGTCAGACAATATTTCGAATATTGAGTGCAATTTTGGGCCTCATGTCTCAAGAAGGAGCGACTGATCCTGGATCAGGTCCAGAGGAGGTTCCAGAAAGGATCCCAGGAATGAAAGGCTTAACATATGAGGAATGTTTGAGGACTCTGGGTCTATACTCAATGGAGTTTAAAAGGATGGGGAGATCTAATTACAACTTACAGAATACTGAAAAGCCTGGATACAGTGGACGTTGGGAAGGTACTTCCATCAGCAGGAGACACTAGGACATGAGGGAACAGCCTTAGAGTAAAGGGAAGAGCCTTTAAAATGGAGAAGAGGAGAAATTTCTTCATCCAGAGAGTAGTGAACCTTTGGAATTCATTGCCACAGAGGGCTGTGGAGGCCAGGTTGTTGAATATATTTAAGATGGAGACAGAAACATCGGAATGATGACACAGTGGTTAGCACTGCTGCCTCACAGCGCCAGAGACCCGGGTTCAATTCCCGCCTCAGGCAACTGTGTGGAGTTTGCACGTTCTCCCCGTATCTGCGTGGGTTTTCTCCGGGTGCTCCAGTTTCCTCCCACAGTCCAAAAAATGTGCAGGTTAGGTGAATTGGCCATGCTAAATTGCCCGTAGTGTTAGGTGAAGGGGTAAATGTAGGGGAATGGGTCTGAGTGGGTTGCTCTTTGGAGGGTCAGTGTGGACCTGTTGGGCTGAAGGGCCTGTTTCCACACTGCAAGTAATCTAATACATTCCTGGTTGCTCAGGGGATCAAACCTTATGGGGAGAAGGAGGGAGATTAGGGTTGACAAACTTATCAGCCATGATTGAATGACGGGACAGACTTGATGGACTGAATGGCCCAATTTCTGCTCCTGTTTCTTATGGCCATATCACTGCCAATATTGACCAAGAGGGACAAGAGATAAAGACTTAATTTTGCACTTATTCAAGATATGTCGTGAACTAAAGAACATTTTTTCCTGAACTGAACATGCCAGCTTTTCATGTAAGCATGAACAGTGACCAACGTTTAAAACTGAGTTATTATTGTAAAAATGTAGGTCACTTTCAGAAAATGTGCCAACAAAGCTACAGATAGGTAAAGACCAAAGAACTAGCCTTGCAGTGAAATAAATGAGGTTAGGTGAATCTAGAGTTGAAGATAAACTATAGGCTTTCCTGGGGAGCATCAGTCCAAACTGAAAACCCAGACAAGCATTCTGAAATACAGACATTCAATAGTCAATACACATTTTATGAAGTTCAAGTTAGACACAGAACAAAATGTCACATTATCATCAGATAGTGAATCCTGGTTCACAAAACACTTTACAGCTGACAGAATTTCAATGACATGGTTCAAGAGGCATCACACCAACAGTGAAGATATGATCCCTGAGTTCTCTAACATCAGAGAGTCCAAATATCTTTACATACTGCACAATCAAAGATTTTTATTCCTGAGTAGAAGGGCATGTATTGGGTGGAAGAGGGTTAAACAACAAAAGTTCAAAGAAAAGTCTGTAGAAAATTTTGCTGTGCTCTTTACCGATAATGGAACCTAATTGAAAGGTTTTCTAGATGCTAATTTCATTGGATTTTTAAAAAAGGTTTCATTGGATAAGGAAAATGAAATGCTGTGGCTTCTAGTGGTTGGATTGAAGTGTATCTCTTTGGATTTGCAAGAATGGCAAATAGTCTGAGATCCGTGTTTCATTCTTGAGGTGGAAGGTCTTTAACCTCTTGTATTTCTTTCCCAGAGGGTATTGATGATATATGTCCATTCTTTTTTTGATGCAGCTATGCTCTCTGCTAAAGTAAGTGATTTTTTTTTAACATTTTGCTCTTTCCTGGATTCGACATATTGTTTGGCATTTCTCAATGGTGCCTTCTGTGGATTTTGTGAACCAGATCTTTAATTTGTAAAGGCAGAATTTCACTCTTTTTCAGTTTGCAGATCTGTGCTGAATGAGGTAGACTTATGACTTCAACTCCTTGAATATTTTGTGCTCTTTCTTTCCTTATCAACAATTGAGTTACTGGTCAAACTAGTTTGTTCACTTTATTGTTTGCGTTACCAAATATTGCATAAGTAATCTTTACTTTGGACATCCTTTTTTGGAAGACGGAGTTGTCAAATATTTTATTTGACCTTGTCCCTTCCTCACCAACTCAGCTTCTAACAGTAAACTCAGATATGGAGTAGATAGTTACTTTGCATGCGGTAATTTGACTCAACTTCATTGCAGATACTTTTTCTGCTTAACACTCTATATCTTCCCAAGTGATGTAGTGCTTTAGTTGCTGCCTCTAATCTTGCACTTCTTCTTGTACTTTGTTACCACCTGAATTGGAACTCTCTTTCATTTAGAGTATTGAACAAAGCAGAAGCATTTCAGTCATCAGAGAGAAAAGAATACTTTCAAATGTGTTGACACATTATAATCCCAAGTTATCAATGATAGTCATGCATCTTCAACCAGCTGAGAAGCTGTACATATTCAGATTGACAATGATGGTCAAAAAATGTCAGGTTACTTAGATTCCAGATCATTAGCTGAAACTAACTAATTGACATAGCCATAAATAAAATGTGTTGACACTACGATTCTCTAATGGCCTGATGGGATTTAAATACCAAATTGAAATGAATCATAGATCATTGATGATACTATTGGATTTCAAAGAGGTAGTCAGAATTCCACTCGAGGTTTAGACTCAGACTGAAGCATTAAGATCAGTCAGCATCGTATGTGCTAGGGAGAATTCGGATTACAGCTGCCACATCATCCAGAGTTACAGTAGACCAAGGTGAATTGTAAGGTTTATTCCTTATTTTGAAAGTAGAAATATATTTGGCAGACATAACTAATTCTTTACCAGCTTTCAACAAGAGGTTATAAGAAATCAGAGAAGCACAAAAGGCAGATGTAGGACATTCCCAGATTACGAAATACAGTGAAAAGGTTTGATGAAAATAGAATTCAAATGAACAACTCTTGTGAAAGTTTCATGAACAAAGGAAGAATTTAGCAAAGTGACTGATCTTCTAGTCTTAATCACAGGCTCATGATATCAAAGATATGAAAGAATTCTCCATAGAATCAATGAAGGTCACTGAGGAATATTTACAGAAATAGCTGAAGACCATCAATGGCCTTTATTGGTCAGAGTATTGAGTACAGGAGTTGGGAGGTCATGTTGCGGTTCTACAGGACATTGGTCAGGTCACTGTTGGAATATTGCATGCAATTCTGTTCTCCTTTCTATCGGAAAGATGTTGTGAAACTTGAAAGGGTTCAGAAAAAATTTACAAGGATGTTGCCAGGGTTGGAGAATTTGAGCTATAGGGAAAGGCTGAACAGGCTGGGGCTGTTTTCCCTGGAGTGTCAGAGGCTGACGGGTGACTTTATAGAGGTTTACAAAATTATGAAGGGCATAGATGGGATAAGTAGACAAAGTCTTTTCCCTGCGGTCGGGGAGTCCAGAACTAGGGGTCATAGGTTTAGTGTGAGAGGGTTAAGATATAAAAGAGACCTAAGGGGCAACTTTTTCATGCAGAGGGTGGTACGTGCATGGAATGAGCTGCCAGAGGATGTGGTGGAGGCTGGTACAATTGCAACATTTAAGAGGCATTTGGATGGGTATATGAATAGGAAGGGTTTGGAGGGATATGAGCCGGGTGCTGACAGGTGGGATTAGATTGGGTTGGGATATATGGTCGGCATGGACGGGTTGGATTGAAGGGTCTGTTTCTGTGTTGTACATCTCTATGACTCTATGACAGCAAGATGAGAGTGAGCTTAAAAAATACCATAGAGACTTGATCTGTGTATTTCAGACTTTTGTTGAGGCTGATTGGTGGTGAAGATGATGAGAATGTAAAAAGTTTAAATTAATCATTAAATAATGTTCATGTAACAATTCAGAGAAATGTGAGGAGCAGAGATGTAGAATATTGAGGGTAAATATGATTATGAAATTTTAATATATATCAGAATGTAATGTGAAGAAAGGTTGATGTCATCTGTTCTTATGAGAGATGTATTTAAAGAGTACAGTATTATGTACAGTATTGCAAATAAAAGAGTTTGTGGAAGCCTATCAGAATCACCCATAAATAATGGCAAACCATTACAGGCCACATATTACCATGGAGACAAGGATAACTATCTCTCCTATGTGCAGAATACAACCTTGAGCCTCAAACCTCATGGCAACACAAACCACCGAGCATCAGCAGAACAAAGCAATTATGCAAGCTGAATGTACTGCCTGGATTAGGAGAACCAGAACCAGATTTTACATACTAATCCCCACACCTGTTTTCAGGATCATAGTCCCTGAAATGCTTTTTACCACTTTGTTTGCAAATCTGAGTTGTATCAAGGATGAAGATATTATGAAGGATAGCCCTCAGAGAGCAACAGTGGTGTCAGCATTTTAAGCAATATTGTTATTAACTATATGATTGCCCTTGGTATGGAGAATCATCATATTCCATGACTGCCTATAGAATTTCAGTCTAATGTGTCAGAATTCCACATGCGGACTCTTGCAAAATAGCTATCTCATGCTGAAAGCTCTTTAATTGGCTATGACAACCATTCTGCACAAAAAAGTCTACAGTATCTTTTAAAAGTTGGACTCAAAAGCTTCACTTACTTGCGTGATTCAAGGATGTTTGTCTGTGCCCTCAGACTTCCCTGGTTTACTTTAGCACTCATACGCACCATATTCTTCTGTGCTCCTTTAAAATATCGTGACCAGTGCCAGAGCTGTTCCTATCAGCTTGGCAGGAGATGAGAAAGGCCACATTCTGAACCAAGCTATTTCTAATGCAGATTATAAAGCACAAATGTGTAATTAGCATGCAAGAACATATCTTATTGCATCATCAGCTATTTTGCCAAGGCTTTAATGTTATATGTTTTTTTCTTGAAATCTGATGCCTGTCAAAGTATCTTGGCAAGTTAATAGCTCTGCTTGTGGCTGAATGACTTTCTTATTCATTAGCATTTTTTATAGTGCAATTTATGTTAAATTTTAAAGAATAAAAATATATTTGATGTTCATTTACTCAAATGAAGGGAATGAGTTTTGTATTCTGCTTGTGCCATTTTTAAATGAGAGTGATGTAATTTTCACTCGTTTTCAAATCTGACAAGGTAATGACTCTGACAATGAATAATGTAAGTACCCTTTTGTATCTTGCAGCTTTATCAAGGCTTTATTTCACATTTGAAAATTCCACACTGAAAGGTTTTAGTCTTTTTCTTTGGTGGGGGAGGGTGGAGAAGGTAATTTCTAATTAATCTTTTACTCTGCAAAATCCAGCAGCAATCCATCTGTCCATTTATATTGCTGAAGTAGGGCAACATTAAAGCAGGAGATTGGAGAAATGTACTCTTGAGAGAAGCTAATAAAAAGCTGAATGCTATAGCCAACTGAGCTATTTTTAAGTGTTTAGGTACATTCACGTTTTAAGTGCAGTGGGGGGAAAGTGCTGCTAGTTCAACCTCGATCAAATTTTACAAATAGAGCATATTTAAAAAGTCAAACATTAAATATTATCAGCCAATCAATTTGCTTGACCCACAATAGGACTGCTCAACATGTTGGTCAGCTAAATATTTGGGCTGAGTCAAAAATTGTGATTTGACAACAAGTGTAAAGTCAAAGCACTCAGGCTCTTTATAGCAAGTTTCCTCAGTTTTATGGAATGTTCATGAATAGGATTCAATGTTCAATTATGTCAACCAAAACAAGGCAAGAATGAAGATGGTGGAAAAATCCGACAGAGTGATACTTTCTAACTGTCTACAGGAAGGAAATGCTAATGTCAGATTGAAGCCTTTGGGGTGGTGGGATAAGGTGCAGTGGTCGTGAATTGGGAAAGTCTGAAGCCCAAGTGAAAGTTGATGATTTGGATTTATCTCCACAGTACACGCCCTTTGTTCGGGACAGATTTCCTGCCTGGAAACAACAGACTTTGTATTCAGCCAAGCAGGGAGGATTTCACATTAGATCACAGTGAAGGAGTGTAAGGGGAGAGGAATAGTCTGATCCCTCTCCTGGATGGAAAGATACTCACCAAAATCCAGCTTCCTGCCAAAGTCTTAACTCTGACCCCTGGCAATCTGTTGCATAAAATACTGGAAAATTTTCAGGTGTGGTGACTGAAACAATTGTTCCTTTTGTTTAGAAATAGTTAAATGTACATCTGGCACAGTGTACTTTTTCAAAGGGTCAGTGAACTAATCTCAATATTC
Source organism: Chiloscyllium punctatum (assembly GCF_047496795.1). NCBI lineage: Eukaryota > Metazoa > Chordata > Chondrichthyes > Orectolobiformes > Hemiscylliidae > Chiloscyllium > Chiloscyllium punctatum. The sequence goes on from NC_092747.1 coordinate 85,731,323, forward strand.
GGAATGTTCAGTTTAATTCAATCCAAGGTTACTGAAACTTCAGCAGAAACATAATTGATGCCAAATTAAAATTATAATTTAAAGCTGTTCTGCCCCATAAACAGCAAATTAGACATTGCATTAATAATGAAGATAGATTGGATCAATGAGCAGAAATCATTTATTTCATCTGCTCTAATCCTAAAATGTTTTATTTGTTTACATTCTAACCATACACATGTTTCTATTTACAAATCACAATGACATCAATATTAATACGTTCAATTCTAAATTGAGTTTAGGAAAAGCCAGTGCTTGTATCAGCAGATGTGGAAAATAACCTTCCACACAGTGATTTAACTTTGAGAAGATGATGCAAATCAACCAGTGAACACTATGTGATCAATATGTGAATTGACATCAAGTCCTGTTGGGCTTTTTTGGGTTTTTCCTTGTGTTGGGATTAACAAGTGGGATCTAATTAGCTTTGGTCTCACATAAGTTTAAATAAAATTAATGTTTATGAGAATACACTGCACTTTAGCTGGACGGCAATTGTCAAACATGAGGGATGTTAAAAATCATATAATTCATTAATAAGTCAGATAAAATTAATATGACTACATTAATGGACTAGAGAGTGGATTGAAAGGATTGCTGCTTTGATTGTTATAGCAGACAGCAACAGAGAAAGTGAGGAACAGGATGAAAAGGAGGCATTGAGTGTATAAAAGGCATCAAATCATTTCCAATCAATAGTCAGGAAAGAGGATGAAAGGCACTGATAGACACAGGAGAGACAATCAGTGACAAATTAGAGAATTGGACTGCTGTGTTTTTCATAGTGTGGTGGTTATCATGTTTGCCTAACATGAGAAAGGGCCTTTGTTCAAAACTAGGCACAAACATTACAGTGTAGCAGATGATTCCTTAGTGCAATAGTTAGCACTCTGGATTTTGAATCTAAGGATCTGAGTTCAAATAAAAGGTTCATGTAGCAGAGCAGTAGTGTCCCTACCTTTGGACCAGAAAGCCTGGGTTTAAAAGCCACCTGTTTAAAAATTATAAACAAGTTCTGGATTTTCTAGACTGCTGCTAACAGAGATTTCACAGGCCTGGCTTAATAAAGGAACCAGGCTAGTGATGGATGGTTGGGAGATAAGTGTTAAAAATCTCAAATTAGACTCCAAGCCACGAAATGCAAATATCACAATGGTAGAGACGGTTGAAGATTGCAAAAGGAAATTAGATAGAGACTTGAAGGAAATACATGAGCAGTGCCTGAGAGAAAGAGTTGGGGATTGACCTGATTGCCTGAGATAGAGCCAACATAAATTAATTGACCAAATGGCCTCCCCTGCCCTATAGTGATTCAATGTCTGGAAATAATATCTCCGTCATCACATAGAAGTGATGCCCTCCCGTTGCTAAATGGAATCCAATGCAATGAACCATTAAGTTGAAGGATTTTTTACTTCTGACTTATTACATCACTAAACATTTAGAGTAGGTGCTTTAATTCACTCCCTGGAGAAAATATCTGTGTGATAACAACATCTTATTAGGCAGAAAATATTAACTGCTCTTCCAGGGGAATTCTGGTGGAAGCAAAAGTTCCTTAAAGAAAATTTTAGGCCCAGTGGGCGCTTTAGTCCTTCAGAGCGTGGGGACTTCTCCAAAAGTCTTTATCTGTTTTATCTGCTGCCTAGACACCCACCTTGGTATTAACAAGAGAGGAGAACATCAAAGTTTTAAATTGAATTAGTGGCAGGAGGTGGAGAGGAGCTATGTTGGATGGAGGTTGAGGGGGCTGAAAGGTCGATAAAGATGGAAGGGAAATGGTTATGATATCATCTTCAAGTAAGAAAATGATATTAATCAGTGAATGCTTACTCAGATTAAGACATTTTTCTGAGAATAAAATAATTAACTATATTTTGTATGTTATTTATGTCCAAATGAAGTGTTTCTATTGAACATCTGAAACCAAGTCATATTGAGATCACAACTTAGTTTGTTTTCTGTAAATTTATAAGCAATTTTAAAAAATATATTATTCATTCATTCATTCATTCATTGCGGTGTTTTTCACAAGAGCACCTATTGCTCATCTCTAGCTGTCCTTGACTAATTCATAATTGGCTTTCTTTTCATAATATTGGGTAGAACCTTAAAGGGATCTGAATGATATTCATCATTCTTCATCTTTTATGTCTTTGTCAAGTGGTGAGGTGATTTCTCAATAGGCAGTGAAGAGTTGACAATTAAGGGGCAATGTTTCTTGTTAAACACTTTGTTAATAGCCAAATTCACTTCATTAATATACAACTTTTCCTATCTTACCAAACATACTAACGTGGAAATCAGAGTGGGTACTTGGGAGCTTCACTGAGGATGGGAGGAACTCCACATTGCTTAAGATCAAACAGTGTCTCAGGGCATGATCCATGAGCACTAGCCCATGCACTCCTTGTCCACAGACACTGATATTTGGCGTTTGCCAACCTCATACAACTATCATGGCATCTCTGTGATTCACTTTCGAGCCACTCTGGAAGCATAGACCTGTATTGCTACCAGCAACAAACTTTGAAAAGTTGCATCAGGGACATAATGCATACAAAGACACAAGCCCTGCTTAAGAATTCAACCAGTCTGCATTTCAAAGGTGCTCTCTGCACAGCAATCTGCTTGTTTATACTATCCCTGTCTTGTTTTGCCAAGCCAGTTAGTGCAGTCACACAATCATTCAGTTTGCATTAGTGATTAGAAGCCCTCAGGGAAGGGAACATACATCTGGCTGTACAGCAGTGCACTAACCCAATCTCACACCTGTACTATATACCCATTAGTTTACAGGACAAACACATGGCATGTAAAGCAATCAAACAGCTATGCATCCAATTCTCAGGAGTATTTCTCACTGATGGGAATGTGGCACAGTAAGTCAAATGTACCCCATGATACCAGTTTAGGGATTTAGTTATGGTCAGGCATTCAGTTGGGTGTTTTCAGTCAGGGGTTCATGGCAGCTAGACTGGGAATTAAATCACTGTCAAGGTGTACAGGCATGACTCAGGAGTGTTGGTACCCCTCCTCAGGTCTATCAGATGATCAGCTCATCAGATTGATCCACAAAACTAAGGGAAAAATAGGTGTGGGAAGCAGACTTGGCAAACTACTCTTTGTGACTTGTAGCTGGGAGTGGGGAGTGGAGGACGATCATTGTGTACCTGTGTAACAGCATCTGTCAGGAGGGGATATGATAGAAGATGGGTGCTAGGGGTGGGTACTGTAAGAAAGGTTATGTCCATGGTCAGATGCACCTTGGCTTAATGGGGCGGACAGTGTATAACCACAGTTGGCATGGCCACCTCGTTTACCAGGGGCTGCGGAGGGGGACAAGGTGGCAAGATTCAAGCTCATGTGTACATGTGGAGTCTTGAGAAGATACAAAATCTATGGGGTTCATGGGAAGGGCTACTGAGAAAGGGATCCAGTTGTTCGGACCTCACTGACACATAAAAGCAGAGGCTGGAAGTTATTGATCAACGAGTCACTGTCACCTCCCCATGTGCTAGGAATCAGAAGGATGCAATAGGAAAGAAAATGGCTGTGACCACACCCCATGTGGACATGGTAAGTATTACATCCTGTGAGGGAGGAAACTGCACAAACTACCAATATGAGGCCGTTTAGAAAGAAACATCTTAACATGCAGACCTAGCCACTGTACATGACACAGACATATGGGGTCACTAATCACTGGATATCCAAATTCATTGCTCGCTTCTCTTCCCCTGTACTCCCCAAACCCCACCTCCTTGCTTCAGTCATGGCCTGCCAGCTCATTCACAACAGAATTTTTGTTCACTGGGGCCAGGGAGAGAATTGGGTTATTGGAGGACAAGGAGCAATTGTATCAGCAGGACTCGTTACCTTGTCTACGCCTTGTTCATTTTGCTTCCAAATACTGCAGCAGGCTCTCAACACAGACACAGATCTATGAAACATGCTGTGTGAACATGAAGTGATGTTCAGTTATGTTCAGGGCTGGCAGTTATGTTCAGGGCTGCAAAGAGTGTCCAATTGTGGAGTTTATGCTTCGACAGCCCAGACATGTTGGAGTTTTCCTCACTACATGCAAGTGGAACCTCTTCACTGTGAACTTGGAAGGGTCAAAGAGGGCAGGCAGGGTGGAAGTGGAGGGCTCAGCCAACTCTAGAGTGTCCAAACTGGAGATTTCTGAGAGACCTGCTTGTGTGATTCCTCTTCCAGCTGACTGCCTCCTGGCACTGCTCTGTCTCCATGTAAGGAAGGACACCTGAAGTGTGTCCAACTATTGCCATGTCTTCAGTCCTGAGGACCATTGGTTGGGGTTCTGGAGTGCAGATACAGTGTGGAAACAGGCCCTTTGGCCCAACAAGTCCACACCGATCTTCTGATGAGCTACCCACCCAGACGCATTTCCCTCTGACTAATGCAGCTAACGCTATGGGAAATTTAGCATAGCCAATTCATCTAACCTGCACATCTTTGGATTGTGGGAGAAAACCCATGCAGACATGAGGAGAATGTGCAAACTTCACACAGTCACCCAAGGCTGGAATTGAATCTGGGTCCCAGGTGCTATGGGGCAGTGGTGCTAACCACTGGGCCACCGTGCTGCCCAATGTGCAACAAAGGTGGTGGACATAGTTCTCCATGGCAGTTGCCAACCCTCCCTTGGATAGATCATCAAAAAACTTGCTGCATTGATGCAGTTTCTAAGCAATGAGAATAATTGCCTCTCATATACCAGTTTGCTGCTCCCGTTCCTCCCTTTGCGTTTTGACCAAGTTCCTTATTGTCAATACCAGTGGGTCCTCACCTGCTTGGAGCAAGTGCCTGGTCTCCAGCGGTCCTCTGAGTGCCAGCAGCCTGAGACATCTCTTCCTCAGTCAGCTGTGAGCTAGGGCAGTAAGGTGTTCACCCGATTGTTTCCTCCTCCAACTTTCTAAAGCTAGCTTTGCCACGGAGGTGTTGGTAGGAGGCAGCCTTGCCAATGCTACCACTGAGGTCACATCAGAGGTTGAGGAGGTGTTTTCTGGATGAGCTGGTTGCTTCTCTGTAGAGGTGGTGAAGATGCTCGCAGTATCTGCAAAACATGGGAGAAAAAGAGAGACCAGTTGTTAGGAGTGGTAATGACAGTGGTAATAGGGTCAATATGAGAGTTGCAGAGAAGTGAAGATATTTCTTACTCAGTTAGTGGAACATAGACATCTTTGCATTCCCCACAGGAGTAGTACCGGTCTCTGAGAATCAGGATTGTCTCCTCGTAGGCAGACAGGATTCTAATATCAGGTATCTCCACCAACTATCCAAGCCCCTTTGCCCGTTTGCGGGCTGTTTACTCCTGCAATGAGAAGAAAGGAGGAACTGAGTGAGTTAAAAATGGGTGCCATGTCTGTCGTGTTGATACAGGCGGTCAAAAGTTGGGGAGTAGGCAACACAGAGGCCATGCAGAATTAGTGGTGTGGGAGATGGAGGGGGTGGTTTAAATATCAAATGAGGGAAGATGTTGCAGGCACCAATAAGAGTGATGGAGCCTGCTGGGAGGGGAGTACAGTATCAGAGATAGTGAGTTTGTATTCAGGCAGAAGTATTAGGCACTCACCCTGGAAAAGTGGAGAGGGTCTTTTGCCTTATGACAACACTACTGGCCATTCCTCCAGACCATCAAGACAGTGCTGACAGAAATGGTGACTCACACTGGTCTGTCAGGACTTGTTGGCACAGACCCCTCTGCTGATTCTCCTCTTCTTTGCCCCATTCCCTCGACCAGGACCTCTAGGTTCCTGACGGAGAATCGCAGCACCACCTTCCCTTTTCCAGCAACACCGCACTCTTTTATGAACATCAGAGATGCTGGTTTTTCAGTGGATATCCAGTGAGCAGTGAGTTGCTCTGGGAATGGTGTGCGATAAGTTGGGATTAGAATTGGACATGAGTGGTATAGATAGTTCATGAAGCAAGTTTGTCAGATGGGATGAGAAACCTTTCTCTGCTTTATGTTAAGAATCCCTGCAAAATATTCAAATCAGCTCTCACTGGGCTAAACAACACATTGTGGGCGGCACAGTGGCTCAGTGGTTAGCACTGCTGCCTCACAGCACCAGGGTCCCAGGTTCAATTCCAGCCTCTGGTGACTGTCTGTGTGGAGTTTGCACATTCTCCCCATTGTCTGGTTTCCTCCCACAGTCACAAAGATGTGCAGGTCAGGTGAATTGGCCATGGTAAATTGCCCATAGTATTGGGTGCATCATTCAGAGGGAAATGGGTCTGGGTGGGTTACTCTTCGGAGGGTCGGTTGAACTGGTTGTGCCAAAGAGCCTGTTTCCACACTGTGGGGAATCTAATCTAATCTAATAAGGTTCATCTTCTTTGACAAACTGTAATGTTGCAAGAATTAAAGTTAATTAAAGAGTTAAATTATGAAGTTCATGATCCCTCGTGCTTCGCTAACCACTTTCTCAATCAGCCTTGTAGCCTCTGAAGATCAATCTTCAAATACCCAGGTCTTCTCTCTCCATGCATAGTCTTTCAAACTGTGACATATGATCTAAAGCTCACTGTCCAAATGTCTGAAAGAAGAGCACACTGAAGAAGAATCCAGCTCATTTTGTTTAAGACTTTTGTGAACCATATTTATTAATCCAAGTTAATTTCCACTAACTTCATTGGTGGGATTTAGAGTTATTGACTCTTAGACGTCTTCAGCATTGTAAATGTTCTTCAGTCCATCAGGTCTGAGCAAATCAAAAACAAGCACGTATTCGAATCCCATTTTCCAGCACATGGCCCATTGCCTTGTGTTGTGGGGACAATCACCAGTCTCAGACTCAGAATCGGGATACAATGACAGAGCGTATTGTACAAAACAACTGGAACTCCAGGGAGAGAGAGACGTTCATCAGCACGGCTGTCAGCCGTGAGCCTCCTCTCACTCTTGAAACACATGTCATGATATTTTATACATTTTGTCATACAATAGTTCAAGTATCGAGTCTTTGTTTGCACAGCATGGTTTGTTTACAGAAAACATTACTAAATCATTGTCAATTTCAATGGTTGTGATTGTTCTTTCTGAGAAGAAAGATTATTTTCCATTACTGCAGAACTGAAATATTAACACTTTTATACAAGCAGTCAAAGGTAGTTAACATTTCTTTTGAACGTGGTGGCTGGACTCAGACACTTTGGCGGGCAGTAGATGTTATAGATGTGTATTCTCTTCCCCCACCTGCCTTAACCTAATCATTTATGTTCTGTGTCTATTGTGCTGGTATGCTGTTAGCCTCAGGCAGTATCTGTGTATGCTTTGCTGTATTTTTCCATGTAATGTCTCAGTGGCCATCTTGTGTGCTAAATTACCAATTTATGGCTGAGCGGCCATCTTGTGTCTGCGTGCCCTGTGTCAGCACGCCACGTGTCAACTCCTACTTCACTCCCACTTTGTGATCAAGGAGGTGACTTTGGAGATCTCCCGCAGACCACCCAATTCACATACAGAGGTAGGCCTTTTCTAGGGTCTCCCCATCCTGAGGGGTGTCAAGGAATGCGAATTTCGTTGGGGCTCTTCTATGGTAACACTTGCTACTGGCACGGCCCACGTCAGTAGCATCTGACAGCAAAGTTTTAAACACCCGAGCCTATGCAGAATACCGGAATAAAGAGTACAATCCTATGTACCAAACAGGTTCCCCAGGATTTGCCTATCAGCCATTTTAGCCAGCTATCTCCTCTTGTGACTTCTTGTCTGAAGTCATCTAGCTGGTCCGGAATGTTTTTGATCACCTGTGTAATATTGTAAGATTTGTCAATGACATGGGTTATACACTTGTCACCAACGATTGTAAATAGTCCCTCTTGCTGGGTTAACTGATAATCCACGCGTAACATGTCTGCTGTATGTAAAGTCTGAGTTCAGCCAATTCATCATTGATTGCTTGTCAAGCTTTGTTGTGTTGTTTCCCCAGATTGTCAATCCACACACAATGTAACTTTGGTTTTTAGCACTTTGCCCCTGCTGCCCTCACCATCCCCCGACCCAAAAGTCAGAGATCCAAAAACCCTTACACCCAATGATGATCTCAGCATGGGATGATCTGCCAATCCCAGAATTCCCGGCTGATGGAGCGGGTGATTATCCTTCTCCGAACATGTCCCCCGCTGGGGCATGGTACAGTGAGGGATCTTATCATTCCTACTGCAAAAAGGTTCAGGAGGTTTGGTGTGTCAGTAGCATAAATCCCCTTAAATAAAAAAATGAATCGCTTCGCTTCCCAATAGCATACATGTCCTGTTCGTGGGCCTGCTTGTCTTCCCATCTTACCTCTGATTCTCAGTTGTTCCTACCAGCTGGTCGGTATCAAACGGATATGTCCATGTGGCAGAGCTGACTTGACTGCCATTGCATTGTCTATATATAAACTGTCTTCCTGTGGTCACGTTCAAGCATGCCTGCTCGCTGCAGGTGCAGGTAAGTTGTTCCCAGGTGATTGTACGGTCTGGTGAGTACACTTTGTCTGCACACATGAAATGTTTCTAGATACCAGGACATAAAACACATCTCCATCTCTGCCCTGTGAAACAGAGTGGGTAAGCAGCAATGTTTAGATAGGTCCTTCCTGCCCGCTGTTGGGGTGCCCAGCCTCTTGGGCTGATGGGCTTGACCAATTCCACACACCTACCCTGGAGTTCCCTTTTGTATTTTGCCAGCTGGTTCTTATATGGCATGCCCAAGGTATCTATTGTATAAGTCGCGAGGGGTCCACACAGGCATGACCACAATTAAGGATTCAACCGATCGTGCCAGTGGGTAACAAACAGTTCGGTTTCCACATAGGCGTAGGTAGGTTTTGTAAAAAAGGTTATCCTCAAGTTCCGACAGGCTTCCAGCTATTGCAACATTTTGAAACAGTAACATATACTCGAGAACGTGCATGATTAAAGTTAAGTGAGGTTAATAGTCAGTGTTTCCTTTTTTTAAAATGGTACCCGGAGGTCAGCAAAAGTAGGTGATTTCTGTGTCTTGTCAGCAGCTTAATTCGGGCCTCTGGGTGGATGGCTTGGTTGTGGTATCAGTGCTCTCCTCTTGGTCACTGTCTTGTTCGCAGTTCCTGTCTGTACCTGGGGGAGGTCGATCATATTAGTTAGTTCATAGGAGTCCTTATGCATTTTGAGTTGGTTCCAGTGCTTCCTTACATCTATACAGGCGCAGGTGACACCATTGATTATACCATTGTACGGCCTATTCCATTTTGGGGCAAAGCCTGGTTTGTCAAACAGGGTTCGTACGAGGATGCGGCTCCAAGCTGCTGTGGAAGGTTTAGAGTTCACCTGCTTTGCCCTTTTGTTCTTGTCTCTCAGTTAACAACTTACACATCCCTTTTAGTTGGGCACTTAATTCCAGTACATATCTTCGAATTCTGCCTTTAAGCAGACCTACATCAGTCCCACCTGTTATGATGATCTCTGGTAATTGCATTGCTCACAAGGTCATTAATTCATATGGTGTTAGCCTGGTTGCCTGATTTGTGGTGGCTCTTAATTTCATTAGTATGGATAGCAGCAATTCAGCCCATGTCCTCCCTGATGTCTGTATGGCCTTAGCTAAAGCATTTTTAAGGGTTCTGTTCATTCACTGACCTCTGGGAGTGAAAGAGGATGTGAATTTTTTGTTTTATCTCGAGTAGCTGACAAACTGTTTTCATTGTAGAGAGAGGATGGTCAGGTACACGCCCCCAACAACCCACCCTCCTCCTGGCACCTTCCCCTGCCACCTCAGGAATTGCAAAACCTGCGCCCACACCTCCCCCCTCACGTCCATCCAAGGCCCCAAAGGAGCCTTCCACATCCATCAAAGTTTCACCTGCACATCCACCAATGGCATTTATTGTATCCATTGCTACCGATCTCCTTTACATTGGGGAGACTGGACACCTCTTAGCAGAGCATTTTAGGGAACATCTCCGGGGCACCCACACCAATCAACCCCACCGTCTCGTGGCCAAGCATTTCAACTTCCCCTCCCACTCTGCCGAGGACATGCAGGTCCTGGCCTCCTCCACCGTCACTCCCTCACCACCCGATGCCTGGAGGAAGAACGCCTCATCTTCCGCCTCGGAACACTTCAACCCCAGGGCATCAACGTGGACTTCACTAGTCTCCTCATTTCCTCTCATCCACCTTACCCTCATTCCCAACCTGCCAACTCAGCACCATCCTCATAACCTGCTCTACTTGCCAATCTTCCTTCCCACCTATCCACTCCATCCTCCTCTCCAACCTATCACCTTCATCCTCACCTCCACCCACCTATTGCACTCTTAGCTAACTCCTCCCCAACCCCACCTCCCTCCCATTTATCTCTCCACCCCGGAGGTTCCCTGCCTCATTCCTGATGAAGAGCTTTTGCCCAAAACTTTGATTTTCTTGCTTCTCAGGTGTTGCCTGACCTGCTGTGCTTTTCCAGCACCGCTGTAATCCATACTGTTTTCATAACTTTCCCTTGATTGGAATCGATCTGTAGGGGTACCTCCCACCTCGGGATTACCTCCTCTGCTAGAATCCTGGCTACAGTGGTAGCGATACAAAATTTGGTGGGGAATGCCTCTACTCACCAGGTGAATTGGTCTATGATGACCAGGCAGTACATTTTCCCACAAGAAGGTGGTAGTGGCCATGTGAACTCCATTCGGAGATGTTCCCAGGGTGTAGTGGGATGGACCAGAATCCATTGGTCATATCTAATACTGTGAAAATTTTGAGCTCGGGGGCCAATTTGTTTAAAATTGTGGAGGGGTCTGCTGTAAGGGAATGTAATTTGGGGGTAACCTTGTTAATCCCCTTAGATTCAATGATGAGTCTGTAGCTCCCATCTGGCTTTATCACTGGCCATGTTGGAAAATTGGTTGTGCTTGTCTTTTCTCTCAGAATTCCCTGTTTCACGAGTCCTTTAACTATCTCCACGAGCGCCCCCACCTCCCCCCGGCTAATAATACAGTCCCAGCACCGTCCGTATAGCCATAGCAGCCTCCTAGCAAGATGTGCTCTCTACTGGTGGGACTGGGACATTTCTACCCTCCCGGCTACCACGACTAGTCGGTATCTACCATTCGGCTGGGAATGTCAGTTCAATAGGGTGTGCTGTCTACCGGGACTCCTCTACCCTCCCTGCCACCTCTACTATTCCAACACCATCCGATAGGCCCAGAAACCTATCTCTAGCCCAGTGTGCTCCCTACCAGGCGGGCTTTTTAACCCCCCTGGCCACCATCACTATTCAAGCTCTGTCGTTCTGCTACGGACTGAAAAGGTATCATGGTTATTCACAGTGTACACACTTCCCAGCTTGGCAACATGCTGCTCCACTGGAGTTTGGTTCTTGGTCAAAGTGATCAGCTCCTTTTCCTCACCACTTCCATTTAAAGCACAATAATAGACAGCACCCAACCTTTGACAAGGCTCTAGCTGGACTCTGCATTGCTCGCCCCTACAGAGTTCAATGTTACATGACTTTGCCACTTATGCTTCACAACTCCTAGTGCCCTTGGCGCCTCAAATACCACTTCAATTCCCAACCATTGTGTGTGTGTGTGTGTGTGTGTGTGTTGGGGGGAGGGGGGGGTGGGGGGGAGTTGGGGGCAACTCCTCTTAACAATCAATTTAGGGCAGGGTTTTTAAGGCAGGCACTACCTTGGCCTCTGGTCATTTCAGCACAAGCAGCAGGTTATCAAACCACTTAGTACACTTTCCCACTTAGGCTCCATTGGCATGCACTTATATATAACCCAGTACTATTGCAAAAGTTATACGTTACAATGGTATACCTTTTTAAACTGTGTCTTTGGCCCGTTCTGACTCTTCCCATTTGCAGATTCAAAGTGTCTCTTACCCCAGCTCCCCAATCATGACCTTTGACCAGGGCACCAGGAATAGGAGACACTGCTTGCAGTGCCAATTGTTATGGGGAAAATCACCAGTCTCAGAGTCAGAATCAGGATTCAATGACAGAGTTTATTGTACAAAGAAAACAGAGCTCCAGGGAGAGAGAGACGTTCATCAGCAAGGCTGTCAGCTGTGAGCCTCCTCTCACTCTTGGAGCACATGTCATGATATTTTATACATTTTGTGGTACAATAGTACAAGTATGGAGTCTTTGTACAACATGGTTTGTTTACAGAAAACATTACAAAATCATTGTCAGTTTCAGTGGTTGTGATCGTTCTCCCTGAGAAGGAAGATCAGTTTCCATTACTGCAGGTCTGATGTATTAACACTTGTATACAAGCAGTCTCAGGTAGTTAACATTTCTATTGAAGGTGGTGGCTGGACTCAGACACTTTGGCTGGCAGTAAACATTACTGATGTGTATTCTCTCCCCCACCCACCTGAAGCTAATCATCTATGTTCTATGTCTATTTTGCTGGTATCCTGTTAGCCTCAAGCAGTATGTTTTATTGTATTTTTCCATGTAATGGCTCAGCAGCCATCTTGTGTGCTCAGTGACCAATTTATGGCTGAGCGGCCATCTTGTGTTTGTGTGCCCCATGTCCACATGCCCCATGTCAACTCCCACTTCACCTTGCATGTCTTGGCATTATAAGCAAACATTTAAACACCCCTTAAATTTAATGAGGGTTTCTACCCCTACCTCCCTTACAGGCAATGAGTTCCAGATTCCCACCAACCTCTGGGGTGAAAATGAAATCCTGACTATGCCATCTAAAGTTCCTTCCCCTTACATTATATCCATGCATCCTGCTCATTGAACTCTCCATCAAGGGGAAAGCTTTTTTTCCCTATTTATAATAGCTACGCACCACATAATTTTATACATTTCCATCATGTACCCCCTAAGTGTCCTTTTCTCCATACAACCCATCAATTAAATCAATCTGCATAACTAAAATTCTGTAATCCAGGCCACATCATGGTAAATTTTCTCTGCACTCTCTCCAGTATTATCACATCCCTTCCATGATGTGAATTCCAGAACTATATACAACACTCTAGATGTGGCCTGACTAATGTTTTATACGGTTCCAGCACAACCTCACTGTTCTGAAATTCTATGCCTTGGCTAATAAAGGCAAATATCTTGTATGCCTTCTTTTACTACCTCTTCTGCTACCTTAAGGGATTGGTGGACATGCATACCAATTTCCTTCTGATCCTTTGTGTTTCCCAGGATCGATTCACCATTTGACACAGTTTTTTGAACTAGTGTCTCCAGAATATTAGACTGTTATTCAGCATTCCCATGCTCGTGACGTTTCCACTACGCCATCACTTTCACTAAGAGCTCAGTTTTATGTATATAAAGCAATTAGCCAATTTAAGGGGAGAAAAGACTTCCCACCAGGACCACAGTAACTTCACCAAGAGTCAAGAAAAAAAGGAGAAATTAGCTGAGGACTAAATAAAAATATTGTGGGAGGGGCAAAAAGTACCTTGCTGTTTCTTTCAAAATAAACTACTCCTCAAACTAGTGAATGTCAATGTACAAACACTACAGGCAATGGCAGTCTGGCAAGGAAGAATAATCAAAAGGAAGGGTAAACAAATAAATTACATGCATTGCCCACAAGGCACTGCACCAATAACAGAGATGAAAGAGGGGTCGGGAAAGTGTGAGGGAACAAAAGAACCCAGTTCATATAGGGCTTTTGTGGAACAGCGGTTGTATCCCTATCACTGAGCCAAGTGGTGTGGGTTTAAGTCTCACCTGCTCTACAGGTATATAATAACATCTTTAAATAGGTTGATTAAAAAAAGAGGTTGATCGATAAAGGTCTAATATTTCTAAAGCCGGCAAATATTCCCACAAACCTAGCAGCAGCAAATGTCAAAATGGATGTCTATCGCTTTAAACAGTGCCAATAGCAGATTCCTTGCTGAGCTAAATGCAAGTTTAGCTGACAGTGATTAATACAGGCTTGAAAGGCTTGTGTTGGTCAAATCTGAACGCTAAGACCCTGTCAGTATCCTGCAGAGCATAGGTTGCAGCCTGGAAGAGAATGGAAGTAGTTGGCAGTGTACCTGATGTTATTTTATATCTTCTTAAACTTCTAAAGTACCTAGACATGTATCAATACAGAGCACAATGCCAAGGTCTTTTTGTTCAATTTACGGTTCTCTTTCTTTTCACAATTAATAGCATTCTAATTTTACTCTAATAGGTTTTCTCTCATCAGTCCATTTTACTTAATCTAATTTTTATTTCAGTGCCCATTTCATTGAGTGCACCAGAACAGTGGACATCACTTCAACAAACTGAATGAATGACCAGGAGGAAAGAAATATTTGAACTTTTGCAACAAAACTTTTCCAATTCAAAATGGACAGGATAAATCAATACTTGACAAAATTAAGAGCTATAAGGGCAAATATCTGTTTTGATTCAGATGAAATTTTACTGATCTTGTCAGAAAGTAATACTTTGTTTTCTCTGTATTTCTCTTGAAATGGGTTGAACTCTTCATAGAAATAACACAGAGTAGAATTTTCTGCAAGAGAAATATGATTAAATCTGTGTGAGAGCAATCATGTTTGTAGTTTATACCTTGGACGTGTAATCGCTGAATACAGAGTACTCACTGCAGAGTGGTGTCAGCTCAGACATCAAAGGTAGAATCAAGAGAAGATTATATATTATATATTTCCAAAATATTTCAAGACAAGTGGAAAGGGTTGAATATAAATTCTAAGGCTTACTACAGAGAGCATGAAAATGGTGTAGGATGCAATAAATCCTTTGATTCTATTGATGTATAGAGGGACAACAGTTGTAGAGACTACCTGTGGTACTCCTACAGACAAGAATTTCTTTCACATGGGGCATAAATCTCATATCAACAGATATATCTCAACAAATTAAATCAGCAGCTCAGTGTCAACCACAAGTGCTGTCCAGCATTTTCCAAAATCCCACACTCTAAACAGCAACAAAAAGGAGTCTCACAAAACATTGCATTGAATTCAACATGCCTAAACATAATAGAAAATCTAGTCTTGTACAGTGTACTTCCAAATCAGCACATACAGCATCATTTCTCAGTTATCATTCATGTTGATCAGGCATGAGTTAAGACAGCAAATGTTAATTTTTAAATCACGGAAAATACATTTTTTATTGAAAAGATCAGTATTTGTTTTTCCGATGGTCTGCAGAACAATTTTTATTATTAAATTATATAAAACTTAGCAAGAAAAATATTAAAGTTACACTGAAGGACAATCTAACAACTCCCTTTCCACCAGCAGTAATGATATGTTAACATTTATTAAACATCAAACAAGGTGATGAACAGTGGAGTTGAAACGTGTGAAGTATTGCTCAAAGTGAGCAGCATTAGAGAGGATTGGAGAATTTGGCACAAAGAACGGGTTCTACATTGAGCTCCTAGATCAGACAAAACATTATTTATCTGTTCTTTTTTGGGTATCTTTCAATTAAGTATCTTGCAAAACACATCGTGTGCAGGAATCCTCTCAGGCAATAGTGCAGAAAATTTCCTTGGAACTAAATCCCCTTTTAAGACAGTAACTGCAGTATTCTGGCAATTAAGCAGAAGTCAAATATCCAAACCTTTTTTGAGAAGCTACAGGAGAAGATAAATGTTTAAAGGAATAGGGTGTAGCTTCAGAAGTGGATTAGGGCAGCAGGTGGTATGAGGGTCGTAAGTAGGGTGTCAGGTAGGTGAGGTAGGTGTAGAATTAACAAAAATCCCCATAATCTAAAATACTAGACAAGGCCCTTGACTTCTCTAATATCTGAAATGCTGGACAAAATCCTGGGCTCAGGCTGGAACAAACACACAACAGAGACAGAATGTTTTCTGTATGGAGCTATTGTTCTGTCTGGAATTCCAACTTACACCTCCGTTCTAAGAGAACAACCACCCAAATCTAATACACTAGATGGAAACTAATTTTATGCTCAGGGCTAAACAACACAGACATTATGGTGCTAACAGTCATACCGAACATTCAGCTTTAATTGAAATACATTCACAGAAATATCAGAAATGCAACTTCTATCAAAATCCATTCAGATATATTCTTAACTAATGGAAAACAAATTGACTTCAAAAGGAATACCAGAACCAAAATGCAAAACACAGATTTGGGACGAGGATAAGAGACCTACAATCAGGATAATTGCAAGTCCCAATCTCACCAGAAACAGCTATTCCTAAGGAGCCGTTCCAAGTCGTGAATCCCAAGAGCAAGGGAACTAATGGCAACTGATCATGACCAGCAGACTTAAGAACTGACAAACTCGGAAAACCACCAACCCAATTAAAACCACAAGGCCTCAGACACACCCTGATATGAAAACTGAGACTGCAAACCAACCAAAAGGGTAAAAAAAACAAGCACTTATCCAATCGATCTACTACGCATCCTATCGAATCAACAGACTCAACCCCCAGGCTGAAGGCCTACACAGTCCGAAGTCTTCATCCAGGCACCAGTCTGCTGGACTTCAAAATCACGTTTTCCCCAGTGATGAGCTTAAACTCCCAACAACCCAAAGCTTCCAACCTAGCGAGCAGGGTGGAAGGTGGATGGTGACAGTGCATGGGACCCAAGGGTGGGAACCTGATTGAAGTTGCCATGATTAAAATACTTGGTTTAAGTTCTAATAGTGTTTTATCTAGCAGATAGCATGTTTAATAGTATTACTGTGCTCAGTATAATTGATTGTGTTAATTTAGTTGTTTGTTGCATTTACCTTTATTTCTTCATTCTTACCTACCTTTTTGGATTTAAATAAATTCAGAGATTCTTTTGCCTTGAAACACCTGAGTACTGCCTTCTTCAGTTCACCTCCCCTAAATATGTCCAGTGTCTACAGGATAATTCAAAACAACAAAAATCAGAAATTACTGCTCACAAATCAGAACCCTACAGAAAAGACATAAAAACAGAAAATGCTGGAAATGCTCAGCAAGTCTGGTAGCATCTGTGCAGAGGAATGAGAGTTAAAGTTTCAGGTCCAGTGACACTTCTTCAGAATTCATGGATGAAGAGGTACAGTGCAAGTTGGCGAGAGGATAAAGTGGCGAATAAGTGTAAAGGCAGGGTGGCAGGTAGATGTGGGAACAGGAATGTTGGACTGGGGTTTGTTAGCAATGGATGAGCTGGGAGTCACATAAAATCAGACATTTGTGGGGATTAGTGGATGGAAGATAGTTGGATTTGCACTATAGGGGTCATCAGTAAGTAGACTTTGGGGATGGGGGTGTAGATTCAGGTTAAGTCAGGGACTAGTTGTGGGGTCAGTGGAGATGTTGGGTGGCAGGTGGGTGGTTGGGTCAGGTAAGTGATTGTTGTCAAGTCAGTAGTTAGTTCTGGTGGGATCTTAGTTGGGATTTTGATCGGCATGTCAAATTGGATTGAAGACTGGTGGCAGGGGTTGGGTAGTCATGATGTAACAGGATTCATAGTTGGGTCAGGAATATAGTTTGGAATCAGCAGAGAAAAGTTGAAAAACAACATCCTGTATCATTTATGTTCAAGGACTGGCCCAAATCGAGATAACTTTCTTGGAGAGGCTAGTCCAATAAAGAAGAGACACTTCCATGCGTGCAGGGATGGCTATTCTGAGTGGCCAAAAGAATATAACAGAAAGTTTATATCAAAACTCAAAAAGATGCCAAAATAAATCTTAAATGAGCTAAAATGTTGGACAGAAGAGAATAAAATCAACAAAAGTTTTCAGACCATGTGGCAAAAAGAAATCAAAAGAATACATAACAGTTATTGCATTCAAATAAATTGTAAGATGATGTGTTGCAATTTATAGAAACTTCTTAATCCAGTTTACCTTTGTTCAATTGTACAATTTTCATGGTGATTACAAAAGAGTCAGAGGACAAATAGGAGATTCAATATATTATAAAGGGGTGATTTTTGATCCAGATACATAGATATGGGCAGGCATGGAGAAGCTGATGTTGGAAGAGAGTGCAGAGTTTGAGGTAGACAGTGTTTTATTCATGCTATTTCTAATGGACAAGATTCCTTGCATTTGCTTTACTGATGATAATTAATTGTGCACAAGTGTAGCAATCAATGATGTTATCATCATCGAACCCCCCACTATCAACAACCCTGAGGTTACTATTGAACCGAAACTCAACTGGATTCACCACATAAACACAATAGCTACAACAGCAGATCAGAGACCAGGACTACTATGGTGAGTAAGTAACTTCTTGGCTCCAATCAAGTGTCCACCTTATATAACATACAAATCAGGACTGTGACTGAATACTCCCTACTTGCCTGGATAATCAGCTTCAACAACACCCTAGAAGCTTTGACACCATGCAGGACCAAACAGCCCACTTGATTGGCATCACATCTACAAGCATTCACTTCCTCCACCAACAATACTCAGTCAGCACCTTCCAAAACCATAACCAATTGCAACCATGTAGAATGTCAAGAGCAGCACATACATGGGAATAGCACCACCTGCAAGTTTTCCTTCAAGCCATTCACCGTCCTGACTTGGAAATACACCAGTATTCCTTTGCTGTCACTTGGGCAAGATCCTGCAATTCCCTTCTACAGCGCACGGACTGTAATGATTCACGAAGACAACTCACCATGACAATCTCAAGGGCGACTAGGGATGAGAAATAAATGCTGGCCAGGTTAAAACAAGGACTGCAGATGCTGGAGACCAGATTTTAGAATAGAGTGGTACTGGAAAAGCACAGCAGTTCAGGCAGCATCCGAGGAGCAGGACCTTTCGGGCAAAAGCCCTTCATCAGGAATAGTCAACATCCCATGAATGAATAAAAAATAGGACAGGTATAATGCACAGTGATGGACTGGCATTCATTGAGATCGTAGCTTTATTGATCCTTTCTGTGTATGACAAGGCCCATGGAGAGTCGTAAAACATGAGGAATACACTCGGCTGTTAATTGTCTTCATTTTATAAGGCCAGTGAGGTAGAGTTTTGACTGCTGCCTGGTTGTAAATACAATTTTCAAGAAGGTCTTAAAAGTAAAATACTGCTGATGTTGAAAATCACAAATATAAACAGAATGTTGTCCTACAATATTAATTTTCTTTCTTTCTCAGCATTAAGTATTTGCAACACTTCCTGCTTTTATTTCAGTGTGCTGTGTCCTTGCCCTTCAAAGTTCACAGTTTACTTCTCTGCAGAAAATATGTGTGCTCCTTTGCCACCAGGGAAGCTGGCATTTGCAGTCATCTTACCCCCTGTGTTCTGGTTGTCAAGTGCTTGTGCCTTATATCTGAGCAGATGCAGATAATGCTTTGCCACTGTAAATATGCATATTGTCAGCACCTAAACTGCTAGCTACAAGTGTGAAATCAAGTGAGGGTGTCTTTTCATCATCACTGTTTTTCTACGATTGCCTCAAATTGTTGCAGGTCTTGAATATCTGAACTGTGAAACAGGATGAGATTGGATTCTGGTGTGGGAAGAGGACAAAGTGAGATGTTCATAGTTAAATCATCTGTTGCTTCTCACTGAGGAATGAAGGAGATGTGGGCAGTTAGGAGAACAATTTAGATGTGTAGAAGCCTCAGTAGATTCAGTACTACCAGTGGTCAGGATTTCAACAAAGACTCTTGCATTATAGTCAGCACTGTCTACACCATGGGGATTAGAATATGTACAACTGTTCCTGTTCCCCTCTGGTTAGTTCTACTGCAGCCATTTGAAAGTTGCACCTTATTCTGCAAGAGAGACGGAACTGCATTAGTCAGTGCAATGCAAAATGCTTGAACAATATGGCTTTCATGGTTCCGGCATGAAACTGTGATAAGAATTTAAGCGAGAAGGTGAGGTGAATCATTCAATGTGGAACATGAGCACTGATTGATAGAGATTGTCACTACATAAATGATAGACTGTAATGAATGAAATGGAGACTGAGGCTAGTGGAGTATTTGGTAGGACACGCTATTTAAAGAAGCTTTCACTGGTACTGACCACTTATGTAAAATCTTTAAATGTCTTACAACCCTACAACCATATCCTTGAGTATAAACTCCTGTCATCAATCTCCACTGTGATCTGTCACATACTTCTGATTGTCTGTCTAAAGGGGTTATGACTCCACAAACTCCCACTCCTGAACATCCCTTTTACTCTGACCCAGCACACCCAGTTGATGCAGGGCACATCTCTTTTATCCATCTTTTGCCAGCACCTCCCATACAGACACCTGTCCTATTCACTAGTCAGCCATTTGTCACTGTTCCTGGGTTGGTTCCAGCTGCTGTACAGTTCCCAGTACTCCCTCCATCCACAATACTCCCTTTTAAGAGGGGTGGGCTAGTTTAATGGAGTAGCAGCTAATGTTCTATCATGAAAGATGTTCACGATTTCTGAAGCTTCATCGATCTCTGCAGAGGGCACCTTAGATAATATGTGCCATGTGCGCAAAAGTTATGATTGGGGTGACAGGCTGACATTCAAATTGCAGAGTGACATTGTCATATTCAGTTTATAATGCAACCTGTCCACATGTTTGCAGTACCAAGACTTTTTGTTCGGAAATTCTGTCTCTTTTAAATCAAGAGTTGCACCAACGACATAAACAAGCAGAGCATTGAAGGATCACCAACTGAGCATTTTAATTCAATTCCTGCGCTGCACGCAATATTACATTAACTTGAAGAAATACATTTGGGAATTTATTACAATCCATTAATCTTTATTTTGTAGAATCAATTGGTAAGAAGTAAATCCAAGCAATTTAATACCGAAACAAAAATAAACCAAACAGCAGATCCAATGTTAGAAATTGATGCAATGGAAAACCATAGTGCATATTTACAGAGTTTACTAGAAAAGAAAAGAGCATTGATCCACCTTTTGGATCTCGTCGATCATTTTATATCTTCCTACTTGGACATGAATGGTGGTATTGCTGATAATATAGATCCAATGATATCCAACATACAATACAATATTCTAATCATAGGGAGGTCTGGTTTGCCAACGTATCTCACTGTTCAGAGAAAGTGAGAATGTGCAGGGGTATCATTTGCTTTCATTGCTCTGCATAACCTGTAATTATAGACAGTGCGGTGGCATGCTTGATTGCTTCATAATGCAAATAATCAAGCAAACTACCTAGGATTGGCATATTGGTCTGATTTATTCTTAGTGGAGATGTTCTTAACATAATGAAGATATAATGGCCAGATTTTGCAGTAGTAATTGGCAATAAAATATCAGTGTTCTTCATCATTACTTGCCTTGAAGAGACAGCATTGTCTGGTGTCTGTGCCTGCACGGTGAACAGAAAATAATGTAGAAGCTGCTAACGGGGATTCCATGTTTCTCCAGCATGTGAGCTGTTAAAGTTCTTAAAGAAAATAATTAATTAGAATTTAGTGAACTGTGAAAGATTTGCTTTTTTATACTTATGGTCTTCCTGTAAAACTGTTGAAAATGTAGTTTTGAACAGCCTCGCTAGCACTGAAAATCTAATTTAATACATGTAGAATGTTAAAATTCTTCATTGTGATAAAAATTCCCCAATTTTTTTTGTTAGTAATTGAATTTCTACTTTATCTCATAATGCATACATAAACCTTCATTTTAGAAATCCTATCTATAAAATATAATTTAGAAATAAGAAGTATTTTATTCCCTGGTTTGCAGTCCATAGAACTCTTTCAGTGTGAATGGCTACATAACCTGCTTAATGACATCAATGTGGCTGCAAATTAAGAGGTCCATTTTGACTTATGGTTGTATTCAAAAAGATGGAAATGGGAAGTCAACACCACAGAAATGTTTAGACAATTGTTAGCATATCTCTTTGAGAAATTCAAGCATCTTTCTTTGCAATAGTGTTTTAGGAAAGTCGGCAAATAACCAGATGTATTCAGACAATGGTGACAATGGAAAGAGAAGAAAATAAACTTGCATTTATATTTGTCTCATTGCATATTCAAAATGCTGTAAAAATGTTACACATTAAACTATTTTAAAATCCAATTAACACAGCAAGTTCCATAAACAGTAAATGCATGAATACCTCATATTTTAGTTAATTTATGCTTATATTAGTTGAATGAAGAATACTGCGACACAATGGGATCTCAGTACTCTTTGATAAATAAAAGATAATAGACAAAGAGAATTGCACCCAAATGGTCAGAATTTACCTAGGCCCTTTATGAGAAATTTTGGGAAATTGATTAAAATGTCGAGCGAGGCTCTTGCCCCATTTTCCAAACAAGTCCTGAATGGTGAAAGGAAATTCTCACTAACCAACAGTGAGAGGCCCATTCATGGGAATTATAGTTCGTTGTCACCTTCATTATTACTTAATGCCACCACTTTGTTATGATTATTCCTATTCTCTAACACAGTGGATGGAGAATTCCAGACATGAAATTCCAAAAGGGTACCTGACGACTCCAGTTCAGTGCTTGTTCCCCTGGATCTTCATCTTGGATACCTGGCATCAAAGTCTCAGGGCATTCTTCATGGGGCACGGGCAGTGGCAGCATGCATCTGGTATTCACTGACTTATGCATCTAACACATGCCAGCCTATTTGCATTATCTTGGCTCATCTCTGATCTACTTACAGTCCGTTTCTGTCCTTCCATGCTGTCTTTTGGAATAGACTGGAACCTCTTATTGGAACACTGCAGCTTGGAGAGGTGATAACCTAGTGGTATTGTTACTACACTATTGAGCAAGTGACTCTGGTAATGTTCTGGAATCCCAGGACAGATGGGGGATTTTGAATTCAAGAAATATCAGAAATTAATAGGCTAACAAAGACCATGAAACCATTGTCGATTGTCAGGAAAAAACCCATCTGATCCACAAGTGTTCTTTAGGAAAGGAAACAGCCATCCTTACCTGGTCTGGCCTACATGTGACTGCAGACTAACAGCAATGTAGTTGACACTTAATTGTCTTCTAGGCAATTAGTGATGAATAATGAACCTGGCCTGTGACGATACTGTTAATGACTATATAAAAAGGACACTTTGTGCACAGGGGCAAGCAATTAGGTCATGGATTGGATCAGGATGCATCTTAGGGTTCATTGCAATTTTTCTCTGAAGAGTGTGTGTTAGACTTAACCTTATTTCCCTTAGACTGTGATATTCCGGTTTTAATGGGGAAGATGATGCATTACCATATCTGGCATGTTTAATTTATATAACTGGCGTTATAGTGGTAAATTGGGCAAATGGAATCTTGGGGTTGGCTAAGGACTGGGGCAAATAAAAAGCCGATGATGTTAAAGGGAATGACTATTAAGAAGGAAATGTTAAACTTGGGGATTCACCCCCAGGAAAGGCAGAGTCTGAGACTCACCTTTTAAGAGTGATCTCTGTTGCCTTTCATCATGCTGTGAGTAACAAACATATAATGGAAATGAAAATGGCTGTGACCACATTCAGAGAGGGTGTGGTAAGTTCATCAATCTGTGAGGGAGGGAGCTATTATTTTGAATGAATTAAGGCCTTTCAAAGGGAAACATGATAATACAGACATGTATGCAGTATAGGGAAAAAACACCTGCAAATGCAACAGCATTGTGAACTTTTGGCGTTAACTTACCATGTGCAGTCCAAATCATGAGCCCTTGCATTCTTGACCATATCATACAGCAATACAAATCAATTCCATGCAAGATAGTGATTAAATCACACTAATGGCTGTGATGTAACAGCAGTATTTGTCTACCTGGAAATCTGGAGCCTAGTTCACAAAGTAATAATCACCTGCAACTTACCCAGAATCTACACTTAGTATGGGAACTAATCTCTTCAGTCTTGGATCATTGAACGTAGCGTAGTTTTAGGGATGATAATGTTCTATACCTTCAATGCTTTCATTGCAGCTGTACAGAAACTCACGCACAACTGATGATGAAAAGTAAACAAATATTTCCAATGTGATCACTTGTTCATACTGACATGTCACCCTTGCCACCTACATTCCTCCAAAATGACTTCTTTGTTTTGCTCCTATTACCCCTCAGTCACAGTGCAATCACTGGCTCCGCAGCTAGGGTATGGGGAGCCTTTCCTACAGTGAAGCCCACTGCCTCAAAGGTTTGTTTAGCCAGTCCAAGGGGCTTTTGTGTCTCAAAGATCCAAACATGCTGAGTGTGTCTTGCCCAGAAACAGATGCATCCTCCTTCGATTGAACTCCTACAGAGCTGAAGATGGAAGGAAAGGTGGAGATTGAAGGACTGACTGCTTCAAGAGTGTCCAGAGTTACATTGGGGTGAGGGTTAAAAGTTTCTGTAGGATCTGGATGTGATTTCTCCTCCATATGGTTGCTTACTGGTACTACTTTGTCTTCTCATGAGGAAGTTGCACTTGAAGTGAGGTCAAGGTCTCTAACATCACCCCCACCAACGCCTCCTCACCCCCCACCCAACCTTCTTCATATAAGGGCTGACATTCCATTAGCTTTCCTGCTCCACCTTTCTGTGTTTTGTGCTTAAGTTTTCCCCCCTTCACTGAGTCTTTTTTTTGTTGCAGCTTTCTGAAGTTTTTCTCAATTTAACAATATGTTCTTTTGTTCTCCCTTCCAAAATGAACAGCTTCACATTTTCCCATATTATATTCCATTTACCAACATTTTGCCCACTTACATAATCATTCAATATTTCTTTGCAAATTGTTTGTATCCTTCTTGCAAACTGCCTTTCTACCTATTCAGTGATGCCAGCAAATTTGACAACAGTATATTTGCTTCAATCCAAATCATTGATATCCAAACAATTGCAGTCCGAGTATTAATCCCTGTGGAACTCTAATGGTTATAGGTTTTCAACCTGAATAAGAATGCCTTATCCTCACTCACTGTTTCCTGTCCATTAACCAGTCCTCTATCCATGGCAATATACGTCCTCCAACATCAAGGGCTCTTATGACAATTTTTTTGTGAGATACTTTGTCGACTGCATTCTGCAAGTCTAAATGCAACACATCTAGTGGTTCCCCTCTATCCACTAGATATCCTTGAAAAACCCTTATATATAAGTTCAGAAGTCATGTGACACCAGGTTTGGATCCAACAGGTTTATTTGAAATTACCAGCTTTCGGAGAGCTGCCACTTCATCAGGTGAAGTCCAAAAGCTTGTGATTTCAAATAAACTTGTTGCACTATAACCTGGTGTCGTGTGACTTCTGACCTTGTTGATCCCAGTGTAACACTGGCACCTCCACATCATGTCCAATAAATAAGTCAGACATGATTTCCCTTTCATGAAACATGCTGACTGCTTTTCCAAATTTTCTGCTATTACCTCCATAATAATTGATTTCAACATTTTCCCAACAATCAACATAGGCTAATTGGCCTAAAGTGACTTACTTATTCCCACCCTCCTTTTTTGAAAAGGTATGTCACTTTGGCAATTTTCTAATCTCCTGGTACCTCTCTAGAATCTGGGGATTTTTGGAAAGTTACAACCAATGCATACACAGTGTCTGGAGCCACCACATTTAGGATCCTAGGATGCATCAGGGCCAGGGAACTTATCTGTCTTTAACTCCATATTTTGTCTAATACTACTTTTCTACTGATAGTGTTTTCTATGCTTGGCACAGGTCGGCCAGCTTATATATTAAAAACACTTTATCAAACATTCGTTGGTGAAGTGAACAAAGGGGCACATATTTCGGTTTGCATTTCAACTTGATTTTATGAACGACATATTCCTGAAAAAAACATATGTGAGTATTTCCCAAAATCTCACACTATTTGCTGTTTATTTAGCTCCATCTGCCTGAGAAAGGAGACTACCTGTAACAATCACATGCTGAAGCTGGACCACTGGAATCTCCTTCCTCTCCAACATAGGGCTGGCTTGCATCCATGAAAGTGGGTTTCATAGTTCAGGGCAGATCTTGTCATGGGTCTCCTAGGGTTGCTGCAAAATCTTCCATTATAGGTCTTGCTGCTAGTCTTCACTGAGGGAGGAGGCTTCCAAGTGTGTGGTTTGATCCATCCTACCCCAGACCTTCTGAATGGTCTGTGGCCTTTGACCAAAGGCGTTATGCCAATACCTTTCACTGTTGCCAAGCCACAAAGGCACTGCCTCGAAGTCAAGGTGCCACACTGGCAGCAGCACTTCTCCAAGAATGACACAATAAAGCCAGACCAGTAGCCTATGCTTTCTGGACTCTTTCAATGGAGAGCAGGGGTACTCTATGTGTACAAAGCACTTGCTTGGTGTTTTCTGAGTGGTGTAAAATTTTGTCTATGTTATCAGCTTGAACCTCCAAACTATTTGATAGAGCATGGCCCTATTCAACATTTGCTGGATGGCAGGATTAAAGATGGTACCATTAGCCAAAACTGCAAAGTGCACTGGATCCTAATGTTACTGGGTGGCCACATAGTAGTCAAATACACCAAAGTGCCCACCTTCCTTACTGACAGTTTGAGATACAGTAGAGAACCCTATGAGTGTCAAGCAGTGACAACAAATGTCCCCAAGGTACCATTTATGCCAAAATAAAACAGGGGGCAAGACTCAAGAGAACATGGGGAGCAGTAGAGAGTGACCCTCCCTGTAAGAATATTTGGATATGGATCCTCTGTTATGAAGGATGGACACTGGAAGACAGGATGTGGTATACATACGGCGAACCACTGAGGTCAATCCCTAATAGAGTTAGCGCTGAAGCTTCCTAACAAAGTAATATTCAGGCAGCTGTAGGCTGCTTGGTCATGTATGTCTGCAACAGTGTAACTGACCTTGTGTTACTGTGGGAAGCTAGAGGATTTGTCTCACCACATGAGAAACATTACTGTCTGCACGCTTTGACAAATTTATTCTCCAAGCTTCCCAAGACTGCGAAAGCAGCATCATTAAGTTTATCGCCCACCACCAAGTTTCCCAACTGGGAACATAAGAGCAGATGACTTGGTTAATCAGGGTGCCCATGAAGAAGAACTATTAGAGACCCCACATTTCAGAGCAAACAGACACCAGTGCTGTGAGTATACCTGGCACAAAAAAGGGTGGTTCTGATTGTTGGAGGTCATTCATCTTAGTTCTAAGATATCTCTGCAGGAGTTCCTCAAGGTACTGTCCTAGGCCCAACAATCTTCAACTGCTTTATCAATGATCTTCTGTCTTTTGTAGGGTTAAAATGGGGATGTCTGCCAATCATTGCACAATGTTCAGCACCATTCTCATCTCCTCAGATTCTGAAGCAACAAGATTTGGACACTATCAAGATTGAGCTGACAAGTGGCAAGTAACATTCATACCACACAAATGCTAGGCATTGACCACCTCCAATTCTAATCTCCTCTCCTTGACATTCAATGGTGTTATCATTACTGAATTCCCAACTATCAACATCCTGGAGGTTATCATTGACCAGAAATTTAACTGGACTCACCACATAAACCCAATGACTACAGGAGCAGTTCAAAGGCTTTGGATATTGTGGCAAGTAACACACCTTCTGAATCCCCAAAGTCTGTCCATCATTTACAAGGCACAAGTCAAGAGTGAGATGAAATACCCTTCACCTGCCTTATTGGGTGCAGCTCCAAAATCACCCTGGATTGTCGGAGGTGACTGAATGGGGGTTTATAAAATCATGAGGGGCATTGATAGGGTGAATAGCCAAGGTCATTTTCCTAGGGTGGGCAAGTCCAGTACTAGAAGATATAAGTTTAAGGTGAGAGTGAAAAGATTTAAAAAGGACCTGAGGGGTAACTTTTCATGCAGAAGGTGGTGCATATATGGAATCGGTTGCCAGAGTAAAAGGTGGAGGCGGATACAATTACAACATTTAAAAGGGATCTGAACGGGTACATGAAAAGGAAGATTTTAGAGGGATATGGGCCAAATGTTGGCAGATGGGACTAGATAAGATTGGGATTTCTGCTTGGCGTGCATGAGTTGGACTGAAGCATCTGTTTTCATGCTGTTTGTCTTTATGACCCTAAAGATTAAATATTATGGGAATTTGGGAAATGCTCACATGGTGCTTGTCATAAGGAGTTTTGTAAAATTAAAATCGAGCTGAACGACAAACCAATTTCCTTAGTCTGTCTCACTGAAAAGAGTGCATGGTGCAATATGTATTTAATGCATAAAATGCCTGAAGTTTCCAAAGTATGGACAACTTTGCTCATCATTCCACGCTTAATTCCAAATTTTTATTGAGTTAGCAGAATGTGGATTTTGAATCCAGATCCCCAGATCAGTACCTAGGCCTCTGAATTCATAGTCTAATGATAATACTACTTGACCATGGATTGCAGCATTTTTGGAAGTATCTCAATGCTTCCTTCCTAACAACAATTCGTGAAAAAAATAACAAAAACAGAAATTGCTGGAAAAGCTCAGCAGTCTGGCAGCATCTGTGGAGAGAAATCAGGGTTAATGTTTCATGACCTGTAAACTGATCTATTACCACAACACGTCATAATTTTTCAGTGACTCCAAAATAACAGGTTAAGTTATATGAGGAGAGGTTCTGACTGTGATTAGGGAATCAAGGCCAGAGAAGTGCATGTGTCACAAATTTGATTTGATGTGATTGGATTTATTATTGTCACATTATCTAAATACAGTGAAAAGTATTGGTTTAGGTGTTATCCAGGCAAATCATATTTAATACAAGTACAGGTAGAAGATCCTTTATCTGAAATGCTTGGGACCAGCTGTTTTTCGGAATTTGGAACTTTTCAGTTTTCAGAATAGTGACAGCTTAATGGTGAATTTTTTAAAAATCTTACTGGAGGAGCAGACTTCTAAGTAAGAATGTGCTTGGCCATGAGCCCCCTCCCCCCTACCACGTTGCATCTGAGTGACAGACATCGAGTGGATCCCGTAAGGGCGCTCACAGAGAAACCCCAGGCCTGTTAGTGCTTGGCCATGCCCCCCCACATCGCATCTGAGTGACATACATCGAATGGGTGTCGACTTAGGGGTGCTCACAGAGAAACCCCAGGCCTGTCGGAGCTTGGTCACCTCCACCGCCCCCCCCACCTTTTATGGTGCATCCATAAAATTTGGTGAGTCATTTTAGACATGCCTTAGCTTTCTGAGGAAGGAGAGGCATTGTTGCGTTTTCTTGGTGATAGCATCAACTTCGACGGACTGGGACAGATTGTTGGCGATATTTACTCCTGGGAACTTGAAACTCTCAATTACCTTCACCTCAACACCATTGATACAGACAGGGATATGTCTTCCACTTTACTCCCAGAAGTCAATTACCAGCTCCTTCATTTTGCTGACATTGAGAGTCAGTTGGTTTTCTTTAGATCATGCTACGAAACTGTCTATTTCTATCCTGTGCTCTGTCTCCTATTTAAGATCTGACCCACCATGGTGGTGTCACCAGCAAATGTGTAAATGGAGTTAGAGCAGAATTTGGCTACACAGTTCTGAGTGTATAAGATGTATAGTAAGGGGCTGAGTAAGCAAGTCTTGTAGGGCATCAGTGTTGAGGATTATCATGGAGAAGTTCTGGTTGCCTATAATTACTGATGGAGGTCTCCGGGTCACAAAGTCAAGGATCCAGTTGCAGAAGAGGGGAAGCAGAGACCGAGGTCTCGGAGTTTGGAGATGAGTTTGGTTGGAATTGTAGTGTTGAAGGCAAAGCTAAAGTGAACAATAGGAGTCTGACATAGATGTCCTTGTTATCCAGATATTCCAGGGGTTTGTGTAGGGCCAAGCAGATGTCATCTGCTGTGGATCTGTTACAACGGTATGTGAATTATGATGGAACAAGGCAATGTGGGAGGCTGGAGTTTATATGTGCAATTACTAACCTCTTGAAGCCCTTCATAACACTGGATGTCAGATCCACTGGGAAGGCGTCATTAAGGCACGCTACCTGATATTTCTTTGGTACCAGGATGATAGTGGTCTTCTTGAAGCAGGTGGAAACCCAGATCAGAGTAAGAAGAGGTTAAAGATGTCCGAGAATACTCCCACTAGCTGCTCTGCACAGGATATGAGTGCAGGGCTGAGGACTCCATTCAGGCCAGTCGCTTTCCATGGGTTCACCCTCAAGAAGGCTGATCTGACATTTGTGTCAGTGATTCTGGGTACAGGTGCACCTGAGACATTTGCTTCAGGTGACATCATTTCACTGAACTTCTGTCCAAAACAAACATCGAATGCATTAAACTCGTCAGGGAGGGAAGTATTGTTAATGACAAACTGAAAGCCTGTTTCTGGACTCCACAGTCGTTTTAAAGAGGATCTGTGCATTATAAAATCAACTTGCAGCATTTTCTGAACAAAGTAATTCCAACATTCTAACTTTTCCTGAACTACTTCTGCTCATCTGTTATTCTTCTTTACTTTTACGACAGAATTTTTTAAACATGGATATGGAGTGTTTATGTGATAATTTATTTAATATCAATGCACTTCAAAACAAAATGAGTAGATTTGAGTGCCAAATCACATAAATTATGTTTGGAAGAGTATTTAAATTATATCATCCAGAAAGAAAGAAATGAAAAATGTCATAATTAAGTAAAATATGATATTTAAACTCATTGGTGTTGATAAGTTAGCAAATTAGACACCACGAAACACTCCTAGGTCCGTTAATGAATACATTATTATGGGGCAATAATTTGCAGAGATGCATCTGCTCACCGAACTATCATCTTCCAATGTTTGATGATGGAAGGCTTAAGACAGAGACAGAATTGATGAAAGATAGGTTCATTCATATTAAAGTTAAGTAGAATTAGAAAATATAGACATAAGAACTTAGAATTGCAGGTTCGAAGTAAGAACATGCTTTGAGAGAAGGGATGGTGATAGAATTAACATTTGATGATTTGGAATGGGAAAATGATTTTATGAGACAAAATTAAAAATCACACGACACCAGGTTATATTGAAAGCACTAGGTTTTGGAGCGCTGCTCCTTAATCAGGTGGTTGTGGACACCCAGAATTTTAAGACACAGAATTTATAGCAAAAGTTTACAGTGTGATGTAACTGAAATTATACATTGAAAAATATCTTGATTGTTTATTAAGTCTCATCTGTTAGAATGACCATGATAGTTTCACTTCTTTCATATGTAAATCACAAAACATTTTTTAGAAGTTACATTCGCAGATTAACAGCCCAGATAATATGTTGAAGGTGTTAGTTCCCTGTGTTCTGTTGTCTGTACCATGATATTTAGACTGATCCTAATCTAAAAATGAGTTAACAGAGTCTTACATGGATTCATGCAGTTTTAGAGCAAAGTACAATGTAACTCTGCAAGTACAAATTCATCCTACAACCCCAAGTGTGTGTGTGTGTGTCTGTCTAGGGTGGGGGATTTTGAGTGTCTGTGAGACAACCCCCTACCCTAGACACGCACACATACACGCACACTCCTACAGACACACACACTCCCACACTCACACATGAACGTCTCACAGACTTAGACCCCTTTACACTCATACACACATATACACTGTTTCTCACAGAGACTCTCACAACCCACACTCCAGAAACTCTTTTAACTAATTTCTTAGATTAGAATATTTAGTGAGCTTAAAAGTGTGCAAAATGTCTTAAAACCCATCATGTTCAATCTCCAAAGGGAATCAATCCCATCTATTGGAGCTCCTTCAGACTTGGGCTCAAAAAATAAAGCAATCATGGTCAGGGATTCTGACCGAGATTAGAAAACGTCGACAAATATCTACAAAAAAAAATGAGGGAAAGAAAAAGAATTGATCATGGAATCACGGGACTGTTAGCACAGAAGGAAATACTAGACCCATTGTCCTTTTTGTCAGCTCTTCAGACAAACTTTCTAACTAATCCCATTGTACTCACTGATGGAAACTACTTCAGTTTTGCCTTGCTGTATTTCTCACTTTACTCTGGAGTAGCAAACTAGCTCCTCGTCTACTTCCACAGTGATGCAATACTTGGATGTGGCATATTAACAGGGCCATGTCAACAAATATGGCTATGACATTATATGGTAACAATTAAATAATGTGTGCATGCAAAAAATATATACTTTTAAAAATTCAGTGGAGATGTCATAGTGAACATGTGTGGTATAGGAAAGCTTCTATTGTTAAAATATGGTTGGCTTGAAAATGCCAGAAATGATGGACTGTGCCACATTTACCTGTGAAGTAGGTTCCATGACATTGTGGCTAAATCTTCCAGTGTTAGTGATTTTGACAGTTACCTGACCAAATAATTTTGTCAGTGGCTACTTTTATAAAATTTGACATTGTTTGACCGAAGGGGGAGTATTATGTTTTCCAGCAAAACAAAGAACATGTCTGACAGTTATCTCCATTCCATCTTTCTAACAAAATATGCGAGTCACAGAGAGATGATTTTACTCAGATGGTTCAATCAAAGATCATGATAACATCACACAACAGGATATGTCGCACATAAGTACAACCAGATGTTAAAACCTACTGCTTGCTTAGAAAAAAAAATCCATTAAAAGTACAGCCAAAGTATAACATTGAATACATTAGTAATTAACTGAATTAATAAGCACAAAAAAAATCATGCTACAGAAGATAAATTACTTAGAATAACAAACATATTGGATGAAATCTTGTGCTAAAAATAACAGCACTCACATTATTAAAATATAATCCAAAACAGCTTTCAGTAACTGACAAATTAGACCTAAATGACTAAATCAGTAAGCCATTGTCTCAAATAACTTGGTTCTCCCACAAACCACACTACATTAATAGGTCACCTTCTGACTCAAAAGTAATACACACTTTGAAAGTATGTATGTATGTGTCTGAAATATATACGCACAAATTCCTGTCTTCCCCATGTAACTTTTGATTCCCTTCATCAGGAATCTATCTGTCTATCATTCTCTTAAATATACTCAATGTGTTGGCCTCCATAGCCTTCTGTGACAATGAGTTGCACAGATTCACCATGCTCTGGCTGAAACAATATCTCTCATCTAAGTTCTGAATGGTCATCATTTCCTTCTGAGCCTTTGCTCTTGGCCCTTGTCTCTCTTAGTAGTAGAAACATCTTCTTCAAACAATGCTATCCATACCTTTCAGTATTCTGAAAGGTTCAATTAGATTCCCCTCTCATCTTTCTAAATTGCATCGAGTACAGACACAGCATCCTCAACTGCTCCTCAAGAAGGGACCAGCAACATTCTCGTGAACCTTCTTTGGACTCCCTTCAATAAGGGCACATCCTGCCTTAGGTAGAGAGTCAAACCTGCTCACAAAACACCAAATGTGGCTGACAAGGATCATATTTAGTTTCAGCAGAACATTCCTGCTATTGTAATGTAGCCCATTAAATGTTATCCATTTTGGACCAAAAAAGGATAGATTAGGGTACTTTTTGGATGGTATGAGATAAAGTATAGTGGACATCTAAAGAAACTTTGGATTTCAGGAACATGGATTTTTTAAAACTACAGAAAATAATCAAGAAGGCTAATGGATTACAGACCTTTATACTTAAAAGGTTACAGAAGTAATATAAGGTTGCAGAAGTAATGATGCAGCTAGCTCACAATGTTGTAGATGTTTTTCACTGTTTCCACAAAAGGCAGTGGATGTTGGATGAATTGTTAATTTTAAATCTGAGATAGATACATTCTTGCTAACCAATGGCATTCATGGATAAGCACCAAAGACACATATTTCACCAAATTGTCTTGATTCTTTGCAATTTGCCTACTAGCGCAACAGGTCTACAGCAGATGTCATCGTCCTAGCTATACACTCTTCCTTGGAACATCTGGATGATAAGGATATGGCAGGCTCCTACTTATTGACTATAGTTCCGCCTTCAACACCATAATTCCAAACAAACTCATCTCTAACCTGCAAAATCTAGATATCAGCTCTCCCTTCTGTAACTGGATCCTTAACTTCCTGACCCGTAGACCTATTAAACAAGAATAGATTACAACACGTTCTCCGCCATATTCCCCAACACCGGTGCCCTGTAAGGTTGCATACTCATTTCAAAATCCCATAGAAGACAACTAGGCATGTACAGGTGTAGCAAATCACTTGCCTACTAAACAAAAACATGTATAATTTTAGTAAATGTCTGGTTAGACAGAATTGCAAGCCTTAAGTAACCAATTCTTAACTTTGCAATGTTACAAAATTGAACATGTCCTTTTGCCAAGTCACACTCAGATTTGGTTTGCCCTAATTCATTTATGGAAAGGCAGTTGTCACTTACACAAAATCATACACAAGTAAAATGAAACTGCTGAAAATTAACAATCTCATCCATGGCTAACATAGAAAGTAGCGAAAAGAAATCATTACTTCAGTGTGGTGTTGTTTTTTATTTAGCTTTAAGGCATGTTACTCTTGGAGGGGGCAACCTGCAATGCCTGCTTTACTTGACATTGCTTTGTACAATGTCAAAATTTAAAAAAATGTTTTAGTCCCAATGCTGGAAATCATTAAAAGGATGGTAGATAATATAAAT
Organism: Chiloscyllium punctatum; assembly: GCF_047496795.1. NCBI lineage: Eukaryota > Metazoa > Chordata > Chondrichthyes > Orectolobiformes > Hemiscylliidae > Chiloscyllium > Chiloscyllium punctatum. Next base: position 85,765,819 of record NC_092747.1, read on the forward strand.
TATTAAATACATCTTACTAAAAATACAGGCCATTTGTTCATGTTGTTGTATCTGGAATGTTAATGTTTAACCAAAAGCATTAAATTAGATTATGCTCAAAGGATCTTTTGGAGCTTGGACATTGCACAAGTGAGCACATCAGATATATAAACCAAGCATAAAGGAGAAAATCAGGCTCTATACTTTTCTTCATTTTGTGATGATGTCTAATCTTGTCTGCAGATATCTTGCTGACTTACGTGGTTGCTAAAGAACAAGTGGCAGCACTTTTCTTACACTATTAATTATGTATTTTTAAGCAGTGACATGATAGTATGACGTATCTGCCAGCTTTCTCAGTAGCTGCAAGTATAAGTGACTAGGGCAGGTACAGTTGCTCAGCGGTTAGCATTGCCACCTCACAGCACTAGGACCCAGGTTTGAATCCAGGCTCGGCCAACTGTCTGGGTGGAATTTGAACATTATCTCTGTGTTTGCGTAGATTTCCACCAAGTACTATAGTTTCCTCCCACAATCCAAAGATGTGCAAATTAGGTGGATTAGCCATGCTAAATTACCCATAGTGTTCACGGATGTGTAGGTTAGGTGCATTAGCCATAGGATACAGAGATAGAGTAGGGAGATGGGTTTGGGTGGTTTGGGAGAGCTGCTGTGGACTTGTTGGGTTGAATGACCTGTTTCCACACTGTGGAGATTCTATAAAAGTGAACCATTTTGAAGATGGAAAAGAAAAACATAAATATCGGTTTTAATTAATTTCACAATATATTCAGGCATTTAATCATTAGTATTGACACATCTGCTCAAGAATCATCAATGCAAACATCAAGCACAGTTAGTTTGTGCTGAATAAAACATTATTCAGTACTGTGGTTAAAAAAAAACGTATTCATATCCAAAGTAATGAAGACTGAATTTCAGCAGTTTATGCTTTGCAGTTATTTTTAGAACAAAAGGCATTTGCATTACTGATTATGTAAAAGCAAAATGTGGATACTATTCACAATAGAAGGAATTGCATCAGCATTTTATTTCCTAAAATCATACTTTTTAAAAATAATTACAAATGACAAGTGGCCTGTAGGGAATGATACTGAATATGTTCTTCTTCAATACTGTAGTTCACTTCTGTTCGATCTTGGAGGTGGTGAGAAGAGGAAATAATTTGTTTAGAATCTATGGCAGGAGGGCATAAGGTAGGAGTTGGATCAGGTTGGATTGAACAGACTGTAATTGGAGCATGAGGATTCGAGGGATTCTTGCGGGATCAGGTAAGGCAATTAGGACGTCAAGGGGAGTTGAGGGAAGGTTAGTGTGACTCCTATGGGGTCAATTGTACAGTGGTCCAAGCATTAGATTGGGATTTCTCTGTCAAACATTTCATGAATAACTAGCCGGGTAAATAAACTAGAATAATCCAAAGCTTACTCACTTGGAATGCAAGGGTAGAAGTCCTTCAGGGGGAACTAATGGTATTGCCTATTGAAAGTTAAATCTTCCTGTGAAACTTAAATACAATTATTGTGTTTACACCAAACAGTAATGTGATTGCCATTAAATAGTAGATTTAATTGTAACCTTTTGGTTTAGCAGCTTCTCATTAATAAAGTAGTTAATATCCCCACATATCATGCAGGAGACCGGGTTCAATTCCTCACATGGGGAACAGCTGGTATCCCTGAGATAGGCTGTGTGAAAGTTTGTTTTTCCTTAATGCCAGTGGAAATAATTTGGGAAGAATCTTAGGGGCAGGATTTATTCACATTTGAAAAGATATGGCCTTATTAATGATGGGCAGCATCACTTTATGTGGAGAAAGCCATGTCTCATAAACCTGTTTGAGTTCTTTGATGAAGTGACAAAGATAATTGATGAGGGCATGTTGTCTACATGAACTTCAGCAAAGCCGATAACAAGGTCCCTCATGACAGACTCTTATGGAATGTGAAGTCACATGGGATCTGCAGTGAGCTAGTAAGATGGATGCAAAACAACTTGGTCATAGAAGAAAGAGAATACTGGGGCGAGAGTGTTTTTCTGACTGGAAATACATGACTAGTGATATTCGTAGGGATCAGTGCTGGGACCTCTGATGTTTGTAATATATATATAAATGATTTGGAGGAAAATGTAGGTCTTCTGCTTAATAACGTAGTAAATGTAAGTCTTCTGCTTGCAGACAATACAAAGACTGGGGGAGCTGTGCATAGTGAAGAGGATTGCCAGAGGCTGCAGCAGGATAAAGATAGGCTGGAGACTGGGGCAGAGAATTGATTGATGAAATTTAATTTGGACAAATCAAGTTATTTTGGAGGGAGGGAAGTTACTTCAGGAGGGAAGTATACAGTACATAGCAGAAACCTTAGAAACATTAACATACAGAGGGATGTAGGTATACAGGTCCACAGCTCCCCGAAAGTGGCAACACAAATGGACAAGGTAGTCAAGGAGGTGTATGGCATACTTGCCTTCACCAATCAGGACATAGTGAAGAAAAATTGGCAAGTCATGTTGCAGCTGCATAGAACTTTAGTTCAGCCGCATTTGGAATATTATGTTCCATTCTCATTGCCACCGTACTGGAAGGATGTAGAGGCTTTGGAGAGGGTACAGAAACGGTTTACTAGGATGCTGCCTGGTTTAAAGGGTATTAGCTATGAGGAGACATTGGAGAAACTTAGTTTGGTTTCATTTGAATGTCAGATACTGAGGGATGACATAATAGAAGTTTACTAAATTAGGAGGGGCATGGATAGAATGGATAGGTGGAGTCTTCTTCCGAAAGTAGAAATGTCAATTACTAGGGCACATATGTTTAAGGTAAAAGGGGTAAATTTAAAGGAATTGACCAATCTATATTGCCAATTGTGTTCAGGGATGTGCAGATTAGGTGTATAGGTCAGGAGTAATGTAAAATAATAGAGTAAAGGAATAGGTCTGGGTGGGACACTTTTCGGAGGGTCACTGTGGACTTGTTGGACCAAATGGTCTGGTTTCACACTATAGAATTGTGAGAAACAAAACTCACATATTAATAAATTTCAGTCTGAGTCAAATTCTGAAGCAGCAAATTTTATTGATACATACTTGCAAGAACGGGTGCCAAATGAGTAAGCACCCTGATCTGAGCACCCATTCTGATTTATGCTGTTCAGCTGCATCTCTCGGTCCTCCACTTTCACCCCATTGGTTACTTTTGCTGTAGCGCGTAGCCTATCACAAGCTCTAGCTTCACTTCACCTTTGTCTAGTTTCTCTCCACCTCTGTTTACTTCTCCCATTACTGTAAGCCTGTTGCTCCTTACTCTTATTTATCTCATTCCTTATATATAACTATCCTGGCATAGTTTGCTGTCTTCGTGCGATCATCCTGCCAAACTAAATTCTATCCATTGGCCACATCCCTCCTGCAACTGGCACACTATTCTTCTGTTACTGGTACATCCCGCTACACGGTCACTCTGCCCTATTAGTCATAGATAACTCTACCTGTTTTGCTTCTTATGTTTTCCTATGCCTGGTGCATCCTGCTACACGGTTGCTCTGCCCTATTAGTCATAGATAATTTGACCTGTTTTCGCTTCTCATTGTTGAGTATTTGCATGCGCAGCCTAATTTTATAATGTAAACTTTTGCAGAAGCAACACCTGTTCCCTTATTCTGTACAATTTTAACCCTATACCTTACAATCCCACCCTTTTCTTCTTGGCTACTAAGTGTTGTCTTCTGCATTTGTCTCATATGTTGCCTTCCAGTTCACTAGCATCATCCCTGAGACTTCATTTATAGTGGCTAATTCCTTAAGGTCACCCATCCCCTCATTGTTCAAGAGGTTGAGTTCCTCTGCTTAATTACCTTTTAGAGGCATTTGTTTTGCCAAGGCCATCTCAATTAGCCGCTGGGTTAACCCTCGTACACAAGGTATGATACAACAGCCAATTGCTGTCAGTACCCCTGCTACCACTATCAGGGAGGTAAGGATGGAGACTACCATGCCTTTTCACTTCCTAAACCATGATTCCAACCATCTCGTGTTAATTAACAATGAATTAATGCTGCCATGTTTTAAATTAGCTATGAATCAATATGACAGGTCACTGAGAGAGTGTGAAGGAATCCTGTCAATTAATATTGATTCAGGCTAATACAATTGATATATTATAAATATTAATTCTTAGTTATATATTTTATAAATAAAATAAGCAATATCTGTAATTCAGAGTGGAAACGCAACAAGTGGCTAAAACATTTTAGAAACTGTAATGCATAGTTCTGTTTGTTTACCAGTTACTTGTGACTTCTCATTTTGTTTCTGTAATTAGTTAAAAATCACACAACACCAGGTTATAGTCCAACAGGTTTAATTGGAAGCACACTCGCTTTTGGAACGATGGTCCTTCATCAGGTGATAGTGGAGGGCTCAATCCTAACACACAATTTATAGCAAAAATTTAGAGTGTGATGTAACTGAAATTATACATTGAAAAATTGATTGTCTGTTAAGCCTTTCATCTTTTAGAATACAGTGATAGTTTCACTTCTTTCATGTGTAAATCACAAAACCTTTTTCTTTGAAGTTACATTCTCGGGTTAGCTGTTAACAGTGGTGATAGCTAGACAATATGTTGAAGGTGTTCGCCCCCTCTGTTCTCTATCTATGCCATGATGTTTAGATTGATTCTAATCTAAAAAGTGAGATAACAGAGTTTTACATAAATTCATGCAATTTTTGAGCTCAGAGTTCTACATGAATGCATGCAGTTTTTGAGCAAAGTACAATGTAACTCTGCAAGTACAAATTCACCCCATAAAATATATGTATGCGTGTGGGTCTTTGTCTGTCTGTGTGTGTGTGTGTGTGTCTGTCTGTGGTGGGGGTTGTGAGTGTGAGAAAGTGTGTATTTGTGTGTCTAGTGAGTGCAGAGTGTCTTAAGTCTGTGAGGGGATGCATGTGTGAGTGTGGGAGTATGTGTGTCGATAAGTATGTGTGTGAGTGTCTGTGTGCGCGTCTATGTGTACCTGTGTCCGTGTGTATGTGAGAGTGTGTGTGTGTAGGAATGTCTGTGTGTGTGTGTATAGTACAATGGTGATCACCTGTAATGTGACATGAACCCAAGGTCCCGGTTGAGGCCCTCCCTACGGGTACCGAACTCCAAATCATGTTTCTGTAATTGTTTTACTCGAGCACATTCATTTTTAGAAACCTCAACAGATTCCATAGCACCAATTGCAGTTAATTCAATCCCCAATTTGGTGGCAGTATCTTGTCATGAGCGCAAAACTGATTCTTCGTGCCTCTCATCACAAAACTTTCGCCATAGTCCAATTAACTCTTTCGTTCCCGCTCCCATGTTACATTACCAGATCAATTGGTGACTCGATTTAACCAATTGAACAGCTTTAGGGCCACCTAATGATCATTCTTCATCACCCAATATTTTGTTTAAACCTTTATTTTTTTTAAAAGAAATATGGCAATATTTCTTGCTCCCTATAGCTTCAAATACCAATTTATCAATTTATGCTTGCCTAACTTTAAAGCCTGTTCCTAACTATACATTTTGGAACCTTACTTGTAAATATATATTAATATATTATAAATTCATTTATTCAGTATTTAATATTTAAAATGTAAAATGCATACAGTTCTGAACTTTGAAATCCACTATTATTAAACGGTTTTAGTCCCTTAATTTAAATCCAAAATTAGTTTTCTTAAGTAGTCCTGATCAGTCATTGCTCAATTACAATGCTATAGGTTGTGAAATAACCAGAGCTGTTTTAAAAGGATTTGTCTATTCAAGTTAAAAAAAAATTATAATGCATGAGTAATGGCCAAATCCAAGGTCACGGATATTAACCATAGGATTGATTTATTATAATCTAATGTTGAACTGAAACTTCAACTGTTATTGAGGGAGGGAACTTTCTGAATAAAGCTACGGCTTAAAATTAAGTGAAAACAAATGAGTCTGAAACACAAAAAAAGGTTATCATGTTGTTTTCCTCTGTATTAAGCTGATTTGAAATCGCTTTTATGTAAGGATAAAAGAGATTAGTTAGAAACTGATAGTAAGGCAGTCATGACTTGTAAAAAAGAACAGGAGTTAACATTTTATTCCGTAATCACTGTAAAATCCTTAATCTTAAAAGAAATCATGTTATATTTCCATAATAGAAATCAGATTCAAAACAGTCCCAGATCTCAAGCTCTAGGGAACAAAGCACAAACATTCAATCACCAACAAACAAATGTGCATTCAAACCAAATCACAAAGGGTTAAACTTTCTATTAGCTGTACAGCTCTTTTTTCTCTCTCTCTCACACACACACTGTATCTCACAGACACTTTTTGAGCTTCCCGCAACAACAACTCTAGAGGCTTCTCGCTCCATCCCTCTATCTTTTGAATTTCTTTTTCTGGATGTAACACCCTGCTTGTTGGGGTCTCCACCTCTGACCTTGTCCCTGTTGACTGGACCCTACGAAAGATCCTCCTCGTCCTCTACCCCTTCCTCTATGTTCTACATGCTGCCACCTCCACTCCAGTTGCTAGTCACTGATTCGATTCTTTTCTTGACTACTTCGTCAACCGTGGCTACCATCATTTTTGCCTTCTGTTTTTGCTTCTCATCCTCTCTCTTTACAAACACTTTCTCCGCCTCTCTTAATAATTCCTCAAGTGATTTCTCACTCCACCCATCTATTTTCTGAATTTTTTTTTCTGGATGTCTGGCCATGATTTAGTTACAAAGTGTATCCTCAGTAGCCCTTCAGCTACTAGCCCTTCCAACACGAAGTATAATCTGATCCCTCCTGACTGAAAGGCTGTTTTCTGTTGACATATAAATTCAAATATTTATAAACACAGTCTTCGTCTGACCCGTACTTTGGCCAGAAGACAGCGGGACGAATAATGGATTCCTTAGTCCATACAAAGCAACAATATTTAATCATCTTTTTGCTATTTTTTTTCCCTTGTGCAATTATTATTTTTCCAATCCCACAACATCCTGCCCAACGGACTTTCTGGAGGTATGTTGCCAGGGACCCCGCCTCCATTTCCATTTTTTTTTTCCCGGAGGCTTTTACTTTACCCTCGGCACAGCCCATATTGAGTTCCTTCGTTAGAAACTTATTAACTATTAGAACTCAATCCCAGCCACCAAGGCAGTACTTAAAAATCTCTTTTCCTACCTTGGTCCATGCACGGAGTTGCCTGGCTCCCTGTCCCTACTTACAACCTTTCGCCTGGTTCAGATAGACTCTCATCGGATCTCAGTCAGTCAACCAGAAGGGGAAACCCACCGCCGAGGAACACAGGACCGTTCTAAAAGGAACGGGATGCGTCTTCCCAGCCATCGATGGTGTCTACCCCATTGGTGATGATGGACATCCCAGATGAGCCCCCAAATTGTGAGAAACAAAATTCACATATTAATAAATTTCAGTCCCAATCAAATTCTGAAGCAGCAAATTTTATTGATACATACTTGCAAGAACGGGTGCCAAACGAGTAAGCACCCTGATCTGAGGGTTACATTCTGATTTATGCTGGTCAGCTGCATCTCTCGGTCCTCCCCTTTCACCCCATTGGTTACTTTTGCTGCAGCGCGTAGCCTATCACAAGCTCTAGCTTCACTTCACCTTTGTCTAGTTTCTCTCCGCCTCTGTTTACTTCTCCCATTACTGTAAGCCTGTTGCCCCTTACTCTTATTTATCTCATTCCTTATATGTGACTATCCTGGCATAGTTTGCTGTCTTCGTGCGATCATCCTGCCAAACTAAATTCCATCCGTTGGCCACATCCCTCCTGCGACTGGCACACTATTCTCCTGTTACTAGTACATCCCGCTACATGGTCACTCTGTCCTATTAGTCATTGATAATTCTACCTGTTTTTGCTTCTTATGTTTTCCTATGCCTGGTACATCCTGCTGCACGGTCACTCTGCCCTATTAGTCATAGATAATTCGACCTGTTTTCGCTTCTCATTGTTGAGTATTTGCATGCGCAGCCTAATTTTATAATGTAAGCTTTTGCAGAAGCAACACTTGTTCCCTCATTCTGCACAATTTTAACCTTATACCTTACAGAATCACATATGATTCTATGTGAGAGGTAAGATTTTAAAACAGAGGCTAGGAAGTGCTTGGACTGCATTGCTAGAGGATATGGCAGAAGCAGATACAACAGCAATGTTTACGGGACATCTTGACAGATGTGTAAATAGGCAGGGAATCGGGACATCTTGACAGATGTGTAAATAGGCAGGGAATCGAGGGCTATGGTCCACATAAAAGGAAGTCATTTTTAGTTTAAAAAATCATCACGTGTCAGCACAGGCTTGGTGGGCCCAGGAACTGTTTCTGAACTGTCCTGTTCTTTGTTCTACGTTCTATATAGCTCATTAATGTTTATCAGTAGAGTAAATGAGAAAAACTGACAATCTCTTATCGTTGTTTAAGATAGGAAAAATATCTACTATTAAGCACAGCATTGTCATGATGAGGTATTAACGTTTTGCTCAAGCATTTATAGGAGAGAATTATTTTCATTTGAAAGTATGAAATCCATAAAACTATCCTTTTAAAAGAATTACACACAGTATGATAACATTGGTAGCTGAATGCTTACGAAAAATATCAGTTATTCTTCAAGGATATGAGACTGATATATACAACAGACACTTGCAAGAAGCTGTGCTAGATATGACTGTATTTTTTTTCTGTTGCAATGCCAGAGATGACATTCCTGCTTCTTTCGAGGGTGTCAGGTAAATTAAATATAGCATTTTTGTAGTCATCAAGGAGCTTTGCACCAGCTAATGCTACTCTTCACTGAAATTAGATGTAAAGTGACAAGTAATCAGCAAGGACAAAGAAGAGGAAAGGACCATTCAAATAGAATTAAATGAAAGGGTTCATTGTGTTTACAATTATGCAATAAATCTTAATCCTGTTACTTTAATGCAACTCACTCAAATTGTAAATTTGCAGAGATTCATTGTGGGGTTTTAGAATTCAAGGTGAAAGAAACCTCAATTCTTCAAAAACATTCAGGCTGCAATGATATCTCAACATGCCGACACTACAGCTACTACAACGGTGGTAGGTGTCTGCTGTCCTTTAAGTCTATCAATAATACACAATTGCCAGGGATGTTTTCTTAGTTCTTCTACTTTTATATAACTGAGAGTGCTCATACCTACAATGAGAAACTGGATTTCATACCAAACAGGTTCTAAAACCCACTGATGGACATTCATGGCTGTTTAGTATAGATCCAAATCCATTTTTAAAACCCAGACATTCAACTTGTCATAAAATTCTTCCACATACGTATGAGATAGAAAGTAAATAACAAGTTGCCAAATGACTCTTCACAAATTTAAACAAACAACCTTCTTGCTTCCAACTCAGAGAATGTTACAGTGTGTCACAGGACAACTCGATTGATTTTGGAGAAATGAGTTTTGTGATTGATCTCAACAAGCTTTGCAGTGTTTACAGACTACCGATATTCTTACATAACAGAGACTGTGCCATTTTTAAACAGATGATATTGGATATTTAATGCTGCATTTACATTTGAATGTACATGAAAGTGACTTTACAGCAAACCTCCCATTTATTCTCCCTCTGGATTGCTATCAGATATTGATATTGCCTTCAATATTTTATGTCTATTAATTTATCCATAAACAAGCAGCAATCCATGAATATTTACAGGTGAATTAGTATCCTGACTGCAGCAGAACTTTATTTTGTTAGACCAGAATTTTTCATTATTCTATTGCCAAAGATTTCAATTTGAACAATATTTCTCACTCTGGAAAAAGTTTAATCAAAATGGACCATATGTAAATTAAAATATAAAGCAATGGCTGAATCTTACATGATTTTTCCCAAATGTCAGTTTCTGATCCTCACCCTCAAAAACTTCTCCTTCCAATCCTCCCACTTCCTCCAAACCAAAGGGGTAGCCATGGGCACTTGCATGGGTCCCAGCTATGCCTGCCTCTTTGTCGGATATGTGGAACTGTCCATCTTCTGCAGTTACACCTGCACCACCACCCATCTGTTCCTCCGTTACATTGATGACTGTTTCAGCTCTGCCTTATGTTCCCACAAAGAGGTTGAACAGTTCATCAACTTTACCAACACCTTCCACCCCGACCTCAAATTCACCTGGACCATCTCGGAAACCTCCCTCCCCTACCTGGACCTCTCCATCACCTTCTCTGGCGACCGACTAATCACAGACATATACTACAAGCCCATCAACTCCCATAGCTACCTAGACTACACCTCCCACTCTATATCTCTACCTCCCTTATTCCTAATTCCTCCGCCTCCATCTCATCTGCTCCCAGGATGACCAATACCACCTCAGAAAGTCCCAGATGGCCTCCTTCTTCCACAATTGCAACTTCCCTTACAACATGGTTGACGATGCCCTCCAGCACATCTCCTCCACTTCACGCACTGCTGCCCTTGAACCACATTTCTCCCAATGCAACAAGGACAGAAACCCCCAGTCGTCACATTCCACCCCATAAATCTCCGCATACATCACATCTTCTTCTGCCACTTCCGCCACCTCCAAACGGACCCCACCACCAGAGATATATTTCCCTCCCCATCCCTATCAGTGTTCTGAAAAGACAATTCCATCTGCGGCTCCCTCATCAGGTCCACACCCCCCACCAGCCCACACCCCACGCCTGGCACCTTTCCCTGCCAATGCAGGAAATGCAAAACCTGCACCCACACTACTCCCCTCACCTCCATCCAAGGCCCCAAGGGATCCTTCCATGTCCGTCAGAAATTTACCTGTACCTCTACCAATGTCATCTACTGCATCTGTTGCACCCGATGTGGTCTCCTCTACATCGGGGAGGCAGAACACCTTCTTGCGGATCATTTCAGAGAACGTGGTTAACACTGCTGCCTCACAGCGCCAGGGATCCAGGTTCGATTCCAGCCTCGGACGGCTGCTTGGATGGAGTTTGCACACTCTCCCTTTGTCTGTGTGGGGTTTCTTCCAGGTGCTCCGGTTTCCTCCCACAATCCAAAGATGTGCAGATCCAGTGAATTGGCCATGCTAAATGGCCCACAGTGTTAGGTGTGTTAGTCAGAGGGAACTGAGTCTGGATGGATTACTCTTCAGTGGGATGGTGTGGACTTGTTGGGCCAAAGGGCCTGTTTCCACACTACAGGTAATCTAAAATATCTCTGGGAAATCCGCACCCACCAACCCCCACTGCCCCGTGGCTGAACACTTTAACTCCCCCTCCAACTCCGACAAGGACATGCAGGTCCTGTGCCTCCTCCACTGATGCCTGGAGGAGGAATGCCTCATATTCCACCTTGGGACCCGCAACCACACAGGATAAATGTGGATTTTAACAGCTTCCTCATTTTCCCTCCACCAACATTATCCCAGTCCCAAGCCTCCAACTTGGTACCAACTCTGGACCTGTCCATCACAACCCACTCTGACCTATCACCTTCCCTCTCACCTCCAAACACCAATCACTTTCGGAGCTACTTTCCCCCAAACCCCACCCCCCTCCCATTTATCTCTCAGCCCTGACCCACAAGCTTCATTCCTGATGAAGGCCTTATGCCGCAAAACGTTGATTCTCCTGCTCCTCGGATGTTGTCTGACCTGCTGTGCTTTTCCAGCACCACACTCTCAACTCTGATCTCCAGCATCTGCAGTCCTCACTTTCTCCTAAATGTCAGTTTCGTCCAGTCTCATTAAGAGTTTCTTACTTCAACAACTAGTGAGATTGTACTCTGTATCTCAACAAACTCACCTCATTTGCAACCTTTATTGCACCCTTCTCACCAAATGTTAGCCCGATTCCATCACGCACTGTATCCAGAAGAACACCACTGTTGAGATACGCTGGAATGAATTAGCAGCTCTGGCTCCTTCTTTAAAATCCCATTATGCACTCAGAAGAATATTGTCAGTCTAAAGCTGCTATGCAATATGGCAAAGAAGGAGGAATTGGTTCCTTCCTTTCTGGGCAGGGACCTGGTGATAATGCTGGATGGGGGGATGTAGAAATGACACATACTCATCTGACAGCAGCAGCAGTGGAAGCCATGATACCAGACTATGCTGGTCTGGTCCAAGATTGCTATCCAGGGCAGTGCTGCCTTAGCTGTCTAGAGAAATACACAGCAATGTGTATTGTGGGCGGCACGGTGGCACAGTGGTTAGCACTGCTGCCTCACAGCGCCAGAGAGCCGGGTTCAATTCCCACCTCAGGCGACTGACTGTGTGGAGTTTGCACGTTCTCCCCGTGTCTGTGTGGGTTTCCTCCGGGTGCTCCGGTTTCCTCCCACAGTCCAAAAATGTGCAGGCCAGGTGAATTGGCCATGCTAAGTTGTCCGTAGTGTTAGGTAAGGGGTAAATATAGGGGTATGGGTGGGTTGCGCTTCAGCGGGTCGATGTGGACTTGCTGGGCCGAAGGGCCTGTTTCCACACTGTAATGTTATCTAATCTATAAAAAAGAAGGTATTCTCCACTCAGCCAGCATCAGTGGCACCATCTCTTGAACAATATCTAACTCTATTTCCACAACTGTACCATCTCCCACCAGAGCTTGTGGGCTACTAATCGCACTATTGAATGACATATCTTAGGGAGTGTCACAGTGGTTAGTCACGCTGCACTTCAGTCCTAGATAAACATGTTTGTTTCCAGCCTTGGTGAATGTCTGTGAGGAGTTTGCTTTTCTCTTCGTGTCTGCATGTGTTTCCATTGGGTGCTCTGGTTTCCTCCCACAGTCAAAAGCTGTGCAATTATCATAAAATCCCTATGATGGGACCCAGTGTAGGAGTAGGCTATTTGGCTCATCAAGTCAACATTGGTTCTGCAAAGAGCATAAGACAGAGATCCATCCCATCCTTGCAACCATGCCATTGTTCATGGCTAACCCGCCTAGCCTGCACATCCCCAGACATTATGGACAATTTAGCATGGTCAATCTACCTAACCTGCACATCTTTAGACTGTGGTAGGAAACCGGAGCACCCAGACGAAATCCACGCAAACACGAGGAGCATGTGCAAACTCCACACAGACAGTCACCCGAGGCTGGAATCAAATCCAGTCCCTGGCGGTGTGAAGCAAAAGTGCTAACACTGAGCCACCTTGCAGCTGCAAGGTAGGTGGATTGATGATGCTAAATTGCCCCCTAGTGTCCGAGGTTGTGCAGGCTAGGTGAGTTATACATGGTAAATTTGGGATTATGGGGGAGGATGGTTTAGGACTGAGTAGGATGCTCTTTGGAGGGCCAGTGCAGACTTGATGGGTTGAATGGCCTCTATCTGTACTCTTGGGTTTCTATGACTTCCCCCACTGTCACCAGCTCAAGTATCAACACCACAAACCATCATGCTCTCTGCACTGCCAAGTCACTCACTCAGGACACCTCTCCACCTGCACCATTCATTTTCATCTCCCTTAAATCCTTACTTGGTCTAATTCCAAAAATAAAACAGCCCCTAATGGACAAAAAAAGTCAAAACAGGTGATGTGCTGCCTATCATTCAGATACTCATTGAGATAGCGTGTCATTCTAATCGTTATAAGACTCCATCTAGTAAATGCTTAAACAATTTTGTTGAAAATTGAAACATTGAAACAGGACAGGACATTTCTCAATCCCCAGTGTAACAAGTTTATAGTCATTGAACGTGAAAAGGTAATCCGAAACCATTTTCTCCTCAACTGTGAAGTGAAACTTTGCTCTGATCCCATATTGAAACACTCTCCTTTTATCGTCCACAATACTCATTCTCCAGCAACCTTCCCTACCCTGCATGATGCACTCTATTTTTCCACATAGCCCCGTGGAGCATTACATGGCACCCGGCTCTAACCAACAAACTACTCAACCTATAGGTGTCGTTACTTCAAAACAACGTGGGCAAAAAAAAACTGATTAGTATATTTATCAACGGTAAACCAGAACTTTGTAATTAATTTGAAAATAAGCTTGTATCCCATTTACTTTGACAATCTAGAAGTCTGAAATTAAGAAGAAAATATACAACCAGTCCTAGTGAACCAGAGCCTTTTTATAAATATTGTCAATTAAATATCTACAAAAATGTTTTTGAAATACAATAGTAATTTGATGCATGTCTTCAATTTTCATCCAGTCCATTCATTTCTTTTCTTTTTTGTCTTCTTTCCCTTTTCACTTTATTTCTTTTTCTTTTACGTCCCACCCACGGTCAGCATCTGCAACGTCTGATGTGAAAGCCAGCATGGATTTACGGCCTCAGCCTGGACTTGACCCTCCCCCCCTGGTGTCAGTGTGGACTCGGACCCCTGGCCTCAGTGTGGACTCAGAGTCCCGGCCTCAGCGCAGGCTTGAACCCCCGGCCTCAGCATGGGCTTGAACCCCCGGCCTCAGCATGGGCTTGAACCCCCGGCCTCAGCATGGAGTCAAACCCCTGGCCTCAGCATGGGCTCGAACCCCTTGCTCCAGTGTGAACTCGCCCTCCTTGCACTCCCAGCCTCAAGGTAAAGCCTAGCATGTTCTGCGTTGGAAGGACTGTTATTCTGAACTCTTATTTCTCTATTTTTTTCTAGTTTATTGCTGGACTTTTTATTTTTTTATTTTCTCTTCTTTTCCTAAGAATTTATATCTTACAATCTGTAAGTGATGACTTATAAACATTTCATGTGATAATAAAGCTAATTCTAAAATCTAAATCCAATTACTAATGAGATACAAAGGACATTTTCTGAGCTCATGATCTAATATTGTAAGATGATTTAGTTGCTACTAATCTTAAGCACAAGATAAATTCAATTTTTAATCCATTGAGCCATTAATAACTGCACTGCTTTAAGTACAAAGTGCAAATTAAACAGTTGATTTAAAAAAAAGATGTTTTCCATGACTGTGATTCATCCTTTCTCCAAAGGATTCTATGTGGCTGTTGAAAGACAATCACAGAGGTATGGTAGTTTGGCAGCCATCTGAGAGTGCTAATGTATTCAACACAACAATGTTTACTTACAGAGCTGTCTAGTCGAATGTGGGCTTGGTGGCTTTCATAGAACTTTTCAAATACAATAATGTTTTCTTTTCAAATTTATATAGGTTAATGAGTTAGGGATAGTTGAGGTGTGGTCAACTGAGGGAGTTAAAGGATTTGGGGTGTTTGAAGGAAAGGTGAACAGATGTTAAAAGGGATAACAAGGATGAAGTGGATATGTCAGGGAGTGGGAAGGGATGAGGGATGATGTGGAAGATAATGGGGACTGAAGGTGAAATGGCATGGGAGGAAGGGTGACAAAACATAAGGAGATAAAGGTTGAAATCAGTGTTGAGGGTGAGTTTGGCTTAGTGCTGATCTGAATAGAGGTGAGCCTGTTAACTTGGATTAACTTTGACAGTAGTCCTCGTCTGTCACTACCAGAAGCCTGACTCCAAGTCATCTCCCTCACCATGAGATTAAAATTTTGTCTGTTGGCTCCACAGAACTGAAGGCAGGGTAGTGACAGTAAGAAAACCTCTGATTCCTGATTTCTATCTCCATGATGAAATTCTGTCTTCAAATCTCCAAATACTCTTGCTGGCATGGATAGAAAATCTTCAGATCATTTCCTTCCAGTTTTGTCATAATCTACTGTGCGAGGAATAAGTATTCAAGTGTCAAATTATTAATATTATTATAAAGATTGACTTCTATTCAGATATACCATGTCTTAATTATACCAGCTTCATATACTGCAAAATGACAGTACTTTAAGAATTATTGGTAAATCTAGAAGCTTTAATGCTATTTCAATAAGCTCATTCTTATTAGCCTAATTCTTGCTTGTATCTCTCAGAAGCTAACAAAATAAAGAATTTGAACCAGTTCTGAATAAAGGTCATTGGACCCAAAACGATAACTCTGGTTTCTCTTCACAAATTCACAGAATCTGCCAGACCTGCTGAGGCTTTCCAGTAATTTCTCTTCTTAGTTTTGTTTTTGTTTGTGAATGAATTGGACTTCCTCTGCTGAATATGTCTGTAATTGGAAAACAACCAACACTGAAACCCCACAAACAGGTTATATACCATAAGACATAAGAGCAAATGTAGGCCATTTTGCTTATTAAAACTGTTTCATTATTCAATGAGATCATGGCTCATATACAAGCAGTTGGTCTACCCCTCACTTCACCAAGGTTTGATGGTTACAGAGAGTTCAAATATTTTTGGTTAGTTCGGCGCATAATGTAATAGACCTGAAGCTAAAGAACACGTAAAGCTTGATCATCTTCAAAACAAGAATTTTCTCTTTCCTGGAGGTGGTGAGGAGAAAGCACATTATCCTGGCAAAATGATTGACCATTTCTCACCACCGTACAATTTTAGCACTGGGCAAGAAGGCCCATTATAGAGATTCTCAATTCACTAGTCATTAGGGCCATCAATGTTCATTAATTCATCAATTAAGGGCCTCAACCCACTACCACTGTGATTTATTACCTGCCAGGATGAAAGCTAAGATTCCTAGTTTCCTAACCAGGAGCCTCCATTTTGATCCGAAATGTTGTCCTCCATTTGGAGGTATGAACGAAACCTAATCTTCTTTCATTTCTTCCAGAATGACCTGATACCTCCCCCTACCCTCCAAAACCTGCCTGTAACCACCATCTCATAAGAACCAAAATAAATCTTATTTGTCTTTTTGCCATGGAACCTTCTGAAGTCTCAATCTCCACTATTAGTCTTCAGAACACAAAAGCTGTCAGCATTAATTGATTGGCAGTTTCTCGTGATTTGGGGTTCCACTGTTAATGCTTGTGATAGGCCAAGAAGCTCACTGATGACCTTTAACCTTCAATTGGTTAGTAATCCTGTGAACTTTCTGAGAAGATCAAGCAGTAAGTCAGTCATCACTGCACACACCATTCCCCACAGTCAGACTGAAACACAGAGAATCTCAATCTTTGTAATGCCACAGAACCCACATTAAGAAACAGCCTTAACAGTTCAATTTCCAGTGAAAATCATGTCTTCACAACCGCAGTCACAAAATTTTTATCTGCATTCCTAGCTGGGTGCATAATTTATCTGGTAGCAAATGCAACAGTATCAGTAATATGAGTTAAGAGCGTGGTGCTGGAAAAGCACAGCAAGTCAGGCAGCATCCAAGGAGCAGGAAAATTAATGTATTGGGCAAAAGCCCTTTATTAAGATTGGGGCTGGGATCCTCAGGGTGGAGAGATAAATGGGAGAGGGGTGGGGCTTGGGAGAAGGTATCTGAGAGTGCGATAGGTAGATGGAGGTGGGGGTGAAGGTGATAGGTTGGAGAGGAGGGTAGAGCAGATAGATGAGACAGGTGGGACAGGGGGTTGGAGGGTCCCGAGGTGGAAGATGAGGCATTCTTCCTCCAGGTGTTGGGTGGTAAGGGAGTGGTAAGAGAGGAGGTCCAGGATCTGCATGTCCTTGGCAGAGTGGGAATGGGAGACAAAGTGTTCGGCCACGGGGCGGTGGGGTTGGTTGATGAGCGTGACCTTCAGAGAATACCTCCAGGACCCTCCAACCCCATGGCATCAATGTGGATTTCACCAGTTTCTTCATTTCCCCATCCCCCACCTTACCCCAGTTCCAACCTTCCAGCTTAGCACTGTCCTCATAACCTGACCCATCTGTCCATCTTCCTTCCTACTTATCTGCATCACCATCCCTGCTGACCTATCACCTTTACCGCCACCTCCAGCCACATATCGCACTTTAGCTA
Organism: Chiloscyllium punctatum; assembly: GCF_047496795.1. Classification (NCBI taxonomy): domain Eukaryota; kingdom Metazoa; phylum Chordata; class Chondrichthyes; order Orectolobiformes; family Hemiscylliidae; genus Chiloscyllium; species Chiloscyllium punctatum. The sequence goes on from NC_092747.1 coordinate 85,783,596, forward strand.
CCTTACGCCCCCAGTCCCACCCACCTTCCATTTATCTCTCGACCAACGAGGCTCCCTGCCTCATTCCTGATGAAGGGCTTATGCCTGAAATGTTGATTTTCCTGCTCCTCGGATGCTGCCTAACCTGCTGTGCTTTCCCAGCACCACATTCTTGACTCTAATCTCCAGCATCTGCAGAACTCACGTTCGCCTACTGCCAGTTAGGTTCATCAGATCAGAAGGGCAGGAAAAATACCCTCAAAATATTGGACAGAATTTTCTTGGACCCTGAACAATGCAAGCAATGACAAACCAGTTGGGTAAATATGGTAAGATTAGAAAAATGGGATTTTTAATGTCAAGAACAAAATTAATCCAATTTTTTCTTCTCAAACTTTGAATGATGAAACTAGACTCTTGCTTGTGAGCACTAATATCTCATTATCTTCTAATCTCACTTGATTTTATATGCATTTTACTATTTTCCCAGACAGTGAAGACTAACTAAAAGGTAACAATTCCTTTGTATTTCAAAGGTACTTGGAGGCTGTAGCTTGCTGGCATCTTCTCTGGGCTTCCATCAAAACTAATTTGGGCATTAGCGGTGAGCCACCAAGGAGCTGCACAGATATCAATCAGAGTCTGGTCACCCATCAGTTGGGACTGTCATTTTAGCGAGACAATGAGCTGTACTGTGGTCAGTCTGAGGTGTTATCAGGGGTCATTGGTGTGGTAAGCAAGTTGGGGGATGTGGATTCTAGTGATTGGAAGCAAGCATGCTGGGAAACAATAACCATGTGGAGCAGCAACTCAATCTACATGGGTGAAACAATTTACAGCATAGGAACACTTAGAGTTTTGCAGGAAGAGTGGGATCATTGATAGTCATAACCATCCTGGCTTCGATGGGGGACAATGGATTACAGTGTTTAGCATAACTAAGGTGTAGGTTTGGGGCTTACAGGTAAAGCCTGCATATGAAAGGTTAAAAGTGTTGAGTGACAATACAGGGTGTCTCAAAGTCGATGGGGTAAAAACAATGACTGCAGATGCTGGAAACCAGATTCACCCATTGTACTCTATGCTACTTTCTCCCCACCCCCACCCTCCTCTAGCTTATCTCTCCACGCTTCAGACTCACTGCCTTTATTCCTGATGAAGGTTCTTTGCCCGAAACGTCGATTTCGAAGCTCCTTGGATGCTGCCTGAACTGCTGTGCTCTTCCAGCACCACTAATCAAAGTCGATGAGGTTGACTGGGAGTGGAAGATAGAAAAGAGCATCAAGGCATGTGGTGGGGAGGTGGGGAGAGAGGTTCAAGCAAGATTGACAGGCTGAGTCTGTGACTCTTTCTGTAAAGCACTGTGCTGCCTTCCATCCTCACCCGATTTGCAATGGAAAATTAAAATGATTTCATCTACTACCAGTGTGGGCAGAGTAATATGTTTGTATGAGAGAGCCAATTGCATTGATCAGTTTGTCACATATTACAGGTTAAAGACAGCAATATCACAGAATTCTAAACATGTACCTCATGCAGTGACCAAATACATGAATTAGCAATGTAATTCATGTAATTGATCATTACAGATGTATCCAAACAATCCCACTGAAGTAAACGTAATGCCAGGTCAGCTGTAAACTTTCACCTGTATTCTACAACTTTCAAAAACATTCACAGGCTGCACAAGGCCTGCTTCCAACACACCTTGGACTGTCAGATTTTCACAACATGATCTTATATTCAATACTGCCTTCTTTGAGTCATTAGGAGTATAGGTGAATGGAGAAAATGTAAATGTATTTTACTACACTTACAATCTCCCAGTGTATGTGTGCCCAATAGCTTATGTAGCATACATCTGAATCCACTGCATAAAGGGTCCATGAAGAATTATCCCATTGGTCTCCTTGTCAGGGCCTCGAAGTCTCAATGTATAGAGAATGATGGTTAAGTTTAATATATGTTGTGCTGAGTGATCACATTACTGAAGTGTTGTTTTTTTTCTCTCTGCCATTCCCCACATAGGTTCTTTGGAGCTGTCTTCACTGGATCCGACAGAGAAGCTGCTATTGTCTCAGTGGCAGCTGCACTTTGAAGCCCTCTGAAGTTGATGATTCTAAATGAGCATCAATACTTTCTCAGAGAGCTCTAGATGTCTGATAATTGCCTATCAGTTTAAATAGTCTGGGCAATTCCTGCATAATCAGAATTTCCAAGGGGTCCTGTTGTCCCCCTTTAAGAAAGTGTCAGGTAAGACCCGTACCAGTGTGAAATTGAACATTGTCTTCCATTTGACACTGTTCATCATTTTCATTACACCCATTTTCCCCCACCCTACAGTGTTTTTCCTCAGGTTTGCTTCTGCTATTAACACCAGTATGACTCTTCAGAAATGGCGTAAGGGGAATAATATTTTCTGAAGAATTCTACCAGACTGGACTATTAACTCTGTTTCTCTTTTCACAGATGCTACCAGACTTGCTGAGCTTCTGCAGCATTTTCTGTGTTTGTGTGAAAAGTTTGACAATTAGACAGCTAACCTTTGCTATAAAGTATTTTGGCTCGAAATGGACATCACATTTGCAGGCCACATGCTGGAACCCAATGAGATGCTTTCCAATCCAATCTCTGTTCAGGACTTGATCTATATGATTTCATACAGTATTATTGTTCTCAAAGATGATGTTATCTGTGCTTTGGACACTTAGATCAGTTTATGTATCAAAGACAATATACTCATGCACTCCTGGCAGTGAGGCAGACAAACAGACACAGAATTTGGTTTGCAGTTCAACTCTATTTCACTAACAAGATATTCATTATTAAAAATACCACATGGCCATATCCCGAATTCACACAATATTTACTTTCTATCTAGCTCTATCCATCAGAGAATGGTCCACGGGTTTGAGCTGGGCTATTGAAATCTCCTTCCTCTCTGAATTAGGGCTCTCTTCCACAAAGGTAGGTCTCGCAAGTCAGGACAGATCTTTTGCTCTGCTGATTGGAATTGCCATACAGTCTTCTGCTAATATTCACTGAGTGGGTGGCTTCCAGGTGTGCACTTTTATTCCCTCTTGCTCCAAACCTTCCTGAATGTTCTGTGGCCAATGGGGTCACAAGCAAAAGTGAAAGCATCCATTGGGGTCATGTCAACATCCTTCACTGTTACCATCACAGGAAGGTTAAAATGCATGTCCTCAGAAACTCTGTATGACGCTTCTCCACTATACAACACTTGGGTTGGTTGTAAGTGGTTCCCCCTGAACCTTTATGATCCCTCTGATCTTGCTTTCTATTATTTTTAATTAGCCAGTAGCAGTTGTTTAATTTAGTTTATCCAATTTTCTGTCAAGCCTGATTTCTCTAGCTGTGGGTCAACTTAGAATGCCCAATTCTGGGTCCATTTACAACAATACGTTTGTAACACTGATTGGACTGGAGAGACTAGACAGCATTGGAAAGACTGGAAAGCCAACTGAGTGTCTTCACTTTATGGATGCTGGCCAGGTGCAGCCACAAACTAGTGGGCTGCAAAGTTTCATCTAACGTGGGAAGGATTAAAGAGGGGAGGTGATGGCCGAGTGATATTGTTGCTGGACTAGACATCTGGAGACCACAGCAGATGGAGGAATTTGAATTCAATAAAAAACAAGTGTGATTAAAAAGGTTTCATGACAAACTTGAAACGATTATTGTCAACACTCACTTTTAGAGAAGGAACAGCCATTCTGATTCGGTTTGGTCTACGTGACTCCAGACCCACATGTGGTTGACTCTTAACTGCCCTCTACAATCGTCCAGCAAATGACGCAGTTGTATCAATTGCTAGAAAGGGAAAAAGGGGAATGAAACCTGATGGAGAGCTGGCATCAATTTATTGCCACACGCCTAGCCAAGCTGTACCAGTTCAGCTACAATACTGGTATTTGCCCAACAAGGTGGCAAATTGCCCAGGTTTGTCCTGTTCACAAAAAAGACATAACAAACCCAGTCAATTACTGCCTTATCAGTCTATTCTAGATCATCAGTAGAGTGATGGAAGGTGTTATCAATGTTGTCATAAAGCAGTACCTATGCAGCAATATGCTGTTAACTGATACTTGGTTTGAGTTCCACAAGACGCACTGTCTCATTACAGCCTTTGTCTAAACAAAGAACTGAGCTTCAGAAGTGAGGAGAGAGCCCTTGACACCAAGGCTGCATTTGACTGAAAGCAAGCCAATGATCTTCAGTATTTACTCTGTCTTCTCGCCAAACACTTCCGATTCAAACAAATTCCAATTATCACGCAGGAAGTCTCTCTCATATTGATTTAAAAAATAATCGTGGCTCCAGAATACTGGCAAGTGAACTGCTAAACTTCCTTATACGCAATGTCCAAAACAATATAGCATTATTTCAAAATTTAATTTTGTTTTGTTCATACATATAATGTAGATGTTGCTGGCTAGGCCAGCATTTCTTGCTAGTCTCTACTTGCTCTTCAGCAGGTGGTGATGAACTGCTTTCTTGAACTATTGCAGTCCATGTGCTGTGGGTTGACCCTAAATGCCCTTTAGGAGGAAATTCCAGGATTTGACCCAGCGACAGTAAAGGAATGGTGATATATTTCCAAGTCAGGATGGTTGCTACCTTGGTGGGGGATCTTACTGTGGTGGTATTCCCAGCTAACTACCGCCCTTGTCCTTTGAGATGAAAATGATCATGGGCTTGAAAGTTTTGTCTGAGGGTCTTTGGTGAATTTCAGCAATGCATCTTATAGATAGTACACACTGCTGCTCCAGAGCATCAGTGGTGGAGGGAGTAGATGCTTATGGATGTGGTGTCAAGCAAGCAGGCTGCTTTGTCTTGTACAATATCCACTTCTTGAGTGTTATTGGAGCTGCAGACATCACTATCCTAACTTGTGTCCGTTAGATATTGGATAGGCTTTTGGAAGTCAGGAGGTGAGTTACTGGCTACTATATTCCTAGCATCTGACCTATTCCTGTAGCTACTGTGTTAATGTGGTCAGTCCAATTGAGTTGCCAGTTAATGGTAACCCCTAGAATGTTGATTGTGGGGGATTTGGTTTTGGTAACACCATTGAATGTCAAGGGCAGGTGGTTATGTTGTTTCTTATCGGTGATAATCATAGCCTTGTCATCTGCTTTTTGTTAGTAAAACTAGTTTTTGATCCTTGTTGCTACTTGCCCATTCCACAGGTCTTGCTTTGGTTAGTAACCTACCCTGTGGCACCTTGTCAGATTCCTTCTTGAAATCTAAGTACAGTACATACAGTCATAGAGTCATAGAGATGTACAGCATGGAAACAGACCCTTCGGTCCAACCTGTCCATGCTGACCAGATATCCCAACCCAATCTAGTCCCACCTGCCAGTACCTGGCCCATATCCCTCCAAACCCTTCCTATTCATATACCCATCCAAATGCTTCTTAAATGTTGCAATTGTACCAGCCTCCACCACATCCTCTGGCAGCTCATTGCAAACATGTAACACCCTCTGCGTGAAAACGTTGCCCCTGATATCTTTGTCATATCTTTCCCCTCTCACCCTAAACGTATGCCCGCTAGTCCAAGAATCCCTGATCCCAGGGAAAAGACTTTGTCCATTTATCCCATCTATGCCCCTCATAATTTTGTAAACCACTATAAGGTCACCCCTCAGCCTCCGATGCTCCAGGGAAAACAGCCCCAGCCTGTTCAGCCTTTCCCTGTAGCTCAGATCCTCCAACCCTGGCAACATTTCTGAACCCTTTCAAGTTTCACAACATGTTTCCGATAGGAAGGAGACCAGAATTGCACGTAATATTCCAACAGTGGCCTAACCAATGTCCTGTACAGCCGCAACATGACATCCCAACTCCTGTACTCAATACTCTGACTAATAAAGGAAAGCATACCAAACGCCTTCTTCTTTATCCTATCTACCTGCGACTCCACTTTCAAGGAGCTATGAACCTGCGCTCCAAGGTCTCTTTGTTCAGCAACACTCCCTAGGACCTAATCATTAAGTGTATAAGTCCTGCTAAGATTTGCTTTCCCAAAATGAAGCACCTTGCATTTATCTGAATTAAACTCCATCTGTCACTTCTCAGACCATTGGCCCACCTGGTCCAGATCCTGTTGTAATCTGAAGTAACCCTCTTCGCTGTCCACTACACCTCCAATTTTGGTGTCATCTGCAAACTTACTAACTGTACCTCTTACACTCGCATCCAAATCATTTATGTAAATGACAAAAAGTAGAGGAGCCAGCACCGTTCCTTGTGGCACTCCACTGGTCTCAGGCCTCCAGTCTGAAAAACAGCCCTCTACCACCACCCTCTGTCTTCTACCTTTGAGCCAGTTCTGTATCCAAATGGCAAGTTCTCCCTGTATTCCATGAGATCTAACCTTGCTAATTAGTCTCCCATGGGGAACCTTGTCGAACGCCTTACTGAAGTCCATATAGATCACATTTACTGCTCTGCCCTCATCAATCTTCTTTGTTACTTCTTCAAAAAACTCAATCAAGTTTGTGAGACTTGATTTCCCATGCACAAAGCCATGTTGACTATCCTGAATCAGTCCTTGCCTTTCTAAATACATGTACATCTTGTCCCACAGGATTCCCTCCAACAACTTGCCCACCACCGAGGTTAGGCTCGCCGGTCTATACTTTCCTGACTTGTCTTTACCGCCCTTCTTAAACAGTGGCACCACGTTTGCCAACCTCCAGTCTTCCGGCACCTCACCTGTGACTATTGATGATACAAATATCTCAGCAAGAGGCCCAGCAATCACTTCTCTAGGTTTGCACAGAGTTCTCGGGTACACCTGATCAGGTCCTGGGGATTTATCCACTTTTAACCATTTCAAGACATCTAGCACTTCCTCCTCTGTAATCTGGACATTTTGCAAGATGTCACCATCTATTTCCCTATAGTCTATATCTTCCATATCCTTTTCCACAGTAAATACTGCAAAATATTCATTTAGTATCTCCCCTATTTTCTGTGGCTCCACACAAAGGCCGCCTTGCTGATCTTTGAGGAGCCCTAATCTCTCCCTAGTTACCCTTTTGTCCTTAATATATTTGTAAAAATCCTTTGGATTCTTCTTAACTCTATTTGCCAACACTATCTCATGTCCCCGTTTTGCCCTCCTGATTTCCCTCTTAAGTATACTCCTACTTTCTTTATACTCTTCTAAGGATTCAATCGATCTATCCTGTCTATACCTGATATATGCTTCCTTCTTTTTCATAACCAAACCCTCAATTTCTTTAGTCATCCAGCATTCCCTATACCTACCAGCCTTTTCTTTCACCCTGACACAAATATACTTTCTCTGGATTCTTGTTATCTTATTTCTGAAGGCTTCCTATTTTCCAGCCATCCCTTTACCTGTGAATATCTGCCTCCAATCAACTTTTGAAAGTTCGTGCCTAATACCATCAAAATTGGCCTTTCTCCAATTTAGAACTTCAACTTTTAGATCTGGTCTATCCTTTTCCATCACTATTTTAAAACGAATAGAATTATGGTACATTGGTTCCTTTTGTTTATGTTGTTCCCTCACCAACTCTCATTAATTAGTCAAACATGATTTTTCTTTCACAGAATCATCTTGATTCTGATTAATTATATTAAGATTTTCTAAATACTCTGCAATAATTTTCTTAATAATTAAGTCCAGCATTTTCCCCATATCAGACACCATGTTAACTGGCCTGGAATTTCTTGCTTTTTAACTGCCCTCCTTTCTCAAATAGAAATACCTGAAGATACATTCTCTTTAATTTGTTCCAGAGTGTGCTATTTTAACAAATTAATGTCTTAAAAACATCACATGAACTCCTCATCTAGACTATGTTTTCCAGTCTGTTGCTATCCTTTCATTACTGGCCTCCAATAATTCTTTCTGCATACTTTGCCTTATTACATCTATGGAAACAGCCTTCTGCAAAATAGAAACTACTGCTGCAACTCTCGATCTTGCAAAAAGCCACATGATGAGGAACCAATGTTGTCTGTATTCAAAATCAGCTAGAAATGTTTGCAGAAAATTCCACCAAAACCCATCCAACCAACTACAAGTACTCCAAGGTGCCAAAGAAATCAACTGCAATATCTCAAACTGAGGAGATCCCAGCAGAGGGGACTCACCCAGACTATTTCAATAAACATTCACCTGAGAATTTAGGAGGAATGGTTCGTAAGTTTACATATTAGATTATTTACAGTGTGGAAACAGGCCCTTCGGCCCAACAAGTCCACACCGCCCCACCGAAGCGCAACCCACCATACCCCTACATTTACCCCTTACCTAACACTACGGGCAATTTAGCATGGCCAATTCACCTGACCTGCACATCTTTGGACTGTGGGAGGAAACCGGAGCACCCGGAGGAAACCCACGCAGACACGGGGAGAACGTGCAAACTCCACACAGTTAGTCGCCTGAGGCGGGAATTGAACCCGGATCTCTGGCGCTGTGAGGCAACAGTGCTAACCACTGTGCCACCGTGCCGCCAACATTGGTGTCGTAGTAGACAGTGAAGAAGCTTATCTCAATGCACAATGGGACCTTGATCAGATGGGCAAATGGGATGAGGAGTGGCAGATGGAGATTAACTTAGATAAATGTGAGGTTTTGCATTTTGGTAAGGTAACTCAAGGCAGGGCTTCTAGACTTAATAGTAGTGTTCTGGGAAGAGTTGTCAAACAAAGAGACTTTGGTGTGCCGATTCATAGTTCCTTGAAGGTGGAATCGCAGGTAAACAGGATAGTGAAGAAGACGTTTGGTACGCTCACCTTTATTAGTGAGTGCATTAAGTGGAGGAGTTGTGAAATCATGTTGCAGCTGTACAAGACCTTGGTTAGGCTACTTTCAGAATACGGCATAAAATTCTGGTCTCCCTGTTTTGGGAAAGAGGTTGTTAAATTTGGAAGGGTTCAGAAAAGATTTACAAGGATGTTGCTAGGGTTGGAGGGTTTGAGCTATCGGGGGAGGATAAATACGCTTGAGCTTTTTTCTCCTTCGAGCATCCGACTGTGAGGGATGACTTTATGCAGGTTTAGAAAATCATGAGGGGCATGAATATGGTGAACAGCCAAGATAATCTTCTCAGGGTAAAGGAGTCCAAAACTAAGTGCCATCGGTTTAATTTGTGAGAGACCTCAGGGGCTACTTTCTTATGAAGAGGGCGGAGCGTGTATGGAATGATCTGCCAGAGGAAGTGGGGGAGGCATCTGGATGGGTATATGAATAGGAAGGATTTAGAAAGATATGGGCCAAATGCTGGCAAGTGGGACTAGATTAATTTAGGTTATCTAGTTGATATAAATGAGTTGAGCTGCAGGGTCTGTTTTCATACAATTCTATTATGAGACCAAGTTCCCAGCAATTTAGCTATGGAGAACATTATAGCTTGCTGAGAGTTCTCTGTTTTTTCAGCCACGTGCTCCACTTTTTAGTACATCTAATTCATTCAAGAAACAAGGCCTGTCATACAAGATCTGAGGATTAGAAATCAGAGAATGTGTTAATTGTCATTGAGTTTTGCTTCATAATTACAATCCAAAAGACTGTAAAAGCACTGACAGTGCAGTAGTGGTTTAGTAGTGAGAAACGTTAGCTTTTAAGATGGACAATAACCAACTTCCTTCAATCAAAATCAAGATAATTTCCCCATATTTTCAGACTTCATGACCTTTAGAAAGAATGTTTCATTTTTTCACTGTATGCAAGTTAAGCAATAACAGTTGGTACGTACTTGAATATTTCAACTCAAATTGAATATCTGAAAACACACAGATTAAATTAGAGTAGTATTAACATTTTCAAAATAACCTCCTCTTATTTGAATTGATATCTTATTATAAATGGATTTCAAATTGAATGAAGCAACCTAGACACTATTAGAGAACCTTCTGCATAGTTTCCACCTCAGAAGTGTTGTCATTGACAACAGTCACAGTAAGCAGACCATTTTACTCACAGGCATTCAAAGGAATTGCAATCCAGACATTTGTATGTTCTCCATCTATCAATTTACCAGGAAAGTGTACAAGTCTAGAAAGTATCAAGTTAATCATAGTTTTTCCTTCTATTGTAGGAAAAATAGCAATTCAAAAAGCAAATTAGAAAGAAAGAAATAATTGGCATTATAAAACATCTTTTATCACCCCAGGACATCTCAGTGCACAAAAATAAGGAATCTTCTTATGTGTCGCCACAATAGTAGTGAAGGAAATGAACACAGCAGCAGCTGGTTGGTGGATAGAATGCTGGTTAAGCAGGCTGTTGGATGGTGTCAAACTTCCTGAGAGTTACTGGAGCTGCACTCATTCAGGCAAGTGGGAAGTATTCCATCATACTCCTGACTTATGTCTTGTAGTGGTGGACAGGCGTTAGGAGTCAGAGGTAAATTACTTGCCATTAAATGTGTAGCTTTTAACTTACTCTTGCAGTCATTGTATTTAACTAAGTTGTTTCAATTAAGGTCTTGTCAATGGTAACCCCCAGAATGTTAATGATGGGTAAATTCAGTGATAGGATGTCATTGACTGACAAAGGGGAATGAGTAAATTATCTATTTTTCGAAATTGTCATTACCTGGCATTTGCTCAATCCATGAAGTGGGCCCAAAGCAGCCTATGGTAATAGAGGACTCGAGTTTGGGCCAGTTCGGTACCCAATGGCACCAGTGACAATGGCGTTGGTGAGGACTCATAATGGCATGAGCATTGACGGAGGAGAGGTAGTGCTGCAGAGTGGCGACTTTTGTTCTTGTGGTGACTGAACTATGAAAGGAACTCATGCATGGCAACCATGCCCATCGCCCATGGTGGAGCACTTAACAAGAAGGACTGTAAAGTTAAACATATTGTCTTTATTTCTTTATTTTTCTGTCTTTATGTTCTATGTTTTGATTTATTTTTCTGTGTTTTAAGATGGCGCTGGAGAATGGCAACACTATACAATACATTTTTCTGTGTTTTGAACAATAGATAAGTCAAATTAAATATTCTTTGCCATTTATCAGCCCAAGTCTGAGTATTATGTGTCTTGTTCTATATGGATATAGGCTGCTTCACTATCTGATGACTTACTAATGATGCACTGATTATTCTATAATGAATATACATCTTTTCTGATCTTCATCCCTTTTCTTTGGAACAGATACAAACACATGCCACTGTGCAGTTTTATTGATTCGCAACATGAGTGGTGTAAGGAGAGGATGTTGTGTTAGTCAGTTATGTCAGTGTACCATTAAGGTAGCCAACACATCAATATGCATTTAAGAGGTATGCTCATATCATCAAAATAATCTGTGATCTCACTTTGGGTTACTTAAAGTATAACATGTTACAGCAAAGAAATATGTTTCTCGTGACTGAATGACCTAATGCTAGCCTAAACACTTCTGTCTGTGAAATGTAATAATTGTATGTAATAACGAGTTGTAATAAATGTCTGTTGCATCTTTAAATATAATGTTATCCATGCCCAGTTTCTTGAACATAGAACAATACAACACAGTATAGAATCTTCAGCCCTCGATGTTGTGCCAGCCTTCGATCTTACTCTAATATCAGACTAAGCTACATACCCTTCATTGTACAAACAGCCGTGTGGCTATCTAAGGGTTGCTTAAATCTCTCTGTCTCGGACCGTGCTAACACTGCTCGTAGTCATTTCCACGCATCCACCACTCTGTGTAAAGAACCGACTTCCGAAATCTCCTCTAAATCTTCCTCCAATGACCTTAAAATTATGCCCCCTCCTGATAGACATTTCCACCACGGGAAAACGTCTCTAGCAATCCACTCTATCTATGTCTCTCAACATCTTGCACACCTCTATCAAGTCAACTCTTATCCTCCTTTGCTCCAATGAGAAAAGCCCTTGCTCCCTCAACCTTTCTTCAGAAGACATGCTCTCCAGTCCAAGCAGCATTCTGGTAAATCTCCTCTACTCACTCTCCAAAGCTTCCACATCTTTCCAAGTGTGGTCTAACCAGAGCTCGAATGAGATGCTACATAACCTCATGGTTCTTAAACTCAATTCCCCTGCTAATGAAAATGAACACACTAAATGCCTTTTTAACAACCCTCTCAACCTGGGTGGCAATGTTGAGGTATCTATGGACATGGACCTCAAGATCCCCCTGTTACTCCACACTGTCAATCACCCTGTATTCTGCATTCAAATTCAACCTTCCAAAGTGAATGTCTCCACACTTTTCCAGATTGAACTGCCACTTATCTGCCACTTATCAGCATTCTGTTCTAAATCTTGTCAATGTCTTGTTGCAACATACAACAGCCCTCCACACTACCCATAACTCCACCAACCTTTGTGTCATCAGCAAGTTTACTAACCCACCCTTCTACTTCCTCTTCCAAGTCATTTATAAAAACCACAAAGAGCCAAGGTCCCAGAACTGATCCCTGTGGAATGCCAATGGTCACCGAGAAATCCAGGCTGAATACTTTCCATCCACCACCACCCTCGGTCTTCTATGGGCCAGCCAATTCTGTATCCAGAGAGACAGGTTTCCCTATATCCTATGCATCCTTACATTCTGAATGAGCCTACTATGGGGAACCTTATGAAACGCCTTGCTAAAATCCATGTATACCGCATCCACTGCTCTATCTTCATCATTGTGTTTTTTCACATCCTAAAGAATTTAATAATGTTTCTGAGGTATGACCTACTTCTCACAAAGCCATTTTGACTATCTCTAACCAAACTATGGTTTTCTAAATAATCATTAATCGTATCTCTCAGAATCATCTCCAATACTTTAGACATCACTAATGTAAGACTAACTGGCCTGTAATTCCCAGAATTAACCCTGTTCTCTTTCTTGAGCAAAGGAATAACATTTGCCACCTCCAATCATCTGGCATTATTCCAGTAGACAGTGAGGACACAAAGATCATCTCCACAGGTACAGTAGTCTCTTCCCTCTTCAGGCTCTTGTGGTATAGTTGTAGCAGTCTACAATCTAATTGTCTTGCTGGCCAATTGGATGTCTGAGGCTTGTGTACAACAGAAAACTCTGGAACCAGGAATTAATGCCACGATCAGAATACTGCACTGAGGACCTTGTGCAGAACATCAGAGCAGTCTTGCAACTGAGACGGAGCATTAAGTGGTAGTATCTCTTCTTCTGAGCTATGAGGCTCAGGTTCAATTATTACCTGCTCCAGAGGTATGTCATAACATGTCTGAACAAATTGATTAGGGAAGTATTTAGTTTGAATATGAACTGGATAGGCTCTACAATGCGCAAGTATTGCATTGAACTGGTGAAAATGAAAATGAATCAAATCATTCAATAGGATTCCTATGGCCCAGTGGTAGTATCCCTAACTCAGAGCCAGGAGGCCCAGATTCAAGTTCCACCTTCTCTAGAAGACAATGAGCAACATCTCTGAAAAGGTTGATTAGAAGTGCTACTAAACTATTCAACAAGAGTATCCGAGTATAATATATTAAGCAAACAACTTCATTTACATTGACTGATTAACCGTCAATTGCTGCATAAATGATTACATGTACATTGATGTGTTTATACTGGATTAGTTTGGGCCCAGGTAGAAGATAATATCCATAAACATTTTTTGTGCGTTTACTGAAAATATATATAAACCATAGATCAACGGTTACTATTCTACTTCATTAAAAAATGATTTCATGCAATAACGGGATTTAAGCGTATAAAGATTTAACGGCATGCTTTGAAATGTTTCCAAAATGAGACCTCGACTTTGATACTGCTGTGTTGGGTTAAACCTTGATTTCCACAAGTGATCCAAAAGATTTGATTTGAAAAACTCAGACAAGCTCTAGCTTGGCAATCTGAGAATTAGAATTCAATTCGAAACAAACAAAAAATCTGGAAGTAAAGCTTTGTTTGCATCATCATAAATACCCATCTGGCTCAAAAATACAACTAAAGTGAGCTCAACTTACACAGCCTGCAATGTAGGTGATCAAGCCCTGAAGGACATTGCTGCCAGATTGGTCTTGCAGCAGGTGGCGAGAGTACCAGCACGAGGTCACCACTTGTCTTCATTTTTCCCCAATCTATTTGTCACAGGCCCATCTGTCCATGTCAGCACTGGTAAGAGTGATTACTGCTTGTCGAAACCACAATGTAGATATATTGCATAATGTTGTGTGGCAATACTGCTGTGCTAAATTGGATTGATGAGGCATAGATTTAGCAGCACTACACGGAACATCCATGAGCCACTCAAAATATGAACACCAGCCCAATACATGATATCATAGCCCAACATTTAGCACACTTCTACCACTCTGTCAAGTCCGATGGCCAGTTATTTACAAGTCTGAATGAGCATATTGAAAACAGCACCACCCGTATCTGATAATAAGGTACGAATCCAGTAAGGCTAAATGTGGAACCACATGCATGCTTAATGTTGGAACATGCAATTGTTAAAGTTAAAAAATGGATCAGGTCAAGACAACTTTGACAACTGGCCGTATTTAGCAGCAAACACACCGAGTCAACGTCTGCTCTTTCAAACAATGTTCATGCATCATTAGAGTGACAGAAACTGCCAACAGTATTAGCAAGTAACATTTACACAACAAGAACTTATTCAATGATGTTCAGTTTAGGATCTGACAAAATCATGCAACTCAAGACCGTACTAAGTATTAGATACAAATAAAGACATGAGAACTGGATGTCAGCTGACTGTCATCAAGGTACAACTTGACAATGTGTGACTGTACTGAATCTGATTGACTAGTTAATAACAATCATGAGTTCAAACCTTCCAGTGGCTAACACATAGGATCGGGCTTTGTCAGTGAAAACTAATCCTCTCAATTCCATTACATTGTTGAAGAAGCTTGTGACAATGCTGCTTCTTTAATAAGGTTATGTTGTCCTTGGTTTCTTTTCTTTCAGGAGGTCGTAAAAGCGCACTTCCTAAAAAGTCTGGGGTTGAAAGATTTTATGGCCAATTTGATTATAGCTTACAGATACTGCCTTAGGCAAAAAAACTTTTAAGCTTTAAAAAAAAACACTTGTACAATGAAAGTTCTGTCATCTCAGCTTTTCTTTGATCTGGCTATTCATTAAGAGCAGTCAGACAGTTGAAAAAGCTACTAGACCCAAAGAAGCAGGTATAGGCTGGTACTCTCTCACTAACTTCTTTCCTGTAAGACCCTATGTTTGATTTTACCTTTTGTGCAAAGGGATGTTTATGGAGATTGTTGCAAGTATTTGGAACAGCAGCATCAAGTTAGGATGATCTGCTGGCTTTCGGATAGGTAAAGTTATTAGGTATTCTCTTTTCTTTTGTTTGTGTTTCTTTTGGTAAAATTGCACATAAATTTTGTTATGTTTAAAGTGGTTTGACCAGCTGCATCTCTCCTGGAATATCCACAATACACCGGCTTAAAACAACTAGAAAAATTAGGGCCCGGCCTACTTTCTTGAAATGTTTTGAGGCAGTCTGACCTGGTCCATAATAAGCTCCTTAAGATAGTGTCCTCAGGCTAGCATGGTAATGAGCAATCGCTAACCTTCATACCATAGAAGTATCAAAAAAATTGCTATCTCTAACAAGCATAATCACCTCCTCTTGATCATCAATGACATTACTTCTGCACAGTTAATTGACTTCCTGGAATTGAAAGGAGTTCACAACTGATCAGAAGCAGATCAGCACAAGCCATGGAAATGATGTAGTTCAAGCACAGATCAGCTGCTGGGTACTTTACAGCAATGCCTCCCCTCATGACTTCTCAAACTGAGAAGCCACAAATCAGGATTATGCTGGAATACTATCCATTTCCCTGATGTGTACAACTTCTGCAACACTTGTGAAACTTAACATTATTCACGATTTGGAGATGCCGGTGTTGGACTGGGGTGTACAAAGTTAAAAATCACACAACACCAGGTTATAGTCCAACAGGTTTAATTGGAAGCACTCTAGCTTTCGGAGAGATTCTCCTTCAGGTGGTAGTGGAGGGCTCAATCCTATCAAAGAATTTATAGCAAAAATTTACAGTGTGATGTAACTGAAATTATGCTTTGAAAAATTAATTGTCTGTAAAGCCTTTCATCTGTTAGAATACAGGGATAGTTTCACTTCTTTCATGTGTAAATCACAAAACTTTTTTTAAAAAAGTTGCATTCTTGGGTTAGTTGTTAACAATGGTGATAGCTAGACAATATGTTGAAGGTGTTGGCCCCCTGTGTTCTCTGTCTATGCCCTGATGTTTAGATTGATTCTAATCTAAAAAGTGAGATAACGGAATTTTACATAAATTCATGTAGTTTTTGAGCTCAGAGTTCTACATGAATGCATGCAGTTTTTGAGCAAAGTACAATGTAACTCTGCAAATACAAATTCACCCCACAAAATATATGTGTGCATGTGGGTCTTTGTGTGTGTGTGTGTCTGTCTGGTTTGGGAGTTGTGAGTGTGAGAAAGTGTATGTGCATATGTAGTGGGTGCAGAGTGTCTTAAGTCTGTGAGGGGGTGCATGTGTGAGTGTGGGAGTGTGTGTGTCTGTAAGGGTGTGTGTGGGTGTCTGTTTGCACATTTGTGTGTATGTGTGTCCATGTGTATGTGAGAGTGTGTGTGTGTGTATATGAGTGCCTGTGTGTGGGTGTGTGTGTGTGTGTGTGTGTGTCTGTGTGTGTGTGTGTGTGTGTGTATAGTGCAATGGTGGTCACTTGTAATGTGACATGAACCCAAGGTCCCGGTTGAGGCCCTCCTTATGGGTACTGAACTTAGCTATCAGCCTCTGCTCGGCCACTTTCCTCTGCTGCCTGTCCTGAAGTCCACCTTGGAGGATGGTCACCCGAAGGTCTGAGGCTGAATGTCTGGACCACTGAAGTTTTCCCCAACTGGGAGGGAACGTAGCAAAGGCTACAACAACGGATGAATGGGCACTGCACAACAATCAACGGACAGAAGGGTTCCCTCCCAGTTGGGAAACATTTCAGTGATCCAAGACATTCAGCTTTGAACCTTCGGGTGACCATCCTCCAAGGTGGACTTCAGGACAGGCAGCAGAGAAAAGTGGCTGAGCAGAGACTGATAGCTAGGTTTGGTACCCATAGGGAGGGCCTCAACCGGGACCTTGGGTTCATGTCACATTACAGGTGACCACCATTGCACTATAAACACACAGACACTCCTATATACACACACACACACACTCCTATACACACATACACACGGACACACATACACAGACACCCACACACACCCTTACAGGCACACACACTCCCACACTCACACATTGCACCCACTCACAGACTTAAGACACTCTGCACTCACTACACACACACATACACTTTCTCACACTCACAACCCCCAACCCCGACAGACACACACATAGACACAGACAGACAGAAACCCATATGCACACATATATTTTGTGGGGTGAATTTGTACTTGCAGAGTTACATTGTACTTTGCTCAAAAACTGCATGCATTCATGTAGAATTCTGAGCTCAAAAACTGCATGAATTTATGTAAAACTCCGTTATCTCACTTTTTAGATTAGAATCACTCTAAACATCATGGCATAGACAGAGAACACAGGGGGCTAACACCTTCAACATATTGTCTAGCTATCACTATTGTTAACAGCTTAACCCAAGAATGCAACTTTTTTTAAAAAAAGGTTTTGTGATTTACACATGAAAGAAGTGAAACTATCACTGTATTCTAACAGATGAAAGGCTTTACAGACAATCAATTTTTTAATGTATAATTTCAGTTACATCACACTGTAAATTAATGCTATAAATTCTGTGTTAGGATTGAGCCCTCCACTATCACCTGATGAAGGAGCATTGCTCCAAAAGCTAGTGTGCTACCAATTAAACCTGTTGGACTATAACCTGGTGTTGTGTGATTTTTAACAATATTCACAATGTTAAAAATCACACAACACCATCATATAGTCCAACAGGTTTAACTGGAAGCACTAGCTTTTGGAGAGCTGCTCCTTCATCTAATTAAACCAGTTGTACTATAACCTGGCGTTGTGTGATTTTTAACTTTGTACACCCCAGTCCAACACTGGCATCTCCAAAATATTCACAATAAAGCACACCATCCATCGGGTTAGCCATCCATACCTTTCCCATTGGTCTCAGAAGTAATAGACTGTCCCTCCTGTAGTGTGCAGAACAGCAATGAGTCAACGCAACTTTCAAGCCTGCAATCATTTCTTACCAAAAAGGATGAGGGAAAATGTTGCTTGGGAACAATATCACCTTAAAGTTTCTCAATGAGCTCCACATTATCGTAAACCGGACATATATAACTATTGTTTTAAAAATCATGAAATGCTTCCATAGTGATGCAGGTTGTGCAGAGCAAATGCTACAGTGTAGACCTCACCCAGTGATTCACTAACGCTTGCCAACAAGTACAAAGCATAAGTTAGAAATGTGATGGAATACTCCCCATTTGACTGGATGATTTCAGCTTCAACAACACTCAAAATGTATAGCAGCATCCAGGCCAAAGAAGCCCGCTTGTTTTGCTCCTTACCTACGCCTTTCAGCATTCACTGCCTTCATCAAAGCACAGTGCAGCAGTATATTCCACCTACAAAATCCATTGCAGTAATTTGTTGAAGGTCCTCTGACAGCATCTTCCAAATCTGTCAACTTTCCTACTCAGAAAAACAAGGGCAACAGAATGTAGGAGCCGTAACAACTGCAGGATCTTCTCCAAGTTATACATACTCTAGACTTGGAATTAGAACATTGTTCCTTTATCTTCATTGGGTAAAAACTCTGGGACTCCTTTCCTAACATCATTATAGTAATGACGTGGTGGTAGCAGTGTTTAACTTGGTTGGACAAAGTGAAAGATCACACAACACCAGTTATAGGCCAACAGATTTATTTGAAAGTACTAGCTTTCAGTGCACTGCTCCTTCATCAGGTAACTAGTGGGCAGGATCAGCAGACATATGATTTATAGAAAATGATCACAGTGTCATGCAATTAAAATAATATATTGAACAAATCTAGATTGCTGTTAAGTCTTCCCTCTTTTAGAATGTGTTTCAGGTTTTGGTTCATTAATATGTAAATCTCAGAACTTCTTTTAAGTTACATTCTCGAGATAACTTAAGGTTTATAAGAAAAGGTGACATCTCAGCTCAGACAATGTATTAAAGATGTAAGGTCAGAGTCTGTCTGCATCCCAATCTTGAGTCAGACTGGTTCTATTTCCAAAGTAGGAATTCATAAAATATTATATGGATTCTCTGCCTGCTTTGACTGCCTGCAGGCTGTGTGCTTTTTGAGCAAAAATAGAATGTAATTTTGCAAATATAATTCTGCAAATTCACACCATGGACGTGTGTGTGTGTGTGTGTGTGTGTGTGTAGTGTATTTATAGTGTAGCGGGGTCACATGTAGTGTGATATGAATCCATGGTCCTGGTTGAGGCCATCCTCATGGGTAGCAAACTTGGCTACCAGCCTCTGCTCGGTCACACTGCTTTGTTGCAATTCCAAAAATCTGCCTTGGAGGATCGTCACCCAAAGATTCGAGCCCGAATGTCCCTGAGCGCTGAAGTGTTCTCTGACTGGGAGGGAACATCCCTGTCTAGCAGTGTTGCGCGGTGTCCATTCATCTATTCATCCATTGTCGTAGCGTCTGCTTGGTCTCACCAATGTATCAAGTCTCGGGCATCCTTGCCAGCAGCGTATGAGATAGACAATGTTGGCTGAGTCACATGAGTACCTGCCGAGTACATGATGGGTGCTGGCCTCATGTGGGCCTGCCCTTATTGCCCATTTCTAGTTATCCTTGAAATGACCAGCTGCCTTCATGTACTGAGGCATTTAGTGTAGTAGACCCATTATACCACTGGGGAGGGAGTTCCAGAATTTTAACTCAATGACACTGAATTAAGAGTGAAATGTTTCCACTTGAAGATGGTGAGTTGTTTGAGGAAGAAATTACGAGTGCTGATGTTCCCACACATTTACTGCTCTTGGTGTTTTAGATGGAAGTGGTCATGGGATGGGAAAGTGCTGCCGAAGAAGCCTTGGTGAATTTCTGCAGTGCATCTTGTAGATGGTATATTCTGATAATGCTGAGTGTTGTTGATGGAGGATGCTGCCTGTCAAGCAGTCTGCTTTTTCATAGATGGTGTCAAGCTACTTCAGTGTTGTTGGACCTGCAATCATCTAGGCAAATCGTGAGTTTTCCATTGCATTCCCGGGGGTGGAGAGGTAAATAGGAGTGGGGTGGGCCTGGGGGGATGGTAGCTGAGAGTGCCATCACCACCAGTTGTTTCAGTTTTGACAGGGCCAGATCTTTCTCCTTCCAAAGTCTGATATTATCAACTGTGACTGAGAGTATGTCCAAAAAAATTAAAAATCATTCCAGCAATGGTGGTGTATCTGTCAATGCAAGGTGGCTTAATGCATCTCCATTTACAACTTGGCTTCCAGACAATGCTCTAACTTGTACTTGTAATATGCACTTAGTATTAGAGCCCACAGTTGAATTCAGCCTGAAGCTATTGGCTGCACTATTTTGTCCTCTTTAAGCAAACCTATGGTGGTCATAAATGTAATCCCTAAATGCATTGCTAAACCTCCTGATTCCAAATATGACTGCCGAGCCTTCTTTCTCTATCTGGGCATATTTATGTTCTGCATTAGCCAAAGACCTGGATAAATACACTATTGGGCGCTTCTCTTCATATGGCCACCTATGAGCAAATACTACCCTGATGCCGTGCAGGAGGTATTGTAGGTCAATACCAGATCTCACTTGGGATCATAGTGTGCCAAGGAATGATAGCTGCTTCTTTACTTCACTGAAAGATTTGGCTTGGTTACACAATCATTTTCAAGACTGATCCTTTTTTGAGGACCAGATGCAAAGGTGCCAGGATGGAAACTAGGTTATGTATGAACTTTATGAAATAATTTACCAGCCCAAAAAAATGACCATAGCTCCTGGATAGGCATGGAGCCGGGGCATTTTTGCTCACCCTTATTTTATCTTCCAATGGGTGTAATCCAGTCTTGTTGGCTCTGTAGCCCAAGTCAGTCAATTGGGGGGGCCTAGAACATAATTTTTTCCTTTCTGAGGCATATGTGTGCCTCAGAAAAAAAATCTAAGGACTATGTCCAAGTTCTCCAAATGTTCTTTATTAGTCTTTCCTATTATTATCACATTATGTAAATAAGTGACAACTTGAGACAGACCTTGCAAAATGTTCTCCAAAGTCCCCTGAAAAATTGAACAGACTGATGATACCCTAAATGGAAATTATTGTAAAAGTGTTATGAGTATTAATTTTTGTGTACTTCTGGAAATCCTCATCTGAACCAGCTTTGTGAAGGACACCTCACCTGCCAGCCCAGATCCTGAAGAAAATTTTAAATGTTTGGCCAAGATTTGGTTTTGTTTTGGTGTTTTGCAGTGGACCAACCCAGAGTCCCTCTGATCAGGAGATACTCTGAGTGAAGGTAAAAACAATGACTGCAGATGCTGAAAACCAAATACTGGATTAGTGGTGCTGGAAGAGCACAGCAGTTCAGGCAGCATCCAACGAGCAGCGAAATCGACGTTTTGGGCAAAAGCCCTTCATATTCCTGATGAAGGGCTTTTGCCTGAAACGTCGATTTCGCTGCTCGTTGGATGCTGCCTGAACTGCTGTGCTCTTCCAGCACCACTAATCCGATACTCTGAGTGAGTCTATGCAATTGCCTTCACTCAAGTGATGTTCCCCAATTTCAGTTGGACTGGTGAGGGTGTCCACTTCCATCGGAATACTCTGCAACTCATATGCTCTTTTGTTGGATTTTCTATTGATAAAGACAGTTGTACTGCCTGAAGTCCAGTTGGGTTTCAGCCAGTGGGCACTTTTGCATGGTTACATCAGTAATCCCAAATACCAACTCGTTTCAAAGCATCTCATTAAGGGATAAATTAAAGTCACATGCTCTACCAGTTGTCTAACCTAGTCAAAAATCCTGACACAGATTCCCCTGGTTCTCAAGTTGCTGAGTAAAACCAAGAGTTTCTGAGAATTAAAAACAACCTTGGGTCATAATATTCCTCAGCAAAATTTGTTAACTGTTGTAAGGTTTTAGTACCACCTGCCTCAGGGAAAGTTAGGCTCCTGAAACAGAAAAAGCTGTGAGTCCACAGGCTGTCAGGGAAATCATTCATCACTTTACTTCTACCCAATTGTAATTTGCCTGGAAAAATGATGCATTCTTTCCATATGCAGGGCCCAGTCTTTAATGGCAGGTTTGAAAATGTCAAGCTTCCCAAATAATCGTATTTTGCAAGAAATGCTTACCCCAGCTAACGATCACCATTGTGAGTGAGTTTCTTCAGGAATATACTTTACTCTCATCATTATTGAAATAACTTCAGAGGCTGGAATCCTGTCATCAAGTCACCTTTTATTTCCATGTGGAAACTCATTGATTCTCACACAGCCTCTTCAGAATCAACACCCAGAGTGTCAGAATCCCTATTACTCCTCTTTTTATCTGTCAACCATGGCTCCCTGATGGACCAGATTAACAGCCCCAATCAGGAAACCCGTATTCTATGAGGTCCAGCTGGCTTACAATAAGTACAGGAGGACCAATAAACAGGATAGTCAACATCACAGACAAACATACAACCTAGCTATATCCAGGAAAATCAATAAGAGTCCAGAGATGTATACAAGTTCTATGGCTCATTTGCATTTGTTAATTCCTCTAGGAATGCCTTTAGTATTCTCTCCAGTTGAAGTATTTTAGCAAATGCAGATAAATCTTTGAGCAAACACAGATGTCCTACTGTGTATACCATTTTGAATATGTAACAACCAATGTTTCCAATGTTATGAACTGTGTCTTAGATCTGCACACTTTATGGAAGTGATCTACAGCTTGGATGTGTAACATTCCTCATCAAGGTTACCATTATCTAAAACTGTGAAACCTTGATTCCTACAGTGCTCAGATTGATTCTTTGTATTGTACGTTTGGCCTGTTCTCTGTGTGAATTTGACACATGTTTCCATACCTTAAAAAAATCACAGGTACAGTTGACCTTTTGAGATAGAGTTGGTTATTTTTCCTCAGGATCTTAGTCTTTCTTGTTTCTGCTTCCGCACGATTTGAACAACTTTCTCCAAAAATAAACATTTCTTGGGCTTCAATAAACCTTTCAAAGTTCCATCAACAATTCCAACAATAAATTTATATCCTACAAATTCTGATTTCAAACTCCATAATTTTCCACTATTCTGTACAAGTCAGAAGTGAAATTATCTACAGATTGTTTTCTAAAAGATGAACTCTTCTATTGAATTGTGTTAACTCAAGAATTCTATTTGCTTCAAAAGTGAGGAACTATCAAAATTTTTAACAAAATTTTCTTTTTGTTGTTTTATCTCTTAGTAACATCATTCACAATTGGCCCCATTGAAAAATAATTACATATTGATTTGCTCAGCTCCATGTGTAATTTAGAAGCACTGTTGCATCTTAACATCTTAAGGACTGTCACCTCCATGAATTCTAGTCCTTTGCTCTGGATGATCTTTGTCTGACTTCATGTCTGCTGGAAAGTTTTATCTCTTCTTACAATTTTTCCTCAATGCTCTGAATAATCTTATTGCTAGAATGGTATTTTAAATCGGTATCATTTTTATATTGCTTTGAATCTGCTTTATTTAATGCTTGTATTTCTGTACTCATGAACTCTGTTATAACCTGAAGTACTGTTGAGCTTTTTAGACATTATTTGTCAGTCCTTTTTTAACTCTGTATAATTGTGTTAAATTCTTAGCTGAAGTTTTAAATTGTATTCCTGGTTTCTGTGCAACTATCTTACAGCTTTCATGGTTTTATAATCTGTTTTATTTAATCTTTGAAATCTCCGAATAAACTGGGCAATGACAAATCAGTTGGAAAATATTGTGAGGTCAACAGAAATGAGATTCTCAATATCATTCTCCAATCAAATGTGAGCAGCAAGACAAAAACTTTCATAATAATTTGGGAGAGGCCTAATTGCATGCATTTACCCTTCCCTCATTGATACAGAGGTTTTCAATTCTCACACATGAGATGTCACCAATTCCTGACATGAAGGCAGAACAATTGCCTGGCATCAGCTCACCGCTTGCTTCTCCAGGCTTCTATCTTGGACAGTAGTTACCAATCTCTCAGGGCATGCTCATGGGCATGACTATGTGACCCCCCTATCCACAAGACCATAAGACCATAAGAAATAGGAGTAGACTGTTCAGCTCCTTGAGCATGCTCTATGATTCAACGAGATCATGGCTGACCAGATCCTCCTCATGTCCACTTTCCTGCATTTTTCCCAAAATCCTTGATTCCACGATTGATCAAGAATCTATCTGATTCAGTCTTAAATGGACGCAAGGACTTTGCACTCACTGTTCTCTCTGCCAAGGAGTTCCAAAGATGTACAATCCTCTCAGAGAATAAATTTCACCTCATCTCAGTCTTAAATTGGCACCACTTTCTTCTGAGATAACTTTTACATCCTCTCAGCATTCACTCTGTCAAACCCCTTAGGAATCCTGTACATTTCAATGAGATCACATCTCATTCTTCTAAATTCCAATGTGTAGAGTCTCAACTTGTTTAACCTTTACTCACAAGACAATCCCTCCATACTGGGATCAGCCTAATGAATATTCTCTGAACTGCCTCCGATGAAAGAATATATTGCTTCTAGTATGGGGAATAGGACTGCTCACAGCACTCCAGATGTGGTCTCACTAGCATCTTGTACAGTTGCTGTAAGACATCCATACTCTTCAACTCCAACCCTCTTGAAGTAAGGGCCAACATTCCATTAGCTTTCCCGATTACCTGCTGCAACTGCATGCTAGCTTTCTGTGTTTTGTACACATACACCCCAAGTTCCTTTGTATTGCAGCTTTAAGAGGTTTATCTCCATTTAAGTAATGATCTGTCCTTTGGTTCTCCATTCCAAAATCAACAACTTCACATGTTCCCCCATTACACTTCATTTGTCTACTTTTTGATCGTTTACTTAAAGTATCTCTCTGTAAACTATTTGTATCTTTCTCACAAATTAACTTTCCACATATTTTATGTCATCTGCATTTTGGCTGCAGTACGTTCACTTCCTTCCTCCAAGCCATCAGTATATGACAAAAACAGTTGTGGTCTCTGCACTGAGCACTGTGAAACTCCACTGATCACAGATTGCCAATCTGAAAAAGAATACCTTATCACCGCACACTATTTCTTCCACATTAGCTGATTCACTAACCATGTTAATATACTGTCTCCAGAACCCTATCTTATAAATTAACATTTTATGAGTTAATCTTCTTGAACATCCAAGCACAACAAATCTACAGATTCCCTTCTATCCACTCTGGTTGACTGAATCACAGGCTCAAAGCATTGTCATACTTACACCTCTGGCATACTTACAAAGCAGTTCTACACTTCAATGCTGCACTACAGAGTGCATCGCCATCTTTCACTGAAATGCTGCTGCCAAGATTCTTCACACATGAAGATGGAGCCATCTCATGGATTGGATCAGGCTGCATCCCATGACTTCTCATCTGATCACTTAGCAGTCATTTATTTTGAACCTACTTGAATGCTCATAACATCTGTGTTTTGTCTTGTCTTATAATTTTGTACTTTGATACCACGCTCAAAACTTAAACACTCACAGTATTCCTATCTTACTTGACTGTTTAGTGCAGACATAAAGCCAAGCAGACAGTCTTGGTTGTCTGCAGTTATCAGTCAAGAAAGTGGTCATGTTGCTGTATGGCACCATGCTATGTCAGTGTTGCACTTGCATCATGTAGCAGTGCTATATACAATAAACAATCTACATGTACATTGCCCAAATGTTCATATTTCAAAGTCTAAGAGGAGTAACCCTGGCTCAGGCCAAAGGAGACAGCATTCAGTCAGAAATCTTGGCACAGTCAGTAAGGAATACTATCTAGGGTAAGTCCAAGTGCTTGGAAACAATTGACCACTTTGGGCATCTAGGTACCTGTACAGTCTCATTAATGGACCAAATTAAATCTTGTAGGTCCAGATTTCACAGGAAGTCAGTTATGGAACTGTGCAGTCAAGAGTTTGTTCTTTCACCCATTAGGGCTGACCCTCCAAATCAGTCAAGGGCTTGGGAGCCATGGTCAGTCTTATGAGATGTCCATTGAAATTCAAAGGATCGGTGACTTCTTCCTCAAGTGTTGGACCGGCAAAGCTTCCTCTTGCACATTCCATCAGTTCAGATATTCACATCTCTCTGGATGTTACTCCTGTCTCTACTTCTTCAAAAGTGCAAGAGGAAATGCTCTCTTACAGGGCCACTGTCTTGTAGATGGAGATTGAATAAATGTTGTTAGTGGCTGCAGGTGGAAAAAGAGAGAATTATTTACACACAGAGGTAGAAATTCAAGCAAGTAAAGAATATATTCATTGTGGTGTTAATGGGAGAGCAACAAACATTCGATAATGAGTCTTATTTGTTTGCTAGGACATGGAGCTTTTTAACATTGTTACATCTGTAGTGAATATCCTCTTACATGAAGGCAAGAATTATTTCCCTGTAGAGGTGAGTTGATGATCATCAGCACCACCAACTAACCTGATTACCTCCACTTAGTTGTGGGCAGGTTTCTCCTAAAATAAGACAAAGGCAAGGATTGAGTTTGAAAGTGACTGAGACAGCGGTTAGTGCTGGTGCCGGTGGAGGGGACATTGGTGAAATGTTGCAAGTGAGTGGGCAATGCAGAGGGCATACAGGGATTGTAATATAAGGTGGTAGTTGCTGGGTGAGAGCGAGTTTGGAAAGCTGCTGCATGAGACTGAGAGTGGTAGACCA
Organism: Chiloscyllium punctatum; assembly: GCF_047496795.1. Classification (NCBI taxonomy): domain Eukaryota; kingdom Metazoa; phylum Chordata; class Chondrichthyes; order Orectolobiformes; family Hemiscylliidae; genus Chiloscyllium; species Chiloscyllium punctatum. Next base: position 85,810,504 of record NC_092747.1, read on the forward strand.
TCAGATTTGCTGGGATGTCACTGCACTTGCAGAGTTAGAGTGAATATGGAGTAGCACGGAGAAGATGGTGGCACCTACCTTTGTGTAACACAGAAGGCCATTTACAGTCTTACAGGCATCGCTGAACATTTCTCCAAACTGTGGATACTGCACTGACCTGGGTGGAAACTTTGGATGAAGTTGGCTGTGTCCAGTGTCATGGTCTCTTCTGGCAGCTCTAGAAAAGGTGATGTTCATCCTCTGCACCATTCCATCTTCAAGAGATCCCTGTTGGTTAAGTGAGGTATAATCTCTCTTTCTCATGTAGCTATGTGGCCCAAATTTGGACATTTAAACCTATCCACAGCCAGAGAAATCAGGCCTGACAGAAATTGACAAACCTAATTTAAGACAACAGCTAGCAACTATTGGCTATAAGGGACAGTGGAAACCAAGATCAAAGAGGTTACAAATATTCAAGGGGAACCAGCTACAACCAGCCCAAAGTCTGTGTATTGATTGAGTTATCAATCAGACATTTTGGCACCTTGACCTTCAGCCAGTGCCTGAGGGCATATAGTTTACACCTCTCTAGCACGGTAACAGTGAGCAGGGTGTTGGTGTAAGTCTCAGGCAAGGGGGAATAAAAACAATGCCCTGCAAGCTGCCATATCAGTTAAGACTTGCAGTCAGACTCATAGCAGAAAACCATATGGCAACACAAGAAGACCAGGAGAAAATCTGCCCTGACCTGCAAGACCCACCTTCATGAAAGGGAGCCAACCCTCTATCAGAGATGAAAGAGATTCCAACGGCCCAGCTGTAACACATGGAAAATTGTGGGTAATATCCATTCTCAGTCAGATCGAAGTAGATAGAGAATAAATATTGCAGAAACTTGAGAAATGCTCATGTGGTGCTTTTTAAGAAGGAATAGTTTGTTAATAAAATTGAGTTGAATCACAAACTGAATTCATTGTCCCTTTGTCCACTTCACTGACAAGAGTGACTGGGTAAAGTGTTTTAAATAAATAAACTGGAGAAAGTATCCAAAACCTGGACAACATTAGCATCCCTGGGTAGGCTTCAATTAGAAATACTGCATAACCTCCAAAGTAGAACCCAGCCAGCTTTGAATTACATCTAGCCAGAGCCTGGATTAGGAGAGTAGCTGCATCATGTGATGGCCAGGATTCATGGGTGAAGGTTTTTGACCAATAATTAGACCATAAACTAAGTGTTTGTAATGTGAGGAGGAGAAACAGCCAGAGCTAGTACATGGCTGGGAACCCACAGAAAATGAAATCTAGCATAGGCTAGTAAAAGGTCAGAGACCCACAAAAAACAGAGGCAAGGAAGAATACAGGGTCAAAGGACCCACAAGGATACTGAGAAGCGAGAATAGTGTTGGGGAACAGCAAGGTAAGAGATAGTGAAAAGGATCAGGGACCCAGAGTGGTAGAGAAGTGGAAAAGCAGCTAATATAGGTCATATCCTTTGACTGAAAATTAGAGAGAGCAAAAAAAAAGAGAAAGGGAGAGAGAGACAGAGTGAGAGAGAGAATGGGCAATAAATTGAAAGTTAGCAATAGGAGAAATGACACAGTGCCCAGAACATACTAAATGGTAAGAGGCCCAAGTGGGCTGACCATTGCAGTAAGCAAGTATCAGGTCTGGGACCTGTGGGACAGAAATACTGGTAGTTAATGCAGAAAGGTGAAGGGAAACATGCTTTAAATCTCAAACAGCATATAGTGATTCAGCAGTGGTATGGAGCTGCTGAGAGGGAGAGAATAGGAGAATGAGAGGCCAAGTAAGGAGCTGGAGGAAGTAAAGTAGGAATTGCAGAAGGAAAGAGTCAAAGAAGTAGAGCAGGAGCAGAGGAACCAGGTGAACATGGTACACTTGCATCAGTTTCAGACTCTGCGTGGTAAAGTGTACCAGGAGGCACAGCATGTGGTCAACAATCAGAACGCAACTCAAAAAGCTGTGGACAAGCTGATTGAGAAATGCAAAATCCTACCTTATGCTCAGAGTCCTGCACCAGGCAGGCAAAGGAAATTTAGCCTGTGCTGCAGACCATTCAAAATACCAGCATGAGATTGAAAACTACATGTCCCAATTTTCTGTGCAAAAGAGTGTGCATTTGAGACAATAGAAAGAGATGGGACAGTGATTCTAGAATCTACTGGGAGGAAATGGAAGAACAAGTACATAGAAACTCAAAAATGATGAAGACTGGGGACTGCCATCTCCATTTCCAGAGAGAGCAGAACTATCGACACCCTGCTTCGATGAACTCACTAATCACAACCCATCAGGACAGCCAGGACAACGAATCCAATTACTGATACAATGCAGTTTATGGGAGCAACATTGATGAAGGTGGCAAAAATATCCCCGTACTTGAACCAACAGCTGACCCCCATTTGTTTTTTTGAGAGCACCCACCAACAAATGGTTTTCCACAGGCTTGACAATTTTTCATCTTGCCAAAATTTGAATTATCTGAACCTTTGATGGTGCCAATATGCCAACCCACTCTGACCTCCCCTTTTTGGATTAACCAGTGTCAGGCCTGAAATGAGGCTTCTCTCTCTCTCTCTCTCGCACACACACATACACACACACACACAGTTTATGCACAAAGATGAATTGGGAGAATTTGATAAAAACTAATTTTGGGAGGACTTTGGCTGAGCATGGGCCAAGACAAGAAAGGGTTAAAAAAACTCTTCACAGGTGTAGAAGAGCAGTAAGTATCTAAACTTGGTCAGATATTAGACAAGGATAATGACAGATGCCACCTTGATTCCGTCTCCAGAATGATGGAGTACAGCCTCCTGGTCGACATTGTTGGCTGGATTACCAGGATGTGATTGTTGGAAGCGCTAATTGCCGAAGAGAACACATGTCTGAGCAATATGTGGTTTGGCTCATTGGAGGCAGATGAATGTGAGGATGGTGTTTTGTGGGTCCATCCTAACAAATCCATTATGTTTGTGTGTAACAACCAAAGGGTTGTGTATCACAAGCTCAGGATATTGCAACTAGAGCTTAGATACAATGGGTAACTGGTGGGATTTCATAAACAGATGTACAGGAATGGGATATTTGGGTTCTGGCCTGGAGAAGGGACTAGAAATTAGGTAATGATGCTCTGGGAAGGTCACGGTAGAAACAAGTCCGATACAAAATTAAAAATGAGCTCAAAACACCCCTCCACATTTGACCGAGGACTACGCCAAGATCACAAATGAGGTATTTTTAAAACATATCGGCAAAACTTTGAATGACAACATACATCACAAATTGGTACTGGTGACTTAGAGATATCTTGAAAAAGCTGACAGGATGGTGCCCTTCCCAACTTGAGAAATTAAACTTTTAGTCAACCCACCAGCAATTAGGATAGAAATTAGGGATTGATAAGGGGGGAGGGCAGACAAAACCAGGCCAAAAGGTGCAAGAGAGGAGATATGTTATTTGATTTGGTAGCTTTTAACAGAGCATGACTGTCCACAATCAATCCCATCCCAACCACCTGATAAAGGAGCAGCACTACGAAAGCTAGTGCTTTCAAATAAACCTGATGGACTATAACCTGGTGTTGTGTGATTTTTAAGTTTGTACACCCTAGTCCAACAGTGGCACCTCCAAATCTTGGATAATAAGTTCAGACTTCCAACCCAGTCAAGTTAAACAGACTTGCATAAAATTAATCTGGACCACCAAAGAGATGCAGAAGGCAGAATGAAAGAAAACCAGCCAGAGCAACACATTGTAATGGTGTTAGAAGAGCATGTTAGGACCATAAACGGGATCATCCAGATAGTTGTTGACAATAGGCCACAGAATAGGACCATATACAGCATCAATGGCCAGTGGATAATCTGGCAATTGAAAAAGAACCTCAATCAGGATAAGCAATGATAGCTCCCATCTTGGATCAGTGTCGAGCAGGCAGAGCATTACAAGAAAAGACACCTCAATGTTTCAAATTGTCAATTAGGGAAACTGACCATGGTCTAATTTAATGACGATTGTAATGCAATTCCCAGTGCTGGGGCTGGCACTGGGTATCCCAATCATTGTGCCAAATCAAAAATGTGTTTTAAATCTTCCACATTACCTGCAGACTTGTATGGTTAGAGTACAAGAGCACTTTTCTGTATACTGTTGTGAAAGAGTAAGGCTCCCAGGTACCAGTCTCAATAAATATCAGCAAATGAAATTTAGTAATCATGTGTCCCTACCATACATATTCAAATGAACATGTCTTGTGTGGCGAATGGAGAATTGCCACTCTAAATTATAATGTAGCATTCTAGAACCTGAACACAGACATCAGCAGGGTGATGTATTGGGGAAAGGGAGATCAGCCCATCACCAACATTCCCAATGCCAGACTAGTACATGACCTTCACAGGTCACATCCGAAACACCAGCCTTTGTATTAGGAAACACATACTAGACAGGATAGGTCTAATTGAGCTCATAGGCATCCACAGGAAGAATGAGATCTTTGTCAATGTCAATGACAAACTCAGACAAACTTTAGCAGACTATTTGAAGAAGCATTTTGCTTGCATTAGAGTAAGGCAATTTTTGATGATATGAGACAGGAACTTTCACGGTTGATTGGAGTAGATTGTTCATAGGTAAAGGCCGACTGACAAGTGGGAAATTTTCAAAAGTGTGATCTCGAGAATTCAGAGGCATTATGTTCCTGTTAGAGTGAAGAATAAGCCTGGGAGAGGTGGGGAGCAATGAATGAATAAAGACATTGAGGTTCTGGTCAAGAATAAGAAAGAATCATGTCTTGGAAATAGAAACTGGGATCAAATAAATCTCTTGAAGAGTATGAAGGCTGTAGGGGTATTCTTAAGAGGGCACTCAGGAAGGCAAAAAAGGGATATGAGATCACCTTGGCAAATAAGGCTAAAGATAATTCAAAGAGATTTCAAAAGTACATGAGGAGCAAAAGAGCAATGAGCGAGAGAATAGGGCCCCTTAAAGATCAACAAGGTTGTCTATGTGTTGAACCTCAGGAGATGGAAGAAGTGTCAAAGTATCAATCAGAAAATTTGGCACCTTGACTTCTAGCCAGTGCTTGAGGACACACTTTACACCTCCTTGGTATAGCAATAGTTCAATGATTGGATGATTTGAACACAACTCATTACACCATTAGTCAAAGGTCACTGAACATGTTTGGGCCAAAAAGGGATAAAAATACACACCTGGAAGCCACTCACACATTGAAAACTCAAAGCAAGACATGGTGGACGACTGCGTGGCACCTAAGAAAACCCAGGAGGAGATCCACCCTGTACTGCCAGGCCTTTCTTTGTGTTAGGGAGCCAGTCCTATGTCAAGACAAAAGAGATTCTAACACGTGGAGTGTTGCTGGTAATATCCTTTCTCAGATAAAGAGAACTAGAAAGTGAGTAAATATTGTGGGAATTTGAGCAATGCTGAGGTGGTATTTTTAATAAGGAATATTTTGTTGATGAAATTGAATTGAACTACAAACCAAATTTTGCATCTCTTTGTTATCCTCAGCAACAAGAGCACTTGGCTCAAGTTATTTTTCAATATGTAAACTGATTTAAGTGTCCAAAGCACGGACAACACTCAGCCATCTCTTGGTGAATTCTTCACACAAGCAATTGTGAAGAGCAGCTCCGGCCCGACAGAGCTTGACTTGGGTCACAGCTACATTATAAAAAGGAAATTGATGCTCAGAATCTCAGGTGGGCCCAGCAGTGGCAAAGTTTTCAGGCATTACTGAGCACAAGATTTTGTGAGCAGGGCACCTTAGAGGTATAGTGCATAGCTAATGACACAAGTTGTGAAGCATAGCTCAAGATAACTCATTAGAGTTTACGAAGCAAAAGCCTCATGGAACTTTCCAAAACTGATAGCCAATTTTTGATAAAATTCAACCTTCTTTAGAATGAATGGGTTTGTATGTGTCTTTATTTTCTGTTTATCTTAGATTGTTTCATGAATTAACAAGAGAATTAATGGGGCCTCAAATTTTGTAAAAAACTTCAATAAATTTTTTAAAGTTAACGTAAGTACCACTAGCTTTTAGAGGGATACTTTTTGTTTCAGTTTTACTGATGAGTGTTGAGCACTCCTGTGAACTCATTGGAATAGAATAGTTATATAGACTCATAGTCCTGAAAAGGGAACAGTGAACTAATTAGCCTTAGAGTAAAGTGTTAGTGTTAGCCCTAGACCAAAAGTAATGGGATAAACCTTGAAATGCTTTCTTAATGATGAGTGTATCAGAACTCAAAGTCAAAAGTGTGGTGCTGGAAAAGTACAGCAGGTCAGGCAGCATCTGAGGAGCAGGAAAGTTGATGTTTCAAGCATAAGTTCTTCATCAGGAATCCTGAAGAAAAGCCTATACTCAAAATGTTGGCTCTCCTGCTCCTCGGATGCTGCCTGAACTGCTGTACTTTTCCAGCAACACACTTTTCATTCTGATTTCCAGTATCTGCAGTCCTCACTTTCTCCTACCTCAGAACTCAAGGCATTTAGACAAACATATGAACAGGCAAGGAATAGAAGGTTTCAGTCTGGGATGTGAATTGTCTTGTAATAACATCAATTGAAAACACAATAGAAGTCTGTTCATAACTGATAAGGGAGAAATATGGAAAATTGAAGTCATTGGTGTGTTGACCATTGGGTCTTTTGAACTGTGTATCAAAGGAAAGAGATCATTTAGTGTAGTTTTGGGTTGGTAGGAGATTTCTGTTGGGCAGCCTTGTTCATTTCCCTCCAGCATCCATAAAATCCTTCACAAAGCAAACGAAGCAGTAAGTAGGAGGCGCTTTGGAGCTGCACATCTTTGTATTATCAGTATCCAAGTTTATAGACATCCGTGCATGATCTATGTTTATAATCTATTTGATTGCTAGGCAAACTGTAAACTGCTGAATTGGCTGAAGTGCATATGCAACCCACAAAATTAAATATTAATGTCATGCTCTGTAAATTTCAAGCTAATTAATACTTTGCTCATGTATTCTGAACTGAATTTTGCAATTCTGAACTTGAACCTGGATGAAGTGCATTATTATAAGTTTAAAACTGAATTATTGCTGAGTTGCCAATCATTATTTGAACAGTTGCATTATTTCTGCCTGCAGAGCAAAAGCAAAATAGCAAAATAATGCATTTTTAAAGTAATGTTCCAAATTTTGTCATAATTAGTATTCAATATAATTGAGGTGAGCTGGGAACTAAATAAGAATTAGCTAGGCAACCGTAACGGGCTGAAATTTTTGCTCAAAGCCACCTGTGGCATTTTAAATTTTTATGCAGGATGGTTAAAAAAAATTACGCAGTATGTATAAAACAGACATACCAAAAAAGCCCCTTGTTTTGCTATGCTGTCTTTCAGGACCAATGGTCTTCTTGAAACATTTATATTTTGAATGTAGTCAGAAATGTACTGCATGATGACCCATTGCATTGAAAGACAAGGGGGCACTCCATGGTAATCGCGTGAAAATTCAACATTGCCACATTCTTTTCATTGATGATACTGCTGTTAGGGGAAAAGAACAGTTTTTAAAAGAACTGATGTTATAAGTAAAATCATTACAAGCAACGTTTCACCCTGAACATTTTATTTAATTACTTTCATGAAATATCAGGTTGGATTGTGCTGAATGGTAATACAATCAGTATAAATTTATAAACTGTGTTCTTATCACATTTATTTATATAGGGATGATGGGTTTCTGGTTTGCGATCATTAACTTGCTGATTTTTAGGTGGTTCAAATCACCCCCCCAGATCCTTGGTTCTGACACTGGACTTACTTCAGAATGTGAAATGAAGAAGGCAGTAGACAGGTGTTTCAGGTGAAAGAATTTGTGTTTATTAACTAAGGAAGGTAAGTATAATACAAGAAATAAAGACAAAAGTAATAAACAGTCAAATTAACACAATGAACTTGTTAGCACTGCTGCCTCACAGCGCCAGTGACCTGAGTTCGTTTCCAGTCTCGGGCAACTGTCTGTGTGGAGTTTACACATTCTCCCTGTGTCTGCATGGGCTTCCTCTAGGTGCTCTGGTTTGGGCTTCCTCCAACAATCCAAAAGATGCACAGGCCAGGTGAATTAGTCATGCTAAATTGCCCAAAGTGTTAGGTGCATTAGTCAGGGGTAAATATAGGGTAGGGGAATGAGCCTGGGTGGGTTACTCTTTGGAGGGTTGTGGACTTGTTAGGTCGAAGGGCTTGTTTCCATACTGTAGGGAATCTCATCTAATCTAAAAAAAACTATACAGAGGGTAGTATTTAGATACATGATTAAATTGAACACAGGTTAAACACAAGCTAAATATAGTTTTAATCTCAGTAACTTTAATTAGGCTTCCTACTCTTGATTCCATTGCTTCCCACCCAGTCATTCCTAAATGCTCAGGACAACTTTCTTACCACCATCTCCTTGGTGGCCTGGGGGTCTTTGGGGTCAAACCAAAGCTTGGCCTTGTGTCTGCAGCCTCAGGAGACTGTTGACCACCAGAATGTGGAGCCAGCAGGCCGGGACGTCTCCCTGGAGGTTATTCCGGTCTAGGTACCCTCCACATGCACTCGTGTAAACAGGCCACAGACTGTCTGTGAATATCCTGCGACCTGTAGGGTATTCTACAGTTGGGAGAATGGGCTTCCATCATGGTTTCCAGGATTTCTTCCTGGTTGACAGCAAATGTACTCAGCCCCTTCTTGCTGTCCACTGAGATGGCCTTGTACAGCATGTTGTCTAGGGAGAACTGTAACAACTTGGCCATCACAGCCATTTATCTTCCCGCCTGTTCTACTTCCATGAAGGACCCCTTTATAAGTGAGCTTCTCCAGGTGTGCTACCATAGCCCTGAGCTTCTGGGTTCTGTACCTCCTTTAACTCTGTCTTCAGTTCATTGACTTTCCAGTACCTGGATCTGTTTCTGAAGGCGGAGGAGCCAGATTACTTTCTCTATGGAGCGACTCGCTGGATCCTCTAGCTGCTGACCATCCCAGGGTGTGCCAAACATCTACTGCCATACCAGATTGGTGGGCCCTGGTCCCGACATTCCCTTTCTGGCCCTGTGCCCCCACCAACCTGCTGCCAGACTAGGACTGCTCCCGGTTCCACAAGTCCTGGTTGAGCCTCTACCTGCTGCCAAACTGGGCCTACCCCTGCACTACAGGTGACCGAGCTTTCCAGATTGCCCTGCAGTCTGCCTCCATCTCACTCCAACCTGCTCTTCCCTACCTGCCTGGACCACACCTGGCCTTATCAGGCAAACCACACCTCTGGCCTGGGACAAATGTAGACTCAGCTTACATACATTGGGGCGGCACAGTGGCTCAGTGGTTAGCACTGCTGCCTCATAGCACCAGGGTCCCAGGTTCGATTCCAGCCTCAGGCACCTGTCTATGTGGAGTTTGTGCATTTTCCCCGTGTCTTCATGGGTTTCCTCCAGGTGCTCTGGTTTCCTCCCACAGTCCAAAGATGTGCAAGTTAGGTGAATTGGCCATGCTAAATTGCCCATAGTGTTATGTACATTAGTCAGAGGGAAATGGATCTGGGTGGGTTACTCCTTGGAGGGTCGGTGTGGACTGATTGGGCCGAAGGACCTGTTTCCACACTGTTGGGAATCTAATTATATCTGCTTCTGGCAGGGACCATTCTCTCCCCTCTAAAACCCTTCACAGCAGGCTGCATTCTAAGCTGCCTGGATATCCCTTGGCTTCTCTACCTCCACTTTAAAGTGTTTTCCCAGATGGCTATTCTCCTCCTTTAGTGCCTGCTCACTGTTCTTAGCTTCTCTAACCTGACACTGCAGGTAAACTAGTTTTTCCATGTACCTCTCCTCTGCTTGCCACCTTTATTACTTCTCTCACTAAAGGTCTGTGTACAGCATTTCTCCTACCTTGATCCTCATGCTACAGCCTTCCCCTGTCTCCTTTAACTTTGTCTTCAGTTCCCTGACTTTCCTGTCCAGTACCTGGACCTGTCTCTGAAGGCGGAGGAGCCAGATTGATTTCTCTATGGAGCCTCTATGCTCCTTGCTGTTAGTCCACTGGGCTGCTGCTTCCCTTGGACATGAAGCTCTCAAGAGATCAAGGACCCATTTCTTAGATATATTCACCTTTCTAAACACCTATGAGACCTTCTACTCCAGATACTTTGCTTCTGAAACACCCTCTCCAACATCACATCCCTTCTGCTAGTGTCCTGCCATTGTTGCCATTCTGTCGGGTTTCTGATGTGCGATCAGTAATTAATAGGTGGTCCAAATTATCCCCAGATCCCCCTGATTCTGACACTGAGCTTGTTTAGGAAATGTGAAATGAAGAAGGCAGTAGACAGGTGTTTCAGGGCAAAAAAAAAAATCCCTGTGTTTATTAAATACAAAAATATAAAAATACAAGAAATAAAGGCAAATGTAATAAACAGTGAAATTAACACAATTAAATATTCAGGGGGTAGTAATTAGATACACTAGTAAGTTGAATAGAGGATTAACATTATTAGAAGCTAAACACAGTTTTAATCTCAGGAAATCAGGCTTGCTATCCTTGGGGTCCCTGCACTGTCACCACCCAACTTCCCCTCCTTATAAGCTAGGTTGGAAACTTTGGTGCCTCAAGAGTTTTAGCTCAGCACTGGAGAAAAAAAACATGATTTGGTTTACAAGGCAATTACCAATGTTCATTAAAAGAAAGCATGAGACTTATTTCCTGCCCGATAAAGGAAAACTAAGCTCCTTGTGTTTTGTGTCTTGATGCTGGCAACTCAGTTAATGAGTTGGTGTTTTAAAGCTGGGGCCCTCAGCTATAACACTGCCTCCGCTCAGTATCTAGGCTGCCAAAATGACAGCAGACTCCTTTTTGCTATAGAGCTGATCACATTTTTAAATGCAAGAGTTTATTGCTTGCTGCTGCCAGACTGATAGCCTTCATTTCTATAGTCCAGCCTCACTGTGTTGTGATAGGAGTTAAGACCCTGGACCAAGCTTGCGATGATGTTTGTAGAGCTGTACGTCACTGAATATGAATACCAAAGTATGGAGCAGAGTTAGAATATTTTTAACTAAGAGGAGTTAAGAGAAAGATGAGGATTATATTTCTCTCAGTGGGTAATGAACCTGTGAAAATCTTTACCAAAGACGGTTGTTGATGCTTTACCATTAAGTATTTACAAGGATGAGATAGACAGATGAATTATGAAGGGAATCAATAATTACAGGGATAAGATAGGAAAGTGGAGTTGAGAATTATCAGATCAGCTATGATCTTATTGAATGGTGAAGCTGATCTACTTGGCCAAATATCTCATTTCTGTTCCTGGTCTCATAGTCTTACAGAACAAACAAGACAAACTTAAGCTATACCAGAGGTAATGGATATGTGGAACTAATTGCACAAGATCTGAATTGGCAGATGGTCGATTAGCTGCTGAAAAAAAAATATTGCATTAAACATGGAGAGGCATAACACTGTCATAGGCACCTCTTCATTTGGCTTCTTTCAGCCATGTTATAATTGTGAGATGGATATCCTAAAGTGGCAATCAAGTCTACCTTCTGCATTCTCTCTAAAGGATGGGGATTTTACTTCACATCTTGTGGCAACTTTCAGGTTTTGATTTCCTGTTCCTGGGTTTTATGTAACTGACATTGGGTGTTCATGGAAGCAGGGCTTAGAGAATGAACTTGAGATTGTATTAATATGAGGTTGTGTTCACCTTAATGTAAAAGATTTGAGGAGTGACCTGATCAAATGAGAAAAGGGTTCAGTGGGTTGGATAAACAAAACAAATTCCCTCTGGCAATTGAATCTGGAACATGAGTGCCAAATCTCAGTGATACAAGAGTGGGATCAGGAAGCAGTTTTTTTTCCCCATATAAATGGCAATAGAAACATTATCCAGATGCAGCTGAAACTTTGATAGGTCTTTTTTTAGATAAGGCTAGGGATGGGACAAGGTGATAAATGAAGTTGAGGTCAGATCAGTTGTGATGTAATTGAATTAGCAAAGCATATTCAAGGGGGTCTGAATAGGTAACTATATTTGCATCTGACAAACTAATGATGCCACCTATTGCACTGTAACACCATTTCTGTAACTAACTGATGACAATGTACTTTCCATTCAGTTTCCATAATTTGCTTCCTACTATGTCTGTGCAGATTGTATTTTATTCGTACAATATGCCTAACTTGAGACATTTTAGATGCAACTTCCTAAGTGTTGTAAGTGGTAGTGATGAAAGGATGGCAGAAAGTCTCAAACATTTTTTTTTGATCACAAGAATGAAATGTATGTATATATGAGTGTTGACAGCCCAAGATGGCATCTGCACAAGGAATTAGAGTCACAATCCCTAAAATGTTGAGAGTAGAGATGCTAAAGCCCATCCATGTGAACCATCATGGAGCTGAGTTAAATCTGAGGGAGACAAGAGATATGTTGTACTGGCCAATTGTCGCCCCAATTGAATGCAGTAGAAATGAATGTATAGAGGAGGCAGGCAGCTGATTAAGAATATGTGAACTTGCCATCTGTGCAAACTACAGATTAGCCATCAGTCCCATACGGCCACAGCACACCATCAACAGAAATAGAACAGATTCTATAACAGATATAGCAGATACCTGGGGCATGACATAAGCCAGAGAAGGAAATCATCCAAATGAACAAAATGCCGATGCATACATGAATATGTTAAGAGATTGAAGGTTTAAAGACTACATGTGCAGAAACTAACAAGAATAACTAACTGCTGATGCATGCAAGTAGTTGTCTGCTTAGTGGGTAAGTTGGATAATTCAAACTTCATTTTATTTGTCATTGTGTTGTATTTCTGTCCCAATCATTGACCTCTTGGATACAAATCTGCTTCCTGACCTGCAGTTGTCATGTCATCTAGCACAAGTCTGGAACATTCATCTCCGAGAAATTTCAATAAAGATTGTAATGGAATGGGAGGGTTGGGTGTGGGAAGGGAGAACAAGATCAAAGAATTTATCACCTATGTAGTCCCAAAGACCATTCAGGATTTTCAGGTTCTGGTGTGAATAATGCAAAGTTCAGTAAAATATTTGAGATCACTAGAGGACGTTAGATATGCAGATGACCCTACCTGAAGCACTAACTTCAGGTAAGATGTGTTATGGCCTTTTTTTAAAAAATCCATCACTTAAGATGTCATCTAATATGTTGTTAGCTACATTAATGTTAGGGTAGCATGGTGGCTATCTGGTTAGCACTGCTGCCTCACAGTGCCAAGATGCGGGTTCAGTTCTAGTGTCGGGCGACTGTCTGTGTGGAGTTTGCTCATCCTCCCCACGTCTGTGTGGGTATCCTCTGGGTCCACTGGTTTCCTCTCACAGATCAAAGGTGTGCAGGTTATGTGGATTGGCCATGCTAAATTGCCGATAATGTTCAGTGGGGTTAACCATGGGAAACGCAGGGATTAGATTAGATTAGATTAGATTTCTTACAGTGTGGAAACAGGCCCTTTGGCCCAACAAGTCCATACCGACTCTCCAAAGAGCAACCCACCCAGACCCATTCCCCTACATGTACCTCTTCACCTAACACTACGGGCAATTTAGCATGGCGAATTCACCTAACCTGCACATTTTTTGACTGTGGGAGGAAACTGGAGCACCTGGAGGAAACCCATGCAGACACGGGGAGAATGTGCAAACTCTACACAGGAAGGTGCCTGAGGTGGATAGGGTAGGGAGATGAGTTTGGGTGGGCTTGATGGGCCAAATAGTGTTTAAGAGTGTGTTGCTGGGAAAGCACAGCTCGTCAGGCAGCATCCGAGGAGCAGGAGAATCAATGTTTTGGGCATAAGCCCTTCATCAGTAATGTGATCTCCAGCATCTGCAGTGCTCATTTTCTTCTCCTTGATGAGCCAAATAGTTTGCTTCCACACTGTAGGGATTCTATGATTCAATTGCTCTCACTGAAACTCCCTGTTAGCTTTGTGACCTGTTTTGGTCTAAGGAAACTGCAGACAATGTATTTTCTTGTAAATTAGCTTGCATGGTGTTAGGAGGAAACATTAGGCAATAATGACAAAAAAAAGTAGTGTGAATTTTACCTTACAGTTTGCTAAAATTGCAGAGAGTCTATAGAAATTCTATTTGATATCATTAGCCAAGTGCCAAGTTACAGATTACTATAGACTTCTGTTAACTATCTATTCCTTTTTTGGCACTGTTATAGTGCTTACTCCAGAGAAATTGAGTACATGTGAGTTACTGTGTAATCAGATAATTGACATTTTTACTATCACAATTATGCTTTTTATAGAACAGTGAAATGTCTGCATCAGTGCATTTTGTGAGTCCCAGCTGCTTACATCCCTGCATAACATAATTTCATAATTACGTAGGTAGAAATACAAAAATGAATACACAAGTAACATGAATACCAACAAGTTACAGCTCACCAAAGACATTGGAAAGCATCCTTATGCATTATAAAACCTTCACAGACAAAACCTAATTGTCACAGATACATAAATAATATATGGAGAATAAAATGGCAATGCAACCAGATCCCTCATAAAAAAAAATTAGTGTTTGAAATTCTATGACTTACAAAAGTGAGGGTTTGCCAGCACAATCTGTCTCATTGCAACAGGGCACAGTGTTTTGAATAATTACACGTCATTGTCAATGTGCTTTAACACTGTGCAGGGAAACAATCCAATGGGATACCTTGGCTGTCAAACTCAAATTAAAGCATGTACCTAAACATAAGTGCATTTTTGAAGACAAGTATACATTTCAGGTCAAACTTCAAAACTAATTTCAGATATTGAGTCTTGGTGAAGACTAGGAGAGAGAAATAAAATAAAATGAATGCAGATGTGAAACATGGATTTTGTGGGCATGAATGAATGTCACAACATCTGCTCTGCTTCTTCAGAGATGACTCAATGATCAAGTAGCACCTTGGTTGTGAAGAGAGTTCAAGTACATGCAGACAG
The DNA here is from genome assembly GCF_047496795.1 of Chiloscyllium punctatum. Lineage (NCBI taxonomy): Eukaryota > Metazoa > Chordata > Chondrichthyes > Orectolobiformes > Hemiscylliidae > Chiloscyllium > Chiloscyllium punctatum. The sequence goes on from NC_092747.1 coordinate 85,825,506, forward strand.
TTCTCTAATAAAATATCTCTAAGCTCGTTGTTCTTCAGTTTCCAGCTGCGAAGATAACATCAAAGGCCTTGACAAAGTCACCTTCACTAGCACCTGGGAATCTGTTCTAAAATTACAAGCAATATTCCACAGACCATACAAGCAACAGCCTAACATAATCATGAGCTAAAAAATAAATCTTTCATTCAACATCCTGAGTACATTCTGGTCCACTTGTGGGACACATCTAGCAAAGACAATAACACTGTAGCACACAGAGTGCAGGGAGTGGTCCTGGCAGTCCTTAACATTGACTCTGAATTCTGTGGAGTTTTAGAACATTGGGCCAAACTTGGTAAACCACTGTATTACCTATTCTTCTCCTTCAAGGAACAAATCAGTTCTCCTACATGTTGAACACCACTTTGATGAAGTACTGAGTATGGCAAGGGAACACTATGTATTCTGGATGGAGAACTTCAATATCCATCACCAAGAGCAAAAAGGTAGCACCGTTGCTGAGTTCATTAAGTTGAAGCAACCATCTGTCAGACTTGGTTTGTGGTTGGTAATGAAAGAATCAAATGAAGGGAAAAGCCTGCAAGACTTCATCCTGTTCTTCTCACCACTGTAATTGCATCTCTCTATTAGAGTATTGGTAATGATCAGCACATAATCCTTGTGGACTTGAACTCCTGTCTTCATACCTTTTACAGGATTGTAAGATGAAAGCCATCAGATCCCAGGGATATATCTGTCTTTTACCCCATTAGTTTGTATGGTTCTGCTTCCCTAGTTATGGTGATGTTACTTAGAGTCATAGAGATGTACAGCATGGAAACAGACCCTTCGGTCCAACCCGTCCATGCTGACCTGTTATCCCAATCCAATCTAGTCCCACCTGCCAGCACCCGGCTCATATCCCTCAAAACCTTTCCTATTCATATTCCCATCCAAATGCCTCTTAAATGTGACAATTGTACCAGCCTCCACCACATCCTCTGGCAGCACATTCCATACATGTACCACCCTCTGCATGAAAAAGTTGCCCCTGCGGTCTCTTTTATATCTTTCCCCTCTCACCCTAAACCTATGCCCTCTCGTTCTGCACTACCCGACCCCATGGAAAAGGCATTGTCTATTTATCCTATCCATGCCCCTCATAATTTTGTAAACCTCTGTAAGGTCACCCCCCAGCCTCCGACGCTCCAGGGAAAACAGCCCCAGTCTGTTCAGCCTCTCCCTATAGCTCAAAACCTCCAACCCTGGCAACATCCTTGTAAATCTTTTCTGAACCCTTTCAAGTTTCACAACATCTTTCCGATAGGAAGGAGACCAGAATTGCATGCAATATTCCAACAGTGGCCTAACCAATGTCATGTACAGCCGCAACATGACCTCCCAACTCCTGTACTCAATACTCTGACCAATAAATGAAAGCATACCAAACGCCTTATTCACTATCCTATCTACCTGCAACTCCACTTTCAAGGAGCTATGAACCTGCACTCCAAGGTCTCTTTGTTCAGCAACACTCCCTAGGACCTTATCATTAAGTGTATAAATCCTGCTAAGATTTGCTTTCCCAAAATGCAGCACCTCACATTTATCTGAATTAAACTCCACCTGCTACTTCTTAGCCCATTGGCCCATCTGGTCCAGATCCTGTTGAGGTAACCCTCCTCGCTGTCCACTACGCCTCCAATTTTGGTGTCATCTGCAAACTTACTAACTGTACCTCATATGCTCGCATCTAAATCATTTATGTAAATGACAAAAAGTAGAGGAGCCAGCACCGATCCTTGTGGCACTGCACTGATGACAGGCCTACAGTCTGAAAAACAACCCTCCACCACTGCCCTCTGTCTTCTACCTTTGAGCCAGTTCTGTATCCAAATGGCTAGTTCTCCCTGTATTCCGTGAGATGTAACCTCGCTAATCAGTCTCCCATGGTGAACCTTGTCAAACGCCTTACTGAAGGCCATTTAGATCACGTCTACTGCTCTGCCCTCATCAATCCTCTTTGTTACTTCTTCAAAAACTCAATCAAGTTTGTGAGACATGACTTCCCACGCACAAAGTCTTAATTCCTCCCTCATATTCCTTAAGGTTAGTGGGATGTTCAAAGTATCTTCCACCATAAAAATTGATGCAAAATATCTGTTTAACGCATCTGATATTTCCTTATACCCCATAACTATTTCCCCAGATTTATTTTCTGAGGGGACAATGTTCACTTTGATCTCCCAGTTCCTTTCTTATATATCTAAAGATGCTCTTATTGACAGTTTTTATATTCCTTGCTCGTTTGCCTTGTAGTTTTACTTTTATTATATTCTTAAGTCTTCCTTTGTCAGATTGTGTATTTACCCGTGTCTTTAGCATTAACAATGACAATTCCTCATTATATGCTTTTTCTTATGACTTTATACTTCCCTTAATTTCCTTGGTTAGGCATGATTTAGTTTATCCCTCTCTTTGAATCTTTCCTCTTTACTAGGATTTTTTTTTGCTGACCATCATGAATTTCCTCTTAAATTTCTGCCATTGCTTGCTTACTGCCTTTCCTGCTATATTCCCAGTCCAATTAAGCTAACTCCATCCTTATTTTATTGTAATTCTCTTTGTTTAAATTAAATACGTTTACTTTCCACCCAATTTTCTCACATTACAACTGATTATTAAATTCTATCATGTTATGACCACCACATCCTACAGAATCTTTTACTCAGAGTCAATTTATTAAACCTGCCTCATCACTCATTACCAAGTTCAGGATAGCTGGTTCCCCGATGAGTTGCATGGCATATTGCTCTCAGAAACTATCCCTAATGCGCTCTCTGAATTTAATGTCACAGCTATCCTTTCAAACTTGATTGACCTAATCAACATGAAGCTTATAGTCACCCATAATTATTGCGTTATTCTTTATACATGCTCATATTATTTGTTAATTTATACTCTTGTCTACAGTGTGGCTACTGTTTGGGGGTTTGTACACTATTCCTTCCAGTATCTACCAGAGTCCTGTTAAAGGATTGTGAGCAATAAATCATTTGTAAGGTTACAAAGATGGCTGGACTTGTTTGTTTTCAAGGTTATTGGGTTAGTCTCCTCCTTAGAAGGATTGTTTTGGACTGAAAACATTAATTCTGTTTCTTTTACCACAGATGCTGCCAAACCTGCTGAATTTCTCAAGCATTGTTTTTAGTTTATTTTAGGTTTCTGGCATTCACAGTATTTTGCTTTTACATACTTGGTCAGGAGAGTAACTGGGTAAAAGATTAATTATGTATTGTGACAAATGAATTAGTGAACCTAGAGAAAGGTTCTTCAGTTCTAGTCATGACAAGTGCTAGCTTCAAACTTGTTAATTGACAATTTTCTGCTTTGTTGTTAATCTTTCATGAAAGGTCACTGAATAGGCTTGCGTTTATTACCCACGTGTAATTGACCTGGAGAAGGTAGTGGTGAGTTGTCTTTGAGTCATAGAGTCATAGAGATGTACAGTGTGGAAACAGACCCTTCAGTCCAACCCGTCCATGCCAACCAGATATCCCAATCCAATCTAGTCCCACTTGCCAGCACTTGGCCCATTCTGAACCCTTCCTATTCATCTACCCATCCAAATGCCTTTTAAATGTTGCAATTGTACCAGCCTCCACCAGTTCCTCTGGCAGGTCATTCCATAAAATTATCTCGAACAATTTACCCACAACCAAATTCAGACCTACAGATCTATAGTTCCCCAAATTTCTCCTTAAAGCCCTTCTTAAACAAAGGTTCAACATTAGCCACCTTCCAGTCATCATGCACCTCACCCATAGTTATAGATGATGCAAATATTTCTGCAAGAGATCTCACAATTTCCTCTTTTACTTCCCACAATGTACTGGGATAGATTAGTTCAGGTCCCAGAGATGTATCTGCATCTATATTCTCTAAGGCTTCTAGAACCTCGATTCGCTTGATAGTAAGAACAGTAAAGCACATGATCTTTTAAAAAGCATGAAACATCTGTTGAGATTCAAAGAGTTATTGATGTACTCAAGCATTGGACACTGAAAGTAAACAAGTAGGCAGACAAAGTGAATATTGGCCTTCTCCAACTTCTCAGACAATTCTCCTAGATTTCTGACTATAGCCTTCATCATTCAGTCCCTAATAAAATTCCACCTTTCTTCACTCAATATTTTATGAGACTTTGGGACCACCCAAAATTTGTGGGTGCTCCTTTTTGAACAGGAGCAGTTCATGTCATGTAGGGGCATTCTATTTCTTGTCTTCAAAGTTTTTGAAGTTCCAATTTAATATCTACAGTGTGACCTTGACAAAACTATTCCAGTATAATAAAGAAGCAATTCAAAACTGATTATGTGCTGTTGCATTTTTAGAACTCTAATTCTGCAGGATGTTTGTGCGTCTGTAACTTCTTGGAGCTCACTGCTTTTAACAGTGAGAGCAGAAAGCTGGAAACGCATCAGGGTCTATTAATTATGAAAACTTTATCTAAATTGCCACTCTCCTTTTCATGAAACTGAATCATTTTAGTGATGTTCTCAGTTTTGAAGGGGTTGTTGTGTCTGAACATCTTTTCCTTGTTTGTCAACTCCTTGTAGCAACTCCACCTGCTCTTAGCACATTTGAATTTTTTTGTTTCCCGATGGTGGATTCTTAAGAGTGTACAAGGCTTGGTACAAGGAAAATACTGCCAATACTTTTCAGGCCGTTGTCTTTCCTTTCCAAATTACTTGCACCTAATGTTCAAGCATCAGGGCCTGGCAGTGCTTCTTAATGCATCATGTGCTGAGCTTCTGATTTAAAATATTGAAATTAGTTGACCCTATGTTATTCTATGAAGTCAACTCATTTGGTTGCAGCAAATAGGATTACACTATCACTACCATCATTATGATGAGGATTTTCACCTTCATTAAACTCAATGGTACAAAGATCAAATAGATTTTAGAATGTACAGAGTGGTATTCTATTCAGTTACTGGCCAGGCAGTGAAGACAAAATCTTACTTCTGTATGGGTAATATACAACGTAGACAATATGGATATTCCTACACATTCCTACATTTCTGCACATCGTATATTTCTGCATGGTAAATCATCATGCAATTATGTGCATTATTTCTGTTAATTGCAAAAGAGCGAAGGTTTGTGATTTTGAGGCTTACGATATAGTTTCCTGATAAAAACTTCGTTTTTTTTAGTGCATTGGTTACTATGGAAACTGGAGTTGAAGCGAGGATCTTGTTCTTTTGGCTCAGAGGAGAAATTTGCTGTGTTTTGATGCTACAATTGTTCGTAAAGGTTAGACCTCAAACTGAGTGTTGGAAGAGAGACCTGTAAGGAACAAAATACAAGTCAACTGTAAAGGGAATTGAAACTTTAATTTAAATATGAACATATTTATGGTTGGTCATAGTAACTTTGGCACTATATTTAGAACCGACTTGCCATATGGATGAAATAGTGTTGAAGGTCACTAATCTAACATAAGATTCTGTGTTAAGTATGTTAATAAAACTTGCAAAACAGTATTGTTCCTCCTCCCCTTATTTTAATTGTGTTGCCATCTTGTTTTCCAGCTGAATGCACTTTCGGTTTAAAATTATACTATAACAAAATATGCCTTTTGTTATTTTCATCTTTTTTGTCTGACCTGAATGCCTGAAGCAAATAACACTGGCTGAAGGCTGTTTGTATTGTACAGAAAAGGTGAAAAAAGTACAAGTGTTCCAGAGGAATGGCTTCAGGCAATGCTACTCCTGTGCATGGGGAAGGAGAGAATACCTCCCATACAAAGGATGAATAACATTTTAAACTGAACTTATCCCATGGTGTGATCTTGTCCACTGAGTGTTTTGTTTTCTTTTATGAAAGATTAATCATCATCTCTCTTGATATTTCAGAACTATTATAGAATGAAAGTCAGAGTCTTTCAGGTCAATCTATACAATAGTCATGAGATTTCACCCAGCCTCAATAAATGCCTGCCTTATGAGCTGATAAAACTCATGTCAAGAGCGCCTACCTTGTGGTGTACATTTAATTTTAATGGTTGCAAATGAAACTCACTGAAACTAACACAGCTTGTTTTTAATGCCTTTTTAAGAGTTAATTTTCCTGAACTAAGCAATATATATTTTCAATACTCATTTGAATAGATAATTAGAAATGTTCAGAGAAAATATTTTTAACCTATGGTTGTTGGCATAACTATTTCTAATAGCATCTCAATACAGTACAAATCATCATTTTCCTTGGACATATTTATAAGTTGTTGAAAACATGATGCAGATTTTCTCCTCATTTTTCTCTGCCACTTCTTCATCCTCAACATCTTGCTAAATCCTTCAAACTCCCACTTGATTTCTGCATTTCTCAATGCAAACCAAATTGACAAACCCAACACGATTTACTGTTGTGAACCTAGCAAGTGACGATGATTTACTTATATTAAATAAATATAATAAATATATTTGTACAATTCCAAAAACTCTAGAATTGAAAGCTAGCCTCAGTGGTGAAACCATACATGGATTCATTAACTTTTGCAAAAAGCCATCTCATCAAATAATCCTTCCATGTTGGTAATTATTTTTAGAGAACTTTTATTCCACTGCCTATATAGCAAGTATATGTTTCCTTTGATAAGGAGATCAAATCTGCACACAATATTCAAGGTGTAATCTCATCAAGGCCCAATATGATTGCAGTATGACATATTTACTCCAATGTTGAAATCCTCTTGAAGTAATTGTTTCCTAGACCTACAATTAACCTTCATTGACCAACAAAAATGGATGTCCTTTGAAACTCAATGCTTCCTCACTTCTCACTATTGAATCAATATTCTGTACTTCTATTTGACTTGCCAGAGGAAGTAATCTAATAATATTTCCACGTTGCATTTCACCTGCCAAATCTTTGCCAACTCACTTAGCTTCTCCAAATTCCCTTGAAATGTTTTTACATCTTCCTCACAACTAAGGACTTAGTTTTGAGTTATCTAAAAACGTGAAACTGTTTATTTAATTCCCACTCCCTCATAAGTGAGAACATTTGTGAATTGCTGGGACCCAAGCATCAATCCTTGCAGTGCCTCTCCAATCACAGACCATGGTTTTGTTGGTTAAACAGTTGTAAATCCATGTCAATATACTTCCACAATTCCTGTGCTCTAATTTTGTTTACTAATGTCCTGCATGGGACCTATTCAGAAACGCTATGAAAACCTAAATGATCATCCCCACCAATTCTGCTAGTTGCAACATCCAGGTCTGTCAAACACAGTTTCCCTTTCATAAATCCATGTCGAATCTACTCAATTCAGCTATAACTTTTCTAAATGTTCTATAATCACATCCTTTATTATAGATTCTAGCATTTTCCCTACAACTGAAGAAAGAATAATAGTTTCATTGTTCTCTCATTTTCCCTCACTTACTTTTTAAATAGAAATACATTTGTCATTATACAAACTGAAGGAACCATGCCAATGTCTAGAGATTTTTTTTAAAGTGACTGAAATGCATGACCACCTCTACAGTCAATTGTCTCAGCATTCTGGCACGTAAGTCATCAGATTCAGGGGATATATTTATTTTAGAACATAGAACAGCACAGCACAGGAATAGACCTTTCGGTCCACCATGTCTGTGCCGACCATGATATTATTCTAACCTAATCCCATCTCCTACACATGGTCCATATTCCTCTGTTCCCTGCCTGTTCATATGTCAGTCCAAAACCCTCTTGAATATTGCTTCTATAACATTCTCTGCCAGCACATGTGGACAACTATTATCCTCTGTGTAAAAAAAAAATTATCTCACATCTCCTTTAAACTTTTTCCTCACGCCTTAAACCTATGCCCCTTGTATTTGAGTTTGTACCCTGGGAAAAAAGACTCCAACTATCTACCTATCCATGACTCTCATAATTTTATATACTTCTATCAGTTCACTCTTCAGCCTCTGAAGCTCTTGCAAAAACAATCCAATGCAGCCTCTCCTGATTACTAAAACAGTCCAATCCAGGTAACATCCGGGCAAACGGCTTCTGTGCCCTCTACAATGCATCCATTTCCTTCCTATAGTGTAGCACCAGAACTGCACCCATGACTGTAAACGTGGCCTGACGTGGTCTGATAAGTTACACTGTGACTTTCTCTGAAATGCCTTGACCAATAAAGGCAAACAAGCCATATGCCTTCTTTACCACTTATCTGCTTGTGTTGCTATTTTCAGAGAGCTATGGACTTGGACCCCAAGTTCCCTCTGCATGTTAATGCTCTTAACAGTCTGGCAATTTACAGTATATTTTCCTCTTGCATTTGACCCCAAAATGTTTCACTCCACACCTGCCCTTTTTTCTTGTTCACTTGTGACATTAAATGGCTGACCAGCATTTATGGTCCATTCCCCATTGCCCATGAGGAAGTGATGATGAGCTACTGCATTGAACCGCTACAGTCCAACTGCTGTGGGTTGAGCAACAATACCCTTAGGGAATGAATTCCAGGGTTTTCTTCAGCAACAGTTAAGGAATGGTGATGTATTTTCAAGTCAGAAATGGTGAGTGCTTGAAGGGGGATTAGCAAATGGTGGTATTCCAATGAATCTGCTACCCTTGATCTTCTCGATATAAGTGATTCTGGGTTTGGAAGGTGCTGTAGAAGGATCTTTGATGTGTTTCTGCAGTGCATCTTGTAGATAGTAGACACTACTGTTCCTGACCATTGGTGGTGGAGAATGGATGCTTGTAGATGTGATGCCAAACAAGCAGCTGCTTTATTCTGGATGGTGTCAAGCTTCCTTAATGTTGTTACCCACCCATTCAGGCAAGTGGGGAGTAGTGCATCACATCCCTGCTTTGTCTCTTGCAGATAGTGGACAGGCTTCAGAAATTCACAAGCTGTGACAATTGCTGCAGTATTCCTAGGTTTTGACCTACTCTTGTAGCCAATGTGTTTATGTGATAAGTCCAGTCAAATTTCTGGTCAATGGTAAGGCCAAGGATGTTGATAGTGAGGAATTAATTGACGGTAACACCTTTGAATGTCAAGGGGCAGTGATTAGATTGAACTTATTAGAAATGGTCACTGCCTAGCATTTTTTGAGTCATAAAGTCATAGAGTTATAAAGCACAGAAATAGATCCATTGATTCAACTTGTTCGTGCTGACCTGATATCCTAAATTAATCTAATCCCATTTCCCTGTGTTTGGCCCCATCCTTCTAAACCCTTACTATTAATACCCATACAGATGCCTTTTCAATGTTGTTTTTGTACTTGCCTCCATCGAAATAAGAAGTGGCCCAGGTGGGTTGACCATTGTAAAAAGCAAATATTGGGTTTGAGACCCATGGGACAGAAATGTTTGGAGATAGTGTGGAAAGCTGAAGGGAAGCATGATTGAAACCTCAACAAGGCTATAGTGATTGGCAGCAGCATTCAGAAGCTGAGGGGTATAGAATAGGAGAAGGTGAAACTAAGAAAGGAGCTGGAGGAAGTGAAGCTGGAAATGGAGAGGAACCAGGTGAGCGTGATACACTTGGGACAGTTTCAGACCCAGTGCGAGAGAACATACCAAAAGCACAGTGCGTGGTCAATGATCAGGACGCAGCCCAAAAAGCAGTGGACGAGCTGACCAAGAAATGTAAAACCCAATAGGTTGTGCTCAGAATCCTGCATCAGACAGGCAAAGAAAACACATCCCACACTGTGGAGCATTCAAAATGCCAATACGAGACTTAAAAATTAAAGTTCCAACTTTAATTGCAAAAGGGACAATAGAATCAGATAGGGACAGCAATTCTGGGATAGATTGGAAGAAGATGGAAAAATATGGGGCAGCACCAGGGCTCAGTGGTTAGCACTACTGCCTCACAGCACTGGGGTCCCAGGTTCGATTCTGGCCTTGGGTGACTGTCTGTATGGAGTTTGCACATTCTCCCCGCGTCTGCATGGGTTTCCTCCGGGTGCTCCAGTTTCCTCCCACAGTCCAAAGATGTGCAGGTTAGGTGAATTGGCCATGCTAAATTGCCCATAGTGTTTGCTGCATAGTCAGAGGGAAATGTGTCTGGGTGGTTTACTCTTTGGAGGGTCAGTGTGGACTTGTCGTGCCGAAGGGCTTGTTTCCACGCTGTAGGGAATCTAATCTAATACCTGTAGATACACTGAAAATGGTGAAGACTGGGGACGCTCCCACTTCCCTTTCCAGAGGGAGTAAATCCTTCCACACCCCCAGAACTTTACCCTGCCCTGATGAACTCATTGACCAGGATGGCCAGAACAATAACCCTATTACTTATACAACCCCGTTCATCGTGATGTGATTGGCGAAGATAACAAAGAAGATCCCGTATTTGAGCCTACCATTGACCCCCACACATCATTATACAGCAGTTATCAACAAGCGGTTGTCCACAGGCTCAGTGATGTTCAGGAGATAAAATGATGTGTAAAACATTCCTGAGCCCCGTGATACATTCTGCCTTAATCCTCAGAATGTGGGAGAAGGGGAGCTGCAGGCCGTGGAAACAGCTGTCATAGGCACTGTAGGACACAACAGAGGAGACCTTGTGGAGGGACTAAATATACGTTGGCAATGAAAGGGAAATTGCCCAGCTGCATTTGTAAGATGCTTGTGGACACAATTCATAGGAGTCTTCAGTAACCTAGGTGAGACTGGCTGACACCACAAACAGGACAAATTGGACCCAAATACTTGTCTCGCATGTCACTGAGGTAGCAGGGAAAGCCTGTGGAATTGTTAAGCCCACAGACAACAACCATACAAAACACTGGGTAATAAGGATGGCCTGGGCTTGGGAGAAAGACAATTATGTATCAGTGCACCCCAGATCAGGCAAGGAAAAAAATGCACCCAGTAAAACCCAAAAGCCCAGTTCTGTGTGGAGGAATGAAGGGAGCGACCAAAACAAAGGGAGTTACTAATGGAGCCTTTCACCTCCATTCTTCCATTCTGCAGTGAGAGGTAGGGATCTGCAGCAAAGGAGTCTGAGGCAGCAGCCTTTGCCACAAGGGAGGTGTTGCAATGAGGGTGCGCAGGCCACTTCACAAGGGACAGCAGGGTACCCAGGCAGTTCGCACCACCGCAGAAGCTAGGCTCAAGATCCCAGTCCATGCTGCTAGAAGGACCAGTGAGACAAGCAACAGATTTTTTAGTGGGGGAGATCAAACAATCAAATATAGTGGAGGAAGTCCCACCATCTATCTCCTTGTACCTGTGATTGGATGCACTCCCCAAAGTATGATGGTGCCACGCCTCTCCTCAGTGGAGTGCAACTCAAATGGGACAACATGGTTGGCTGCTAGTACTCAGTGGAAAGACGCCTCATTGAGTTCTTATGGAACATGTTGGAGGAAGTTCAGATGAACACTTAACGCATTCTTGACATTTTAATAATATGCAACGCAGTCCCAAGAAAAGTCTTCTGAGCAGATTCACTGAACACTACTGAAGGGGTCAGAGACAGAATCTATGGAATTTCAACTGGGAGACAGCAGTGTTGATTAATTTCCATACTAATACTGAGCACATTTTCAGTTCAGATCTTATGAGGAAATGTAATTTATCGTTTGACTCGGCCACTTGTTGGATTTGGTAAATGCCTGAGCTTGATTAGGCCCCAGCAGAGATTGTGACAGGCTCATTCACACAGAGAATTCGTACCATGGAGAAATTGTGGATTAGACTCATTGAAATGACCAAGGACCCAGCTGCACAGGTAATTCTCATGGAGCACAAGGGTGCCTTCACCAGTTATAAACATGACTGAGGTCTTATAAAAGTGGGAAGTAGTGTTTGATGGACCAGACACAAAGCCACAAAGACAATACACTTTCCCCAAGCAAGCAGAGGGGGTGAGGCCAAGCTCATTAGCAGCTTGGTAAAGTAAGGGATCCTGTGCCCTCTGGCACCTATCAATAACTTGCCAAAATGGTCAGTTGAGAAACTGGACATATGTCTGCTTACCATTGACATAACTCAGGCAAAGTATTTCATTGTAAATTAGTGATGGATTTTTGTCCATCTTTCCTCACTTACACTGCCAATATAAATTCACTTTCATGATTCAGGACCCGAAATACATGAAGACCTGTTGGTCCCAGTGATTTCTTCTTTTTTTGCAATATTTCATTAGAGATTGGCTAAAGGGTTAGAGAGGTTTTCCTCACTGGCCTACTTGGTACAGTATGCGGACAATTTCCTCCTGCAGACAGAGGCAAAGACCGAATATTTGAATCTGTTAAATGAACTGATGACCCTCTTCACTGCCCTAGGGGTATAAGTTAACTCCAAGAAGACACAGATTATGAGATCCCAGTTCTCATATTGGAGAACTATGATAACTCAGGGGAAACACGAAATAGAAGGGAAGCACATGGAGGCATCAGCCATTTGCCCTTTCCCAGGGATCTGAGCTCTTTACATTCCTTTCTGGCTCAGTGAAATATTGAAATAGTCCACACTGTTAGAATGATGCTGATGGTTTTGCCATTAAAGCTGCTTCTCTTGCTCACCTCCGTAAATGGAACAGCCCATGGGAATGGACTGAACAGCACACAGACACTGTTGCTTAATTAAAACAGACCCTAATGAAGATCTCTGCACTGCAGGTACCACACCCAGAACTTCCCTTCATCTTGGAAGTTACAGTGTAAATGCCACACTGGCACCTCATTTCTCCAAGAACAACGTAATAAACTTAGACTGGTAGCCTATGCCTCCAGGACAGTTTCATCAGTCAAGCAGGGATTCTCTATGTGTGCAAAGCACTTGTTAGTTATGTTCAGGGCAATAAGACCTGTTTCATAAATTGTCGAACTGCTACCCCTAACAATTCTGATGGAGCACACACCCATTCAATTTTTACTGGATGGCAGGATTAAAGACAGCACGGTCAGTCAAATTTGCTATCACTCTGAAACCTCATGTGGTAGGATCAAAACATTGTGGGGGTCAAATGGAGGAGAACACCATACACTTCAGGTAGTGGCAACAGATGTCCCCAATGGACAGTCTTTGCCAAAAAAAAAGGGAAGACCCAAGAGAACCAGGGGAGCTGAGGAGAAATCCCCTGTAAGAATTTTCATAAAGGAATTGTGTACGGTCGAAGATGGGCACAAAAAGATCGGATCTGACATGGAGGAATACAGAGGTTAGAGTTAGAGTTAGAGTTAGCAATGAAGCTCACCAACAAAATGAGCACTCAGGCTGCTAAAATAGCAACTGTAGCCTACATGGTCAGCTGCGGGAAATATTTCCCACACCAGCAGATATACACTCAGACAGCATGCATATATGCAACAGTTTAACTGACTTCCTGCCACTGTGGAAAGCTAGAGAATTTGTCTCAGCAGATGGGAAACCATTACCTTTTGTACCCTGCTCAAATTTATTCTCCAATCTGCCCAAGACTGCAAATACGGCATCATTAATGTTAGCGCCGACCACCAAATAGCAGATGATTAGATTCCCAACAGCGTGGAAACAAGCCCTTTGGCCCAACCAGTCCATACCAACCCTCCATAGAGTAACCCACCCAGACCCATTTCCCTCTGACAAATGCAGCGAACACTACAGGCAATTTAGCATGGCCAATTCACCTAACCTGCACATCTTTGGACTGTGGGAGGAAACCCACGCAGACACAGGGAGAATATGCAAACTCCACACAGACAGTCGCCCGAGGCCAGAATAGAAACTGGGACCCGGGTGCTGTGAGGCAACAGTGCTAACCACTGAGCCACTGTACCACTAAGTAGGGTGTCCAAAAAGGAGAACCACGGCAACCCCCCCATTCCGAAACAAATAGACACTGAATCAAATGTTGAAGATCTGGTACAGACTCAGAGTAGCAAAGTCAGCTTAAAGCAGCTACAAGATGGAACAACACCTGCCTCATATAAAAATTGAAAATGGGAGGGTAAGTTAACTACTAAGGATGGGCTTATTTTCAAAGATAGATGGTTTGCGGTAATGATCCAGAATCAAAATCAGGTGATTTATCAATGCCACAATGTCCAGGGTTAATAAGATTAGATTAGATTACTTACAGTGTGGAAACAGGCACTTCGGCCCAACAAGTCCACACCGCCCCGCCGAAGCACAACCCACCCATACCCCTTACCTAACACTACGGGCAATTTAGCATGGCCAATTCACCTGACCTGCACATCTTTGGAGTGTGGGAGGAAACTGGAGCACCCGGAGGAAACCCACGCAGACACGGGGAGAATGTGCAAACTCCACACAGAGAGTCGCCTGAGGCAGGAATTGAACCCGGGTCTCTGGCGCTGAGGCAGCAGTGCTAACCACTGGGCCACCGTGCCGCCCTAAAGTGATGTCTTACAGAATTAAGCGATTGTGTAGATAGCCAGAAATGGGAAAAGCATAAAATGTTATGGTGAGAATTATATCATCTGTACCCAGAACAATCCAGACAACAATGGCAGTCGAGGAGAGTTAAGGCATACTTGGCCAGTAGCAGGCCCATGGATTGACCTTCAGATAGACTGTGTCAGTTCCCTACCAACCTGTAAAAGGGGATATAAAAATAATCTGGTCATCATGGATATTTTTAGCAAATGGATAGAGGTGTATCCACTCTAAAAAAAGAACACTGCTAAGCATCTTAATTTAACATGTTTTAGCAAGTTTTCACTAGATGGAATCTTCCCTACAGCATAGATCAAACCAAAGCTAATGCAGGTGGTTATTCATATATTTGGCATTAGACAAAGGTTCAAAATCTCCTCCATCCTCAATCCAGTGAGATCATAGAGAGGATGAATTACATTTTCATCGGCCATACAGCAAAACAAGTTTACCTGGAATGTAGTTTTATTCTTTGCCCTCATGCTCATAAGAAACTTAATCTCCAGTTAAACTGGATTTACGTTTAAATGACAAAACAACCCATGAGAGGTATTGACCCTTAATAGGATTGGATTTGACAGAGCCTGAAGTCAAAGCTCTCTGCCACGAGAAAACTATTAGTAACTGTATACAGAGGCTGCATACAAAGCAATGGCCATCTGTAAGGTAAGACAGTAAAATGTGGAACAATGCATACTTTCTTGGGAAGGCTAAACCAGTAGAGTACAAGGTAGGGCAGTGGGTGATATTCCAAATTTTCTAGCCAGGAATATTCCTGTTCCACAGATATTCAGATCTCTAGTTGGTTCTGGTCAAGGCCAGCCCATCCTTGTACTGAATTTTGTTGGATACAGAAAAAGCTGGGTGTTACCTTGTGAGTCAATTAAAGGCCAATGGAGGCTCAAGCAACAGCCACCAGATGCTTGTCAGGGAATTAGGTGAAGTGGACCTTAAATCAAGTCCTGTTCAGACTCTGAACCAATCATACATTAAGATCTAATCCAAATTCTAAATCCAGATCCAGGACCAACCCTAGTTACCACTCCAGGTCAGGATCCTGAACCAACCAAGACACTGTCTCTCCTAAGCAGCCACAGTTCTCCCACCTAGGCATGGGATCAATTCTCACACACATCATTATACCCTAACCCTCATGCTCAATCCTGGGTATGGAAGAACATTGTTATACTCTTCTGCTAAGAAGTCTATCCTTGTCATACAGGGATAATACACGGTACAGTGTGATAGATAGCCATCATCATCTTATTTGCCTTTTGTGCCAATTTCATCCTTTGGGTTTTTCTTACTGTCCCTTCTTTGTCTTATTCCAGATAAAGGCCATTTTTTTCTTTTAGTGAGTTTTCATCTCATGTAAATTTTAATTATCTGGACCTCTGAATGTGCTCATGCTCCAAACTCCTTCCAGCCCCCATTTGGGTTAGAGTCATAGAGATGTATAGCATGGAAACAGATCCTTTGGTCCAATTCATCTATGCTGATCAGATATCCAAAGTTAATCTAGTCCCATTTGCCAGCACTTGGCCCATATCCCTCTAAACCCTTCCTGTTCATATACCCATTCAGTAACTTTTTAAATGTGGTAATTGTAACAGCTTCCACACTTCCTCCGGCAGCTCATTCCGTGTACCATCACTCTTTGCATGAAAACGTTGCTCCTTAACTCCCAATTTAAATCTTTCCTTTCTTACCTGAAACCTATGAGCCCTCTAGTTCTGGACTCCCCTAACCCAGGGAAAAGATTTTGTCTATTTATCTTATCCATGACCCTCTTGATTTTATAAACCTGTATTATAAACCTTGAACACTCCAGGGAAAACAGCACCAGCCTATTCAGCCTATCCCTTTAGCTCAAACCCACTAAACCTGTAAAACATGCTTGTAAATATTTTCTGAACCTTTTCAAGTTTCACAACATTCTTTCTATAGGAGGGAAACCAGAATTGCACACAATATTCCAAAAGTGACCTAACCAATGTACTGTACAGCCCCAAATGATCTCCCAACTCCTATACTCAATGCACTGACCAATAAATGTTAGGCCTCAATTGAGGCCTTATGCACCCACAACTGATTGGCAAATGGATAAATGGGAGAAATCGATAAAAACAAATTTTGGGAGGAGTTTGGCTGTGTTTAAAAAAAACCCTCCACAGGTGGAGTAGGGTGGGGTAGTATCTAAACTTGGTCAGATATTAGATAAGGATGATAACAGAAGCCAGTTGATCCCTTCTTCAGGATGACAACATAAGGTCTTATGGTCTACATTATCAGCTGGATTATCAGGATGCAATTATTAGAAGCACTAATTGGGCAAGAGAACATGTGGGAGAATTGTTAACCAAAGCAGCCATCTTGTTACGTATTAAAAACATGAAATCCATTTTAAATCCCACATTAGTGTCTGCTTGTTAAGTTTGTACATTCCCAAGCTCAGTGAGGTGGTTGATCTTGCAGGTGTACTAACACACATAGTGAGCTCTTTCCGAGCATGGAAATGCTCTTCGTTTACAGGAATCTATTGGAACATTAACACTTGCTTAACAGCTACTAACTAGCCAGTGCTATGTGACTGAAGCTAGTGACTGGGCAAAGTGCCTATTTACCCATTACAAATTAACAGTTTGCTAATTGTTCAATGATTGTAACCTATATAATCACGCAATGCTCTATATCTCGTTGGAGTGACTAGTGACCGTTAGGTCAACTTGTCTCTCCCCGTGAGCTCACAAATAAACAGTCGATAACTCAAAGTTTGTGTGGCGTGATTCATTTTTCCTCTAAATTAGACAGTTATGAGCTAGTTATCTACTGCATAATTCTTTTCATCCCCAACAGAACACATACGCAGTTTGTCCCACCAGAGGCAGTTGAATGTGAGAATGGTGTTTTATAGGTCTATTCCATTAAATGCATGATGTTTGAGTATAACAACCAGTGGGTTGTGTATAGGAAGATAAATGGAAGCTCAGTCTATTATTATCTGAACGCAGTCACTGACATAACAGGCGATTGGTAGGGTTTTTCAGCAAATGAATGTACAGAAATAGGATGCTTGGTTAATGGCCCAGAGAAAGGCCTAGAAATTGGGCAACAATATGTTAAGAAGGTATGCTGTATGGAATTAGAAATGGGCTAAAACCAGCAAGAAGAGATCCTCTGTTCGAGGATTACTCCAGGACCACAAAATGAAGTGGTTTTAAAATGTACAGGCAAAACCTTATACAACAACATACACCACAAAATGGTACTGGTGGTATTCCATACCTCCAGAACTCAAATGTCAGCATGGTACACTTTTCAAGTTGAGAAGTGATCCATGTATTTGACCCATCAGCTATCAGGACATAACACAGAGAATGACTCAGGGGAGGTCAGACCCAGGTCAGCTGGGCTTAGAAAACGAGATATGTTGAATGACTAGACAACAGCTTATGGAGCAGCAATGCCCACAGTCAATGCCCTCAATTTGGATAATAAACTCAGATTTTTAACTTAGCAGTTAAACAGACCTTGGATAAAATCAGTGTCAACAGTCAAGATGTTGAGGGGAGAGTAAAAGAAAATCAGGCAGACCAACTCCTGGTATAATGGTGCTGGAAGGGCACACCAAGACCACAAAAAAGATCGATGTAGGGGAAAGGTAGATGATGACAGCAAGTAGCAGAATAGTACCCTATGCATCATCTATGGCCAGTGAATGATTGTACAGTTGAGGGAGAACCTTGAACAGGCTAGGCAAGGTCAGGTCCCTTTCTGAGCACTAACAAGCAAATTGAGCTCTTGGTCCATGGGAAGAGATATCCCAATATTTCAAATCATCAATTACAGCACCTGATCAAGGTTCGGTTGAACAATGATTGTCAGGGATCCCAGAAAGACCATGGAGATAGTCCCAATCGTGATGCCAAATCAAAATGGATCACAAGTTTTTGAGGTGGAAGATGTTAACATGATCTGAGAGGGAGTATGTTAGAATACAATGGTACCCTTCCATATGCTGTTGAGAAAGCGGGAAGGCTCATAAGTACTAGTCTTTTGTCAGTGGACAAAAGAAATGGGTGTCTCTATCCTGTATATTTAAATTAATGTGCCTTCTGGGGTGTCAGTTGAACACCATTCTAAATTGTACTGTAGAGATGAGTTACCTGAACACAGACATCCACAGGATACTGTATAGAGGGAAGGGAAAATAATGCATCACATCTTCCGTATAACATGACCAGTATGGGATCCTCACATGTAATATTCAAAACACCATCTTTTGTACTAGGCCACACATACCAGCCAGGGTAGAGATCATCAAACTTGGACATCCACAGGAGGAGTGAGATCTTTGTCAATGTCAGTGACAAACTCACACAAACCTTCGGGGATTATTGGGAGATGTATGACACGAACATGGAATTCCAGCATTTCCAGACACAATTGGCAAATGCATATAAAGATTTTGCTCCTGTTTGTCAGCAAACAGAGCAAATTTTAAAGGGTATTCCAATGGATCTTTGTGGGTAATAACCTTTCTCAGATGGATAGACCTCAATGGAGAGTCAATACAATGGCAATATGGGAAATGCTCACATGACGCATTTGGAATATTTTGTAAATAAAATTGTGTTGTACTGAAAATGGAATTCTGTATCCCTTTGTCAGCCTCACCAACAAGAGTGCTTAGGTAATGTGTTTTAATATATAAATTTGTCACAGTGTCCAAAGTATAGACAATATTGATCATATAAAGATATATTTCATGTGAGGAAGAAAGTTCGCAGAAGAGAATAAAACAACTATGATTAAACAAACGAACTTGATAGCATACAATTTATAAAAAATAAGTACCAAAAATTCATGGTAAGGCAGAGGATTGATAGCATTCTGAACAACAACATTAGATGACTAAAGAAGGAGAAGATAAACCATAATGGCAAAGTAACAACTAATCTAAAGATAGACTGAAATAGCTTATTTAAATTTAAAAAAAGAAAAAGAAAGAGGGCAAAGTGAATATAGGGCTTTGACATAATGAGGCTTGGAAAACAATAATGGAGAATCAGAATATGGCAGACTAGTTGAATAAATATTTTGCTTTAATCTCCACAATTGAAAACACTATTAGCGTTCCAAAATTACTAAATGATCAAGTGACAAATACAGGAGAAGAAATAAAAATAATAGTTACAGAGTCATAGAGTAATACAACACCGTAACAGGCACTTCGGCCCTAATTGGTCCATGGTGATCATGATGCCCACTCAGCTAGTTCCAACTGCCACATTTGGTACATATTCTTCTAAACCTTTCCCATTCATGTACTTATCCAATTTTTAAAAAATGTTGCTATTGTATCTGTCCCAACCACTTTGTCTGGCAGCCCATTCCATGTACACACAATTTTCTGCATGAAGAAATTGCCTCTCAGTTTCTTCTTAAATTTTTCCCCTCTCAGCTTAAATCTATGTCCTCTAGTTTTTAATTCCCCGCCCCTCAGAAAAAAGACTATATGCACTCATCTTTTCTGTGCCTCTCATGATTTTATACACCTCAATAAGGTCACTCCCTATTCTCCTACGTTCCAAGGAATAAGGTCCTGTCATGGTCAACCTCTCCCTATAATTCAAGCCTAGTAGTCCTGGCAACATCTTTGTAAAGCTTCTTTGTACTCTTTCTAGTTTAACTATGTCTTTTCTATAACAGGGTGACCAAAACTGAACTCATTCCTGAAGAAGGACTTATGCCCGAAACATCGATTCTCCTGCTCCTTGGATGCTGCCTGATCTGCTGCGCTTCTCCAGCAACACATTTTTAAGCTCTGATCTCCAGCATCTGCAGTCCTCACTTTCACCTAGACCAAAACTCTACCCAATACTCCAAGTGCGGCCTCACCAACAACATATTCAACTGTAACATAATGTCCCAATTCCTACAGTAAATGCCTCAACCAATGAAGGCCACCACACTAAATGCCTTCTTCACCATCCTGTCTATCTGTGATACCACTTCCAAAGAACTATGTACTTGTACTCCGAGGTCCCTCTGTTCTACAACATTTCTCATGACATTACCATTTACCCTGTTTGACTTTCCAAAGTGCAACACTTCACATTTATCTATATTGAATTGTATTTGCCAATCTTCAGCCCACTTCCCTATTTGATCAAGATCCCTCTTTAATTTTGATAACCTTCCTTACTATCAATGATACCTCTAAATTTTACTTACTAATTATGGCTTGTACAATCTCATCCAGATCATTCATGTAAATAAGAAACAACAAAGATCCCAGCACTGACCCCTGTGGCACGAAAGAAAAAAAGTATTAGGGAAATGAATGTAACTAAAGACAAATAAGTGAATGCAAACAAATTGGAAAAATAAATCATTGCACTAGGTAAAATCCTTAAGTGCATTTGATTCTTCAATTGCAAAGAAAAGATATTTAATAGCAGGCAGCTGATAGCATATAAATTTAACAGGGTTGTACAACAGTGGGAAGAGATTTTGATAATCAATCCTTATCAAAATGTCTGCACTCTGCTTTTCCATGACTTATTGAAGTTATCATGAATCTTTTATTGTTTATTTTACTTCTCATTTCAAAAGAACTATTCTAAATGTGCAATGCTAATATCATGAAAATATAAATGTGTGGTATTATTATCAGTTGATTGACACCTATTTTGTGTTTCACCAGCAGTTAGCAGTTAGATTACACAAAATAAATGACATTCACTTTGACTGTTGTTTCTTTTAAGTTTATTCAATTCTCCTTTACACACTTTTCTGAACTGTCCTTCATCCACAGTCATGACTGGACTAGAGCCACATTGTGGTGGAATGATCGATTACTCTACATCGTTTTTTTAAAATCATCTTCTGCAGTTAGAGCAGGAGGAAGCAAGTGTCTATTTGCAGATGTTCTTGGCTTCTCCTGCTGTTTATCTGAAATGAATGTCCTTTCTCCCTGTCTTATAAGACTGTCTTGTTTTCAATTAGTGGACATTTGCTGAAATTAATCACTGATAAGGCAGACATATGAAGCTGAGACCACAAAAGTACATGTGAACTTGCCTGAAGTGTATTAGCCCCTAAATCAATGTTTTATTATAAGGACTCTAGACAACATATGTAATTAGGAAAATATGTTGATTATTATTGACAACATAACATATAGGAGCAGAATTAGATCATTCAGTCCATCAAGTCTGCTCCAACATTCGATCTTGGCTGATATGTTCCTCACCCCATTTTCCTGTCTTCGCCCAGGAGTTCTTGAACCCCTTATCGATCAAGAATCTATCAATTGCTGTCTTAAAAGCATTCAATGATTTGGCCTTCAGAGACCTCTCTGAAAATGAGTTTGACAGAATCACCACCCTTATCTGTGTCTCAGTTCTAAAGGTTCGTCCCTTCGTTTTGAGGCTGTGTGCCCCTCCACATCCTAAGTTTCTCCGACTGTAGAAACATCTTCTCCAAATCCATTCTGTCTAGCTTTCTCAGTATCCTGTAAGTTTCAATCAGGTCCCTCCCTCAATCTTCTAAATTCTATCACTTACAGGCCCAGAGTTCTCAATCTTTCCTCATATGACAAACACTACAGTCCCAGGATCATTATTGAAAACCTCCTTTGGAATCCCTTCAATGCCAACATATCTATCTTTAGTAATGGGGCCCAAAACTCTTCACAATATTCCAAATACAGTCTGATCAGATCCTTATACTCAGAAAGGCAAAAAGAAGTCATTTTCTATTCATAGGCATTTTCCTTAATGTTGTGGACATCAAAGAGCAATGCTGTCAGTATAGTCATTCTTGTAAACCCCTTTGTACAGCACTGGGTCTCACAATTGGAGTTGAAATTAACGGGTAGCTCATTGTTTCAGTAATGTCCCTTGAATGATAATTGTTGACCAGGACAGTGTGAGAATGCTTCACACTGATTTTGCATAAATGTAATCAGGCTTCCCATATTAAGGAAAAAAAGTTGTCATGAAAGTGTGCTGTATTAAATATTAATAATGAATTTCACTGGCTAGATCCACAAATCAAACCTTCTAAAAAAAATGTTTTCAGCAGGTATCTGGATCTCACTGAACAAAAGGACACTGACTCACATTAAAATATCTACCAGTCTGTTTAACTCTGTTTGCTACCTCCTATTTCATGGAGATGCAGGGTTCATGAAGACCAGTAAATATAACAAACCCCTTTAGAGATGTGAATATTTCCCATCATAGCTTATCAATTTGGGGATCCCAATATAAAAGCAGATAAAACAATTGTACAAGGAAAGACTTCATAGAGTCAGAGATGTCTGTAGCTCAGAAATAAAGGCTATTGGCCCATCAACTTTATGCTGGTCCAAAACAAGCATCTAACTATTCTAATCTAGTTTTCCAGCACTTGATCCTCTTGCCTTGGCATCACAAGTGTAAATCTCAGTAGTTCTGAAATATTAAGAGGGTTTCTGCCAGAAACCATCTTTACAGGTAATGAATTCCAGATTCCTACCTCCTTCTGGGTGAAAACCTTTCTCCTCACATCCCCCCAAACCTTCTGCCTCTTATCTTAAACCTATGCCTCCTTGTCATTGATGTCTCCACACAATTTATTCCTGTCTACCCCATCTACACTTCTAATACTTTTATATATCTTAATCATTTCTCCCTCAACATAAAACTCTCCAGCACACCTGGTAAATCTTATTTGCACTGTCTCCTGTGCAATCGCACATTTACAGTGTAACCTCTTTGTTCTTAATGTCAATATCCACAGTTTGTTGGATTTTTTTGGTCCCACTCTTTTTCTTTATTAGAATATGTTGGCCTTGTACTCTCCCTACTTCTTTCTTGAATGCATCCCACTGTTCTAACACAGCTTTACCTGAAAGTATCTGCACCCAGTCTACAGTCCAAATCATATCTGATCTTATTGATATCGGCCTTACCCCAGTTTAAAACTTTGATTTCAGACCCATTCTTGTCCCTTTCCATAACAATTTTGCATCTCGTGGAGTTATGAACACTGACTGCAAAATGCTCCCCCACTGATACTTCAACCACTTGTCTGGCTTCATCACCCAAAGTTAAGCTCAGTAGTATCCTTGCTGCTGTCAGTCCTTGTACGCTGTGGCTTATAAAGTTCTTCTGGATGTTTTGAGAATTCCACTCATAGAGTCATAACGTCATAGAGATGTACAGCATGACAAACCTTTCGTGCTGTGACTACTCTAGTTAATATCAGGAAATTGAAACCTCCCACTATCACTACCTTATTACTTTTACACTCACACAGTTATTTTTCCAAAACAAAAGGGACAGTCTATTCACATTATGAACCATTGTTGTTCCAGCTGAGAACCAAAATCCTGCAAATTCTACTGACAGAGCTGAAAACCAGCTGCAAACTGTCAATGAACTCTTTTCTTTAAACAACTTTGACCAAATTTATTTGCCTCTATTTTTAATTTTAATTGTGCATGTGGATTTTGAATGCATTTGTTGCATTTTAAGGCTTATGTTAACTGTTTAACTTTTTTACCAAATTTAGCTTCAGGACAAGAAAGTTGACCTCTTGTTTTGTAAAACATGCAAAAAAGCTAGTCTGGCTAATAGTCTATAAGCAACACATTAATGTTTAAGCATATGCCCTGGATTGGGAAGCTCATATTTAAAATTAAACACACTGGTTATAATGAAATAAGGGAGTAAAAACACCATGCTTCCTCTCCTCACCTGATTGTAACAGAATGTACAGAGGAATAGTGGAGTGTCATGTTAGATAAAATAAGGTTATCATTGCAATCAAAATAAATCCATAACATCTGACCAAGTAGTACTTAATATATTATCAATCATATGATTACTAAAGACTGTGCTTGCATAAGCAATCCAAAATAACTGAACTGCCATGTCCCATTTCACTGCTCCATTAATACTATTACTTTACCATCCTCCCAGCAAACTCTCTGCTCCCTGAAGTCAGATCCTCCAGCTTCATGTCTGAATTCTTGTTCAATATTAAATTGCCTCTGAAACTGAACACGGACCTCTGAGACTCCTATTGCTACCCACAGTCCAAAACTATTGCCTTACTTCATCCTAATTTATGCACCATCAGCAAGGAAAACATGCTCCATATATGTCTTTCCTCTCTTCTACAAATATTACATTCTGCATTTTGCATTGTTCAATGCATCTCTAGATGCTGATAATTAAGAAGAAAAAGAATGTGGGGTGAAATTAACTGAAAATGCCTGAGTCATGGTTGGAAAGAGATAATTGGAAAGAAGAAGACATAGAGTAGAACATCAAGATATAAACTTCATCTATAACTGCTTATCACGATATAAGTAATTTGATGCATATGTGCGTGTCTCTCATTTAAACTAAATATGGTCAATTTTAACAGCAACATGATCAGAGTGGTTGGTGGTCATGGTATGTGAGAGAAATGTATAGAAGAACTCAGTGTAGGCACTGGGTCAACCTAATTCTCAGAGAATCATTTTAATGATCCTGGACGGTCTCAGTTAAAACCAGTGGAAGTGCCAACCATTGGAAGCAGAATTTTGTATGGGATGCTCAAAAACACCAGGGAACTAAGAATACAATCCCCGGACTAAAATTAACGTGACAATTGTGCGGCTTTAGGAGGGAAACATTAAGCTTGACTTGGAGAGGTCCAAAAAGGCCTTGAGGGAATTGGCAAGTGTTTCTGCTAATACATACGAAATAAGCAAAAAAAAACTTGTAAAAAATTATCTAGGCCATTTCTGGCCCCTCATTAACTTCACTCCTCATTCTTCAGCTGTTAAGGGTCTTTTTGTATTCCTGCTGATTGCCAAAGTAAAACTGACAATGTCATTAAGCTCCTGTTTATCAGAAGTGGGAGCCTCAGAAAAAAAAAATCTAAGTTAGTGAAGATATGATGTTTTCAGCTGGGAAATGGCACTGTACAGAAATTGCCAGTTAGGTGCTTTGAAATCAATTCTAGTTAGTTAACACTAAAGATAAAACCAGTTGGAAAGTGTCAGAAACTTCTCTTCTTATGCTTCTCAGCTGGGAACATTAATTTAATGTGGAAAGAGAAAGATTAAATTGTAAGTCAAAGAGATGGGGATATACAGGAGATGAAGTTTACTAAGTAGGGACCAAATATTAATAAGGATGGTTTTACAAAGCCGCAACTTTGTACTATAGGTCGACTGCTGATTTTGGCATTTTGTCTCCTTGTAATGTGTCTTTTTTAATTATGATCCTAACCCAGAAGTTAGTCTGTTAACAGTGGATTGGGCATAATCCACAGAATATGTTGAGAGGATATATGTAGCCTATAGCAGTTAGAGAGAGAATAGGAGTGGGGTGTTGCTCGCAGAGGAGATGGCTCTGATTTTGGCGCAGGAGCCTTTGAGTAGGGAATGAATGATGGCAAAGAGATAGGTAAGATTGGTTGGTCAGAGGGAATCATTTCTCTTCCTCTTGCCCTTTGACACATGCTGTTAAGAAACTTACCATTTTGCCACAACTTTAGCCATCTGCCTTGAGCTGATGAGTTTCCCATGTCCTGGAAAATCCAACCAAATAGAATCAAACTTATAAGGCAAATTAAATATAAGTGGCTGCAAA
Organism: Chiloscyllium punctatum; assembly: GCF_047496795.1. Lineage (NCBI taxonomy): Eukaryota > Metazoa > Chordata > Chondrichthyes > Orectolobiformes > Hemiscylliidae > Chiloscyllium > Chiloscyllium punctatum. The sequence goes on from NC_092747.1 coordinate 85,851,550, forward strand.
GAATTATTTAAATAGATAACTGTCTCTTGGGAATAAGGTATTTCTGTCGATCCTTCCCACTCTGGTAAACCCAGAAATGCTCAGGTGGAGGGTCATTAAGATTGAGTTTGAAATTAATCAAATTTTACTTGTCACACAGAGCAATTTATACTTGGGATTATAATTCCTTCAAGAAGAGACCTGATATGAAGTGGGATAGCGATTTGTTGATTAAATTCTGAGATGCCTCTAGACAAAGAAAAGGAGCTGAGCGCTGGATGCAAATAAGAGATGATATTATGCTTGTAATGTCATTTGGTTAATAAACCAGAGCCATGGGCTAATGGTCTAGGGGCAGGGGCTTGAATCCCACCATGACAGATGCTGAAATTTGAATTTAGTTAAAAATCTAATGTTAGTTTGATTGCAATAATGTGACAAATGTCATAGAAACCCAGCTTGTTTTCACTAATATCTTTTAGTGAATCTGCCTGCCTTACCCAGTGTGGTCTACATTTGATTCCAGTGCCAAAGCAATGTGGCTAACTCTTAACTGCATTAGTTAAGGGATAGCCAATAAAAAAACTTTTAAAGGAAGTGATTTCCAATTTCCATGAATGAATAAGAAAGATAGACAGAATTCCGAAATCGGTGACAACTTAAACAAGAGAAAGAGAAATATTAAACTTTTGGTCAGTCCAAGACCAACTCTGAAGGAGACAACATTTTACAGGTTAATTTCAGCACATGTTAAAACATATTAATACCAACCCTGTTAACAGCTGGCATTTGTGCTGTACTTTTAACAAAGTGAGACTTTGCAATTTGCTCCAGAGGAGTGGAATGAGGCATAAAATAATTACAGTGAACCAAAAGGAAATTAAATATCAGGGCATTCAAGTTAAATTTCAGATATTATCAGAACTGGGTCCATTGCTTTTCGTCATTTTTATAAATGATTTGGATTGCAACATAGGCAGTATGGTAAGATTGCAGGTGACACCAAAATTGGAGGTGTAGTGGATAGCAAAGTAGCTTACCTTAGATTAGAGCATGATTTTGATCAGATGGGCTAATGGGCCAAAGAGGGGCAGGTGAAGTTTTACTTAGATAAATGTGAGGTGCTGTATTTTGGAAAGGCAAATCAGGACAGGACTTAGACACTTAATGAGAAGGTCCTGGGGGATGTTGCTGAACAGAGATACCTTGGAATGCAAGTTCATAATTCCTTGAAGTTAGTGAGGATGGCATTTGGTATGCTTGCCTTTATTGGTCAGTACATTGAGTATAGGTGTTATGAGGTCATGTTGTGGCTGTACAGGATGTTGGTTAGGCCGCTTTTGGAATATTGTGTGCAGTTCTGGTCACCCAGTTATAAGAAGGATATTGTGAAACTTGAAAAGGTTCAGAACACACTTACAAGGAGGTTGCCAGAGTTGGAAGATTTGAGCTACAGGGAGAGGCTAAATAGGGCCTGGGGCTGTTTTCCCTGGAGCATCAGAGGATGAGGGGTGACTTTATAGAGGTTTACAAAATCACAAGGGTCATGGATAGGATAAATAGACAAGGTCGGGAGTGGGGAATCCAAAACTAGACAGCATAAGTTTAAGGTGAGAGGGGAAAGATTTAAAAGAGACCTCAGTGGTAACTTTTTCACACAAAGGGTGGCGCATGTATGGAATGAGCTACCAGAGGAAGGGTGGAGGCTGGTACAATTACAACATTTAAAAGGCATCTGGAAGGTTTAGAGATATATGGGGCAAATGTTGGCAAATGGGATTATATTTATTTCACATGTCTAGTTGGCATAGATGACTGAAAAGTCTGTTTCCATGTTGTACATCTCTATGACTCGATAAGGAGATAAGTATTAAAGAATACCTTAAGGAATAAAAGGAAAGCGGAGTGGTTGATCAGTTTAGGACAGAATAGTAAAGGGCAAAAGCTTAAGCAGCTGAAGGAACATTCACCAAAATAGGTGAAAGAAATGGGCAATATACAAAAGTTCACAGTGCATAGGAATGTAAGGTGTTGCGGGCTTTGTAAGCTCTAGAGAGATTCTAATGATAGGGATCTGCAAAATGCATGAAGATACTTAAACTTAAGAATTAGAGTTTTAAAATTGAGGAAGTCATGAACAGGGAGTGAATGAGTGCTAAGGGTGGAGGGAAAGGGTGAAAACCCTATTGATGCAAGTTATGGCAGCGCGGCAAGATTTAGCATGGCCTCAGTTTTCAACTGCCAGTAGATCTTGCAAATAAACATGCCCAATAATGTCAAAGACAATGATGAAGGTTTCAGCAGTTAATGAGTTGCAATAGGAATGGTGACAGACTCCTTGCAGAGGTGGAAGTAAATTGGCTTTGAGTTAGTGATGACATGGGGTCATGTTAATATCAGTTTCAAAAGGAATGCTGAGGTTGGGAAACAGAAAAGTATGACTTCAGAGAGAGGCCAGAGTGGGAATGGAGTCAGCGATTATGAAATATCAACAGGAATCAAAGAACATTTATTTTGGCTTTCTAAATTTTGAATGCAGAAAATTTCAATTCAACTGGAGCAATTAAATAAATAGTTTAAAAAGTGGAAACGTCAAGTGATATGATGGTGATGTTGAGCAGGGTGTCATCTTCAGTGCATTCTTTATAGTAGAATTTTAAAACCTTGTTCAAAATTAAATGTCTCAATAACCTTAAAAGTGAATCATTTTGACAGTTTTATATTTGCTTTCTAAAATATGACATTTCAGGGGGTAAAGTAATTATTAATATGCCAGCAGTAGATGGGGTTAAATCTATTGCAAGCTTCATTAGAAGTGGAACAATAAGTAGATGGTGCTTGTCGAAACCACCCTGGAGCAGTATGTGCCGCAAGGTCTGTACTACTTACACAGGAACGATTGAACTGTGAAGAGCAGTGAGTCCGTCTATCAATTCCTTCCTCTGGTTTGATTTCTAACCAAGTATCTACACAGCTGTTTTTTTGAAAGTATAAAATGACTGAGCTCTATTGTATGTTCCACATGTCCACCATTGTATGGAGACAAAAAAAGCGTTTTCCAACCTTTGATTTTTCTTAAAGATTGTTTTTATATCTATGCCCTCATCTACCATTGTAAGATCCATCAACAGCATCTTTCCAACTCAATGAAGTTGATAAATACTTAGAATTCATTTCAACCTTTGCTGACAGCTGACGAGACCACTGCTAAAGAGCTAGGCTCTAACTTGAAAACAGTATAAAAATCTATCACGTGTTTGATTGTTGGCTTTGTCATTCGCACTTGCTGTAACCATAGGTCATCTTGTCACTCTGGTATCATTGTTAGATGAGGCATAGAATAAAAAAAGCAAGGAGGCTCTGCTGTAACTGCTGAAAATGCTGATTAGGCTATAACTGGAGAACTGCAAGCAATTCTAACCTGGAAGACCATAAGATGCAACAGAAGCACACATTCAACCATTATTTGAGATGCTAACTGATGTGATAATCCTCAACTTCACTTTCCTCCCTTTTCCCCATAACCCTTGATTCCTTTAATGATTAAAGATCTGGCCATCTCAGCCTTGAATATACTTAATGACCCAACCTGAGCAGTTATGTATAGTATTGAATTCACAGATTCACACACTTAGGAGTTTACCCTCACTGCTGTCCTAACTGGGTGGTCTTCTGCTCTGAGATTATGCCCCCGGGTCCTAGACTCAGCCACAAGGGGAACAATCTTTTTGCATCAATCCTGTCAGCGTCTAAGAATCTGGGACTCTGCAACTCATCGAGGACAGTTCATATAAACAGTTAGTGCGACTGGGACCCTTATCATCATGAGGCACAGCTTCAATAAAGGCAGAATGAATCTCCTTGTCAATTGCTTTATGTTAAACTTGGCCTCCTCACAAATGTTCCCACTCATTTGTGTGGGTGTACAGACACTCAAAACTATTTTAGAAGGATTGCGCATTGCAAAGTTTGACCACCCACAACAAGTACATTTTAACAGGAACATTGCTTTTCTTCCTACAAAGGAAAATATGACATGCACATACTAATAGAGAACTATAAGTTGGAGAGGACCTTGATCATTGAAAAGACTGAACCCACACAAACAGGTTTACAAATAAAAGCAAGACAAACAAACCATATCATGTTCAGAAGCTTTTGCAAATGTTTTCATGTGCTTATAATCAAGGACAGTATTATTATCTGCAACTTCCACTGTGTATACAGCAAAGAAATATCTTCCATCATGGAATTGTGTGCAGTGAAGATGTAAAGTCAGGAGCAAGGTCAAACCAAATATAGGAGGAATGCTAGGACATTGGAGTAGGCAGAGAAGAATCGGCATGAGAAGTTACATGGGAGGTCCAGAAAGCTAAGCTGTGTTTATTTTACTGCAAGGAACTTGATTCGTTAAGTGGATGAATTTAGAGCATTGACCTGCACATGGGAATATAATATTGTTGCAATTTCTGACACATAACAGAAGGAAGGACAGCACTGGCAACTCAACATTTCAGGGGACAGATGTTTTAAGCATGTAGGGAGAATGTAAGAGAGGTGGGGGAATTGCATTGTTGATAAAGAAAATCCACTTCAGTCAGGATGGAGGATGTTCGAGGAGGGTCTTCAAATGAAGCTACATGGATAAGAGCTTATGATTAAAATAAAAAGAAGTGACTACTTTCTTGGGATTATACTACAGGCCTCCCAACAGTCAGAGGGAGATAGAGGAGCAGAAATGCAGGCAAGTCATGTAAATGTGTGAGAGAAACAGGGTGACAGATGTAACAGATTTCAACTTTGTTAACATTAACAGGGTTCTCCTCCATGTGAAAGGATTAGATTGGGTGGAAGTCTCAAAGTGAATCCAGAAGAGATTTTTTTTGTGCTAGAAGGTAGATAGTCTTACTAGGTATGGGGCAGTGTTAAGCCTAATTCTAGGGAATGAAGCTGGTCAAGTGTTTGAAGTTTCAATAGGTGTGCATTTTGTGAATAGTGACATTAATTTTGAAAGTTTCAAAATCATTATGGAAAGGGAAAAAGACAGTGAAGAAGTTAGGTATTTAAACTGAGGGAAGGCCAATTTTAATAACAGAAGACATGATGTGGAAAATGCAAACTGGAAGCAGATCCTTGCAGATAAGTCTGGATTTGGAAAGCGGGAATCTTTTAAAAATAATATTGTCCAAATTCAAGTTCAGCGAAGAGTGAAGGACAAGTGTAGCTAGTCCAGAGATTAATGAGGAGAAGATATTAAATGTTTTAGTGGACATAAAGATGCATAAATTCTGAGGCTGTTATGGGAGGCAAGGGCGGAGATTTTTGGTGCCATTTTTGGAGACATATTTAATATGTCACTGACCATCGGTAAACTGTCAGGTGACTGAAATTAGTCAATGTGATTCCTTTTTCAGTGTGGTTCCTGTAGAAGAAATCAGGTAAATACAGATCAGTTAGTCTGACATCATTGGTAGGGAAATTCTTGGAAAGGTTTCTGAGGGACAGGATTAATCAACACTTAGAAATGCAGAGAGTGAACCGGGATAGTCAGGACAGATTTGTTAGAGGGAGATCTTGTCTGATTAGTGGAATTGAGCTTTTTGGAAAGTTGACTAAATATAGTGATGAGGGTAATGCAGTTGCAGTGGTTAACATAGACTTCAGTAAGGCCTCTGACAAGGCCCTATATGAAAGACACATACAAAAGGTAAGAATTCATGTGATCCAAGGCAATCTAGCAAAACTGGATCCAAAATTCACTTACAAATAGGAGGCAAAGAGTGATGGTGGAGAGATGTTTTTGTGATTGGAAGCCTGTGATCAATGGTGTACCACAGAGATCAGTGCTGGGACCCTTGCTGCTTGTTATGTACATCAATGAATGGATGTGAATGTAAAAGGTAAAATTAGTAAGTTTGCATATGACATGAAAATTATGGCATTGTTGATACTGAGCAGGATAGTTTGCAGGTTACAGTCAGATCTTGATCAGATCATAAAAGGAGCAGAGCAATGGCAAATAGAGTTTGTTATGACATGGGGTATACCGATGCCCCCTCCCCCCACCCCACCCCGCCAGCTAATTTAAGCCAACACCACAGAAAAAAAATTATCCCGTCCTGTAATCTGTGAAAATTCAAGAGACAAAGAATTATCCCAAAAGTCACTATTTAAAGTAAAAATTAACAACTTCATTTGTTAAAGGCTAACAGAGAATAATTAAATTTCAACTCTTTACAAATCATTTATTTAAACCTATCTATTACCTTCCCCTTTACAATACTAGCCTGATAAAACCCTGGATTAAGATTTACAGAAAAATTCAAATTTCAAAACCAGCCAGCTGTCGAATCTTCTCTTTGTATCTTCCTCTCCAGGTGGGTGTCGATGTTCTTTTTGTGCGAACTCCTTCACCAGACAGGGACCTCTCAGAGAGTTCTTACTAGCAGCCTACGTCTCTTGGTCTTTTGGCAGTTCTCTCTCAACTATTTAATTTGTTTCTGGTCTTATACCCTAAAGCATTGGATCATTTCATTGGTTTTAATATTGTCAAAATACTTCATTCAAAGTTGATTGGAGTTTGATATCTTGGGACATAATTTAAATTGATTGGCTAAATTTGAATTTATTTTTGTTTCATACAACCCAGCCAGTGCTAGCTGTTCTGAACAAGCATTTTATTGTTACCTTGTTCTGGATATTCTGTGCCTCTCTAAGTCCTTGCTAGCTTTCAATTCTCTTAAAGCTACAGTACCCCTTATCCCTTCATAACAAGCTGAATCCTGATAAGTTTAAGGTGTTGCATTTGGAAGATCTAATAAAGAAAGGATTTGCACAATGAATGGTAGGTTCCTATGGAGTGTTGTAAAACAAAAGAACCTTGGTGAATAAGTCCATTGATCCTTGAAGGTATCAGCACAAATAGACAGGGTGAAGAAGAAGGCATATGGTGTACTTGCCTTCATTAGCCAGGCCATTTGATATTGGCCATATGATGAGAGACTGGATTGCATGTGTTTATTTTTCTTTGGAGCTGAGGTGGCTGAAGGGGACCAGATTGAAGGGTAAAAAATTATGATAGCTATAGACAGAGTAGATCATGAGAATCTTTTTCCTATGGCAAGTGTATTTAAGAGCAGAGGGCATAAATGTAAGATGAGGTATAAGTAGTTTGGAGGAGATCTGAGAACTTCTGTTTTTCACTCAGGAGTAGTGAACATGCTGCCTGAGAGGATGGTGGATGCAGTATTCTCACAACACTTACGAAGCATCTGGATGTCAGGGGACAGCAGGGTCTGGATTAAAGGTGGCTCGGTGACTAGCATTTCTGCCTCACAGCACCAGGGACTTGAGTTCGATTCTAGCCTTGGGTGACAGTCTATGTAGAATTTGCAGATTTTCCCCGGGTTTTCTCTAATTTGCTCCCACAATCCAAAGATGTGCAGGTTAGGTGAACTGGCCATGCTAAATTGCCCATAATGTTGAGGGATGTATAGGCTAGGTGCATTAGTCAGGGTAAATGTAGAGTAACTGAGTAGGGGAATGGGTCTGGGTGGGATACTCTTCAGAGGATTGGTGTAAACTTGTTCGGCCAAATGGCCTGTTTCCACATTGCAGAGATTCTATAAAATAAATACAGGTAAATGTGATTAGTGAAGTTTTGTGCTTGTTGGTCAACATTGACATGGAAGATTAAAAGGTCTGTGTCTATGCTTTATGACTCTATTGGCATCTTGGCAATGACTTGTAAGATGAGTCAATGAGTTTTGAAGACCTCACAGGTGCTTTCACATCTTCATGACTGCAATTTCTGTGGTTTCATTTACAAATCCTAGCATAGAAACAAGTTAAATAATAGTTCCTATGTTGTGTCAGAAAGGTATTCATACCTCAAGAATGAGGAAAGTAGAAGAGACTCAAAGTGGTATAACTTCACAGAATTTATTAATGATTAAGGACCCTTTATGTATTGGTAATATCTTGAAACCATTTGTTAACAGGAACTGTTGACATTATATGAAAGCAGTAGAGGCAACAAAGCAAACAATAAAGATAGCAATATGATAGAGTGAGCTGGATTTTTGAGTAGTTAAGCTGACTTCAGGGTCATTTAAAAATGGCTTGTGGGATCTGATTCTTGGATTCTCAACACCAAGCGCAAACAGGCATCTCTTTCTCAAGGTAGCCTCATTTTGATTGCTTAACTAACTCCAAGATTCACATACAGATGAACTCATCAGTTGGATTTGTTTTGTCGTGCATAGTGCAATTTTTGTTTTGACTGATTCAAATCTATGTGCAATAATAATGTTATTCCTTTCTTGAGTTTTACTTTACAGAATCTGTACATTTATTTGGGCAAGATTAATTGATGTGAAGTAAATCCTTTGCCATTGCTGCTGTAATAAATCTTTTGATTGATACTTTTACAAGGATGTAAGAAACTTTTAAACTCACATTTCAAGACTTGCCTTGTTACTTTATGACTCATTAGTTTTGTAATGCATAGAAGGTGAATGAGATTGGAGGATGCAAAGTGTCAAGGGAAGGACATAAGAGGCATGGAGCTAACTGTCCAATTAGTGCAAGTGATCAGTCATAGTGGAGGTGAAACTGAAACTGAAGAACCTAATGCAAATCTTGCACAAAATTTGGTAAACAGGGAGGGTCTATGAAGCACTTTGAAATTCCAGTGGCTGCTTTGCTCTTCTACCTGGTGCTAACAGGTATTATTAGCACACAGGCTCATTTTGCAAATGCAGAGAAAATAAGAAGCTGGGAAATGGATTGTAAAGAAGATCAATCTGCTATAATGTCGTATGAAGAAAAACTGGCAAAGCTAGAGTCAATGAGAATGGGGATGGGGCATTTGGAATTCTCCATGAGTTTGGGGTACAGCTGGGGCAAAAGAAGACTTTTAACTGTTTTATCAATGACCTTCCCAATATCATAAGGTCAGCAGTGGACATGTTCCATGATAATTGCATAATATTCAGCAGTGTTTGTGACTCATTCAGATAATGAAGCAATCCATGTCCATGTGCAACAAAATCTCAATTTAGGCTGGGCTGAGAAATGACAATCAACACATATGCCATCTATTATTTGCAGATTCCCCTTCAAGTCACTCACTATAAGATCTTAAAGTGCAGGACTAAAAGAAACCCATTGAGTCCATCAAGTCTGTTCACCAATCAATGAGATTGTGGTTGATCTGATAATCATCAACCATATTTTACTGCATTGTTTTTCAAAAACCTTGATTCTCTTACTAACTAAAAATCTATCTTAGCATTGAATGTGTTTAACGCCCAGCCTCAAAATATTCACTGATATTAAATTTCATAGATACACTACCGTCTGAGAAAAGGAATTCACCTCTAACTGTCACTCCAACCGATCCATTCGATTTTGCAGGATTTGTAACCAACAACATTTATTGCAGATATAATCCTCAGTAACCCTTAAACTCTCCTGAAACTCCCACATGTGACTATGACTCTATGACTCCTCATCTCTGTCTTAAAAGGGTAACCTTTTAAACTTTCTTCAACCAGTCAAGTTCCTTTTCAATCTTGAATATTTCAATATTTCAATGAGATCACCTTTCATTCTTCCAAACTCCAATGAGTATAGGTCTAATTACCTCAATGTCTGCTCATAACTAAATTCCTCCACATTGGAATTTGTCAGGTGAACCTTCCCTGTCTGCTCCAATGCCAGTGCATCTTTTCTTAGGAAAGGGACCCAACAATGTTCACTGTATTCCAATTGTGGTCTGACTAATGCCTAATATAGTATTAGCAAAATCTCCCTACTTTTATACTCCATTTCCTTTGAAATAAAAGTCAACTTTCTATTTGCCTTCCCTATTGCAACTGAACTTGAATGTTAGCTTTTTTGTGATTTACAGACAAGAGCTCCCAAATTCATTAGTGCAATAGCTTTGTATAATCTTTCTCCATTTAAGTAATAGCTTGATATTTTTCCACATTATATTCAATATGCCAAGTAGTTGCCCACTCCCTTGACCTGCCTATATCACTCTGTAGACTTTTAAATGCACCATTATCATTTGCCTTCCATCTCTTTAAGTGTCATCCCAAACTTGGCTATAGTACATTCACTTTCCTCATCAAGGTTGTTAATATATGTTGTAAATAATATGGCCCCAACATTAATTCCTATGGCAAACCATTGGTTACAGGTTGCCATTCTATCTATATCCCCACCTCCCACCCCTCTATCTTCTATTGATTAGCCAATCCTCTAATACTCCTAATATATTCCCCTAATACCATCGACTTTTATCTTATTGAGCAATTTAATATATATTAGCTTGTCAAAAGCATTCTGAAAATCCAAACATATTGCATCCACCACTGACCATTTAAATATCCTGATTGTTACTAACTTAAAGAATTCAAATAAATTTGCCAGGCATGTTTTCCCCTTTGTGAAGCCATGCTGGACCTAATTGATCATATATACTTCTAGATCCTCTGCAAGTACATCCTTTTTAATGGACCCTAATATTTTCCCATTAACAGATGTAAAGCTAACCAAATTATGGTAACTTATATTTGGTCTCCCGCTCTTAAGGTTCTTAGAAGGTTGCTAGTGAATCTTTCATTTCTAAATCTACTTCTTCTGTATCCCACCAAGTCCAAAGGATGTATCAGTCTTCAGCTCTATTCTTCTCCCTTTCAATTTTTCTCTAGTAATAGTTATTTTATTTATTTCCTCTCCTCCTTTTACCTTTGATGATTTAGTAATTTTGGAAAGCCATTTGGGTCTTCTTCTGTGAAGACAGATGCAAACTCCTCTGTCATCTATTCTTTCCCCATTCTAATTTCGATAGTCCCTTATGTTCTAAGGTGACTGTGTTCAAATTTATCTTTTCTCTTATTTTATATATTTCAAGAAACTCTTGCTGTCCAGCTTGACCTTATGAGCAAATGTATCACCAACATTTATCTTCTCCTTCCATTATATTTTGATTACCTTTTGTCATTTTTAAAGCTTGCCCAATCCTCTAGCTTACCACTAACTTTTGCCACAATGTATGGATTTTATTTCAATTTGATGTTATCCTTAATTTCCCTGGTTAAATATGGTTGACTTCTTACCTTCCTAGAATACTTATTTTTCACCGGGATGTATCTTTACTGTAAGCTATGAACTACTTTCTTAAACATCTGCCATTGTTCCTCAAAGCCCTTTGCTATTAAACTCCTCTCCCAGTCCACTCTAGCTATCTATGCCCTAATTCCTTTGTAATTAGTCTTATTCACCTTAGAGTTTACAACTCAAGTTTCTCCCTCTCAAACTGAGTATTAAATTCTGCCAAATTATGGTCACTGTTTCTCAATCTTTCATTCTGATGTTAATCTAAATTCTGGACCAACTCCATTTACAAGTTTGTTGATGACAACGCTATTGTATGTCAGATCTCAAACAACAACACAACAGAGTACAGGAAGGAGATAGAGAACTAAATGGCATGGCACAATCTCTCTATCAATGTTAGTAAAACAGAGGAGCTGTTCATTGACTTCAGGAAGTGAACTGGAGGGCACACCCCATCTGCATTAATGATGCTAAGGTAGAGCTGGTTGAAACCATCAAGTTCCTGAGAGTGATGATCAGCAATGATCTGCTCTTGTCCAAGCATGTTGATCCTTCAATTAAGAAAGCACACCAACGCCTTTACTTCCTCAGGAGACTAAGGATATTCGGCATATCCAAATAGACTCAGATCCATAAAGACTCTTAAAGATTTTTATATATGTACCACAGAAAGCGTCTTATCTGGATGCATCACAGTGTGGTATGCCAACTACTCTTCCCAAGACCACAACAAACTATAGAAAGTTGTCAATACAGCCCGGCCCATTACGCAAACTAATCTCTCAGACATTGACTTCATCTATACTTGCCGCCGACAAACCATCAAACAATCAAAGACTCCTCTCACACCAGTTGTAGTCTCTTTCACCCTCTTCCATCAGGCAGAAAATGTAAAAATTTGAAATCACAAATAAACAGATTCAAGAACATTTTCTTCCCTGTTGTTATCAGATTTTTGAATGGATCTCTTTAATGTTGATGTTGCTCCTTCTTTGCATCTTCTTGGAAGCTGCATCCTGCACTCTGTTCTGTTACCCTGATGCACTTGTATAGTACGACCTGTCTGTAAAGCATGTAAGACAACGCTTTTCACTGTGCCTCAGTATATGTGGCAGAAAAATCCAATCAAAATCAAATCAAATGAAATATAATAAATCTGCATAATCACATGAACTAGAAGAGCCTGATTTCTGGTTGGATCAACACATATTGTTCTCGGACATTTATACACATTATACAATACTGTGTCCTTAAGCACACTCTATGAGTTCTTAATTCTTCCTCATTGTGCCCATGTTGAGAAGGCCATATCACAATACAATGGAGTTTATCAACGAAGAAAGATTATATTCCATCAATGTGTCAATGAACTGAGGTCACTGGATCCACTTCTCTTAGATCTGTGCCTGGTAGTGTCCACAACATCTACATGTTGAGTATCTAAATGTGCCTTTTGATTCTGATGATTCAGATACCTTGCAAGAATGATTGCTGATGGGCATGATTTACCCTCTTTGACAATGGATGGTGATTCCACCCTCACTTATGTAGACAATAGATACAAAGCTAATTGATCAAGGTAATGGAGGAGTGGATGATAGATCTGCTGAAGATGGCAATCTACTGGCTGGACCGAATTTGTGGAGCCTATCAAACCCCTGACAGAGTGTGCCATAATATCTTAGCATGCCATGCTTTGCAAAACTGGAGCAAATGAAAAGAGAATGTGATAGATGAGAAGGAACTGGGAATGCATGAGCAATCTTCCAAGGAAGAAGATGAGGTGATTGAGAAGAGAAACATAACTTTCAGTATGATTGAGTGCAAATACGATGTGCACGAAAAGGGCAAGCAAGACTTAATTGACACCCAGTTCCAGCTGGATGCAATGATTACACACTTACTGTATAACGCTTGTTGCTCAACATACAAGCCATTTGTTTACATTTCAGAAGAGAAATGCAATTTCTGTTTGTTTGATTTATGTTTGCTTGTGCGGTTTGGAAATAAATGTTACTCTTTTGAATTGTTTGAAGGTTTCCTGGAACAGTGATAATTGCTGGGAATTGGCAGTGGAGAAGGAATAGCATCAGCTTGGAGAGGGCGGAAAGATGGGGTGCGGCTAAGAAGTGGTGAGTTGTGCAGCTGTGTAAACCATTTGTGTTCAGTGAATGTGTTATTTTCACTACAGGTTTGGTAACACATTTTTAAATTAGACTGTTCAGTTGTTTTATGGCACATCTCTGGAGACAATGGAATTTGAACCCAGGTATTCTGGCTCAAAGGTAGAGACACTACCACTACACCAAAGAGCCAAAAGTGTATTCTACAATTGGCAAATGTTATGGGCTAGTAAATTTTCTGAAAGATGGAAGGTGAAAGGATGAAAAAATGCTGGACTACGTTGTAACTTTAAAATAATGAATAAAAATAGTTGGAAGCCACGTGGTGTGGATGACACAACAAGTTAGCAGAGGGTTAAAGACAGGTTAACTAAGTGGCCAAAAACTTTCCAGATGGAATATAAAGTGGGAAGATGTGATGGTTTGCACTTTGGCAGGAAGAACAGAGTAGCTGAATATTAATTAAATGGAGAAAGGCTGCAGGACGTGACAGAATAGAAGTATTTCAGAGTTCTCATGCATGAATCAGAAACAAACTTGCATCTAAATTCAATGTGTAATGTGGGAGGCAAATGGATTATTAATCTTTATTGCAAGGTGAAAGGAGTATAATAGTTTGCTGAAACTATACGAGGTACTAGTTAGACCACAGCTGGAATTTTAAGCCCTTTATCTAAGGAAAGTTATACTGGCATTGGAGATGGTCCAGAGTCATAGCTCATTTCAACTCCAGCCTTGATCAAAATGCCTTGGTCCTTTGCAATCTGCCTACTGGCACACCAGGTCCATAGAAAACACCATTTCCATGGCCCTACACTCATCCCTGGAACATCTGGGTAGCAAGGCTATCTATTGACTACCATTCTGCCTTCAACACAATAATTCCAAACATCTCTAAACACCACTCCTTACCCTGTGATTGGAACCCTGACTTCCTGACTCATAGGTCACAGTCAATAAGATTAGGCAACAGCAACTCCTCCACCTTAATCAAGCCCAGCAAGGCTGTGTACTCAGACTCATGCACTCCTAAGTCCATTTACAAGTTCACTGACGACATCACTGTTGTAGGTCACATCTGAAACAATGATGAGACAGAGTATAGAAAAGTGATGGAGTGCTTAACAGCATGGTATAAAGATAATGATCTTTCCATCAACATCAGCAAATGAAAGAACTGATCATTGATTTCAGGAAGCTGAGTGGCAGGCAAGCCCTTTCTACATCAATGGTGCTGAAGTGGACATTATCAAGAGCATCAGGTCCCAGGACTGATGATCATTAACAATTTGTCCTAGTCCACCCATGTCAAGAAAGCACAACACATCTCTACTTCTTCGGAAGTCTAAGATCATTCAGCACATTCACAAGGACTCTCACTAATTTTTATGGATGTACCATAGAAAATATTCTATAGAAAGAACTGCTTTTCCCAAGCCTGCAAGAAATTACAGAGTCATGTACACAGTCCAGTCCATCACTCCATCTGTAGATTCCATCCATTGATTTCATTTGTACTTCCCATTGATTTGAGACAGAAGCCAACATAATAAAGACCCTTTTCATCCCAGTTACACTCTCTTCCACCCTCTTAGGTTAGGCAGAGGATATAAAAGTTTAAATGCATGTACGAACAGATCAAGAGCAACTTCTTTCTCACTGTTTTCAGACTTTTGAACAGACCACTTAAATATTAATTCTGATCTTTCTCTTTCTGTACCTTCTCTGTGGCTATAACACTATATTTCACGCTCTCCCCTGCGACCCTGAGGCACTTTATATATTATGATCTGCCTGTATATCATGCAAAACATCACTTTTTACTGGATCTTGGTACATGTGACAACAATCAATTAATCAACGTGTATCAATCAAAAGATGGTGCACTATTTTGGAGATTCACTAGGATTCAGGGGTATTGATAAATTGTCTTTCGAGGAGAAGTTGAGTAGGTTGGATCCGTACTTCATAGAGTTAAAAGAATGAAAGGTGACATTAGTGAATCCAGGATCAGAGGACATAATCTCAGAGTAAGGGGCTATTTATTTAAGAAATTGATAAGGAGGACTTTCTTTTCTCAGAGGTAGTGATTCTGTGCAATTATTTACTTGAGAGAGAAGTAGAAACTGTGTCATTATGTATATTCAAGACTGTGGTAGACAGATTTTTAATTACTAAGGGAATCAAGGTGTGTGAGTATAAACAAAAAAGCAGAATTGAGGATTATCAGATCAGCCATGATCTCATTGAATGATGGAGATGACATGATGGGCTGAATGGTTTACTTCTGCTCATATGCCTTCTCATCTTTATCAAATTTGATAACATTTTCTCCATGTGAATTGAGTTATTCCTAGTCCATTCTTCATTGGGAAAGTCCATGATAATCCGTTTCTCCACTGCAATGTTTTGCAGAGGACACAACAGAAATTCTTGAAACCTTAGTTTGTGTGAATGTGAGACAACTTCAAGCCACCTGAAAAGCTACTGCAGTATGTGGATTGTGAGCCTGATTGTTACTCAGGTGTCTTGTGCTATTGCTCAGCTTGTGCCCTGGATAATAGCAGGAAATGCTATTAACCATTATTCCTGAGAGTAATCAAATTACCTTAATATAGATCAAATATGAGTGAGTGATTAATATGAAGTAAAAGGAAGAAATTATGATAACTGGTTGAAGTTGGTAACATGCATAATTTTGGTGATGATGTTTGCAAATTTCAGTAGAGAAATATTTTAGATCAATGTTGGTAAATATCTTTGTGCCACAGGCCAGGTCAGGATGCAGTCTATGTATTCCTGCACCTTGGATAAAATTATAAAGACTTTGTTATGCTGTCTCCCACTTGACCACAGGAAAGAAGATGGAACTGGTTGCTTGAACAAATAAGGCATCCATCACTGATTCTGTAATTTTACTGAATGACAGAATTTCCTGAGGTCCAGGAAGTTATGGATTGTACCCGTCAAGATTTATGTGCTCCAGTGCACAACAAACATACTGTGGATTGACTAATGTGGATGATGTCGCCCGTGGCAGCTCTGAATGATCCAGAAGCGTAGGATCTGATAACTTTCATAGTCATTAGCAGAGCTATGCTTGTGTTCTGCACATTACTCTGCTGCATGCGACACAGCTAATTCACTGCTTTCCTTTCATATCACAGCCTGCAGAAACTGTGTTCTTCTGATACAAGTAGTGATGTGCAGCTTGGTCTGAAAAGGTAGACATTGAATAACTCCATTCCCCTCCCTAAAAAGCATAAGTAAGAATCCTCATGGCCACAACCTGTGATGGTACAGTTGTGATGTCAGGGAACAGTAGGTAAACATATCAGGAAAAGATTAATAGGTCTGGACACCTCTTTAAAATTACCAAATATTTTGAGAAGTGGTTATAGAGACAGCATTTCTCCTCTGTAGGGAAGTATACAACAAAGAACCATTAATATATAAGATTGTCACCAAGAAATGCAGGAAGGAATTTAGGAGAAACTTCTTTATCCAAACAATGGAAAGGGTGCGGATGTTGATAGCAGGCCAACTGATTGAAGTGAATATTTCATGTGCATTTAATAGGAAAGTAGACAAGAATTCAATGGAGAAGAGGGTTGTAGTGGTTCATTCAGATGAGAAAAAAAATGGGGGCGGTTTGAGTGTAAAATAGATTGCGTCGGCTGAATGGTCTATTTCCACGAAGTATCTCTGTAGATCTGTTACAGTGTCAAGCTTTTGACCATTTAACCTGAGCAACATGAAAAAAAACATGAATTGGACAGAAAATTGCACAGCATATCTGCTTGACAGCTTTCTATATGTTCCACTAATTTCCAGCACTGCGTGGTGATTTTTTATTCAACGTAGGTGAATCAATGTCGGTTATGCTCAAGCACTGGAAATATGTGGAGACAATCATAGAGTAGTCTTCAGTCCAACCCATCCATGCCGACAAGCTTTTCCAAACTAAAAAAATCCCATTTTCCTGTTTTTCCCTCCAAACCTTTGATATTCGTGCAACTGTCCGAATGTTGTGACTGTACCTGCAGCCACTACTTCCTGTGCAGTTCATTCCATATAAGCACCACCCTCTCAGTCAAAAACTTGCCTCTGAGATCCCTTTTAAATCTTTCTCTGTTCACCTTAAAACTATGTTCTCTGATTCTGAACTCCGCTATCCTAGAGAAAAGATCTTTGCAATTTGCTTTATCTAAGCGCCACATAATTTTAGAAACTGACTGAATGACACATTAGGACATTATTAATGTATTGTAACCAGTGAGATTTTCCATTGCCTATCAAATCTCTGGAGGCAATGATTGTACAAAAACCTTGGACAGCATTTCCTTCTTCTTTGTAATTCTTTACAGGCCATGTTTTTTTTCTGGCTGCACTGATGTAGTCTGTAATCCTAATCCAATTCCCTGGGTCAGAGTGAATCATAGATGCAGCGCAGGGCTGTGGCAGGGTCCCCACCAGCAACCACTGTGGAGCACGTGATTTAAAACTATTAATTGAATTAGAGATCAGCTGCACTATGCAAAGAAGCAGAGACAGCTATTAAAAAGGGGAAAGACGTCCCCACATGTAATAAAAACCTTAGCTACTGAAAGCATGGAGTAGGATCAAGCCTCTCAGGGATATTCTCTCTATCTCTGCTGATTAACCTATTTGCACTAGGTACCACCAGGGCTGTTTTACTGGTCACCCCTGGCTTAACAGAAGCAATAGTGGTGTGAAAACTTGATGGAACATATTTGTATGATGCATGATCAAGGTAAAGCAGCAACCTTCCTGGTAGAGACAAGAGAGGGAAATTGAGGTTAATGAAGGACTGCAATCCTAAGAAAGAGTAAAGAAAACATTTGCATGTATATCGTGTTTAGAATCGCACATAGTAACTTGTAGCCAATGAAATAATTTTGGCGGAGAAGAACTGGTTCAGGTACAAAAATGTCATGGGAATTAAACCATACTCATTTCACCTGACATTGGCAGCACACATATATCCTGATGTCTGCTTGTTTAAATGATAGTCGTGTGCCGATCAGCATTAAGCACTTTTTTGAGTGATTGCAAGCTTCAGCAGGAGATTCAGGTTCATGTGAGATTAATTTTATTTAAAGCTATAGCTTGCACCACCTAATGATAGCCTGGACCTTTACATGAGGAGTTTCGTTCTGGCTGGAGTAGTTATTGGTTGCAAACAGAAAGAACACTAACTGACTGATGGCACAGCAGGAGGGTTAGCATGCTCCAGCATTCTCTCAGAAAAGCATCAAGATTTTGCTTCAAGGGATGGGCAGGAGGAGAGAAGTCTTTCATCCATAGAAAATCTGAATAGCCATGACCTGACACTGTGTTGTGAGCTTTTGTCTCTAGTTGAATACTTGTACCTGATAGTAGTAATTATGTTGTCTGCTGTTACATAAGAACTAGATGTGGATAATGTAGTCTTGAAAGATTGAATAGGTTTCATTACAGCTCCCTCCATAATCCAGTCACAGGTACTTTGTTGTCTGAGCTAATACTAACCTTTTTGGTTACAAGGGACCTCCATCAGTTTGTCATGCTTCAAGTGGCCCTAGTTAGGATGGAGAGTGAGACCTTTATACCCTCAGTTTACATGCTGTGGTGCAGTGATAATTTCATTAGCATGTCTTTCAAGGGCATGAAATGGTATAGATTGTGAGATACAGCACAACAGTGGCAGCAGATAGCCTTGTGGTCAGTTGTGATCCCAGGACCACTGGTGCAATAACTGATACATTGTAGGGGGGAGCCCTCTTTTGAATGCTCACATTCATTTCTCCTTACAAGTGGATCATTACCTATAAAATGTTGAATTCACCACATCCTATAACTCATTCAGAATGCTGAAAAACATAGAACATCAAAATATTGTACCATGCACACCACACACTTATTTCTCTATTACTGGGTGTTTTGCTGCTCCGTCCTTGGCAACAGGAGCAATAGAAGAAATGCCTCCCTGTAGGTACTGACCCCCCACGTAGGAGACAGTGTCGGCTTTTCTTGGATCCTATTGCTGAGGTTGTGACAAGCACAGGAGCTGGAACTAGTGAAGATGACTATATCCTTATAAATAATGCAACTTCTCACACCATGCCCTCCCCCTCATCATGCACACTATTCTGCCTTTTATACAAATAGCATAGATATTCATTTCTTACGTTTCCCCAATCTCTAGACAAGAAATATATTCTGATTTCTTTCAAGTATGCAAGAAATGCAAACTGATCAGGGAGTGGAGAAACAGCAGCAATGATGTTCAATATGTACTATCACTTAAAGCACCCAGATAAGACCCTAGCACTGTGAACAGTTTCAAGGATGGTATCAAGGTATGAGCTGCACATGGTCAAATACACGTTTTCATACTGCAAATGACTCAGATGGGCACACTAAATGTGATGTGCACAAGAGAAAATGATGGATATACCCAACAAAACACTTGAAGCTTCACTGTTCAAGTATCTGGAGTTGCCTAGTTCAAAGCCTTTCCTCTGAGTTGCATTCACATATTTCCAACTGCACTAGGATTCTTGACAATCCAACCACAATACCAAATATGGCATCATGGCTCAACTTTGTTTGCAGCGTGAGCAGATTCCACCAGAAGTCTGAGAGCTGCCATGTAATTTTAGACTATAATGTGGAAAAGGGCCCCCTGACTGTCAGAATTGTCAAACAATCTGTGGTCCAACAGACTGAGGCACTAGTCAGTGGAAGTAGCAGTGACCCATGAAGCATGAACATACTTTCTTCTCCCAGGAAGATAGCACTTCTGTCACTCTGCTAATGCCTTTACTGTTGCCTGTCAGGCTGCCACCCATGCTGAGATGGTGCTGTTTGTAACCGAGGCATCTTGGGTCAGACACACTCAACATTTTTACATAAAGCCTTTGGCAGTCTGTTTCATGTACAGAAAGCCAGCACTCTTCCACCAGCCATGCCACAGTCACTGGGATACTGCTGTATGGCAGTCCTCAAATAGGCAAGCCACATAGAAAAGCCACTAAGTGAATACTCAAAGGTATTAACTTGGCTTATGAATGTGAGTGAGAATATTTTCATTTATTAAGTTGGTTCAAAATTGTACTTTACAATGACTTTTATTTTTGCATTATGGCCTGTTAGATGTGTTGATATTATTGACAAAGGGAAAGTACGGTGTGGTGGTGTTAGTAATCAGAGGATTAGACATGGTAACGATGTGTGAATGAGTCCTTCACAGACAGCCAATCCAGAAAGGCTGTTTAACTCCTTCTGCTCTGAAACTGTTCTCCTTTCATCTCATATAATCACTGCAGTTGCTCACTGTATAATCACATTGTCTATGATTTAGCTTTCTAAATGTTAGCTGCGAAACATATTTAGCAGGGTTAAAAATCACACAACACCAGGTTATAGTCCAACAGGTTTAGTTGGAAGCACAATAGCTTTCGGAGCACCGCTCCTTCATCAGGTGGTTGAAGGAGCAGCGCTCCAAAACCTAGTGTGCTTCCAATTAAACCTGTTGGACAATAATCTGGCATTGTGTGATTTTTAATTTTGTACACCCCAGTTCAACACCGGCATCTCCAAATCATATTTTACAGGTATTGGCTTCTAGGTGAAACACAGCTCTTAAAGTTTATTAACAATAATATCAATGTACATTAATATGATATCTCATACTTACATGGACAGTCCTGATTCAATGTTTACACGTATAACTATTACAATATATACATAGTTAACTGGCTAATGAGCTGAACACAATTGCACAAAATGAGTGGAATGACTCATAAACAACTTGAAGTATGATGAATACCTTTTACATCATTGAACGTCATATCATGATGTCATCTAGCTACCTGAAATGCAGAGTGCCTTGTTGCAATAACGCACCAGTTTGTCCCATTCAGAAGTTAAGATTTTGTAGCACATAGAAACTGCAGCAATTCTTATCATTCCTTCTGCCTGGTTAATTGTGTTTTCATGTGAGTCCTTAATACAAGCTCAAACCAGACTTCTTGCAACTAATAACCTGCATTTATTATTATATTATACATGTTGGTGAGGAATGAAGGAATGGCAATACAGGGGTGGAAAGATAAATGGGAGGGGGTGGGGCTGGGGAAAAGGTAGTTGAGAGTGCAATAGGTGGATGGAGGTGGCAGAAAAGGTGATAGGTCGGAGGGGAGGGTGGAGTGGATAGATAGGAAGGAAGATGGACAGATGGAATGGACCCGTGTACAAAACTCTCGTGCGGTCGCACTTAGAGTATTGCATGCAGATCTGGTCACTGCATCATAGGAAGGATATGGAAGCTTTGGAAAGGGTTCAGAGGAGATTCACTAGGATGTTGCCTGGTATGGAGGGAATGTCTTAAGAGGAAAAGCTGATAGACTTGAGGCTGTTTTCATTAGAGAGAAGAAGGTTGAGAGGTGACTTAATTGAGACATATGAGATAATCAGAGGGTTAGATTGGGTGGGCAGTAAGAGTCTTTTTCCTCGGATGGTGATGGATAGCATGAAGGGGCATAGCTTTAAATTGAGGGGTGATAGATATAGGATAGATGTCAGAGGTAGTTTCTTTACTTAGAGAGTAGTAGAGGCGTGGAATGCACTGCCTACAACAGTTGTAGACTCGCCAACTTTACAGGCATTAATCCATCATATGGATGAGAATGGAATAGTATAGGTTAGATGGGCTTCAGATTAGTTTCACAAGACAACACAACAGCGAGGGCTGAAGGGCTTGTACTGCGCTGTAATATTCTATGTTGCATGTTTTATAGTGTCATAGAGTCAAGAAGCTGTACAGCATGGAAACAGACCCTTCAGTCCAACACATCCATGCTGACCACGTATCCTGAATTAATCTAGTCCCATTGCCAGCATTTGGCTCACATCCCTCTGAACCCTTCCTATATACATATATATATATACCTATCCAGATACCTTTTAAATGTTGTAATTGTACCAGCCTTTACCACTTCCTCTGACAGCTCATTCCATGCAAGCACCATCCTCTACATGAAAAAGTTGCCCCTTAGGCCACTTTTAAATCTTTCCCCTCTCACCTTAAGCCAATACTTGTCAGGAGGTGAGTTACTCTTCACAGAATACCCACACTGCGGCTTGTTCTTGCAGCAAGTCAGATACTTATCTAGCAAGTCCAGTTTAGTGAGAACTGCTTCCACATCTGAGGAGTCACAAATGCAATTGAATTCTATGCAATGATCACTAAATGTTCCCAGATCTGATGTACTAATGTACCCATGTCAGAGGCCACCTGGTTTGGATGGAAGCCTTGAAGTCTGTAAAAGCTCCTGAAATGCATACCTCAATATTCTCTCTACACCTTTGCAACTTTAAAACCATAAAAAACACAAACATGTGCAAGTTTAAAACAACATGTTTGAAGAAGCCAATTGATAACTAAACTTGATGTGGAGGTGGCCCTGTTCGACTGGGGTTGACAAGGTCAGAGGTCACATGACACCAGGTTATGTTCTAACTGGTTTATTTGAAATTACAAGCTTTTGTAACACTGCCCCTTTGTCAGTGAAGTTCTTGTATCGAATCCACATTGATCTTAAGAACACGTTCTTGCAAAATGTATCATAGATGAGGATCATTAATTTGCATTGAATGAATATGCAAATTTGAATAAATGAATCATTTAAAGGGCAAAATCTGGTGTTGTTACAGCAAGCATTACTTAATATTCACTCATTGTTAGAAAAAAGATTTAATGCAACAACTTTAATCAATGACACACAAAAAAATGGAATGGGAGCACACTCATTGTACAGCAGTGAAGTTCTCCCTAAATTTCTTGCACAGTTTGATATGTTGCTCTTGATATCCCTTCTAATTCACATTTGATGTTATTCCTGTTAGCCTGTTTGTTTGCAGGGATTTACAGCAACTTACCAAAGGAAGATAGCCCATTTCATGTGTGCTGTTCCTCGATTGTAATATTTATGATCCCCTTAAACAACCTGGAAACTTGTTCCTTTTTAAAGTACTTGCATACACACTAACAAAGACAATTGTGCCATTGTAAGAAGCCAGGGTACCTGCCTTTAAGTTTTGCAGCTGATTCTTCCCAGTGATGAACATCTTCATGCTTGACTTTGGGTAGCAGTCAGCTTCACCGTCTGCCAGTAAAGTGATGGAGCCAACAATCTGCCCTTTTGGACTTCATCCAATTTTCAGTTTCCTTTGTTTCATTCAAATGAAAATTAGCTGGGATTTCTTTCATGAGGGGACAATCTGCTCTCCAGGTTGTTGTCAAAACACGTGAAGGCATATATTATCCCCTTTCTTTAGTAGACATTTGACAATGACTCTGTTCTTAATGCAGTGGTTAAAGTACTAAACATCAAGCAGATGCTTATCTTACACATCCCATTTTGACCAGGCTTATAGTTGATTTAAAAAATAAATCTCACATTGTAACATCAAACATTGACATTCCAAATTGGAGGCAGTAAAGTAAGCAGCATCCAGGCTCTTGAGCCTAGGTCTCGTTTGTTCCATGCATGATTCTTTTTTTGTCTTCTTTTCTTGTTTTTCTTTTCTCTCTTTTTCTTTTCTTACCTTCTGGAGGGAGGTCAGTTGTGGAAGCAGTGGCACCAACAAAGCATGGCAGCAGCTGGCATTCAGCGCAAGCCCAGATGGTGGTCGGCGAAGAAACGCCTGGCGAGTCAAGTGGCGTTCAATGGCAATGTGCAGGCAGGACTTTGTCCAGCACGAGTGAAAGGGTGCCCAGTGCAGGGTAGACCGAGCCCTCATGGGGAAAACCCACTATGGAGGGACTGCAGGCTCTTGGATGAAGAATGAATTGTTGTGTTTACCGTCTAACTTTGTTTCTTCATTTTTCTATGTTCTACTAAAAAGAACTGTAGCGATGAAATTTTCAACTTATTTATTTATTTTTTCTATTTTTGTACCTAGGTGCCTCAGAATCTCAATCTTGTTCACATTTCACTGAACCTCGGTGCTCCTGCACTTCAGTACATGTGAGAATAAAACCTAAATCTAAATCTTTAGAATAGAACAGACCTGCTGAAGCTCCCAGTTATCTCTATTCTATCACAAGTTGGATGCATTCCAGCATGGCCCTTGGCATCAATGTAATATTATTGATTAAAATGCTTTCCATACCTGGGGCAAGCAATGTGAAATTCTGAATTCATGCCATTACCACGCTCCTTTTAGAAGGAAATTTAATCTGCCCTAGTTTAGAAAGATGAAAATATTCCCCTTTTCTTGATTACTCTCATCATAGAGTACTTCATGCAAATAAAAGTTAGAAGTTGTGGTCGATAACTAGCCCTTTCACTGCAATATGGCAGGAATTCTGCATTTTTCTGCATATCAGGATGCTCCTGTACTTGTAAGAAAGGAGAAATGAATTTCCTCGCCTATTTTTTGTCCACCAGGGACATCCCTGACCTTATTAGTAATAATTTCATGCGGGATCATTCCAACAATCACAGAAAAGGAATTCATTTTTATCACTTCTGGTCCTTTTAAGTTATGGTACAAACCTTAAAAGTGTAATATGCAAATCAACCCTTTCTGATAAATCATGGGTTTACCACATAATACAGGATCCTATCAAGACTCGGATCAGTGTGCCTTTTAAATTACGTTATCCATCTACAATATACATAATCACAGAATTATTACAGTGCAGGGAAGGTCATTCAAGTCATCCTGCTTCCATTGATTCTATCACCTAGTGTCAATATCCTACCATTTTCCAATATCCTGACAAACCATTTCTCTCCAAATGATCATCTAATGTAAGGTTTGTGAAGGTTTGTACAAGGTTTGTGAAGGTTTGTAGCTCAGGTTGAGGTTTAGGTTGTAGGTTTGCTCGCTGAGCTGTAGGTTTGCTATCCAGACGTTTCATTACCTGGCTAGGTAACATCATCTAATATTCTCTTGAATGTCTCCTTTAAAGCTGTCTCCACCGTATTTCCAGACAATGTAGCCCATACTTTAAATACTGGCTGTAAAAGTTATTGTTTTCTCAATCACTCTTGCAATACCATTGTGATATTTTGCTTTTTGTGTTCGTCATAGCTCTGTTGGCAAAATTCTTGACTCTAGTCAAAAGATGCTAGGCTTAAGTTCAATTCTGATGACTTGAGCACCATAGCATAATTGACTGACACTCAGCAAATTATAAGGGAGTGCTGCCTCTTAGATGGATGTAAAAGTTCTAATGACACTAAAAGAACAATAGTGTGTTATTGGTGCTGTGGCAAATAGTTGGCCTACTAACATCCTTACACAAGAAAGCAAAATTTTCTACTCATTTTCAAATTGTGGATGTGCGATGCACAATTTTGTTGTCTGTTTCCTCCTTTATAATAGTGTTGTAAAGTACCTCAAATGTCCCTCATTGTCTGTAAAGCATGTTGAGAAATATAATTGTTTTGAAAATGTCATATAGTCATAATTTTTTATTTATGAGTCCATGGATCCAAACTTTATTACATCACAAAAGAAAACGAAGGACTGTAAATGCTGAAAATCAGAAACACAAACAGAAATTGCTGGGAAAATTCAGCAGGTCTGGCAGCATCTGTGAAGAGAAAGCAGATTTATTGTTTCAGGTCCAGTGTTCTGAAAAAAGATCATTGGACCCAAAACTCTACATTATCACATCACATCATGTCCAAATTTGCCTTTCAGTTCTGGAGCACTTGGGATTGGATTTGAGTTTTGAGTCAAATCAAAAATATGCTGAGAATATTAAAATGTTGGATCCAACCTGCCACTGTGCATGTACACAATCCTGTAAAGTAAGATGGCCATCAATTGAAATATCATAAGGGTTGGATTAAAGCAGCATTGACATCGGGTTTGAAGCTTAACTTTGGGTCCAAAGATTTCCTGGTGCTCCTGATACAGTTCAGTGAAAAATAACATGAGTATAGTGAGGAAGGAGGCTAAAACTATGTCAAGGACCATTGCCAATTCATACCCAATCCTCAAAAGTTGCTTCTTTATTTATTTGTAGGAAAGAAATTGTTGACAAGGTTTGAGCTGAATACTTATGCAAGAAACTTTGAAAAATTATTTAATACGTTTGATGTTTGGAAATCTGGTCTTTATTTTGAAGTTTCAGTCTTTCAGATAAGCAGGGGTACCATTTATGCAGACTTAGAAAATCACTCATGCTACACAAGTGCCATTAGTTGAACCATAAACCAAATTCTGCGTTCCTTTGTCTGCCTCGCTGTCAACAATGTGTGGGTAAAGTCTTTGAAATTGCTAAACTGATCAAAGTGTCCAAAGCACAGATAACACGATATTCCATGCACAATGTTTTTTTTTAATCATTAAGCATAAAAAATGCTGTACATTGACATATAAACATACTATCATAATGTTCTTGTTACCTTTTTCGGTTACTCCTACAAAGTTTTTGGAGAATAGAGATAACTACACTGCTGCTTAATTTGCTTAATTGAACTAAATTTTACAAGATTATGAAGCAGATCCTTTTAGCAACTGTCAAATGAATGAAATGTTTTCAAAAGTCTTTGAAATTGCTAAACTGATCAAAGTGTCCAAAGCACAGATAACACGATATTCCATGCACAATGTTTTTTTTTAATCATTAAGCATAAAAAATGCTGTACATTGACATATAAACATACTATCATAATGTTCTTGTTACCTTTTTCGGTTACTCCTACAAAGTTTTTGGAGAATAGAGATAACTACACTGCTGCTTAATTTGCTTAATTGAACTAAATTTTACAAGATTATGAAGCAGATCCTTTTAGCAACTGTCAAATGAATGAAATGTTTTGATTATCTCGAACTTTCAGTAAGAAGTGAACTTTTGCATTCCTGTGATAGGTTTAGCAAATGACTGTATGAAGATTTGCAAAGAAACTTCATGAGCTCAGGGGAGACTTTTCTGAGTCAGTGCCAGATGAAATGTTGCTGCTGAATGCAATCATTATTGGAGATTTGAGAGGATTAGCGAACACACCTAAAAATGAAGCCATCTGATTTTCTTTTCATTTATTTGAAAGGATAAATTGAATGGGCTTCTTGCAGATTATAAGAACAGGATCTTAGAAATTACTGTTGGCAGCATGATGAATACCTGTATTGTGTATTTAGAGTCATATAGTCATAGAGATGTACAGCAGAGAAACAGATTCTTCTGTCCAACTTATCCATGCCAACCAAGTATCCTAAAGAAATCTAGTCCCATTTGCCAGCATTTGGCACATATCCCACTAAATGCTTCCTATTCATATACTCAACCAGATGCTTTTTAAATATTGTAATTGTACCAGAATCCACATTTTCTCTAGCATCTCATTCTATACAGTGTACAGTGCCAAAATGTCTCAACTTTGTGTTGTTATAATAAGTAAGGAAGTGAATTAGTTTTATTATGATAACCATCAGGACAGTTATATAACTAAGTTTTTTCATCACTCACACTTAGGAGAAAGAAGATTCTTCTGATTACCCTCTTGATTTTTTGTGGACTATTTCACAATAGCCCTCAGTCTTACTATTCCCTACAACTGGAAACACAATCTCACTGGCTCAAACTGTGCGCCTTAATGACCATGTCCATCCCTCTCCCTGCTAACAGTCTGAGATTAAACCAGGTTGTTCACTAATCTGATGTTTATCAATTCAGATTTCTACATCTATATAATCTCTTAACTTCACACCTGTCTCAGCTCATCTGCTGTCAAAATTCCCTTCTGTGTCTTTGTTACCTCGAGACATGATTGTTCCAATGCACCCTGGCTTGTCTTTCATATTCTAACCTCTGAGACCTGAGATCACCCAAACCTTTGCTACTCAGGTATTAATTCATAATAAGTCCTGAGTTATCTGTGTTTTTCTAATTTTGAACTCTTGTACTTTCCCTCTTTCAATTGCTCCACCCTTTGTGGCAGCGTCTTCAAGTGCTTGGTCTTCAAGCTCTGGAATTTCCTCCCCACACTTCTTCATCTCTTGATCTCACTTTCATTCTTTAGAACACTTTTAACCCTAACCTTATGATCAAACTTGTTATTTTCAGACCTAATTTTTCTATGTTTAACTTGGTATCTTGACTTCACAACAGTGGGCGGCACGGTGGTTAGCACTGCTGCCTCACAGTGCCAGAGACCTGGGTTCAATTCCCGCCTTAGGCGAATGACTGTGTGGAGTTTGCACATTCTCCCCGTGTCTGCGTGGGTTTCCTCCGGGTGCTCCAGTTTCCTCCCACAGTCCAAAGATGTGTAGGCCAGGTGAATTGGCCATACTAAATTGTCCGTAGTATTAAGTAAGGGGTAAATGTAGGTGTATGGGTGGGTTACACTTCAGCGGGTCGGTGTGGACTTGTTGGGCCGAAGGGCCTGTTTCCACACTATAATGTAATCTAATCTAAAACACCCTAGTGAAGTTTCTTGGATGTTGTTGCTGTTACCGTTGTTGAACAGAGTACTTTCCCTGAATTTACCAGACCCCACTGGAACAATTCTCTTTTTCCGATAGAATCATAGAGCTGTACAGAATGGAAAGAGACCCTGCACAGATATGTGCACATTTGGGAGAAAATGGACCAGGCAGCATGGTTTTGTATGGGGAAGGTCATGTCTCACCAACCCAATTGAATAAGAGACAAGGATTATTGATGAGGGAAGAGCTGTGGGTGTAGTTTAAATGGTCTTTAGTAAGGCATTTGATAAAGCCCCACCTGGCAGAATGCTCCAAAAAGTAAAATTACATGGGATTTGGGGATAGGCTGACAAGATAGAAACTGGCTTGGTCATAGAAGACAGAGGATAGCAGTGGAAGGGCGTTTTTCAGAATGGAGCCCAGTAACTGATAGTGTTCCACATGGATCAGTCTTAAGTCCTCTATTGTTTGTACTAGACATAAATGATCTGGAGGAAATGTGGATGATCTGATTAGTAAGTTTGCAGATGACTCAAAGATTGGTAGAGTTGCTGATAGTGCCGATGATTGTGAAAGGATGCAATAGGATATGGATACATTGGCGATGTGGGCACAGAAATGGCAGATGGAATTTAATCTAGCCAAATGCAAGTAGACAAATTTTGGAGGATCAAATTTACATGTAAATTATACTATGAATGGCAGAACGCTTCAGAGCATTAACATACAAATGGATCTGGGCATGCAGGTCTTTAATTCCCTAAAAGTGGCATCATAGGTGGCCAAGATAATTAAGGAAGTATATGGCATGCTTGCCTTTGTCAGCCAGGGCATGGAGTACATGAGTTGACAAACCATGTTGCAGCTATATAAAACCCTTGTTAGGTTGCATTTAGAGTATTGTGTACAATTTTGATTGCCGCACTGCCAGAAGAACATGGAAGCTTTGGAAAGTGTGCAGAGAAGATTCACTGAACATAAAAAATAGAACAGTGCAGGTCCTTCGGCCCTCAATGTTTTGCCAACCATTTATCCCACTTGAAGAGCAAATTAACCTGTATATCCTTCAGTGTTTTATCTTCCATGTGCCTATCCAAGAATTGCTTAAATGTCCTAAATGTATCTGACTCTACTATCAACACTGGCAGTGTATTCAAGCATCTACTACTCTCTGTGTTAAGAAACTACCTCTGATATCTCCCCTAAACATTTCTCCAATCACTTTAAAATTATGGCCCCTTGTGATAACCATTTCTGCCATGTGAAAAAGTATCTGGCCATCCACTCTCTCTGTTCCTTTCATCACCTTGTAACCTTTCTGGGTAATCCAAGATGGAGGACAATAAGAATTTCTGGTTGTAAGAGCTGCTCCTTTTTTTGAGATATTTTAGGTGTTGGAGGTGATTTCCTCGAATTCCAAGAGCAGCAATTGCTGTTTTATATGCTGTTGCATTGTTTTGGAACTTTGGAAAAAAAAAGTCAATTGTATCATCAATAGTCACAGGTGAGGTGCCGGAAGACTGGAGGTTGGCAAACGTGATGCCACTGTTTAAGAAGGGCAGTAAAGACAAGCCAGGGAACTATAGACCGGTGAGCTTGACCTCGGTGGTGGGCAAGTTGTTGGAGGGAATCCTGAGGGACAGGATGTACATGTATTTGGAAAGGCAAGCACTGATTCGGAATAGTCAACATGGCTTTGTGCATGGGAAATCATGTCTCACAAACTTGATTTAGTTTTTTGGCGAAGTAACAAAGAAGATTGATGAGGGCAGAGCAGTAGATGTGATCTATATGGACATCAGTAAGGCGTTCGACAAGGTTCCCCATGGGAGACTGATTAGCAAGGTTAGATCTCATGGAATACAGGGAGGACGAGCCATTTGGATACAGAACTGGCTCAAAGGTAGAAGAGGGTGGTGGTGGAAGATTGTTTTTCAAACTGGAGGCCTGTGACCAGTGGAGTGCCACAAGGATCGGTGCTGGGTCCTCTACTTTTTGTCATTTACATAAATGATTTGGATGCGAGCATAAGAGGTACAGTTAGTAAGCTTGCAGATGACACCACAATTGGAGGTGTAGTGGACAGCGAAGAGGGTTACTTCAGATTACAACAGAATCTGGACCAGATGGGCCAATGGGTTAAGAAGTGGCAGATGGAGTTTAATTCAGATAAATGCAAGGTGCTGCATTTTGGGAAAGCAAATCTTAGCAGGGCTTATACACTTAATGGTAAGGTTAGGGACTGTTGCTGAACAAAGAGACCTTGGAGTGCAGGTTCATAGCTCCTTGAAAGTGGTGTCACAGGTAGATAGGATAGTGAAGAAGACGTTTGGTATGCTTTCCTTTATCGGTCAGAGTATTGAGTACAGGATTTGGGATGTCATATTTTGCGGCTGTACAGGACATTGGTTAGGCCACTGTTGGAATATTGTGTGCAATTCTGGTCTCCCTCCTATCGGAAAGATGTTGTGAAACTTGAAAGGGTTCAGAAAAGATTTGCAAGGATGTTGCCAGGGTTGGAGGATCTGAGCTACAGGGAGAGGCTGAACAGGCTGGGGCTATTTTCCCTGTAGCATTGGAGGCTGAGGGGTGACCTTATGGAGGTTTACAAAATTATGAGGGGCATGGATTGGGGAAATAGACAAAGTCTTTTCCCTGGGGTCAGGGAGTCCAGAACTAGAGGGCATAGGTTTAGGGTGAGAGGGGAAAGATATAAAAGAGACCTAATGT
This sequence comes from Chiloscyllium punctatum, assembly GCF_047496795.1. Lineage (NCBI taxonomy): Eukaryota > Metazoa > Chordata > Chondrichthyes > Orectolobiformes > Hemiscylliidae > Chiloscyllium > Chiloscyllium punctatum. The sequence goes on from NC_092747.1 coordinate 85,882,968, forward strand.
TTTCACGCAGAGGAATGGAATGAGTATGGAATGAGTTGCCAGAGTAAGTGGTGAGGGCTGGTACAATTGCAACATTTAAGAGGCATTTGGATGGGTATATGAATAGGAAGGGTTTGGAGGGATATGGGCCGGGTGCTGGCAGGTGGGACTAGATTGGGTTGGGATACCTGGTCGGCATGGATGGGTTGGACTGAAGGGTCTGTTTCTATGCTGTACTTCTCTATGACTCTATCAAGTCATCTCTCATCCTTCTTTTCTCCAATGAGAAAAGCCCTACATTCCTCAACCTTACTTCGTAAGCTATGCCCTCCAGTCCAGGCAACATCCTGGCAAATCTCTTCTGCACCCTCTCTAAAGCTTCCACATCTTTCCTATAATGAGGCAACAAGAACTGAACACAATATTCTAAGTGTGGTTCAACCAGAGTTCTATAGAGGGGCAACTTAACCTCATGGCTCCTAAACTCAATTACTCTGCTAATGAAAGCCAACACACCATGTACCTTCTTAACAAATTTATCAACTTGGGTAGCAACTTTAAGGGATCGATTGTCGTGAGCCCCAAGACCTTCTGTTCCTCCACACTGCCAAGAATCCTGCCTTTAACCCTGTTATTCAACCTTCCAAAATGAATCATTTCACACTTTTCCAGATTGAACTCCATCTGCCACTCATCGGTCCAGTTCTGTATCCTGTCAATCATCCATTGAAACCTGTAACAGCTCTCCACGCTATCCACCACTCCACCAACCTTCGTATCATTGGCAAACTTACTAACCCACCCTTCCAATTCCTCATCCAAGTTATTTATAAAAATTGCAAAGAACAGAGGTCCCAGAACAGATCTCTACAGAACACCACTGGTCACCAAGCTACAGGCTGAATGCTTTCCAGATATTACCATCCTCTGTCTTCTATGGGCAAGCCAATTCTTTATCCAGACTGCCAGATTTCCCTATATCCCATGCCTCCTTGCTTTCTGAAAGAACATACAGTGGATAACCTTATCAAATGTCTTTGTAAAATCCATGGACACCACATCCACTGCTCTACCTTCATCGTTGTGTTTTGTCACATCCTCAAAGTACTCAATGAGGTTTGTGAGGCATGACCTGCCCTGCATAAAGACATGATGACTATCTCTAATCAAGCTATGATTTTTCAAGTAATCATAAGTCTTGTCTCTCAGCATCCTCTCAAATAATGTGCCCACCACAGACATAAGACTGACTGTTCTGTGGTTCCCATTGTTATCGCTATTTTGTTTCTTGAACAAGAGAATAACATTTGCCACCCTCCAACAATCTGGCACTACTCAAGTGGACAGTGAGGATGTAAAGATCATTGCCAAAGGTGCAGCAATCTCTTCCCTTGCTTCCCATAGTAACCTTGGGTAGAACCCGTCTGCTCCAAGAAACTTATCTATCTTTAGGATTTTCTAAATTTTCAGCACATACTCCTTCTTCATATCAACCTGTTCAAGAATATCAGCCTGTATTGCACTGTCCTCACAAACATCAAAGTCCTCTGACTGGTGAATGCTCAAGTAAAATATTCATTAAGGAACTGCCTTACCTCCTCTAACTCCAGACACAAGTTCCCTCTCCTACCCCTGATTGGCCCTATTCTCACTCTGGCCATTCTTTTGTTCCTCATAAAAGGATTTTCCTTAATTCTACCCACTAAAACGTTTTCATGCCCCCTTCTTGCTGTCTTAAGTCCAAACTTGAATTCCTTCCTGGCTACCGTGTGCCCCTCTGAAGTCTAGTCTGATTCTTGCATCTCAACTTTAAATAAGCTTCCTTCTTCCTCTTGACTAGACGTTCTACATCGCTTGTCACCCACAGTTCTTCCAATTTGTCATCCCAACCTTGTCTCAGTGGGACAAACCTAAATAACTCCACATTTCTGTTGTGCATTTTCGTGAGAACATCTGTTTCCAATTTAGGTGCCCCAGTTTCTACCAAATAGCATTGTAATTCCCCCTCCCCCAACTAAATACTTTCCCATACCATCAAATCCTATCCCTCTCCACAAGTATAGTAAAAGTCAGGGAGTTGTGATCACTATCACCAAAATGCTCTCCAACCAAGAGATTGGACACCTGACCTGTTCGGTTGTCAAGCACCAAATCCAATAAGGTCTTACCCTCTACTCAGCCTGTCTACATATGGAGTCAGTAATCCTTCCTGGACCCACCTACCAAAAATATCTCCATCCAAATTGTTTGAACTAAGGAGGTTCCAATCAATATTAGGGAAGGTAAAGTCAACCATTGAAACAGCCCTGTTAGTTCTACACCTTTCCAAAATCTGCTTCCCAATATGCTCCTCTGCTCATCTGTTGCTATTATGGTGGTGGTGGTGGGCGGGGGGAACGGGGAGCTCTGTAGAAACCTCCCAATAAAGTGACTGCAGCTTTCCTGTTTCTGACTTCCACCCATACTGACGCGATAGACAAACACTCCTCGATGACCTCCCTTCCTGTAGCTGTGACACTATCCCTGATTAGCGACGGCTCTCCCCCAACTCTTTCAATTCTCTCCCTATTCCTTTTGAAATATCTAAACTCTGGAACATCTAGCAACCATTCCTGCCCCTTTGATATCCAAGTCTCTGTAATGGCAACAATATCATAGTTCCAAGTATTGATTCATGCTCTGATTCATTACCCTTATTCCTGATACTTCTTCTGTCAGAATAGAGACACTTCAACCCATCATAGTGACTGCACCTTTGCTCTATCAACTCTCTATCCCTCCTCACAGACTTTCTACATATTGTATCTGACTGTTCGCTACCTACTCCAACATCTGATCCATAGCTCCAGATCTCATCCCCCAGCCAATTTAGTTTAAACCCTCCCGAAGAGCTCTAGCAAAACTCCCACGTAGGATATTGGTGCCCATCCAGTTCAGGTGCAACCTGTCCTTCTTGTACATGACCCACCTTCCCCAGAAGGTATTCCAATGGTCCACATGTCTGAAGGCCTCCCTCCTACACCAGCCCTGCAGCCATGTGTTCAGCTGCACTCGCTCTCTGTTCCTAGCCTCACTGGCCCATGACACCAGTAGCAATCCTGAAATTACTACTTTGCTTGTCCTGCCTTCTAACTTCCAACCTAACTTCCTGTATTCTCTTTAGGTTCTCATCCCTTTCCCTTCCTAAGTCTAACAATGTGTACCACGACTTCTGGCTGCTCTCCCTCCCTCTTAAGAATCCTGTAGATTTGATCCATGACATAGTAATTCCCCTTCCCCCAACTAAATACTTTCCCATACCATCAGATCCTATCCCTCTCCACAAGTTTAGTAAAAGTCAGGGAGTTGTGATCACTATCACCGAAATGCTCTCCAACCAAGAGATTGGACACCTGGCCCTAGCACCCGGGACGCAACATATCATCTGGGAATTTTGTTTGCGACCAAAGAATCTCCAGTCTGCTTCTCTTACCTTTGAATCTCCAATCATTATCGCTCTCCTATGCTCCCCCCTTCCCTTCTGAGCCACAGACCCAGACTCAGTGCCAAATCCTGACCGACATGGTTTTTCCCGGTAGGTTGTCTCCCCCAAAAATATCCAAAATGGCACACTTATTATTGAGGAGAACATCCACAAGGAGTCCCTGTACTATCTGCCTGTTCCTGTTCCCTTTCCTGATGGTCACCCAGCTACATTTTGTCTGGAAACTTAGGTGTGACCACCTCCCTATAACCCCTCTCTATCAGCCCCTCAGTCTCCCTAATGGTGCAAAGTTCATCCAGCTCCAGCTCTAGTTCCCTAACTCAGTCTGTTAGAAGCTGAAGTTGGGTGCACTTCTTGCAGGTGAAGTCAGCAGGGACACTAATGATGACCCTTGTCTCCCACATATCCTGTAAAAAAAGCATGCAACTGCCAAGCTTCCATCACATTTGCTCTAAATTTTTTAAAAAACTATTTTACTAACCCTCTGCACAGTCTTTTTTTTTGGTTAGAGTGGGAGACAGGTGGGAGGCACTAGAAGGTTTAGTCACTGCCCGAATATATTAGTTCATTTCCCCAGCAGTCTCCATGTCCTCTCCCACTCCTGTTCAGCATTTGCTCGGCAATTCATGAGGTAAGTATTTAATATTCAGATTTACTTTCCTGACTGCCCCCGGCTCATGCTGTCTCAAATCCCGCTGCAGAAATGGAGGCTGCTGATTCATGAACCTTGTGGAATGCCTCACTGAAGATCATTTAGATCACATCCATGGCTCTGCCCTCATCAATCCTCTTCGTGACTTCTTCAAAAAACTCCATCAAGTTGTGAGACATGATTTCCCATGCTGAAAGCCATGTTGACTATCCCTAATCAATCCCAGCCATTTCAAATACATGTAAATCCTATCCCTCAGGATCGCCTCCAACAACTTACTCATCACTGATGTCAGGCTCACCAATGTACAGTTCCCTGGCTTTTCCTAAACAATCTTTCTTAAATAATGGCATCACATTAGCCAACCTCCAGACTTCGGCACCTTACCTGCTACTGTCGATGATATAAATATCTCAGTAAGGGGCCCAGCATTCGCTTCCCTAGCTTTCCACAGAGTTCTAGGGTATACCTAAGGCCATAAGACCATAAGACATAGGAGTGAAAGTCAGGCCATTCGGCCCATCAAGTCCACTCTGCCATTCAATCATGGTTGATGGGCATTTCAACGCCACTTACCCACACTCTCCTGTATCCCTTAATTCCTTGCGTGATTAAGAATTTATCAACCTCTGCCTTGACGACATTTAACATCCCAGCCTTCACTACACTCCATGGTAATGAATTCCACAGGCCCACCACTCTCTGGCTGAAGAAATGTCTCCTCATTTCCGTTTAAATTGACCCCCTCTAATTCTAAGGCTGTGTTCACGGGTCCTAGTATCCTTGCCTAATGGAAACAAATTCCCAGTGTCCACCCTTTCTAAGCCATGCATTATCTTGTAAGTTTCTATTAGATCTCCCCTCAACCTTCTAAACTCTAATGAATACAATCCCAGGATCCTCAGCCATTTATCATATGTTAGGCCTACCATTCCAAGGATCATCCGTGTGAATCTCCGCTGGACATGCTCCAGTACCAGTAGTCCTTCCTGAGGTCAGGGGCCCAAAACTGGACACAGTATTCTAAATGGGGCCTAACTAGAGCTTTATGAAGTCTCAGTAGCATATCACTGCTTTTATATTCCAACCCTCTTGAAATAAATGACAACATCACATTCACTTTCTTAACCACGGATTCAACCTGCAAGGCAACCTTTAGAGAATCCTGGACTAGCAGTCCCAGATCCCTTTGTACTTTGGCTTTATGTATTTTCTCACTGTTCAGAAAATAGCCTACGCCTGTATTCTTCTTTTCCAATGTGCAAGACCTTGCATTTGTTCACTTTGAATTTCATCAGCCATTTCGTGGACCACTCTCCTAAACTGTCTAAATCTTTCTGCAGCCTCAATACTTTCTGCCTGTCCACCTAACTACATATCATTGGTGAACTTTGCCAGAGTGTCTACAGTCCCTTCATCAAGATCATTAATATATAAAGTGAACAGTTGCTGCCCCAACACTGAACCCTTCAGGACACCACTTGTCACTAACTGCCATTCTGAAAAAGAACCTTTTATCCCAACTCTCTGTGTTCTGTCAGACAGCCAATCCCCAATCCATGCTACTAGCTCATTTCGAACACCATTGGCCCTCACTTTGCTTAGCATCCTCCTGTGAGGCACCTTACCAAAGGCCTTTTGGAAGTCTAGGTAGATAACATCCATAGGGGTTCCCTGGTCTAACCTACTTAGTACCTCTTCAAAGAATTCTAACAGGTTTGTCAGGCACAACTTCCCCTTACTAAATCCATGCTGACTTGTTCTAATCCGACCCTGCACTTCCAAGACTTTAGAAATCTCATCTTTAACGATGGATTCTAGAATTTTATCTATAACCAAGGTTAGGCAAATTGGGCTATAATTTTCACTCTTTTGTCTTGATCCTTCCTTGAACAAGAGGGTTACAACAGCAATTTTGCAATCATCTGGAACTTTCCCTAACTCCAGTGATTTTTGAAGGATTACAACCAACGACTCCACTATTTCTTCAGCCACCTCCCTCAGATCTCTAGGATGTAGCCCATCTGGGCCAGGAGATTTATCAATTTTTAGACGTTTTTAAGACCTAATCAGGTCTTGAGGATTTGTCCAACTTTATGCATTTTAAGATGTCCAGCATCTCTTTCTCTGAATTATGAATGTCACTATTTATTTTCTCAAGTTCTCTATCTTCCATATTCTTCATCACAATTAGTAGTCATGCAAAATACTTATTTAGTATCGTCCCCATCTCCTACGGTTCCACACATAGGCAGACTTGCTGATCCTCAAGGGGTCCTATTCTCTCCTTAGTTACTCTTTTGTCTTTGATGTATTTGTAGAATTCCTTTGGAATCCCTTGACCTTATTTGCCAAAGCTATTGCATGTTAATTTTTGTTCTCCTGATTTCGCCATTAACTATACTTCTACTGTCTTTATACTCATCTCGGGACTCACTGAATCCTTGCTGTCTATACCTGACATATGATTTCTTCTTTTCCTTGACCAAAACCTCAATTTCTTTCATTATCCAGCATTCCGTGCACCTACCAGCCTTTCCATTCACCCTAACAGGAATATACTGTCTCTGGACCCTCATTATCTCATTTTTTGAAGGTGTCACATTTTCCAGCTGAATCTTTACCTACAAATATCTGTCCCAATCAATTTTTGAAAGTTCTTGCCTCATAAATTCAAAATTGACCTTCCTCTAGTTTATACTTTTAACTTTTAGATCCAGTTTATCCTTTTCCATCACTATTTTAAAACTAATAGAATTATGGTCACTGGCCCCAAAGTGCTCAGTCACCTGCCCTGCCTTATTTCTCAAGTGTAGGTCAAGTTTTGCACCTTCTCTGGTAGGCACTTCAACTCACTTAACTTAATCAGAAAGTTTTCTGTGTGCACACCTAACAAATTCCTCTCTATCCAAGTCCTTAACACCATGGTTGTCCCTGTTTATGTTTGGAAAGTTAAAGCCCCCAACTATAACCATCCTATTATTCTTTCAGATAACTTTTTGGTATGGACCAGTTTAGGCCAAAGGAACTGTCTCCACACTATAGGACTCTGACCGTCAGACTGAGATTTTATAAATTTCAATCTCTCACTCACTATTGGGGTGTATATATTACAATCCCAACAAGGTGATCATCCCTTTCTTATTTCTCAGTTCCAATCAAATAACACCCTTGGAAGTATTCTCATAATTATTCTCCTGAAGTACAGCCAGAACGTTATCCCTAATCAAAAACGCCACTCCCTCTCCTCTCTTGTTTTCCTTTCCATCCTTCCTTTAGTATCTATACCCTGGTCCATTAAGCTGCCAGTCCTGTCCATTCCTGCATCAAATCTCTGTAATCACTGTGATAGCTCAGTCCCATGTTTCCAACCATGCCATGAGCTGATCTGCCCTCAAGGACCTCCTTTTTAAATTCCTGCCTAACGTCCTACTTTCTCTCTTCAGATTCTAATCCTTTTTTCTTCCTATGTCATTCATTCTAATGTGTACAATGACCTTCTTTCCCCTTTGAGAATATCTTGTAATATCTCAAAGGTATCTTTGCTCCTGGCACCAGGGAGATAATGCATCATTCTGATGACTCATTGTCAACCGCTGAAACATCTGTCTGTGCCTCTGATGAGACAGTGTCCTATCACAATCGATCATTTGGAACCTGAAATACCCCTCATTATGTTAGAGACAGTCTCAGTACCAAAAACCTGGCTGTCAGTGCTACATTTCCCTGAGAGTCCCTCACCCCCTACATTTTTCAAAACAGCATATTCATTTGAGATGAGGATAGCCACAGGAGACTTCTGTACTATCTGCCTCCCTCTCATACCTTTCCTGGAGGTAACTCATCTACCTGACTGTATCTCTGTTTTTTCTCCCTTCCTGCATCTGCCATCCATCACACACCCAACTCCTCATTGCCTCTAACTGTTGCTCCAACTGATCCATGCAATGCGAAAGAATTCACGACCAAACCACGCTCCCTACAGACATAATCATCAGTAACATAGAAACTGTCCTTAATCTCCCACATCTGACAGCAAGAGCACATCACTCTATTGAAGGCTATAATTGCACCTTAACAATATACAGTCCCAGAAAACTGCCCTGTCTTACTGCTCTGAAAACACTACTCCAAGCTAATTTAGTACCCATTTTTATATTTTTAAAGTTTAATCAAAAGATGGCTCTTAATAAAACATGTAAGCAAAAAAATCTCTACTCACTATTGTAGATTTGCAAGGTTACACTTTAAAAATATCACTTCGCTGCCCCTGTGCTGTGAGCTCCCTACACAGGATTGTCCAAGGTCAGCTGTGAAGTTTGCTGTTGGTTTATTTTTCTGATGTCCAGAGATACTTGAAACTAAACAACAGAGGCAGTCAGCAGTGAAGGTTGACTGCTGGGTCAGACAATTTTGCAGGTTTTCTTCTCCGTTTGTTTCATCTCCCACGTGGTTACTGCTTTATCTCTCTTCCTCCTGTTTAAAGTGCCACTGTTTTGATCTTATTTTCCCAAAGTTGCAAAACAATGCAACAACTTATGAAACAGTAATTACTGCTCCTAGAATGCATGGAAATTAGTTTCAACACTGAAAATACCTCAAAAAAGGAGCATCTCTCACAGCCACAATTCTTTCCCATCCTCATCATGGATTACTCAGATGCAAACCAAATTTTCAGGAGGAAAAGGAAAACTGAAATGCAATTATATTTAGAGTAGAGGTAAGACTTTTTGTGAATGCATTTTCCTTTGCCTATATTCCCAGATTCAAAAATATATGAAACCTTAAAAAAGAATTCATGCCAATGAATCATCGAACTGGCATCAAGGTGCACTGTTCTGATGAATGGATATTCTTCTTTGTTAAGGTTATTGGCATTATCTCAATTGTTCTGTCCATTGAGGTATTAATGAGATCATAAATGCATTGTTGACCATGGTTCATAGTTTTATTACATCTGTCAATAATCAATTATTTTGGCGGTCAGTTGTTAGGTCACTTCCACAGGTTTGAAAATGTGTTGCTTTCCAGCATCTGCAGTCCTCACTTTCTCCTCCATTTCCAATGGTTTTCCAACATGTATCTTTGTCCCCTCTTATTTCATATTTGAATGCTCATTTTTAATGTATGCTCAAAGCAGCTAATTCTACCTCACCATTACCTCTTTAAACACTTCCCATGTCTACTTTGTCATTGCTGCTTATCCGGCATTTAACATTGGATGAACAGAAACTTCCTGCAGTCACTGAAGAAAGAACAATTCATTGTTTTTAATCTCCAGCTGTAATTCCAACCTCTAGTAACAACTCAATTCCCCTCACTGGCCAATGCCTTAAAAAGCAACATGTGCTTTACAACCTTGGCATTTTTTTGCCCTTGAATTGAGCTTCCACTCCGTCATAGCCACTGCCAAAATTTGTCAAATTTACCTGAATATCTCAAAACCATCTTCAACTATTTTTGATGTTTCTTTTTCAATACTTAACTTTTTAAAAAATGCTGTAGTTTAATTTTTTAAGCTGATTGGTTTAGTCTGAGTCAAATAAATTTTCACTAGCACTCAAATGTCATGCGCACGAACAGAAGGAAAATGTGTCATGCCATAAATGGAGCAAAATACCTTTTCAGGGGGGAGACTGCAAGAAGCCAAAAGTGATTATTGACAGCATGTTTCTTGCATTGTTTTTATCTCTGCTAATGCAAGGGAAACTGAAACTGGTGCAGATTTATTTAGTAATGCACATGAAGTGTGCTTAATGTCATTATGACAAAAATTCAATCAAAAAGTAAAATAAAAAGATGTATTAAATGAGGAAGATGATCACATATCAAGTATTAGGACGGTTCAAATTGAATGATGACCATATGCCATCAAATTATCTTTAGTTTCTTCATGGAACA